>NC_133902.1:28830661-30090096 GCF_964199755.1 Larus michahellis
TTCCCTGGGACAGCTCCTGTCATCCATAGTTACTGAAATAATGAATGTTTTCTCTGTAGTTTATTTAAAGGGATCTTCAGAGAACCCCTTTGTATAGTCTATGAAAATATATGCAAATTGACTACCCACAAGTCCATTCACTGAGCTATCAAAAATGTATTAAGGCACTTCAAAAGAATTGAGCCAAGTGAAGATTTTGTGTCCTGAAGTGATATCAGGAACATAGCAGATTCTTACTATTTCTCATTTCTTTAAGAGGAAAATTGGAATTCCTTCATCTCTTGGTGGATGTACTTGGTAATGGGTTGCAGTGAAATAGGTGGTGTTGCCTTTCAGCTCCGCAGAGGTCAAAGAATGAAGTGCCATGGAATTTACTCTGCGAAGGTTCAATATGGTTTACTCTACTTTGTACAGTTCTGTAATGTAGTAACTTAATACAGGCAAGGTTACAGCTTAAACCTCTCTAAAATTCTCATAAAAGCATTGTGACAATCTAGTAAATGATTTTAAGAATAATTTCCCCAAGAAAAAGTTCTTTTTAATTATTGGAAGTGTGGATGGTATCACGCAGTGGGTTACTGAAACAATCAGCTGACAAGGAGGATTCACTCTGTTTTCTAACACTCCTCCAGTTGGCGTTTGGTGGCACAAATTTCTATTTCAGTGATCTGACCATTGACTCCAATGTATTGGTTTCTTTGCATTCGTAGATTTCTTACACATTTGATTTGCTTTTGAAGGAAGCAGTGAAGCCTAGAGTGCAGTTCAGTGACAGCTGAAGTTAATCTAAACCTTGAGCTGCTAGGGACCACCTTTCTTGACTTCCACCTGCCTCCCATCTGCCCTTTTTGGCCTTGCCTTCTCTCCCCTGCTGCCACCAGTGTTTCAGTATGCAGCGAGACCCTTCGAGAGCTGACTTTTCAAAAATAACTTCCCCCTGCTCCCCAGTTTGTGGGGGTTTTTTTGGTTTGTTTGTTTGCTGTTCCCCCCCTCGATCATCTCTCTGAATTGGTTCACTGTGCAGTTTCATGAGCGTCAGCTCTGGCTCAAGAGAAACAGCAGTAAGTAGGGGAGGGGAAAAGGCAAAATGGTGCTAATCCTACTTCAGTTTGGTTTAAGAGGTAGTGTAATGGCCCCGGGAGAGAAAGAGAGAATTATTCCTGGATTACTGAATAACAGGGTTGTCTACAGTTATTGAGCAGCTGATTAGAAAAAAATCTTTGTCTAACCACAAGTGGTCCATGGAGCACCAGAGAGTTGGTAGTTCACAACTGATGCGTAAAAACCATATTAAACAATTTAAAACTGCATTGCCTCAATTAAAAGCTTGGCTTAAGGGTTGGTGTTTTGGCAACCTCTTGTCTAAAGAGAGAGAAATTTCTTTCTTTCATCCTCTATTTCCATTGGTAGTTTCCTTGATTTATAGGAGGAGGCTCATTTAGGGCTTGACTGTTGTGCTTTATAGCGAGCTTTGGGGCAGACCTTTTCTGCAAGGAAAAGGGAACTGGATAGGTTTGAGCTGGTTGTGTGTGATACACTGACTTTCGTTATCATCTTTTGAATTTCTGCGATGATTTTTTTTTTCTTAACTCTGTTTCTGTCACTGGGTAAATAGCAAGTGGTGGGAATGCCTAAGTGTTGTTTTTTTCCTTTTTTTTTCCCTATTTCTTTTGTTTTATTTAAAAGGACCATTTCTACTTGAGAAGCGTTGCTTTGTGGTGCTTCCCAGCCCTTCTCTTTTGTTTCACGTGGGCCTCACTAGAATACTTAAATATGCTAATCCCTGGCAGCAGGAGGGTAAACGCTTTTTAAACTTTTTGGTTTTGTGAGCTTTTGGTTACTTAAGATAATAAGAAAATGTAAATAATAACAATATGTAAATGATGTGCATAATTATTTGCTAAGAAGTATACTGCAGACATAGATCTCTTTTGAAAGACTCCTAGAATAAAGTGGGAAACAGTAAACTTGCATAGCTCTGACAAAATGTTTCTAGCTCTACTGCTGAATCACGTTTGATGGCTTTTAAAGTGATAGATGATGAAAAAAGCTAATATTGTTGCTGTTCTAAAAACCTACTTGTTTAAATCGAATGGCCAGTACAATTTTATATAAGCTTATACTTAACCTATTTATAATTTAAAGATTTCCTACTGAAGAGTTGATTGCGACTACTTTTTTCCCCTCCCATTTTTGCCTGTTACTCATTTTTGGATTATTTGGTAAAGTGATAGCTGCCTTATGGACACAAGCTGTTACTCTGTGGTTTTGCATCATGTTTGGATAAGCTGTAAGCATCACATACAGAAGGATGTGCAAGTAATATCTTAAAAATTTGAGATTTTAAGACAGTAATTTGCATTTATGAAGAAAAAAAGGGACTGATATAAACTTGCTTGATGCTAGACAGCTCTGATTTTTAGAGATATTAGTGTGAGATGGAAAATAATGAAGAAAGTAGACTATTGACTTTATCGCTGTATTTGTGATCTATTGCAAACTTTCTAAATATCAGGTTCAAAATCATTCCTTGGTGTACATACAATGGAAAATTAATGAGTCCTTAATGTTAAGCATAAAGTTAGGGATATGCTTATGTTCTGCTGAATACTGGTCTTGAGTGTTAAGCCAAACCAAGACATTTATCTTGTGTTCATAATAAGTGGCTTGGATTTGCATAAAGTCAGATTTTTCTCGGTGTTTAATTGCTTTTGTATAAAATAATGCTTTATAATGAACTTTTATACAGTTGTATAATTCCTTTTTTATGTGAGCTGGTAAACAAATGTTTTCGGTAGTGAATTATGGGCATTTTTAACAGGAGTTTATATGTACTAAGGCTGTAATTGTCTATTCCAACCCTAGAGAAAGATGTCAATCTTTTAAAGATTGAAGGAGGTCATTGCTAGCGAAATGTTTTGTTGTTGTTGTTTTTAATTATTTCATGCCATTATCTTCCCCAAAAGAATATTGATTAATCACATTAGAAGGTATTAAATTGCATTTAAAATTTCGAATTGCTCAACATCCATATTTGCATTTTAGTTGGGTAAAGACGGTTGTTGCTTTTCTATGAAAGTTTTGATTTGATACAGCTGATTTCTTTTTAAAGATGGTTGATACATGTGTGCAGGATAGAATAGGGTGGTGAAAAGGAGAAATACTCAATACATATCTGTGAAAGAAAAATTTCCAGAAGTTCTTTTTACACAAAATGCTATAATCTCTGATTTGGAGAGTCCTAAGCTGCTGATGCTTGGAAGCCAGAAAATTGTACTGGAAAATATTAGATGTTTGTGTGTCTAACATCTGAAACTGGTCAGTATTGGAAATCATCCAAGAAACATATGCAACGTAAGTGTAAGGTTTCAAAAATATTCTACTCCATTACTGTCATGAAGTGAATAGCTGGAGGGAAATCATTTAACAGCCTGAACCTTTTCATACCCTGAGCAGTCAGCTAGCCGAAATGCCTTTTAACCAGCAGGATAATCCTTGTAAATGATGTGTGTTGGGTCATTGGGAAAACCTTTTGTCTCATACTGAAATAAAGGTCTTCTGATCATTTTGCCTATACATTAAGAATGCCGTGAAGTCAGTGTTGTGCATTTTCCCTCTCTACTTCATGTGAAACATTACCCAATGGATTTGTGCTATGAGAGAGTGGTGATACAACTAAATAAGAAGTGTGGTTTTCCAAAGCACACAGTTGCCCCACAAAGAAGGAAGATGTGGAAGGTGAATGGCCTTAACCTGCAGCTTCACCCGTATGGTGTGGCTTTTTTCCGTGCTGTCACGTAGGCACTGGGTGCCATCCTGCCTGCAGTGGGGGAGGTCCAGCTTCCTCGCAGCTCCTTCGCTCTGCTGCTGCTGATCCTGCTGCTTTTCTGCTTCATTACCCTGATGTGGGCATTGTTGACGCCTTTTCTCTCTCAGTCCCTCAGTCTGATTCAGAGACTACTTTAGTGTATCTAAAGGAAAAGGTCTTTCACCTCCTTCTCTCTCAAAATATACCCTGCATCGCAAATATTCAGTGCTGTGATTATGGAACTATGTTCAGCTGCACCGTTACAAAGGCAGATTTAAATGAAATCCAGACTAAAATTTTAGTCCAGTTTGGTGAGAAAATGATAAATGGAATAACAGGTTTTTCATCATAGCAGCTTGCTAAATTACAGGTTGCTGGATATTGTTAAGAAGAGCAAACATTTCCGTCTCCTCCATGCTGTTAATTATGCAGAATTAGTGTCTCTTCTCAAATATTCTTACATATAAATCCTTATTTTTGCATTTCACAGGTCTTAACTTGTATATATTTCATAGTCTGAAAGTAACAATGTGAGATGGTGATGTTGCTAATTTAGTTTAAATGTAGTGGGCTGCTAATTTAGTTTAAAATTAGTGATACCTAATGCACAAAATCATTATTTAGGTATAAATGTGGTTTTACATTCCAACTGATAGCAGTGTTATGCACAAATTGAAATATAATTTGTGATTAATGTAGGAATGGATTGTCACAGCAATGGTAACCTAGACAGTGCTTTACCACTTCTGGGCGGATGGACTTCTTATCTGCTGCCCTCTGGCATCTTTTCCCTTGCACCCTTTGCTCTCTCTTCTTGTACTCTTCTCCACGCTCCTTTGTTCTCTGTTCAGATTTCCCACACCCTGTTTGTGCTGTTACTACTGTATTTAATTAAATGTTTTGCCTTTGCAAAATTATCCAAATGCAGTGCTTCATTGAATAATGTGCTGTGAAATGCCTTTCACAGGAAGTAAAGTCTTCTTGCCAAGTGTCAGCTGCAGAGACCCGCACCCCTCTTCTGTCTCTCCCAGCAGTGGGGAGACGTTTGGTGTTATCTATAGCATTTATTACGACTCCACTTTGTGCTTGTTAAAGCTTATCCACATCTTTTACTAGGTACAGTCTCTTGCTGTATTTATGTAATAACAATGTGAACGTGAATCTGATTCCCCTGTTCAGTCATACGTGATCGGGCAGTAACTTCTCCCTCACCTTTGGAAAAGCTTGCTCCATTTGGACAAGGTTTGCCTGGATGGAGAGAGCAAGTGCCAGTCCTAACCTAGGATTTACTTGGTATGTTCATTAGATATTACAAACAGAATATAGCCGTGTCTTTTAATGTAAGCTTTGAAGAGTAAGTGCCTTTGCCAAACACTGTATACTTACTGTGCATATATAATTTATGTGTGTAAAACAAAAGACTTGGTCTGAGAACTGCTTTCAACATAAGACGGTAAAGGGAAGTATCAGCAGTAAAGGGAGTAAACTTCCTACAAGTTCGTTTTGAGCTCAGACAGTGCTGGCGTTGAGCCCGACGAGATGGGATTCTTTGTTGGTTTGTTGCTGATCATTTACTGAAATTACACTTTTCAGATGGAACTTGGCTGCCAGTGGGATCTGAACGTGTGGTTTCATGCAAGGTGTCTCCTGGGCTCAAGTGATCTTTTTGAAAGAAAATGTTTTGGGCCTTGTTAGGAAGGATTTGGGTTATACCTTGTAATATGATAGTGGGTCAAACTCAAATTACATTTTAATGAAGTTTGCAAATTATTGTAGAGAAAAGTGCTATTTCTTTCCAAATGAATAAACCCCTGACCCAAACAGGAAAATCCCACTCCATAACTAGATGAGAGAGAGCACCTTCTGTGCACAATTCATTATATTCTGCCTAACTCCACCCCCCCCCCCACTTGAAACTAAATGTAGAGCAGCTTGGAAGGAGGGAAACTGCTGTCTATTATATAGTTAGGTTGTACTGTAATCTTTTTCTTGTGTGTGTTAAAACAAGCTTATAGTCAGTCAGAAAAGGAAACCATCTATGGATTTGAAGCATGAAAATTATTGTAATTTAAAAAATGTGGAAGTACAAGTGGACATTACATTCTCAAGCAAATTATATTGAGTGGTATCACTAACGTATTGTTGTGGTGTTTCTTCAGTTGAGAACTTAGATACTTGTTTAAAGGAAGAATCTCCTTTTGTCTTGTAGGTCTTGGTTTCTGTCATAGTGATTTGCCCTATTAGCGATGCTTAGAAAAGAAATGAGAGCTCTACTACTGATTTCATTTTTTACCCCAGATATTAAATAGGTAGTTGGATTTCTCACGATTTAAATTAGAAGGGTTTCTTTTGCATCAAATGTTATCTGACTTGAATGGTACTGTATGTAAACTTTGTTAATTGTTCTAATGTATTAGCGGTTGGTTTTCTTGGAGAAGAGTCGAAGTGACATTGGATTAGCTCAGATAAAGTCCGGGATATGCGATATTCTAGAATGTCTGTTTGTCTCTTTTATTTTGGAAGTAAAAGCCCTGCTGTCAGGCACGGCTTCACCAGCGGTTCTTGTCTATTTGATGAAGGCTGTTTGCGGTGCTGGAGAGGCGTCTGCAGTGCCGGGGAGTTGCCAGGACCTCATTAAGTGCAGCTTGGACCAGAGCCAGGCATTCAGGGCAGGGGAGCCTCGGTGTTTTCTCTCCCAGCCAAGAGAAGCCCTTCAAAAAGGGAGGGGGAAGAAAGAAAAGGCTGCTTCACCCATCAACTGCTGTGTTTTATTGTGCTAAAGGGGTTAGCTAAGTTCTTGGAAATAAACTTAGGCCGTAACTTCTGCTAGTTGTTGTAAAAGTTGAATGTGTTCCCTCCTGTCCCTCGCCTTTTTCCTTTGCGTTAGTGACACACAATAACTGTAACAGGACGTTCAAAGGTCTTCCCGTACTCTTAGTAAAATTGGCTTCTCTTGTGCTGTATCCTAAATCAAATGAGAAGTAACATGTTAAAGATGTAAACATCGCCACCTTAGAAAAGTATGGTCTAGGTTCCACATTTCCTCTTTGCAAGCTGTAAATTATTTCCTCAAAATAAATATTTCAATCCATTCCTTTTCTTAAACTAAATAAATTCCTGAAATCATAATTTCTGTAAGGCATTAGGCTATTTTTTCACTAATATTAAAAATATATTCTCTATTTCAGGTATGGGAAAACCTTCAAGTAATTTGTAACTTTTCCAAAATAGTAACTGAGGCAACTGTGTTTTAAGAGATCAAAAAAGAACGCTTTCTGAAATGAAGTTCTGCCAGACAGAAGGATTTTCAACTCTGATGCCACGTTTTTCCTTCTTTATTTAACCTATAATTTTGATCTGGATAGGATTTAAGCTTTCTAAAAAACATGGTGGCTCTGAGCAGCACTAATATAAAAAGCGTTTAGTTTAAATGCTGCCCTGCTGAATGTTTTGAACAACTAAGATGCAAAACTGCCCTGAGATATCTGTGCAAAGACAACCCAGAATAATTTAGTGTAGCTGAGCCATTGTAATGTGAATTGGTTTTGGCAATGGACCGGATGAGTGTGTTACATGGATGTGTCTGGATCTCTCCTCTCTCTTTCTCTTGTATTTTTACCCAAACGTGCCCAAAAAGATTTGAGAGGGGGCAGGGGGAAGCATGAAAATGAGTTACAACCTGCTGCCAGCCAGGGCTGTCAGCTGTGAGAGGTACTATTTGCTCATGTTAGCTGACTTGTTTTGCAAATTTGCAAAAACAACACTTTTCCAGACTTTTCTTTAGAAATTACAGTCTCCTCATCAGTTTAATAGTTTATTTAGGAAAATGATGGTATTCTTAGCACAGCTGGCGAAACCTCTTCTACCTGAAGAAATAAATGGTGGCTTTTGTTGGTGGTTGTACTGAGTATATGGCAAAATTTATACAGTGCTGTTTTCTGTTTTGAGAACAGAACCTGATAATGAGTCAGAATATTCATAAAACTAACACATGGCCCCTCAGACTCCTCAGGACTTGCGATTTCAGCAAAACCGCTTTGTGGAGATGCGGTAGACAGACTGTCACGCAATTTTACTGCTTGGGACCTGCAGTTATCCTTTTGTGTAGCAGGGAGTAGGTCTTGAAGGTATTTGTTACTGTTTTTCAGATGCTGGGCTTATTTAAGCTCATGGAAGTGTTATTGAATGAGATAAATTGTAGTGAAGGAGACTGTATGCTGGCGAAACACTGCTGTTTGTACAGCTGCAGACCAGTTAATAGAGACATAAAGAAGCAGGCCAGAACGGGGACCTGAATAGTCCTATATTGTCTGAAAACTGTACGCATCCTTGGTTAGCTGGGTTGACTCTGAAGGAGGAGGGAAGCTGCCTGTCCCATACCATGTTGTTAATCATTTTCTGGGAGCGGGGCACTGCAAGCGGCAGTACTGCTGAGCGGTTACAGTTGGCTTTTCAAACATTTGTTTTACAATGCACATAAATTGTCTGTGTTGTCTGAAAGAAAATGTGCTTCTTGTTTTCTTTTTCAAAGGGATTTAGAATTACTGTAAGGCTTGCACAAACTGATGTTGGGTTAGTGCAATAGTACTGTATTTTGCTAGTAAGTCTTATGAATACAGGGAGAAAGAAGAGAAGGATGAACACTGAGAAGCTGGCTGGAACATCAATGTACACCTGATACTTGAGCTAGAGGGAGTTGATTACAATGGCTATTACTCTCTGTAGATTTCTTTCACAAGAAATCGTAGTTCTGCAAGTATTTAAACCTACATGGTCAAAAGCTAAAAATTGGAAATATTGCTGAAATAAGCTGAAAACCTCAGATTTTTCCCTCCGATTTAAAAAGGTAAGTTGCTTTGAATATTTACTACAGATGTTCAACAGTCGTTGATAATATTATGTAGGAAAAGTATCATTGACCACTGCAGCTTATTTGTTTAGTAATGCTAGAATGGGTGAAGTACAAAGTAAAATAGAAAAGTATCACAGAAGCTTTTGTTGTTGACTTTTTTTTTTTCCTAAGCTTGAAAATGATCCATATCTTTCACATTTATCTCAAAATACCTGTTTAATAGTTTAGAAGGTTATAGCTTTCCTTGACATAATCTAAATGATGCTGCAGGTCCTTAGAGCCATTTTTTGCAACCTGGGAACTCTAGAGCCGTAGGTCCTGCATGCTGTCTTTATACCTAAAAGTAGTTGAGATAGTTAGAAGGAAGTAATTTCATTGAAGTTTTGCTTTTTTCACAAAATACTCACAAGGGAGAAGTGATTTCCTTGAACTTGTTTAGATCACCAAAAAAAAAAAAAAGTTTTAAAGATTCTGCATAATTATGGTCTGAATCATCCCTAGTAGAAGTTAGGCAGACAAGTATATATGGCATTTTCCTGTGTCTTGATGGCATGCCAGAAACGTGTAATCAAATTTGCATGTCTGGATTTGCATTTAGTAACTAAAGTTCCATGTGTATAATTTAGAAAATAATTTTTGGTCAGATGATTTAAGAATTTAGACAACAATTTAAGAAATGGATGTTATTGCTGTTGATGCTAGTCTGTCTTAATTGCTTGCAGGTTAGATATGGATACTGCTTGAACCTTTTCTTAGACCTGAACTTGATATCATAGGACATCCATCAGAAATTGCAGAGAGTCCCTCACTTACAATGTTTAAAAATGAAAAAATATTATTCAAGTAAAAGAATTAAAGTTCCTTCTTACACATTTGTCAAATGACAATGGCAACTTAAACCTTTTCATTGCACTTTCCCCGCTAGTGACTGTCAGATTCCTCATTGCAATTGGTGGACTTTATAGGAACTCCAGGTAATTGGCAGCTGAGGTTATTTTGAATGTTAAGGCCCGAGGTTCTAGAAGAGAAATACAGATGTGCATTCTACCCAGTATTTTTCAAATGTGGCCTGGACAATACCAATTAATTACTTGACCTGTATGTTTCCCTCCATTATTTATTTTCTTTTCAGAGAGGGAACTCACTTTCCGATTTTTGAATTCTTTGGGTGGAGTGCCAAAGAAGCCCAAGTATTTGGGGTAGGATATGGTTTTTCTTCCACTCAGAAGAACCGACCCATCTCTCAGCTATAGCAGAATTAAGAACTAGAGACAGTATTCTTTGATGTATCGGTACTTGTTTTCATTTTTGTGAACTGCAGGACAAAGGGCTGAATTTGCAGGGCATAACGTTGTTACTAGTACATAACCATATTGCTATTTGAAAATCAAATCTTCCTGACCTCCTTCCATTTCATTTAGTCCAGGAAGGTACAAAAAGGAAGGTGCAATAAATATCCGAAGTTCACCTTGGAACTGAGGGATGGCTTCTACAAACTCAAAAAGGGATTAAACAAGAGCTGGATGTATGTTGTCTTAATTATTTTTCAGAGTAGGGGCCAAGCCAGGGAATCAGCCAGGAATTTTCATTGTTTTTTCTTCTATGTGTTTTTGGCAATGGGAATGCAATGGAGAACTGATGTGTTTTGATGGAGTGTTAATTTTTACGTGAACATTATAACGGCAGTTATAGTTCACAGTGACACTTAAAGCAATCTCTTGGTTGTTCTTGCTTCCATAATGGTGAATTTCATGCAGAACAGTGGAACCAATGAACAAAATTCACAATGATTCATCCCTGGATGGCTGTATAAAAAAATATAAGGCAATGGTGCCTTTACTACAGTCTTCTATCTTTTCCTAGAGGTAAAACAGCCCTGGCTTAGTTTACAATCTCCAGAGTACTTTTAGAACTTTTGTTATTACTATTTTTATTTTTCTAAGATTTTGATTCAAGGATATACAGCCATTTCTACAAATTGCATCCAGGGAGTTAGGCAGAGTTGATAAGAAGCAAGTATAGTGAAATGTTAAGAAATACTCTGGATGCAGTGTACGTAGTGAGTCAAAGAGCTGGGCTACCGGAAAGATCTCCCGTGAAGGGTGGAATTCTGCCTCTGCTGAAATATGTGGCAAAACTGCCACTGACTTTAATGAGGTCGACCCTTGGGTTGTAAAGGGACTGGAATAAATACCTTGTGTAATTCTTTTCTTGTCCTAGTAGCATTTCACACTGGCATTTGGGTGCAGATGTCATGATATTGATTGTTTTATTTGTTTTCAGAACTGCAAAAATAGGTAAATTTATCCGAGTCTGTGTGGTCTTTGCAAGAGCAAATTCTGCGGCAGATGTCCCTGCTAGTCTTTGGGGGCTTTGCAGGAGAGAGAGGCACCTTATAAAAACCAAGATAGACATGGCATTTTGTTCCATCTGGAATCTGAGTGTGTTGCATCAAGGAAGCTTCAAGAGCTGCAGTTGCTATAGTGATGCTTGCAGCGATGTTTTTCACTACTTATTTTCTTTGAACACATATAAAAAGTAAAGCTTAAGAAAATAAAAATTGACAGCCTCAAACTCATTTAGCTTTAAATGGTGGCTTGTGTGGAATCTTTTAAATCAATTTATGCATATTAAGAAAACTGTGTGAAATGAAAGAATGTCTGTTCTGTTCATCCTACTGCCAAGAGTAAGTTTTGTTTTAAATAGATAAAATTCTTGATTCTTTTAAGACACTGCTTGCGCTAGCATAGGATTAGTGTTAGTGTATGCTTCAGCAGAAGGTGAGGGGGGTGTGCGTGTGTAGATCCCATAAGATTCAATTGTTCGTAATGCTTTATGAACAGCCACTGCTGTGAGGAGCTTATGTCTGATTTTAAATTAAAACACAGGAAGACGTTGCGTGTTACACTTCTATTTCCTCCCTTGTTCCGTTGCAACTGCTCTCGGTTGGGGAGCCGGTCTGGCTGTGCTGAAGAGGAGCAGAGACCTCTGCAGCGTTTCTCAGCTTCTGCCCTGATTTCATCTCTGACACTAACACTGCAGTTTGGCACCTGAGTGGAATTTAACAACTTTAGTACAATTTAAGTAAAGTGCAAATGGTTACGTGTGTATACGAAAAAGTTGTAGAAGTGTGAAATGTGGATTAGATCTGGTGACAGGACAAGCTCTGGCAGAATTGGAAGTGTCCTGCGGGCCAGAGCTCCGCTGAGAGCTGCTGTGCTGGTATTAGGAGGCACTTTTAAGTAACCTTTATTTCTCCCACTCTTGTGTCTAATAAGCACCTTTTATTTCAGTTGGAGCAGTTCTGGTGTCTCTCACCTCTCTCCAGCACGCTTTCATTGAACACTTAAGAAATTAGTATCCATGAGGTCTTTACTTTTCTGCCAAATTAGGTTGAAAATAGTAAGCGAGCAGTGTTTTGTTTTAGGGGTAAAGGAGGACAGAGCCTGAAAATAGAACTTTTGCTCTCTCATCATCTGGTGTCTCTGGATTATACAGCAGACCTGGTTAAGGAGGGAACTACCAAATTTTTCTGCTGGTAGGAACAAACCAACATGGGAGAAATCTCCACTGCCACCCGTTCGTCCTGCAGTGCCGTGCCCGTCTGTTGGTGAATACGTACGGGCCTGAGCTCTTCCTGTTCTGTTGGTGGGGTTGGCTAGCAGGCTCACCCAGGGGTTACCAGCAGTGTCTCCCACAGTGGGTACTCATGCCAGTTGCATTACCGTAGCCCTGAGAGGTCTCTAGTATGTCCTCACCTTCCTTCCTCCTAATTCTGGAGTTACACAAGTGTTATCCCATGGAGTGAGAGAACAAATCACTTCCCCTATATAGGGACTTTGATAAGTGCTTTGTAGTCGTAGGGAACATAGCAACAACTGAGACGGTGTTAAACTTTCTTACTTTAATATTTTTGATACATCCTTGGATGAAAGCATGAGTTGGTTCCTGTCCCAGTTTATTTATAGTCAGAATAAAGACGCAGAATGATGACTCAGGGTAAAAAATGCCAAAGCGTGGAGGTCAGGTCACAGGCTGAAGAATGCCAAAGATGGTCGCAATGGTGCCCTGTAGTTTAATGCACGTGTTAGTGTGGGGGGCTTGTTGATACTTTCTTAATGGTTAAAAAAGGGGGAACTTGTTTCTTCATTGTGGGCATATATTGTGGTAGAAATGGATTTCAGCAGAAGCTTGAATGAAGAGAAGGGGCTGACTTTGTGGCATGGCAGCTGCTCGTAGGAACCGTGGTGTACATATTAGAGAGACACCTAGAAAAGGTGTATTGGTACTTATGGGAGAAACTGGCATTTGCTGTCAAATGCATCACACCGGGAGCAGGCAAGGAAATGATAAGCAGATTGAAAAAAATAAGTGACAGACTGAATGCTGTAGGACTTTAAAAGGAAAGATGGTAAGTATAATGAAGTTACGCATTAAGGAGAGAAATAGCAAGACAGACAGGGAACCTTACCGCTTGAGGGGTGTGAAAGGGACATCGAAAGGAGCACAATAATGAACTCAGTGCTGGGGAAAACCTACCTATAACTTTAAATGTTGTGGGACAGATTCTGCACTCACTGTTTCAATAGCTTTTAAAGTCCAAATACTACTATTATCATGGTATTTTCTGAGTAAACTCTACGCATTGTTTTCAGAGATTGTGGAATTTCATCATACTTATATTGCCTGTATTTTTCGGTTACAAGTTAGTAATTTTGCAAAGCCTGCAAATTGTCGTGTCTTGTTAACATTCTTCTGCAATATTGAAAATGCCCTCAAACTTGATTTTCATATAGAAAACCAAATTCTTTTTGTTTAGGACTTGATTTACATTTTTCCTTTGCTTTCTTATTTGGCTTTGTATTGAATCGAAAGAGCTTCAGCTGATGGGAATGGTGGCTTTCTGCTGAAAGACTTTCTTCTGTAGTTTATGTACTCATTCATTGGGTAGAGAAAGCTTAGTCACGACTGAATTAAATTCTTTGTTTCTTATCCATGGAATACTCCTTTCCCTTTATTAACTGGCCATCACTGGCTTGCTGTCATTGATGGGAAGAGTTGCACATTTCCTCTGTTGGACTTTCTTCATTTTCTTTTGCTGTTACCCTGCAGAGATAACCTGGCCTGGATTTTTGTTTTCTGTTCTCCTCTTTACAAAGAAGAGGCTTGCGTATCTGCCAACACTTCCATTATTTTACTTCCAGTTTTGTATTGATAACCATGTTGTACGTCCTTATGGTTGAGCGTTCTCACAGAGCACTTACGTCATACTAATTGGAGGGGGGGAAGGGATTAATGAAGATGAGCATGAGCTCCTTTTTTCTCCTCTATGAAATCGGACTGATTCTGTTGTTGGGAGCTTCTTCACTTTAGTTTCTGTTAGTGATTTCTGGTCCCTGAATAATACGGTGGCTGGGTAACGTTAAAACCAACATAAATCAAAGTATTTCCTGTTTTCTTATCCTCATTGTCCTCAGTGACATGCAACTATGATTTAGAAAAAACAAGATGTAATGGAAAATATAGCTTTTAAAAATAAAGAAGATATGGATTAGCTGGTAGGGTAGACCCTCTTAGCAATCTTTACTTGGGTGGATGGATAGGTAGAAGGATTTCAAGCGCTTTTATATAAAGGTATAAAAAGCTTGCAAACCTGAGAGGTTTACCTTTCAGTATTATGGGATAGAGTCAGCAAGTAAGATTTGGTGAGTAACCACGTTGTAAACAAAGAAGCTGAGGATAGGACTGTGGTGAGCTGCTTTTCTTTAACTGCCCTGCCTCATTCAGACAGAGCATTTGAAAACTGTGAATGGCAGTTGTTTCATCTCCTACGGAGGATGTTCAAAGACCTTTAAATCCCCAGAAGGTGAGGGAAAGAAGACAAACTAGAGAAGAAGCAAGTAGGGGAGGAATAATCTATCTAATCTAAAAGCCTTTTGGAAAGCCATGCTTTGAATAACTGGTGCATATTTATACTTCTGTAGTTACCCCTAGGCAGTTGATCCTCTCTTGACTGGCTGTGAAATTCTGACTTTGGCTTCCTCTTCTGAGATACAGAGGCCATATCAATAGCTAGAAATGGCGATCAGGATCATCCCGTTTTTCTCCCTGTACAGGAATCATAGGATTCAATATGTGATTCCAAATGACATAGACCAAGCCAGTGTCAGTTAAAGCAAACCATATGCAGCAAAAAATGCCACATCCGTACTTCTGATAACAAGATACAGTTCTACTCTGTCCGCTAAAATTACTTCTTTTACCAACTACCAGAGGGATGAACTCAATTGGTTACTAGTCTTGGGTTTGCTTCAGTGTCATCTCAAAGGAATGGTTTTACCAGGTGGATGAATCACTACTATAATTTCCTTCCACATCTGAATTTTCTTTATAGTTAATAAATTTGAATTTCCTTTATAGTTGTATCCAGTTGGAGTGATGCAAACATTCTCCCGTTACCATCATAAAGATGATGGGAAAAAAATGATGCTGAAGTGTTAGTAAGATGTTGCTAGAAAACTAAAGACGTTTCCTGGTTTTTGGTAAGCAGTGCTCTAAACACTTCAGTATCTTGTTAAATGCTGGGTTCTGCTGCTTTCCTGTTTGGTAGTAGCTCAGTCTCCAGTCAGAACAATGATTCTTTCTTGTAGCCTTAAGGAAGGAGGAAAGTGTTTAGGCATAACAAACTATTTGAACGCTCTATAAAAACAAAGACACTTCTTTTATTGAGGGCTACTGGAAGATTATGTTTTGCAAATTTTTCTACACATGAACCGAAAAACTATTTAAACGCATTTTGAAGATAAACCTGTAACTTCCAAATTGTTCAATTTTTCTCTTTACGTGATTTTATCCTACCATCTAATAAGACATGAATTTTGGCATTGGTTTAGTTTTTAGTGAGATTTGGGGAGAAGATTGAAAAGTCAAACCTTCACTGCGCAGCATCCTTAGCTCTGAAGGGCAGCGTTCCGTAATTCTCTTCACTTCTTCATTTTGTCATGTTTTACTGTAAGTGTAGGTTATAACTTAAGATTTTCTAAACCCACATGCAGTTCATATTCCGTAAATTCCATTTTTTATGTATAATAAATAAAATAATGAGTTAATATCACATTATCCTGCCATACCCTTCTCTCTGGCAACAGTGGAGTATTCCTAAAAGCACTTTCCAAGTAAGCTAGCTGTCTACAATCTATGATAATCAGCTGTAATGGCACATAGGCAGCTGGTTTGCTAATCCTTTGATTGCAGTATTAGTTTGTCTCAGAGATTCTGAAAACCTGTCTGATCCTGTAAACGTGTTTAGTGAATATTGTGGAATAAATTATATTTTGCCTTAAGACTCTAAAACACATGTTCAGGTTATGAGTTGTGTATTTTCACTGTACTTATGGGTTTTTCCCTTTTTTGATAGCTATGTTTATGTTAAAAGAAAAAAGAAGACATGTCTGATCTAAAACTGTTTAGCAAAAAAATTGGACTTAAATTCATTTAACATTGGAAGGATTTGTATTTTAATCACCAGAAATTGTTCTTATCTGGCTTATCACCATGTCAAGTAATTCAGGCTCGGATCAGGATCTTGTATTTAGAGAGAGATTGCAAATAGGATTTCCATTATACAAATCTATTAAAAAGAATGGGAAACCTACTTTGTATGTATGTGTGGCTTATTTATAATATCTAGTATTCTGTTCAACACTGTACTTTTGATAAAGAAACATAACTTTAATAAAGCATGTGCAAACATGAGTGTTTTTCCATGCTATACTTCAATTTTCATAAATTAGACAGTTTGCTAGAAAATAGTAAATTAATTAATAAACCTGATCTGAATTTCTTTAAAGCTGATATTTAAATGTTTACTGCGAGTTATATTGCTTTCTAATGTTTCTAGTTCAAATTAAAGAGAAAAACTTACTTTATTCAGTTCATAAATTATAACATTCCCAGTAGTGGCTGACCTAGTGCTTAATAATTTTTTTTTCTAGAGACATCTAAACCAATTAAGTAATATTTGTTCAGTGTCTGTATAATAAATGTATATACCACTTTTTGCTTTTGAAAGACTAAAGTCTTTAAAAAAAAGTTGAAAACATAGAGGAAAAACCCTCTTTATTAGTTAATTCTGCCATTGTGAAGCCTCTGATTTTTTTTATTTTTTTTTTTTATTTTATTGTTAGATGAGATTTATCTTTGCTCCTTCCATGTTAGTCCTAAATGCCAACATGCTGTTTGTGCTTATTTCCTGCCCTTGCAGCATGTCTGGCTCAGAAAAAGCGTGAACTCTAAAAATCATGGACTGAAGTGCTTATTGTATCTGTTAATGTGGTAGAGAGCTACGGTGTGGATGGGGAAGCCCCCATGCAGTCTGGCTCTGTGCTCACCCCGGGAATGGCTGGTTGGCAGGTTGGGCTCCCTGGTGACCCGAAAACCCTGATGTTTTCTGCTCACACTACCTGTTGTGTCTTGTGAGGTGTTTTAACCTGTGATATCTGGGGTGTAGCATAGGATGAGGAGTTAAGATGGTCTTTTGAGCATAATTGTAGTCATCATCCTCGGGTGTGTAATGCAAAATGTTAAGCGAGTTGATGACAGTCTCTTCTTTGAGTGTCTGCATTTTGGGAGCGCCCCTTTCCACATTTCCTGTCATTAGCATCAACAAAGATCATTAAAAATAATCTTCTACTGTTTAAACTTTTTTTGTTTGTTTACTTCCTGGTCCCCAGAAGTTTCTTTCTTTGGTTGTGACATACTGTATTTTAGTACATGAAAACCAGTCCTTGAAACTAAAGCGTGTTCAGTGATCTGGGTTTGTCTGCATGTACCAACCATATCCTTTTTAACTCTGTAAGTTGAGAGACCAGAAGTTAATGAAGAGCTTGTCTTGACTAGACACTGATTTTTCTGCCTATACAAAGTTTGCAAAAGTTGGCTTGTATCACCTTCTTAGCTGATTATGTTGTTATTGGTACAACAAAGATTTTAATGGGAAAGAATGAATGCATAAAGAAAATGTCTGAATTGATTTTAAATAGTTCAGTGCTGTGCCCATAAATTTCTAGCAAGTTAAGCACTGTAACACCAAGAAATATAGGAACAGTGACCTCTGTTCAAGGGGCTGATAACCTTGAAGTCTAGCAGAAGCAAAAGTCAATATTTTCTGGTTTTACCCAGTTCAACAAACACCCATAAATACCTTTAGCTCACAATTCTTTCTATACCTTCTCTCAGTTAAGGAACACAGAGTAGGAGCGTTTGAAGTAGGTCCCCAGTTCCTGCAGCAGCCCACAGTCTCTTACTAGTCCTTGATAAAACCCTGGTTCTCTGCATGAATTGCCTTTCACCTTGCGTTGCCTGAATTACGGTGCCCAGGGAGATGTCGTGTTGACTGTGTTTTTGACTCAAAATGATGATGGCTTGTGGGATATTCTGTGGCAGACCACTAAATGCCTTGAAGACAAAGACTTGAGATGTTTTTGAACTTAAACATATATTCTTTGAGAAATTCTGAAAAGGTGACATAAAGCGTCTCAGGGTGAAAGCTAGTTTCAGCCTTTTGCTTCTCTTCCTCATTGTTTTCAGACTTTAAAAGCTAAATAGATCATGCTTCTGTAGTCAGTCAAATGATAATATAATGTATATTACCGAGGGCAAAACATGATTACGATTTTGGAACTTAATTTTGTTGTAGCTTCAGGTCACAGAATGGTTGCTAGTTTTCAAATGTTTCAGTGTATTGCCAGTGGTGTAAGCTTCTTCTAAAAAAGGTTTACAGGAAGACTTTTTGTAATACACTCTAGAAGACAGGCTGTACGCGTACTATCTTTTTCCAAATGGAAGCTACTGAAGAGTTTTCAAGAAAATGTTTTCATATTATACACAGCAGAAATGGCATCCCTGCTTGCTAGAAAAGTGAGTATATTACATGTGTTAGGGGAATATCCAGTAACAGACTTTTTTCAAGGGGATCTAACGTAGACGCTGAAATAATCAATTTTGCTCTGGGAAGTTTGTTACATCTGAGTTTGGGGGAGAAATACCACATCATTAGTTTGCTTTACTGGTGCTTTTGCTGCAGAGTTTCCTGTGTTATTCCATGCAGATACTTCACTTTGACAGCCCAGATAAACAGAAGCCAGACGCTCATACCCAGAAAAAAATCCCTGAACTCCAGTCTAGGGCAAAGATAAAGAATGCGAGTATTTTCAGTTCTCTGAATAGACACTGGCCACTGGAAAAGATTGTGTGACTAAGGCTGTGATGATTTCTGTTCTGACATAATTGCTAAACAGTAACATTAGCATACTTATTTTTCTCTGAATGGAGACACAGTTGTTTAGGAAGTGAATAATATTTTTTTTAAAAAATCAGAACGATGCTAGGTTGGTTAAAATCCTGTAGTATATATATTAATGCTTTCATAAGATTAAATGTAGGATGAGATTTTTCCAGGAGACCTGGAGAAGTTAGATGTCCAAAATCCTGTCGACTCAGTGAAAGCCAGCTACTTCCTTCCCTGTGGTTTCCAGAAATCTGGGGTTAAATGAGCTTTAGCTTGAGTTGGAGTAATACTTAATAAAGTGAAAGGTGTACGTTAAAGCTGGCATACAAAATACCTTTTGTTGAAAACGTATAATTTTCTTGTGCCCAACATCATGAATCTGTGAGTAGATTCTTTCTGAGCTGATTTAACTATGTGTAAAGCCTGGAATCCCTGTTTGCTCGTGGTGTAAAATAAGCAATCATCTCGTCTTGAGACAAGAAGATGGTGCAAACTGCACAATGTGATTTGAAGCCACAGGGATGCTTTCTGCCACGTGAACCTCTACAGAAAATCATTGTCTTCAACTTCATTAAAATTGTGGGAACTCTTAAGATTATTGCCAAAAACAAACATTCAGAGTCAAGAGTAAATGCTTTTATGCTTTGTACTCCACTAATGTGTTTAGTAGATTAGATTCTCCCTCAAGTGAGTGAAACGTAGTCCATGGTTTGATACTCCTCTAGCATTTAATGGTTTGATTGTGTAAGTTTTGTGCTGATTTATTTTGGCTTTCAGTATTTGAGCTTGACAGCTTTTTCAGAAGGGTTTTTGAGTACGCTTAGACCCTTGCATTTCCACATAGGACATGCTGTCTGGATTTTGCTTTAATACGGAATGTGAAGGTTTTGGAAATGGCTCTAAGCAGGCTATAGGTTGAAGTCTGATGACAAAGATAAATATTGTAAAGCTAACAAAGCGATTGCTAAAATGCCATGACATTTTACTATTTTTACAACACTAAAAAAAACACAAAACCTGCTGTAATCTCTTGCTGCAAAGCCTTTAACTGTTTCTTAAGTGAACAGTTGTGTGATAAAATGTCGGCAGTCCTGCATAATCTAAAACTAAGATAATGTTATTGTTTTTTAACATACCAGAGTGTGTTTTTCACCACTAACAGGTGATATATTTAGAAATTTCATATTGTACAGGTCGATAAGCTTCCTCTACTACCTGTGTGTTAGATACATTTTGTTTTAATTCTGTCTTGTTAAAAATCAATGGTAATTTAGCATGGGGAAGAAGATGGAAGGAAGAAATCTGCTGAATTAGACAGACTTATGCAATAAAAACAAATGTTCTAACTGTGTACCAGCTGAACACTGCTATAAAACAACGTTGAGGAAAATGCTGAATCATTGAGGGAGGTAGATTCTTTTTCTGGTTTAGATTTATACATTCTGGAGGAAATCTTGTAAGGTGAGGGAAGCTCCTATTAGTGTCCAAAGTAAGAGGTAGTTGAAGGTCAGCTTGTTAGGGCTCTGGCTGAGACTTCAGGACGCTTGGTTTTAGTTCTGTAGTTTGCTCTTCTCTGACCCTGTCTGAGTCAATGAGATATATCCTCATTACAGACTCAGCTTGAATCTCTTCCCATATCAGCTGAAAAATGCCTCAGCCTCTTGATGTAAACCATGAACCAGTATTAATCCCATTGGTTCAAATTTGCTTGAAATTCTTGAATTTTGTCCCAGCAGATCTTATGCCAGAACACAGGTGTCGCTAGCTTTCTTGCCACTGTATCTTGTGCTCTTACTAGTTGGATGAAATTTTGATTCTGTGGTATTGCCTGGTTCGGATGGAGTGTGCACAGCGAGGTGGTCTGGTTGTCCTCAGAAACGTTTAGAAGGTTGTGGAAATAAGGCAGTGATACAGTTTATGGGCAGTAAGCTCAGATATTTTTGCATAAAATCTGGCAGTGTTTGGGGACAACATAATTTGTCAGCTGCTAGCAATAAATCTCTGCTATCCTGTTGTTCTTCTGCATGGCTCCTCTTGCTTAAGCTGGGTTCATCTTAGGTACCACTTCCTTTGAGAGTAAATTTGGGAGAAAGGAGAACAAGGCCTTCACAAAACAATTTGAGTTGACTGTTTACTTTTTGGGCATTCCGTACCTCTCTACTTACATTAATTCCAACTAATGAAATTCCTGGTATGGTGGATGCCTCTGGGCAGAGGCATGTGACAGTAGTGGGCTGCAAGGAGGGCATGATTTGGTGGCCCTGTGGCAGCGAGACTGTGCTAAGGGGGTCAGCACATCCCAGACAGGGCCGAGAGGAGCCCGTGGGATATGTACCACGGTGCTGCAAGGCAGCAGTGCCTGGGTGGGAAGCGAAGTGTGAACCTCGTGCATACCATGTGAGATACAACACAGTGGCCACAGTTCTATTTTATTCATTTAGTGCTAACATACCACTGGTACTTCAGAATGAAGCTGAAACACCAACATACTCAAGTACTGTTGAAGAATCTACAACAGGAAAAGGTTGGCATCTCTGTCGCTGCTGGTAGTGTTTATCAGCAGGCAACACTCTGTTAGAAAGGGAGTAAGGAGAGAGAAGAGATTTCAAATGTACTTGGTTGCTTAAAGGTTAGTTTGAGGAGGAGGAAGGACTAAAGTATATCCCTGTACAGAAAAGACGACACTTGAATTTTCTAATCTCCTGCTATTTTAATGGAAAAGGGTCCTGTAACGAACATAAATGATTTAGTTATCTGCATATGCAGTCACTTAATCACTTTGAAAAGGATATTGGTACTAGCAATCATTTTAGTTTTGGCACTAGTTCTCAATCAAAGCCTGGCTCTGTGTAATTGCCAGCATTTGAAACTGTGATGTTACACAGCAAAAGCAGACAAAACCAAAATAATTTTTGTCAATGAAGGCTAAGGATATGCAGTACTGTGAACAGATTATTCCAGATTTTAACACTGAGCATAAACTGGAAGTGATTTATTGTCAAAATATATTTTGCAGTATTTCACGAAATCACGGAATTTTTCAGAGTTGGAAGGGACCTCTAGAGATCATCTAGTCCAACTCCCCTGCTAAAGCAGGATTGCCTAGAGCACATCCCTCAGGGCTGCATCCAGGCGGGTCTTGAAAATCTCCAGAGAAGGGGACTCCACAGCCTCCCTGGGCAGCCTGTTCCAGTGCTCTGTCACCCTCACTGTAAAGAAGTTTTTTCCCATATTTGATCAGAACTTCCTATGTTCCAGCTTGTGCCCATTGCCCCTCGTCCTGTTAGTGGGAACCACTGAAAAGAGTCTGTCTCCATCCTCCTTCAACCCACCCTTTAGGTACTTGTATGCCATAATAAGGTCTCCCCTCAGCCTTCTCTTCTCCAGGCTAAAGAGTCCCAGCTCTCTCAGCCTTTCCTCATAAGGGAGATGCTCCAGTCCCTCAATCATCTTAGTTGCCCTTCGCTGGACTCGCTCCAGCAGTTAGTTCCCTGTCCCTCTTGAACTGGGGAGCCCGGAACTGGACACAGTATTCCAGTTGTGGCCTCACCAGTGCAGAGTAGAGGGGGAGGATGACCTCCCTTGACCTTGCTGGCCACACTCTTCCCTACGCAGCCCAGAATTCCGTTGGCCTTTTCGTCAACAAGGGCATATTATACATGTACGTAATATGTCCTCCTTGTAGGAGGAGCTTTAATGATCGTGATATTTATTTCCTCTCTTTTTGTTAGGAGGGGAAAGCTTATGACCACAGATGTAAATTTCTGAAGTATTTTGCTTTCCTGCCTCCCTCCTGGAAGTTCCTAGTGTATTCTCTGGTGCAAATTTCCATTCTTTCTTATTTGTGTCTTAAAAATATTAATCTAGTGTTTGCGTTTGTGGAGCCCACCTGGAGAACTTCCAGCACAGAATTTTGCTGCGAAGCAACAGGCTGTGCTGTCTGCCCAGCCTGCGTGTTGCCCTGTGCTGCTCCTGACCTCTTGCTCAAAAAGTCCCTGGGCCATTTCTGGTTGGTTTAGACCTCCATGCTCTCACGCCCGATCCTTAAGCGCACAATTTATTTCTCTTCCTGACCACCTGGTCAAACATGCTGCAAAGCAGAGTACTGCAAGTGTAAATACGTGGCAGATTACCAGCAGTTTAGCTTTTTTCTTTCCACTCTTAAGTTACTATTAAGGATGGTCTGTCTGTAGAAGAATGACTTCTTGCAAAAGATGTCTGCTTGTGATATATTTTTATATAAGTATACACATTTAGAACTATTTGTAATTAAAACCTCTGAGGAGAAAAAGATGAAAAAAACAGCAATGGAGTGCTTGCTAAGTGATGGCTTCTTCAAGATTCTGTTTCTCTGTATATCATACCAGGATTCAGCTATCAGTAGTTGAAAGGATATACTCAAAGGAGCCTCCTGATGTACATTGCTTTATTCGCCCTCCTTTTAGTAGTTTGCATTATGAAGACGCGTGCTATCTCATAACCTTGCCTCGAGGGCGATGATGTTTCCCCATATTGTGTAAATGAAAGAACTCCATAGAGAGCTGACAGGGCCAAAAGAAAACAGGTTTTGTGTCTATGGCTGTTCTGATGAAAATCTCACTAATTCAAAGGACAAGTAACAGAAAAAAACCGAACCTTAATCTTTTAAAAAAAATCTGTTGCAGCCTAATGAGGTTCCTGGTTGAATGTATGGTGGCCTGTATTTAAAGAAATCTCATTGCAGGCAAACAAATGCTCAGAAACCTTTTTCATTTTTTGTCTTTTTTCAAGTCTTCACCGATGTGGTCATGAAGGCAGCTAGACGTAATTACCAACATGGTACCCATGTATGTGGCCTGTGATGCTAGCAAGTCTGTTCTTGAACATTACAAGCAAGTTTGTCTTCTGGCTGTTATCTGAGATTCTTTTATTCGTGACTGCTCCGTCACGAAATGTATTACCTGGCTTTAATTGTAAAGTGACAGATCTTTGTTTATGGATTTATTTTTAATCCTGACAACTAGCATGGAGTAGAATAATCCTTTGTAGCATTTGAGTAATATTTGAGTCCTTTTTCCTTCCTTTCCCCCTCCCTTTGCATTTGATGCAAATTCCATGTACTGCATTGAATAGATGTAAGGTCAGGAAGCGTCGACTAAGTACTAATGGAACTGACTTCCTATGCTATTAATGAAAACATGACTCATGTTCTAAGGATTTGCAGTTGGATTCCTGTAACTTTTGGTATTTCTGTTGTAATTGTTTTCAGTAATTATGTTTTCCTAGAACACAAAATGATCGCGCAAGAATTAGTATATTAAAAGCAGTAACAGCGTATTCATTTGTTTAAACTCATCCTAGTAGGCGTGGATCGTGTATTCATAGCACGCAAGATTTCAGACACAGTAGATACACTTGTAATTTTCTTTTGATCTTTGCTGTCCAGAAATATCTTTAGCAGTGAAGGAAGGCAAATACTCAAATAGTAAACATATTTCGGTGTGTTTTTGTAGCAAACCACTACAGACATCCAGAATTCACGTATTTGTGTGAATCACTTCTCTGTTCCTGAGCAGTTGGAAATAGCTATGGTGACAGGGAGAAAATTGAAAACATCAGTATAGTATTTTTCCTATAATAACTTGTTTTATCAGGTTTTCTTTTGTTGTTGACAGAAAAACTGATAAACACTAAGATTGTAATCGTATTAAAACCTGAGCCATATGCCAAAAGGAAATTCCTGAAGCCCTGGTGCTTTTTCTTGAGGCTGTGTAGTGGCATGGGGACGAACTCTATGCCCTTCGGAGCACCGTGGCAGTAAGAGTGAGCCACAGGATGGACTTCGGAAACTATGGGCAATTCCCAGTTCCTTTATGATTTCAGGAAAGTAATTTAATGTAGTCTGTTTCCCCATTCTCTTTTTGGAATATGACAATAAGGTTTCACAGTCTGCTTCAAGTTAGGTCTCTTAATGTGTGCGTGATGATCAGACACATCACTAATGGCAGCCAAGCAGGAAAACTAAGAACATTTAATGTTTCTTAGATTACTTCTTGAAGCACCCATACTCAATTGTAGTGCTGCTCATGTGTTAAGCCTATTTTGAAACTGGACAGCAAAGTGTATTTTTTTTATAAATATAGATGTAAAATGAGCTGGAAAGCAACAGAAAATTTTGGTGTTTTTTTCTGGTTTATGATAGGGAAGTGGAGAGCTCGCCCCACTCTCACTGGTTTTTCCCTTGGTAGAACTTCTGGGAATGGTGCCTTTCCTTCTTGTCTGTGTTGGAAATCTTTGCTGGATGAGAGAACGGAAGTTTGAGTTCATTTTATTATTTTTATTGAATTATTTTGACATTGTTTGTCTGGTGCACAAGTTCAAGAGGAATGGAAAATAGACATTTCATTATAAATTCTTCACAATTTGTTGTTCAGGTTTCACTTTTTGTCCTTTTCAATGTCAGCCTATCTGTTACTACTACAGTTGTCTGTAGTAGCAAATTTTTCAGTGGCATATGACATGTAAGAATTCAATTGCCATTTATTTGTTTCAAAATGTCTCTCAAAGTCTTCTATTAAAGGTGAATTAGAAAAGACCTGGATGTATAATGAGTTCTATGTGATGACCAAATATAGCTTACTATGAAATTTACCTTATAAAGATAATGAAAGTACCAAAAGTCCTTCTCTTAATTCTTCTATATCGTGAAAGAAATAATAAATTGATTTCCAGTTTTGGACGTAGCCTTTTATATGACTTTCTTCTTTTTGTAGTCATAATTTCCATATTTCTAAAATTACACTTTTGTCACTTACTGATTTAATTAGATAGTTGTGTTTAAGTACAGTGAACTCTCCAGAGGTGTCCAACACCCCCCCCCCATCCTCCCCACTCCCCGGCCAAAAAAAGAATTCAGTAGATTCAGTAGATTTATAATCTTTGTTTTTTATAATTGAACATGCACGCGTGGCAGTTTTTTGTTGTGCTTTAGACCTAATGATGAAAGAGTTATTATAGACTTACACCTTTATAGAGAAACTGCAATCCAATTTAATGATTTTTACTGCAGTTATTTTGGTGATGCTTAACTTGTGTAGGAATAATGAGATGGAAAGCTTGAAAGGGCCTGTAAAAGAGTTGAAACAACATGAAATCTTTTAGTAAGAGCTGGGCTCTGAGGGATGACTTCAGCCATGCAGCAGGTGTCCTGTCAAACCTCTGCTGCCACTTACTGTGGTGCCAGGTCTTGGTTTTGTTTGTTTGCTGGGACATTTCATGGGTGGGCAAATATACTGTATAGCTCGATCTGTAAATGGCTTCTGCATTTTGCCGATTGGAGCATACACTGCTGGTGCATCTCAGGCCTGTGAAATCTGTAAGGGAAGGAGCGCCGCACAGTGAACTCTTCATGGGTCCTTAATATCTGGTGAGCACCTCTGTCTGCAGGGGCTTTGCCCTTCATTTTTCTGACACAGGTAGCAAATGAACTAGATACATCAATTGGATCAATTCAAGATCCTCGGTCTTCGAAGGATAAGTTGTTTATTTTAATTGCTCTTGTTATCTAATAAAAATCTTAAAGTTAAGGTATTTCCTTGGGTTTAGATCTATTTGCACTGAAGACAAACAAGAGAATCCAGTAGTTCTACTCTTACCCTACCATTTCACCTGACTTGGAGACAGAAAGTAGCAGGTAGCCCAGCTGAGAAGTATCATTTTTCTGTCTGGTCACTACGCATTGAGTACCTTGAGACCTGTGTCCTGCAAGAATAGTTGAGGTTGGGAGGGACCTCTGGAGGTCATCTTGTCCAAATCCATGCTCAGGCAGGGTCACCTACAGCCGGTTGCCCAGGACCATGTCCAGATAGCTTTTGAATATCTCCAAGGATGGTGTTTTGGAAGAAGCAACATTGGAATGGTTTCCAGCTAAGCTGCTATAGAGAATGTTGGTGGCTGCCCTTTTACATTGCAGGAGCAGAGCTCCTAAGGGACAGGTAGATGTGTCTCAGCTCTGAATGCACCATGCATTGCTGTTGGCTCCCGTGATAACTAAAAACTGACATTAAAAGGTCATCCATGAGGAACAGTATTTTTACATTGAAGGGTAAGATTTCTGTTGAAATAGGTGAAGTTTAGAACAAGCAACCCAATACTTCTGTGTGTTTTTTGTAGTAGTATCTCAATTTATTTTGGGGAAGGTTTAGGCATGCTCATCTAGGCTGGAGGTTGCTTTCAAGGCCTTAAAAATATTTCAGTATTAAAAGTTTTTGGAACTGACTGGTTTCCACTGCCTGAAAGAAGAAAACCTTACTGCCAAATTCCCAGAGCAGGAATGTGCCGAAATCATGCAAAGAAATTGAAGCGGCTCATCTATTCTGTGTTCTTCAAGACGGTTTCTGGACATCCGAATGCCCTGCCCAATTTTCTTCGGCATTACAGCTTCAACAATGAACCTACAGAGGCCACAGAGAAAAATAAAGTAGCTTTTGTTATATGTCCCCTGTTCTCCAGATGTTCCATGCCATCAGGGAAGGGGCAGGGGTCAGCAGAGTATTGCAGTGGGTACTGCTCCCACAGGGGCTGTGCTACTCTAAGTTATAATCGAAGCAGGAATGTGCAGTGATCAGCATGAAAACTCTAGTTGTTGGGTGAGTAACCTTTATTTTTTGTTGGAAAAGTTTCCCACTGAGATCATCTGACATTAAATTGTGGCAAGTTAACTTGCATTTTTATTAGTTTGCTAGAAAACTGATAGACACTCAGGTTGCTAGCAGCGGATTTTGTACTTCCTTATTCTTGCCCCTTCCTCCCTTCCACAGGTATTCTTATAGGGAAATATGTGTTGTTTTTTTTTTTTTTAAATCAGAAAAGCCTTTGGTAGCAACTTTTATTTTCTGTAGTGTATGGTTGCACAGCTTCTAGCACGGTGGTTAACAACTTTACTTTTTTCAAGTATCTTCTGCACGTTCTTGCTTCTCAACCTTGATCCTAAGACATTTATAGAAAGGTGAAGAGACTAGAGAAGTGGGCAGTTAATGCTGTCTCTGGAGCACAGATATGGTACATGTAACTATATTTCTGAGTAGAAAGCAAAACCAAAAGTTGTTTTTTTTTCATTTTCTTCCATTAGTTCAGAGGTTAAAAGATTTTTTTGATTTTTTTATTTTTTTTAAACCTGTTGAGGTATTATGAAAGTGCACTTTCCTGGAATTACTTCTTTTTTCCTTTTTGACCATGGGTTTTTGATAAGGAAACCAAATCTATGTGGCTGTTCTATAAATTCTGTTCTTTAATTTATTTTTCACAAAAAATGCAAATTATGAAAGGGCTTATCTTGCAACAATTTGAGCATTCTGTGAACAACCAACATCTCAGATGACCTTAGTCCCACTCAGCTAGCACGTGCAACTGATTTTAAAACCTTCGTAGTGTCCCTGGGAGCAGATATGTCATATTTCACAAGGCCGTATGATTCTGTCCTGTTCTCTCTTAAATTACAGTTCCGTGATAATTTTTTCTCCTTTCGATTTTCAAAAAGTTAGTCAGCTCCAGTTCTCGCATGGCGGTGGAGTACTGGCCTTTCATACGTTGTTTCTTGGCCAGTGCCATGTCATGGAGCAGAGAATGCAGGACAGATGCTTCACGCCTGGCATACTCAGCTGTTCCTGAGAATAAAACTACTACGTGCGACTGGCAAGTACTGCTTGAGGCAGCATATGCTAGCTGTTAATGTGTGACCTTTTTGTCCTCGGTAACTCCACTGACTACTCATTTAGAAGGAAAAAAAAATCTATATGAAATTTAGGCAATTGAGTTTCTGAATATCAAGCCACTGCTTTATAATAAATGTATTTATCACTTCAAAACTGGAGTTCTGGGTGTAAAGTGTTAATTGTACACTGACCGGAGTACGGAGAGGTGGGTGAGTAGCATGGACTGCCGGCCGGGTTATTGGAGTACGTGGAGCTGCAAGTGATTGAATTATGGTGGCTTAAGAAGTTCCTGTCTCCTCAGCTGAGAGTTTTACCACCACTGAGCTGACATGCAGCTCAACTGAGGGTACACGCCCTACTAACCACTAAAAAATAAGCTAAGTTGTGCTGTTTTAATTACTGCTGCCACAGAATAAACTGGGAATCACTGCCAGGCTGCCTTTCTGGATGGTGCAGCTATTTATGGTGGTTTCAGCATAAGAGAATTTAGAATTTTGACTCCTTAATGAACAATAACGGCCTTGTAAGTGAGACTTGTATCTGAATCTCTTGGTTTGTCTTTCTGTTACCCAATCATCTGCGCTGGTGACACAACGAAACAGCATTTTTGCAGGAAGTCTGCCTTGCTGAAACATGGCTTTTTAGGGGCCAGTGCTGCAGAATGATCAAATAAATAAATCCTTGGTGAGCAGATATTTTATACATCTACAGTACCTTTAATAATTTACAATTACATATGCTATAATTTTTTTTTTAAGTTCAAAATCTGTTTTCCCAAGAGACCAATCCGCTCCACCTTGCATTTTTTTGCTACCGATGCTTCCATGGGAGTTAAAGAGCTGGATAAAATCTAGCTGTGGAGATAGGTAGTACCAATTCTCACTGCAATTGGACCTTTGCTGAGGTGTACGACTGGGTAATACTTCAGTGCCTTGTAATTACACACCTAGCTTTCCAAGCATTTTATAAAACCATTCAAGGGAAGAATGAATATATTCTAAATATCATAGTCACTACAAATGTAGGATTTATTCATCTTGGACTTGATGCTTTTCTGAAGAACTTACTGTTCGAATGTGTTTACTCTTCATAAAGAAAAGATAACAGAGGCATATCAGCATGGTTGATTCCTTTCATTGAGGTGATACAAACAAAAAAGCGGTAATCATATGGGTAAAACATATGAGTTCTCTTAAGGTATTAAATTTTTAAAGTTTGTTGATTAAATATTCTTGTAAAAATCAGTGTGGGTGGTTTTGGTTTTGTTTTACTAAAAAATCTCGGAAGATTTTTCAGGCAATCATGGTTATTTATTTTTGTGCTCTCTTTGTATTCTTTACAATGTTCCTGCTGGACATTCCACAGGGAGACTTTACAGGCAACATTGCTCTTTTTTACAGACAGTGTTTTCCCAGAGCTGCTGGTCAGTCGTGTGGGTTTTACTCTGCTGTTAGTATTTCTGTTGGTGGTCATTGGTGCAGTTGTGTGAAAGAGCCCAAACTTGTAGGTTGCTGAGCAAAAAGAAGTAAATGTCAGTGCAATGGCTGGATAACGTAGAAAAAAAGAGATGGGTCAATAGAAAGAGTGCAAAAAGCCCTCTAAATTAAGTAGGCACTGGGTGGGATGTCAGTCTGAAAAAGATCATCTTGGTTTAGGATCTGGAAACAATTAAGTAACACATGCGGTTGCTGAAGAAACCAGCTAACAGTTGTGTAACTTACACTTGAGGACAAATGATGCAGACTGTGCAATGTAATTTTTATTCAGCACCTGTGAACTTCAAACATTTGCACGTTCATTTTGAAACGTGTGCTGAGTTTTTTCTGCCCTCTTTATGAAAGTAACTTTGGGATAGACCTAATTTTTATTTCTGACTGTTGGAAGAACGGATATGTATAATTCAGGATGGTTTTGAATGTAGGTTTCCAGAAGACCTTAATCATCCTTTTATTAAAGTTAATGTTTTATGCATAAAATCACTGACAAAAAATATTTCTTTTCCTTTCTTTGTCTAAAGCTGCGCAGAGTGAGGAGCGGCTATGTGCATTTAAGGACCCATATCAGCAGGACCATGGAATCAGTGAGAGCCGAATCTCCCAGGAGAATGGCACCATTTTGTGCATGAAAGGTAGTACCTGCTATGGACTTTGGGAAAAAACACGAGAAGGAGACATACATCTTGTAAAACAAGGTATGTAACATTTTGGTGTAAGTGCAGTCGTTTTGCTACTGGTTTCACTTTTTTGTGATCTAACTGGCCGGTACGAAGATACACAGCTGCAAAGCTAGACGTTTTGTTTGTGCATTGTACAAAAGCATGATTTCAAACTTCCCATTTAGCAATTTTAAATATGAACAGAATGTTCGTTTGAAATAAATAACGTCTAAACGAGACTAAAGAATCACAGAATGGTAGGGTTTGGAATGATGATCTCTGGAGATCATCTAGTCCAAGCCCCCTGCCAGAGCAGGGTCACCCAGAGCAGGTTGCACAGGAACGCGTCCAGGCAGGTTTTGAATGTCTCCAGAGACGGAGACTCCACCACCTCTCTGGGCAGCCTCTTCCAGTGCTCTGCCACCCTCAAAGTAATAGAAGTTCCTCCTTGTGTTTAGGTGGAACTTCCTATGCTCAAGTTTGTGCCCATTACCTCTTGTCCTGTCGCTGGTCACCACTGAAGAGAGCCTGGCCCCATCCTCCTGACACCCACCCTTTAAGTATTTGTAAGCATTGATAAGATCCCCCCTCAGCCGTCTTTTTTCCAGTCTGAAGAGACCCAAATCCCTCAGTCTTTCTTCATAAGAGAGGTGCTCCAGTCCCCTAATCATTGATCAAAGAGATCAATGCACAGTTGAAGGAAAAAACGCTTAAATTGCTTGTAGCTTAGGGTGTCCAGAGGAATCCTTGAATATATCTCAATATATGTATTGATGTAATGTTATATTTGAAAATCAGTGTTTCATTAAGTAAAAATGTATCTTCATATTGATTGGATGTTTGTTTACAAAGGAAATTGCGACTGTAGCACAAAATTGTCACGTATCACTAACTGTCGATCGCTGCTATTCTGCAGGGAGAGTGATGGTAGGGAGGGGTGAAGGGTCTTGCAGTGGCCGGAGACATGTTGTGACTTCGCTCTGGGTTACTTGGGTACAAGTTAATGTAGTAGAAGGCTGAAAGAAAATGTTTGTGTTTACAAACATTTTGTAATGTTGTGTGCAGTTGTATGCGAATGTTGTTGTTTGATCTGGTAATCTGCTGGAAGAAGCAGTCTGGCTGCTCACCTCTGCCCCTACGCTGCCTCTTTCCCTTCCAGGCGTTTCTGCATAAACTGCCATTGAGCACACTGGGGAAGGAACACTTGCTGCAGGGAGGAGGAGCCTGCATTAACCAAGAAATAAGTTGTGATAGTGTAGAAGAGTCCGGTGATGTTGATAATGAGGAAGGACAGAATTTTTAGAAGTTATGCAAGAAGCATGAAACTATAGATGCAGTCTTGTGGCCTCGCTCTAAGGAGGGGACTAGGTCACAATTTCATCTCGACTGTGGGCCAGAGGGTGCTAATATTGTCTGTGGTATCAGAGAAATGGGGAATTGCATTCTAAGCATGCTTCTGCTTAGAAGGCTCGAGAATTCAGGTTTTGTCATATTGAGGTTGACAGCTGGATGCCTCTGACGTTGGTCTTCATCACTACCCATATGTCTTCTCCTCAGCTGTGGTAAATTCTGAAAGAAACTCTTCAGTTTTTGGTTTAAAAGGTGGTAGTGATTCAGACAAGCAAATTATGATAGCTGTTTTCACCCCACTCTGTAAGATTTAGTTATGTAATATATGGATTTCTATAGGTGTGTTTAATTGTCCACATAACAATTTATTGTATGCCTCCTTTAAAAAGAGTTCTGTAATTCATCTCTTTACAGGTTGCTGGTCTCATATAGGAGACCCCCAAGAGTGTCATTTTGAGGAGTGTATAGTTACAACCACCCCTTCCTTGATTCAGAATGGAACATATCGCTTCTGCTGCTGTAGTACGGACTTGTGTAATGTCAACTTCACAGAAAATTTTCCACCTCCTGATCCTACTGATACAACACCTTACAGTAAGTCAGACGTTTCCATCTCTGTCATTTCGTGGCTTAAATAATTTAGAGAAGGATCCTTCTTTCATGGTACTGTAAAATGCAAAACCTGTGACCTTTCTATTTATATGCAAAAGAAGTGGCAAACAGAACAGAGCTTTTCCATATGAAGTTTATCACATTTATATATTTCGCAGTGCTCTGCAAAGAATGAGTTAAATGCTTACAAGAGAATTGTTTGTATAGGCAACTGCTGAATGCAGATTATGTTTTCCAAAATGGTCTCTAATTTTGGGTGCTTTGGTATTTGGATGCACAACTTCAGAAGCCTGTGGGGATATTCAGAAGGATTCAGACTTCTGTTAAAAACAGGCCAGTAAATTCATTAACATTACGGTACCAAATCTGGCCTGTCTATTCAGTCATGGCTCACAGATAGCTTTGAGCGGTAGAACTGGTCTTATATCAGGCTGTTGAGATTCTCTCCAACAGTCTTATGAGGCTTTGAAATCTGGCTTCTTTCTTTTGCATATCTCTGGTAGAGATTAACTTTGGCATAACTTTCAAAGAGTACTAGTTTGAGCAATGTAGTTTTTTTCCAGATTAGATTATCTGTTATTTATTCTAAAATCAACATAGCATATGGATGCAAATCAAGGGATCAGACCCCTTAACCTCCTATTACAGAAGTAATATTAGAAGCAGACACACTGTTATGCTGTTTCTAAGAATTAAGAACCTGTAAAGAAGCTGAGTTAGTGGCCTAATCTAAACATTTGGATAGCATTTTCTAAATAAGAATTGTGAAAGAGAAATTGAATAGAGGCACGCATGTAAATGGCGGTATAACTGTTTCTGTATGTCAAGAGTCTTTTATCAATGTCAAGTGATTTTTATTTTTTTTCATTTGTGAAATGAAGATGTATTTAATTGGATAGTATTTACAGCTATGGAATGCAAAAAGAATAGTTTGTGTTTAGGAATGATAATATTTGAATTAACTTAAACTCTAAGATAGTGAAGATACTGATACTTTCAAAAGTAGCTGAAGGATGGAGGCTTTGTAAGCAATTTTGGTCAAAATGAGGGCTTGCCATGCTAAAAAAAGAAAGGAAATTTTTACTGGGAAAGTGCATATGATATAAATGGATAAAGAAATTTGATAAGACGTGGTGCCTTTTGGCTGATAATACTATTTGTAGAACCAGGAAACAATCGCCATTTGGAGTCAGTGTTTGAGTTTAGCACTGAGCAATGCTGAACAGACTCTACTTGACTCTGGTAATAGTCATCTGATTGGGGGCTCCCCAAATGTGACTGGAGTTAGTACTGTACAGCGGCTTTTGACACGGGGGGGGGGGGAAAGGTGTAAAAGTAATTCCTTGTCCCTTTCTGTCCTCCCAAAATAGGAAGACAGGGTTCCTACAAAATTGCCTGTGCCCGTGCTTCTCCAAGGGTAGAAATTACAAGCTGAATTAATTCAGTTATTGGGTGATAAGATCTTCAAATATTTTTTTAAGTGAGATTTTTAATACTGAAAGATCTAGCTTGACTTGCAAAGTGAGGAGGAAAAAAAAAATTGAATTTGTAACACAGTCCTTAATTCACCCAGTAATTGAGTGCTGCAGCATACATTTCTACTGACTCAAACTGTTTTGTGTTACTGTGTCATCTTCCATTTTCATAATACGCAAATTTGGCTTTAGGCATAAGCATAAGCAAAGTAGGTTGCTGCCTAGCACAGTTGTCTGTCTGCTTTGATGAAGTTAGGAGATGGAGATTGTCCATTCCAGCAGCAAGGGTGGCCTCATTTGCCACTCTGGTGTTTTATTTGTAAAGCTCTGCCGCTGCATCCGACAGTGATGGGGCTGCTCCCGGCAGTGTAAATCCTGTACACCTGCAGCACTGTGGAGGTAGAGGTCGTTTGAGGAAGCTGGAAGGGTGAAAAAAGAGGGAGGCTGCGGCACACGGACCCTGCAACATTACTGACCCCCGTTCCAGGCACTGGAATCTCCACAGTCCCTTTCCCAGCCCTCTCGACTCCTTCTAGAATCCATTTTGATGCTGTAAGATTTAGTTTTGCCACCTCAACATTGAGGACAGAATTCTTGCTTTGTCAAAGTTCAGTTTTTATGAAACTGTTGGGAAGCTTTGAATTACCTACTCAATACCTTACTTGGGCGCTCTTCCAGCCTTTCTATTAAAGTTGTCAGAACGGTTTAAGGACAGTAGTATGCTCAGCTGCACAGACTGTTACTATGTAGGGGTGACGGTTTTAAACTGAAAGAGGATAGATTTAGATTAGATATTAGGAAGAAATTCTTTACTGTGAGGGTGGTGAGGCACTGGAACAGGTTGCCCAGGGAAGTTGTGGCTGCCCCATCCCTGGAGGTGTTCAAGGCCAGGCTGGATGGGGCTTTGAGCAGCCTGGTCTAGTGGGAGGTGTCCCTGCCCATGGCAGGGGGGCTGGAACTAGATGATCTTGAAGGTCCCTTCCAACCCGAACCATTCTATGATTCTATGGATATTACTGTACCTTTTAGATTATGAAATCGAACAGGTCACAGTCATGTGGGAAATCTTCTGCAGAAGGTTCTTTCCGTATAGCCCGTGAACTGTAAGAGCACTATTTCATCTATGTTTTTGATAAGGCATTAAAAATGTTGTACATCAAACAGTTCTTGAATGACAGAAAGTAGGGTCTATGGCCTCCTAGAACTCTATTTATGATCCTGTAAATTTCAAAGCAGATGTGACTAGTGTATGGTTAATTACGTGAAGCCTGTTGAGGTAAGCCAACAGTTAACTAAGTATTTGTAAATGTTTTTCTGCTGGTTTCCAGAAAAATCACCCCAAATAAAAAGTTGCTGGAATAATGAGTGGAAATTCAGCTGTAATTTAAAAACTAGCAGAACCTGAAAACGCTACTGATGAACCTAGTCAATTTAAAAGTTAATTATTAAGAAAAATTGTAGGTGTTCTTTTAAAAATATTTCCTTCCAGCTATATGAAGGATCTGTGGAAACAGCAGACTATCGTTAGGTTCTTGAGCTAAATCCATCCAGAAAAATAATGGAGGAATTAAAAAATTACTTTATATGATCTTTTTGTTACAATTTTTTGTAGGACAGTTAACAGTGGTGTATTGAAAGATGTAGCTAGACTACAAATTATTCAAGGCTACAAGTAAGTTAATTAAGATCTCAGTACATCTTAGATACAACAAAATCGTTGTTGTAAAATACAGAAATTCTCTTAAATGTAACAATTTTTATGTAATTGTTGTCTTTTAGGGTGTCAAAACATGTTTATCCTACAACCATAGCTGTGTAGAATGGAATACTTTTTTTTTTTTTAGTTCATATTTGGTCAGGGCATAAATGTAAGAAATCCATACTATCTTGTAACAAAACTTACAAAAATGTGAAATAAGATTAAGGACAAATAGGTTCTTGAAGCCTTAAATTTAATCCTTACTGCTTTTTACTGGAGCTGGTAATTCAAAACAATCGTACAGCGGAATAGTCATAATATTCTTCTCTTCTATCTTAAAAATAATCCAGGCAGATTTGAGTAGTTGTTGGTTGCTAGTCCCTCCAGCTAGAATTTTGCAAATGCTATAGGATGGGGCGTAGTCTGGAGGTATTAAAAATGCAAAGATTCAGATAGCTGTTCCCTGATGCCAGGAGAAGCAGAGGCTGGAGAAGGGTGTTTATTTCAGACCTTAGGATTTGCCTGTGGAGTTTGCAGCTACTGAAATGCAGAAGATCAAAAACAACCTCTCATCCTCAACCTAAGCTTGTGCTTTTGGGGAAAAATAGACTTTTTTTTATGCTTTGCCAAATCACTCATGGATAGACTCATTATTCTTCCATCTTCTATTTTCACAAACAATTGTCAAAAAAAACCCAAACCATCTTACCTTCAGCCAGTATGTGTATATACCCATTAACCCGACCTAAAAAGGGCCAACATTGGTTGCCTGGGTAAATGTTTTGAGATGTGTATTTACTCTATCAGCTTTGTCAAATGTTTAGTTTGAGAATTGTTAAATATCTGCCTCTTATGTCTACAGAATGCTTCCTAAATTCTGAGACTGTTTTGAAGACAAATGCATTAGTTCGTTCTATAATCATTCATAATGGCCATTTAAATAGAATTTAAGTAGCTAAAGAGGTAAATGATCTCATTCATTGGTCATAGATATATTACTGTAATGAAACATTCACGTTAAAATAACATCAAGATGAAAGAAAATGGTTTTGTTGAAATTATTTTTTTTTCCTCAAGGCTGCATTCCTGGCGCTGCAAATAAATTAATCTTGCAGCAACTGAGTGTTAAGAGTATATTTTTTGTATGACAGATGATGTATTCTTATGATATATGAAAAAAAAAAATACCTGGCAGCAACAGTTGCGCATTACTGGTACATGTTATTGTTGAAATGATGTAGGGTTTTCTCCTCAAAGAAACAAATGGTGGCTGCAATTTTTAGAGGATTTAGAACAGTATATTAAATAAGAGCACTGAGATTTGGATATAAAGAAACTGCTTCAAACAGTGAAGGAAGTTGGTATTTCTTTATTCTAAAACAGATAGACGTTTTTATCTTATTAGACGTTTATCTTTCAGTGTGTCATCCTGGCCTTTCTTTGCCAGCCTTGCTACGTATATAAAATACAGATATAAAAGTCTGTCTTTAAGTGCTCACAGAATTCTGTGGAAATTTTGAGGAAAGCTACCTTAAAAAAAAAAAAGTAATTATTAATGCATGTGGCTGGGTCAGATTAGTAGTAATAGACAATTTTCATTTTACTATTGCTTTTGAGAGGCAGCAGTTAGACTTGTGTTGTTGTGGGCACATGGCCCAATCTAACTCTCACTGACGTTCAATTAGATCATGTCAGGCTAATTTTGGAAAGTTGTAACCCTGCTCACTCTCAGTTGTTATTTTGAACTGCTTTTTTCTGGAGAGCAGCATCCGATATTAATTTATCATTGAAATGCATTTACTTCAGCTGGGCTCTGCTTGCCGTACCTGATCAGCTGAGTTCATAGCCCCTGTTAGAGCTGGTCTTTCACTTCTGATCTGCCTAATCTAAGGAAACGCTCTGTAAATAAGCATCTTCCCTTACCTGTGCTTTAGGTCATTTGGATGTATAGCATCCAGCTGATTTGGATGTATAGCAAAGGGGAAATTACAAACCTTTGCAAGGTGGCAGATCTTCTGTCTTGAAAGATGGAGGCGGGACTGATCCGCATGAGGATTAGAACTTGCACCCTTGAAATGATAAGGGAGTCAGTCGGGCACATCTTCCCTTCAGCGAAGAGATAAGGCATTATATGTCGTTAATGTACCTTCACTATAGTATAAGGCAGGGGTGAAAATAGTAAGACAGTGATTAAGGGCCCTAATATCTCTTAAAAAAATAAAGTTTACTTTGAGACAGCTAAGTGTTTGGTGCAAGAGGATGATACTGTGCCTCTCAGGAAGTTATTTTAGGGCACTGTAGAAAATGAAGATGCTGAATTGCTACAGGAGATACGGATGAATGCGCATGCAGATTTCTAAATATGTATCTCTGCTAAAAAAGTTTATATGTGGAGCAGCTAGTAGAGGGGAAAAACAAAAAGTGTTTTTTTTCTTGGGAATAATTCTTTAAGATATTGACCTAATGAGGAAATAGTCTGGATTTTTCCAGAATCCAGAAAATTCTGGATTGACGAGTACGTATGTTTTTTTGGAACCTTCAGTTGCCTTTCTGTCTGAAATTTAATGCATGTTTAAAAGAAATTCTTGTATTATTTATTTTTAGTTGTTTATTTGGTTACAGGAAATGAATTAAGTGCAGAGGGGGTTGTGACACAGGGTGCACATTGCTACAAATAGTGATAACATTTTGGAAACGTGTGCTAATTAAGGCTATTTCTTGTGTTGTTGCAACTGAGGGAAAGGTGATAGTATTGTAGATTAATGTTGGGGGATAAAAAGTAGAAGTGAAAGTTGTTGCAGGGAGCAAAGTATTAAAGCAATTAGTATAGAAGGTTATCCAGAAATTCAAGTGAAAGCCTTAGTTTCTGTAGAGTCAGTGGAGGGTTTTGCAAGTCACCCAAGATAACTGGTAATGCTTGTTGGGTAACTTTAGTTCAGTGATTCTCATTAGAATTGGGTATATCAAAAGCAGAATCTCTTAAAGATTGTTGGTAGCAGCACTTAATGTTTTAACTTCTAAGGCATCATAGTCTCCTGATATTAAACTTGCATCTTTACTGAATTTAAAAGTAAAGCTTTGATGTGCAGTTGGAGTCTGAATATGAAATGTTAGCTGTGAAGGCAAAGCCTACTTAGACAGGAAACTGTACATGTAAATTCTTACTCTCACAGAAACGTTTAATCAGGAAGATGAAGTTGGAGTGTTTTACTTGTACTGAGATTGAAATGTTTTGGAAATGTTTTAAAATTTCTGTTATGCACCAAACCCACAAAATGCTAAAAACTGTGTTAAATGAAAGAAGGACAAACATGTTTATTTGAAAAAGGAGAAACATTTCAAATAATATTTTTACCAAGAAAACCCCGTGGGTTTTTTATGACTACATTCCCTATCGCTTTGTGAAACTGCTGTTTGGAGTGCACTTGATAGGAGAACTGTACAAGGAAACTGCAAAGCTGTGCCAGCAGGAATTAATACTGTGGTATGGCTGGAGGTCTGAGAACAAGAAACTTTGGAAAGTTCTTTTAAAAAGTCTTTTGGAATCTTAAAAAGAGCTTTTTGGATGCAAGGTGGGATTTTATCTTTATCTTGACATTGCAGTACTGTGTTTGTGAAGTGCTAGAGCTGTAACTGCACTTTGGTTTAGAGGTCTAAAAATATTTTACTTTTGAGTCCTTAGAGATCTCAGTTCTTCAGGTAGATGTGAACATAACGTCTAGGTTATTCGTTTGATATAATTGTCTAATCTGCATCTTTGTCATCTTTGAAGTGTCTTGCATATTTTTAGTACTACACAGCAAATACTTTATTTGAGTTTAAGGTGTAGAATGAAGAAAGGAAACATCCATTTTCTGAAATATCCGTGATTTTTGCCACCTTCAGTAATAGTGAAAACATACGTTTTAAACCAGCTAGTATCTAAATAGGTAATTCATAGTTCTTATATCCTGCAGTTCTTGAGGCACTAATTTGTATCTCTGCTGGAAATTAGTTGCTTATAGTTAGTGTGTTTTATGCACTTCTAAGAGTTTAAAGATCTGCAAATATCTTTGGGTAATACAAATATAGTAAATATATTTTTTTCCATTTATTGGGAATGCTGAGTATTGTCTGGCTTTCATATTGTTGTATAATAAATTCAGTGTCATAATTAGCAGATATCTGTTGTGACAATGTGAATTGGGGCTTTATTGTGAACGCCTTATAGACACAAGGCAAAAGTAGATAAGGCTCATAAGAATGGGACTCTTTCAGAATGCATTAGTGGGAAACTGGACTGTAAATAAAAAAGGTAGTAGAAAAGGAATTGTTTTGTTTCATCTCAGGGCAAAACAGAGAACAGACAAGGATGCTATACTATTGATGTCTTTATTCAGATGCTGCAATATGCAATGTAATACATGTAAGCAATTTATACAATATCAACATTATTCTAAACACATCCTACACTGCTATTTAGCAACCCAGATAATTCGAGAAATAGGTGGGAACTATCTGGAAGGCAGATTGACATATCAGTACACTTTTGGGGGACATTCTGGGTTGACAGGCTTTCTGATATAGTAGTAGTAGTAGTAATAGGCTTCTAATAACTATTCCACCCACTCCAAAAATTTTAAGACTGGATGCTGTAAATCTTAACACTTCAGAGTGAGTTAAGACTACACTACCATGGAAGCATTTGTCCTTCAGAGGCTTAACTGAAAAGTAAAATTACTGTAAAGAAAATTGGTTCTGTTTTACCTCAAACCAGGACATGTGGTTTAGTGTACTGTGGTTTAGTATACTGGCTGAATTAGCCAAGATACTGTATGTGGTAGTTATTGCCAAGCAAAATTAAAGCACCATTTATGTTTTGGGAATGTTCTACTTGTCTACGTCCCTGTGCTTTTTCAAACAACATTTGTTTTCAGGTTGGCTTTGTTGATATCCCCCTCTCCCCATCTTGTCATGCTAAAGGCTCTTGCAGTGAGCAGGAGTGGCAGAAATGGCTGTGCATGGGCTCCTCCGCTGCTGCAGCCCCTGACAGAGGACATCAGCTTCAAAACGCTACAGCTCTGTCTCCCTGGGCAGGCTGGAGCTGCTAGGCTTGCTGGGAACGCTGCTCCTCGTAATCCTTTTTCTCCTGCGGTGTTACCCTAGTTGCATTCCTCATGCTTGATTTTTAGCATGGCTCTGCTCTTGTTTTCTTTAACAACGTTGAAATGAATGGAGCTCAGATTAAAAGGAAGAAGAACTCTGCAAAGTTCAGTTATAAAGCACTGCTGGGTGCTGCTAGCTACTACTAATAAATTCCCACCCCCACCCCATCACCAGTTCTGTCTGTTCCCAGTACAGTGATGGTGAGAAAGGTCTTCATCTGCAGACTACTGCTGTAGCAAGAGGCAGACTTGGGACTGGAACTGTTAAGCACAAAACAGAAGATCGCTTATCAATATTGGGTCTGTTATTGGCTGTTCAGTACTATTAAGCTCATCTGTGCAGAATGGTGTTTAGATCATGGGAAACCTTTCATGTCTTTTTCTTGCTCCTTAATTAGATGTTTTCAATAAGCCTCACTTGATTCTGTCCTGTGTACTAAGCTTGCTGACAAGAACCTGATCCTATGTCATGGTTTTGTCCAATACATTTTACCCCCTCGATTTTGGAGGTGGTACAAGTTAGAAAGAAAGCTTTAGGTTGTTGGCATCTGACATACACTTAGACTATCCCCCTGTTAGCCCCGCTGCTTTGCAGTCCTGCCCGAATTGCATCCACAGCTCAGCGCGATGGAACTCAGCCTCCTCAGAGGAGCCTGAAGGTCCAGACAGGCAATTAAAAGATGTTGGCTTTTCAGGGTTGGACATTAATCACTGTTCCTTTTTGAGCCTTTTTCAGCAAAACTTTTTTCTTTATCTGGAAAATATTGTGATCCTGAAAATCCAATATGTTACTTAACATTGATTTCTGGCTCCTCTATAACATAGCATACAGCTCATCTTCAGAGAGGACATCATCTGGAGGTAAAACACTAATGATATTTCAATCTGGCACAATCCTAGGAGCTGTAGGTAAATAAAGCGCTTGATTTTTAACAGTGTGATGAGTTGTTTCTAAGAACACTTGAGTTACTTTAAGAGAAAGTGTTTAAAACAGACAGAATTATGTCAGCCATCCTGGTTGCTGGGTCAGGTCTGGCTTGCAGACGCTGCAGTCGAAGCCTGTACTCAGGACTGTCTGTGCTTATCTTTGTACAGATGCACTAAATGATTGTTCTTTATGTGATTTGATTTCTTCTTATTGCTTTCACAAGTGTGCTGCTGGTGCATCTTCTATTTGGAGTATAAAAAAGGTTAGGAGCCATACTTGATATAAGCTGTAGTTTATCTCTTTCCCTCCACTGTATGTGACAAAAATCTCTGTGTGTGGATGGGTACTGGGGATCAGGGTTTTAAATTTGTTTACCTTACAAAGAAAGGCTTAGGTCCTTTTTATTAATAAAGTGAATGGCAAATTTGGGTAAGTGCCTCAGGTGTTTGAATTATGAACCTGTGACTAATTCTGTAATTCTAAATGTGAAGTTTCATAACCGGGCATCTAGCTCCTGACATGTCATCCTGGCTATAGATGTCTCCATTATTTCTGAAGAACTGAGCTGGTGGGGCTATTTTGAAGTCACAGAGATCTGAGGCGATCTTTTGGCTTTCACAGAAACCGTGTGCTTGAAAAAGAGAGTTCATAGAGCATCCAGGGGAACCAAGGCAGACAGGAAAGCGTCGTGTCAGCGTGCTCCTGGTCATGGTACTTCTGGTTATACACCAATTGCAGTTTTTTTTCAAAGCTGTCACTTTCAAGACCAAATAACTCCCATTAGATGAAGATTCCCATTAATATAATTGTATTATTGAAAGGCCTTCAAGCAAACAGAGATTCAAGTTGATACCAAAAGTCTATTTACATTTGTGTTGCGAATATAACCAAGAAAGCCTACTGTTGTGGCGGATTAGGGTGAGGGGAATTCCTGAAAATGTTATAAGGAGACTTATGTGAAATATAAGGAGTGGAGTTCCTCAATCCATAACTGCTTCTGTATACCTGTTCTGAGTCTTTTGTCATGTCTTTTCATTTTAGCTTGAAGCTTTTTGTGGTGTTACTCTTCCCGGTCACATTGCAGTTTTGTTCTCTTTCCATGATGGGTTTGAGAATGTTCCTTCCTTATGTATTGAAATAGCTGTTGTTGATGTAAACCATTCATTATTATTATTTTCACTGTTTCTTATTTAATAAATCAAATGAATGGTGCTGTGTTGCTAGGGCCACTAATACCTAAGCACTGGCGTTTGGAGACAGAGTGTTGTGTCTATTTTTGTGTGTGACACAGACTTTCCCTTGTTGCAGCTCTCATTTGGACTGAATTTGTGACGGGAAATCTGACTTTTAATGCCAGCTGTTAGAAATCTGCAGAATATTTTTTTTTTTTAGCTTATATGCTTTCAATATCAGAATAGGTATGGATCTTTCTAAATACTGAACGTCATCAGATTTATGTAGACGGTCTGTACGCTTCTTTTTCAGAAGTCTGTTTTGATTATCAGTGTTTTATTTTGAGATACTGAGATATTTATTCTGTAACACGTTTGATAATTTGAAAGAAATTGATATATTCATTAGTCTTAAAATCTCACTTATGTGAGTTTTACCTTATTTCAGTTAATTTGTATAGTATACTTCTATACAAAATTGATTCATGGAAGAACATTTGCTATACAGTTATGTGTAAAGGGGAGAAGTTGGAAAGTCTATCTCTAAGGGCAAGGAAAGATACTGAAAGAGGGAAGTGTGAAGCTATTGCCTTAGCCTTTTTTCTTGTGCCTTAGCTTTTTTTTTCTTGTTTTGGAGTAGGAGGAGAGATTTGACGTTTTCGAAGAGGTCTGAGGAAGGATTTCTTTTTCTCAGGCATTTGATACCAAGTTGCATTGAGACTGAATAGGATTTTTTTTATCCTGTTCTTTTAAATTCCTTTGAAGGTTTCAGTTAGGTGGATTCAGTGTGTCAGCACTAGTTTTATGCATTTATTTTAAAGTTTGAGCCTACAAAATATTGCATATATGTTTCTTGGCGTTAGGCCAATTATTTCCTGAAAGTTTCTGAAGTATCTGCGGATGACATTAGATAGCTTTTGGCTTTAGCCTGGATTTTTGCCTTGCTTTTAGGCTGGCAGCATGAGGCTTATTTAGAAACTGCTTGCAGGCCTGTAAATATTTTCTTAGACTAGCAAAAAATACCTTCTTCCAGACATTCATATTGACTTCAAAACTATATATACTTTGAGCAAAGGTAAGGTATCCTTGCATCCTGTATAAAAGCACATCTCACTTTTTTAACACTTGGACAGAAAATATGAGTGTTGGAGCTGTGGCAATGAAAGTGATATTTTTTATTTTTTTTTTCTTGTGACAAATCAAAATATTTCCATTTATCTTTGAGTGATGGTTCAGAGCCCTGTCTACCAATCTGTTCAGAAGCTGGATGTCTGTATCAAGGAATACATGGCTGATATGTGCTTTAGATGCCTGGACTGTCTGTATGGAGCCACTAAGATCATTGTTGCTTGGCCGTGGTTCTGTTTCTCCCATTAAAGCATTAACTCATTCTAGAAGTAGTGATGTGGGATGCAGAAATAGAACTTTAAACCCCAATGAATTGGTACAAGTGTTATAAAACACAAGTATGATTTTCATATAAAATGTGCCATTGACACGGGAGGTTTTACTGTTTAAAAAAGCAAAACCAAAACAACACACACACAAAAAAAACACTCAAAAGAAACAAAACCCAAAACCACCACCCCAACAAAATAACCCCAAAGCATAGAGAAAATACCCACATTCACACCAGCATGAACTCCTGAAAGGTTCTGCAGCAAATACAAATTGTTTTTATTCTAACTGCTGTTCTGTTTTCCTCCATTTCTAGTCTCTGAGGATATAAATGCAGTGAGTAAAGGAAAATGGCTGATGCTAACTGAGCCACAGTGAGTTACACTTAGCCGTGTTCTTCCTCTGAGTGCGGGTCCAGACACTGCTGCTCCGCAATGCTATGGGAAAGCAGAGAAAACTTGATGAAAACTTATTGTGAAATCACGGAAAACCACCAGAAGTCAGCGATAGATGAACACATAGCAAAATATTCAAACTGGCTTTTGAAAAAGTTTTTTAATGACCTGGAAGAGTTACTCGAGCTTCTCTGCCTTCATCAGCACAGTCAGCAGATCAATCGTGCACTCGTTAGCTGTGCAGATGGAGCTGGGAAGCGTCCACCACCGCACGTAGGTTTGGGTGAGCGGAGCCCTGTACACACCTACGTTAGACACTCCCAGCTGCGGAGCCATTCATAGCATCTTGGGAGCAAACTAAAAATGTGTGTGGGTGAAATAAATATAGACTGGAAACCAAAAGCATTACACGTCTCCTGGGTGCTGGGGGGGGATGCTCTCCACAGGCCTTGCAGCTCTTGCCAACAGTCACACTCGCAATGAGAGAGGGCCGGGGAAGATGTGGGCGAACCCTGCTTAGCTTTGGAGGGTTAAATAGGAGACTTCCATCCAGCATGAAGAGAATCCTTAGTGTGTAACAGCAGTGGGAGAGAGCGCATCAAGGGAAAGGTTTTAAGCTAATTTGAGATTTCAACTGAGATTTCAAATGCTAACATTATTTTTCCTGGTTTCATACGGATCAGTTAAATGGGATTTTTTAAAAAAAATTTTCTTTTAATTAAAACAGAAAACATGAAGCTCTGCTGTGGGGAGAAAGTTTTCATAATATCTTGTGGTGTTAGATATCTGTTATGAAGACAATAATAATTAAATTTTGCTAATGGGGAAAACTCAAAAATTGTGAATCCTTAATTTCACTGACTATTCCAGAGTAGACTAAGTGAAATAATGTACCAAAGGTACCGATCGGAATAGCTTCTCCCAGCTCTGCTGAACTTGATCCCACACTGAGCTAGAGTGTAGTATTATCATCTAGAGTAGACTACACAGGGCGGGGGGTGGCGGTGAGCACAGTCCTGCATTCAATAAGAGTCTGGCCGTGTGGTCACCATGTTATGTTTGCTGTGGAATAAAAGTTTCCTATAGTATGGGGGAGTGCACCGCCAAATATTGAATTAGCTGAGATCATATGCCACCTAAATGTTCATCAAAGACATGTTCGTTTTATGCCTGCACACTTAGATGCTAACTTAGGAGTGAGCGGGTAGGGGAGCCTAAACTGGTAAATTTTGAACTTTTTCTAGCAACCTGTTACAAGAGTTCAAATGATTGTTTTTAGTCATTTACAGTTTCTGCTGAAGCGGGACCTGAGGAATAGCCTAGTACGTTCGGTGCCGCAGTGATGCCAGAAGTTGTCATGAATTTCTTCACTACGTTAATGTATTTCTAATAATTGTAATGGGTTCTGTCAGTAGCAGTGTCTTATTCCCAAAAGTGCTGATGGCACTTACGATGGAGCCCGTTAATTGAGATTGGAAGGCAGGCTGTTCCCTTCATTCTAGATTATTATAAAATTATATAGTTGCCAGGTAAGTGCAATTTTTTTCTTCTGAAGAAGCAAATACGTACTTGCAAATGCCTTTTGGAGTTTGAATACGAACTTATAGCTGTAATATAGCTCTGTTTTAATTGTTTGGTAGAAATGTGCTCAAGTACTTGACAACTTGCTACACTATTGCGGTGAACTGGGCTCCTGACAGACCTTTCCAGGATTTGAAATTTTACAGCAAAGGGAAGTTTAGGAGGAAAAACAGAAGGTGTATTTTGTAAGAATCGTAGAATGCTTGGATTTCCTTTTTGAAAGAATAGCTTGGGAGACAGACATCTTGTCTAAAACAATAATAGGATGGTACCTGCTCAGATGTGATTACCTGTGAATTATTAGAAGGGATAAGCAAGGAAAACAAAAAACCCCGACCACCAAACTACAGTGCAGGCTGAAATCGTAAAGTTGATTGAAGTCCCCTTTCAATTGGCAATCATAAATCCTCGTTTTTGTCCTGGTTATGCATTTTCACTTTCATGGAGCTTATAGAATTGTATATTCCTAAATCTGGTTTCTTTTAAGGGTAGCATGAGAATGATGGGCAAAAAAATTCAGGCTAGTGATTGGGGTGTCTTAAATTCTGGGTGACCAAAATTTACTACCTATTAAAAGTGGGCAAGCTTCGCAGTGTCTTTGCTGAAATCTATAAATGCTTTGAAGGTGTCCAGTTGGGAACCAGAAGAGTAATTTGAAAATCTTGGCTATAACCGCTTGTATTTCGTGATGTGTTGAAGCAGGAGCACCTGTCAGGAAGGAGTCAGTCTCAAGTTTAATTTTATTTTGTTGTTTCACAAAAAAGGTTTCTATTTGTTTAATGGGACTTGAGGTTTTCGCCATTCATTTAACAGGATTTCATGGTACGCTCAGGATTTGAGTAAATCAGATTGGCAGGAGCCTTCTTTGTATTCATTTTTTAAAAGGCTGCTTTTCCCATTCTAATTTCTACAGTATTTGTGTAAATAAGTGTCTTGTGAAGATATCAATCTCAGTTTTCCAGTTTAATTGTACAACGTCATTAAAACAGGGCTGTGACAACTTCGGGGATTGAGTTAAGAAAATTTTTAATTACATCGAAAATATCTTTAAAGTAGAACAGTTACAGAAGCTGTGCCATTCAGTATGTAAAAGTATTTTATTCAATCTGTGAAATTAATCTAGCAATCACACAGATTCCAACACAGTTAGCAAATCAGTTCCATAGGATTATGAAATGTCTCCCCGTGACCTATTCAGATTTGTGTTGAAATATTTATTCCTGGTTTGAAACAAGTTTGTTTCTGTAGGGCAGACAGAACGTGTTATACAAGTGAAGTCAGCTGTATTTCTCATTATACCCACGGTGTAACGCAAATTGATAGCTTTGATACCGGCCTTCCCGCTTGATGGATGTGTATTTGTTTTGGCAGGGGCGTTGCCTTAGATAGCATCCTTCTTCCCCTCCCGTGGTCTCCCCGCTGGCTCTCGTACCGGGTTCCCGGCTCGGCGTAACCGCAGGTGCACAGCTCCACTGGCGGGGCACCGGGGGCGGGAACGGGCGTCCGGGAGTGGGAGGGAAGGGATGCTCGAGCTGGCACTTGTGCCGCGAGACAGGAACATCAAACGATGTCTGTATTTCATCTGGAATCAAGTACTTGGATCTGCAGAAGGATTTTTGCATAAGTGCAAGCTAAGGATTACTATTTATCATTATTGCCTTTTTCATCTTCGTGCTATTTTAAAATAATCAGAATAACCTTTGAAGTTAGGGAAGGCACTGTTTTTCCCATTATATAGCTGGCTGACATCAAGCACAGAGAAACAAAGTAACCCGCCTAAGAGCAGGCTATTCTGTATCGGAGCCAGGAACAGAACCCCAGTTTCTCTTTGCTTTGTATTTCAAGCTCTGGAAAATTTTTCTTTCCTTTAGGAAAAAAAAATATGCGATTACACGCATTTAACACATGCACTCGTGTGTCCTCGTACAAGATGCAGTTGCCTGTTTGAAGAAGGTCACTCCAGCTGATGCCTTGGAAACAGAAGCTGTGTGTCAGTGGAGACTATCGATCCTTCTGGGATCCTCCTAAGCCTTTATCCTCGCTGAGCCTTTCTCACTGTTTCAGTTCCCGCCCCGACGAGCGATGGCCATGCCTCTGTCTCCTCCTGACGGCTCTGCTGGGCTTGCTGGGTTTACACAACCTCTTCTGTCCTTGATTTCGTTCTACCTAAGGATGTCCCCAGACGGTTACATCTCATATCTATGAAGTGTCTTTGAGAAGGAGGTTCTTCCTGCCCAGAAGGCAGCTGAATCTCCATCTAAGCAAGGATATGGATAAAGGAAAATAGCCCTTGCTATAAGGCCCCTGGTCTGGGGAGGAGAGACAGCTTTCAGCAGGAACCAGGAGAGGTTCAGCTGCTCCGCTGGCCGCCTCCGCTCACTGGCATGGACACAGAGGGGGAACGATGTCTTCAGTGACGGTGCTGTGCTGGATGGGAGCTGGACGAGGGAGAGAGGCTGAGAGACACCGGTGCTGACTGAATGAAAGCGCCTAAGGCCTTGAGGAAAAGGTGGCAAGGTACTGTTCAGCGAGTTCCTCAGGGACACTGGAGCAAGACATGAGGGGGATTTTTGTCTGGCCCCAACCTCCCACTTTCTGCTTCATCACTCAATTCCTTCTAATAATAATTTCTTCAGGGAAATACCTAGTAAGACCAACCAGTACGATGTTAGAGGGTGGGGAAATGTAATGATTATTGTGGTCTTAAAGTTACAAAAAACTTCTAAAATATTTTTGAAGTCCTAAAAAGAGAATCTGGTAAAAGTTAGAGATTATATGGCCATGTGGAGAAGATGACTGGGGAAAACAGGAGAGTATGCGTAAGAATTAATGGGAAAAGAGGGCATGTACTTTCATGTTAGACTTTGTCCTTCTAAACCATGATAGGAAGAGCTGGAGCAGATGCATACCTTTTGGAATACCAGGAGTGTTGTTTGAATTGGCATTAGCCAGACAAACACAGTCTTTAGTAACAATGAATGTTTCTAAAACGTCAGACAGGTTTAACTCTCAGCTCTGTAGCACATGCCCTCAAATTTAAAATTACAAAACCTTCTACATACTAGAACGTACGCTATACTGAAATGTTTTTGAATTTAAAAAGTAAGAAGAGCTAAGTTTTAGTACTAAAATATTTGCTACACTTGAGGATTACAGTATTAAGCTGATTTAGGACACTAAGTCTGAAGTACTTGGACATAAACCAGAAGTATAATGAAAGGTTTTGTCAGAACTTGTTCTCGCCCTATCTGTTTGGATTGATCTTGGATTTTTACTTGAACAGGTTACTCGCCTAAAATTGTACTATAATTCAGATTTTGTTTCATGTTTAGGGAAGTGATTTTGGAGTAAATACCCTGTACAATTATGTCCATGAAATCAGTTCATTTTTCATTGCCTGTTGCTAAGGTTGACAGGAGAACAATATTGCTGGGCGTCAGTCAGAGGCGTGCAACTTTATTGAGAGGGCATCGGTGTACCTGCCCGCACGGAAGCGGAGGAGCCGGCAGGGCGGGCAGGAGCAGCCATGGCCCTAAACAGAGACACCTGTTGCTGCTCCAGGGAGCACCCAGCGAGTGCCTGCTTGGGCTTGGCTCAGCCTTCCCTCTGAGGAAACTGCTGGCAAGGGTGGGGGGATGCGGGTTTGTAGGAGCCAGGGGAGCACGACCGGTTGGTAGGCAGCATTCCTGGGCTTCGGAGCTCTCGAAGACATGATAAATGCAGGCATGCTGGATCAGAGCTGACTGTCTAAAACATTGGGGGGGGGGCGTTTGGGTTGTTTGCTCACCCATATAAAAATAGGCATTTTAGTGTTTTGATGTCATTTTTTGGGCTCTATTTTTAGTGCCTGGGAACATTACAAACATGAAATATTTAGCTGTTGAGACTGTTGGATTTAAAATAACTTAAAATAGCTTTAAAGAGGCTTTCTGAAGTACTCATTTTTTTCTGTTGCAGCACATGCATCATTTTTTGATCCAGTGTTTTTACAGAGACTGGAAGAGCGCCATTATGTTAAAGCTGGTGTTACCATTCGGTTTGATAAGGAGGAAGACCCGTTGGTCCAAGATCAATATCAGGGGATAATGTAAATGTGGTTTTCAGCCTTTATATTAAAAAACATTTTTCTGACTGTTTTATTTCAATATAGAAGCTGTCCCCAGTATGTGGTTAAGTGCCCAAATTAGCTTTCCATTAAGCTTGAAGGCAAGGTAGAGGTGTACTCAAATGCAGTTTGGCTATAGAAGCGAGGTATTTCTTTTCTCTCTGTAGTAACCAAGTATTTATTGGTATACAGGGAACTTCAGAAAAATAATCTAAATTTGGGGTTGTTTTTGAATTGCTGTTCGTTTTACATGCATCATGATTATACAGGTCTATTCAGTAGCGTTAGAAATTACACTTAAGATGCCCGAACTCACAGAAGAAAAGGCAGAATCTAGAGAAGTTGTGTTGGGTTTTTATCAGCTCAGGAATTACTCCTGTACAAACGTGACAAGCTGCTAATTCACCTCTCTGTATGTAGTCATCAAAGAGTAAGCCGTTAGGGATTGCATAACCCACTTCTCTGCCAAAGAAATTACCACACACGCTTAATTTTTAGGTTTCATGTATCAGCGCAGCCTTCAGTTTTCAAAACAAACAAAAAAGCCGAATCAAATATCCACAGCCTGGCTCTGGATCAGGTGCTTGGTGGCAGCTGGTACCCCAGAGGAGGACGGAGGCGCTAGAAGGGATTCCACCCCTCGGACCACCGGGCAGCGGGGGAGCCCTCCTTTTCCAGACAAAGCCCAGAAAGCTTAAATCCAAACTGCCTTTTCTGACAGCAGGTTTTTAACGAGAGATCTGCCCTCTGAAACTCTGCCATCACAAATGACTGACTTCTAGCTGTAGCAGGATTTCTCTGGAGCATGTTATGGAAAATAAATTTTTACAGCCCAAGCTGTATGATGTTTGAGACGTTCTCTGAGGAGGCAGACGGGATCTGCGATGCATCGTTGCCAGGTCATGATGTTACTGCAAGTCTCATGAGAGTCTGGTGCTTTCTTACAGCCCAGGTTCCATACAGCGATGCAATTATGTGAAAAATGCATTAAAATTTTAGCTCTCCTGATGTGAAGAAAAATACGAAAAGATGCATCATAAAAGGACACTTCATGACAATAAGTATATAAGATTTTATGTAGAAAGTTAAAATAAATGAAATACAATGATGTTAAGTGCGACATGGAAAGATATTGGTGACTACTTATATCTTTTCTTCAAATAATGGAATGACTGGAACTAAGTGCAAATTTTCAGCTGCTTCTAAGCCAATAGACTAGAAACCAGGGATTTGCTCTTAAGTCCAGGGAAAACATCCGTTTTCGGTTATGAAAGAAAATTGCCTTAGGGTTACTGGTTGGCAGGATTGTTGTGTTGAAGAATGTTGCACCACGTTCCACAAAAAATACTGTTCCCATTGTGCTTTTCGGCTGCGTGAGGACCGAGTGCTCTGTCATCTTCCATAGAAGTTTCCTTACTAACTTCATTGTGCATTCAGGTGAAATAGTGTTCCTTACCTTAACTTTGGTTTAGGTATTGAAGGTGGTCACGTTGATTAGTGTCAGATATTTACATTTTATACTATCCTATTACAAAAGATTTGGACATGGATTTTAATTTTATTAATAATTTGTCAAGCACTTACAGAAGGATGCAGCCCCACTTGAAATGTATGGGCTCATAAATCAGAGTGAGGATAATAGTTCTTTTAAAACATGCACCTGTAAAAGCTCAGGTGAACAGCAAATGTTGTTTAGGAAATGCTGGGTTTTATCCTTTCGTTGTTCTCAGCTATGCGCAGGTTTAATGGAAAAATGACAATGGCTCCTGCTGGAGTTCATTATAAAGGTCTGTAGAGTGTAACTTTAAGGTATTCCAACCTTGTACTTCCAGCTTAATTTAAAATGTGGCATTAAATGCATTTAGTTAAATTGGTGTGGAAGGCTGTGTGGTTGGGATTCTTATTTCTTCGTTACAAGTTCTCGACTTTTTTTTTTTCTTTCACATTTTCCTCCCTGCGCGGAATGAATTTAAGATTTACTTGAAATAGTTTGAGTGGTTTTGGTATAGTGTTTGTATTGGAGGCTTTCTTGTCATTTGCTCTAGCGTGATGAAGACTGAACTCTCTTGCTGCGGGACAGGGGATCAGGAATGAGATAGTGGTCAGTTGGTTGGAAAGAAATGTTGATTATCCTCCAGAAAAGAGGAGAAAAAAAGACCTGATGAGGTGTTTTGGTTTGGTTGGAATGCGCTGCTAGAATGCAGTAAGGGATGAGGGCTTGTTTTACACTTTGTGGAAGATTCCTAGGACATGTCTGATATAAGCTATGTGTAGAAGGAACAGATAAACAGACTGTGATTGAGATCTGTAGGCCCTTGGAAAAGATTGCTAATTGTATGTTTTTTTCAAAGGACTGAGATCTTATCACTATCATGAAAGTTGTACAGGGCCGCTGTGAAAAGAAATGCGACTTTAAAAGCAAGTAGAATTAATTATACTTGAAAAGTCTCTTTCTCAATCTGCAGAGCATATTTGCAGTCGTCTGCAGCTGAAGGCCATGCCTCCCCAAACCCATCAGCCTTCCATCTCGCGCTGCCTTGGTGGCTGAACCGTAAGGTTTCCCTCATGCTTCTGATCTCACCCTCGGTATCATTAAGATTCCTTAATGGAAAAGCAACTTCTGCAACAGATTGGCCGTGAACATATTGAATCTATCACATCAAAGAAATAGTTGTAGGATGGCGTGAAGACTCCGCTTCTTTTTAAAGCGATCTGTATGGGCAGATCTTTGAGTCCCTGTGCAATTTTACTGACTTTGATCAGAGTCCATACAGCTGTAGTTGTTTTGAAGAATCAGATGTTACTGTTGTGCTGTGAAGGTTAAAGGATGGTGTTTTCCTTATTTGTTGGAGATTAACATTGCTACTTACTTGGTGATACGGCAATTTAAATAAATATTAATATTTTGGTACTTAACAGCTGTAAGACCACTTGGCTTCTGGTATATTGTTATCAGAAATTCTGTGGGAACATAGGTAATTATTTTTAAAACTGATTTTCGTTATCTAGAATAATTTTATGTTTCTCTAAAATGTTTTTATACAATGCTTATCTAAACTTAAATACACACATATATTTTCTAGCATTATTTACTACTGTGTGACAGATACACAGCTGTGAGTCATTTACATGAAGTGTAGGCAGATTTCTAAAATGGAATGAAAAGCTTTAATAGCAATATAGAGTTCTGGTGGAAATTTATGTGCAAATGTCCTTTATTATATGATCACCCCCATATAAATATATAGCACTGAAACAACATTTCAAAGCCTAATGTTTCATATTCAAACATTTAAAGTTCAGAAGGAAACAACATAATTGCTTGCACAGTTTTAAGGCTGTCTCCTTGTGTGTGTTTGTGTTGTGATACAGCCTTTAATTATACAATCAAATTTTTCCCCGTGGGATTCCTGGTTTTTCAACATGGGTGACACTCCCTGCCTTTTCTCATGGCTGCCTTAAGATGTCTCATCATAACAGTGATCTCCAGGGAGCTCTTTGGCCATCGTGGTGCAGCACCTTTGGTATAATGGTAGAGAGGAGTTTTCAGGACAGCTTTCAGCTGCTCTAAGGAGGAGGCTGTCCTTCCTTCTCCTCATTTCCCATTCCGTTCACTTCATACCTTGTAATTTCAGTAATAGTATCAGGGGCAACAATCTGCTGAATGGTGAAGTAGGAAATGTGAAAACTCTGCATGGGTTCCTCACAGTTTGTCAACCAGGCTGGAATATTTTACCTTCACAGCACAGACTGTGGTGCTTGAACTGATGCAATAGCGTTGGTAGTGGTGGGTTAGCTGATGCTTTATCTGGAGCGGCCGCAGAGGGAAGGCCTATTGGGGTGGGGGGAACTAAGGGGACAGCTGTCTGCAGGTTTCGCAGTGTTTGCTGATGGGAAAGGAAGATACAGGAATGGCGCATCCTCTTTCTCGCTCCCAGGGAAGAGTTCTGTATGTTTACAGACTCTTTTGCCATTGGCTGTTCTTACCTGGTTTTGTCTCAGTTTTCTCTGATTTCTCAAAATGTTCTTTGATAATAGGATAAATGCTAATTTTAAAGTACGGAAACAGGAAACATGCAAAAGAGGCTTTCATTTTTGAAAGTTAAATTACTGAGAAATAACAGAAGAAACTTTCTCAAGCGTAGGCACAGATTGGAATACTTTTGCATTAATTAATGTTACAAGCTTATGTTTATAGTGGAAAAGTTAATTTGAACGAAAAATATTTCTCCTGATGCCATTAGCACTGTCAGTGTTCTTCATTCTGTGTCATTCCTGGGGAAGGTTAGGAGGGCAGCAATAGACAACCTCCATGTGTGGCAATATGAGAGCTTAACTTTTAAAAATTAATTTACCAAAGATATTGTATAAGTGTTTGGAAACTATTACAGCAGTGATGCCTGAGAGAAGAGAGAGAAATCCCTAATGCGGCTGAAGTGCCTGCAGGGAGTATCCAAAGTGCAGGGCTGGGTTTGGCCAGATGACTCAATTCTAACCGAGTACGAGAAGCATTCCCCTTCACAGTGTGCTCTGAAATACATTCTCAATTATTTGTGTGCACCTTTGACAAAATTCCCTCTGTACACAGGAGCTGTTGTACTCGGGTTTTTGGAACCCAAAAACAAGCTCTTTATTGATGGTGAGGTCAGGATGCTTCTGGGAATGGTGGTTTGTTGGTTACCAGCTGCTCCCCAGCCAGGAGGAGGTCATCTCCATTTTAATGAGTCATGCTTTGTTTCTTTTTCTTACTAAAAAAACCAAACCAAAACAAAAAAACCCAACAACTTATACTGTTTGCTGTGATATTTCTTTGTGGTGGGATTGTTGGACTTCAGAAAAAATGTCGAGCAGTATCAGAATTACTATCAGAAATGTTCAAGCTAGAAGTGTGTACGGGCTGTGTGCCTTCTCAAACGCATCCTCACGCTGCTGCTTGAGGAGTTGGTAGCCCTGTGAGCACTCCTCTTGCTTTCCCATCCAAGTGGGACAAGAAGTTGTCTCTTAAGGTGTTTTGGGCCTTACAACCGTTTCTGTTGGGTTTAATTTTTTGATTTGGCAGGTTTTGGTTTAAACCAGGGAGCCTAAGTGGAAGCTGGAAATAAAAATCTCACATATAAATAGCAGCGAAACAAGCAACTATGCTAACCTCTGCTTGCAGTTACAGTAACATAAACTTGAGGAAGCTTTGCCAGTATCTTCTGCGTGCAAGTGTAGGTGGAATTTGACTCAGCAGTCAACTCCTTAATCATTGGATTTTCTAGAGTCTGCAGCTGATTTTTCTCATCGTATGCTATTGGGTTTTTGGTGCCATACATTGGCTTGTGAATAATATTGAGATACCAGTGTTCCAGGTCTGAAATTTGAAGCTGATGTTGGACAGTTCGTTTTTTGTTCATTTTGTATTTGTCACTAAAGAAATACCCAAATGTTGGCAATGATCCCAAAACCTCAAATGAGATTGTTGAATAGTAGCTATGCATGTTTAGTTTGCACTGTGACATGATGAAAAAATACTGAAGCTGTTGGGCAGGTGTCTTTGCTTTTAAAGTTTATTTACAATGACGAGTCTGCTGTTTTGGGGATGGGTTTGTTAACAGTCTCAGACCAACAAAGTCTTACTTCAGAAAATTTTGTCTTTGCTCCATGATGCATCTGGAGCTACTGATAGGAAGCGTAATGTCAAATGAAGTTTTGCATTGAATTTCCTAATCTTAAGGCGTTGTAGTTGTTTCAGGCAGGACTATAAGTTAATGGAAAAAACCATGAAAATAAATTTGTAAATGTGTGTATTTTACATTCTTATTTTAAAAGTGTCTTCCTTAAAGGTCAGTAATTACGTTTATTGACCCACACTGATGTGCCTTTTGGTGAGTTACTTAAAATGCATCTCCAGATAATACCAAGAGAAATATGGCTTTTACATATGTATATGTATATATAAAATATATATTATTTTACTTAAAAGCAGATAAAAGAGGCAATGTGAACCTCTGCAGATGCCTTGAGAGATCCTATCTAGTTTTGGCTTTGCTAGCATTTCTCATCTAGGCATTTAAAGGAAAGTCAGCAGCTGGTGTAAAAGGCTAAAGATGAAATGTATCCAAAGAAAGAGATGTATTAAAAAAAATTAATTAGTTAATAAGAGTCTTGTTAAGTTTTAGAAGGTTTCAAAACTGGGTCAGTAGGTGACATAACCTTTTTGTTCTGTTTAAGAAAGATTGATAATCTGACAACATCAAAAGTGATTAGTCATACAAAGCAGACAGAGGGCAGACAGAAATAATACTTTCTGTGGGGTTATGGGGGTCATCTGGGCTTTTTGTTGTTGTGTTTGTTTTGTGCTTGTCTTTTTATGTAGAATTACATGCAAAAGATAGTAAAATTGTCCTTTCTGGGAAATGACTGGCCATAGTATGCAACGGGTTACCCACTCATATTGTTTTGAGCTGCACATTACCACTCCTTGAGATGTTTAGTTACTAAGAAATTTGTATTTATTCTTAGATTTATAAATGTTGCTCAACAACCTGACAGTAGTAACTCACACTGTAGGACCGACTGGGCTGTTGGAATGTTGACATTATTTTAAAATGTTTATAGGAATTAAAAATGGGTTCAAGATAAGCCAATCTAAGATTTGTTAAGAAACAACTCTGTCTTAAAAAAAAAAAAAAAAAAAAAAAAAAATTAAAACGTTCTTTCCTGTTGAAGGCCAGGGAAGTTCTTTGAGGTTACCTGGCGGTTGCACAGCTGCCCACTAAAGGCAAAAAAGCCACCAGAGATGATGGTCCAGCAAGGAACGAGAAAGCAAGGATCCTTTTTCTCTGCATGTTTTCCTACTGCTGATTGGCACGAAACAGTGTTATTTGGAGATTTTCTAGTAGCTCTCCAGCCTGCATAATGCCACTATTCACAAGCTTCTAAGGAGAGAAAGAGCAAGTGTGCCAATGCAGCCAGAGCTGGTAACTAACCCTGTTGCTCGGGATGTGCCCTGGGCGCTGCTAGGAGCCGAGGAGCAGCAAAATCCTGTTCCAGGGCAGAGGAGGGCCCTCGTGATGGAGGCATGCTGTTAACCCTTTGCTTGTAAGAAGAACTAAAGCAGAGCAATCAAATCCAGGCTTTAGCTAGCATTTGGCAAACAGCGGTGGAAACGATTACTGTGTATTTAGCAATGGGAAGGTTGCGGGGTCAAAGAAAATACAGCTGAGATTATAGCAAAAAGCTCAGCCCCTCAAAACCTGCATTTTCCTAGTACATGCTAAGCGCTGTCTTGAACTGATGCAAAAAACCACCACATTTACTATATATTTTAAAAGATAAGCCAGAAAAATGTAAAATCCATTCACAAAAATACGAAAGTCAAAATTACCATTTCCCTGCCAGCAATCATTCAGCTTCTTACACTTGTGTAATATTTCATATACTTTGTATGATGTAAGTTTTCTTTATGATGTTGTGTTTTTTAATATACATGTATGTATGTATATGTTTTGAATTCATAATTCAAATGAGAATTGTAACATGTATCTTTTAATCTCCTCGCAATGGAAGTCACAACTCTTATTCCATGGCAGAGTTCTCTGTGGCAATAGCTTATTTTCTTGTTTTTATTTTATTTTATATAAACTTATTTTACCCAAACCAGTAGTGATGGTATTTCTTTTGATTTTGAATAAATGCGCATTTGATGGTGTCATGATTATCACAAGCTCCCCCTTATTTAAAGGGTTTGTCAGATATGAGTGGCATGTTATTTTTGGTGGGTGATGTTTCACATACTTCTATCACAGCTGAAACGCTCTCCTGTATTTTATTTTACCAGCTTTTTATTATTTCCTCTTACTATTATGGTTATGTAAAAATGGAAGCTGTTGTCTTTTATATTTGCTTTCTCTTCTTATCTGGTTCTCTTGTGTCTGTCCGCACTGGGAATTGGAACAAATGAATCATGTTTAATTTCTTCTAAGTGCAGTTCAAGCCAAGTGAATTTGTCAGTTTATTCAGCTAGGGTGGACTGGGATAAATTGTATTCCAGTCTCACCTAAAAATTTACCCAATGTTTAAGCCTTGTGTGCATTTTACATTTTGTGGTTTTAGCATAGTTAGGCCTCATTACAGTCTTTTAAGGAGTACTTTTAGCAATATATAAGACAAGTTTCAACATAGTTCCCAAACTTGGTTTTGAAGCCAAAGTAAATGAGGTCTTGTAGTGCCACATTCCAGCGATTCTGACATCAGAGGAGTATCTGCAGTAATAAATTTTTATATTAAAGTGGCTGAATTTTTATATGCCTGCAAGAAGCGAGACTGGGCTCTGACGTGGAGAAGCATTAAGCTAACTATTCAAGACACTAACAGATTTTTTCATTAAAACCTTTTCTTCCTCTGGGAAAAAAAAGGAAAAAGCAAGATACGTGCATCTTGACAAAAATCAAATGTTATTTTTAAAAAGTCTCAGTAAAACTAGTTATTTAAGTTTGGTTAGTGTCTTACTGTTTCAGGTTTCCTGGTATTCTGCTGCAGTCTGTGGAGATGTTTCTGTCTTTTTGTGAATTAAGGAGTGAGAATTATGCTAAAAACTATCTGAGTGCTGACACGAAACAAATCAAAACCCCAAAGTATTTTGAAATATTTTCACAAATGAACTTGTGTCTAATATACGTTGTAGATGTTTGAATACAAAACGCTCATTATTCATCACATTTACAGCTTTATCAGCAAGCTTTTTTGAGATTTTCATTCTGGGAAAAATAATTTAAAAAACCCTTGTGATGGTTACAGAGCTGATTTGTACCAGGAGACTGGATTAAGGCCCGGATAGCAGAGCAGGACTTGCACGGCTGGGCTGAACTTTGCCAGCTGGAAGGAAGATTCACTTTCTGCTGTTGGTGCCTCTCTCTGCAGTGGCAAGGGAAGACTGGGAAAAGTTGCCCATGAATGTGCACTCAGCTGTGTTTGAGCTGATCAGCTCTTTTGCCATCCCTAGATTTTAAGAGGAAAAAGAGTTTAGTGCAATGTCTTACAATCCAGAGCACAATTTTTTCCTCATTGTTGTAATAACAATTACATGTTTTATAGTGCTGATTCTTTCAAATTTACAATTAAAGAGTCTTCATCTTGTTTTGTTTCAGATTCTTCTCATTCTTTTCATCGAGATGAGACTATAGTTATTGCCCTTGCATCTGTGTCTGTTCTGGCTGTTCTGATTGCTGCTTTCTTTTTTGGATACAGGATGCTTGCAGGTAGGGTTTGACAATCCTCTTTTTTTTTTTTTTTTTTAAATGGTTCTTTTGACTGTTTCTCAAAGTTATACTTATGTCTTCTGTTCTCCCCAGTCCCTATTTTATGTTTGTACATAATGCTTACCCTTCTCCTCTCTGACACTTTATGGTGATAGCCCTTTCATAACAGTTCAGAGAGATTTATGATTTCTCTAAGTTGGCATTTTGGGACCCGTTTTTCTTCAACAAATCCTCTGCTCAACACAGTTTAAATGAGGTTGTGAACATGCTTTATAGTTACTGCCAGTGACATTCAATTATCAAAATAGTTGTGTAGCAGATAGCCTTCAGTTTGTAGCTATCAGCACCTTCACTGCTGATTTTACTGACTCGGAGAAGATTTTACAGGATTCCTTTTTATTTGTTTATGTTCTTGCCTACAATACGTATTTCTGCCAAGTCCCAGGTAAGTTGTATTGTATTCACTTGTAGCATGACAAAAAAAGGAAACTGTCTAATTCCCTCCCCACCCCCTTTCACAGGAGACCGTAAACAAGGTCTGCACAGTATGAACATGATGGAGGCAGCAGCATCAGAGCCCTCATTGGATCTGGATAATCTAAAGTTATTGGAGGTAAATGTTCAACTCTGTTTCTTTTTTTTTTTTTTTTTTCTTTTTATTCAGTGTAACACTTGCGGTCATGTCACCTTTCAGGTATTAGTTACAGAAATAAATGTATTGGTGCTCCTGTAATGTTTTCTTCTAAATCATAGTTTAAAGAAGAAAAAAAAAAGAAAAAAAAGAAAAGGTGACAGCAGTTAATTTTGCCTGGTTTTGTTAGTGATATTGTTGGTATTAGCTAGAACATGTTCTACCTTGAGAAGAAGACACTAAACACTGGGAGGCAGTGGAGGAAATTGGAATGTGCTGTATTTCAGCATTGCATCAAAAGATCTGTCTTTTTGCTTTGACACTGATCACTTTAAGTGCAGTATCCTACCATAGTCATTTGAAATGCTTTAGTAACACTATTGGAATATAGAATTTACTGCAGATAGGACGGTATATTTTGGTAGTGGTGCATTTATGTGTAGTCATTCTTCACAGTGGGGTACTCTCCATCTCCATGGCAACTAGAGGCCAACCATAACTTTCTACTCAGCTTGGTATTAGATGTATCATCAGAAAGCTGTAAAATGTTATGCTTGCAATTGGTTTGCTTGGTAGAACTTACGGAATTTGTGAAAGCTTTTATCCAGAAATATATCGGTAGAATGACACAGAGAGATTCAGAGTGTGGTACCATTCGTTTTGCCCAATGGAAATCACACGTAGAGATGCAGGCTGCAGACATGTAGTCCCCACTGCAGTGTGGTCTGGGCAAATGGCGACAGCAGACTAACCAGCAAAGAAGCTTGGGTGCCTTCTGCAAACAAAAAAGTACTTGAGGCAGAGTTTCCAAGAGTATAAGGATGTGTATTGAAGAAGTGTGCAAAGCCCCAGATGAAATTACTGGTACTGATGTGCATTGACTTTGTTGGCAGGGAGATCCGCTGTGGGGTCTTCTGTCTTCTTTCTTAAATCCTAAGGAGCTGACTCCTCACCCCCAGTCACAGGGTGTTGCAGAACAAATTGTCTTATCCTGTGCTTGCCTTTTCACATCTCTGTGGGTAGAATACATTCCAGCTTTGTACCTTGAAGGGACTCACTGCCACTTTGCAATCCACTGACATGGAAGGACTAAGAAATGGAAAATCTGTCTGTTAAATGGTACTTTATTTGTTGAAAACTTTCCTGTTAGACAATTTTATCATCTTTAGAAGCATTACTTTTATAATCCCTTGTGCTTTCCATTCCTTCTCCATTTGTAAGTATTTAAAAGGTAAAGATACTGGTCCATGAAATCCTTACAGTTTCATGTCTAGGTCTTCCTGAAAATTATTTGCATTAAATAGATGCTTACATTCTTATATAGTTAGAATTTTTTGTGCTTTGGGAACTAGGACTTTTGCTGAAGGTGGTCCTACATTTTGGTTTAGGGAAGAGACTGCATCGTTCTCCAGTTGCTATGGAGATGGGGAAGGCCATTCTGTGAAGATGGTCTAACATAGTGGGGGCTAGAATAAAGATTCACAGGTAGTAAGGAATTAATTATTCCTTTCTGTTAAAACCTGTTTACCTCCTTTGGTGTCTATTTTGCACTACAAATGCATATATTGTTACTACTAACCTAATAGGTACAGCTTGTAAAGCTATCCTAAACCTAAAATGTTTAGCTTAATGTCTGTGATCTCCGGAGTCAATTAAAATTGATCACAGAAAAGCCATAAGTGTTTAGTAGGCAAAAGTTTTATAAGAGAATTAGCAGCACAAAACACATGGATGTTATTGATTCCATATAGAAAATGGCTGAATAGGCTATTTATGATTTATTTACTGGGTATTTGGACCATAGATCAATTTAGTGAGATCTAAGTTGGCCTATGCTGAGGTTTCCAGCTCCAAAATAGCTTTTTATGACAGCATTCTAATTCTAGTTTTCAATACAAAATATTCACTATATTCACTATTTTTTATAGTGTAAGTCAGTATAAAAGTTGGTGTTCAATCTTTGTAGATTGAAAACTTGGATTTTGTCTTCATTTATTACTTAGTGAACTAATTATTTACATTTTTTTGCAGTTGATTGGCCGGGGACGATATGGAGCAGTGTATAAAGGCTCCCTAGATGAACGTCCAGTTGCTGTGAAAGTACTCTCTTTTGCTAATCGTCAGAACTTTGTCAATGAGAGGAATATTTACAGGATTCCACTGATGGAACATGACAACATTGCCCGCTTCATTGTGGGGGATGAGAGATTCACTGCGGACGGCCGTATGGAATATTTATTGGTGATGGAATATTACCCCAATGTAAGTGCCTCAAAGAAATCAATTGGATTGGTTTAGATTCCCAAGAATAGCCACATAAAAAGGATGTACTTTAGCATTTGCTGTGTTTTTCGTTGCCACTTCTTGCACAGTAATGTAAAAACAATCCATATAAATTACAATTTTAATGAACCTTAGTATGGGTTACTGTAAAACCCTTTAAGATTTCCCAGTTAGTGCTACTAAATGTAGTCTTACAAATTCTTAGCTGCAGTATTTGCTCTTGGTTATGGTGCAGGTTTTTTTAGTCAACTGTGCAATATTCAAGGACAGAATTTGAAGAGTTGTTTTTACTTAAAAATAATTGAATAAATTTAAAACTTCTTAGTTTTAAGACATTATATCTCTATTACAGAAGTTAGGAGCTCACTCAGTAGCTGTAAATGGTGGGGTTTTTTTACAATGAAACATAATAGATCCAATATTGTTGTCAAACTGGTTTGTGGTACTGTAAATCATATTGGCTTTTTATCCTGTTATCTTCTTTAAAGCTTTCTGTGGCATACCATATTTGTTTTGCTGTACCATGTATTGATGATGTAGGACAAGTGTTAAGAAAGCAGCTTTACTTTCCAGAACCATTTCGTCAAATCTCCTTAGCTAACCGAATGCTTACATCCCTCAAATTCATTAATTTGAGTTCCTGACACTGTGTTTGGGTGTGTACACATGCATAGAAACAAAAAATGTTTTAAAAAATACACAACATAAATGTGAATTACTTTCATGAAAAATTATAAAATGTAATGTATGTGGGGATTATATATATGAAAATGCAAAAAAAAATATGTTTCACAGTTTGTCTTGAATGTTTGTTTTTTTTTTCGCTTGTGTATGGGAAAGGACTTTAACTGTTCAGTTAAATAATTTCTTTAATGAGCTTTTTGGTCTCAAGTGAGTAAACTCATATTGTATTTCCTCCAGCATGTAAAGGTGATAGCTGAAGCCTGATTTGTTATGGGGACAGTAGGACAAAAGCTGCTTATTCAAGTAGCAAAAGGAAACAACAGTAATAAACAGCAGTAATGATGGCCTGGTTTAGGGTGTTTTAGTCTCTACATATATGCTCATGTTGGAAGTTAAATGCATAGGTGTATATAAATATCTAAATATATATGCAAATTTAAGGCAACATAGCACTTCACAAATATGTAAAGAGTATCTTAACTGAAACTTTTAAGTGAGAGCACACTTGATCATGTCAGTCTGTAAGAGATGGGCATCTAAGAAGAGATTGCAGAGACTAGAAATGACCATAGAAAAAGCTCAGTTGTGCCTATTCCAGATGGACAGTGGCAAAACACGTCATCTCTGGCCTGCTCTGGCAGAGTAGGCTTATTTTCAACTAATTGAGTTGAGTGACATCAAGTGAGTATTCTACTCCTGGGAGGGCATAGCATAACTGTCTTTAACAGGTGATCTGGTTTTGCTGTTTTCTTGAATGAACAGATTTTCAGCTGAAATGTAATTTGATTGAAAATTGTGTCTTGTTGCTTATATAAACAGGATCTGTTAACAGTCTGATTAAATGCACAGATGAGGCTTATGACAACATATTATCAGGTTTTTTTCTCAATATGGTATTAAGAACAGCACTATTAGTCTAAAATCAATCCACCGGTGGCTTGGAAGCCACTGGAAAAAGTGCACAGCAGGTGTAATTAATGCACAGTGTGATCCTTAATTCAGTGAGCAGATGTTCTGCTGTATGTAGAGCCAACTGCAGAGAAGGAACCCTGCTGGGGCAGCCCTACTAAAAGGGAATTGTAGTGTTCAAACCGGAGCCATAAATCTTATTTCAATAAGGAGAAACCCATACAAGATGTGCAGGTGAAATACTTCCCATCCAAACATCATTCTCCTCGAAATACTTTCCTTCTTGGAAATACGAACACACAAACCAGAGCATTGTTCTTGGTGTTGCCTCAGTGAAAGCAAGACGGATGGGTTTGACTCAAAGTGTGTTATTATCTAAACATGCTTTCAGAGCGAAGAAAGTAGGTGAGCAAGTAATAAAAGGAACGATAAGTGTACTTATCAATCAGCATGGAGTTCTGATGGTACTCTGAGGTGTGACAGGTGAATAAGCAGTAAGTAAGAATCATCCCCCCAGTAGTCAGACACTCCTGTCCTTTTAGAACAACAGAAAAATTGTTGTAAAACGCATAGTAGAATCTTGTGATTTGTTAAAAGAAAAACATCAGTTTTATCAAAAGTCATAATCAGAACAAATGTCCCCAATTTAACATGTAACTCTGACAAGAATAATCTCAATTACAAATATATATATATATATCTCCAAATTTTGACTAAAAATTTTCCTGGTTATCATTTATATTGAAGTTCACTAAAAGCATAAAAACACAACCCTCAGCCAGCTTAAAAAACATCTGGTGGCTAGCAAGCTCTGCAGCCAAAAGATCTTGAAGTTGGTTTGAGGTCTTTAATACAGTGAGTGTTTCCCAGTCACACCACGATAACGGAACTGTGTCTCCAGTAGAATGGGCTGGAATCTCAACCCACTGAGCTAAGATGATCCGTTACTGCACCCAAGTTTCTGGCAAATGGAGGCTAGTAAGAGTGTTTATTTTTCCTAAAAAGCTTTAAACAAATTTTAAAAAAAATTAAAATTCTGTAACTCATTTTTAGGTGGATTCTCAGCTGGTTTGTTTTTTTTTAATTACCCAAATCTATTTGAAGTTCATATAACAGCATTTTAAGCAACGAAAAAAAGAATGCTGATATAAACCTGTATGAGTGACATTTGGTCTGTGTTTTCACCGAGGAGGTTATCTGTTGATGGGTTCCTTGTTCTGTACAGGCTAAGTCTGAAAAGTCTGTAAGATTTTTGTAATTCTATTAAGAAGTGTCAAGAACATGGTTTTAGTTCTAGCATTGAATTTAAACAAAAAAAAAAAAGGTCTAATGCTTGGATCATTTTAAATTACTATGTGCCCCCATCTGAACTGTGCATGGGTTACCTACCTGAATGTCAACTCCAAATGGACTCGGATGGCACATAGTAGAGTTTTTTGAACCAAATGTTACATAGCTAATTTTGCAATAAAGTGTTTTTAGTTGCGGCTGATAAGATGTTAAACATTGGTGCATCTTCAAGATTACAGATTTAAATAGGCAAAACCAGGGTAGTTTGTAGTCATAAACAAACATTATATTGTAATATGCATGCAGAGACAGCTGGACGACTTGTTCTTCATGCATGGGGATTTAGTTTGTTTAAACTGAGTACATTGTCACTGGGGACTATGTGCATAAAAACTGCTCAAAGGTGTCATAGTTTGCAGGATCTGGCTCTTGTTTCAGAGCGCCGTCTCAGTTTCTAGAATATTTCAGTATCATCACTGACACCCCTCTGGTTGTCTTGGAGATTCCACCACAAATTACTAAAAAACCCCCCATATTTCACATTTAACTTCTCTTTCAAGAAAAGAGGAACATGACATTCTTTTTTCCTGTTTTTCAGTGCGTGTGGACTTGCTCCTATTCTGAATTGCCTTTGGGTTTATTTTGTTTTGATATATAAATAGATTATAACAGGGGAGATGCCAGTGAGAGATGTTGAGTATTCTTCTGTACGTGCTAATGGTTTAAAGACCACTATTTAGTAACCCAGGCTGTTATGTCTACAGTTATATTTCTTCTGCTGTTCAACAAGAATTTTTTCAAAGAATAAATCAAGTGTATGCTATGCTTTTGTTTTATAATTAATCTCATTATTCCTAAAGGCAGTCCCTGTTATTTTGTGATAAATTTTCTGTTCCATTTCTTTAGATAAACCAAATGGCAGCACTAGAAATTAATGAAACTTTGGCCCGATCTTGTGTTTCAGAACATCTGGGTGAACATAGAAGCAGTAGCAGGATTACACCTTTCAGAAGCAATGGATAAAACTGACTCCTAAAGATTTTGAGTTATTGAACTGGGAAATGGTTTTAATACATTATTTACGGTTTTGTGTTTTGTTTTTTGGTTTTTCAGGGTTCTTTGTGCAAATATTTGAGTCTCCACACAAGTGACTGGGTGAGCTCCTGTCGTTTGGCACACTCTATAACTAGGGGCTTGGCGTACCTGCACACGGAGCTACCTCGAGGAGGTAAGGCCAGGAAGGGATGCCGGGATGTTCAAGATACTCTTATTTCTATCAGGTGGTAGTTTCCTGCCTTTCTTTTTAATCCATGACAGTACGGTAAGTAGGAAATAATGAATGCAAATAGAGATTACTCAGAACTTCTGATATGTTCTTTCCTTCTGAACAATCCCATGTCGTGGGCTGCGTCTGTGATGCTTGTATGAAAACATGGAGCAGGAGCCAGCAGAGCCCCAGAGAAAGGCAAGAGGAGGCGGCAGAGCTGTGCGGTGCTGCGGTATCATGGCAACAGATGACTGAAGACCTGGAGCACTGGGTGTCTGTCTAGCAGAGAGCAAACAGATGGGGTGCTCTGTTTGTTTGTGCAGTTCAGACACAAATCACCAAAGCAATTTTTAGTTTGTGTGTGAACTGTATACACAAAGAGAAATAATTAAATCTTCTAACTCCGCTGTAGTTTTATTTATCATATCTCTTCATTTTTGTCTAAGGGCGTGGGCCTAGTCTTTGCTGTGTACAAATGATACTGCTGGACTTTTAGTGTTTTATTAGAGCACAGGATATGACAACATATTGATTTATATCTTTATATCTCTGCTTGCATGCTTGCATTTCAGCAGCTGAAGTATCACGATTATAAAGCAGATATCCTGAGATCTGTGATGTATCAGGCTGCAGAATATGGCCTGGCACTGAAGCGTTAGCTTTTTGGCAGTAAATATAAGGGTGGTAATGTTAATTCTATGTTAAGGTGCTAATGTTTGGATTAAAATTCCAAACTATATATCTCAAATGCTAAGCATCAACTCTAGCAAAGAATGACAACTATGATTCTACGAACTCAAGATGCTGTTAAAAATGCAAGGCTGAAAATACCTAAATCAGTATTCCTATGTGCCATTGAAACTGCAGCTATCATCTTAACTTCATCATTCCGAAATGTGCAGACAGGTGTGTCCGTTAGCAGCCAGAAATTGTGTAAACTTCCCATCATAAAGAAGAGACAGCCATAGGCTGGTCTATGAATGCTAGGAAGGAACTCTTGGAGTAGAATAAATTCTACAGTAAAACTGGTTCTGTAGTGCTGGCTGCTTTACTAACAAAATAAATTGCTTACAAAATAGGAACAGCTGAGATAATTCTTTGGAAAAGATCAGATCCCTTGCAAGATGAACATGTTCAGACTCTCCGGAATAATATTACCTACATATCTTCTGAATAGGTTCCAAACCAATCATTATGTAAATAGTTGGTGCCGTATTTGACATAGGAGTGTGGATATGAGAGCGAGCATTTGGAGTGGCTGTCAGGGCTGTGGCAGGAGGTCTGTGCTTAAGTACATGCTATCTCCCCTGCCAAAGTCATGCTGAAATATCCCTTGGAAAGAAGCTTATTGGCAAACACTAAAACTGTATATAGCAGTAGCCTAATATATTGTATAGACGCAGTGAAACTCTGAATGCCAGTCAGTTTTCTATAGATAGCATACCGTGGAGCTCATTGTAAAGAATCAAAAATGTTAGCTTTCTAAAACATAAGTTGATTTTCTGTTTATAATAACTGAGCAGACATAATGAGGTTCTCTCATTTTGCCAAACAGTAGAACTGCTCAAATAATAACAAGCACTTCCGTATGTCCAAATAGACCATTACAAACCTGCGATATCCCATCGTGACTTGAACAGCCGCAACGTACTGGTAAAGAATGATGGAACATGTGTAATTAGCGATTTTGGACTCTCCATGAAGCTAACTGGAAACAGACTGGTACGCCCAGGTGAGGAAGATAATGCAGCCATTAGTGAGGTAAGTACAAATGAAGATAAGCCAGTGTATAAAGGAAGACAAATTAGTATGGAGGTAACACTGAGAAATAGTTGGTTTTGTCGTTACAAGGTGATAACGTTCCTGTAAGGGGGAATTGCTGCAATATGGGTGAGAAGTGGCTGAAACCTTGATAGGATGAAACCGGTTTTAGTCTCAAAACACTCAAAACCAAACCTAGCATTTTGAAAGGTGATAGATTGGCAACCCTGGAGACTGAAGTTTTCTGTGTGAGATATGAGAAGATGCAAGGTAGTTCCCCGTTGTTTGCGATGATGTGGTACGGGTCCCTACGCTCTGGTACTGCAAGTATTAACTGAAGACCAAACATTCTTCAGTGGTTTTTGGTTTTAATTTTTCCGAAATGGTGACATAACATATTCTACACCTTACAACCATTTCTCTCTGTGTCATCTGCAATTTTCTGGACTTTAAATGGATACATCTGGGAGAGTAAGTGTACGTAGAAAGACATGGACCAAATAACAGGGGATGCTTGAAAAAGTACCTTTTGGGAAAAGATGAAAGAACAAGGATCGTTTAAGGAAGTAAAGACAGGGACAGGTCTTCAAATATGTAAACAGCTGCTACAAAGAGAAAGGAATAAACTGTTTGCATTCAGTGTGGATAGAACGAGAGGTAATGGAATTATGTTGTAGGAGGGAAAATTTAGGTTAGTTTCAAAGAAGCCTTTCTAGTCTGTAGAAGGCAGCCAAGGAATGGACTGCTGAGGAAGGCTATATAGAATTTGCATCATTTTATGAATTTAAGGAACAGATTGGGAAAACATCTGCTAGGAGTGGGTTAGAATGGATTCCGGGCAAAAAGAAGAAACCGATTTCTTAAGCTTTCTTTTTTATGATGCTGTGATTCAGAGAATGGGTTTTTTGTTGTTTTCATTTTGTATAAGCATAGATACACTGTTACCTGAATATAGGCTACTGAAATACAGTGAGACTATTTTAAACAGAGAATAAAATTCCCTAATGGTTCAGTATATTTGTCATCTTTGTGCTTCTACAGAAAACCTTCACATTTCATTCAAAGAATGTGTTTCACAGTGATAGTCCCCTTCCCTTAGAAAGCAAGTGCTACATTAATAATGCCTAGTGCCCAGGTCCTCTTTTTAGGTCTCCTCTTACTGAACAAAGAACAGGGAAACCAGTTTAAAATGCGAGGATGTGGAATAGTTCTGTGACAAAATACTGTCCTCAAAGTACTGATGAATGATTGCTCTGATCTAACATATTTCCTAGTGGAAATGTATAGGTATCTTCTAAGGCTGTTAATAACCCTTGACCATGGAAGATGTAGGGGAGTGCTTTTCTGACAGTCTAAGAATAAAGAGAACAAGTTCCTTGTTCAGCAGCATCCTCTTCCATTATGACAAGTACCTTGGTGTTTAACAGAGTAATTTCAGGGAAAAAACAAACCAACCAAAAACATTCCTGCTGTATCGTATTGCATATGAGAACATTGAGAACATGGGAACATATGGGTAGGGGACAAAATTATTTTGTTTTGGTACATACAAAAAAGTGACAGAGTAGGGGAAGGGGTTTATTTTGACTATGCTCCTGATAAGAAGCTGAGGACATGGATTAGAAGGGAACTGCATTTCCCTTAACTGTAGAAAATATCAAGCAAAGTAGGGTACTAAAAGAAAAGAATCTTCATAATAAAATTGAATTTGGAAATCGCTTCCTGATTTGAAGCTTTGATTTTATGTTTTTCCAGGTCGGTACAATCCGCTATATGGCCCCAGAAGTGCTTGAAGGAGCAGTGAACTTGAGGGACTGTGAATCTGCTTTGAAACAAGTAGATATGTATGCGCTAGGCCTTATCTACTGGGAGATATTTATGAGATGTACAGACCTCTTCCCAGGTAACTAAAAGAAGTGGAAAAAAAAATTAGTAGTAGAAAGGTACCAGCACCCAAAGCTACCTCCTAGCCCTAGGTTTTTAAAGTAAAGAAGGGAAATAATTTTCTCAATTGTTTTTGCCATTAAGTCGGTGCCATCTAGTGTTCAAGACGGTTGTTGTCAATGCAGTGTATTGTATATGTCAATGCAGTATGGTGAAAGATCTGTTTAAGCAGTTTGCGGGGCTCATAGTAAGTGCAATTTGAGCATTGTTATTATTATTGTCCAGAGTTTACAAACACTGGGAGTTGGGCTGATGGCAAAGGCAGTACTTTCAGTTCTTAAAACTGCTAAAAGTGCCTGAAGTGTCTTTCAGACTTTCTTTGTGAAGGAATGGATGGGAAAGTGCTGTGATTTAATGTAGTCTTTAGTCAGTCATACTTTTATTTATGGTAGTCAGTCGTACTTTTATTCATGCTAGTGATATTGCAAATTCAGGGAAATCCTCCATACCCGTAACATAAAACAAGAGGAAGTAGACTTTTAGCATGTGAGATTGTGTCGCAACCACCATCTTCTTCCCAAGATACAGCATATAGAGTTAATCTGACGTGCAGCATTCTCTCTGTAGTCAAACAGCTGCACTTCATGTGCAGGGACTTGTAATCTCACTGGGCTTCCTCCCAAATGAAGTACATGAATATATTCAGTCAGCGACGTTTCACAGAAATTAGGTGTCGTCCTCAGGCTCTAAGACATTCTGAATGTACCACGCAACCAGCAAAGTTTGAAGCTGCTATCCTTTGAGAGGCTGCTGAACAACGCTTAATTCATTTGCAGTTAATTCAGCTTTTTATGTGAAGTTAGACTTTGGGGGAACGTGGAGAACATCTCGATAGACAGCAACTTTGATACTGCCTTTCATCACCCGAAAGCCCTTGCTCTGCCTTTTAATCTGTGATGTTTTTCTTTCTTTCTTTTGCTAACAGGGGAATCAGTGCCAGAGTACCAGATGGCTTTCCAGACAGAAGTCGGAAACCATCCCACTTTTGAAGATATGCAAGTCTTGGTGTCTAGAGAGAAGCAAAGACCAAAATTCCCAGAAGCGTGGAAGGAGAACAGCCTGGTGAGATAGAATATTTTCAAAGAAACAATCATTTAACCAGCTATAGGGTATACTCATTTCTTAAAAGCAATTTTTGAATAAGTCTTTTTTTTTTGTCTTTTTTTTTTTTTTAATTTTTGTTAGTGTTTTAAGGATTGGGACCTGCTTCTGTCTGGACTCCTTAAATATTGAAGCAGTTTTTCAAAGGCCATTAACATGAAAGCTAGATTTCTTTTAATGAAAAACACTGTGATTCTTATCAAATGCTGAAGTGTGATACACATAAGATAACTTGTTATATTAATTGTTAGACAGTAGCTGTAGTATAATGCATGAAGTGCACATACGTTCTCTGTATGCTGGATGGAAATATAAAGGCATTTGCTGCCTTTTTGACATCTTATATACTAATAACACCCTGAAATAGTTGGCAAAAATGTAAATATACTCTTCCAAAACTAAAATCTATAAACACTGTAATAAACTTTTCTGAAGTTGTATAGTCCTCAGAATTTGCAGGGGCTACAGCTTCTAGCAATCATTTCATTATAACTACATTAGAAATTTTATATGGCTTCATTTGATCTCCAATTTTTATTTTCAAGACTATAAACATAGTAACGTTGTTTGTTGTTTTGAATTAGTATAGCTATGGCTTAGAGCCTTGCTTACTGCTGCAGGCCAACAAGTTCCAGCAAGTCAGCTGAACTCTGGTAGGAGTCTGTGTGCTTGCTTTCATCTGCAGCAAAGGCAAGGTAACACGAATCCACTTAACTTGAAGGGGGTTGTTTGCCTTTTATTACAAGCAAAGAGAAATGCAAACAGTTACTGGGTTCCACCTGATACATGGTAACTTGTTGAAGCTAAAATAGCTTGACTGGGACTAGGAAAATGACATAGAATCATAGGACCATACAATGGTTAGTGTTGGAAGGGACCTTAAAGATCATCCAGTTCCAGCCCCCCTGCCCTGGGCAGGGACACCTCCCACTAGACCAGGCTGCTCAAAGCCCCATCCAGCCTGGCCTTGAACACTTCCAGGGATGGGGCATCCACAGCTTCTCTGGGCAACCTGTTCCAGTGCCTCACCACCCTCACAGTAAAGAATTTCTTCCTGATATCTAATGTAAATCTCCCCTCTTTCAGTTTGAAACTGTTACCCCTCGTCCTATCGCTATACTCCCTGATAAAGAGTCCCTCCCCAGCTTTCCTGTAGGCCCCCTTTAGGTACTGGAAGGCCTCTGTAAGGTCTCCTCAGAGCCTTCCCTTCTCCAGGCTGAACAACCCCAACTCTCTCAGCCTGTCCTCATAGCAGAGGTGCTCCAGCCCTCTGACCATCTTCATGGTCCTCCTCTGGACTCACTCCAACAGGTCCATGTCCTTTTTATGTTGGGCATCCCAGAGCTGGATGCAATACTCCAGGTGGGGTGTCACCAATGCAGAGCAGAGGGGCAGAATCACCTCCCATGACCTGCTGGCCACGCTTCTTTTGATGCAGCCCAGGATGCAGTTGGCTTTCTGGACTGTGAGCACGCATTGCCAGGTCATGTTGAGCTTCTCATCAACCCGCACCAAGTCCTTCTCCTCAGGGCTGCTCTCAATCCATTCTCCACCCAGCCTGTATTTGTGCTTGGGATTGCGCCAACCCAGGTGCAGGACCTTGCCCTTGGCCTCGTTGAACTCCATGAGGTTTGCATGGGCCCACCTCTCAAGCCTGTCCAGGTCCCTCTGGATGGCATCCCGTCCCTCCAGCGTGTTGACCCCTCCACACAGCTTGGTGTCATCAGCAAACTTGCTGAGGGTGTACTCAATATTTGACTCTTATTTAAAAAGATAATTCTGGTTATTCCCTTGCTGAAATTACGCCCTTCAATCTTCAGAGACTTTGCTAGATGATAAGCATGTAGCTACTGTGCAGATAATGGGCAGCCTAAGGCCTCATCTATGCTGGTACTTGTAAATATGTATGAAACCATTTTCAGAGAGGAGCATAGCCTCCAGTATTAACACTGTTGTAAAACATGTTGTAACTGAGTTGAGAGCTTCATAGAGAGGTTCTTTTATTACACAGTTTTGGCCAGCCAGTCAGGGGAAGGGGAGACAAAAAAGAAAAAATCCACGCCCAAATTATATAGGAAATCAAGAAGCAGCTGTTTTAACTATAGCCATGTTGGCAAATGCAGTGTTGAAAGAACCGAGCTTGACAGCTGTTTTTGAAGACAGTTATAACTAAAACAGTTCGAGAAAGTTTGTTTTGTTTTGCAGACTACCGTTTTAAATGTTAATTATGTTCTAACAAGCTGATGGACTCCAGGATTATTAGACACTGAGCTAGTAATGATCCCTATATTTAAACTGCCTAAAACATTCTACGTGTTGTCACTAATTGTTTTAAAAAATTCAAAATAATAACAATAATGATGATAAGTCCAGCTGTAAGGATGGACCTACACCATTGCTTTAAGAAAAAAGAAGAATAAATAAACCATCTGTAGTTCTCTCGTTTATCAAACAACCCACTCCACCCTATGCCAGTCTAGGATAACAACTGAATGAGCGCTCTAGGGGAGATACTGTAGAAAACTAAGCTCCAGACAACCTCACCCTGGACCCAGGTCCTAACCTCCTGTGTCTAATACATAGGATAAAAGACTTCTGTCTGTTATTTAAAGCTACGCTGACATGTTGGGTTATAACACTTTCATGCAAATTGATCTATTAGAGAAATGTTATTTGCCCTTTTCATGTGTGAAATAAAAATAAAAGCAATGTTTTATTTTTTAGGTCACATGATTAAGGCACTCAAAAGATGTGGAATCCTAGATTTATGGTTACCTATGCAGTCTCAGTTTGCTGCTTGAACATAAGCATTACGATACAGACCTTGATTAGCAGTATTGTTTTTCACAGTATAAATCAACAATCCAAGCAGATGATGTGCATAAAATAATTCTGGGGCTATAAACTGAGTTGAGGTGTTAGCACCATTTTTGTGTCATTTGCCAAAGCCAAGCAGGGCCCAAGCTTGACTTCAAAGGTCAGGACTGAAGGATATTAATAGAACAATGCAGATTTCCTGTCCCTTCTGTCTTTTTTATGAGTGCTAGAACTTCTAAATAGCGCATTTTAGTATAGATATCTTTGAACCTGAAATTAATAGAAAACACATTACTGTGGTAAATGTGAAGCTCTAGGACGTCAGTTTTGTTAACTATCTGTACAGTCATCACTGTGCTCCTTTCATGATCCTTAAAACATCAAAAGGAAAAGATCTGCTAGAAGAGAGACAATATTCAATTAAACACTGGTTAAATTTACTGCTGGTGAAACCTGTAGGAGGGGACACTCTTACAGAGGGGCAAGACAGGAGATTAGGGTGTCCGCTGACTTAGATGCGTCTAAATTGTGGCTAAATCAAGTCCTAACAGCCAAATGAAGGCTTATTATTCTGGGAGGGAAAACGGATCCAGTACGCTATCCTGCCGTTGTCCTTGAGCGTGCTTTTAGACTCATGTCCCTCAGCTAAGAGGGAAGTAGCTGCTTCGCCCCTCTTCGATCCACGGTGGGAAAGGAGAATAAAGGTTTGGTTGTGTGGGAGCCTGTCCCCACCTGTGCAGCCGTAGCTGCATCACGAAGCAGCAGTCACTTGCCAGATGCAGGTGATGCCAGGAGCCCGCTCTGTGGGCGAGGAGCTCTTGGCCAGCGTGCAGAGCTCGTCCTGCCTTTCCCTGCCAGAAGCGAACAAGGCAGTTCTGGCACAGAGGCAGTCGGAGGCCTTAGTGCCCAGCTGGAGCGATGCACAGTCATTGGTGCTGGAGAGGTTAAAGCTGGGCTGTGGATGTGAGATGTTCTGGCAAACCGCGTCCTATCCATGGGCCATAGATTGGCAGCAGGGGCCAATAAATGCCTGCCTGGTTTTTGTACTTTGGATGCAGTGGAAGCAGAAGCGTTCAGTGCTCGTAATTTCAGCTGTCTCCTCTCCAGATCTCTGACCATATGGCAGCACGTTTTGGAGGTCTTGAGCTCTAATTCTGACTGCACCATTCACCCCACAGTGTGATCCCTGGAAAGTGTGTCTGCTTCTGTTTCTCCATCTGTAAAACAAGGGCAGCAATAATCTCCTCCCGTAGCGCAGACAAATTCACTGGTATGTGTGAGGCATTTGGATGTTAGTGTTGAACAAAGGAAGAAAAGCCATGACAAAATGAGCAAGGCTGTGTTATTTTGCATACAGTGCAGGGAAGCAAGGCAGGGACCGTTAGCTGAATTGGGGGTATAACAATGACAGCATTTCCAGAATATCATCAATCCTTAGTACACAGCTTTCATACGGCAGGGAGAGTGAGCTGAGCATGCAGACATCAGTGAGGGCTGGCTGAAGGTTCTATGGACAATAGTGAATGTAGCTTTTCCTAAATAACGGTCTTCCTAGTTGGTGATTGTGTGTGGGGTATGATAATATTAGTCCTGCATATTGCTGGTTTTAGAGTAAACTAGCTTTGAAAGAAATTGCATACCTTCCGTTTCTCTTTCTCACCAGCTTGTGACTATTTTTATGCATACAGAATGCTGTCATAAAGCAGTGAATTAGAAGAACAATATAAAGGGAAAGTCATTTAAGATAAAGGGGTTTTGTTCCTTTGTCTCCTGGCAGGCTGTGAGGTCGCTAAAAGAAACAATCGAAGACTGTTGGGATCAAGATGCTGAAGCTCGACTAACAGCGCAGTGTGCGGAGGAGAGGATGGCGGAACTCATGATGATTTGGGAGAGAAATAAATCAGTTAGTCCAACAGTCAACCCTATGTCAACTGCCATGCAAAATGAGCGGTAAGAAGAGAAAACATTTGGTTTTAGTCAGCAACGAACGCCCCACGCAATGCTCAGTTCACTCCAGGAAGGAAGCTAGAGCATGCTGCCGGCTTAACGTTGCTGCACCCGTTAAGTGGGTGTGTGTTACGTGAGCTAATCAGCATATGGGTACTGTATGACATGATTCTGATTGCTTGCGCTCTTCAGATCTCCTTATGTGTCCCCAGAATTCAGGCAACTTTTATGAAAGCAACTGTACTTCTCACAGAGGGGCCTTTTAAGCTGAACTTAGGCAAACTGTCCAAACACGTTTGCAAAGATGTGAAGTGACGATGAATTGTCTTTAAGGACTCTTGCTATATGATGCGTAAAACTTCTATTTAAAATGTTCTCCTAAAAGCTGTGAATTTGCAGGCAATACGAGTTCAGGAAATCACCAAGTCTCAAACCTGTAGCTTTTCAGTTAAAGAACTGCAGGGCCATCACTTAAGTCATTGTTATTCTGACCCCAGCGAGAGAGACGCTGCGCATTCTCTGCTTGTATATTGATCCAGAGGGAGCGAGAATTTGCAGAACTGATGTTAGTGCTTAATAGTATACACTAGAGATGTGGATTTGAGAGAAGAGTAATGTTGCTGCATGTGGCAGTGTTTACTGTAATGAAAAAAAATTATGTTCAAATCGTAGACTATCTAAATTGTTAAAATAACAGATTTTTCATGGTTTGTTTAGGACCTTGTGACTTTTTCCCAGCATCACTTTCTCCGTTCTGTGTGTTGAGTTCTTGTTGCCCTCCTTCAGCATCACTTCTCTGCAATTAGAGCAGTACCTTATCAGTGAAGTGGACAAAGAGCATATTGGACAAATAGAAGAGAATTACTGTTATCTGACCTAGTTGTATAAGTAACATCTGTGACGAAATTGCTGTCCTGGTAAAAGCAATTTTCTGCTACCCAGGATTTTTTAAGGAAGTTAGTGAAGGATCTTAGTTTGTACAGTATCTGTCCTTAGCTTATGCATGAAAAGAAGCAGAAAGACATTCAGCTGTCTTAAATTAGAGGCTTTATGATATGAGGTGGTTTTTACATACATGATCTTAATATGACTTGTTTTTTCTTAAAGGAATCTGTCACATCATAGGCGTGTGTCAAAGATAAGGCCATATCCAGATTACTCTTCCTCTTCCTACATTGAAGATTCAATCCACCACACTGACAGCATAGTGAAGAACATTTCTTCTGAACATTCAATGTCCACTACCCCATTGACTTCAGGGGAAAAGAATAGAAACTCCATTAACTATGAGCGGCAACAAGCACAAGCTCGCATCCCTAGTCCTGAGACGAGTGTCACCAGTTTGTCCACCAATACTACCACCACCAATACGACTGGCCTCACTCCTAGCACTGGCATGACCACCATATCCGAAATGCCTTATTCGGATGAAACAAACTTACATACTACAAATGTCATGCAGCCAGGTGGGCCCACCCCTGTTTGTCTGCAGCTAACAGAGGAGGACTTAGAGACAAATAAATTGGATCCAAAAGAAGTGGATAAGAACCTGAAAGAAAGCTCTGATGAGAATCTGATGGAACATTCACTTAAGCAGTTTAGTGGGCCAGATCCACTCAGCAGCACTAGTTCCAGCTTGCTTTATCCACTGATAAAACTTGCAGTAGAGGTGACAGGACAACAGGACTTCACGCAAGCTGGCAATGGTCAAGCATGTTTGATTCCAGATGTCCCATCTGCTCAGGTCTATCCTCTACCCAAGCAACAGAACCTTCCGAAGAGGCCTACTAGCCTCCCCCTAAACACCAAAAATTCAACAAAGGAGCCACGGTTAAAATTTGGTGGCAAGCACAAATCAAACTTGAAGCAAGTGGAAACAGGCGTTGCCAAGATGAACACTATCAATGCTGCAGAACCTCATGTTGTGACAGTTACCATGAACGGAGTGGCTGGGAGAAGCCACAGCATAAACTCTCATGCTGGCACAACCCAGTATGCCAATGGGACGGTGCCATCTGGCCAGACAGCCAGTTCGGTAGCGCAGAGGGCCCAGGAAATGCTTCAGAACCAGTTCAGTGGAGAGGATAGTCGGCTGAATATTAATTCAAGCCCTGACGAGCATGAACCCTTGTTGAGGCGGGAGCAGCAGGTTGGCCATGATGAAGGCGTTCTGGACCGCCTAGTAGACAGGAGAGAGCGACCACTGGATAATGGCCGAACAAATGCCAATAACAACAACAGTAATCCATGTCCAGTGCAAGACACAGCTACAGTCAGTATGCAGAATGTAGCGAGAAATCCTGGGCAGACCCAGACTAGAAGAGCACAGAGACCTAATTCGCTGGATCTATCAGCCACAAATAGTTTGGATAGCAGTAGTATGCAGTGTAAGTGCCTGCAGGACTTGAACACTTTCCCTGATACTTTTTTACTTAATAACTACGTATATCTGCTTGAATAGAAAATAATTCTGTGTCTCCTGTCCCTCTTCAAAGCATACTTACTAAATCCCATATAAATTTAATTTCTGTCAGCACAATTTCAATCTTCTCAATTAAGTCCTGTCTCCGTCAACTCCAGCACATGTTAGGTCACTGTCTTCCTTCCACATCCACGGAATAAATCTGTCCCTTTATAACCTATCTACTCTGACTCTAGGAAGGGAGTAATTTCTAATTTCCATTATTCCTTGCAAGGCACCTAACTTTGCAACTGCAAAGCACGTTGAAAAAGCTTCCTATTTCTTCCTTCAGGGGCACATTATACCTTCTTTTCCTTACTCTTCCTCATTCTCTTAAGGGTAGCTGTCTTTAAGATGTATTGATTAAAATAATTTATTATAATCACTATTTTATACACTTCATTACTTTTAAAGCAACTGATTTTACTGTATTAGCCCAGCCTAAATGGATGGTCTTTGCTATCTGAGCTCCAACAATTATAGCAATCCTTCATCGGTTTACTATGTACATACTAAAAATTAATCAAAGTAGTTAGAATCTATTTTATTAGACTCCTTCAGAGTAACTGCCTTAAGAGTTTTACGGCAAAGATTTAAGAGGTTACAATGGGGCTCTCCTTTTTACAGTAAGAATGTAATCATGTAGTTAAATTAGGTGCACCCTCTGAGTTTGTCTTTGGGCCTGTTGGAGCTGTTGGAAAGGCTTCCTGTGTGCATTTTTTTAAGCAAATGTATTTCCAGAATGCACTGTAGTCTTTGGAAGGTGCTTGCAAACCTCCGACTGTGTTTAGACAGACGCTGTGATACAAGTGAAATAATCTGGGGTGCCAGGCATGTTCGAAAAGAAAAGGTTTAGAAACAAACCAGAACAGATCTTTCAAGAAATGGAGTTTGAATATTCAGCAGTGGAATGTTTAAGTCTTCCTTTTAAGTAGAAAACCTTAATTTTTGCCTTAACATGTTGAGTTGAAAACTTACTGAGGTAAAGAAAAAAGATCATTGCAGTAACTTTCTTTAATTGAAGGTTAAGTTAAAAGAAAGGGTTTGAAGGTTGTGTAACGTGAAAGTTTTTTTTAACAATCAGATTTCTACTGCTGAAATTCTATCATTATTAAAGTTGGTTTTGCCAGTTTTGCAACCGAACATCCCAAATCCTGACTTATGATTTTAACAGAGCTTGGACCATTTTATTTCCAGGTGAAATGGTTTGCCAGGTGAAGTAGGATTAGGGGAACTATGATTTAATTATGCTATTAAAAGTTCAGCCTTTGCCGTCCTGTCGTAGCGACATTTTTTTTGTGCCTCCCATTACAGGTAATTTAAGATACTATGATTGCAAAAGCCCCTCAAATGTCAAATGCTGATTCTGCTGTTTGATGCCAATGTGCATTCAAGGTAACACAAATTACTTCGCTGAAGTAATTTCTGACAGAGAACAGAATCTGACCCCTTGTTTTAATGGCAGCTACTGTAGTTGATATAGCCGTCGTGCCTCTGCCACACAGTTGCTTTTGTGTGATAAGATAAGATTTTGTTCTTTTGTTCTGTTTTGCATGAATAACAGCCCTGGACTCTCCAGTCTAATCTTACCTTCCTCGTAATACTGTTTTCTCCTCTGTTTTTGTTTTTTGTTTGGTTTTTTGTTTGTTTGTTTGTCTTCAGTAGGTGACTCTTCACAGGATGGCAAATCGGGCTCAGGAGAAAAGATCAAGAAACGTGTGAAAACTCCGTACTCACTGAAGCGGTGGCGTCCTTCAACGTGGGTCATCTCCACCGAGCCGCTGCACTGCGAGGTCAACAATAACGGCAGTGACCGGGCAGTTCACTCCAAATCCAGCACTGCTGTTTACCTTGCGGAAGGAGGCACTGCCACCACAATGGTATCTAAGGACGCAGGAGTGAACTGCCTGTGAAATTCTTCAAAAGCCGACAAATGACCTTTTTTTTTGCATTATTTGAAATAAACATGCAGAAGACATTTTAAAAAAACTGCTTTTTCCTCCTGTCAGCAACCCCTACCAAGGACTCGCTTTAAATAGATTTCAGCTATGCAGAAAATTTTTAGCTTATGCTTCCATATTTTTTTATTTTGTTTTATTTTTTGAACGTTTTTGCACTTTTATTTAGTATCGCTAAAGTTAAGTCTGTCTGTTTTGACCACGGAATATATATATGTGTATCAAAAATGTGGTCTTAAAATATTTTTTTAAAAAAAGTAACAAAAAAAAGTATTGCTGATAATCAGTTCGGACCAGTTTCTTAAGGTCTCTAAGATCATGAGCAGACTATAAGACAGGTTTGACTGCAGTGGTGTCTTGTAACCATGTTTTGATTTCTGTGCACAAGCTAGTCTGTATATTTCTATGTTACAAAGTGTATCCTGTTTTGAACCCCCCTATTTTTCTCGTGTCATGTTGAAATGTGCAATAGTCTATAGTTCACAGTATGCTTTATTGAAAAGTGTGTTTCTAAAACTGCCACATGTTCCCCTTTTTGTATTTGTTAATTTTTCCCTGACAGTTGAGCAGTCAGCCGGTCATGACAGTGAACTTTGCACACCGTAGCCAGCTTGAAGCAGCTGCCTATATCACTTTGTGCTCTGAGGTGACAATGCACGAAAGGGCTTTCAAAAAGAAACAAGAAAAAAAAAGTATCTGAGCTCAGTACGTTTCCTTTGATCCTTCCAAATCAAAATGTGTTTCCTTCATAGTAGTAGATGCCAGCCTGTGAAGTTCTGAATAACAAAACGTTGAACAAATGTAAGGTAACAGTCAGCCATTTTTTCCATTTTATTTTGTGTGCAGTTTCACCCCCTGTATTTATTTAAAACCTTATTAGGTCATTAATGATGTACATTGAAAATACATTTTATTCAGAAATCTTAATAACTGTCAAAAGCTCTAATGAAGATAGGTTGCAAACAGATTTTGTTTATGCAGAGGAAAAATCATTAATCTTATTTGGCACAAAACAGGTTTGTGATGAGTCACAAATCTTTCCTGATTTTACCTCCTTACTGACAATCTGGGGTAAAATCAGCCTGATTACTTATGCAGGTAGGTGCATCCTAATTGACTGTTGTTGCTGAGTTGAGTTGAAACTCGTCCTCCCTTCAGAGTTTCTAGAGCCTCTCAATCATCTTGTTAAAATTTATTGCATGCTTTTAAAATTCATGGTTATGAGTGTTTGCGGGGGAGGGCTGGGGTTTTTTCCCTCTGCTTAGACCCTTCAGTTTGTATGCACATTGATTTTAGATGTCAGTGAACATGAATGTAGTATCTATTGAGATAAAATGTTTTTTCACAATCTCAAGTAAACCTTACCTTTTTTTAGAATGATTGTTTTTACTGTCTACTGAAAAAATAATTTGCTTATTGGTCAGGACCTCCTTCTGCCTAAGAAATATCCTTCCACCTGAGACATTCTTTCTGATTGAAAACACTTCAGTAAAAACTACTTAGATAAAAAAAAAAAGATATAACGCACGTCAGTCTTTGGTACTGGGTAAAGTTTTATCACTGTATCTGAAAACTGGTGATGTTCAAAGAAAGAAAATCAATTCAGTCAGCCTGCCAAACTCCTATGGCCGGATACTGGCAGCAAACAATTGCCTCCCCCAGCCTGTCTCCTTTCAGCTGACTGAAACAGATGCTCTGTGCTTTCAGGCTCATTTGTTTCCTTGCTGTTATATTATTTTTTCCCCCAGAGGTAAACGTTGCCAACCTCGTTCTTCTATATCTGATGATACAACTAGTGTAATACATGCCTTGCTACATCTGATCCTTGCTGTTTCCCAGACTCCCTTGTTTATGATTTTCTCTTGTAATGCTTCTTAATGTTTCTTAGATTCTCCTAGATATCTCCAAGAGATAACTCTATAAATCCAGACTTTGATTAAGTGTAGTTGTAGAAATACAAGCCATGAGACACGTTTTGGGCTCCCTGTGTTCTTTAAGCACCAGTTCAAGTAGTACCTTTTGTCTCCGAGGGATAAATCTGTTACCTGCCTGTATAAGTACACAGTTATATCTCCCCTCTTCAAAAATACAGCCTTTTTCTGGTTTTACTTTTAATTCGCTCTCCGGCTTCCCATCTGCTGCAATCTCGCGTCCCAGATGTTGAAAACCTGCCAGTTGCTCAGCTGGGTTTCAAGACCTGAATCAGAATTGTTGGCATTCTGTTCGTAACGCTGGCTGCGGTTTTCTTCTCTTGGCCTTCTTTGAGTCTCCATTTGAAGTACGGTCTGTTGTTCTGTGATGATCACCATATCGTGCACATTGAAGGTTCTTCCCTCCTTTCCCAATGACTTTTTGCTTTGCCTTGCATGTATCATCCGTCAGCATTCCAAAATGTGGGCTGAAAAGCATATTTAGGACACTCTTATCTAACTTGAAACGCTCTGGGGAGAGAAGAGTTATTTGCTCTGGCTACTGCTTCTTTCTGCTCAGACAGATTTGCACCAGTCTTCTAGCCTTTCTTTTCAGGCCAGTCTTTTCTAAGAAATCCAGCTTTCTCATGCTCAATGCAATCAAAATCATTTTAATACCAGATGAAAATGTTCTTCTCTAGTTTTCCTTAAATATTCTTAAAGCAAACGTAATACATTCTTTTCCTTTATCTATTTCTGTCACTGGAAGGCCTTTGGGATGAATTGTAATTAGTAGAAAAGTATTGGCTTTGTAATCTACCGTGGATAAAAATAATTTGTAACATGATAGAAATATGTACTTTATCACACAATACCCTATAAATTAATTAGAGGAAAAAACTATTTATTTTTAAAGGTCTGTCAAATCAAACTCTCAAGTAGGTACCAAAATACTGTAATTCTGCAGAGCTAGATGAGCAGGTTTTGTTTTAATGCTTAATTTAGTAATGCCCTTTTTTGCTCACAGCACATAATCCAGTCTCCACAGAATATTTTCTCTGTAAATTAAATGATACTGACTTGTATCTCACGCCGTGGGGAATCATCCTTAACCAAACAAAATTACGTGTAAGAGAGAGAATTCTACAGATCGGACACATGGATAGTTGATAAATGTATTATAATGAGGGCAGACAAAGGTGTTTTATTTCTTTGTGGTTTGTTTTTTGTTTGGTTGGTTTTGGTTTTTTTTAAGAAAAAAGAATAATGATGAAAATTGATAATTTTCTATCAATTTTTCATGTATATTGCAGACAAGATAAATATAGCAAAATGAACATAGAATGATAGTGTAAATACCTATGAATTGTGCCACTGTCAAGTAGGCAACAGTAGAATATTTGCTATGGTAATTTATAATGTATAATTCAAGTAAAATGTTAGAGCAAACATTTGTGATGTTTGTATATATAAGCCAAAATCTAAAATCTTTCTGGTTTTAGAAAATGACGTATTAGTAGAAGCCAGAAGAGTTGCTTAGGTGAATGCGTTGTCTCTCTTTCTGTTTCCTATAATAGAGATACTCACCAATGTAACATGGTTTTTAGAATGTGAATTCTAACCATTTGAACAGACATGCCTCACAGTCAGATTTATTTTGTTCTAAAATTGATATTTACAAGTCGGATTATCTGCAACACTTCCCCTGAATTTGCTTATAATGCCCTATAGCTTCATGTGGTAAACAATTAGTATTAAAAATGCCATTCTTGAAATTTCAAGATGCACTTCAATTGCACAGCTAAAGGTAAAGGAATTCCTCATTTAAAAAAAACATGTTGATATTGTCATCTTTAGAATATTCTCAGAAACAGAACATTTCTGTTTGCCTTTTGCTTTTTCACTGCTGTTTGTGTCTTGTTTCCACATAGAAAAATACCTAATTTTCAAAGGCAACACAGTTTCATTTTTTTTTTTCAGTGCACTGGGGACAAAAACCAATGCAAGATGGATGCTGGCAGGTTTCAGGAAACAAACAAGAAAAAACACCCACGTTATATATATGTTTAGAAAGTACATATCTTCCCACCTGTCAGCGTTCTCTAAAAGAAATCTTTAATCCTACCTGCCTCAGAAAGGAGAATAAGGAAGTTCTGTATTTGTATGGAATAGATTACTGGGCCAAAGTTAATAATAACAAATTGTTACTTTAAAAATGTATATGTATACATTGTACATGCCATAGTTTCACTGTCCAGTGCATTCTGCTCTAATGATATTCCTTTTTTAAATATTAAAAAAAAAATAGTCCACTAATAGCATTACTAAATGTATGTTCAGATTATAATTTTCTTTCATGAAAAATACTCAAACGATCATAGCCATTCTGCCATTGAAAACGTTATTATGGAAAGTTCCAGCCTAATTAGGGAGATTTTTTTAAAATTCACATATGCAGTCGATACAGGAGAAACTAATTATGCTGTAATTTTTACTTGTATAAAACTGATGGCAGTTCCTATTGCTGAAACAGGCTGTTCTGGTTCTAAGTCATAAAAATAATAATTGCTGAGCACAGTAGCATATACATGACCTAATGCCTAATTAGAAAATTTGGAGCAGCTTATCAGAGAAAATTGAAATAGGACTGATTAGTCTATGAAAGTTGGATTATAGGCTGGACAATTTAGTATTTTGCAAAAACTGGGATTATTTGAATTTTTCTGTCTGGTCTCCCACAATCCATTTTAACGGATGAATATATTAACCTCCTTTTTTTAATGTGCTCGTTATTTTTTGTTCAAGCCTTTCTTCAGTGAAAAAGCTATCCATATTGCAGTGAAGCCAAATACACATTTTTATGTAAACTCTGTATGTATTTAGATGCATATGTATGTTCTGCGCAAATTCCAGGATTAAATTCTGTGAGTTACAGCATCAGATGGTAGCACTGGTAGCAAATATAATGTTCTTCTTCATATGCCATTTTTAAGTTGTCTTTAGCACATCACGGTAAAATTGGGATCTGACTGTGACACACAGTCCAGTGGTGCAAGATCTCCCGTGACAGACGTGTCACTGATTGTTTAGGTGGAGTGGATTTATGAGAGAGAGAGAGAGAAAAAGCTGGGAATGCATGTGACAAAATTTATCTAAAGCTGAGTAATTTTAAGGTACCCCTCTTAAAGATCAAAAAATAATCCAAAATGTAATTTTTAGAAGGCTTTTTTATGTAGTAGTTATAGTTATGTGCGTGGTTGCCATTTAAACATAGTATTTCTGTCCATTGAATCCAATTACATTTTAGGCTTCTATATCGTCATATAAAACTATAGAATCCCTTTTTTGATCCCACCACCCACCCACCCCCCAGTAGGTTCAGTTTTTATGTGAAATAGTAACAAATCAGATTTCTCATTTCGAGGCTTCTTCTGTACTGACTAAAACTGGTAGCAGAACTTCCACTTCTGCAGGTAATGGATTTGGGTACTCCTCCGAATCGAAATGGGGGTTGTGTTTGGTTTGGCACAAGCCTATCTGAGGAAATCAGCATCTCATCGGTTAGATTAGACAGCGCTTGAGCCGAATGCTGTTGAAATCGAAGAGTCGTCTGCCTTGAGTATGGGCAAAGGAGGGTTGGGTTCTGCTGGCAGTGGGTTTAAAAATTTCGTGGGAGGATTAGGCCTGGGAAAGCAGAGGTGGAATGTGGGACCAGAGGGGTGAACCCCGGCCGCTGGCGTCCCAAGGGGCGCTGGCTGATGCCTGGGTTCAGGCTGGGTCGGTGCCGGCGCAGCCGTGGGAATTGTCAAGGAGTGGAACTGCACCAGTGGGAGGGGAAGGTTTCAAGAGAAACGCTCGCTTACACCACAGCCCTTCGGTGTCCATCTGGGCATCGTGCAGGTCTGCTGTAGTGGCTGCTGTGGCGCGTTACTAATATGAATTAGTTTTTATGCCCATTTTTATTTATTTTGCGGTGGTTTTAATCTACCTTTGTGCATAATAACCAGGAACTAGTCAAAGTTACATTAATTCATAATCTAATTGTCAGTTATTTTTAAAAGCCTGTTGATCAGCAATCGTGTAAACTTGCAAGTCATTCAGTTGTTAACTTCAATGCGTACATCGTGTTTCAGCAGACGCAGAAAAAGTCACAGTAAGGAAGGATTTCTTCAAAGTTCTTGCAGGCTTCTGCAGGTATATTACAGGAGCATACATCCATCCGTCGGGGGCATAGCATCTTGCCCGGTAACTGTTTTAAACCAGAAATAATTAGACTTCGTAACTTCTAGTTTCAGGGTCTCCAAAAAGTCAATTTTTGTAGCCCATTCACAGAGCAAAAATGCATGAGGTTTATTTCTAGAGCACTTGATTCACTTTTGTTGTGCTTCAGAACTGTATCATGAAGTATCACACTTCAATCTTGTTTATTCAAAAGGAAAGAAAATAGTTAATGTTTCTGTAGTTTGCAAAAAGTCACCAGAACAAAGAAACGGGCAAGTCCAGGTTATAGCTGACTTTCGTTTGTCACTTGAGTTTCCTGATTTGTGACTCTCCTCTCTCTTTCACACTATTGAAACGTATTTAAAAAGGTTTGTATGTAATGTTTCTTGTCTGCTTTTTGTCTCTAGAGGAAAGTGTGCTCTGTTCACATTTATATAAGCTGGAATCATATTTTACAATCGCTGTTGATTATTTTCCCCCCAAATGCAGCATAAGAGGAAAATGAACATGGCAAAGACTGATTTCTAGGGTTTGGTCTTCTGTAGAAGCTGAAATAAGAAGATGTGAAACTGCCATTTTCCTTATGAAAGACTGTAAAGAGCGCATTACTTTCTGAGCGAGCTTTTCTGGGGAAGAGGGGGAGAAACCCTAGAATATGGAGTCTCATCAGAACCCTTTTGTTAACGGGTATTTTTGGTTTTTCTCGCAAATGACTGAGGAAATATCATGTATGAATTTATAAATAATTGCTTTCAGTTATTTCTTTTGTATAAGCTGCCCAATACCCTTGCTATGCTGTATAAGTTGTGTTTCATGGAACAGTGTGAGTATGAAATAAAAAGCTAATTTTTGTTTTTTAATCATCTGTGGATGCCACTATGAAAGCTGACATTGTTAAAGCCACTACAGAGTTTTCTATGAATACTTGTAAGAATTGCTTTGTTATATATAAACCTAAATAAAGAGATTGTATTGATACAGAGACATTGGATAAGAACATTTAAAAGGCTATTCTCTAGGTCTACAAGAAAAGGCTTGCTGTAAAATGGTGCATTATTCCATTTATTAAAGATCATATTAATGACAAAAAGCATGGTCTTCTGTGGGTTTTTCATGGTATTGGCCATGAGTAGTAAGACATGCTCGCAGGAATGATAGGAAGACCCCTGTTGCAGCTGTGTTTTGTTGGTCAAAGGATAAGGAACTCCTTCATTACTGAGGGCGGAACGGGACCTTCAGACGCTTTCAGCATGTGACAGATCGCACACTGCACTCTTACCAGATAACAGTGAAATAATCAGGGCTTGCCGTTGCTACATTAATGCTGTGCCTCTGCTTGCTTTTTTGTCCATTCTCGCTGGTCAGCCAGTTAAGATGCTTGTATTGGCAACTAAATACAGTTTTGTAGGCGTTTCAAAGCAGTAGGCCTTACATTGCCTCTTGCACGCCTCATCCTTCTGCTAAGATTTTAAATGCATAAAAACAAAAGGAAGAAAAAAAAAAACAAAAAAAGAAAACAGGAGAAAGAGGCATTAAACTAAATACTTTTCTCCTTCACTTTTGGTTGGGCTGCACTTCAGTAGAATGCAGGATTGATGGCAACCAGGCATGTGGGAGGAACACAGCAAGCAAGAACCTTTGCAAGTGGGACAAGAATTAAAATAGCAAGCCCTTGTCCTTCCCACACAAACTATTGCACTCTTTCCCCTCACCGTGAGGAGACAATGTCATGGCATTCTTACAAGCAGGAGCTTTCCCAGCCCAGAGCTGCTGTCCTGCCCAACAGAACCCAAAGAAATGGATTAAGTCAGTAGAAGGACCCAGCAAATTTCCCCTGGGGACTGGCCTGAGCCAGGAGTTTGCCTGCTGTGCCTCCTGAAGGTGAGGTGCTGGGAAGTGACAGGTCTCTTCTCCACTGCAGTCTCCTTTGGTTTGCTTCCTGGTGTTTTTCAACTCCTGATGCAAGAACGTAATTTTGAAGTTGTCGTCTGGGTTTTTTCACTTTGCAATGAAGAGCACTTCCTCTAGTTTCCCTTCTTCCAGTCATGCTTATGGGGAGCTTCAAGCTGAGCCATGAACTGGAATCACCACCATACAAATGGTAGATACACTGTACCTGAACACAGGTGATGCTGGTCATTTGATGTCTTCTTTCTCACCTCCTGTGAGACCATTGGTAAGGGTGAGAGGGAGTTAGTGCCCCATGGCCTGATTGCCTCTAAGGCAGGCATCAGGATGCTGAGGCTTTAGGACAGGGATGCTTGTCCATGTGGAGAACAGAGGGAAATTAATTCAAAAAGGTCCCAAGAATGGAGTACCACCCCCCCAAGTCACCTTCTCTTCCTGACCAGAGGAAAATATTAAATCTTCCCTTTAAACAAGAAACAAGACCCATATTTTTTTCCCTTTCTAGCCATCCAAATGCTAGCTGAGCTCTGAGGCAGCCATTCTGCCTATGCATGTGGAGGGAACTTGGTTCTCCTCAGTTTTCTGCCTGGAGCACAAAGAGCTGTGCCAGCTTGGGTCACGCTATCACCGCGCTGCAAGCTCACTCGCGCAGTGGTCACCACAGCTTTAAGGCAAAGTCTTACACAAACTGCCACTAAACTCGACATAATGCCATGTCACCAGAGTGGCGAACTCCTCTTTTCCTCAGCTCTGCTCCCAGTGTTCCTGGGTTTGCCTTGGCCTTGGGAAGGAGTTCCACATCAGCACCAGCTCCCCAGCATCCCAGGCCCTACAGGGTTGCAGTACACATCTTGCACCTTAAAGCACCGGATTGGTGGGACCCATCCTACACCTCAGTTGGTTCAGTGTTTATATCTCTCCTCCTTACTTAATTCTTGTTAATTTATTTTTCTCTATCCACAGTGATGATTTTTGCGAGCAAACAAGAAAGTGGTGCAAGTCTTATACCTCTGTGGCCAAAGAACTACCTCCAAAATGCAAAGAAAGAAGGGAAGACAGAATGAGGAGCTTCATTTCTTGCTGTCACAAATGAGGAAGCGATAAACTGAGGCAAGTAGCATATGGGTTGAGCCCCTGCCTCTGTGGCAAATCTCTGCCCCGCAAATGAACCCAGAACCCCCTGGCTACGGGGAGGGACCATGACAAGCCTTGCTTCCCCGGCGAGCAGGAGGCAGACTCCATGTTCCAGGCTGGATCTGCAGCTACCGTGGGGGGGTTCTGCCTCAGAAAAAGATTAGGAGATTAGGACAGTTATTGACAAGGAGAAGGTCCCTCCCTGAAAGAGAGTTTACCTGCAGTGGCTTACTGTTGGCTCAAGATGGCTGAGCAACGCCAGCTCACAGGAAAGAGAGGCTGGCTAGCCAGGTCTTGTCACCTGCACGTGGGGCCTTAAGGACAGGCCTGGCCTACAAAGCTCTTTGTATCCAGAGATCTCAATGGCATTGGTGGGAGCCTGCGACCTCTGAAGTCCTCCCAGGAACAGCTCCAAGGAAGTCAGACTTCCCATGAGGTTGTAGCCAGGGAGAGCCAGTGGGGGCCAGGGACACCCGGAGTGGTGAGAACCACATGAACCTCTCGTTTCCCTGGGGCACGACAGACCCCTGCCCTGCCCCAGGCGGCTGCTCTGCCTCTGGAGTAGGGGAGAGAAGCTGGTGGCAGCGCTGCAGCGAGGCAGGGAGGGATGCTGACCTGATCAACACACAAATAACAAGAGCTCCTGCACGCCCGTTCCACCTTCACCAGTGCCCTGGACGGAGGGGCTGCTGCTACCAAGGCAGGCGGTGGAGCTGTGACAAAAAAAGTACACCCCACCACCCGCTGCCAGCAGTTATCGCTCCTTGCCAACAGCAAGAGCAGCCAAGTCCTGCCCTACCCCGGCAGGTGTGGCTGAGCCTTACTCGCAGGGACACTGAGGAGCCTTGACTCAGCTCTGCAGCAACGCTGGTACTGGTGAATTTTACCCATATATTTTTCAGCGGGTGCGTGAGCTACTCAGGCTTAAGAAATAGTCTCCTTGTCGATTTTCCTGCGTGACCTCATATACTCACCTCAGCCAGCTCTCTCCTGCAGAAATAACAACAACTTTTATTCGGCTTTTGCTTTGCTAATGGGAAATGAAAGTAAAACAACAATAATTATATTCCCCTTTGTTCCAGAGCAGTGATGCAGCTGCAGAACGTACTTTGTGGAACACAGCCACGTCAGTCTTCCGTTTGTTTCCATTCAGGGTTTTCTTTCCCCATTTACTTCTTGCTAATTCTGATGTTATGGAAATTCTCCACGTGCAGGAGATTATAGACATCTGCTGGCTGCCATGACCCAAAGCACGTTGTATTGGATAAGAAGGTTAATTTTCCACAGGCTGGAAAACTCGACTATACCAAAATGTTTGTATCTGTATAAATTCAGCTTTTCATGTTAGCCTGAAAGGTTGGCATTCTCCATCCAACGAAGAGCTGAAATGGTTCGATTCCTAGAATATAAATGGCACACTCGGGTCTTCGGCTTTTATGTGGGGGAACTTCCCCTCTTCAGCTCTCAGTACCACAGGGAAAGTCTGCGAGAAATCCCCAAATGGCGATCTGAGACACAGCCACGCTTTGGGGATCGCTCGTGCCTCTTTTACAAAGGGAACAGATCACGCTGCCTGAGGGCAGCTGGTAGGCTCTGGGGCAGCCCTGTCTGTCGGGAGTGGTCTGTGGAAGACGATTAGGGAAATCAAGTCTGTATTTACTATGCAGCATCTGAGAAACAGCATTTCCAGGTGAGGCTTGCATGGGCGCTGGAGAAATGTTAAGGATGCAAATATTGGGAAAGGTTGGAAACACCTGATCCAGGTGCATTTAAATTCCTGATGGGAAGGACAGGAACTTTCCAAGACCCTCTATCATGGTGCATGCACCTTTGGAGAATGAGGACATACACCCAGTACAGAGCAGGCATGGTTTGGGCAGATGAGGGGCACAAGCCAGTGGGCAGCACCTCAAGTGCATGAGGTGGATTTGCGGGAGGGGAAGGAGCATGGGGGAGGGTAGGGATACATCAGCAACATGGTAGGACTCAGCATTTGTCTTTGGCGCTGTTTCTTTGTTGTCCCTGCCAAGTGCTAATACAAAAGGATAGTGTGATAAAGAGGGTACAGAGGTTGTATAGCTCATTTTACTACTGCCGCTGCTTGCCACAGGCCTGCAAGCAGCTCCTAGGAATGGTACAGGCTTTTTTTGCTTCCCCCTATCACTTAGTGCAGCCTTTGTTTGCAAGAAGTTCATGCCACGGGCTATCAGATTTCCGAATCGGAATGACCAAAAATATGGTTTTCATAAGGTGCTTTTATGTGCATGGAATTGCATGCATAAGAAGTGAGGTTAGTTTGTGCTCTCTTCCTGGTTTTGTTACTGACGGTTAGTCTGTATTTTTTGCAGAGACTGGTATTTTACCAGTCTGTCATAATATTGAAATTATACCTGGTTTCTGAATTCCTTTCTCCCTTTCTCCCTCTTTCTCCCCCTCCCCCATTCCTCTTCCTGGAAAGGCAGTAATTGACCCCTGCAGATATGTTGTAAATGGTAAATTCTAGCACCTCCAGGTCTCTGGATTAGTTAAAAAGTCAGATCTGAGGCAAACCGTTGTAGCAAGTTGTAAGTCTGACTCCAGTCAATGAGGTGGGTGCTGCTGCTGCTGCACACATCAGCTCTACTGGTGCAGCCCAGGCATGTATGGGTGGCCAGAGAACCTCCTGCAGGAGCGAGGCCCTGCTGGATCTCCGCTGAGCTGGAAGGTATTTATTGGGAACCTGCATTTCTGTTGCCATGCCAAGAATTTTCTCACAGGACCATTAAAAATTCCGAATCGGGCCTCCGAAACAGCTGGCTTAAAATCACCATTAAGCAGGCTAATTTTATTTATTGTCTGGTTCTGGAAAGCCAGAGTGCAAGTAAATCATGTGTTTGAGCTTTACCCTGTGATCATGAGGGATAGAAATGTGCTTTTAAGGCACAGACAGGCAGAAGTTCCCATCTGCTCACATAAGCCATGAGCACTGTAAGTGAGACGTGAGGTATTTGCAGCCAAACAGAAGCAAGCAGAGGTACTAAAAAGGCTTGATTTGGGCACCGTGTTAACCCTGGCAGAGCAGCCAGCCACGGGAGGTGCTCACAGGTTCTCCTGCTGCCAACAGCAGTGGGGCTTGGGGCTTTGCCCAGCTTTCCTTTTTTCACCTTCTCAAAGATCACATCCCCTCTCTCGGTGATGGCTCTCTGGCTCTCCTGCGGGCAAAGTCAGGCTGAATGCGAGGTGCAATGCATGAGGACAAACTGATCTCTGGTTGAGATGTAACCAAACTAGTTAAAAGCTCCCCTGCCCCCCACGGCTAAATGCAAGGAGGATTCAGACCACTGCTTGATCCGTTCTTTCTAAGTAGATATTTTCCCAAATCAGAGAATGCCATGCTCCCACTTCATCACACACTCTGCTAAAGTTAATTAGCTCAGCTACAGGGGTAGTATATGTATACGGAGAGAGAAGCAAAATCATTTTGTCACTGCCTCTCAGTGCATGAATAAGCCATGCCAACATGCTTTTCACAATCTCTTTAGCTTTTCTAAATGCTATGAAAACAAACAGAAGCAAAACAAGATTGTAGGCCTGAATCAGAAGGAGCGAACTCTCTTCTCTGCTCTCTAAAGTGAAAAATGTCTATAGTTATATATGCCTATTCATGTAGGCATGTACACAATGTTTATCATCCTACAATATGGCCATAAAATCTACACTATTGAAAAATTGTCATTTATCAAATTAATTGATGTCAACAATTGAAATAAATATTTTACATTATTTACAGTATACAGTTCCATTATACTCACAGTACAGAAATTGTGCCAGTGGCTTGTAGGAGCTATCCGTGTTTAATGTTTATAAATCAAAAGTTTCCGTCTATAGTTCATACACATTCTTCTGCCCTGAGACTAGAAATACAGAAACACGTTATCTCTCTATACACAACAAATACAGAAAAATCTCTGTGTTATATTTGCAAGCTCTGTAAATATGTGCTAAAAATATTAAGGTTTTGGAAGATAGTTTTAAAGAAAAATTACTTGCTTCCTAAAAGGAAGGAAAGTTTTATTGTTGGAGGGGAGGAATTATGTGCAAATTACCACTCAGCATCTTTCTTGCAGGATACCTAGGGGAGAATAAACTGTGTCTTGTTCAAATGAACTAGGCCGCTTCTCTCAATGTTACCAAAACCAAAGATTCAGAAATGTGATGGACAACATGCCTTTTCTGCTGCTCATTCTCTTCCCTCAACAGAACCCAAGAACAGTTGCTGTCACCGTCAGCTGGCGAGAGCTCATGTTGGCGAATCAAGCTTGGCTCCCGTCGCCCCACTCCTTGGGCAGCACAACGAGGTTGCTGCTTAGCGTTGCTGCTGTCATTTAACGTGTGTTCAGAAAATTGATCTGTACGTGTGGGAAAACGCGTCGCATGTCGGTGAACTTAGCACTGAGTTCTAAAGAAATTAACCACATACTTCTCCCAGGTAATGATGTGTGCCATGAATGAGCAGTGGAAACACCTCTCAAGCCTGCAGTTAAGCGTTGCATTGAGGAAAATGTCAAAAATGTGTTATCTTAATGCATTGAAGCCTCAGGATGTTATTTATATGATAACTTTTCTTAAAGATTGTACTTTCATAAAATGTGGCAAGAGCACATTTTGCTTAAAGTTGTCTTTTGCTTATCGCATGTAGTTTGATTTATGTCCAAGGTCCCATCTGTTGTTTTTTATTGTTTTAATCTTAATACCTTATTTCAATCTGCTTTCCTCCTCAAATCCCCCCAGATATTCTGGAACATTAACTAGGATCTTACAGGTTTTGTGTGAAGCAAATTCTATTATATTTGTCCTATTTTTTTATTAAATGTCTTTTTCGCCTGTTGATGTTGAACACCCACATAAACAAGAAAAACAAACTCACTCTGCAGGGGAGAGATGAGAAATGCAGGGAAATATCCTGGGGCATAATCCAATGTTTAGATTAGACTCCCAGAATCTTTAATCTTTCAATCTCCAATCTCACTTGCAACAACTGTAGGTAAAACAATTTCAGGCAGTATACTCCTTTATGCGTCCTGATTTGCATTCACTTAATTTTAGAATAAGACAAGAACACATCTGAAGCTCCTTGGAGCACAGTCCTTTTCCGTAAGGTTTGCTATTATTGATATTATTTTAAACAGTACGCTTTTCTCATATATATTACTATGAGCAGTGAGCAGTTCTACTCATAAACTTTCAGTCCTTAGTACAACAAAACTCCCTAAGTATTAGTTGTTTTGATAGCTGTACAGTGAGATTTGGGCCTATGAACTCAGTTAAACCTCTTTGATCCTTGTTTCTCTGCTTTTCGTTCAGGGTTACTATTTTGACCACTTCCCTGACTTGTTTACATCCCTATTTTCAGCAGGTTGCAGATTCGTTCATGCCGCTCTGTGCATTTTATCAGTCTGCCTTTGAGGGCACTCTTGATATGCTTCCAACATTGGGATCAATTTGTTTGTATCTGCAGCTTTTACTACACACCATATGTTAAGAAAGAACCAACACCTTGCACCTAAGGGGATGCCTGCAATACCTAGATTTAATCTCCCAACAATGCCTACAAAGCAGTACATTTCCGAAGGCCTCTGGCTAGGTGCCGAGTGCCTCCACATCGGTGGGAGGTGGGAGCGCCCATCACCTCCCTGGGGTGGCCCTTCAGGGTGGTATGTGAGCATACCCAACAACGAGTTTAAATCTGATGCAGAGAGGAGCTGAAGACGCAGAGATGGATCCCGTGTGTGTGTGTGATCCTGTGTAACTCCGGTGGAGTCACTAAAGTGACTGAGGTCACTAAAAGGCTGGTTCAAGTGATACCAGCAGGAGGCTCACAGCCTCTGTGCTGATGATTTTCATTCCTATTTTTTTTTATCATTGCTGACACCATTAACTTAGGTGTTATGGCCAGAGTAAGGGTGTCATGGGTGCAAAAAACCCACAGCCTAAAGGTTCCACATGAAACCGTATGAAATGTGTTGTTCAAAGTTGCCTGGACAGTGTTTGGCAAAGTCCAAAGGCAGTAAGGAGTGTGACAGCTCAAACAAACCCAGATCTTGGGAGCTGGAAATTACAAGGAGAGTCTGGGGGGATCTGGATCCAAGTTATTTGGGGCTGGGGTTTTGTTTTAGGGTTTTTTGTGTAATTAAAAAAAAGTTTCAAAACTATTTTCAAGTAATTCATAATCCTGCTTTAGTAGTTTCCATTATTTCCATAAGGTGTGGGAGTCAGATCCTGTTGTAACACATTTGTTACAGCTTAAACAAATTAATGCATGAAGTACGCTGTTTGATTAGGTCTGAGTACATGACTTTACATGTTGAACTTTCACGTCTAATGCATGTAAAGCAATACAACCACTGATGAGCAGTATACATAAATGCTTTGCTTTATATTCTCATAACAACTCTGTGGAGCAGTGCCATTTTTGCAGTGTGACAATAATGTGGGAAGTTCTATAATTGTCATAGATATCTTCTGTATTCAAAGTCGTGACTTGGCTCCATAACGTGCATCATGCAAATAAACATGAATCAATACCTTTCGTTTTTGGCCTCTTCAAAACAGTAACAAGAATTAGTATGTGTTCAGAATATTTTATGCCTTAAAGTTATCTTTATGGCACACTGCTTCCAAACAACCCCAGTATTTCTGAGGAGAATAAACTGTCCAAGGGGTGAAAGCCTGATGAGCAACTCTACTGGCACCGGCAGTGGGTGCTGTCACAGCAGGAAGAACTGCAAAGGGATTGCATCTGCTGCTCTTGACTGAAAACTGCAGCAAAGAAGTGAAATAGATGCTGCACAGGTTAACTTGCTCTGGGATAACTGTGTGCTGTCCTGGGCTGCCAACAAAGCAGAGACAGGTTCCGTTTATTTCTCCGGACGTGCCGGGGTGCTGGTTTTCTACCTCCTGGGCATTTACCTGTGGAGCACTGTGAAGCTCAGGTTCTTTTTCAATATATACAAGGAGTGACCAAGGGAATTATGAGATTCCTTCACCTCCAATGCCGGCGGTACACAGACCATACTGTTCTCTGCCTCTCGGCCATTCCTGGTGAGGAGAGCACTGTCTCCTGGACATTTCACTAATTAAGTGAGTTATCTGGGATTTTGATGCTTTGCCACATTGTACCAGCAGAGCTTGTGATGGCTACAAGAAAAGGATGGGGAAGTGGCCCCGTATGTCTAATTTATATGGTGACTTAAGTAAATTGCAAACTTTAAAAAAGGGATACAGTAGGGCTGATGGTGACCTGCCAGGCTTCTGGTGCCTTCCCTTGACACAGATACTTTCAGGGGTAGCCCAGGATAATTCTCAACACCGGGCACAGCCTCTTGCAGCCTGTTTTGGCTGACCCATCTGGCTATCCTGCAGGCAATATTACTAGTATTTGCAGGACCTGTGAGCAAGCATAATGTCCTTCAAAAGAAATTTAATTAATTCAGAATGCAAAAGCTAACTTCATAACAACCTCATCACCAGAAACGCATCCGTCCTGTTCTCTTTTGCCAGTTTGATTTCTCATAAAAAGCTCTTGACTCTGACAAGAGCTTTAACCTTCAAGGGTTTAGGTAGACCAGTGTCCAGGCATCCTTAGGAAGGGCCTATGCACATAGTCTTGCTTTTCAGGTTTGTTAAACTTGTCAGCCACAATGGAGCTCTTCAAAGGGAAAGTTGGGACTTTTTAAGTGAAGTAAGCTTCAATCAGAAAGGAGGGAAAAAAACAAACCCAAGCACAACCCAGCTGAAGAAAAGAGAACAGTATGTAATTTGTTGTCACACTATTTGTATCATAGCAATGGTATTCAATTGCAACACGCAACTTGTAGAGCAATACTGACAAGAATTTGGGTAAGTTCTGGTAGCCCAGAACAGGCATGTGCAATAAAGACAGAGCAAGGATTTATTGATTCCTTTGTGTCTTGAAGGTGCTAGTGTGTTTTACCTTCTATTTAAATGATCCAAATACATGAATTAAGGCCTATTCCATGCATGTGTTCATATCTCTAACGTATAAACCAGGGTAAGAGGATGCCAGCAGTTAACAAGCATTTGTAAAAGATGGCCATGAAGACGCAACTAAGCTAATGGAGAAGAGTAAACACTGCAACTAAGGGAAAAGGGGGTCAGGTCTGCCTGGATATTACCCGTGTATCTGGTGCCATCACCGGTAACGCTAAGCTGGTGGCGGAGCGATTGGATAGACCCCTGAGAGCCCTCGTCCTCTCCTGTAGTGACTGTGCTTAGAGATAACACAGTTGGGCAGCCCTACGTCTCACGTACAACCCTTTCCTTGGGACGGGCTCCGACACGAGGGGGATCCGCAGCCGCCATCCCTGCCGGCTTCCAGCCTTCCCGCCTCGCCCAGGTCCGTCTGACGGGACCCCCAGCGCCAGCCTCGCCGCTCCGACCCGGGGAGAGCGGGGGTCGCCCTCGGCCAGTGGCCGCCGCGGCTGTGCGGGGGATGGCTATAGCCCGCCCTCCCGCGGCACGTGCCCGGGGCAGCGCGCGGCCCCGCCGGCCGCCGCGTGTTGCTTTAAGCGCTGCCCCCTCCCCTCCCGCCCCGCGCAGGCTCGGCCACTCCGGAGCGCGCCGTGCAGCCAATGGGGGCGCCGTAGCTGCGCGAGCCGAAGGGCGGCGCGCCCAATGGGAGGGCGCGGGGGGCGGGGCGAGCGGCCAGGGCACTATTGTTGATGAGGCGGACGGACGCTGCGGAGGCAACGCGGGGTATCCCGGGCTGGGCACGGTGGCCAGGAGGGCACGGGGCCGTTGCTGTTGCCGCCGCCTGAGGTGTCGGGCCCCCGCCAGGACCTGCCGGCGTCTTCCGCCTTCCCCGCCACCGACGGTCTTCCGCGAGCTCCGGCTCCCCGCGGACAATGTCCCACCAGCGCGTGAGGCGCAACGGCTCCCCGACCCCCGCCACCTCCCTGGGGGGAGGAGGCGCGGCGGCGGCGGGCGGCGGCGCGGGAGCCGGCAGCCGCCTCCAGCCCATGCGGGCCACGGTGCCCTTCCAGCTCAAGCAGCAGCAGCAGCAACATGGCAGCCCCACGAGGAGCGGCGGCGGCAGCGCGAGCGCCCCGGGCGGGGGTCTGCCACGCGCGGCCCCCGCCTCGCGCAGTATCAGCCCCACGCGAGCGGCGCCCACCGGCGGCGGCGGGCGCGGCGGGCCCGCCATGGCCACGCAGACGCCGGGGGGAGGGGGAGGCGGCGGCGCCGCCGCCTCAGCGGCCGCCGCCGCCTCCTCCTCGCGGGGCAGCCCCACGCGTGCCGGCGGGGCGCGGGGGAGCCCCCCTCGACCCCACCACCTACCGCCGTCCCCGCCGCCGCTGGGCTGCGGGCCCTCACCTTGCTCTTCTCCGCTGCCTCCCCTGCCGGAGGGCAGCGCTACGGCGGCGGGCTGGGTCCGGCACCGGCGGCACTCGCCGGAGCAAGGCAGGAGCTCCCCGGAGAGGAAGAGCCCCAGCTCCCCCGGCTGCAAAGGTGAGCGCTCCTGTCATTCCGCCGCACGCCGCGCACCGGCGGCCTGACCGGGGGCGACTGCCGGGGTGGCGCGGGGTGGGGTGCGACCGCCCGGCCGTTACCTGAGGGGAGCGGGCGGGCGCGCGGACAGACCGTTACTGAGGGGAGAGCGGGGGGCGGCTGGGCTCGGCGTGGCCGAGTTTCAGTCGGCGCTTAACGGGACGCGAGGGCCGGGGTCGGCGATGCCCTCGGCCCGGCGGTGTGCTGCCGGGGACGGAGGTGAGGACACCGGGGCTTTGCCCGGGCTTGCGGCCGTTCTGAGCCGTCTCCGTCTGGCCGCAGCGCTCGTGGAGCGTCTCTGCGTGGAAGGGCTTGTTGCTTTTGTTGCTGCTCTGCTGCTTCCTGGCTCTCAGAAGAGGAACGGGGAAAGCCGAGCATGCCATGTGGGGGATGGCAGCCACTCCTGCTTCTGCGATTGCTGCCAAAGGTCTCCAGATGAGAGAGAGTCAGTGGTGTAAGAGATGTGCTTAAGAGACTGTGGTACAGGCTTGAGGCGAATTTGGTGTTTGGGGGCTGTTGTGATCTTCTTCCCTTTCTGTGCGTCTTATACCAGATGGTACGTGCTTTTGACCCACGCGGTGTCTGCAAGCTTGCGATTAGAAAGCCAGCACTGTAGGCATTGCACATAGATATAGGAACAAAGTATTCAGCATCTCTCTCAGTAGTTCACTTTCAACGTGGACCCTGCAGGAGAGTGATGACAAGCTTGCACTACAACAAAGGTAGAAAATAGCGTTGGGAGTGGCACACATCTTGTATCAAACTGCTTTTTAAAGTTTTTATATAATTAAAACATACTTACTGGGAACACTGAAATTTAAGCAATATGTGGTATCTGGTTGAGGATAATAGAGGCTTACATATGTAAATCCTTCTTCTAGGGATAAAAGTTTACTCAAAAATGCATGAGTGAGGTTTCGTGTTAATGTTCTCAAATCTGGAACGATCTGTAGCTTTTAAGATACAAAAGCTTACAGCTACTCTTTTTTTCATGAAAGTATATGCGGTAATCTAAACAATAAAGTTGAATAATATGTAGAAGCGTATATGCAGAAATCTAGGACCAGCACAATTCCCTTTAACATTTTTACTTCTCCTAATGTTGCTCCCCCTTTCCGAAATAATGACTATAACCAGACTACCATGTTGGGTTTTTTTTCTGTCCTGGCTCTTGAGGAATGATGCTGCCAAACTAGACAGTCATAACCAATTGGTACAGTAAGAAAGCTAATGTCTGTGTGACTTAATATTATTTTTTTGTTACTTCAGACATACCCCTTCAAGATTACCATATGCCTGCTTGTCTACAGTGTAAGAGAGCACTGCCACAAAGGCATTTAGGTTCTGAATTTGATTTTCTGCTTTCCAGATAAGAGTAGTGTGGTTTTTTTAAGGTTATATTCTGAGGCTTTGTATTGAGGAATGTATGTATTCCTCATTTGAGATTCTTGTTAATCAGTAATCTCAAAGACTTCATACACATCACAAAATCCTATCTTCTTCCTGTGAACTTTATAGAAACTCTTGCCCAAGATGCAATCTCCTGGCCCAGAGAATGAGGAACAGGATGGCTAGCCTTGAGCTCCAGGTTCAAGAGCTGTAAATGCATGTGTCAGACCACTTCGGGTGGAAAAATTGCACTGTCCTCAGATCATTGCACAGAAGCCTCTTGAAACCATTCTACTTTACTGGATCTAATAATTAGCATATAGAAATAAACAAGTCATTTTGATTGCTCTACTGTGTTAAGATAACTCCACTAGCTTTTTACAAGATGTGTGAAAACAGAAGAGTAGTGTCCGTTTAATTGCTTCTATGTGTTTGCATTTCTGAACAGTGCTGGTATTTGTCCAAAATGCAAATTAAACCTGTTTAATATTGCTTCACGTTTGTATTGTGTAGTCCAGTGCTTGACAGAGACTGAGTTAACTTCAATTTTTTTTCTTCATCTAGATGAGAAATCTTAAAGGTGAGAACATGGAAGGTGGAACTTTATTTTTGCTAATGAGGCTATGGTTGTGAAGCCATGCAGGCCACTTCAGGGTATCAGTCAGAATCTACTGCAAAATAACTTGTGTTTTCCTGTTTCGTGTTTTCAGTTGATGATGGCTTTTGTTCATTCCTACAGCTGCAGCCATGGGTTTTTTTAGATTAAAATGAACCTTGAGGTTAGACAAATGATAGCTTTTTCTGAACTCGGTATGGGTTCTGTAAGTTGTATACTTTAGACTCAACTTCATGTTTTTCAGATTTTCTTTTCTGGGAAGCAGTTGGATAATTTTGAACATAGTTTTTTCATCATCCTGTTTAACACCTGAGAACGACAACTTGTGGGTTACAACTATGACTTAACAGCTTCTTTTGGGGTTTTTGGTGGTGGGGTTTTTTTGGGTGTGGTTTTTTTGTTGCTGTGTTTAGGGTTTTTTTTTCTTGTCTTCTGAACTGAATTGCAACTAAATGTTGGAAATACTAAACTGAATTTTCTGTTGATGATGGGGTAACTACAAACTGAAGATTCCATGGCACAGTTTGTAAATTTCTGTGCTTTTCTTACCACTTCCCTCCTAAATATGATCAAGAGCCTATATCTTCCTGCTGCCCAGTTTTCATCTTTTACTTTCCCTCCCTGCAGTCTCTAGCACTTATTTCACAGCCTTCAGCTTCTACTTGTATGTTAACGTGCTCTGTCCTTCCCATGGCTGGTGTGGCGTCATTTGTGCGCTGCACGGTCTGCCCTGCAATCTTCGGTTTTAGTTCAGTTTTCACATGTGCTTCTTTACCTGTCTGCAGACCACCCCTGTTAGAAGTTGTTTTGACCTACATGTAGACTATTGCAAAATGAGATAGAGAAACGTGTATGCTCTACCTCTATTGTTATTTTTAGCTTTGTTTATTTACTGAGTAAAGACAAATATGATATTGTTATTTGTGTTCTTATATAAAACATGTCTTCTCAGAAGATACTCAACTCCAGAAATGTTCTAATGCACCAGGCTGTGTAAAGAAGGTGGTCAAGACCAGAGCCATAGCAGTTGTTTACTGAACCTTTCAGGTGCCTTGAGCTTGTGAGAGATTTCTCTACTGGATGCTGAATTTTACGGTATATTCCAGTTGACTGCATTGGACATTTAAACTCGCTCTGAAAATTAAGGACAAAAATTGGTTAGTTTTATCTGGAACTACATTTGCCTTTTAATTGTTTAGAATGGTATATTGAAGACTGATATGAAACCCTACTTGTGTGAAAGGAAATGATGAAAATTGTTATGACAGTATATTGGAAAGTCTCAAAGATTTCAGATGTGAGCACCTCCTTTGGGTAGGGAGAAGGAGTGGAACTCCATTACACTCTTAAATTTCACCGTAGAATTTATTTATCTTAAGAATTTGGTGAATGACACAGTAATAGCTGCAGACCTGTCAATGTTAATTACCAAGGTTTTGCAGTAGTTATAAAAGATACTACCGTAGGATAAGAGAGTACAGAAGGCTTTGTGTACCATTATGTGCCTGCTTTGCTTACCTAAGCTGGTTAACAAATGGTAGGTGTAAAGAAAGTGAATTCATTTTTGCAGCATCACGCTGTAGGTTTCTTGTGGCTAATGCTTCAGGGGAATTTATTTGGTTTAAAAATGTTTTTGTTCACTAGAATTAAGTAACTTGAACATCTTGGGCTTTCTCAGGTTTGGTTTTGTAAAACAACATTAATTCAGTCATTCTCCTACTGAGGGATCATTTTGAATTACTAGAAGCAAAACTGTGAGTAGTTCTTTTACATTTATGTGAAGAGAATAGCCAAGATTGTCTTCCAAAGGGAATGTACACAGTTGTGCTGTATGTCTGTTCTTAATACTGACTGAGCCTGTTGAATACTTTCAAAGAAACATAAAACGTAGGTGTAGCCCCTGAGATCAGTTGTATTTGTACGAGTTCCTGGGAAAAGACAGCAATGCATGTGAGAGATCCCATGAATGACCTTTCTGAGGAAAAGGCTGAGCAAAACAGAAAAAAAAGCTCAGCTGTATGCCTAGGTGCCAGTGAAGCTAGTTGGGTCCTACTCTTTCTCACTTCTTTTTTTAAATATCCTTCCTGTATAAAAAGCTTCAATTAGAACTCTGTCAGGGAATTTTGTGAGGTTAATAGTGTCCTATGCTTTTCCAGTGGCTCTTTCTGCTGCTGCTAGTTTTGTTTTGTTTTCTCATGGTGTCTGTTAGAAGATGCTTCTTTGAAGTTTTTATTTTCCTTTCTCAAAACTTTGATTTCAAATACATAGAAAGATATCATCAGGACCGTAAGATCAATCTTCAAGTTACACTTCAGCAGTAATCCTTATTTTGCAGTTCTAACAACAGTTCTGAACTTTTCCTGAAAAACTTTCTGAGTGTTTTGTCTCTTAAGACTTCCTTATGTGTAAGACCTTCTCTCTTTTTCGTTCATTCCCTTTATATATAGCAATTTTCTCCTCTGAGGTATCCAATTCAAAGGTACGTGTTCTCACGCTGTAATTTCCTTTTTTCAGTTGTAGTTGTAGGACTTGTATGTCAAGGCACAACCCCCTGCTCCACCCCCCCACCCCCAAATCAATGCTCTCTTTCCTACCTTTCATTTAGTTATTGCTGAGTATCTATATTTGTTCAATTTTGTTCTTCAGTGACATTGTTAAACTGCCTTAGCTTAAATCACCTTTGGAGGTGCCTGGCTTCACAATTGCAATAGATGTGTGTGATGCCAGTTTACCTGTGGCGACTTCAGTCGGTCAGTTGTACTGTGATGACTTGTGAAGACACGATGACTTGCTTGTTATTTTCCCACATTATGGACTTTGTTGATTCATCTTGTGTATGTTCTGCTTATGTTTTGTTCTATTATTTTGCTTTGCTGCAAGCCAGATTGCAGAAAGACTTTGTTTCTAAATAGATTTAGAGTAGTGGTGGATGGCTAGGAGGGTTGATATTTATCACAAATATTGGTTTAAAGAGATAATCGGGCCAATTAAAACAAATCTAATATTTAAGAAGCGTCTATTTGATGAAACAGCCCCATTGTTTTTCATCAGCCGCAGCTGTTGTAACTGTTATCTCTATGGAGGCAGATCTCTTGTTATGTAGGTCACATCAAGGAAAAATAGCAGCTGAATGTTTGCTTCAAGTATTGTAGAGGGAAATGCAATGAAAACATTGCATATGTTCCCATTGAACTGTTTTGAAACAGCAAGAGGAGTCGTGTTGTAGACTTCTGCAGTTTGTATTAAGACATGTTGTGAAGGTGGAAAAACTATCCAAACATCCTTGCCCCATCTAAATGAAAGTAATTTGAAAACAGAATTCCTTGAAGGAATTTTTAAATCAGAAGAAAAGAGAATATTTAGAGGCTTTGTGCCTTGGGATGAGCAGATTCCCTTGGAACTTAAATAGTAAACAGGCTCTTCAGTTTTCATTCTCTCTGTTTGCCCAGCAAAATATTCTTTCCAATTTTTGGTGGGGGAGGGGAGAGCATAATAGCGTAATATTTCCTGCTGCTTCGGTTTTGAAGCAGTCTGTTGCAGTGGCTTTGCAGATGCTGTGAGTGACTACATATACTTCCTGATTTTTAATTTTTTTTCACATCCTTTCTGTTTCACCTTGGTAAAAAGAGAGAACCTTCTTGAAGAGGAAGAAGAATAATTTGGAAGAAAAAGAGAGAGAGTACGGCAGCTATTTCTGAGACAAATAATGTGTTTTATCCAACTTTGGAACCAAGTGAAACTTTTAAGGAATGACATGTTGCGTTAGCATGCCACATTCTCTCATGGTACGGATGAAAGGAATAGTTTTGAAATCTTCTGGTACAAACAGACCCTTCAGTGTGCTGTATGGTGGTAGTAGCAGTCAGAGAATTTCTTTGATACAAGGGTCTTAAGTACATGGTAACTCCAAAATTGAGCTTTGCTACTGTTCCCTGAGAGCAGATCTGCTGTGAGCTCAGTAGCAAGATTCTATAATTGTTGGTACTAGTAGAAATAATAAACCAGATGAGGTTTCTGGACAGCTTTATGTGAATGTTGCTGATTATAGTGCTAATAATTATTTCCTTGTAGTTGAATTGAAATATTTTCCACTCTTTTAATGTGTACATTTCTAATGTAAAATTTGCATGAGGATATTTGGTATAGAATGTCACTAGACTTGCATTTGAAAGACTGGTGTTCTATGAGACTGAGATGTCCACACCACTGAAATCTATATCTAACAGGTTTTATTAATATTTATGTATCTTTAGTAGATTGAAGTGGCTTAGAAATTGGAATTCAGGACTTCTGATTGCAATGTTTTTAGTGTCTGACTGCTAGTTGGAAAACAATCAGGCACAACTTCATTTGCCTGTAAATGAATTTATGCAGAATACAAGTTGCTGTGTTATTTATACTTTTAGTGCAGAATTTATCTTAAGGCACAGTCAGGAAGGACAGATGACTGAGTTTTTTCCATTGCCTTTGTAAAGCTTCCATCTGATCTCTGTATCATTTTCTGTGTTGTAGACATTTGTTTTAGGCCTTTGTTTTCATTATAGGTAAGATTAATACACGATTCTTTCAGGTATAATTCTGTGGGGAGCAGATGAATTGATAGTAAGCTTAGATCATTATGATCTCTGGATTTACATTTTACATCTAAAACAGCTAGTAACAAATAATGTGTGAGCATATACATATCTAAACACTGGGTCTTTCCTGCTTGTCAGTCTCTTTATTTTACTAAACTTCAATTACTATTTTGAGGAACCGTTCTTCAGAGTGTTTACACTTATTAGCTTGCAGTGTGGTCTTTTACTGCCACTTTAAGATATCACTGACAGATGGGAAAGATACAAATTTTTGGTTTTAACCATATTCTTCCTTTTCATGTTACTTCCTCTGCTTGTTATAGTTAATGTTTTTCAGCAGGGGTTCCTGTTAGTATCTAAATTGTTCTGAAAAGTGATATCAATGTAAACACTAAAAATGAGGTGTTGCAGAAGGTGTAGTGTCAAGCAAATAGGAATGTAGTTACTAAGTAGGATGTAAAGGGAGGAGATGTCTTGATTATCTTGTAAAATGTAAATCATTATCTTATCAAAGTTGACTTCTGGATCTAAGGGTTAGACATGACTCTCTATGTATCTGCCATATGTTGTATACTGGGTGGTTAGTAAAACATGTCAGTTTTTAGTGTCCCTTGAATTAAAGTAGGTGAAGGGTAAAGGGCTAGTGGGATGAAGTTTAAACTTGGCATTAAAGTGAGAAAGTCCAGCACAGATTTTCTTCGTTAGCCCCTATGTATGAGGAACCATAGCTATTTTTATTTCTTCCAAGCCTTCATCATTTAAGAATCCAATGACTGTTGTACCTTTGAGTGAATAAATGGTGGTGTGTGAGTACTGATGCAACATTTGTGACGTAAGGATGTTTTTAAGGAAACCATCAAAACGCATTTCATTGCTTACTAAAACTGAAAAGAGCCTGGAAAAGCAAATTTAATTCCTGTGGTTAAAGTATCTTTGTTGTATACTTGATAACATAGTAGTTCTGATTTGATATGATTTCTTGTAGGCAATTAAAATAATTAAGCTATCTGTCTGGCTTTCTAATTGAGTGTTCTTGTTCTAGCTGACAAATCAAGACCACCTTCATCAAGTCCTTCCAGTATTATTCGCCGGACTTCCTCATTGGATACGCTTGCTGCTCCATACCTTGCTGGACAGTGGCCTCGTGATCATCATGGACAAGCTGCTCCATGTATGAGAGACAAAGCCACACAGGTGGGACAGATTTTTGTCTTTGGTGTATTTAAATGTGAAGACAGGATTTAAATGCAAGAAGTTTTTCCCTTGTAAACATTCATTTTAGCTGTCTTGCTTGCAAGTTCTTATTTGCTTTCAAATTGCAGGAGTCCTACCTTCGCTATTACGTATGTGAATTATTTGCATTATTCTCTAAGAAAAAGCTGTAACTGTAATATCTGTTAAGAGTTCCACTTTCTTCTTGCCTTAGAAAAACACTAGTGTATTGCACAGCTGTTTTCTCATTGTTCTTACAGTGTACAGTACACTAGATTGCACTGGTGTTAAGTGCTATTTAGTTTAAATGTGTACAAGAGAACTTGGTGATTCCTTATGTATGTCTGTCTTTGAATAAAAAAAGCTTCTGTAGTGCCTGTATAAAAGTTATTGTAGCCCTTTTTGTGATAAGCTGTTCATCCTCTGATTGTAAAAGGTCTTCAATGTTCACCTTGGATCTAGGCACCAAGTATAGAATATATACACTGAAGAGCTGCGTCATTGAACCATGAATGATATTCAAATTTAGCTCAGCTGGAAAGTATTTAAAAAGTATGTGACTTGCCAATAAACTTCAACAACTTGACAAAATTTCACAAGTTTTTAATGTCTCGGTTATATGCTGCCTGTAAAAACAGAACCAACAAACAGTTGAATCAAGCTGGCGTTAAGAGTTACGTGCTTATCGTGACAGGTATTTTATAACTTGCTTTAAAGGGAGCTGTTGTTACATGCTATCCTACTGTATGCAGAAGTGATTTAAGATGGATTTTTCCATTTTTCACTTCTGCCTCTGTGGATGCAGTCTGGCAGTGGTTTTCTCTAACTTGTAGAGTGAAAGAAAAAGCCAACAATATCAGATTTTAAATCCCTATTCTTAGAGCATGGTTTCAACAACAGGTCTCCACCAATTCCAAAGAACATAAGCAAAATGCAGTTGGAAGAGAAACTGACAGTACATGGGACTTAGTTGAGTTTGAGCCTGGCTTAGGTTTGGTAACAATAGAAATAATATATGGCCACTTAGGTTTCAGTGTGCTGTCTACTCAAATGTGTAGGATGTTGAGCAGACGATATCTGCAGTGTTGATTGCTACTGTGTAGCCTTCTCAAGATCCACAACACTTTGCAGAAAGGACCACAATTCAAAGAGCAGATCAGTAGAAAAGTAAGGTGTTTTGAATGTGCCCATGTGGATAAAGTGGAAATAGAAACTGGTGAAGAAAGGAGAGCTGAGAAACAAGTTTTCTGTGCGGGAAAATGAATTGGAAAAATGGTTAGAAGATGGGGTGAAAAAGGTAAGCAAATCATAGTAAGAGGAGGAGGATGATGGAAGGCTTATGATATACAAGGAGATGCTATTCATGCTTACGTCTTAAAAGGCATCATGAAAGGGCAGAACTGAACCAGGGTCGGTGCTCTAGCTATTTATTTTCATATTTGACGACTTAGGATAATACTTTTCTCAAAATAATCATATTTCTATGCTACTGCCAAAGTATTTGCTATATTCAGTTGATCTCTTTCAGCTTAGTTATGATTTAATCTGAGTCATGGTTGGTTTTTTATAATCTGTGAATTTTGTAGCTGGATTAGATATCATCCTTTTTGGTTTACGTTTTTCTTTGTCTTTTTCTTCCAATTCTGACACATCTAGCTGCTATCTATGGTAGTTGAGCTTTCACATACAAGGAGAAACGTTTGCAAAGATTAATAGAAAGACTATATTATTATAATAGGGCATTGGATATTTCTGCAGAATGAGTATGTTTAGTGGTGACTGATGTTCTTATACTGCTGAGGAAAATAGAATGATCTGTTTGCACTTCCTAATTTAAAATTTATCAAACCAGTAGAAAATTTTGGAATATAGACATACATCTGTATGTCCAAAACTTGTGTTTATAGGACATTGGTGAGACATCATTGCTGTTAATCTTCCTAGTGTGCTTGAGAAGTAACTATTTGAGCTTGGGACAAGTTTAAAACGTGACTTAAAATAGTTAGTTTCCCGAGATAGTATAGGCTCTCCGTTTGTATTGTTTAGCCTTTCTGAAGATGTGGTGTTTGGATGAAGTCTCATTTACAAGATATTCTGGCTCCACTGGGTAGTGTCAGATTTCACAGTCTGGTGTGAAATGGATGTGTTCAGACTTCAAAAGTTTAGTGAACAGGAACTGAATCTGTTAAGATACAAAAGATGTTCAAGTTGAGTAAGCAAGGTATCTTGATTCTGCAGGTTATGGCATAGGGAGTATAGTCATTCAGGAAGTAGACTGGGAAGAGACGGCACTTAGTGACACACTTTGGCTTGCAGACCTTTGTAGAGGTGCCCGTAAGTCATAGCTGAGAATTGTGTGAGAGATTCCAGGTCATGCAGAGACTGTCTGTGTATCAGACTCATGCTTTGACTGATTGTTTTGATGAAAACGGTCTATAAAACCAGACTGAACTATGTACATGCAGAATGTTTGTTGGCTGATGAATAAGTGTATTATTGAGTGTCCTGGGGTCTGGCCAGAATTCATTACATGCAGATACTGTTTTAAGTGCCGCTAAAACAGGCATTTGTACTCGTGTCTTTTTTCCTTTGAATCAAACCTGTTTGGCTTTGCCTGGAGTTGTTTGAAATACAGCTGTGTCAAAATACAAGTTGAAATGAGACAATTGCTTTGCTTTTTTTTTTAATTCTTAAAGAATATTCTTTTAAACTACAAAGTTTTTGCCTCTAAGACCTTTTTTTTCCTAAAGTGTTCTACGAGCTGTGATAAATTTAGCCTTAAACTCATTTCTTTTTGTAATTCTAGAACAGGCAGAAGGATGTTGTAAATGGTAACAACTAATAAGCAAGTAGTAGTACTTTAAGAATGTAGAGAAATAGAAATCCCTCTGTCTATTGGTTATTGTGTTTAAGTTTCTTGAAAATAATTATAAACAAAATATGGGGAGTAAGTAAGAGGAGACTTGCTAAAATAGTATTACACTTCTGTCTTGATACAAAGTTTTCCTATAATTGAGTGTCTTATACCTACTCTTGCTCTAAAAAGATTTCTAACTATTTGTTTTGAGGATGAGCATAAAAGCAACCTTTAATCCTTTAAAATGAATCAGATATTAATTTATGAAATAAGCCTTGAATCTTAAGTCAAAGTCTCGAATATAAATCAAATGCAAAGACTGATTAGGGTGTTAAATTAGATTCCTGTAGGCAAGTGTAATGGTTGTGTTGAGCTGGGAAGTTAAGAGTTAGCGGCTAAAGCTTACTGTTCCAGAACCTAGAGGACAGGATGAGACTCTAGATTGACATTTGAGAATTGACTAGACAAAGATTGGTACTTGGGAATTGGGGTTATCAATTATCATATTTTATCATTAATATATGTGAGTGCTTTTCTGGAAAAATATATTCTAATGGTTTCTAATTTTGCTATGGAATAGGAATTTCAAAGCAACCCTACTAGCTTTATTATTCAGATCTGCCCACATTAGTTTTTTTAATTGAAATGATGAAGGTTAGAAACTACTGATAGTGGAGGTTTCGTTTATGTGAAACTTGTATCTGTAACTGAAGATGATGGGAGTTGCAACCTGTATGTTTGGAGTTACACCTCCATTTTCTCTGCAAAATAGGGATTAATACCACAACATTGAAGGCCTCTTGAGTTTCTGTGTTCTGAGTACAGAGAGGGTATGTAGGTAAGGTCAGCTTGTGGCTTGCAAGCTGTTAGTCTCAAATATAAGAGCAACTGTTGTACACTGTAGATGTGAAGGCTTTGAGGCAAGCAAAGTTCCTGTCTGTAGGAGAATGTGAGATATCAATGACTCCTAAGGCTGAGTTAGCTAGATCACCGCTGTGTGCTATGAACTGCGCTACAGCAACAGTGAATTTAAAGGAATTTGCTGTCTTTTTCAGTGTGTAAGCTGCTTCCAGAAATCCTTCCTCCTGCTTCATCAGGTATATATCTTGTGACTGCAAGGAAGTTCCTGATAGATATTATTATCCCTTTTCTTAGAGTGTTTACAGTTCACTGCTTTTGAAGGCCATTCTGGACACGGTTAGGTGGGAATACAAATAGTTCATAAAGCCTGCAGTATTATCACACGGTTGTCTGAGCATTTTGTTACCTTAAATAAATACAGTTTGTCTTAATAATACTTTGAATTTCTCAGAACGTTTTCACCGCAGTACGTCTTCAATTTCCTTTATTAAATGTTAATGACTTTCTTGGTTTAGTGAAACTAGCTTAATCTGTGTTGCTTTCTGCTTGGCCTGAGACAACTATGAATCTGATACCCTTTGAGGTGTTGATAAATTAAGTCTCTGCTTTGCAATACCTCTAGTGGTGCTTATATGCCTTGCCTTCTTTCTCATTTTTCTGAGGAAGAACATGACTGTGAAAGCCTGCACCAGTACAGCTTCAAAATGTTTACACCAAGCTATCCTTGCCTGTATGTCAGAAATAACAAGGTCAGCATCTGTGCAGGAAATAAAATATACCATCTCCCCCAAATTCAGCACTGTCACACTGGTTCTTCAGAGCTCTGTAGCAGCTTGTGGTACATCTGGCTGTTAATACTGCCTTACGCTCAATAATTTGGAAAGGAAACTAGCACATTCCTTTATTAGAGTATGTCTTAAAGTTGGGGTGAGGTTTTTTTCTCTTTTGGGTTGTTTGTTGGTTTTGGTTTTTTTTGGTTTTTTTTAAATTATATAGTTTCACTCTACTTTTTCATACTTTACTTGTCAGGAAGGCTTCTAGTCAGTGACTGCTTTTCAGTCGCAGTTCTGAAACTAGCAAATCTTAAAGCTTTTCTCCCTTCCAATTTATCTCAAAATACTCTGCCAGAAAGTAGGAATTATCTTTTTTTCTAATTAATCCTGTAATCTTCTTGCTGCAGACAGAAAGTGCCTGGGCTGAAGAATATTTAGAAAAGAAGAGGAGCTCGCACAAACGTTCAGCATCATGGGGCAGCAATGAACAACTCAAGGAGGTCAGAAATGCTATTATTTGAGATACCTTTGGATTAAATTTTTTGCACTGTTACTGTGAGTTTTCAGGAAGGCATGAATATTGTACTGCTTTGTCTTATACAGATTGTGGGTTTGGGAACAATAAGAAATAGCTGTTCATTTGGTATTGATTTCATATAACAATGCAGGACTATTAAAACTTTTAATCTGAGTGTGTGGGAAAGAAAGTGTCAAACGCAGGTGACATTCTTCATCAAAGGAGGAAAACCAGTAGTGGCCAGACGACTTCCAAACTTCATGTATTTCAAGTTCTTTCATTAAACCTCCACAGGTATCTTATGGGCTTCAGATGAACTGGTAGCTAAACATTACGTTTGCAATAACTGGAATTTAATTTAGGGCTGTCAATTGTGAAAGTTGCAGTAGTAACGAATTTTAACTAACCGGTGGAAGAAATCGGTGAAACTGTATGTTTGCCTGAATACATCTGGTGGAATCTAATGCGAATTTTTCCTTTATTAGATTGCAAAATTACGTCAACAATTGCAGAGAAGCAAACACAGCAGTAGGCATCATCGTGATAAAGAAAGACACTCTCCCTTTCATGGTAACCATGCAGCCATTAACCACAGTCAGGTAAGGCTGTGCTTTTTATGGACATACTGGGTAGCTAATACTATTTTTAACTCCTCAAGGTTGTGATTTGCCTTAAAGGGAACTTAAAAATACCATGCTGTTAAATATGTTGTAGCTATAGGTGAATTCTACAAAACAGATCTGTTTCCTTTGACTTCCTCAAGTGTATGGGGTCCTGGGTCTTTTTGTTACTTTGCTAGATTGGCTTTGAACTCCCACTTTCAAATAATTTCAGACAGATAGATCCTTTTTTAAAGCAAGACTTTTAAAGTGCATTCTGCAGACTCTACAAAAGGATGACAGATAAGTTTAATCTAAGACCATAGATTATCTTTTTCATTATGCATTGCTATAATGTTTGGGAATTTGCATGTAGAATATGTCATGGAACAAACTGGTGGTAAAATGATATACACTCAAATAAAATTGAGGTTTTTGCTGATCATGATTTGTGTCTTGACAATAGCACTTGTTTAATCCTATGATGAACTGATTTAGAGAGCTTACCAGACAAAAGGCTATTCAGTGGGATTTTTATGTACTCTATTAAAAGTGTTTATACTCTGATGGCTTCATTCAGCCTATGTAAGATTTTAAATTTTTTTCCTGTCGCTTATCATGCCTTGAGACTTTAAGTAGTAATCACTTAAAAAAAATTGTGATGATTAGGCCACCACATGTTCTGTGTGCAGTTGCAGTTTTATCTCAAGATTGTTAATGAGGTCAGGTTCACGGAGAGGTAATATTTTTAGCTCAGTTGAGAGCAGGTGGAAAAAAATTCCAGGCTTTTAGAGACACAGATCCTTTTTCAAGTCTGTTTTGCTTGAGTGACTTTAAGAAAATCAATATGAAACTTTGGTCACTTTTTCAGAAGCATGCTCATGCCCCCCCCCCCCCCCAAAATATCATGAATGTATATTCATGATAATGCACAAAATTTTTTTTAACAGTTACAAAAAGAACAAATCCCTCACAATTGCCTTGCAAGCCAACGCAGTTGAAAGATGCTGTGAAACTGTTGGTATTGTGAATTGAGAAAGTACTTCAGCTGTGAAGCTTCTCTGCAAATCTAATCATATTCCCAATTACTCCTGAAATGCAGTAAACGCTGTTCTAATAAATACTGTACTTTGGTACCAGTTAATGAAAACTTGTTTCCTTTCTGTTGTTCCATCCTTTCAGAAATAATTTAGGCCAGGGAGGGAAGCTCTTGTGACAGCATGTGTCCTGCTCTACAGGTACTTAACCATTCTGATAAAAGATGAAATAAAAAACATAAGTCCAGAGTAGTGAGGTTCTTTCGTAGGTAGAAGTCAGATGTCCCAGTGCATTTGTTATGCTTCAAGACTGGAAATAAGAAGGTAGAACAGTGTTTTGAATTTCTCCTGCACTGTTGTTCTTAACTCCTGCTTTGTATAAAAATCGATAACGTTTTTGTCTCAGACTCTATTGATGTAGTTCATTTAATTAGGAGTCATGAATTTTCAGGACATAAGTGCCTCTTGAATTCAGGTTGTTATTAGTTTGAATTCTGTGCTACTGGAAGTATTGTATTTAAGATATTTTTAGAATTACATTTTTTTGACATAAAAATTTGGGAATTACTTCTTCAGACTCTTTAAATCTTGAAACAGAAACTGTTTCCTCTTCCTCTTCTGTATAGCAGAAGAACAGTCTGAACTCGAAACAGGATGACTAATACGAATTCCTACATTTTTATCTGCTTTACCGAAGTACAGATGCAGTGTAGCATACTGTTACTGCCTGCGGTAGCTCAAGTCAGAACAGTCCAAAATGATGAAAGATGACAGTGAAATAAATGACACAGTCCCTTTCTAGGTTTTTTTTTTTGAGAAAGCTTATGAAAATTGGTGAGACACGTTGGGAAGAAAAAAATTAAATACATCACAGGTCAAAATACTTTATGCAGGTATTTTATCCAAATTTGAGTAACTTATTTGAAGGTTTGTTCTGTACTTGTGGGCAATTGAGCCATTTCAACCAAAAAAAAAAGCGTACTGAGGAACTTTTGGTGTAGGCCTTTCAGTACACTGGAGAGTTACATGCAGTCCAACGGGTTTGGCTTGGTATTCTACAAATCTAAGTTTCTGAATGCTAAGCTATTGTCACTTCAGCGTAGATAATCTTAGTGGTTTTTAATTTTGAAAATGAACTGTGATGCTACTGCTCTAAAAAATACCTCCCCCCAAATTATGTATATAAAATTGTTTGCATCATAATTACTTTATTACGCTCATGAAATTTTGCTGCTTCTATGGAGGTCTCTTGCATTCTGCCAAATTTTAGAGTATGTGAATAAAATATTGCACAACAGATAATTAGGTTTTGGGCTTGTGAAACAGACTATAAAATATAAACTGAGGCAAAGCAGCTTTTCCAGCATTGTGTTACAAAACAAACCATTGTTTTTCTTGGTAAATTTTGTGCCAGCTGTGTTGAGCTACTTGCAAAGGGGTGAAGTTGCAGAAGGCTTCAAAAAAGAGTAAGCGAAGTATTAGATTAAAGGCATTTAGAGACTGCTTTCAAAGTCAGAGTGAAAATCTATAACTGTAGGCATCAAGGGCAAAGTTCCTAGGCTTTCTCATTCCTTTCCAGGGAGCTCAGTTCCTGCAGGATTTGTGGGAAGGGCTGTGTTGCAGCCTTGCAGTTAGCACTTGCAGTTAGTGATTAGAATGTTTAGAAATTTTTTATGTTCCCAACTTGAAGGAAACTTGCAGTTGTTGACTGTAGAGAGTCATACAAAGATTTCTGAGCTCAAGGAGTAGGATTTATGACAAGACTAAGAAAACGTGTTAGGAAATCGCCTTGGTAGTCCCTTCGTAGAGACCAGGTAAACTCTGTTGAACACTTTGGAAATGGCTTACTCTTCTAGTTAAATTCATTGAACTGCTGCTTTTAGTTTTATTTCCTCTTTTATTCCCTGCTAATAAGCAGTTAAGCTTTTCCACATTTTTTTTGAGTTTTACCAACATTTTGAAATGGTTCTTACCACCTAAGCCTCCCACTGTTTGTACAGTTGTGCTTCTTTCTTCTATGATTGTTTCTGAAGAAATCCACACAATCTCTACAGAGTAAGCTTCTTAGCTATTCCTGGCCCTCTACTTAAAATCAGGAAATAGTTGGTGCGGAACTTTATCAAGTCGTTGCTGCTAATTACATTTTTTTTCCAGAGCAATTGAATGTTCGTTGGGTTTTTTTTGTTTTTTTTTTTTTCATGATGCCAGAAACGTTCCATTCTGCCTCTCTTTGCAGGAAGAGGGGTATGCAAGAGGTCATAGCCTCCTCTGGTGATCTCAGAATGCTTCTGAGAATGTTGGATTTCGAATTAATTCCATGGTACTAAATCTGTAAACAGGAGTCAAACAAATGGGGTCTTCCTTTATGCTCAGTGTTAATATAATAGAGAAGTGAGAATTGAGGCCAGAGCTGAAGCCAGACAGAAGAATAAATGGATTAGGTATTTCAAAATAATCGTTTTTTCCTCAGTGCACTTGGCTGATGTTATGTTGCTAGCTGATACCATGACCCATCAAGCCCCCTCCTTTCATTGTACTGGAAAGCATGTGCCCTTAATGTCTTACCGGTTGGTTGATAACTTAGCAAACACTAATATTGGGGCCAGCTGCATGCAGTTTGCAGTGGATTTTTTTTTTTTTCACTCTTAGCACCTTACCATAGGTAGATCTCATTTTTAGGGTAGAATTACTGTGATGCATTCAGCCTTGAGGTAGTGTGATGTTAATGTCCAAAAGCATCAAAAGACCTTGAGTTCTATTTAAAATTCTGTTGCTTGTTGAGAAATTGGAAGAGCTTAGAGCATTTTTCTAAAACGCTTGTGAACAGCTTAGATTTGTCATCACCCATATTTCGTAATCTCATGAGTTTATGCCATGCCCTTAAGTTTCAGGACTCTTAACTGTCCTGCACCAAAACTCCCTGACAGTGTGTTATTATGTGAGCACTGTAATTATTATCCTGTGTTTAGCACCTTGCTTCATTTTGTGCATTCCCAAATATGCAGATGAGTAGTCAAAGGTCATTAGCCTATTCCTGTATGTCAGAGGCCAGCTCCATGCAGACATCTGTGAAGGCAGTATTTCTAATATAGAGTTTGTTTTGAGGCTGGTTGTTCCACCCCTGTAACGGTACCTCTTTCCTTTTCCACCCTCCAGCAGTCCAGCTTAACAAGTCATCCTCAGTCATGCGCAGAACACTATTTCTCTTGGAAGTGAAACATGCTGTATTGAACCTTAATGAACTATTGGAGCAACTTGTGCTTTTCTACTTTGAGCTCTTCAAATAGTACTATGGTTCTAAGAATTTCTGTGGCAGGCAATCGTATTTAAAAGATGGACAATTCCCATGTTTTGCTAATGGCTGCTGAAATCTTAGACAAGCATACTTGCATTCTGCTTTCTGCTTTTTAACAAGCTCAGTTTGTCCTAAGAACATGTATATTTAATAACTGGGTGCATAATCTGTCTTTATTAGTGCCTAAACTAGTGCTGATGTACCTGTATTACAACTGGATATTGACCTGTATTAGTTTACTGGCTTGTTGATCCAAGGCCTTGTTTGGAACAGAATTAGCAGGGTTGCTTTCTCAGAATTTTTTGTGCTCTTCTCCAGTGGTTTCTGTTCTCTCTTTTTCATCTTCAAGCAAGATTTTTTTAAAGTCTTTCAGAGTTTGACCGTTATGAGAATGTTTAGTTTTTGTTGACGTAAACGCAGTCACAGGCATTTCCTGAACAGAAGCTTTTGTAGTCCTTGTGCAAGTATCTTTTTTTAATCGCTATCCTGATGTTTCGGTAAAGAAAAAACAATATGATTTGTAAGTGTTGCTGCCTTAGAGATTTGTGAGAATAAGTCTGTGTTATGGTCTGCACTTAAAATTCTCTTGTTTACATTAATTTTTCTAAGGTAGGTTTTCTTCCAGACAAATCTTATGTCATTTTTGAGAATTTGCACGCAAAGTAGCAATGCTTTGGTGTCTGTCTGTGCACAGTCTTCTACTTAGAGGAAAAATAAAAAACCCACAAACAAACCATTTTGAAGAGCAGGTGAGAATGGGACTATCCTGCAATCAGTAGAGGAGATGTTCTCAATCACAGCACACTAGACCATAGAGTCTGGGACTTCTACACAGGCATTCTACTGTAACTTTAAGTGTAATGCTGTTCTTTGAGTTGAACTAAATGCTTGCAGGAAGCATTCCATTATATCTGTAGTAGTGCCCTGCATAATCAGCAAGAGCCTGTGTTGAAGTTCAGGGCAGAATCTCCTAATGTTCTGGTAGCATGATTTTTAACAGAGGGGAGGATGCTAATGGAGGGGATGGGAAATCTCAAAGTCGTGGTGTACTGAAAGGGTCTTTGGAAAAATTCAGTAAAGTGTTTTCTGAGAGTGGAAATTTCATGCATATTTTGAAATGCTGGATTTTTACAATGTTGATCTTCATCTTGAAGCAACTATGCATTAACATTTGGGTTTGGGATTTTATTCTTTCTGTGTAAGTCTTCCGAAATCATTTTGTCAACCTTTTATTCTGATTTAATATATTTACTCTGTTGGTCTTCATTTCTAGCATAGTGCGATCTTGCATTTGTGGAATAATTTTCCTTCTATGTGTCATGTTAATGTAGGTGACAGCAGACTTCCATTAAAATATAATTTTAAGTAATTTAGAAATGGTAAATCCAACAATGAAGGAAATTGAATTTTGGTATGGCTCGCTTCAGAAGGAAGGTGAATATATTATAAAGGTTTCAAAATTACTTAGATTTGACTGATTGCTGTTGAATTTTCACTTGTAAAGCAATGTCAAGCTGGAGGCAGACCATATCAAGGGAAGTTTTGAGACTAGGTTGTTGAAAGCTTTTCCTGCTAGGAATTCGATTTGAAACAAAATTCAGGATGTTTGTGTCTTCATTTAAGGCATCCATTTTAACACAATCGCTATAGTTTCGTATAAATCCTTGATAATGAGGTGTAGATATTTTCTGTTTAAAGGTTTGCTTTTGAGCAGAAATAGTAACTGTGTTTTGTAAGTAAATCTACATTGCTTTCTCACTGGTTCTGTCTCTGGTTCTTCAGGCTCCCGTCCCAAAGAGTGCTCTTGTTCCTGTGGTACCTATTGCCAAATCAACAGGATCACGATTCCGAAACAGCATAGAAGGACTAAATCAGGAGATTGAGATAATAATTAAGGAGACAGGAGACAAAGAGGAACAGCTTGTTGTATGTATCTATCACCATGATTGCTTTCTATAATTATTTTGGGTTTGCTTTGAGCTTTATTTTGTACAGTTTTTGAATTAAATATGTCTGGAACTAATTTTGCTTTCTTTAGTAAAGGTAGTTGAAAAGTCTCTTGGAAAGCAGAAGGATTGAATCTGAACCTTTTTCCTCTGTGGTTACTGTGATGTAATTAGTTTTCCAATAAAATAAGAAATATCAGTAGAACAGGGAAAAGACAAAAGGTCTGTTTTGAGAGTTTTTGTAGTAATTTTTTCTTCTTTTTGCCCGTGCTGACCTGTCCCCATCCCAGTTGAAGCATAAGTTGCCCGTTTTTAACTTTCATTTTATTTTTAGGTATTTTTAGAGATAAATTTAGTAATAAAGTATCAGAAATACAGGCCATGAAGATGATTAAGGGACTGGAACATCTTTCATATGAGGAGAGGCCAAGAGAGCTGGGACTGTTCAGCCTTGAGAAGAGAAAGCTCAGGGGATCTTATCAATGTGTATAAGTATCTGGTGTGCAGGAATGAGGAGGAGGAAGCTGGACTCTCTTCAGCAGTGCCCAATGACAGGGCAAGAGGCAATAGGCATGAATGAAAAAAAAAAAACATTAAATTAAATCTGAACACAAGAAAAACACCTTTCTCCTTTTCTTTTTCTGTTTTCTTTTAATGCATGAGGGTGCTCAAAACTGGAGCAGATTGCCCAGAGAGGTTGTGGAATTGCTGTCTGTGGAGATATTCAAAACCTGACTGGACACAGTCCTGGACAGACTGCTCTAAGCTGACTGCTTGAGCAGGGGTGTTGGATTAGGTGATCTCAAAGAGGTCCTTTCCAACCTTAGCAACTCTGTGATTTTGTGAAATCTTGCAAACTGTTGTCCTTAGTTTCTAAACCTGGCTTATTTTGTTTCCTGTTGGAGTCTTGTGTAATGAGTAAAATTTTCTACTTCAAACAGTTTTGTGAAATTCAAAAAACTCCTCAGCATTACTGGACTTAAAGAAATTCTTAAGCAGACAAGAGCAGCCATCTGATACCTTCTATTTTTAACAGCCTCAGGATATTCCAGATGGGCACCGCGCACCACCTCCATTGGTTCAGCGTAGTAGTAGTACTCGCAGCATTGATACCCAAACGCCTGGTGGAGCAGACAGGGGCAGTAACAACAGCAGCCGCTCCCAGTCAGTATCTCCAACCTCATTTCTTACCATCTCTAACGAAGGCAGTGAGGAAAGCCCATGTTCTATAGATGATCTTCTTGCTGATTCCAGAGATAAAGGTACTGTGTAACTTTAAAAGTTCACCAATGCTGAACGTAACTCATTGTTATGTGGATGAACATGTAGCAAAAGAGGGATTTTGTTTCTCACATCCATGGAGAAATGTTAGAACTCTTTTTTTCTAAGGGATGTATTTTTTTTAAAATGCTTCCACATACCATGTGTGCACACACATATAGTGCTCTGTAATTGCAGCTGGATAGATAGGACTGAGGAATGTGCTTCCCAAACCAATTTTTGTTTTTAAATAATAGATTCTTCAAGTACTTTAAGCTCGTTGAAGAAGCAATAGGGTACAGCAACAGGTGGAACAGCAAAGTAGTTTAGTCCTGTTGCTTCTGTCTGGTATTTTTTATGATCTTGGGCAAAATGGGTGACCTTCCAGCATTTCATACATGCACCCATAAAAATTTAACTGTTTGGGTTTTTTTTAATTACTTTCTTTAACCAGAAACCTTCTGAAATATACTAGGTGAATTTTACGATTTAACAGTAAACCTGTTCTGGTTTTTAAGGAATATGGCTTCTGCCCATTTCTTTTGGCTAAGTGGTGACAGTACAGGACCATAGATTCACGTTTACAGTTACAAACTGAAAGTGTCCAGGAATGAACAGAGATTGCAGAGGAGCCTGAAAACTGTATAAGGAGAAATAGAAAGGAGGAAAGGGATTAAGATAAAGAAGCTCATTTGCAAATGAAGACTTGTAGGCAAATGAAAATGTTTCTTAATTTCATAGCATTGATAATGAAGTGGGTTTCTATTCAGGGGACATTTAATGATAGTTATTGTTTTTTATAGTGTGACACATTTAAGTAATGACATACTCTGTTCCTGCAGAGAATGGGAATAATTCTCCCTTGCCAAAATACGCTACCTCACCAAAACCCAACAACAGCTACATGTTCAAGCGTGAACCTCCAGAGGGCTGTGAAAAGGTGAAAGTCTTTGAGGAAAGCTTGTAAGTTGATCTTTACTACATAAGAAATAACATTTAATGTTCAGAGTTACCCATTGGTTTATTGATTTTTGTGTCAAATGAAAATTATTAGTTCAGTTACTAAAACCGTGCTAACAGCATGATCTCTGTTTCATGTGACTACATACTGGTATATACGTATGTAACTTTTTGCTGGAGTCTTGTGTTAAAATCAAGACCTTGAGAGACTTTTTTTTTTTTAAAAAAAACAGCATAACTTGAGAAGACACTCTCACCTGGCAGATAGTGGGGTAGGAACTCAAATAATCAGGAACAGAGACATGGACGAAGAAGCTTTAACGCAGGTCGATCATCTAGTATGTCACAGTTTTATAGGCACATCCAGTAATCTAGGCTCTGAAGACCATATTCTTTTCAGCTACATCTATGTAGTTGTGAAACTTTTAGTGACAAAGAAGTGTATTTGACCCTGAGTATTTAATGCTTTGGTTATTCTGAAGAAGCCAGCTTTTGTCGTTTGGAATATTCTGTGGTTTCTATGTTCTTATTATTATTTACAGTGGAGTTCTTGTACCCTTATTATTGCACCCTCACTTGGATGCAATAATCTTAACCTATAGTTAAAAATTTCATTTAATCAGACAAGGAGTATCACTTGGTTATAATTCTCTTATGCCTATATTATCTCAGCAGTGCCATCTAGTATAAGTAGTAATTAAAAACATTCTAGTTGCCTTTGCATGTTTTCTATCTCTGATCACTGCAATTGGATTTTGAGAGGTCTCTATTTTAGAGTGTGTAAGCTGTTTCCAGATGCTCCAAGAAAATATTCTATTGTGATTTGACTTGCATCTGCGTTTTTTTTTCTGATGTTCTTGCTACGTAGCTGTAGGATTGTTCTGCTGTAGGGTGAAACAGGCTTCTAGAGAAGTTGTTACCTAGCTATGGCAGTTCTTAGACGCTGCAGTCTCATGCAGAAATCTTTCTCACATCTGGTACTTGCATTCCGCATGTATGTGAAATACATGAGCGTAACTGTTTAAACCTCAACCTTTGTTTAACGTTATTTCTGCTTGAAGTTTACAGGACTTTCATTTGGGGGTGGGGGGGAATTATAAATGGAGCTGAATTTTCCGGATGTTTGGAGAATCAGCTAACAAGGAAATGTACCCTATTTCATGAACAGAATTGCTTTTCAAAGTGGAGTATCTCCTAGAAGAGTAGACTCAAAGATTGGCTTGCTTGGTCTAGTAGAAGACAGAGGTGCACATGGCTGTCTTACAAATACATGGAAGAGGGAGAGGTTATAGGCTAAAGGACAACACTGTCAAAAAGAAAAATTGAGTGTAAATTTCTGATGGTTATTTTCCAGCTGGGAAGAGAGGCTTTGGAACTGATTCCTGTAGTCTGGTCTTAGAGTTAGATGAGGTTTGCAGAGTTAGAGGTAGACACAGAAGGCATTCCTGTGCTATCCATAGTATCCCTTCCAGCTCTGTCTTTTATAAAGCATGCCTCTGAGTTGATTGAATTGTATGCTGAGATGGCAAAACTGCAAGTCAGGGTCTAAATGTGTGTTCCATGCTTCCTTCCCAGGTTATAGGTACTTGATCATGAATGCCATGTTGGGAATACTACATTTTACTTTCTGCATTGATGTGTTTAAGTAAGACGGGCTCGTCTTTTACAGAAATTCGGGCCATGCTCAGGTGAACGTGCAAAGGAAGCAAAAGTATAGAAAAGGGCATCCCTCTGGGATCGTGAACAGCTCTAAGATATACGATATTAGGAACATTGCTATGCCAGCCTTCTTTCACAGGGCTTGCTTTGTGAAGAGTGTCTGTGTGTGGAGCAGAACTTCTTGCATTGTGAAAGTTTCTGGAGAACATGATCAAGAATACTTTCTCATATATTGGATATGCCAATTCATGGACAGGGTTTGTAATCTGCAACATGAAGTTAGTGTCTTCCTTTGGTTTGGAGACAGCCTGCCCAAAGAACGTGCTGTTTATTGTGCAGTATATGTAAACAAGCAGTTTAAACCATCTTGCCATTTGCCATGTGGTGGGAATGTCATTAAGGCACTATTGAGTACCTGAAATACTTCAAGTTTAAACTTGTTTCTGGTGATGTGTTCAGCAATATATGCCTGCCATTGACAGAATTTGATTGTTCAATTTAATTTTAAAACTGTTGTGTGTATTTTATTTCTAGGCCAAAGCCATTGCATGAAATTCCAGCCTTCTACTGCCCTGACAAGAACAAAGTGAATTTCATTCCTAAAAGTGGCTCTGCTTTCTGTCTTGTCAGCATCCTCAAGCCACTTCTTCCCACACAGGATCTTACACTTAAGGGCACTGCACACAGCCTGACTGTTTCCTCCGGCATGACATCCAGTTTGTTACAGCCCATTTCTATGGCTTCCCTGTCTACAAACACAGATCAAGACAGGATCTCTCGTGGAACCAGTACAGTAATACCACAGACCTCTATACTCCAGCAATCGGCACGTATTGAGGAAGCTGAAGGATAGATTTAGATTGTCTGGACGTTTTTCTGGGCAACTACTGGGAAAAAATTGAACCAGTTGACTGGACATTTGTGATCACACTATTTGCATTGTTTTAACAATTTATGACACTGTCATAATTGAACTGTTTGTATATTTGACAGTTTGGTAGCACATTGAGAAGTTCAGGAGGATGCAGCAGCTGATACTCTGTTGCACTTTCTGCTTATGAAGACTCCAGTTCTGTTTCTCTCCTGATTTTTTTTAAACACTGGTGAAAAATAGACTGTCATAATCCTTTGCAATTTAAAGGACCAGTTGTTGTGATGCTATGTGTCCTTTGACTTTTTTTCCCATTAAAACAAAAATCTCAAGACCCCAACCAGCTGATCCCATTTACCGTTGTAACTGCAGAGGGGGGGTAATCAGATGGTTTTGCAAGATGTCTTTTGTATGAAAATGTGTATTTTGTAACAAAAATTTGCCTTTTCTGGTGTGTAGCAGATGGTGTTTAGAAGACACTTTCCTGGTAACGATATTTCTCTCCCTCCCCGCCCCCCCCTTTTTTTTTTTTGTAGTGAAGGTTCTTTTTTACTTGGCTGTTTTACAGCTGCTGGGACCAAAGGATTGCTGAAGTATTTCAGCAGTCTCAAGTTATGTGACCTTGCTGAACAGCCTCAGCCCTAAACAAAATAAGTTAATATGTTTGAAACCTTTAAAACAGAAGAATATCCAAAAAGCAGTGTTAGCATATAGCGTATGTTTTTTTTGATATCAGAATTTTGTGCTTCAGGTAAGTCACATTCTTAAAACTCCTTCCTTCACAGAATTCCCACCAGTGTTGGTTTATTGGCTGGAAAACTGCATTTTAAAGCGCTTGCCCCAGTATTGTTCTATTTGTCCATAGGATTTTTGTGCAGGGGTGGGGAAAAAAAAGGTTATCCTCTTACTCTGTATTCTTTCTTCCAGAAAATATGCCACTTGCCACTTACAGGCTTGTTTGGCTACTTACAGAGTTAGTCAGCCTGAATCATTAATCACTCTTGACACAAATTTGCTCTGACTTGACTCATCACTGTATTATAGACCCTGGCCACATGATACTGAAATATCTGTGCATGATTTCCTTCCCCTTGTCATAGTGGTGTTTTGTGTGTCCGTTGAAGGTGATGGTTTGCCAGGCATGGTATCTGTTACATGGAAGTTTACAGCAGCAGATACATTCTCCTTTTTTGACTAGCAACTTAGACTGGCATGTAGAACAGAGGACTTTTTTGACACCTGGTCTGTTCTGATATGCAGCAGTTTATGATCCTTTTGAAATAATAATAACAGATGAAAATGGGGGGGGGGAAGGCAGTTGCAAACGGAAACTGTTCAGGAACCTCATTGAGGTTTCTCCTGTGTTCCTGGAGCGTGTTACTTGGGTTTGAGTAAATACAATATAAATATGCAAAAAAACCTGCAGTGACCTGAATACCAGTGTCTTACCCATTTATAAAACAAGTTGACCTTGTACCTCTCTTACAGAGTTGATTCAGTAATTTCAAAGTAAGTGTCATCATGGACAGTCTCTGGGTCTGAATATTGGTCTGTTACACATGAACAGTTCTTGCTGGCTTGCATATACGTAGATTCCATGGATCAGTTGCATACTCAGGTCCCTTCATAACTGTGTCTATTTAAAGATGATACTGCAAATATAACAATTTTCTTCATTGCTTAATATGCTAAATTTGGTTGCAAATGTTTTACTTGGGAGAAAAGAAAAAAAAACCTTCATACCTGTGCACATAATAGTCATAGTTTTGCACATTTCTTGTTCCTTTAAATCCTACCTAAATAACTGATAGCAATGTACTTTACTCAGCAAGTAAGTGTAAATCATGCTAGCATGCACAAGTCCTGTATTCATAGTATAATGAATCCCTTTTTAAAACATTACGCAAAAATTCAGCAAATGAAAAATGTTCCAGGAAGTATTAAAATATTAGACCTGTTAGACTAGCAAACAAGCAAAATTTGGTTTACTGTCTGTCTTCCCATCGAAATAGATAGGATTGTGCAGGTGGGACTAAAGAACTCTGTTTTGAAGTAACAGCTCTGATTTACACTGAAGAAGTTGTTGAGGGACAGAGTTTTAAAATAAGCGTCTTTGTGCATCAGACTTAGTAATTTGGCCAGTTGATAATTCTTTTCTAGGTTTTGTGGATGTTAATTAGTTCCTTCTGAAACGGTGCGATTTGAAGTCTAAAATTTACTGCTTTAGATAGGTTCGTTTAAACCTGGTATGACTGGATTCATGGAAGATCAGATCATTCAGGTGCAGGAGTGCTTGTAAGTCTGTTTTCTACTTCTGTAACAGTAGCATGTAAAGAGCTTCTCCATCAATGCCAAACTGCCTAGTGCTTTATCAGGAGATCTTAACGGAATGGTTAAGAACTAAAGGGCTAAAGTTAACAAATAGCCTTTACTACAGCCTTGAGACTTCACCAAAACTGCATTCTGATGTTTGTTTTCATCACAGAGTGACTCTCCCATATAGCACTGAGCTTTCTTTTGCACCTGTTGTAGTAGTACTTGAGCATCTTTTTGGTAGTTTACATTGTATGTTATTGGACAATGTGCTGTACAAATTAGTGAGCTGCTCTGACAAAAACCAAATGTAAATGTGTGAGGTTTTTGCTTTTTATAAAAACAAACTGCATTCAGGACAACATTCAGTCTTTTTTATATGTAGGACAACTCTACTATTGCTGTGGCAGCTCTACTTTATTATGAATTCACACTAAAGACTCAGAATTAAGAAAATATGACAGCTCTTGTTCCGAGACCAGCTTTTACATGTATGCATACAAAAATTAGCCTTAAACTTTTTATGTGCTGTCTTGCGCCATAGCAGAGCTGTTAGATAAAGTATTTAAATCAATTTCAAAATAGCTTCGAGAGTGCATGGAACTTTTTAAAAATTCTTGTATGTATAGAGTGGGATATTCAGGTTTTTTGGGGGGTTGACCCACGCATTACTCAAGCACAGTTTTACTGAAGGAGTTCAAGTTCTTTTGACATACTTTAAATCCTAACTATGCATAGACCTAGTCAGTTCCTTGATTGCCTACTTTGTAGCTTAAGAAAAATTAAAGGTCTGTTTTTATGCACAACTTGAAACACTTGATACTCTTTTTTTCTCGGTATTTTACACTTCTAGCCACACTTAAAGGCTGGTGGCAGCGTTCAGTAACACTGACAGTTGATTTTTTGAGATACACTAAATGGTGTTCCTCCATTTGCCAATTCTATGTAAGTCACAAGGAAGGAGGTCATTGTTGTAATGAAGGTCTGTGATGGCAGCTATGACTACTGGAATCCTTTTTTTTAAAAACTCAAGGCACAAGGGAACAGGACTTCTTTGTTAAAGTTTGACCTGCTTCAGCTATTCTTTCCTTGCTTGGTGCCATAATCCTGTAGCAACAAACTTAAGTACTTGGAAAAGTAACAGATAATACTTGAGTACATGTATCTTGGAAAGAAATTATTGGTTGCACGTGCATATCCCAAATGAGGAAAAAAGGGAGTGAAAATGAAATATTGCATACTGTGGAAGTAAATGATTGCTATGTTTGATTTATGTAAAGCAATAGCAGCTCTTAAAAAGTATGTTTACTCTCAGGGTTATTTTTTGGTTTGTTCTAAAATAAAATTTACTGGAATTCAGAATCTGAGATTGTTGGAAAACACTGAAGCTGAGCCTTTTGGGAAGCAAAAACAAAGTTGTATCCATTAACCTTTCTTCTGCCTCGGGCCTAATGCCTTGTTGCATACTGAGTTTAACAGAATTCAGTGGCACAGCAATAATTCCTTGCGGAAGTATTATCTGTTCTCTTCCTGCCATCTTTGAAATGCTAATTGATGTCTTCACAGTAACTCACTGCCAGTGATGTCCGTAGTTCCTTCCTGAATGTTTCCTTGCTTGCCAGCTTCTCTGCGAAGGAGAATGTCACCAGAGACTTGCAGTTACAAAGACCAGTGCTGCAGGGTGACTTCTTAGGTATCTCGATTTAAGTTTGGCTCATCGTGTGCATGCACACATACTGTCTGTGTAGGTCTGCTGCTTTTTTCTTTATGGTTTGAGGCAGGACTGGTATTTGTAAGAATCTTTCTTTTATGGACAGACTTGCACAGCTGTTCTCATCCAGAACTGATGCGCCTTTACACATATCTCCAAAGCAAAGCTTGTGTGTCATTCTTACTTCTCATGAAATTATGTCATGAAACAACATAAAAGCATCCAAACCCTTGAGAATGTCAGGACTGCTTTCTCCATATAATTCCATAGTTTAAGTGTGTGCCCGTCATCAGATGTCATTATGGCTTAGACCCAAACCAGGCTGGCATGTATTAAAACAAATATGTTTGCTCTTAGAAAGGTAATAGAAGATACGCCTTTTGTAACCTAGGGAGGTGAAAAGCACTGTGGAAGAACTGGTTTCATTGTGATCAAAGGGTTCTTACGGAATTGTTTTTCTATACCTGATTATGCAGGAAAACGAAATGACCACTTATTGCAAGATGTACCTGTATATTTTCTTGATTTGAGTTTGTGAGTGTTCAGCAACTCTGAAAAGCAGTTCTGCTCTTAGCGTTTTGTTTATACAAAGAATGACCTAGATGCATTGTTTTGAAACTGTTACTTTGGTGTCGAGTCAACTGGAGAGAGAATGTTAACTATTTGCAAGTGTTTTGTGAAATTCCTGTCCTGTACCCCAGCTGAACTGCAACAGGCTTTTTCTGAATGCTCCAAATGTAAGTGGAGTCCTGTTACTGCCTGATTTCATTGCATGTCATCAGTAAATACTTAAGGTATGGTCTTTGTTTAGTAGTTCTTCATTGGGATTTATATTTGACTACAGAAACTTCTGTAGTGTTGACAGCTCTATCTGAATTGCGGAAGAGGACTTGGCCTGATAACACTGAAAACTAGCATTTCCTACACAATATCCTTTTGAAACGACTCTTTCGGAAAATTTAGTAAGCTAAAAAAATGAAAAACCTTTCTGGACATCTCATCCACCCTAATCGTCAATATACTGATAGTTAAAGAAAAATATTGCTTGGCTTTATTCTAAATTATTTCATTTATGGAAATGTGCCATTTTTGAGGGTAGCAGTCAAGGGGTGTCTAAAACTGCCGTTAGATTTGCCTTTGTATGAAATTGGCTGATATGTTTTCCTCTGTTACACTGTGATAACTTGTGGAGGTGTTCCTGCGTATGTTGTACTGATAGGTTACTTGTTGCATGTGAGGCAATTTATGTAAGCAAGAGGAATTCCAGGGATGTTGTGCAAAAAGGGCCTATTCTGAGGTGATGTACACTGGTGTAAAACTGGAGCAGCTCAACTAATTTCAATGGAATTCTTGATTTACACTAGTCTCTTTGCTATGTGTAGTTATGCCAGTACTATTTTGCACAATGTTATTTTGAATCTTGAGTTCTGACTTGTGAACTGTTTCTACTGAAAACAGTGGAAAATTTTACAAACTGCAATAGTGGAATGTTGTTGGGATTTATTTTTTTTTTTTTTGCCTAAAATAAAACGTCATCACTTTGAGCTATGGGTTGATCTTGGATTTATTTATAGAAGCAAGGGGTTTTGTGTGCTCTGACAGCCTGAAGGTTTGCCTAAGGATTTATCTTGAGGGTAGTAGTCATTTACTTCAAGTAAAATAAGCACTTTTAACCCTTTCAGAGTAAATTAATCACGGTGGAAACCTCTGTATAATCCGTACCCTTATTCCTCCAAGGCATCAGAATAGTCCTGAGAATCTGCCTTTCCTAATGTTCATCTGCAGTAGGTTTGGTCAGTGCCTGAGCAGTTTACAATTCCACTATTAAGGGAAGTTGCCGCAAGTCCTGGATTTTGGGAACAGAAGCATTTGGCATGTGTTCTCTTGGGAGTGAAGGTTTGGGAACAGGACTGAGAAAAATGACCTGGATTTCTGCTGGTAGGTTCATGCTGCTACTCGGTGGAATGCAACTGCTGAAGCCTACCCAGGAAGGTAGGTAGGCTGTCTGTTGAAATAGTTTCATATTCCATGTGTTTCTGTTCACTCAAAGCAAGCTGCTTTCCTCACGAGCAGAATTTGGAGCCAGGGCTCCGTTATTCTAGAAATAGTGAGCTGGATAAACCATATATTTGGGGGGTTTCTTGCTGACTCTTTAATTTGTCTAAAAGACTTGGAGCGACTCCCCTTCTGGAACATCATTGTCAGCTATATTTCATTCCAGAATGAAGAGACAGGTAGGAGATCTTCCTGAATCTTGAGGAACTGAAGGATTTCCAGTGTGTACCCCTCAAAGCAGGGCAGGGCTGGCCTGTGCTCTTCCATGGGTGGAAAAGGTTGGGCCCATAAATGAGACAGCAGCATCAAGTTCTCAAGACTTTGCATTTCACAGCAGGGTCTGTGGGCAAATTTGCACCTAACTCGGAAACTACATGGTTAAAACGATAAAGAGGATTTCAGACATTGAAGTTTGCAGCACATTATAAGAATCTTTTCTGTATTTGATGCTTTCTCACATTTTATTCACCTGCTCAGTTGTCGGCAGATGTTTGCCTGTCTCCAGGTGAACAGGACCTAATTTTTTTAAATAGGCTATGACCCCATTCTCCATTAAACTATTTCTTCACCACTAATTACAAATCTAGTATTTATGGTTTCATGCATGTAAGGAGAATTTCACTGTAAATAGATCTGGAGTCTAAATTCTTTTTGCATCTTGTATTACCTATAGGTAAACTTCAAGACACATTAAGAAGCTGATGAAGGTCGTGTTTGAAGACAAAGGGAACTGAAAGAGTAGCTCTATGTGGTGAGCATGACAGTCGTCCAATTCTTGATTCACTGGTTTCATTGTGAGCAGTTACGTTCTTCAGTTAAGTATCTGCTTGTTTTGTTTCTTCAGATGGTGAGAGAGCGAGCCAGGCAGGACACCAGCTAGGAGAATTTCTCGGGTATCTCAGGTTTTTCTTAGTTAGGTCTGACCGCGTCGCAAATTGGTATAGGAGTTGTAAGCCGAGCCTGTATGTGTTTTATTCTATCCCCTTGTTGTCGTCTTGCCTCCTCTTTGTCTCTCTGCTCAGCATTTGGAATCTGTATAAGGTAGCCATCCCACCCAGACTTTCAAACTTTTCAAGTGCTGCTGTCTTAAAATATTCCTTCTGTATACAGCATTTACAGAAGCACCGCTCAGCTGCCAGACGTGTACTGGTTAAGCGCTGTGTAGGGTAGACTTAGAGTGGGGCGGAGGAAGTTATTCAGGTGAAGTTCTCCCACGCTTGAAATAGGCTGGGTTCATCACCACCGCGTGTACGCTTTTCCCAAGTCTTACTCCTGCCAAACAAGCCTTATCTGCTTCCTCCTGCACCGTCTGTTTGCAGAACCCCCTTTCACATACCAGAAGCCACGGCCGTGTACCTGATGCTCGTACTGACACAGGAAAATGTCTGCAACGAATAGCACTTTCACATTGTGGTGACATTGCTCGTAGGAAAGAAAAAAAATCAGTAGTAGATTAAAAACTAATTACTGCAAGGAAAGTAGAACAGTGTTCATTAATTCCTACACTTCTGAGCATGGCTACGTAACTGCTCTGATTAAGCTGTTGATTGAGAAACCATTTGTTACACAGTACCTCGTGGATGCCTTTTCTGACTGTAGATGTGTAGCTGACCAGTGGAAACACTGCTTCACTGTGAACGCTAATTTCGCTGTTGATGTACACGGCTGTTGGGGAGGTTTCCCGGTTTCCTGGCAGCGGGTGCTCCACCACAAGTTTGTGAACAGCGTGAGCACTGCCAGAATTCATCTTGCTGGGGGTGCCAGGCAGGCAGGAGGTGGGAATCTGTTCTGTTTGCACTTTGTCGTCTTTCTGAACCTCTGCAGTTAATTACAGAGGGTAAGAAGGCAGAACTTGACCTACAACACCTTGCACTGGACAAATTGACAAAAAGGCTACATCCCGGCCTAGCCCACATCTTTTGTGTGGCTTTTGCAAATTAAAGATTCTAATCGTGTCTTAAAATATTCTTCTATGTATAGGATTCATAGAAGCACTGCTCAGCTGGAAGACACGTTCAGGCGCTGTGTAGGGTAGAATAAGAGCTACAGCAGAATTTGATTTACAATTTGCAGGTAAAATTACCTGTAATTGCTGCAGTGAATATAGTTAACATCAGCTGTGAAACTACGAACTAAGCTGATAATTATGAGTTACTTCTCTCTTGAGATCAAATTTTTGTTTCCATCTTCTGTCTAAATAATTCGGTTTGGTTTAAAAAAAAAAAAAAACCAAACAAAACAAAAACAGAACAAAACTAACCCCAAAACCTAGACCATTCTCAACCTTTTGTGAGCTGTGGATATTGAATCCCTCGTTAAGAGGTTGCTAGCAGCATGCTCCTGCAGTATGAACGGAACAGTTCCCTTTCCCTGCACAGAAAAGGAACTTTCATAACGTCTTTTGACGCAAGTCGTAAGCCGTGTCTTCAGACCATAAGTTGACCTTCAGGTTTCTGGGAGCTGTTTGCTGATTTCCAACAAATTTCTTCAAATGCAACTGCAAGAGGATGTACTTGCCTGAGAGTAGGACGGATGGCAGCATTCTCCTGCAGCTGCGTAACAGCTGCCATCCCAAATCACCAATATCCATCCACACTGTAAGCCAAATACACGGAGGGCGGCAGGTCACTTAGTTCAGGAGTTCTCTGGACAGGTAACGCAGCTGTTCAAAGACCATAATTTCACAAATGTGTCGTCAGTTGTATTGCCTGTTTAAAGCAGTGCAGCCTACCGGCCTCTTCTTTTCTTCCACAGCACCTTCATTTGTGCCGTACTTCTCTTCGGAGCCACACCACCGGTTAAAATAGCCTTTGAAACCTACTTCTGTGCAGTCAGAACTGACAGGATCTGAAATTCAAGAGCAGGTGTGTTTCTTTGGCAATATCGAGATTTTAAACATGGGATTCCCAAGTGTCCTCAAGTGTAGTAGAAACAGTGCAAAACCTGTGCTCAATCTCACCTTTGTTGCCAAAAAAGGTCCTGTGGAATTGCAGATAGCCAGCAGAACAATTCTAGAGCTCACAAAGTGCGGTTAAAAATGAAAAGTCATGGCTTCTTCAGGGTTGGGAAATGATACCCTCATCCTATCCACTTCTGTGTCCCAAATACAGTTTTGCTGTCTCAGAGGTGTGAGTCCGAGGCATGTGATTTCCTTGAAGATAAAACAATTAAAAAGAGCGCATTGTATGCCCTGGAGTATTTTCCTGGAACTAGTATTTGCCTGGTAACCCCAGAGATTTTATTTTTAGAAGATCATGGGATAAAAAGTAATTAGCTAGATCTAGTTCCACCACACACCCCCCTTTTTCTCCCCTTTGTGATGCATCAGAAAACAAATCTTTTCTGCATTGAACTGTACCAGCTTAATAGGCTTTCAAACAGCTCCAAAATATCCCAAACTCAAGGTGTTAGAGACTGATTTTCTCTCAAAGCTCATAGTAGGACCCTTTAAAGCTGTTCTTGGAACTGAAACGTCTGCCGTCATGCTCGATGATGGTGTATGTTTGGAGCAGGATTTTAAGCATTCTTTATCATGGTAAAATGAAATCAGTCTGTTTTGAAGACCACTGTAATGAAACACCGTAAATGTTTGCCCATTGGATAACTCTGTTAAGGCATTCCTCTGCTGAATATCCAGTGGTATCTGGATTCAAAAGGAGATCCAGATCTGCGAAAAGACTGAACCATGTTGATACAGCTTCAGTCATGTTCTGAACAGCTACAAAAAAAGATAAAATGAAGTAATGTTCTTGTTAAATCTAATTAGACCTTTTAAAATAATAAAATACTTATGTTTAACCTCAGGATATTTCTGTAGGCAAACAAATAATAGCTGAAGCGTTTTCTTGTCTCTCAGCAAACCAGAAACGCTGCCCTGACTTGAACCGCTTGGTATGTGCGATGAGGTGGGAGAGGAAGTTCCTTCACAAGTTGAATGCGACTTAAAGTACGTTACAGATGACCTGGAATGAGGGATTTACTGAAGTAGAAACTGTTGGTGTTTCTGACAAAAAAATATTTCATAATCCAATATAGAACACAATCTGCTTAAATCTTCCCTCCCTGCCTCAGCATGAGTTCCATAACGTGGGACTGAGTACAGCCAGAGTCAAATACTGTGTGATAACAGTGTTTATGTTACTTTTTTCTCTTCTCTTACTGGCACGTTTTCTGGCACTAGTGGAACTCGAAGTATGCAAAGTATAGAACGAGTTCTCTCCCTGTGCCAAGAGTGCGGCACTGCTGTCTAACATTGTGGCGTCTAGCGCTTTCACTTTGAAATGCAAAATGGGGTTCACCTCTGAAAGAGAAAAATGGATTTGTGGTAGCTTCTCAAGTAACAGGAGTCTAAAAGGACAGTAGTACTTGAGGTCGTGTGTTTGGTTTATTTTTCCATTGGAAATTCAGATGTTGTTATCACTTTTGCTGATTGACTTTTTGAGAAGTAATGAATTGGAGATCAGGTACAAGCTTAAGATGCTGTAAAATACAAGCTATTAGATCCAGTACAAGACACAGGCTACACTGTGGTGATTCAGTTGTTATAAATTAGCACTTATTCCTGTTGTTTGGATTTTGCCTTTCCTTTGAGCAGCTTAAGGAAATAATTTCCAAGTACGCAGCATTAACTGCATCAGGTATTGTCCTTTTATGATTTTTGTGTAGTGCTGGATACCGCATATTTCACGCTTAAAAACATGCTGTACAACAAGACCTACAGTTGTTGTCAGAATTAGAGATGGTTCGTTTTGCTTTTGGCTGAAGTACTGGTACAGCTTTAAGGAACACTACCTCTGTATTTGTTGCGTGCAAGACAATATCACCCAAGTTTTAAAATTTATTTTTTTAGTGGGTTTACTGGAAAGTTTACAAGAATTCAGTTTAATCTCTTCAATCCAAGCCTATGTCTGAATCTTATTTTCTTTTACATTAACAGTCTAGGAAAAGCAGCCTGGATGAGTATTTTAAAATGTACGTTTGAAGAGTGTGCGTTCAAACTACAAAATCCTGAACCAAACAGACTTTGGAGAAGTGTTTGAAAGAAGGCAGTGCTGTTCCTGGAGGAGAGGGCGTCCCGCAGGTGGTTGTTTCCTGGTCATGTTAGTCAGTAGTGGAGAGGAAGGCGCTGAGGGTGCGGAGAGGCCCGTGCCTCTGTGCGTCTCGGGTTATGTGGTGACTGAGCAGCTTCCCCATCTGCAGCGACTGAATTCGCCTCTAAATATTTTGGCCTTCCTCTCAGCATGCAGTTAGGGCCCAAATGGTACAAGTGTTGCTGTGCCGTATCACGATTGCTTGGTCATGTAGATTTGCCCCTAATAACACTACAGTAATTTTAGGCCAAATCATTTTGCTTGCTGTTGTTTTCAGTGGAAGTAAGACCCATCTTTCCCGCAGAAAGTAGTCACAAGCCTGGGGTATTTTGCAGGTGCTTAATCCTGACATTTTCAGCGGCGTGAAGATAGGAAGCCGGAGGAGGTGGCTGTGCTTTCTGATCAGGCGACTGACTCCTGAGGTGGCTGCCGACCTTGAAGACTTGTGTTTTCATTTTGCGGGATGATCTCTCCAATACTGAAAGAATCGTGACTTCAAGGGATACAGATTCCTGGAGTATTATTAGCATATATTGTCCTATTATTTCAATTTTCTGGTTCCTCATACATAACAGAATTTTACCTTTAGTTCTCTAGTTGTCTTCTCTCCTGCAAAACTTAACGATGCATAAAGTAGGACAGTGGGATGTAATGTCTTTATGTGTAAACTTATTCAGATAACTGCAGTATAACCTACTTTCAGGAAGAAAAATTAATTTCTCTAAGTAATGAAGTTTTCATTTGGTTGTTACTGGATTTCAGATGGCATTTCTTAAATGAGTGCGTGTTCTCATTTGAAAGTCCAGGGTCTTTAGAAATTTTTTCATGCTTTGGAGTAACTAGTTCTGCTGGTAGCGTAGAACTAGTTTGTCGGCCACTACAGAGAGGAGAGAGCAAAGTTTTTGCTCTCTGTAGCTGTATTTGGACATTTTAAGCCATAGTTGGTTTGACTCATGCTAACATCACGTGTGTCTGTAAGGCATTAGCCAGCTGTTCCTCTCTTTTGCAGAAGATTATCACGCGTGTGCTTCTGAGGGGGAAGCATTTGAAAGTGTGTGCTGGAATCTCAGGTTGTGCAACTCGTGGTCTGGCAACTGCAACGCCCCCTGTTCCTCCTCCTCCTCCTCCTCTTCCAGCACTTTGTGTGGAAAATGTTAATGACATTAACATGTTTCAGTACCCAACAGTTGGGTTTTTCAAACCATCTGGGCTACAGGTGAGGAATAATGATTTATGTGATGCTTCTTGTTGCTACCCTACCCTAGGGTATTTATTAAGGCTGATCTCATGGAAAAGCTGCTCCATCTGCCCTCTCTTCTGAAGAATAGTAATAAGAAATGTCAAAAAGTAATTCTGAGTGTAGATGTCTAAGGCATTTTTTTTGTTTCTTGGATTTTCTTACCTTTTTCTGGGCTTGAAAGCTGAGAATCATCAGGCTTGCTTATCTGCACATTGTTTCTTCCTTGAAATTCTGTCTTCTGAACTTCTGGAATAACTCCAGAAATAAAAATAGGCCCGAGCTGAAAAAACACTGCCAGAAGAGCTGAAAATTAAAGCCAGCAGGCCAGAAAAAATTCTCAAACAAATATGTATGCATGGGGTGGGTCAGTCCCATCATTATTTCTTAAAGAAATAATTATATAAAAGTTAGATGACAAAGTATTTACAGTAGTATTGTTTAAAGGTTACATCATTCTTGCAAAAATTGGGTGTTATATTTCGGAAAGTTCCTCTAAAAAGGATAATGAGAGATTTGACTTTGAGTCTCCATTGTTTGTAATATCCTCTTTCAGCATGAAAACATTTTCCGTTCCCATCAGTTTTGTCGTTCTTTTTTTTTATTTGGCAAACATGAATATTTTTCCTGAACTTCAAGTAGAATGAAAAGTCATTATTTTTGTTGGCTTGCAGGCATTGTAGTTTCTCCTCCAGTCAGACTGGCAGATTTATTTTTAGAGATGTAGTACCAGTGTATGTTACCCAGTTATTTAGTGAAAGCAGATTAGACGAGCCTGCGGAAAAGGTTTAGTTTAGGGTTTGGTTGCAAGATTTGAGAATGAGCTGTATGTGGCAGAGAACAGTTTTTTGTATTCGTGAATATGCAGTAGGTTTTACTCCATGATTACGCCGCTATCTGCTTAGTGCTCTTGGCTGCCTCCGTCTCCCTCTAATCCAGCTCCAAAGGGACTACTTCTGACATTCCAAACTGCTGAGCAGCTTTCCGACAGCTGCCATTGAAATCGGAATAAAAACAAAGCTGTTTTCGTTGCCTTCCTCCCAAGTGTGGATCAGGTGAAAACAGGCAGTTTCTCGTGTGTGCCAGCTCTGCCCTACCGCGCCGTCCCCGCGGCTGGGCTGGTCTCCTCCGCGTGCAGCTCTCCCCCTACGACAGCCAAAGACTGGGGGTTGGAGTTGCGCTTGGAGAAGGAGCAATACCTCATGGGCTTTGCAGTTCTGAGGCCAGTTCTAAGACGTGGGCCCCTGCGTATGGAGGGGACTGCTTGGCATTTCTGGAGCGGTGCTGCTCTTTACCGCACCACCGTGGTGCTGGGCCTTAACCTGTAGTATTCAGGCCTATAGAAAAGCTCTCTCGGGTGCCTTCCAAGTGTGTAATTAACTCTATCCCAGCTGAAACCAGGACAATAACTTAAGTTCAAAATTCCCTGTTTCTGCTAACAAAGTTTAGCAAGTAAAAGATTAAATTTGTGTTTTCTGAAAAAAAAAAAAAATTAAAGAAAATACATGACAATAAAACTGCTGCTCCTTTGCCTTTCTGGGTATTTCCATCCATTTGGTCTGCATTATAATAGGTGCAACGGTCTGGGCACACCTCCTGCAAAGATCTCGCTTCGCTGTAGCTTCTCTGTTGATGAATCGACACTGCCCAGCGCGCTTCTGGCGTGCCTCTGGCTGTTCAGGTGGCTGTGTGAACCGCTGAGATATTGCGTCAAGATTATTGACAGAAAACTGCTCTACGTTCATGTGTCCTATCTATCCCAGTTTCTGTTGTGACAGAAGTTTCTTTAATGAGATTAACCTGAACACAATAAGAATGAATTGATCAGAGGGTGCTCACGACGCCGGTTCTGTTGAAATCGTAAGGGGTCTGCGTGCTGTACGGCAAGGAGAGCCTGCGTCTGTCTCCCTCCTGCTGCCTTTGTATTTGGCCAACTCCAGCTGCTTCAGCGGAAATACCTCTGACTTTGTACTAACATCAGGGAAAGGAGGTTACCACTATGAAGGTATGTAACTGATTTGTGGTATTTTCAGTAGATATAAACTAATGAATATGTCATCATCTACGCGTGTGACATAATACTACCTGCAACGCTGAGATTTAACACTGTAGTGATGTGAAAGAAGATGATACTTATGCTGTTTTAACTAAGGTGAAAAAGAAGAAAAAAAGAAAGACTGCAAGTTGAAGGAAAAGATCAGAAATTAGCAAGTTGTCTTTTTTTAGGTTTGGGGTTTTTTATGAATTCTGGGAAGCAGCTATTTCCTTCCTAATAAAACATGTACAGAATGTTTATGATTCTTCTGGACTCCAACTTATTTTTTTGTGCTTATTGATATTTCTGGAAATGTCATCTTCTCTCCGCATTCTTCAGTGGGGTTGTTTAAGGGAGACTTCTGTGATGACTAGAGAAAAAAAATGTTTCTTAAGAAAGAACACAATGACCTATTGTTCCGTCTCTCCGATTTATTGATTTGTACAGTGCAGGCTATGTAATGATGACGTTCTCTCAAGTGTCTGCTTGTAAAAATAGTTTCAGTAATGTGTTTAGAAACTGTTACGGAAATTCTGGTTATACTTCATAACACTGGGACTGTTTATATTTCCTCAGGAAGATGATGATATGCCAAAATTTTGGTCACACTTAACAAGAAGATTCCATTTCTAAGTTAGAATGCTGCGTAGCCATTTATTAATTTAATCAGATTTTTTTTAATTCTATAAAAATACTCTTGTATAGGTAGAATTTTAATATACGATATGGGCAAAGAGGTTTAAAAGGGGAAAAAGTGAGGGAGGAGGAGGATAAATGTTTCATACTTCAGTATCGATTGGCAAACGAGCACAGGGAATGGCCTGGGACGTGCTGAACGCATTTCAGCTGTTGAATTCTAGATTAAATGATCATTCTCCTGTTCTGAAACTTTGCATCTGTAAGAATGCCGTTGTCTTAGCAGGGAAGAAATTTACCTCCTGTGCAACAGAATGGTACGGATGGAAGGGGGCTGTTCAAGGGCTTTGGGCGTGAGCTGAGCTATTTTGCAGAAAGGTTTCTAAGGGAGGCAGAGAAGTCACTGAACAAGTTCACAGCTGGCTGCAGGGTGCATTGTTGTGGAACTGTCTCGTTCTACAGTACGTGGATCTCAAACAACTGGCTTCCTGTTTGATTCACTTTTTAAAAAAAAAAATAAAAATGTTCAAAGTATCTCAAGCTTGAAAAACACAATCCAGTATTACAGCCACGTCTTCATAAAGCTTCACATATTCTAAAATTGGAAAACTCACTACTGAGCGTGTAGTTCTCATGTCTAGATACTTGTGCATGGGATTTTTGGATAGAAGGTTAATTGGAAGATTCAAGAGTGATGAATAAGTGTGGAATCTTTTACTTGCTTGGGGGAAGACAAGGAATTAGGGCTCAACCTTTCCTTATGGTGCTTTGCATAATTTTTCAGATTTTATTTTTCAAGTTGAAAAGAAACTCTTAAATACTTAGTTACGTTTGCTCTCTTTCACCGAAAAAGATGAGCAATGCGTGCAAGACTGCTGTTCGGGAGTGGTTGTTCCAGAAGACAGACAGACAAAGGCAGCAGGTCCATACCTACCGTGGTCAGTTGTAGGCTCGGTCGTGGGAGACGGGGGAAGGCAGGTGAGCACGAGTGATCTGGTGCTAGGGTAGATACGCGATAGACGGCCGGGGAGTGTGACAACAGGTTACGGTGACTGGCTTTCAGCAGGTTCACTTTGTCACAGGCGCCCCTTCAGCTTCTCAAACTTCATAACCCTTGCATCCACCTGTATCTAAACCTGTGCAAACTGGAAGACGCAACAGCAGAGATCAGTCTTTGCTCCTTATTATACAGTATACTACCTGAAATGGTTTCTCGTTAGAGAATCTACAAATTCAAACCAACGTAGAAATCTGTAGGACTGGGACATGTTCCATTGTTACGAGGTATTCTTTTAATGGACTTATATAATAAGGTGAATGTGCCTGTCCCAGGGAAACTGGTCATCTGTTGGAGAGAAGTGTAAAAATACTGAATAGTAATTATAACCCCTTCACTTCCTGAAGGCAAAAACACACGAAGACATGCAGGTAATCTTGTGTGGTAACCTGGCACTTGACGCGTTGTTTTGAGTTTCATTCATTTTCTTTTACAGAATTTTAACTCCATGCACTTTGCACGTAACTACAGTGTCATCCTGGAGGGAGAGTGTTTCAGGCAGAAAAGAGAGTTAAGTTTTCCTTCACGGTTTTGTTTGCTCAGAAAAAGCACTTAAAAGAGCAGCTGCTGGAGAGACAGAAAGTGGAGAGACTTCTGGAAGGCAAGTATCTACGTGAGTAGGAAAGTTGTTGCACAGTTCCTGTTATGGTGACTTGTTTGTGGTGATAAGCACATTCTTCTATTTTAATAACAAATATAGGGAACAATAGGTTTTTGTTCTCCAGATGTGGAGGAGATTCTTTTTGTTTTGTTTTGTTTGGTGAGCCTGCTCATGAGATACAGTATGTATCAGTAGCTAAAAAATGTACTAAGATGACACGTCTTTGCCTTCACTTAAATCATGGTGACCTTGCTGGCAACCGATACTTCTTCTAGTGTTGATGGTACTTGTATGGATGAGTGAAAGTTTACTTTTGGGAATTCCCCACTTTGCTTGCAGTTGCCAGGATACAGCTCCTGGCATCATATTTGATCCACAGTGATGCTCCTCTCTATTCCATACAGGCTTGCTCCAGAGGGTATCGGATATTGTAGTTTTATGGCTGAGTGCTGGTAGTTCCTGCCAAGGACACAAGGGCCAATCTGAAGGTAAAAGTCATAAAATCAGTAAAATACGTGAGATCCCAAGTGAGCAGAATATTCTGGGGAAACACGGGAGAAGTGGACTGACTGTACCTGCAGCATAGTTAAAATTAGAACTTTGGCCTTCATTTTTTTTTATCAGCATTCACACGCGGGCTGTGTCTCATTGCCGTCTTACCACATGGCAAGAACAATAATAAATGCTGAGCTAAAAGTTGGTACATAAAGTTGATTTTCTTCCATTCTATGCCCCAAAGTGTAAAAGCTCCGGAGAGGCATGTTCCTCATCAATGCAACCTGGTATTTACAGCAGTGACAGGATCCTGTTTGCCCGCTCGTGGCCAACAGAGCGCCCAAACGCTGCAAACGCTCGGCTCAGGTGATGCCCGTTTCCTCTCTACCTTCTATGTCGAGAAGCAGAGCAAACCTCTGGGATCACGAAGGGTAAGGGCACACAGTAGTTATTGGAATTCCCATCATTCTGAATATACATAGAATTAAAATGCCATAGAGTAATAATGACTCTGACACTCTTGCCAGCTCTCAGAAGGCAAGTGGGTGAAGGATCTGGCCTTGCAAGTGAGGTGTGGGTTTGTCTACCCATCAGTAGCGTTGAACTCGCCTTCAATCTTTTGACTGAAAATGTCTCAATAATAGCTTGAGTGTGTAACAGCAGCTGTTAATTGTTGTTGCCCCTTTAGCAGTAGGATCCCTCCTACACAACTGCATAGGGCTTTGCCAAGCGTCAGCCTATCGGCCTGAAATTTTGGATTTGGTATGTCTCTGGGGATGGGCTTGTATTAACCAGCGTTCTGTCCGAGGTGGTTGTGTAGCCCGATCGGAACAGGAGAAAGATGTATGGGAAAGAAATAGAGCAGGCACACAGCCTGAACGGTCTTGGGGGATGGGCATGACGAGAGGTGTGTAGAGCTCCCTTTTATCACCAGATCGTCGCCCCCTGCTAGCGTGTCCTTTACTTACATTGGAGTTCCGGGAAGTGGTTTTCTCTTCAGATATAAAATGGCTTTTGCTTTTGACACATGTTCCTCCAAATACCCCTGCAGCGTATAAATGCACATGCTCCGAATCATACTTTCAATTGAATGAACAGCAGTGCATTACCTGAGTGAATGGGGGTATTAAAAAAAAAAAAAAAAAAAAAAAAAAAAAAGTTGCAACCCTTTGCTGGGCAGAAGAAAGAAGAATCCTTTTCTTGACATCTTTCCTTTTTCCAGCTTCACTTGCGTCCTGCTCTGCCTGAAACATGAATAAGAGCCCTAGCTTATTTTCTTCCTCAGATATGGCTGTAAAAAGAAGGAATTGAAAAATAAAATGTGCGGCAGTTCCCATTTATTGACTATTTTTATCATTAGTACTCCGGGGGTGGCAGAACAAGCACGTCGTTCAAACAGATAAGATGCATAAAAAGACCTTCAGGTTTTGACATTTGCAGTTAGATGTGGTGTACGTGGGGTTGGGGAGGCATTAATTAAAAACCAAGTCACTAATGTCGGTGTCAGACTTCAGGAGGAACAATGGCGAAATGCTGGGCGTTGGGAAGAAAAACTGGCTAAGGGATATGTGGGCATGCTACGAGGGAAGACAAAGGTGAATATTTTATGGTATTATTACATCTGGTATTTTTGCCTGGTTTTCTACTTAAATGTCTCTAATCGAACTCTGGGGCTTAAGGAGGCATTCCTAGCAGTGTATCATTTCCAGGAATTTTAAAAAGGGAAATTTTTCTGTTCTTTTTCTTGAGACTTATGGAAGCTTAGAAAAAATTATAATATCTGTGAGAGATATAGATATATATAAAAAAATAATTCCCTAAATAACAAAATAATGCAAAAAGTTGAAAATTAATATGAGGGAACATGTGTATATGTTTTTATGTATATATTCACAAGCATTTTGAAAGAATTATGAAAGTTTAATACTTTTGAAATGCTCATTACGAACAGCAGACAGCATTTTGAAAGGCTATGCAGTTGTGATGTAATTCTAAATTCTAATTTCCAAACCATTTCCCACAGATGTTCTTAGCCTATCTGTAAAATACTGATATTACTATCCCAAGGTGGCTTTCGTTTTTTGGTTTTTTTTTTTTTTTTTAAGGATCAAGGGGTAAAGGTGCAGGAGAGGGGGAACTTCTTTTCCATAAACTCTCCATCTTAGTAGTCCTGCTACGCTCTGTGATTTATAATCAATAGCACACTTGCAATTAGATACTATTATGCCAGCATTTAAATTTGTAATTGGAAAGATGTAAAATCCTTTTTAATCCATAAAATATATATATTTTTTTTTTTAATGTAAGGCGCCATTAAAGTCTTCAAGGATTATAAAGTTCTTCCTTCATTACAATTATAGCTTTGGTAATAGGCCCTGCGAAGTCTAGTTAGGTTGAATATTTAACAAAGGGCTTTGTTTTCTTCTATTTGTGAAAACTCAGCATTAATGTATTTTTTCATGAAATCTGAAACCTAGTCTCTCAGTGGTCAATCTGAAGCAGTGATTTCCTCAGGAAACCATAAATATTTTAATATATCCCCATGTTATAGACTATATAAATATATAGTCTACGTATTTATATCTAGATATATATAGATATATGTATTTATATCTCTATATATTTATATCTATTTATATACTATATTTATATATATATTTTTATATTTATATCTATATAAACATATTTATATAGATATAAGTATATCTAGAGAGAGACTATATATCCCTAATGTTACAGGTTCAGTATTTATTGAAATAATAGGAATGCTAAAAGAAGGAAAAAGGGAAGAGCAGCCTCAAACTAGAATAAACTTGTCACTGCGGTGGTACCACGAAGCCCGTATCAGTATTCTTCAGTGTTGCACTACTCAGTAGTAGAGATCTGTGCAGGCCATCTGAATGGAACAAAAATAAAAACCCTTCAGAAAGAAATGTTGATTTCATTATTTTGTGGATAGAGTAAGTTGAACTATAACACTAAATTACATAAGCTTATGAATAAACAATATGAATTTAAAATTTTAAATCTTTATAACAGCATTCTTTTGTCTCAGAGTAATCAAGCTTTCCAGCAACAAAAAGAAAAGAAGTGGCAAGTCAAGTTGAACAAAATTCCTTTTAGAGGTCGCATTTAGAGGGGTATTTCTGTTGGAAAGGTCTCGCTTCAATGCAGTGTCTCACTGGGCGGCCGTGCAACCGAGGCACAATCACAGCCAAAGACTAAACTAGATTTCATCCTGACATAAGCGGCTGACGTTTCTGTTTGAAACAAGAGTCCAACTTGACTGCTGACAAGCGCCGAGTGTGCACCTGTAGACAATACATGAAATGTAATCAAGACGGAAGTCACGCGCACGCAAAAAAGAGCGGCGGTTCAAGCGCTTTGCGCCTTTCGTCGAAAGTAATTAGGACCGCAGAGGCGGCGGGAGGATTAGCTGCTGGAGGATGGGCGGCGAATTCAGCTAGAGGGGTGGGGAGGTCGGAGGGTGCCCGCGGAGCGCGGGCCGTGGTCCTTCGCAGAGCCCTGCTGCTGGTGCCGGGGAGGTGTGAGCAGCCAGGGCTGCTGCTGTTGCCTCAGCATCGGCCGCGCGTCCTCTCCGCTTACCCCCTGCGCTTCAGGCGCTCGGTAGTTCTTCTGAAGGTGGTGGTGGGGAAACGAACAGCAGAGGCCTCGCAGAATAAATGTCAATGACAAAAAGGTGTGTCAAAGGTCAATACTGCCCGCTGTAATGGCCCTAAGTGCCATAACGTATGTGGGAAGAGAAACAGAGCGGCAGTTAGGCACCCGCAGCGCCTGCTCTGTCGGGACACGTTAGCCTGAAGGTCCAAACCTGATATATTTAAAAGGAGAAAGATTTTTGCCTCCTTGATCTCAATCCTCCCGTGAGGAATAAGAAATGAGATCTTTAGCCGGTAAAGCATGGAGTGGGTGGCAAAATAAGGAGAGTAAATGGCAAAAATTATTTCCCTACTGCAGAGGGAAATTAAAAAAAGCTTATATTTCTCCCTTAACTTTTTACAGCCCTACAAATGGCTGTGTCATAAATTGTATGAAGTAATTAGAGAAGGCCAGTGGTGAAAGCAATACTTGAGCCAGCTAAGCGAAATGACTAGCTTCCAATGTGTCTGCCAAGGTATGAGAGATACAATTCTGACATCCCAAAACTGAAAATATTTTTCATTTTCTGCACTATCCTGCAGCAACCTGAGAAGAGATTGGAAATAGAGATTTCTTTAATTAAAACAGACTTCTCTGGTACATAGCCTAGTATTGGTCCTCTCGAGAATGATCTGGTCGGGTAAAATTTTGTATCTCCGAATCGTAGAACGGTTCAGGTTGGAAGGGACCCCAAGGATCATCCAGTCCCAACCCCCCTGCCCTGGGCAGGGACACCTCCACTAGACCAGGCTGCTCACGATCCCGTGTTTACGTCTAGCAGGCAATATGATAGATGCTGCGGAGATTCAGAAGGGTGCGTGGTGGGACGGTGCACGGGTTGTAAACTGCTCTCCTCGCAAAAATGACGGCTTCGTTTTAACGTGACAGTCCCGACTTTAAATCGCAGCAGAACTAGAGACTGGTAAAACTGAAATAGGGAAACTGTTGTCCCTTCACCTTTTCGTCTGTGGTGAGTTCATGCTGGATTCTGGGGTGCCGGTATCTCAGGCAGCATCTTTCATGCTAAACATCTGTTGTTTTGATTCCTCTGTTTAAACAGATTGGATTAGAGAGAGAGAAGAACCATCATCTCCTCCCCCTCACCATTCTGCTCCGAAGCTTAGTTACTATGAAAACCATCCTTATTTATTTCATTCCAGAAAAGGCTTTGCTGATGTGCTATATTTGATTCTTTTGGAAACTGGTTCTGACTCAATTTTCAGCTACATCAAGATACAAGATCTAATTATTGTAAATTGCGTTCAGATAGGCTGCATCTAAGCTCCTCTGTAAATCTATATTAAATCCATTGAATTTGATAGGCTTCGCTGCCTTCACTGACGTGCTCTGGAATTACAACAGTGTAACTGAAACCAGAATCTGCTTAAATCTGTGCCGTTTAGAACTAGGAAACATTTTGTTTAGTATTTTAACTGTGGGAGATAGAAAACCGTACTGTGGCCGGTAGTTGAGAAGCAACAGACTGTCCTTTGAGCGTCTGTGTATGGCCTTAAACCTAAAGGCAAGACCTTGTTATTTTTTAATTTATTGTTCTTTTAAATGCTGTGGATACATTAAGAGGATCACTTGCCGTCTTGATACGAGATGGAAGAAAGGTAGTTTGTGTAACACCAAGAACTATATTTGATCCCTGTCCCAAGTATTAAAAACCTCCTGCCAGCAAATTCCACAACCTCATCTTACGCATAAACAAAGTCCACCAAAATAGTGAACTAACAATCCAAGATCTGCAGAAAGATAAGATCTCTCATCTGAAGTTGGGAGTGGAAGAGTCAAAGATCACTGTGATCTTACAAGCACACAAACAGATCCTGGTCCCTGATGGAACTCAGTAAAATTATGACAGATTTTGATTTTCTTCTTTGGACTTTATTTTTTACAGACTTTTTTTGACCTTTTAGGTTTGTTTTTTTTTGTTTTAAATTTAAAGATCAAAAGGAGTTGCGAAATTTGTATGAACCTTCCAAGATTCAGGCTAAAGTTGATGCGAAACCTGAGGGGGAAAGGGTGGGAAATAGATGGAAATTTGTGCTTTTTAGATTTTAAAACAATTGACTGCATTTACTTTAGCAGGGGAGATTAGAAAGCAGATGCTCGTTGTGGATCCAAAGCACACCGTAGCATGAACAACTCTTCCTGCTGAAGCACCCCCACGCCACACCTTCCAGGACTTTGTTCAAGGTAGGTGTTTTCCGCAGATGCCTCCGGGTGTCTGCATCCACCCTTCGATCCGGGGTGTGCCTCCGGGCTTCGAATCACACAGACGAGGAATTTGTGTCACCCAGCAGCCTTCGATGTTGCAGGTATTTCAAAAAAAGGAGAGTGTAGCTTGTTTGTTGTTGTCATCCTCCCCATCCCCAAAAAAGCCCCGCGTGACAGAAAGAATCATGGGTCTGGCTGGCAGACTCTGTGGTAACACTTTGGCGAGCGCAGTGAACTCAAAGCTGCTGATCTGTTCCACCAAACCGCGAGTGTGTGCAGGGCTGTGTGCACAGACACGGTATTGACACCATTTAGAGTGGAGAATAATTTAAGAAAGTCCTCCTCTTTGATATTGAACGGATTCAGGAAACAATAACGCAATTTCAACACTAGATACCATTTTTGGGCGTCTCAAATGATACAAATGACAGACTGCCCTTGTTGAAAGTAACTAGTACTTGTTAGTGGCAGGAAAAACGCCATTTTCGCGTATTCCTATTTTACATATAAATTCATACCGACACCGCTTATGATCCTTAGGTTTATCTCTAATTTAGCATCCAGCTCTCCATCAGATGTTACCACATACTCATCTTTGTTCTTAGGTGAGCTTGTGTCGATTTTCTGCATTTTGTCAACCCCTGGCTGGTCTTTTGACCTGTCTTGTGTGGGGAAATCCATGAGAGAGCTCTGCGTGTCCGTGCGTGTAACAAACTCAGCGTTTTTCCACCACAGGGATAAAGAAGAGCGACTGAGTGAGTGAGCATTTCCTGAATGCTCTTCCAAGTGATCTCAACTGTCTTTCACACGCAGTTTACAGCAGCTGTGGCCTGAAGATCAGAACTTCCCGAATCTAAATTTATAGACCATAGACAATAGAAAATGTGATGAGGGGACCCTTTTGGATAAGCCATCTAGATTATTGGGATGTTTTACTATAATAAAAATTAGCATATTGTATTTCTCCGTACAGCTTTTCGGGAATTCTGCTTTGCATTCAGAGATGGTTTCAACCATTTAAAGAAAATTCTTTGTTTAAATGGTGAGCTGAAAGCCTTAGTAGCAATCACGAGGCGTTTATTTCGCTGTTTGTTTAGTTTTGGAGACATTTAAACTCGTACTGATCCCCTGTTGGTCACAGGCTACTAGTTGCCCAATGGAATGAACTGCAAAGATATGCAAAGTTGACATTTCGAAGTTTTGAATATGAATATCGGAACTGATACGGAAATTTACATTTTTGTGGCTTGAGATGCGTTTTCAGCATTCCGTACAGTAAATGTCTTGGTTTGGCCGGCTTGGTAGACTCATCCAGACTGAGCAGCTGTCTCTTCTGAACCAGACTCAGCAGCTGAGAAGCCACTTATTTCATGCAATTTACAGGATGATTTAAATTGGGTTTTCATGACAATTAATTCTAACCCAAATTTGGCTCCTAATTTGAGATCTGTGCTGATGCCTTACACTGAACATAATTGGTGATTCTAACTCAACTGGGCTTTTTTTCGACGTATGAATTTTGACATAAGCTACTATAACTTGTTGCTGTCTAGGGAAGCAGTCTGTGCACCTCGATGTTTCTGCGCGTGCTTCTCTCGCCCGAGTTAGCCTGGCAGGAGGCGGCTGCGGGGGAGGCTGAAGCCGGTGTTTGTGCTAAACCAGTGAAATGGTTTGACATTTCCTCAGGTTTTTGACTACCCTACAGAGGTACGATGAGGATAGCGTGATAGGACAACCTGACAAAATTAGGCATTCTCAAAGGATATTTAATAAAAACTTATAGGTAAGTAGTAATTAATCCTACTAAATGTGAATATCTTAAAAAACCAACCAAACAAAAAAAACCCAACCAAAAAAGCACCCCAAAACCCAACCAAAAGGTGCAATAAAGCAAGTAATAAGTGTCAAATGAAGCAGGGTGATACTCCATAAGCTGCGTTCACCCCTGGACTGGGTTGTGTAAGGACCAGCTCGGCAGCCCCATTCTGACAGAGCAGAGATTAAATTAAATTAAAGTGCGGTGGGCTCCTGGTTCACACTAAATATTTAATATCTGACCAAACCTTTCTCCTTTCCCACGGCAGGGGAAAAGAGCACGTGCTGAAATTTTGAAATTTCAGTGAGTTCATGGAACAGATCTGCCCAAATCTGATCCACACAATCTTGGAAATAACTTTGTAGCCTCCATTAATTCACTGTGATGAGTAAAAACATGAAAAATTCTGAAATTCTTAAACTTCTAAAACTGATATCCACATTTAAGTAACAAGTTGATAACTGAAAGGACTCAGATACTCTTATGAAAATGTGTATTTTTCCTGTGGGAAGTGTCTGCATATGCCTATCTAGTGCTTTCTGCTGTGGAAATGTCATGGAAAATGCAGGAAAAAAGCCTTGTATCTCAGGAGTTTTCATGGAAAGTGTATTCCTTTTTCTACATAAGTTTTTCTTTCCAAGCTCCATGAAATATTTCTGTTTGAATTGCAGAAGTCATTTGAAGCGTATGTAGTCACATCTCCTTAATGTACATGTGCTGAAATCCAGCGAAGTATGGTGAGTTTATACTGGAGATTTGTCAGCCTCTGCAAAACTCGCTTAAATTTGATATTAGCTTCTCTTTAAGGAAAAAACCTCACCACCAGGGTACATGCTGTACGTTGAAAGGAGTACTGCAGATCTGCATCCTTGCCCCAAACTCATCAAAAGCGCAGCGTAAGCAAGCCAGGGTCTCCTGTCAGCCTGTCCTCTCCTCTCCAGAGCTATGGTTGCTCCTCAGCAGCTCATGCTCAGGGAAGAGGGTCCAGTAGCAAAGCTTTTGACTAGGAAGGAGCAATCTGAGGTGTTTTGGGGGTCTCAAAGCCGTGACAGGCACGTAGGTCGAGGCTGCCGTCCACAGAGCTGTGGGTGAGCTGATGTGCCATCGCTGGTGGAGGGTCTGCGTGCCTTAGGGAAGAGCTGGTGGCCCTGTGGGTGGTACCACGGCGAATGGCATTACCCACACGTGCTGATTTAGGTTGTGTCGTGTTCCCTGGAACACTTAGTTTCCTTCCCCCTCCCCTTGTTTTTAATTCAGTCTCCTAGCTGAGAGATGGCTGAGAAATTAAAGATTGAAAAAACCCAAACAAAATGCCAATAAGAGAGGAAAAAAACCAGTGCTCTGCCAGGGCTGGCTGTAGGAAAGCGATGGCGATCATCCAGCAGCGAAGATGAAAGTCTCAAAGCAAGAAAGAAGCTGAAAGCACCAGCTGGGGAAAAGCAACCACGTGAAGACAGCGCAAGCGTGGCAATAAACCGAGGCCCGAGCAGGTGAGCCCTCGTTCAACGAACACTTGATGTATGTCTTAACGCGTGACGTTGTTTGAACCGTATTTAGGGGCAGCGGATGCGCGCTGGCAGTTAACAGTTTATGCCAGGTATCAGTGCAGAATGAAAAATTAAATAGAACAATTAAGGGCATAACCTCTTGAAAACAAACCCACCCCCGTGGCTATTGATGCAGAAAATGGGTAAAGCTTGCAGTAGTTGACTATTGTCTTCATTCCCCTCACTTGTAGTATCACTTTAAGGAAAACCAGCTGTCAGTAGTTCGGTTCTATAGAACCATTCTTTACTGTTCTATACTATGCTACCAGGGCACTAGAAATACGTAGATATTTTTTGTTTGGTTGGTTTTGGTTTTTTTGAAGGGGGGAAAACCCTCACATTTTTGTGAGTAGAATTACTGTCAGCATCTTGGTTCTGGAAGAATAAGTTTGGTTTTGCCTCATTTCTCTTGCAATTTTGAAATCAACTCACGCTGGCCATTCTAATTTCACATTGTTACTTTAAATGAAAGAACTGTGTGTTTGGAGCAAAACAAATACTCTTATTAAAATATTTTAATTAAGATTACAGATTATCCAAAGTACTGTCAGTGAGCCAAATCTAAAAGTATTTTTGTATGTTCTGGGATACTTTAGATCAGTGGTAATACAGATAGATGCATTTAAAAATATGTTGTACTTAAGGTGGCATCACTTTATAACATTAATGTGGTTCACTTTTAGTTGCTTCCTGTGTCTGACACAGAACTTTTCCTAGTAAGAGAACCCAAGGTGAGAGAAGAGGGTAAAAACCCTCCTGCTCCTGAAGCGCAGTCCACCAAAACCAACCTTTCTAGTTACACTCTGCGTATTTACTACAGGTGTAGTAAATGTAGTAGATCTAATAGATTCAGTGTTTGAAGCGGGAACAATTAATGCCAGCTGGGATTTCTGAGGTCTAAATAATAATGTTTCTAAGCTGACAGTCCAAGCAACGACCTTTTCTAAAAGTATTTTTTTAAATCTTTCTGGGAAGACAAGAGAACTGTATTAAGGGTATCTACTTTGCATTCATGTGTCTTTAGACATATGCATATGAGAACGCACTTATTTTCATCAACTACTTAATTGGCTGGAGGTGCCTCACAGCTATCTGACTGTAACGTACCACAGTAATTCAAAAGCTACGCTCAAGCATCATTTATCTGAAAGAAAAACTGAAGAGTAATAAAAAGGATGTATCTTATAATACACAAAATAGCTCAAGACTTTAGATAAAATGGTCACGGGGTCTTGAAAGGAAATGAAACAAACTAGTTTTCAAACTTCCTTCCCTGTCTTTCTTTCCATTAAAAATTCCAAAGTTCTCCAAACTTTACTTGGTTACGACCTCCAAACTCAGGTATACTGGATTAAGGATTACCTAAAAAGGATATTACTCTGTTCTGTTTTTGTACTTAAAAAAAATATTGAGAGATTTTTTTTTAAAAAACTTTTATGACTATTAGGCCAACAATTGCGTGAATAGACTGGCATATCCACAAATGTTCACGTGACATTATACAAATTTGTAATAGTGGGGAGGAAGGAATGCTGCATGTTCCAGCACATACTAAATTCCTGCTCAAAAATGCTTTGTATTTACAAAACAAGATAAGATATGCTGTACGTCATGAACGCACGCCATGCTTGCAAGTTCCAGGCTGTGGAGCAAATAGAAGGCAATGTTTTAAAGGAATAGTTCAATAGGAAAAAAAAAATTGTTGCTATTTTAAGGTATGAACAGTGCATACTCCTTTAGAAAGGATGAAGCACATATTATCCATGTGCACATTCTTAATAGGATGACGGCAAGACAAGTAATTCTTTGTAAGCAGCATTTGTAAATAAAGGTTAGTCTATTAGTTGCGGTACATTACTTGCAGAGCCAGGGGATCAGAGATCTTTCCCCTTTACCCTTGCTGTTTTCTCCATAGTTTTGCTGGTTTTGGTATTTCTTAAACCGTTTACTCAGAACTTGTCCATACTGTAAACCTTGGAGGTCAGAGTTTTCACTCTTAAAAGAAAAATTATTAACCTTGTACTTCAAGCATTTGACTTGACTGTACTGTACAGGTCTTACGTTTATTGAAAGCTAAGACAGTAGTGAGGACATTCAAGTTTGGTTTCCACATTGTTAAACTATGTGCTGGTTTAACATCACATATATGGCATCTAACATACTGAAGTAGTAACTTTTTCCTTTAAAAGCCGAATTAAAAGCAAGACCACCAGCAGAGAAACTGAGCATGTTTGGCTAGTACTTCTGCCTATTGCAACTTTTTGTATCCATTCTTCCTAGGAACAAATTAATTTCTTCTTCTTTCTCTGTGTGAGCCTCCACTTGTTTCTATACATCTGCTGCTTTTTAGGAGTAAAATACCACCTTAGTCGTACTGCAACGTAACGTACTGTGGCACAAGGCAGGCACATTCTTCTATAGTAATTTACAGCCCTAACCTACCAGCAAGAAAAAAATGGACTATTTCATCTGCCAGTAAATCTGTCAAGTTCCTCTGTATCATACCATTTGCACTGCAAACATACATCTTCATCCCGGAAAGAAGACTAGGCTCATCAACTAAGGACCTAATCTTAAGAACTGCCAACAGTCATACTGAAAGGAGAGCTGAAGTCTGATTTTTATTTGAAGTGAGGCACTAAAGCGATGAACTGCAGGTAAAAGCTCTTTTTTTTTTTTTCCAAGGGAAAGCAGGTAAAATAAAAAAAATAATTTAGTCCAGTTAGTAATTTTTTTTCTAAGTATCAGGAACAGCTTACTCCTTATTAAAAGGGCTATACAAATAGCCATTTAAAAGACGTTCATTCAAAGCCATCAAAAAGGGAGGAAATGCCCTTTGTTTCGCACTAATCACGTTTGTAACCGCATGTTGACATGTTTCTGTGACAAATACGGATATAGGTTACCAATACAAAAAAAAAACCCACAGGAACAACAGTGTTCTGAGCAACACAAACTCCTTTCTTCACGTGTTGATTGGGTAGGGATGCCAACAGAGAGTAATTGCTGCAAAAATCTTTCTCTTTTTTTTTTTTGTTTAAAAAAAAAAAAAAATCTCCTGTCTGTTGACCTTCACGCTCCAACATCAGAGGCTGTAGCTGGGTATCTGTAGCAATACAGTTTGTTGTCTGCACCTCCACTCAATAGCAACTGATGAGAGGAAAAAAACAAACTGTGATTAATATCAGAACTAAGAAAAATAACTACACCAAAGGCGAGGACTCTGATTTTCTTTCCTTTGAAGAAATAAACAGAAGTAATGAATAATGAACTGTTAAGGCATGACTAAAACCCAGAATCAAATTGCAGAAGCAGCCTTGTCTCTTACCCACCTCCTAACATTAGAAGCCAAGTTTTTGTGGGAAAATTAGTAAAGCTTTTCCGACCTTTTACTGGGAACAGGAGCCACACTGAGAATCTTGAACACTAACAAAATGGACTTTCTCCATTTTATACATATGTGTACCTCTACAGTAGCAGAACAGCTTGCTATAGAGGATTATATAGTTTCCCCCTTCTACATGTAGTGCCATGCCCCAGCTGTTAATTCTTGCCGCTGCTTTAAGTCTCCATGGCAGCAAATGGTACCTTGGAACATGTATTTTCTCAGTGAGGTGCGTGGTACTGTTCTCGTGTCTCTCCTTGTTTGGAGTATCAGTGTAACGCCCACTTAATGCTACAGAGCTTAAACTCCCATCCTACACCTTTGCACAGCAGCATGGGAAGTGCTGCAGTGCGTACGACAATAACACCTTCTCTTTTAGGCAGTACCAACCAAGCACAACTAAAACTTCCTGTTCTATTCTATCTTTAAGCATAAAGGAAAAAACAACTCCATGACTGCTTTTAGCCCTCTTCCTTATCACCATGCATATAAATCGAGTAACTTGCTCTTCAGATTCTTACCCCTGCTTCTGTCCAGTCCACACACAAAACCTTGTCTTCATGAGCAGCCAAGTCGTACAGAGGAGCCTTGCAACTGGTAAAACACAGGTATTTACAGTCACATGCTTGAAGTTACATGAGCAATCACAGAAAACAGAATTAGTCCCTGCAAAAAATATTATCATAATGCTATCGAACAGATCTGGTCTAGCAGTTATAAACACTTCCAGAGAGTACAAATATCTACCATCTTTGACATTTTTTCTGCTTTATCCAGAGCTGATTACATCAGTTTTAATCTCTCCTACACCCCCAAAGAGGAAAAAAACAGCAAAAATTTTCACCTGCTTGCAAACTACCTTGAGACTGAAATTCAATCTATCTGCTTTTTAGGAACAGTTTATTATATAGTTTCCTACTTCCATATGTGGATGCTGCTTGACTGTGTGTTTTCCAGAAAAGCCATTTATGTCTTCTGAATGCAAACCATTTAATTGCTTGGAAACTTGTAATGAAAGGTCTGAAAAGAGTTATCAAGTGAAACTTCACAGTTAGGCTCATTCCTTAGAAAAAGAATGTATTTTGTTCCTTAACATAGAGGAATGGATCGCAGACCTTATGCTGTTCCTAATCCCAGTAGCAGCAATGTTATGGTTGCTGCTTTCTGCATTTCGACCAATGCTGCTGCTAATGCCAGGTAAGTCCTGTGCTGGAACGCCATACAGCTCTCGCAGATGTTCAGCCACAAGCTCTCTGGTAAACTACAAGTGTTTTTCTCCCTTTTGTTATATGCTTGACTCCTAAAACCTAGAGAATTTTCACAAACACCACAGGAGTTCCCAATTAATGTCCTGGACTGCTTTTGCTACTTCATAGATTAACTGACCCTGTAAGCTTTACATGCCTTTGAAGAATGCGTGTTTTTTACCTCCTTGTGTCCCAGAGCTTCACAATGTTGTCCAGAGAACCAGAGATCAGCTGATGCTCATGGGTAGGTGACCACTTCACAGATGTCACCCAGCCTGTGTGAGATGTCAGAGACAGGAGAACCAAGGAGCCATCTGAACAGAAAAAGAGAAAAAAACCAAAACCATCAGTAGACGCCAGCTGAAACCATCACTTTTAAGATGCATATAAAATCCAGTGAGAAAAGCAGTCAGCAACATATTTGTGTTCAAGAGAAGTGTTTCTCCCACCAGTAATTCTAATTTCAAAAATCCAAATGAACTTTAAAGAAAGCAAACAAAAATATAAGCTACACAAGTTCTGGGTGAAAAAAAAACCCAACACAAATCAATCTGGCTGCCTCAGTCATAAATTATCCACAATCCTGTCAGACATGGCATTACTGTGCCGTAACAAAGTGACCACTATTTCACTTGCATGATGGTCTGACCAACTTAGATGTGAACCTTACCAAAAAAATTCAGGTGTGCAACTGAACAGTTGAACATTCATTACCGAGTTTGAAAAAAGGAAAAAGCCTAAGCTGAGTTCATTTTCTAAATTATTAGGTAAGAAATCAGAAGTCTTCTACCAGATTATGGAAAATAGCCATAATCTTTGTATTTAATAAAAGCCCCCAAGTGGCTTGTTTCAAGCACAGGGACCAGAAGACCGTTTATGAGATGTCTTCCAACAGGGAGAAGTTCTGATTTTGAAAAAAACAACTTCACAAACATGCATATTTAGCGCACCTTTGCTGCGAGGATCCCACAGTCTAATATGTCTGTCAGTGCTCCCGGATGCCAGGCGACGACACAGTGGTGAGTAGGAGACAGAATTAAACACTTTGTTTCCTGTCTGTCAGAAAAGAAAATAGTAACTAAGAGAGGAGCTACTATTTTTCCACAACCTTTTTATTTGAGCTGGGCTTTATCTGAACCTACAAAGTATAGTGATCTCACCAAAGTTGATTTGAGATCTCCAGTCTCAGCGTCCCAGAGCTTGATGGTGTGGTCCCATGAGGCACTGCAGATTTCTTCAGTGTCTGACCACAGCACGGAGGAGATGGCTTCTGTGTGGCCAGAGAGGGTTGCCAGGGGGGTCTAGAATTTAAAGGTGGCGGGAGATTCCATTGAATATTGCCAACAAATCTATTCTTTCAACAAATAAAAATATGTGTCTGATCAGCCTCAGATGTATCATCAGAAATTTTCATATAGTCACCTTTAACAAAGAAATTATGTTCTGTGGCCACACTTTTAACTGTTGCGGACAAACCTGGAGCTCATCTTACCCTTGTTAGTCCCAACTGTTCAGTTTTCTGCTTCTTCCGTGGTCTGTTAGCTGCTTCTTCCATTTCATCCTCTTCATCCGTGGGTACTGTGACAGAAGACAGTCAGACTTGATCTAGAGGTTTTTTAATTGCATTTCCATAAAAGCAATTAAGCAAACCTCCATGTTTACAGTACCTCACCTGCCTATGATGCATGAATATTTTAACCGTACACCTCTGATCAGATCGCTACTCTCTCCATTGTGAGCATGAGGAAACTTGAATACAAATTAAGTGATCTTCTCCAGATCACGCAATTTCAAAATGAAGTCACAAGGAATTTTTAAGACTATCCTTACTCATGGAAAATGCCAATGGTAATCCAAGTGCATGATAAAACACAATCATTCTTTTAGATATATATCTATACTCCCATACGGAAAGAATATGAGTTGTAACAGTGAAAGAAAGCCTTCAGACCCAATGGAATTAGTCTACATTTGTAGAAAACACCTGATTACCTTACTGTCCTCCATATTATGGGTTAATAATAGAACATAACCCACAAACTTTTGACTTGCAAGAGGTCTCTACGCAAACTTGCATATTTATATAAATTCATTAAAAATAAGTAAAAGAGACAAAGTACTGTATTCTGAATAAAATAAACATCAGCAGGCAGCTGTTAACCATACCTGAAATTAAGTACGGTCTTTGTTACCAACCAAAACAGTAACTTAAGACAGCGATGGACAGTTGTGATTTTGCGAGGAAAAAAAAATAAAACTTTTATTTTGCTTTTAATATTACAAATTCAAACTTTCTTACAGAAAAAAAGTATTCAGGTATCCATCTTTCAGGTTGTCATTAGGCAGGGTTTTTTTGAAGACAGCCAAGAATCCCAGCTTATACTTATCTTACCTGCAGACCAGATCTTTAACATCTTATCCCAAGATCCACTGCAGAACTGCATGAACAGAAACATTTTGTTAAAAGTTGATCCAGGTATTGTAAGCCATACTAAGTACACTCCCTGCTTGAAAAATCAACCACGGAGTTGTAACACGTGAAGAACAGTGCTGGGCTCCTCAAATTAACATAGAAAAAGAAGTTTGGTATAGATCAAATTATTCTTTTTCCTTTCTTCGCAGGAAAAAATAGCTACAAAATATCTTTTTATTTCCTTCAGCCCTAGAAGGTTTTATTTTAACCTGTCTGATATTAAGTCAAGCTGTGAGAGATGACTCCACTTTTGGGGTGTGTGTGCTTTTAATTGTTGAATTCCTGGATAAAGGGAAAGGACCTCTTCTACCACCTGCTTTTTCTTAGTATCACTCTGAATTATTTTTTTTTTCCCCACCAAAACCTACTGTTAAAATTTAGGTCAAATTCAAAAATAGTTTATTATAACGCAAAGTTCACATGCATTAAAAGCAAAATTTACTTAAAAATAAACATTCAACTTAACACTTAAGTCAAAAGTAGTGGTATAATGGCTTGTGCTATCTTAAGTCACCTTCAGCTTTTTGTTCTGTTAGAGGTTAAGTGCATTGCTTTGTTAGAAAAGAGGGCCTAGTGTTGATGTGTAGCACTCCTAATCCTCAACAACCACCATTTATAACAAGATTGGAAATTTATCAGTATGTTGGTCATAATAACATGATGACTAGTATCTATGCAGGAATAAAAAGATGATTTTTGAGATAAGGGCTGGTAGCATCCCAAAAGACAAAGGTTTCTTTCCAGGAGTCACTCACTTTAGTTCCTGTGCAATCAACAGCTATGGAGTCCACACTCCCAGCGTGTCCCCTGCAGCAGTGGAGGGCTTTCACTTTGTTTTTCTCCACATTCCACTCCCACAGCAGGATAGTTTGGTCCATAGAAGCACTGAGTAACAGGCACGATAAACTATCTGAGGAAGAAGAAAAGTCACACTCGCACCCACCTCAAATTTACATAGTCTTTATAGTAATTATTCTATCTGATATTTCTTCTTTGACTAGATCGAAACCCATACGTATCTCAGTTTACATCGCGTTACCCTGCAAGTACAATTAATATAAAAATACACACCAGTATTTGCTAATGAAGACTGCAAGGTGGATAGCTAACATACATATTAAACTAACTATATTCACTACTGTTAAAGGACTGTTTTACTCACACCATTATTTCATTTCTAACACCACTAACAGAGATTGAAATAACTGTAGCACTTAGATTATGAAATATTCATGACTGAGGAATGCTGGTATTTCTCCACCAATAATTCAAACTATCACAGAATCATAGAATGGTTCGGGTTGGAAGGGACCTTAAAGATCATCCAGTTCCAACCCCCCTGCCATGGGCAGGGACACCTCCCACTAGACCAGGCTGCTCAAAGCCCCATCCAGCCTGGCCTTGAACACCTCCAGGAATGGGGCACCCACAGCTTCTCTGGGCAACCTGTTCCAGTGCCTCACCACCCTCACAGTGAAGAATTTCTTCCTGATATCCAATCTAAATCTACCCTCTTTCAGTTTGAGGCTGTTACCCCATGTCCTATCATTCCACTCCCTGATAAAGAGTCCCTCCCCATCCTTCCTGTAGGCCTCCTTTAGGTACTGGAAGGCTGCTGTAAGGTCTCCTTGGAGCCTCCGAGGAGGCTACTACTCCCCTAATATAAATTTACTACTCCTCTAACAAAAATACTGACCTTGCTTCACCCATGCCACATCCTTCACCACTTCTGTATGCCCAGCTATTGTCATGATGGATTTTCCTTCCAAAGACCAGATTCGAGCAGTCTGATCGTAGCAGCCAGTTAATATCCTACAAGGTACAGAATGTGAAACATTCTTGTCTTTAAAACTAACATTTTTATGAAAAAAAAAAAAAAAGCTTCAACCAGAAACTTAGAAAAATATTATCACAGTAACTGCTTAGTTGAAACGAATTCAGAGTATCAGAGTATAGCTACTTTGTGTTTTAAAAAAACAATAATTTATTTTGGAAAAGTAAAAAAGCTTTTTGTTACAAAGTAAAGCTTCATTAAGGCCTGCAACTATAAGGCTAGGAGAACAGGACAAAAAGAAAAGCAGTGAGAATACTGCATATTCTGGTAGGTGAGACTTAAGATTGCATAAATCATTTAAAAATAAAAGATCATTTGTTGTTCGCGGTATATTACTAGAGGATCTCAAAGCATTTTCAAACCATTACTTAATATAGGAACATTGCTGAGTTGATTGGAAAATTTATGTGAAAAACCAGTAGAAAAGGACAATTATAGGTGTGGGTTTTTTTTAAAGATAAGCTCTACATAAAGGTACACTATTATATTTGTTGCTAATGAGTATCACATTTGAAGTCAAGGGTTTAAGTTAAAAATGAGATAAGGAAATCCTACTGTCCTTTAAGAGAAAGGGTAGTAAACGGTGTTTGTACTATCCATTTGTATTAGCAGTATCTCATGTTCAGTGACTGTAGCTCCATAGCTGTTTTCTACTTGTGTTAAAGTCACTGTCAGCACAGAACAGAGGTGTTAAAATGGAACTGCATACAAAAGCAAGTAGCTGACTGATTTGACAGTTTAAAAAAAACAAAACAAAACACCACCACCAAGCAAAGAGGAAAAAAAGAAAATTATTAGAGAGACAGAATACCACTCCATTTGACACCACAGAGTCCTCTGCGCACAACAGGAATAAGCAAGACAAAACTAGAACTGGCTTAGTCCGGTACCATTCTTCAGTGGCTTGAACAGAACTGATCCAGTCATCGTGGAAGATGCATTCCTCTGGCTGAGGGGCCATGTATTTCTCCACATATTCAATTTCCACCACTTCTTCCTGAGCTCACAGACAAAATACACAGTTAGTGTGATTTTATTTTTTAAAAATCAATTAACAGTAGTATTTAAATGTACTGTGGTGCAAACATACAAGTTTATTGGGCAAAGATCTTAGTATCCAAAACCTTTGCCACGTTAGTGGAATTAAAGCCTTTAGAGAAAAGTGTCTGAATTATATTGCTTTCCACATTTTTATCAAATTACTACTAATAGCAATCTGGAAGCAAAAGCAAATAATTTCACCCTTCTCAGGTTCCTCTTCTTTTTAAACTAGTGTCTAAAACACTTCAGTGTTTTCTAGAGGTAATACTAACCTCCCCCGTTATTCCTCAATGTAACTAATACAGTAGGAGACAAAAATATATTAATGACAAACTGAGTAAGACCAGAATTTCTCCTTTGAACTGTATACAGGCAACACATTGGATAACAATGTTCCTTGCACTGCACGGTGCCATACTCTCTATTCACTCTGCAGGTCAGAATGGATTTAAGCATATAGGAAATGCATGCAGGGGGGTTGGCATGAGATGATCTTTAAGGTCCCTTCTAACCCAAACCATTCTATGAAATTTGCCTGGCAAAGTCAGAAAAGAAATAAAACTAAGCAAGGATATCTACCTAGTCAGGATGACAGTGTAATACCTAAATCAAACTGAAGGAAACTGGCCAAGTCTGTTCTACTGTCCAACGTGGGGAGAAATTGAGTATGACTTACTGTGGAGATATTTTCTGTTTCCATATGCGTGACCAGCGGCATACGCAAGAACTGGCCATTGATAAGGAAATCAAATTCCACATATTTGTGATCCGCTGAAACAAATTAGGAAAAATCCATGGTCAAGTGTCAGTATTTATTTGATGCCATTAAGAACAGCATCAGTCTGTGGCCAGTTCAGGAGAACAGAGCCAGCAAGAGGTTAAAAAAACAAATAAACAAAAAAACAAACAAAAAAACCCAAACACACCCCCCCACCCCAGGAAAACAGTTGGTTTCTTCTCCCAGTTATAATTGGGCAGCCCATGAATTCCACAGGATCATATGAGTTAAGAGGGAAGGAAAGTTTTCTGTTGGGGTCCAAAGAGTTAAGTTTGCCTCATTGTTAACGCATTCTTTTCCAAATCGTTTTCTCTGTAGCTACATCTAACCAAACCCCAGTGGTGCTTCATCACTGTTCTGTATGGAGCTTGCCACTGACAGCACACATCTTTATCATCACCAGCTAGAGCCCTGTATTTGAGGCAGCAACAGGAAAATCCTAAGAATTTTTGGCTCTATTTCTTTCCTCTTGTGATGGCGCAGCTGCCAAAGGCCCCGCATTTTGACAAGACCGTTGCACTGTGCACTAATTTTTGTATTCAAGGTTGTTTGCAATTTAAGGGGTTAAAAGCAACTTACAGAAGCCTCGGTAGGTTAAGATACAATTAGTCTAGTTTCTTAAAGAAAACGAGATTTTTCAACAACATTGCACAGGTGTCTTTCCCCTGCAAATCTTTCAAGTCATTCAGGCCCATTTTGGCTGCATGGAGAGAATGGCTGATCTCTTCTCAAAGGCTATCGTAAAACCCAAACCTCTGGTTTCTTTTGCCAGGTTTGGGGGAACTCTTGTGTTCCGGTTTGCCAGGGCAGCTCATTCTGTTGGCGCGGGGCACGCACTAATCCAGCCTTCGGAGCGTTTCTCCCGGGGCTGCCCACCAGCACCGAGATTCAGAGAGAGTTTCGAGAGGCCCTTTCTTGGGACAACCAGACCGAAACCAAAGGGCGGGCCGGGCCCAGGCTGAAGCCTGACCTCGCTGAGGGGTCCCTGGGTGCCCGGCTGCTGCTTCTGCCTTTGGCAGCACCGTCTTTCGGCCGGGCCGGCCCTGGGCCTGCGCCACCGCGGGATGACACCGGTGGGGCTCGGCCACAGCGCGGGCCCGACCCTCGTGGGGCAGAGCCGCGGGCCGCGGCCTCACGGGGGGCTGGGGCGGGACGTGTCACCTACCGTCTGCGGCCGCCAGCAGCTTGTTGATGAGGTGGCTGAGGTCGGTGGTCTCGGAGGCCGCAGGCACCGAGAACGGCACATCCTCCACGGCGTACCTGCGGGCACACAGCGCCGTTACCGCCCCTGCCCAGGGGTCCCCCCGCTCCCCCCCTCCCTCCCCCCCTCCGCCGGGTGCCCCCTCACCTGCGGTTGTCGGTGCGGAACCGCGCCGTGAGCTGCGCCATGTTGCCGCCGGCCTCGCCCCCCACCACGTGCCGCGATTAGCCGCGCCCGCCCGCGGGGCGCCGCCTCTCCGCCCGGCGGTCGGTCGGCCGGCCGCGCACCAGGCCCCGCCGCTCCCCTTCCCCCGGCCCGGCTGGGCCCACTGCGGCCGCCACTGCCACTGCCCCCACCGCTGCTCCCGCTGCGCCACGCGGCCGGCGGCGCGTCAACGCGGAGACTACAAGTCCCAGCATGCTCCGCGCCACCGCCTTCCCAGCGCGCCCCCCCGGCTGGCAGGGAGTGCGCGGCGGCGCGCGTGCGCCGAGGGGCGGTGTGCATGGCGGCGCCTGCGGGAGGCGAGGCCAGGTTGAGTAGACTCCTCCGGGATCCTCCGCCGCTCCCCCTCTACCCTGCCCCCGGGCCAGGCCGCCCTCTTCACCCGGGGCGCGGCTGGCGTGGGGGGCCAGCGCTCCCGTGTTCCGCTCCCCGCCGCGGGGCTGTGGTGTGAGCGCTTTGGTGGGGGGGGAGCGCAGGGTGATGGGATGAGGCGATCTCCCCGTTCCCCTCAGGGCTGGGGGCTGCGTTCCGTGGGGCGGCAGCAGGCCCTGGCAGCGCTGGAGGGGGGTCCCGTGGCTCCCCCTCGCCGGGGCGGTGCAGGGCAACCGGCGGTACCGGCTTTGCCCCCGTGGGCGTGGCGGCGAGTGGTTCCCGCCGTGGGGGAGCCGGCGGCGTGGCGTGAGGGCTGTCGGCTGCCGGTGGTGTCTTCGTGGGGTAGCTTGGGTGGTGTTCTTTGCGTGGGAAGCGACACATCAACGATAAACTTCCCGCTAAAAGTAATAAGGCCAGCACGTAGCGGACTCTAAAGGAAGCTGTAAGCGAATTTGCTTTTTGGGGGGAGAAGGCTGCTTGTGTGAGTACCTGTTGTGTGCTTGGTTTATGTGTATTTTTTCCCGTCTTTTTGACAGTTACTTGTGGCCTCTCTGGGAGGAGCTGAGCTTTCCCTGTGTGGTGATTCAGGTTGGGTCAACTTGTTGGAGGGGGCAGGTGTTGAGTCTTGGTGTTTTGTGAGGCTCTAAAATCTCATCTGTTTCTTAAGTGTACTTAAAAAATCTAACCTTGTGTGTCAGTGTAATTGACACAGGTGCATTTTCCAGGTACTTGTGCTAGCTACGCAAAAGTGACGTACTTGAGAAACCTTTTAAGAAACCTTTTAAGCAGCAGACCCCAAATCTTCCATGCATTCTTAACAGTATCTGCCTGCTCCTCCATGACAGAGATAAGCTAAATCTCAAACCTGGTACAAGTTAATATAAAGCTAATTGTAACTCATTTACTTGAGGCTGTCACTATGCCCTAATTTCCTCCTTGTTATGTTTTACTGTAGTTTGTGCCCTTCATAATGGTGATAGAGAAATATCATCGGAGGAGGCGTTTTTCAGAGAGAGTGTTTATTTGTTGTAAGCTGTGCAAGTATGTTAAATCTTTTTATAAAACCTCTAAAACATTTAATGGAAAACCCAAAAAAGATTGCTGGTGAGGCATTCAACTGTGTGTATTTCCTGTCATGAAGTACAAATTAAAACCAGAATGGGGACTGTTGCTGTCAGAAATGCTAAAAACATGAACTTGTGCAGTGAAGCTTTTATCTCTCATTTTTTTGTAATGAGCATGCATTGAAAATTTGAAACTTGAAAAATGTAAGAGAATTCCTTCCCTCCTGCCTCAACAGAGTACTCCTAGGTAGAATGTGCTTATTATCACAATGGACTTACCCATTTTTTACAGTTTAGGTTTCTTCTTATGACTGAAGCCTTGCACTGGTGACTTAGTGTTAAAATAATTGGCTCTGGGATTTTGAAAGGCAGCGTTTCCTTTTGGAATCTGGCGGCATGTTGCCTTCACAAGGAGGCCTTGTAACTGAGGGAATGCAGAAGCAAGCATTCATATGAAACCTTAAAATTGTGTCTGTCTAGACATGTATTTTTAGGGACCACTGCTTGCATACAGGTATTACCATAGAATAAAGAATCAAGGCAGAGCAGAGGTGCGACTAGTCAATACATAATTTTAAAGTAACGATGGTTTGACTTTTCTGTTAGTCTCTTTAAGAGTTTATGTATTAAGAGGCAGTATATGGGCTTCTGGATTAGAGAGGAGATTGCAACTGTTATGAGAAAGGTTCACTTCAGAGTGGGCATTGAAATCCTGTTCCTGTTGAGAGTTCCTGACCTTATACAAGTTGTCCCTGTGGATGACAGCCACTGAGAACCAAGTGTTGCAAAAGATGCCCCTGGCTTTGACAGCCTTGTTATTTTAGGAGTTCTTGATGGCTAAATAAATTGAGATTTCACTGTCTTTTGTGTTTTGCTAAATGATCTTTAACTGTCAGTGCGTTTGTTTTTGGAATTAAACCACTGATGGTAAGGTGTAGGCTAGATTGCAGTGCATAATGTTTGCTCTCTTGAAGATCATGTCTGTAAGACCCTGCGTGAAATTCTCATCATGCTTATCGTGTTTGCCTGTGCTCGCAGTCTCTGTGGCTGCTTCTCTCTTTGTAGAGTTGAACCAAGGATAGCAATGGCTATAGATTTCCCTTTGTTTTGAGTGAAGTGCTTCCCGAGTGAAGGGAGCAGTCGTATGGCATTAAAATGCGTTAACCCTCAAGTTGGAAACGGCCTTGGTGTTTGATGGACTTTGCCGAGAGCAGCCTGTAGAGTGGTTTGGCATTAAGGCTAAAGCTGGGGCATGAAGAGCTGCCTGTTTGATACGTGCACTGACGATACAGCTGTTGATCCCGTTTTACACTAACATTAAACTCCCACGTTACTCCTTCAGCCTGTTGTTAAATGTGGGATACAGTGGTGTTACACTGGAAATTTTTGTGGCATTTATGTAAAGTGCGAATGAAAAGAAGAGATACTTCTATGGTATTTAATCATTCATGATAAAGTGTCCATGTATGTATATGTATACAGGATTTAACTGTTTTGTGAATTTTTAGTAGTATTTATACAACTGTAAAATGTATTAACGATATACATACTTGTATGTATCCATAAAAGTGTATTTCTTTAAGACAAAAAAACCCAACAACAGGTTTTTTTGTTTGAGGTTTCACAGCACTTAGGTTAATGAAACCTGGATGGTTAAACCATGTAGTTCGTTGTCTGGGGTGATGCGTGTGCCAACAGTTTGCCTGGGTTAGAATAGTGATTAGACAAAGTCACAGGGCAAAAATGTACTAAGGGTGTTTTTTAAACACAAAGATAAAACTTCAGGTGTTTCTGGGCCGCTTATAAGAGGGAGCTGGATAAATATCACTTTATATTTACCCTACTTCTGTCATTTTTCCTCTGAGCTTTATCATTAACCAGTGTTAGATACAGGATATTGGGCTGCTTGGACAGTTGGTTTGTCCGGATACAGCCGTCCTTGTGTTCCGTGGTCGAGTTCCAGCATGCTCAGGGTATGCGCTATCGGTATCTCTGGAACAAACTTCTTCAGTTTATCTCAAAGAATTAAATGTGCTGCTTTGGCAAAACTGATGTATCTTCTTTACATCTTTTAACTGAGGGGAAATGGTTGAGTGATGATGAAATCTAGTTTTCTGTCTTTTTTTTTTCATTTGTTGCTAACATGCTTCAGACATCTTAAGTGAAACATCTCATAATTGTTCTCAGATCCAAAGCTACAAAATATTTGGTAGACGTGAGGTAACTTCATTTGGAACTTGGAGTGTCATCACTTGAAAATTGAATGGAAAAATAAATCTGCTTTAGATTAAAGTATTTAGTATATTGAGCATCTGAGCAGCTTAACTTCACAATGTTGTTTGTATCAGCAGGATGCTTTATTCAGCTTCAAAAGCCAAGGAGATGTGGATTTACTTTGCCTGTGGTCCTTTATATCTTTGCAAAGCAAAATAATTTTGTGCTTCCAGGGTTGTACAGTCCTTTTCAAGTGACTCTCTAGCCTTTTACATTCTCCTTACTAAAATGGTAAGCATTGAAATACCACAGCCAAGAAGGTCCGTCTCAAGGAATTTACTGTGTGGTGTGGTGAGGAAGATAAATGCTGGTAGGACTCGTGCTAATATAGCATTGCCTGTCTTTAAAATAAATACTGAAGGGAAAAATCCTGAACTCCTTTCCCCCTCCTTTACCCCAAACTGTAGAAATTAAGTTTTCTTCTATTCAGTTTGGCATATTATGTGTTTAGTCTAGTATATATGCGCTTTGGTAACGTAGGGGCCAAGTTAGTTTGTCATTTTTTCTTATTGCGTGTGAGTATTTGTGATTAGTCACAGCTTTAAAAGGCATACTGTCTGGGTGAAAGGCTTATCCTGTGGATGTGGCAATTCACTGTCTGGTGTTACCTGTTTGCTTGAAGGCTTATAGTGGGCAGCTGAGAAGTACTTTTCTTTGGGATAGAGGTAGATTTCTGAAGTGTCATGAGCTCTGTCTTTCTGTGTTTCATCACATGATTCATGCCAAATTTTGTTTGAGATATCTGGTGTTTTTCCTGCCCAAAGCTTACTGCTGTAGACTAACAATAGTAACTTTATTTCATTTATATGCTGTTTTGTAACCCTTTAAAACAAACGTAATTTACTTCAAGATGGCTACATGACAGAGTTGGGTAACACAAATCCTGTCTGTTGATTATGGAAGTAGATGACTAATATTTTTGTAAAGCAGTGCTGGCCTATCTTTAAATATCGAGTGTTCTCTAGATGTGTATGGTTGTTAGTTGAGTGCTTGCAGACATAGTTGAAAATCATGAGGGCGTATATGTATGTTTTGTATCTGTGTGTGCAATGACAAGTCAAGCAAATTGTCTTATACAAGATGTTAAACTATGCTCCTGGAGCAGCACACTGAAATGTTTCTGCAGTGAGTAGTAAAGTGATAAAGAACCAAGGATTTCTTGAGGGCTTTGCCGTTATCTTGCAATGGTCTTAGAACTTGTAAGGCTAAATTTGTAAGACAAAAAAACCCCTGCAGTGATGTTTTGGTTGAGGCTAAAGTACGAAAGGCTGAAATAAACTTCTGTAACTTTTCCAGGTTATCTTGTAATGGAAAAAATGGAGCTGCCCGTGACATTGCTATGGAAGGATCTAATGATTTGTTCATAGGCAACTGTGATAGTACAGGAGAGTCAGAAACAAATGATCGGGGTGTTCAGGTGAGGTATGAATGTCCTTTCTTTGTAGATGCATTCTTTACATTCTCTCTGATGAATTTACAGTATGATATTTTATCAATGTGGTTTTTTTCTTGCCTTTATAGTAATACATTGTGTCTTTTAAACAAGTAAAAAAGTTCCTTCCCTTGGATTCTTGTGCCATTCAGTGTTGAACTGATGAATATCCAGGTGATACATGTAATGACAACGTGTAGTAACTATATTAATAGATCCTGTTATGGTCCTGAAGAAATATATGTTTTATTGCGTGAACAAAATTCTTTAATAAAAGAATACTTGATGGCATGCCTTGGAGTAGGAGGGGTTCAGAACACTTGAAAATCAGGTCAAATTGCTTAGTGACCAAATGTGGCAACAAGACATGGATATTTGTGCTTAAACATTTAAATTTAATGAAAATGGGGTGTGCTGCAAGACCTTGATTCGAGTAAGCTCTAAGTATCTATTTTTTGACTTGCAAAATGTGATTCTTGGTCTTGCACTGTATAATTGTTGGACTTGAATCGGTGGTTTTGTGTTGCTTGTGTTTTTCTTCTGTGGTAAAGAATTAAGAAAACATTCAGAGATTTTTGTCTTCATAGCTAAACACATGTATCTAAAAGCAAGTAGAATAGTATCTAGGATTTCTTTTGAGGTCAAATCAAGATGGTGGATGTTTTACAGTTTTGTTTTTGGTGTAAGTTCTCTCAGTTTCTGGGTAGACTTGAGGTGTTTTAAAGTGATGAGTAGTTTTGGGGAACAGGTTTTGGACACAAGGGGTTTTCTTTCCCCTTAGTAGAGAGAGTTTGTTCTAGGAAGCAGAAATACTAGCATGTTTTCAGGATGGAAATAGAAAAAAAAAATAGAACTGCTAGTGTTAGCTAGTAGCCCCTTGATGAGACGGACAAGAACTCCCTCAGAGTGTACAATACAGCACATTGGTTTTAAATGTTCTCTTCTTTTTTTTTTTAATAGGAATTGCTGCTCAAATTAAAGTACATTTTACTGTTTTTCCTCTGTGAAAGCATCTAACCTGCATGGATTCCAGGGATCCGTTGTTCGGACAGAGTGACTCCCCTGCAGCTTTGCCCATTGCAGTACGCGTCTCGGGCAGTTCTCCATCATCAGCTGCGCCTTCACGGCCACCCCAGCCACAGCCTCACTCTGCAGAGGAGTTCCAGCTGGTAGACCAAAGCGGGCAGCCTCTCTATGAGCTGCAGCCCCTCGGAGGGCCCAGTGCACAGATGGTGAGTGTGTCTGAAACAGGGCAGGTGGTGTATTCACAGACGAGGGAGCTCTTTGAAGAACTCTTTTACGTGGTGCTTGTCTGTCGTAACAGCAGCTGATTCAGACTTTATCTCTAGCAACAAGGTGAAACTTTTCAGTGGTTCAGTTCATGCTCCAGTTGCCCTTCCTCAGGTAGGCAAATTCTGTCTGCAACCGTTACTAATTTTATTAAACAACAATTTATGTCTTTTGTCATTATCAAGCCTGGATGTTATTGTGTGATGAGATTTCCTACTTCTACCACTGCTGCTTTCTCTGTATTCCCTGGATAAGTCTCTGTGGTTTTTTTGGGGGATTGGAACATTAGGAATAAGCTAACACATTGTGTCTCTCCTCCCCCCTGCAATTAATTTGCTTAAAACATGGCTTTGAAATTCTTAACACTTCTTTTGTAAAAAGGTAACTCTCTCACCCAGAGGTTTTGGTTGGCATGTGTTGTACTGGCACTAAAGATGCTTCACTCATTTAAAGTGTAATAAATCAGAAACAAGATGATATTTCATGTTATTCTAGGTTTTATAACATTCCTGGGAACAACTCCTTGGTAATTACAGGAAAATTTACCATAAGGAGTTTAAGTTTTCCAGAATTCTGGGAGATTTACTTTATTAATTTTTTTAAAGTATTGGAGCTTTCTTCTATCTGCTTTTGCATAAATACTGCCCATAGAGGTCAGTTTCTTAGAAGTAAAGGTAAAAAATTTTATATGTTGCGATTAATTCTGCTTGTCCATGAAAGAGGTTACAGTGAATCCAACTATGAATGGGTTTTGATAGTTTTAATAATAGCATTGTAATTTTCAAATAAATGTGTAATTCATTGTAGAATCCTGTAAGTTTCGGGTTTTTTTCTCTCCTTTAATCAATTAAAGGTCTATTTTAAAGGGGGAAAGTAATTTTAAGAAATTGATGGTAAATAGACAGTTTCCTTATGTGAAATCAAATTAATTTACAGGTCCTAATTGCAACCAAAATATTTCCTGTTCTGGTAATAAGCAAGCCCAGTCACGCTGCATGATGATCACCATACAGACTAGTGCCATACACGGTTTTGTGTGATTGCCTTACAGATGATTGTTGCTGGCCAGTCAGAAAATGGACAGGTGCTGCATGTCATTCCTTCTGCCCAGCCAGGAATGGCCCAAGTGATTATTCCGCAAGGTCAGCTGCTCGATGTGACCAGCACACAGGGTGAGTTTGACCTGTGGGACTTGAGGGTGTGTGTTTCTGTGACTACGCATAGCCTGCATGATCTCTTTTTTTAAGAGCTTTGTTTGTATGTGTTTCCTTTCCTTAGTCAGTTATAAGACAAAAATACATACTTTTTTAATCTGCTTTCTGATTATGAATCTGGTACCTCACACATGACATTTTCTGTTGGACAAAAGCCTTATGAAATAAGAGCTGTTATGCTCAATTTAGATATGTGATGGATAAATTGAGATATCGAGCACAAAGCTGCTTCTTGCCTTATTTACCATTAATAATGATATTTCTGCCAAGTCAGACAGCTGTAGTATCAGCTTCAAATTTTCACTGTCTGTTTACTTCATTTTGAGTGAAGTAGTTGATTCATGTAGTGCAAATAGAAGAATTAATGTTCTTCTGCTCTGTTCCAGAGATCACTGGTCCTGATGCATCTTTTGTGAAACCAGGAATGAAGTACCTAGGTAGAAATTCAGTTCCCAGTGAAGAAAATGAGATGTATCTTTCACTCTATTGCTAAGTTTTTTCCCCTTAGTGTATTAAATGTCACATTTTAAGTATGTGGTGATATGCACAGCTAGAAGCATGAATTTTAAGCTTCTCTCTAGAAAAGGGACATACTGAAATCTGAAAGCATTGATTATTTATCTGCAAGCCTTGCTGGGTGGCAAAATGCTGTGTACTAGTTTATGTTCACAGAATAAGACTGAGAACTAGGTTGGCACAGGGTTTTTTTAAACTGTTTTTGCATTTTTTGTATAAAATTCTCAAAATTTGAGCAAATTCTCAAAATCTGAGCACTAGTTAAGTGCTTCTGTGGAATGAGAGCTCAAAAGTAAGTCTAGAGTCCTGATGCTTGGTGGACACAAAAAAGAGTTGGGATTCAAGTCACAATCCAGCCTTTTTAACTTGCAGTTGGAGTATGGACCTTGCTTTGAAAGGCTTGAGCTACCCTGATGCTTGTCCTTCTGTCCCTCTCCACCTGCTCTTGCAGGGGTAAAAACACCATTTGGTTACAGTGTAGTCTTAGGTGACTTTAACCTGAGCCTTCAGTTACTAAAAAATTGCTGCTACTGCTGCTGCAGTATTATAATCTCCTTTTTTCTTATTTTTAAAAGCAACCAGTGTGTGATTTGCAGATGAACAAAATAATTGTATAATCCTATCTGGATCTGTGGAAATGTAAAGCTGAATAATTTATGAGTTCTTCTGATTATTTGCTTTGTTGTGGAAGGATTCATTAGCAGTAACATGATTACCAAAGTCCTTGAGTACAAACAACCTTATCAAGTATATCTTCATATGTGTGCCTAGAATTTGAGTATTGATTCACAACTATTAAACTACTCGATCATCTAGAAATCTTATCTCATATGTCAAAATGCTTGCTTTTCCAACACACAAAGTTTAATCATAGCTTGTCACTTCCTCATTCTGAGTTCAGTTATTAACCAGGAGGATGTTTTATTTTTGCGAAGATGTTTCAGAAGAGAAGTGTGGGGATGGGAACTTGCAGACTGTGGCGGTGGCTGCTATAGCAGACAGTGCAAGCAGTTACGTTCTACATCCACAGGCATCTCTCACCGTATCGAAAAAAACAGCCACCAGGTAGGTCAGAAGTTAAAAGGATGAACAATTGCTTTGATCCACTGTTAGTACTGTCTTTTTTTCTTGCGGTTTGTTTTTGTAATGGTTATCACAAAATTAGCATAGAATAGAGGATATGAACCCTTAGTATTAGTGAATGATGTGTAGCTAACTCTGTAGGCAGCTTTTGTGTGTGCCAGAGCAATGGAAAAAGTGATTAAAGTACCTGTATTCCAGAGACAGTTGAGTATATTCTGGCCAGAGCAATAGGTGGGCATTTAAAGTAGCACAGTGTGAATTACTGAAATTACTTGAAATAGACACTGATACTGCCAACCAAGAGTTGAAAGTGATCCAGTGAAGAAACTGCAGGGAAAGTTGAAGTGTGAGGGAGCAGTTTCTTGTGTGAGTATGTTAAAAGCTATATAAACCATCCTCCCACAAGAAGAGATTGATTTTTTTAGATAGAGATTCCAATAGTTGGCATTAACACTCTTAACAATAGTTGACATTTAGGTAACAATTAACAACAGTTGGCATTAAATCTTTGTTTTCTGGATAGCTTCTTCAGCTTTTTTTGATAAGCCGAGGAAGTAGCTGCAAACAGTGTGTTTCTGTGGAACACGTAGACGAGCAGACTGGTTAGCAAAGTTTCTAAAGTTAAAACAGTTGTTATGTCTTTCTTTGCTTGATATCCACCTGATTGTGTCCCTGTGCTAAGTAATGCCTACTATTTTAATTCCAGAATACTCTGGGATTATTTTTTTGCTTAAAAAAACCCAAACCAACCAAACCAAACAAAAATACCAACCAAAAAAAAACCAAACCCAAAGGCAGTGTTTGCTCTGTGGACTGCGGGCTGGATTTGCATTGATTTATGCACTTTTGAAATCGAGACATGGAAGACATGAGAATAATCTCACTACAGCAAATGTTCAAGAAACATTTAAAGTGAAGAGAAACAGTTTGTGAATGGATTTAGTGAACACAATCTGTACACGTTAGAAAAATAATCCTGGAAAGTAGACAGATTTGCGTGGGCAGGAGGTGATGCACTTAAGTTTTGAAATAGTGAACATCGAGTAAGCGCTGTTTCTGCCCCAGGTTTTGAGGAATGGAGAAACTACATACTTAGTTAAAATAGTTATTGGAACTTGTTTTCAGGAATTTAAAGTATACTGAAATGTGCAGTATTTAACAAGTGTTTGGTACTGGTTTTAATCTTTAGTATTTTAACATCGGCCTGCTTAAGAAAATTATCAAAACAATCAACTCGTCTGTTTCACTATGGTTTTTCTGTTGTTGTCAGGCAACAACACTGAGAATACTGAATGCTCAGGGTCTCATTGAATGTAGAAAACAGTGGGCTTTTTAAATACTTGTATTTACTGTGAATTATTTTAACAATGATATTGGGAATATGGGGAAAATGAACCCCAGGTTTTTAAGGCAAGTTGATACAATATCTATAGTTTGATCATATGCTGTAGAGTTATACATAATGCACTGATTTGATATGTTATCTGTAGTTTACATTAAATTGTTACTTTTCTGTATGTCTGTGTAGACTTTTACTATATTTTTTTTATTTTTCAGGGTAGTGGAAGATCCCTTTCCCATCCCTCTCCAGCCATTGCCCCCAAATACACCTGCATGGGCGTGCCGGCTCAGGAGCTGTGAGGTGGGCTGTCAAGAATTCTGATGTGATGTTTTATCACGTAGATCTAAGATATTGATCCTATTCCATGAAAGGAAAAATGTTCATAGTTGTAGAAGTTGGTTCAAGCTTCCTGGTATTACAAAATAGCTCTGGTACTACTTGCACATTTAAACACATCAAATGCTATGGAATCCTTTACTTTTTGCGGAATACTAGAATAACTGGCCGTTAACAGCTCCTGAAGTAAAAAATGTGCTTCTGCAATCTTGATGCCATACAGCACTGAGAAAAGCCACTGATCTACACTTTGTATGCCATGTTAGAGTTCACTGTTGAACTACAGTGCAAGCTCTGCTGTCTTCTGCTGAGCAAACTGGTTTTTTGTTGCCCTTAGCGATCCATTAATTAAAGAATAAAATTTCTTTTGCCTGGCCTAAGTCTGCAACAGTTCATATTAGTTTGTGTTGTCAATTAGAAATCAAAATCCGTGTGACTCACCAGGGTCAAGTCTGTGACTTAACAGAGCACCTTAATGTCAATGTTTTACTGAGGATTTCTATTTTAGGTATTCTCATGGATTTTTGGTTGGGTTTTTTTGTTAGAGTTTTGGGTTTTTTTTTTTTTGTACCAGTATGGTTACCTCTGTGTGTTTTCTCTTTTGTTAGAAAATGCTCTGTCTTTATTCCCTGTGACGGCTTTTGACCTAAACAGAACTCTCTCTTTATTTGCATATTGTTAGATGTCTGCAGAACTGTCCTGATGACTGGGATGATATTAACAGCTAGAATGCATCATAAATCATTTAAAAGGAAGGGAGGGGAGATGGGAAGATTCTTGAGAGATCACCTACCCCTTCCTCATGCTACCAGACTCTTCCTGATTGACATTTATTTTCCTTTCTCTTAATACTTTTTAAAGGAAAACTATTATCTCTAGCTGGTTCATTTCTTTAGATATCTCTACCATTTGAGGTTTTTCCTGTTGGCTTGGCCACTGATAACTGGAAATTGCAGTTGCAGGGATTTAGAAATGGAATTTCTTTCTATATCCACTTAAAATATTTTTTTTTAAATTAACTAGATATGTTAATCTATTTCTCTTTTTCTTATATGCCTTTTATATCATACAAATGGTCATAAAATTAATAACACTAATTCTTCCATGGTGGAGATACAGTTTTCACAGAATGAGTCACTTCATTCAAAAGTTAGTTGTTAGAAGTCCAGTAAGATGTATAGCCCCCGTTACTGTGCTTTTAGCACTATGTGGCACATACTTTCCTGTCATAACATCGATGTAACTTACCTGAATCCTTATTGTTTTCATTTTGAAGGAGGACTTGTATTATGGTCTGCTTGATCTATCTGAATCTATTACAAGAAATTTCACCTGCTGTGTTTAAAATTCACAGCAGCAGCATTTATAGAAGAGTTCTTATATTGGAAGAAAAGAAAGTCAAAATACTGTGTGTTTGAATGTGTTCTGAGAATACAAAGGTCTGCTTCTGCTGTTCAGCAGAACTATTGCCTGTATGCATTAATCCTCCCTGTTCCTTTAAAAAAAAGTATTATTTTGTTGTTGTTCTCCCCGCAGAGTCAGCCCATCCAAGGAGGAATAACCAAAATTCTCTTCATCCTTGTGTATTATCAGCAGAGTTGCTTTGCTGAGTTTCAGTTACACAGTGTAAATCCGCAGGAGACTGCTAGAATGCGTGTGCCTTTTCATGGGCACACACTAGAGACAATGGCATTTTGAGGTGTCATTTATCTTTCAGGTGTAACTGTCTTGCAGAATGTATTGTTACCAGCAACAGGATAGAAGACTCCAACTGGAATTTGGAGATCTAGTAGAGGGGCAGATAAATGTGGCAACTCACAATTCCACTCTTTCAGTCACTTGCCAGAATAGAAACAAACAGTGCTGAGGTCTGTGTGAATTTCACAGAAGATGCCAACAGTTGAAGCCATGGCATAGCCTCAGTACATGCTGCCAATCTGTTAGAAGAGACTTAACTGAAAACTACAATTACTGAAAATAATATCGGTTCTGTTTTAGCTCAAACCAGGACCCAATTGTATATCCCAGGGAGCTGGCCAAGACTGAACTCCAAAGGGCGGTGATTTCTCTGGCAGTTAGTACCACAGGCAAACACAGAGCAGTAAAAGCTGCAGCTGTCCAAAATTAGCACTAAGCTCTGTGTTTGGTGTTGATTCCCTGACTGCCATGAAATGTTCAGCTTACACTTGCTGTGCCTAGGCAGTGTAATGCCTCTGGTATCCTGCTGCTAGCTCACTCAAGGAAAACTGCAGTCTTGATATGTGTGCTTCAGTGTAAGCTTTTATGTACGCTTGCTGAGATGAGGCCAGGGGACAGAGAAGAAATTGCTGCTTTTTTTGGCTTGGAGCTTGTCTGGAGTTAAAGGGTTGGAAAGTATCAGGTTACTTCAGGGTAATTACATTGTTAATAAAAAGTAGATTTTAAATTTAAAAAAAAAAAGATATTTTCTATAACCTACTTAATTTTCAGTGGTCTGATTGGAATGCATTTCCAGCATGTATTAGCATACTGAAATAGAATGTAATTAAAACCTGCATTTGATTAATTAACTGTACAAAACTAAGTTCATTTATTTGTGTGGTGCAGATGGTCTCATTTGTCCATTTGTTCGTACTTGGGAAGCTCCTAGAGAGCAAGGATCCTTTGTGCTATATGGTTTTCTTCTTCTAATCTTCCGTCCTGCCAGTTTTGGAGAAATGATCTGTCTTGTACAGAACTAAAGCCAGAGTAGCAGACAGTGCCTTAACTGTTATCGCTCCTTTTCTGGCACAACAGTTTATCAGTCTTCTCTCGTCTCCCTAGAATAAGGTCAATGACCTGTTTTTAGTGACAGGTATAAGATGTGTAAAGAAAAATGCTGGTCACGCAGTATTCACTGTGTGGAGTGGTACTGTAATCCCTCTTGCAAAAGGGGGCATCCCAGGTTTCTGTAAAGAAGGTACTTCTGGTACTTCTCAGGCTGCTTTGCTTCCCCTGGATGTTTTTCAGAGCAAGTTTTGGACAGAAATGTTATTTATAATTTCTGGCTGAATGATTGCCAGCTTCTCTTTCTCACCACAGCTGTGTGAGTGCAGCCTGTGTAGACTTTCTTAACTGCTGGTTAACTGTGGTGAGCTGCCGAAGTGTAAGCAACTGGGATCTCAGAACGACTTGTGCAGTCGGTGCATACGCAACCTTCTGCTTTTGGGCTTGCGCTAGCAGCAGCACTCTGTTGGCCCACTTTGTTCACAAGGTGTGCGTTTGTTCTTTCTTGACTTTAGGTCTTGCTAACCACAGACATTTTGTTTTTCTTGGGTGACCGTGAGGCAGGTTTTATGCAGTTGTCACTAAAGTATTTGTGTAATAATAATTTTGCAGAGAGACTGTTGCTGCTTTTGTTGTCAGTATTATTTAAACACCTGGCTGCTCTGTCATGGAAGGTGGCTAAATAGATCCATTAGACTTTAGTACTTATTCACCATGCATTTGCCCCACACACATGCTCTAAGGCTGAGCTGGCAATCTGCTCTGGGTGTTAACTTCCAACTGCTTGGTCAGCCTGATCCTGAGCTGCATATGAACAGAAGGGAGCATGGCATTCCGAATTCAGATGGAAAGCTCTTTGCTTTCCCAGTGCTTTCACTGCTTACTGGCTGGCCCCGATAGATCAGCACTGAACCAGCTGTAATGACTCTGAGTAACTGAACAGGTGTCACAGGGGATGTTGCAAAGTCACCGAATTGTTTGTGGGGTTTTTTTTGTTGTGTGGTTTTTTGTTTTTTGTGTTTTTGTTTTTTTTTTTTTTACTTTGAGTCAGGTTAGATACAGTTTTTCTGGAGTTGCCCAGAGTTTAGCAGAGCTCATTGAAACCGCCATCACTTTGCACGTGGCAAATCTGGTATATTATGTTTCTGTATATTGTTGAGAATGAAGAGTGCCTTGAAGATTGGGAAGGGTTTTACATGAGACATTCAATTCAGAGTTAGTGTACTGAGTGAGTGAGGTGGTTACTGGTGGTAGAAGCAGGTTTATTCTGCTCAAGCTCAGTGCAGCATGTGTGTGTTGAAGTAGATGCATAGACATTTTTTAGTGCTTCAGAGATTTTCTGTGGGAGTCAAGTGAAAAATGTTCACATAAGATGAATTTGTCTAGGAGGTGACCACAACTGAAGTGTGTGGTGGGGGAAACGACAGGCGTGAAGTTGTCCTATGGAGTTGGCAGCAACTGTAATCTTTTCAGGGGTTCTTGGTGTACTTAGGGTCTTGGAGGGCTGGCAAACTCCTGACCTTGGTGGGGACTGTTCTGTTGTTAGGTCCTGTGGTAAACCTATTTGTGAGGATGCTAGTGTTGGGGGAAAAAAACATGAAATGCCAGAAATTTGAGCCTGTGTCCTCACTTTGCCAGAGTCCCTGACTGCTTTTGTTTTCTTGTGTAATGTTCAGCAGTCAGCTGGGTGAATAATCCTATTATTTCACCTCCTTTCCATGCAGAAAATTGGGGACTCGTACCGCGGCTATTGTGTGAGCGAGACAGAATTAGAGAGTGTTCTAACGCTACACAAGCAGCAAACACAAAGTGTGTGGGGGACGCGCCAGTCTCCAAGCCCAGCCAAACCCGCCACACGGTTGATGTGGAAATCTCAGTATGTCCCATATGATGGGATCCCCTTTGTCAATGCAGGTAACTAACTTTTCTTTTAATAACTACTTTCAAAATTTTCAACATCAATTGCCAATTGGCCATAAAGAAGGATCTTCATGGTGTTCCTTAGTGTTGATAAAGTCAAGGCAGAAACATAAAAAAAGAGTGGCTTGGATAACACAGTCTGATGGAGTTTATTTCCCTGAAACTACAGGCTTATGTTTTGTTGTGATTAATTCCTTTTGTTCTTTAGAAATAAATTAGCTAAGTATCATTTGGTGGGGGTTCTTGTGGTGAGATCTCTAGATGGAGGTCCCATCTGCTCTATCAGGACGTGAATGTTCTCATAAGGGTAAGAGCTTGTTCGAGTATTCTTGCCTAACTTGGAGATCCTTTGAAGAGTTTGTTCCACAGGAGCCAATAAACTATTTAAATGGCATACTTTAAAAAAAAAAAAAAGAAAAACAAAACAAAAATCAACATACCTCAGTAGACAAATTTATTTTAAAAAAAAAAAAAAACGTGCGGACTTCACAGGTTGGTAATTACATACTTAGCTCATGCAAAGCGCAAGTGAAATTACTAAGAGTTCATTTGGATATGAGATGGATAGGTTTTAATTGTTACACAGAGATCGTGAATGACTGGAATGTAGATTATGTGCTTGACTTTTCCTTTTCCTTTTTTTTCCTGAAAATAACTGAAGAAGTGAAATGTTAGGACCAGTTTCAAAGTCTCAGCTGTAAACTGCGAGGTGTAAGAAAGCTAAGAACAAAGTCAAAACAACTTACACTTTTATTTTTTCCCCAAAATGCCTATGAGACATCTTTAGTTTCCTGTAAGATCTACCTGATGAATGAGTTGCTCCACAGTAAGATATTTAAAACAAAACCAGGCATAGATTTTTTTTTTTCTTTAAAGTGTTCTAGACTAATAGAGACTCAGATAATTAAGTTGTAATATTTTTTTGCTTTACTCAGATCCGCTAACAAGCGTTATATATGTTTCTAATGGGTTCCCTTTCCAATATGTTCAGTTTTAGTTTATAACTCTTCTATGAAATTCACTAAAATCCTTTACACCTGTAGGCTGTAAGTATGATTTACTGAAGTGCAGCTTAAACTCCAGATAACTGAATTCTAAACTGTGGAGGACAAGGAATTTATTCCTTCTGCATAAGTGGAACCAATCTGTAATATCTTCCCTGCTGTGCTTCAGCTGTGGGGAAATATAGAGAAGCCGGGTAACTCCCTATAGTGTAAAATACACACTAATCATCAAAATCTTGATTGTTATATGTAATAAGAATTTTGGATACTTGATACTTTTGTAAAACAAGGGCCGCATCAAAGTGCTTTTGAGAGTCTCATTAGCAAGGACTAGTTTAAAGCTGTTGAAGTCTTTTCAATCCTAGAACTTCGATTTTAAGTTTGTTTTTAAAAAAGAGACAAGATGTCTGTATGTTATACATAATTCTCATTTAAATTTCCTATCTATTTATTTGCATTTTTTTATTTTTTTAATTATTTTCTAAAATGTCATACTCTAAGGCAATAAATCATTGGATATCTTATGGAAACACATTATGTTGCTGTTCTGATACTTAAAAGGTCTTGGTTACATCACTTGTGGTACAGGCAGCTCCTTGCCTGCATACTGGAGTATATGAATTATAAATAAAAGATAATTAAATATGATGTGGAAGAAATTTGGAAGAAGTTCCTTTCTTGACCACTTTAATGCTATGCCTGTTACCCCTTTTGTTAGAGGTCTGACTGGAAGAAGTTATGTCAAGTTTAGAGCTAAGGAATTTTTCTTTAAGCCTGTCTGGCTTTGTGTGGGTATGGCATGCTGAAACAGTGTTATTTAGCAGATAAGATAGGTCAGACTTGCAAATAAGAATTTATGGGACAGCATGGTCTGCAGTATTTTCTAGAAGGCTGGAAATAGTTGCTGACCTTTGATTTCAGCTGTGGATTTTCTCACTTACTTTGAGGATTCTGCTTCTCTTATGTTTATTACTAGCATTGTGCTCCTTTGATAACTTGCAAGGCTGCTCATCTTGGAACGTATTGGTGTTCATCAGGGCAGAATCCAATATTTTGCCTTCATATATATGGCAGGAGTGTTGTAATAAGTTTGGGGAATGCTTTGAAAATGCTCTGTGTTCTTTACATGCCACGAGAGAAGCATTTGCACTGTATTTGAATGCTTGCTACACTGAAGTGTTCTGCCTTCTGTAGAGTCTGATGGTAAACAGAAGTACCAGTTTTGGAGCTCTCATCTTTTCTGTAGTTACTGTGTTACTGTACTGGCTTTGATTAATAAGAGTGCATTACTTTCTCTTCCCAGGAAGCAGAGCCATTGTAATGGAGTGCCAATACGGGCCAAGGAGGAAAGGGTTCCAGCCCAAAAAAGCTGGTGAGCAGGAAAACACCTCTGGCCATCTGTACAAAGCTACTTGTCCAGCAAGGTAAGAATTGTCTATAAAGCTGGAAGAGCTACTTAGCGTCTTAAGAAACCATTCTTTCTGTGAGCCTTACCAGAGCACTGTTTGGGGGTGGTAGCTGATAACACATGGTATCTCTTAGCTTCGTCTCCTTGATAGCTTGAGGTTGATAGTCATTTAGAGGGAAGGAGGAAATGCTGTTCTGTTAAACTGAATAAGGCTGAGATTTGCTAAGTTGCCTGGATTCAAAGTAGCAGTACATCAGGAAATGAAATGCAAGTGGGAATCATTCTCTACCTGAGCATTAGTTAGTTATGGTGGTCACCATTTTTGGTCATGTTTGTTGTTTTTCCTTCAGGCTTTTAATTGCACTCATATCAGTCAATCGTCCTAATCTTGCAGATGTCCTATCTGCTGACGGAGTTCTTCCTGTTCACTGGGGACTTTCTCATTATCCAACACTAATGTTTTTGTTCCTTGTCCTTGAGCATCTTCCTGGGTGCTTTTTCAGTTTTTACTGAACTAAGAGTGTTGTTACTTTGACGGTTGCAGCTAGGTATCTGTGTGCTCAATTCTGGCTTCAAGCTGGGTGAACTACAGCCTGTTCAGCAATGGTGGTGTGCTTTTACGATACTGAGGGGCAGAGGATTTTTTGCTCAGCTGCAAAGTCACTCTGACTGAGTGGCTTACAGGCTGGAACAGAAGAATGTCTATCTATCCATGTGCATCCATCTCTGTTGATGTGTCCTCAACAATTCTACAGTTCTCTTAGAGACTCCTCAGCCCCTGCGACACTCTGCTTGAACTTTTTCGATACTAGTATCTGAGATGAAGTAGGTGTGGGGTTTTTGCCTTCTCCCGTGAGGGCAAAGTGTACTGAAGGAGAATTTTATTTTTTTTTTATTTCCCCCTTTCCCTTGGAAGGATCTATATTAAAAAAGTTCAAAAGTTTCCGGAATACAGAGTTCCTACTGACCCTAAAATCGACAAGAAAATCATAAGAATGGAGCAGGAGAAAGCATTCAACTTGCTGAAGAAGAACTTGATAGATGCTGGTGGTGTCCTCAGGTGAAACTTCCACTTTTTTCTTTATCTTGACAAATGAAGCAAAAAACAGCAATAATTCAATTGGTTTGCTTTATTTTTTACTTAATCACTTTATTAAGGCTCTTGCTTTGAAAAATGCCACAGTGTCAGTAAGACTTCTATGGCTCTGAAGTATTTAGTTTGGTAAATGTGTAAAGCACCAAGCTGTGGAACTTCAGCAGATGTTTTCAAGCGGGGAACAGATAGAAGCAGTTGTTGTATTTGCGGGTTTGAGCTGGTTTATTTTGCACTGAAAGATGTGAGGGCCCTGAGTTCTGAAAGGCAGTATTGTCCAGTTCAGGGGCTGTAAAAAATAAAGTCACTCTAACTAGGTGTTTGTGATTGTCAGACTGTTCCCCCGATAGACTTATTTTTTTGCATTTGCTTGAGAATTGTGTGTAGAAACTCTTCCTTCTTGTCAGGTGGTATGTACAGTTACCCACTCAGCAAGCCCACCAATATCACGAAATGGAAACTTCCTGCCTTGCTTCTTCACCGTCCCATTTTTCTATATCTTCTCCTGAGGAGGAGGAGGAAGTTGTTCGAGATGAGAGCTGTACTCTGCCTTCCCGACTTCATCCTCAAGTGGCAGACAAGATCCGAGAACTGGTATCTCAGGGAATAGAGCAGGTCTATGCAGTGAGGAAGCAACTAAGGTACAGAACTGTCTGACGTGCTCTCAGTCTGTAGTGCTGTATCTACTTTTGCATTTGATTAATTTGGTTTGCAACTAAATGACAGTGCTGATGCATTACTGAATATATTTCCCGTATGTCACGAGAATCTGTTTTTCTTAGCTTTTGTCTTCTCTTTACATTTTGTTATAGATAGCCACTAAGAGCTGCTGTCCTTTTTAAAGTTAGTTGAATAAATGGGGATTTTTACTTCCAAACTCTGTAGCAGATGCACAAAGAACTGGGTCAGAAGATCATCTAGCTTGTTCTTGTCTTGTCATTGCAACAAGGGGACAGAAAAGGTAGCAGTGTCTGTAACAGAGGGAAACAGCACAATATATTTTAAATACACATGTTTTAATGTCCTTTAACATGTGACAGAAAGTATGTGGAAAGAGAATTATTCAAGCCTGATGAAGTGCCAGAAAGACATAACCTGTCCTTCTTCCCCACTGTGAATGACATCAAGAACCATATTCATGAAGTGCAGAAATCCCTGAGGAATGGTGAAATGGTGTATAATTCAGAAAGTATCCCAGCAACGGTACGTTGACTTTTGTGTTTCTTTTTGATTTTTTGGAGTTAAATACTGGCAATCTCACTTTTAATTTTTACTGCTTAGCTGTGGTTCATCCAAAATGCTCTATGATTTCCAGCAGCAATATTTTCAGTGGAATCTCTGGATGAGCAAGATTGGATTAATTGGGAATAAAACCTGTTGACCTGCTGACCTTATTCAGTATTTATCTCATGAGTGTTAGATTGCTATTAGTTGATTGACAAATCATACAATACTAGCACTTTATGATGACTGCATGAACTGGAAGCCATGTGGTGTAGAAAAATTGGCACGCATCAGAAGATTCTGTTTGTGGCTTTTTCATTGTCTGTGTTTTGGAGAAGTTACTACTGCTTTTCCATATCTGAAAAATGGGGCTGAAGTATGTCTTAGATGCAGTGTAAATTAGGGCTTGCAAAACATTTTGAATGTGTAAATATTAATAAATACACTTTATAGGAAGTAAAGTAAGCATGAAGGTAGATACTTCAGAATGCTTGGTAACTGTTAAGTGTTGTTCCTTAATTTTCTTCCACCTATTGAGTAATAAGGGATGCACAACGATCCTAATTTTCCCGATTATGAGGCTGACTGCTAAGGAGTTGCTAATTTAAGATTAGGTTTGACAAACTGTACCGTTAAATCCTGCTGTGTCATCAGTCTTTTCTTTCTCCCTGCGCTGCTCTTGGCCCAAGTGTGTGGGTGATACTTGTTAGTTAGACAAATGGCTTAACTATTTTCTATTTTAAAGTCTTTGAACTGTCATGACTAGACTTTAGCCTTCCTGGTATACTGCATGTTAAAAAATGATTTAGAGGTTTTTGGGTTTTTTTTGTAAACCAAGAGCTCCCAAAATGCATAGTTAAAGAAAATAAGAATGTGTAGTTTTAGATACTGTTTTCCTACAGGTCCTGTATTGAGCCTATGTTCCTGTAGTAGACAAACTTGCACCCTTTCTGAGAACTGAGGTCTTTTTCATTTCAGCTGCAGTGGACCACAGACAGTGGGAATGTTCTCACAGAAACAGTGACCGTTACGTTTGCATCGCCACCTTCAGATGGTAGGACTGCATTAATAACTTAGCTGTCTCCAAATATGATTTGTTTTATTAGCTATGTCACAGAACTTCAGTTTCCTTCCAGAGAGGTTGCTGTCATGTTCTGTCACTCAGCTGAACTTAAGAAGGATTCTTTTGACATGTCTGTCTTGGCATACTTTTTTAAAACTATTTGACTGCATGTGTGGAAAGATACATATAGTCGTGATGGGGTTGGCAAAAGCCTGAAAATTATAAATTTGGCTTTTAATTAATGTCCTCAAGCAACTGAAGATTTTAACAGGGTGGTTATGTGGAAAGAATGTTTTGCCTTGGATGAAGGTGCTCATAACACCTGTGTAGACAGAATTAAATTCCTACTGAACAGATATATCTGTCAGGGCACACAATACCCAGGAGCCAACTGAGTACTTGAGTTCCTTGATGGCTTGTGCCTCACACATGCTTAAACATCTTGCTGAAAAGGACTTGAATGCGTATTGGGATTCCTGCTTCTCACAAAATCATTAGCTTGATGAGTCCCACTGCTAGGATCAGGCCCTGAAAAATGAACGCTCTGTTTCTGTTGTCAGAATTGAGAGCACTCCGTTCCATTTTTCTTAATGCTTAGAATAGAAATAGAAACACAGGTGTTTAGTGCAACAGGGCTGTGAGATATGTTTCTTCAGTGCATTATGTGGTGTAACTTCTTTGTTAATGTGTGAAGCCAAAGTAGCATCTCTCCCCAGCAATTGCTGAGCCACTTAACGAAGTACTAAACTTCCTCCCACTCTAGTGCAAAACCAGAGCGTGCTTTCCTCATCCCTTGTTTAATAGGTTTGATATGAAACTCATCAGAAAAGTTGTTGACTTTTAGCAGGGATATGATTGCAGCAAGGTGGAAGAGCCTAATTGTTTGCATCTGTTAAGATAATGCTGCAGACTACTTAGATGTTTTTAATCCCAGTGGCACTGCCAGTTTGTTTCCTCATTTAATTGGAACATGGTGGTGCATACTTTTTGTTCCAGACAACTGATAGAGAAGTCTACAGGGACTAAAGAGGCACTGCCACAGTTGTCATGTTTAAAGATTTACTCGTGTCGACAGTTTTTTACACTGTGGTTCTTGCCAGAAGAAGTCCTGATGTGTTTGGGTTTCTTTCCTCCTTGGCCCCTGTCACTCCCTTTCTTATCTTTGTTGTAGCAGGGAAAAAAACCCTCAGAGGTTCAGTTCCATGTACACCAGTGCATTTACAGTTAATAAAAAGGCCCATGTTGGGCTTTGTTTTGTTTGGGATTTTTTTAACTCTTATTTTGGCTATTGCTGCAATGTGTCAATTTGAACTGAAAAGCATCATGTACGCTTGGTGTGCTTAGGGTAAAAATTTCAGCATTGACAAGTGTCAGAGGACAAGAGGTAAATTTTTAGGCTCAGTGTGAATAGTTTATCTCTTTTTTTTTTTAAGGAAGTCGTGTTTTTTAGGAAAATAAAAAAGGAATTTGCAATATGAGCAGACTTACTGTGCTTAAGCTTGCATGTCTACGTTAATATTTCCATTACTGCCCTTTTATGGAGAGACACAGAATAGTTGTGCCTTCAACAGCTGTGATAGAGCTCAGCAGGGGTGACTTTTGTATAAACTGTCTGAATGCTGGAAAAGGTTCAGGAAGACCAGTTCTTGTTTTCTTGTCTTTCACAGATAGTTTTCTAAGGCAGAGTAGCCTGTCAAATGTGTAAACATCCATCCAATGATATACTGAGTTTTAAAGGAAGCTAGAGAATTGGATTTGGTTAGTTTTCTGCACATGTACACCAGTTCAGTGAATATAAGCAGATACTCTAATTCCAGCATATCTTGTCTCCACTTAAGTATGTGGGTATGTGTTTGTACACAATGCAAACACATGTTTGTAATTGTATTACAAGTCTAAGCAAAAAAAGAAGCCTGACTTTGAAAAAATCAGCTCTCATTCATGTCTGTGAAGTTGTAGCATTATTTTTTCATTTCAACTTGTGCCCAATGGGGACAAATTTACACTTAAGAAATCAAACAATAACAGAACTAAACCCAGCTGTTTGTTTTCTTGTGCAGAACTCCGTATCTCCATGTGATACAGCTTTCTCTGTCCTCTCCTGTGTGTAAGAATCACTGTAACTATTAAACTTAAGTGTGTTTCCTTTTGCATATTCTATGAAGTATAATGACAAGTAAGATAAAGTACCCGTTTGTTTTTTTTTCTTTTTTTTCAACTTTTGGCATTCATACTGAATGCCCATGCAGTGTAAGGTGTGGGTAGATTAGGAACTTTATTGCTAGGCATGTTGGTAGAGAATACAACCTAAGTAAAGAGCTGCCATCTCTTCCTACATGTGAATATTCACGTAAGCATACAGGATCTCTGTATAGAATTAAAAAGAGCCTAAATATTTGAAGTAGTTGTGTTCAAGGAGACTTACAGAGTGTATCTTATGGTCAGTTATAATAAAGAGTTAGAGTTTGCAAATCAGTACAAATGTTGAAAAATGTGTCTCCACTTGCTGAGATTGCTGGAAAGTTTTGTATGTTTTCCCGCTAGAAAGCTTTTTGTGATTGACCATTCTTAATTTTTTTCCATTCACTAGGCTAATCTGCATGCACAGGGCAAGCTCTTCTTTTGCAGTTAAAGCAGTGAAACTGCAAAATAAGAGGCTAAGCAATATCTACGTGTGTCTGGATAAATCTTATCCAAAATCTTCTGGGTGGCTCAAACAGGAAATGAAATGATTCCATGGAAAGTTTTCTTGCAGAAATTGCTACAAGTGAATCTCAATTTTTATAAGTCTTCAGGAAATGAAGTCCATCATTCTTGCATTAAATAAGAATTTTGAGGATATGATGTAATCTGTAGGCTGAAAGGCCTCCAGATAAATGTACTTTTGGTGTGATATTGCATGGAAGTTATCCTGATTCCACAAAGATGTTTGGAAGGGAGTGGTTCAACTTAGAGGATTTCCTGTGTAGATTTTTATTTTGGAAGACAGTGTTTTCTTTTGAGGCCTGTCTGTTACTGAGCCATTACTGAGGTGCGTCTATTGTCAAATTATTTGATTGCTGCTTTGATAGAAATGTTTCAGCTTTTATGTTATAAATAGAAATTAAAACTGCAGCCAGGGTAGCTTGCAATTACTTTGCTCTCCAAAATGGATTTATTGGTGCTTTTCTTTTCACTCTGAACAGGCACATACAATCTTCCTACAGTATTGTCTTTTTCCTCATACCCAGCCTTTTTTTCCCGTAGCATCGAAGTTGTTCTGCAAAGAGAACAACATATATGTATATACATGTTTTTTATATGTCTATATTGAGATTGAAGGGGTTTGTTCAGTTTGCAGGGGAGGCTTTTAAATGGGAAGAAGAAATTTGTTGTAACTGTCTGCTTCCTCTCTGTGGCACTGCAGGGAGCTCAGCAGGGGAGTCAGTCACCACCAAAGCAGAATCCAACCAGAGCGGGGAGTCCTTGCTACCAGAAACTGCGCAGCTGTTGTCTTCACTCTCTTCACTTCAGCCCAAGATATTTGCACAACTTCAGGTACAGTCAAGTTATTTACAGAATGTCAAATGTTCTGTGCTGGGAATGCTGAAGGCAAGCTGAGAACAGCAAGTTGCCTCACAGCTAATGATCCCAAACACTGGCTAGGTAACACGGACTTTGAAATAGCTGTCAGTTCTTACTTTGGCCTCTCTTGCACGTCACATTTAGCATATAGCTGTGGCGCAGGGGATCCCACTACCGTCTTTTGACACACTCAAGTTAGGGTCTCTTGTGAAGGCAAAACCAAGAAGTTCAAGGTAGTGGGCTTCTGCCTCAAACCAGCCACCTATTAGTTTCCCAAGAGGTCTAGTAATTTCATAATGAAAATGTTGCAAAACTGAGGGGAGGTAAGTCAATCCTACTTACTCCTTTTAAATCCTCCTCCAGCCTCATAAGAAAATACGTTAAAATCCTAAAATGCTCCCAGCTCAGATCTGTAGACTTCAAGGTTGAAAGGCTGAAGAATGGGATAAGAATGTCATACTAAAACAGCTTCTTCTAAAGCTCATCTCTCTTCGAAGCTGGCTCTCTTAGCCTTCTTCCCTGAATACTTCTTTGAAAAGCTGCCTTCATATTTCCTGAACCCCAATGAAACACATGATCCCTTCCCTAGAAATTCAGTCTCCAGTAAGGTGCTGTTCTTCTTACTGTTTCCCTCTCTTTCTGAAGACAGCCGGGGTCCACCTCACTCTCTTTTTTTGAAGCAGTATGCTTAGGTTTTAGTTGCCCCCCTCTTGTGGGAATAGGCAGTATTGGGGAATGATTTGAAACTGAGTATCAATCCAAAATTAGACTTTTATGGTCATTAAGTAGTATTCTAGATGCTGCTGGATACCATTGTCCCAATTGTTTTCTAATACAGCTTTAGCCTAGGGTTGCTGGGATTGACTGTTCAAAAGAGATGAAGTATAGGAAGTCAGAAGTTCCATCATGGCAAAAGACATGCCATTAAATGCAAATTCTTCCTGCGGCAAATACTGGTATGTTAGTACTTGTGCCTTCTCTTCCACAGGGATTACAGCTGCAGTCAACTTTTACGTCCACAAATGGATCAACAGCACTGATAGCTGTAAATAACCATTCCCCTCCCAGCCCTGCAAGTCTCCTGGATTCCATAGGGAGTGCAATAACCAACCATTCTCTAGTACTTAGTCAGGGACACAGTCTGCAAGCAGGTGCTGGCCTAACTCAACATAGCGCTGCTACCTCTGCTTTTGGGACTCCGCCTGGCTCTGATCAGAGTGTGGTCACCATGGGCCAGCTGGTAGCAGTTGGAGGGGTAGATGACTCCAGAAGCCTAGAAGGAGGAGTCCATCAGATTCTCCTGGGAGATGTACAGACTATTCCGGTACGGATTGTGGACAGCCATCCAGCACTTAGTAAGTTGCAGTCTTCCCAATTCTACATAAATATAGAAGACATGGTGGATTTTGTGCTGTGTGTCTTGAAGAAAGGAGAGAAATGTGTTAATAATGGGGAACTCCAGCATAGACTTCTTTCAGCTGATCCTAATTAGTTTATTAGTTTTTTCTGTGAAAACATGCAGACTGTAAACAAAAAAAACCAAAACAAAACAAACACCAACCCAAACCCTGAAATTTAGGTTTTGCTGTAAAAAGATGACTTCTTAGTTAAACTGCTTATCAGTTTCTTTGTCCAAATACCAACTTATTTCATGGAAACAATATTTTTGCCAAAAATCCTCGTATTTAGCTAAAATTCTGACTTCAAAATAATTTTTTAAAAGGAAAAATAAGAACATAAAATAACCATTACTGAATCTAGTTAGGACTCTTCAGAAAGAAATGTGGGTTTTTTTCATTAATTCTTTCTTTGCACCGTCCCAGCAGATTTCTGACATTTTGTAATAAACTTCTACTCAGATCGTGTAGTCATCAATATACTTTAGCAGCGATCAGTTGGAGTTGTATGTAATTGCTTTGGTTTGAAAAAAATTACAAAATAAACACCATAAATAACTTTATCAAAATAGAAGGCTCCTTAAAACCATTGTTATCAAATATAGATACAGTCTTTGAATTCTCAACCATGGAACCTGATTGAGAATGAAAGCTTGCATTCTCAAAGAATGATTTCTAATTCTTGCTGAGGAAAACCTGTTAGATATGGAGCGTATGTAGATCAGTGCAACATATCCTTTTGACTTTCCAGAGAGTCTGAAATGTTACCTGTGCAATACTTTATTATTTCTGTATTATCTTTTCTTGTCATCTATGACTTCTAAAAAGATGACCCTTGAGTAGTTTTGCAGGAACGTTTAGGTAAAGATGTGCTAGACCATAACCTACACCTTCGTAATGCCATAGCGATAATTATCTCCATATGTCCTGATGACGTTTGCATGTCAGCAAAATGTAATTTGTACTAAATTCTGTAATATTTTGAAAATGGAATTATAAGACTACATGAAGAAATAAAAAGAAAATAAAGGGTACATGAGGAAGTATACTGAGATTCGTAGGTGTTAAAGTAGTATTGAGATATTTTACTGTGGCAGTGTTGTCAAACTTAAATTTAAGGAGTTTTCTGTCTTCTGTACTCAAATTTTTGTGTAACTGGTTGTTTTTCCTTTTATAATTGAATTTGACTTATCTCCTGAGAAATTCTGTTTTCATTCAGGGTAAAAGAATTTCAGAGAAATTAGAGAATTTCAGTAAAATTTAATTTTACTGCAGTAAACTCATGTCAACTTGTGATGTCTTATAGCACAGTGGATGACATAACTGACTGTCAAACTAAATGGCAGTTGACTTCACATGCTTTACCTGTTAGCTTGGGTTACTGAAACATTTTTCTTTTAAAAGCTTAAATAACTTTAAAGTTATTGGGGCTGAAGTATCATCAGTGGAGTGTGAACTTCAGTGTTTGATTTTTATTTTGTTTTTAAGCTGAAGAAAATACAGAGGGTGTTATCTGTGTGAGCCAAGTTAAACAAGAACCAAGAGAAAAAGCATTGTCTGTGGAGCCAGATAAAATCAGAGATTGCCATAGTTCCTCACCTGTTTAAATCTGTGAAGCCTGGAAGGATTTTTCAAATCGACGAACTCTAAATGTCTTGGAAGGAAAGGCAGGTGCTCTCAAAGTAATGCGATTCTTCTTAAGTTGTATTATGACATTCAGACTAGGCATGTTTTATACTAGTTCTGACAGACAGCTGTTTTGATTTCTGACTGATGTGGCTCACTGCCAATTCCGGGTCATTCAGTTGCCCTGTGGAACACCACCTCTCTCTACTGTTTCAGGCTTTGAATAATTTGGATGCTATCCAAATGGCCCATTTTGGTTGACATTTCGGAAGGTCTTCCACAATTTAATTCCTTAGCTTTAGAATGTGGATCACAATGCTGGGTTTGCTTGTCTCCTTGAGACCCTCGACTGTTACAGCACTACAGAGATCATAGAATCTGCCAGCTCCAAGACCACAGAATCCAACAGTAAAGCGTATAAATACAGCAATGTTCTTGTGACATAACGAAGGTCCAGGATGCTAAATTTCAAAGTGATGAAGGACATGGATGTGTAAGAAAATGCAACTCTGACCTGATCATAATGTTAAAGGTGTGAAGATCAAGGAGAGGAGAAAGGTGAGGTTCCCAGGTGAACTTAAGGTTGTCTGATGAAGAAAAGTGTGAATTATAACGGTGAATGTTTTCAACTTTGACATCTTTAAACTTATGTTCTGGCTTTATTATGGTGTTCATTGCTGCATGCAGCCTTTGCAGTGGTACTGTATTATCAGTTGCTCATAACAACTAAAAGCAAGAGTTTTGTCTTATCAAAAATGGTTGATGCTGCCATTTCAGCTCATCTACCTTTTGCTTTATGCACTTACACTATCAGCTCAGATAAATATGATTTAACCTGCTGCTGTTTGTGATGTAGGGCTTATGGATACATTACTAACAAAGAGAGGCCCAAGAAAACAAAGCAAGTAATATAAATCCAAGCAATACGTGCAAGTGTGCTGTCACTATAACATTCAGAAAACAAACTGATCTCTCTATGGTGGCAGCTTCAAGACTAAAGTGGTCCGTATTACTTAAAATAATTACCAGGAACCTCTAAAAAAATGAATATGATAGAAGATATGAAAATCTTTTAGCAATATTTAAGCCAAAGCCATAATAAGTGACAAGCACTGAGTTGTAATCTGTGACAGACATGTTTCTTTAAGAAAAAAAATATACCTACAAATAACTTGGAATCCCTTGAAAGCAGTAAATGAAATGAAACTGATGCCGATGTAGATAGCAAGTTAAACAATGTTGATGTTGAATTCTTAGAGCAACATTCAGAGTATTTTGTATACAGCAATATCTGCAGTTCTGTTATTAGTTGCTACTAAATGTTTGAGAACTTGATGATAAAATTAGATATTTTTTCTGCATGCTGTACAAGAATACAATCTGAGAACTTTCTCTTTTTCAGACACTAAAAAATAAAAGAAAACAAACAAACAAAAAACGAAATAACCCAAAAAACCAAAACCATTAAGAAGATTGGTTCATTTATGTAGAGGAGGAAGTGTTCGGAATATCCTGTGAACATGAAGATTAACGTTTTAAAATTGTTAAATTTGTTAACATACATTCAAGGCATTCACAAACATCATATAAACAGCGGCCATTTAAAATTAATTTTTAATTTTCTCCCGAGTATTTAAAGCTAAAACTCTCAAGTGTCTCAAATTGAACTTGGGTTCCTAATACCTTTATATGCAGCGTCTGTTAGGTAGGTGCGGTATCTTAGTCTTACCTTAAAATATACTAACTTCTGTGAGGTTAATTAACACTGTTAATGCTGTTCATTTAAAGCTAATGTTTATGAATTAGCTTAAATTAGAATTTTCCAACAGGGTCATGCTCTTATTAAGTAAGAGTCAATATTTTATCATGCCAAATCTTCAGTTCTTTGGAGTCTCTCATATTTAGTTCCTACACTGAGTTGTTTTGAGGTTTGCTGTACTCACTTCTGGGTAGGCAAAAATCCCACAAGATTCACCCTTCTGGGTTGTTGTTGTTGTTGTTAATTGTTAAATGGATGTTCTCTGCTGCAGTCATAGTTCTGGAGCATACAGGCAGCAGTCACTTTTTCTTTTCCAACTCAGTAACTACATACCAGAATGGGTACCTCCTCCTACTCTGCTGTATTCAGTGATTCCATCACCTTTGGTTTTTCTTAGAGTTTAAACTCATGCATTCCGAAGTATATTGCCTTTCTCAATATTACTCATTTTTGGAGAATTGTTCTTAATTTTTGAGAATGCTTATTCTCAAAAGAATAAATTACAGCTAAAGATTACTAGCAAGAGGTTGTTTCAGCTTTAATTTTCTTCAAAGCAGATGACACATTTGTGGTTGGAGTAAAAACATAAGGAAAGAGAAGTTACATTTCCATTAGTTTTTGCTTAGTTCCCTCATTAACAGAGCTGTTCTTTAACAGTCACTGTTCTCACCGTGAGCTACAGTCTCATCTTGTGCTGAACAATATTTCTGTTGGTACTTCTATTTTTGGTTTACTGCTCACAGCTGGAGGAAATACTCTTTTAGTCCATCTTGAATTGTAGGCTGTGAAATGAATTTTGTAATCTGCCCTGAAAACAATAGAACAAAAAGTTAGGAGAAATTTAAAGAAGCAGTAAATAATTAGTTGTTTTTAAAAGCTGGGGATGAGAGTTGCAATTCTGTTCAATGAAAAATCTTATTTGAAATGCTTCTTCAGCCAATACTCACATTTTTTGTTTTCAGTTTCCTTCTTTTTCACAGAATTTCAGCTCTTTGTCTTCCAAATGCATATTCCAATTTATTACTGTGTTGTGTTTAAATTTAGCATAATCTTTCCTCTTTAAAGAGTATGTTTATGTTTGTTTTGTATATGTTGCTAATGGAGGAACACAAACTCATCACCCATATCCAGTCTCTATATTCAGCTTAACACCTTAGTTCACTAATTTCCACCTGAATTTTACAGAAAAGGCTCTATTATGTATATGAAAAAATCACAAGTAAACAATACCACTTTCAATGCACTTAAATTTGTTTGCATAGAATACTCGAGGCTGATTTTTCAAAGAAAGCTGTGTAGCTTGGTGCAAAGTAGTTGGTTATTTGTGTTGGAATTGTAGATGTTTTTCTGATGTTTACTTTGTTTTCTTGTGGTTGTTATGTTCAAGCATTTATTTTGCAAACCTAGAAATCCTGAGCTTCCACAGTACTGTAAATGAACAAATTATTCTCCAATTTATCCTCATTGTTGGTTACCCATAACAGTGATTGCTTGGCTTGACAAGAAGGGGCTGCGCTTATGTATGTGCATGCAAAAATAATTTTTTGCTAAAATGTAGAGAAGACATAAAAGGGCACACGTCCAAAGCTCTCATTCAAGGCCGGCAACCTCTTGGATGGAGACCAGTAGTGGTAATGAGTCCTCTTCACACAGTTCAAAAATCCAGACTTCTTCATGTGGCATGAAGATTGATGCAGTTTGTACAAAATTGAGACAAGTGTCTGTATATGTATGTCTATATATATATTTATATAGTAACTTAATGTATAATATTCCTATTCAAATGTAAACTACTTTTTCTTTTAAAGTAATGGTCTATGTTGTGGTTATGGGGGCTCATGGGGAGAAATACAAGAGCTACTTGAGGGCAGTGGTTTCTGGGGATGACGGAGATCAAGTAGGACGGCTCCAGGGAGACCATGTGGAAGAAGGTTCTGAAGATGTATGAAAGGCAAGGGTCCTGCAGGGAAGGCTGGAGGGAGCTGCGCTGGGGGGCAGTCTGGGGCCCTGGAAAGGGATTGGGAGCCCATTGCAAAGGCTCAGTGCAGCTCCTGAATCTATGCCAGTAGTGGATAGGGTGAGTTCATGGTAGGAATTTTAAGGTATGGAAGAAAAGGAAAGTCTGTCCTGACCTCAAAACCAACAGAGCTGCTTGAGTTTTGGTGAATACTAGAGGCAGCTAAATGACTTCTGAGTCTGGTCTGAGACACCCATTCTTATCTTCTAATAAGAAGAAACTCCTCTTGGACCTTCAACCCAGGAGCATAGACTCCTTTCCTTTACGTATTAACAAGGAAAATATACCTTTTCTTCCCAACTGAATTAACTTGCTGCTCTCCTCATCCCTCTGACTGCAGCTCTGTCTATCTCTAGCATGCTCAGTATCCACCCAAGTCTCTCTTCCTTTGCACCTATTAGGGCTTCCGCTCAAGTCCCATGCCCTCAGGCCCTCCAGTTCTCAATGTTTCACTGTTACACTGTTGAAGCAGCTGGTGAGTTCACTGCACAAGTAAATGCTGGTGAGATGTGCTCCTGTCAGTTTTTCTTACTGTTTCCCCAGGGTCCTAAGTCCATATGTTCCATTTAATTTCATTAAGTTTTTTCCATGCTTGCTTTGTGGCTTTTCATCCTTACCTAGATGAATATTAGGCAGCCACGTTTCACAGTACATTTGTTACATTCACAGCAGCTGAAAAGAGTTGAGAAAACAAGGAGAAAAGGATAATTTCTGCCAGCTGTTAGGGCTTTATATTGAGCAATAGGCCTCTTTCCTTTCATACCCCTTGAGTTCCTGATTCTGGCTGTGGAAAGTAGCTGGCTGTTGACTTGTCTGTCAGTTGGCAAACTTAAAATTTGTTCCCTTAAGCCTATTCAGACAGATATGTTCTCAGAAAGTTAGGCAGGAAGAATCTGTTCTATCAGGGAAAGAAAGTGTGGTATAGCTGAGGATGATGCTGTGACAAGTTACTATTCTTCATGGATCTCTCATGAGAAAATCTTCTGTGATCTGCCCTTTCCTTCTGAACAAAGCTTTTGTAGAAATAAACTTCAGAGCCTATCCCATCAGTAATGACTGTCTTCTCCCAGCAACAGTGCACCTCATTAATGAATGAAAAAAGCATTGTGTAAAACAGGCTGTGTTGATTTTTTTAGGTCAGAAGCTATCCAGCAGGTCTGTCCAACAAGCATCAACTAAGGTATGATCTGTGGGGAGGAGGAGGGGAAGGCAAACATCTTGTCACATGACAGGAGTGTATATGCATTTGTTTGTGGGGGTTTTTTTCCGATGTAAGCAGTTACACCTTAGTATCTCACTCCATTTCTAATGCATGCGACAAATGACGTGTTTATTTTCTGAAGTGATTTGATGTGTTTTCTGGAGAGTCGTCAAAGGAGTGATCATAAACAGTACCGGTGTATTGTAGAAAGTATTAGTGGGTGTTTGTCATCTCGGGCCTCATCCTACTCTGGTATAGAAGGGATTTTAAAAGCATGGAAGGCTTTCTGAGGACAAATACTGAGTGTCCTTGTCCTAGGGAGTCTTTCCTGAACAGAAAATTAGGAGCATTGGATGCTGTGAGAGTAATTCTCATCAGTAATCCGTTAGCCTGCACTAGATAGAAGAAAACTTGCAAACAGCGCCCATATGATAACCTCTTTATGGAAGAACTGACGTTGGATGCGTAGTAGTTCTAAGTGGTATATGCGTAAGGGATTGATTGTATTTTGAAACAAAAAAAAAGGGGGGGGAAATGGGGACATGAATATAGTTGTTTGCGTGTAGTTCTTTAATACAGCTTTAGCAGGGGAGTTGGACTAGATGATGTCTAGAGGTCCCTTCCAACTCTGAAAAATTCTGTGATTCTGTGATTACACTTAACTGTGGTTAAATGATACGGATATTTTAGGGCACATATAATCAGATCTTTTGATGTAGATAATTGGAATTCATGTTTTTACTACCATCCTTAGGTCTCTGCAGTGCAGCTCAGTTGGTCATTTGGCATGTACTGGGCTTCTGCTAATGACAGTCTGCTTGTTTAAACAAGAGCATGCTGTTCTAAGCAAATTAAATTTCTCGCTCTTCCTGATCTTTTTTCTAATAGAGATTGATAAGGCTCATAGGAGGATGGAAATCTGTTTGTAGTATAGTGATTTCATAAGAGTTAGTTGCTGGGTCCTCACTACGAAGAAACTAGAGACCAAAAACGTACATACTATTGGATCTGCCATTTGGTCATTTTTCTAATGTACTTGGGTTTCTACAGTGTGACAGTATCAATGGAGCATAAGCTACCACTAAAATACTCTTAAAATTTTAGCTTTACCTTTTGGTTAAATGTTGATAGTTCAGTGGGTTCAGGAAAGGTCAGAGACCTGCTCTTTGTAGAATAGTCTTTGTCTCTAGATACTATTTAAAATGTAATTAGGTATGGAAATCAAATGGCACAAGAGCCAGAAACAGAGCGGGGTGTGTGTTGGCAGACCAGTGGGAGAGGGAGGAGTTCAGTCCAAGTGTGCTTATTCCAGACCAACGTTCTCTGTGCTAGTCCTGAATGCACCCCTTGAGAAACAGTGATGATTTGTCTTTGTGTTCTGACATAGCTGTTCTTCCTGCTTGCCCATTCAAGAAGTTGTACAAGCCTGCAAACGGCATGAAGATCATGAAGAGAGCGTGTAAGATCTTATGGGAGGACCTGCAGGAATGGAACGCAGGAGATTAAAGGTTGATGACTCCTATAAAGCCCACATTCTTTGGTGGGAGAAAGAGGATTTTTCAATAGAGAACAAAAGTAAATCTTCCCTTTCTGAAGTATTAGAATTACTGTGTCTCTGATTTGCTTGACAGGATGCCTATTGTTTGGACAGATGTCAGTGTTTTTATGAGTGTGTACCAACTTGTTAGTGAATACTTATCCATGCATTGCTGTCTTTGCATGTTGTACTGAAACCATAGGCCAGTGGAGCCTCCTGATCTTTGTATTGTCTGTGTATGTTTTCTTAAAGTAAATGAAAGCTTGTTTTATAAAGAAATAGTGGAGAACACTTGTCTGAAGTCCTTTCAGATACATGCTTTTACAGAGTAAGCTTTAACTTAAGGTCAACAATGTTGTATTTCTGCAGAAATTTCTTATGAGGAAATACTAGTGTATACTTCTAACCCTGTGATAACCTAAAAACAATCAAAGCCTTTTCCATTTTTTTTTCTTTTTATCCAGAACAGGAAACATACCAAACTGTCCTTCAAAACCATCATGTTCAGATCCTCAAAGGTTTGGCACTTTTGTTCCTGTTTGTAGGTGATCTTCCATCTATACTGCAAATCACTGCGTTCAGGGTCTTCCACAAAAAAAGAACAGCAATTACAGAACCAAACTCACGTGGGTGGGGCGGGAAACAGGGATGATATCAGAATCCTTATTTACCACCTCTCCCATCACACAAGGGTACTTCCTTTTCATTTTCATAATCTGAGCTGGTCACTTGACAGCATGTAAATAACAATATCTGAAAACCATAGTTTGTTTATAAACATCTGTGTCACATCAAGTCTGGATGTGACAAATTTTCTTTGTGCTTGGAATTTGCATTGGTTTAGTGAAAACAATGGTGTCGTAAACGGTCCAGTCTCAAGAACTGATAGAACCTTCAGCTGTGAATTTGGTCATAGTCTGAGCTTTAAGTGAGCTAAGGAGAAATTCTGAGGCCGTGCCCATGTGTTCTGCAGTATTTGTTGAGCAGAAGAAAAGCCTTCAGTTTCTTCCAGCTCCCAAGAGCTGCATTTGTGTTTCTACCTGATGCAGAGCTGCTTGTATTTATCTCCTCAAGGATGGCTTTGTGGAATTCTGCTCTCCAGCGTAAGGGAACATAGAGGTCTCCCTGTATGAAAACTTGATGACCAGTGTACGTAGTCCAAGTGAGTTGGAAGCACCTAGAACAGTCACCCTCAGGCATGCTGGAATTTAAGCTGTGTTAAGAATGGGAGCTGGTAGAAGGAACAAGCAACTGTAGAATGAATGGTAAAATTAGGCATTCTTGCTCTTCATTTAGTACCCTCCTCACAGAGTACCTTTTCTTAAACATCTTGAGAAAAACACTGGTCAGCAGTGGGAGGAAAACAAATCTCAATTTCTCCTCCCCTTTCCCCCCGACTTACCATCTAACAATGGTTTTGATAACTAGCCATAAATTTGGCCTAAAAAAAAGAAAAAATCTATCCTAGATCTAAGTGTACAGTGTTTAATTCCTAAAGGACTATGCTAAAAATTCATTTGCGCTTTGTCAGGTCACTGTTCTTTTAGACATAAATTTAACTTTTTTTCATAGATGTTTCTCTTAAAGCTAAAATTAAATGGGAGCGGGAATTGGAAACAAATTATTTATGTTTCTTACAGATGATACTTCAGTTTTCTGAAGTGTGCAGGTGTTTCCTCTTTGGCTTCTACGTCTAGCTCTTAGTTCACTGTGTTTTCTCAGGATCACTTAACCTCTGAGAGTACTCCAGATAACCAGCAAGAAACCAGAATGGAGAACAGAAGAGGAAGTGAAGTTTGTAAAGAGCTGCTTGCAGGAGACAGAAAGCTCTCACAGTTAGAGCTCAAGACTGCAGTTTCTTCTGCCTGAAGTGGTTCCCTTTAAATGGTAAACTTGGGGTTTGTTCTTTTTAATATACAACTTTTTTATTGTTGACTTTGGTGCTATTTATGCTCTGAGCTCACATCTAATAAAAGCTAGAACAGTAATTGTGTATATTTGCTTTTATCTTCAGTGCACCAGTTATCTTCTGAATGCAAACTGGTGTAACAACTCCATGTTCTTCTTGGCTGTTGACAAAGCTGTTATCACATCTGAGGTGTTTTGTACGTGAAAGGAGATGAAGAAAGTGGGATCCTTCTTGAGCTTCTTACTTCTACTGAGAACAGATGTGGAAAGAGAGCTTTACCAGTTTTAAATCAGTATCTTCACAATAATGTGGTGGGTGCACAGGTTTTTCATGTCAGATTCTAGTGCATGTCTAACTTTGAACATAATACAAGCCATAAAATTACCTCTCCCTGGCCTCTCATGTTATTTTTTTTTGTCTCCTACCACTGTACTCATACTCGGCACTTTTTGGGAGTGGGGGGCTTGTTTTAACACATTCTCATCTACCACTTGTCTGCTTTTCTCCTGTTGCCTTTTTCTCCTATCCAGAGCAGCACAGAAACGAAAATGTCTCTTTTTGAAAAAACTGCTCTATCATCCTCAGTTTCCCATGTTTGGGGATGAATTTCCTTTCTGCCAGCACAACTGCCAAGCCATGCGGATGAGAGCAGCATCTTCCACTATGTGTACCAGCAAATTATCAGCACAAATAACTGTCCTTCTCCCCCTTACATTGTTTTGAATCCAGATCAGTCTGTGGGTCTGGACCTTTGTGCACCCCACAAGTGACTCTTTCAGTACAACTTGAAGGGGAGCACAGGACCGGGTCAGGAAGTTCTTAATCTCCAGCTTTTTGGTTATGTTTCTGTACTGGGTGCAGGTGCCTAGTTACGCAGGACACGGCTGGTTGTGGCAAGCTCTGCAATGGACCCACTGCAGGACACAGCTGAGCTCATCAGTGAAGCTGGTGGCACCTCTGTGAAAATGTATTTAAGAGAGTGTATTTAAGCAGAATGAGGAAGAAAGTGAGAGAATCAGGCCTCTGAACACCAAGGTCAGAGAAGGACAATGAGAAATTGCTTTGGGTGCTGGAGCTGGAGCAGGTATTTCCCTGCAGTCCATGGAGGACCCCATGCCAGAGCAGATGGAGATTTCCTGAAGGAACTGCAGTCCACGGAGAGGAGCCATGGAAGAGCAGGCTTATGCTGAAGGACTGCAGCCTGCGGAGAGGACCTGTGGTGGAGCAGGGGAAAAGCATGAGGAAGAGGGAGCAACAGAAAGGAGCCGTTACAGACTGACTGCAACCCCCTCATTCCTATTTGCCCTGCACTATTTTGGGTGGGGGGGAGGTAGAGGAGTTGGGGTGAATGTATGAAGTTGAGCCTGGGGAAAGAAGGAAGCATGAGGAGAAGGTGCTGTTTTAATTTGTATTTGTTTCTCGCTATTTTAATCGGCAATAAATTAAATTAATTTTCCTCACATCGAGTCAAGTTCTTTGAAATTTATATCTGGACTCAAGTCACAGTGGAAAATACTTAACTGATTTCTCTTTGATCACTGCATTCCAGTATTGCCTTTAATTTTTTAAGTAGGACACAAAATGGATGAAACTTTAATTTTTAAGAAATCATCCTGAATAGGAAGGAGTACACCTTGTTTGGCTCAGCAGTTGCATTTTTGGATGTATTGGTTAGGCCTTTCAAGTTCTGCTTATTCACTTTTTCACTAGAGTAAATCTTAGGCTGCAGAGTCAACTCAGGAACAGGTCTAATCCATTTCTTTTCTGCTGGAGAAGAATACCAGCCATATTTTTACCGGTTTTAGCACTGAAGAATCATTCTGGGGAAAGGATGCTGCAGCAGTTGATTCTACTTTATCTACTTTGGTAGTGTTGTTCTTACAGATGTTACGGATGCAGCATCTTCACAGCGTTATATGTAACTGTGCTTCAGAAGGGGGCAAAGTTTGGGCTGAGTGGCATCTTTGGTGAAAGTACTATTAATCTTGGAAAAAGAAATAAGCAGAGTTTGAGAATGAGATTTATGTTCCTGTGCTTTTCAGAGATTATTTTCCTGAATGAGAAGGGAACTTCCTTGGAAGGTAAGTTTTTTATGTGAGTTGTTACACGACCTACCAAAAATATTTGGCACTGGCCACCCAGGGTATCTAGACAAGATACAGGTGACATTATGCACTTAATGGTTTCTAATAGGGGCACTGTTTGGAGTACAAAAATTGGTGGATAGTTTCCTAGTATTAGCTAAGTCAATCTTTAATTTCTTGCTCTCTTTGCACGTCTCACTCTGAAAGGAATATTCTCTGTTAAAAGGAATATGGTGAATTGTTAACTGTCTGTATGGAGGACACAAAGCTATTTGTGGTGGCTAAAGAAGATAATAAATTAGATGAGCTTCAGAAAGGATTGCACCATCGTTATAATTTCATCAAGTAATTTCTTCCAGTGATATCACTCACTTTTGATTATTGTCTTACTGTTTACTTACTGAATAATCTATTCCGTAATCTTTCCTGGCTGTGTCAAGGCCATAGAAGAAATGCATATAACAATTCTCCTTTCTCTTGAAGTTCCATGAAAGGGAAAGAATTCCCCATTTTGCAGCTCTTGGGGGCAGTCATGCTTGCTTAGCCATCAGCTGCTCCGGAAGAATACATGATTATCCGTGTTCCCTATCTATCAAAAAATCTTGGATAAGGCAAAGTGAATTTGGCATCTAAAAAGGCAGGCAAACTACCCTGGAACCAAATTTAGCATCTTCAGGAGCTGCAGCCTAGGGTTTATTAGTTGCAATTGTAAAAAGATTGATGTTTTCATAGCAAAATGTATTTTTATTCAGCCAGTTCAGTCTGTGGAAAAAAATGCCTCCGTTCCTTTTATTTCAGATTTGTGGACTTCTTTGCAAAATGATCTGAGAGATCACTAGTAAGATTAGTTAATAACTGCAAAATGGAAAGGTTTCACTGTGGACAAGTGGTAACAGAAGGTACAATAAAGTCAGCGAGCATAATTGTCATTAGTAAGGTAAGATCTTTCAGACATTGGCCACAGGTTAATACTTTTGGTGTATATGCTGACATTTATTCTGATCCAAAGGTTAACCGATTGATTCTAAAACAGCAAGAAGGAATCCAAGTAAGTGCTGGTCAAGTAGCCAATAACACCATTACTTATTAACTACACTTACTACTCTTTGGGCAAATATGATAAACACTTGCTGACCTGTGCAAAAGTAGTTGTGCTTCAGGTGTCAGCCCTTGGTGAATGCTACGATTCAACAATGACAACATCAAAAAATTGTTTCCCTTCGATTCCTCAACATGTCAGTACTCACTCGCCATCTTAAGCCAGTATTGCCTTCTCAGCAGCCTTAATTCCATCTCTGGAAAACTAATTTTTATCTAGACAGCAAACTGTACTAACTTCTGTAAATCATCGAAGCAAGGGTACACAAATCTTCTCTGACCAAATTAGTAAACAAAGCTACGATACTTCACATCCCAGAGGCAGCACGACCACTAGAATGAATTAGTTAACCTTTGGCTACATGAGAAGTGGAATTTTCCAACCAAATATTTTGGTGGTCGTCTTGGTGACAATGAGCTGTGTCAGAGATTTCTAGAAGAGAAGCAGTGGAAAATATTGAAGACAACCTAACAAAGTCTGTATCACAAAGAAAATATGCACCAAAAGTAACTCTTCCTTTTGAAAAGCCCATAGAACGTGTTCTTAAATCCTGGAGCATGATCCAAGCTGGCATGGTGGACCTGGGTATACTATCACAAATTTTCAAAACGTTCTCAGCAGCACCCACACAAGTTTGTTTCCCCGTTCAACCTGAGCAAGGAAAGGAGCCTCTAGTTAAGCCACATACTGAGTTAAAGTTAATTTATAATGTCATTTTACCATATCCCAGTTCAAATGAGTTGCTTGAGAAAGCAGTTTAAAAGCACCGATGCAGTCAAAAATTGAAACTCTATTTTTAAAAGTCTAAGTTGGAAAAATAAATCTGAGTTCGAATTTGTAGTTCACCCTGTTTTGCATTAGAAGGGAGACAGAGGGGAAATAATACTTTCTTGACTATTGCTACTTTCTTATGCCTGTCATCCCTCCAGGACTGCTGCTGTGAACTTGGGCGTACATACTGGTTTTTTTCCAGTAGTAATTTTTTTTTCATTATGACGAGGAAATGTGTCTATGTCCTCAGCTATTTTCACCTGTGTTTTCTTCTGTGGAATACACCCTTCAGATGAAATATTGAGAGTCTTTTCAAGTTTCCAAGATACTTTCACGTTTGTATATCCATTGAGTATAACTAGGAGTAAAATAAAACTCTTGTCCCCCTTTCAGTTCAGGTGAGAAGTTGTGTGATGTAATTACTATGATATTTAAAGTATGTTGACTGATTACATCTGTAATAAATGCTGTAATCTTTGTAAAATTTATGCTTCCATGTATTTGGGAGGTTGATACTGTTGAAATGTGGTAATCAGAACTATAGCACTATGTTCTGAACGTTGCCAGGGTAAGCTGATTAAAGTTTTCGGTGAAACATGAAATAGGGAGTAGGGATTTCTGGCAAGGCCTTGATTGGTCTCGAGGGTTATTTTTGTCGCACTGGGCTTAAAGGTGAGTAATCAAACCATAAATACATGCTCTTCCATTACATTAAATCTCTTGAGAAATTTCGAGACCTACTTCCACTCGCAACAAGTTCATGCTAGAGAAATGTCTGTCTGGTACCTTAGTGATATTCCAGAAGCATAATGATCCTGTAAAAAGTGGTCTTATGAAAAGGAAGACAGCTTGAAAGAGCCGATTAGTGGAGATTTTCCTCAGCTATATATCTGTGTAAACTACTTGTGGAGAAGTCTTACGCGTGAAGAATACAGGGCTGGAATTTTCCTGTGCTTAGATGTGAATCTGTTCATGACCTTAGCCAAGATTGGGCCGCTTGACCTGTGGAGGCCCCCTCCAGTGTAAATGACTCTGTTCAGTCAATCTGTGATAGCAAGAGCTTATATAAAATAATCTGTATGTGTATAGAGTGCACTGGCAAGATGGACACAGTAACTGTAGCTTCTGATTATTCCACATCCTTATCCTCCCATTAACGTAAAAGTCACTTATTGCAGAGTATAGATTGCAAGGAGTGCGCTGTATTGTGCGAGATATCTTGATGTAGGCTTTAGGGTTTTCCATTTTATTTGACCCAATTCTGTGCTTGAGCAATTAACACACTTCTAACATGCTGCTGTTTGAGGAGAAAAAAACTTATCCTGAGAGATTTCTATTAAAATGTACCCAGAGAGATGCTGAAGTCTCTTACCTAGTACCTGGAAAGAAAAATGAGGTAATGAGGTGATGAACTTCAAGTGTCTGGAATGTATAAATTGACATGAGATTTGGCAAGAAACTGGGGACCTAATTATTCACAAATGCTAGGCATTTGTAATGTAGGTGCTTAAAGCAGCAAAAGCACCACACTGATCTGACCTGTTTTCAGCTGTTGTGAATTTAGCTTCTGCTGTAATAGGTAAATTTGACAATTTTCATTCTACAGTACTTGTCCTTTAACAGAAAAATATTCTATTAATTTCTCAATAGATGCTTAGCATATCTAGATGTAGGCCAGGTTATTACTTCAAATCTAAGCTGAACTGGTAATGATCTAGCGGTTTGTTTACCCCTGCGACAACGGAACCTAGCTTTAGGTTGGTGCTCTGAAGTAATAATGCCTGAGAACAAAAACTAGCATTAACTGATACATCCTTCTTGAAAGTTTCACTTCTAAAGACAACTTCCTGAATTGCTTTAAAGCGTGCTAATAGGAAATGTGAGGAAGTTTTTCTTGCTGCATTTGTTCTCAGGATGATAAAGGTACACACAACAGTGTGTGTACTACACAGAAGATAAATTGAGAGTTCCTCTGCTCCTTTTGAAAAAGGGACTTCCAATTAAAAAATTAGAACAATTATTGAAAGTGGAAAAAAAGAAGTCTCTTTCCACATACATTGTTAATCTGCAAAGGACAAGTCCACAAAGTAGTATTGAGATCAAACATTATTTAGGACGATAATTTAGAATATCCATAGTTAGGTTACTGTTTTTATGTTGAAACCATCTAAACCTTTTGTGTAGAGAGTACAAGCTAACCATGAACTCGTGGGGATAAAGAATTACAGGATATTCTTTGGGGATCTGGGGAGGTTAATATCCCTTGCAATTCATCCTGAAATAAGCCGGTACTGGCAACTTTCAGTGGCAGTTTATTTGACTAAATAGGCCAGTGGTCCGATTCATTTGTGCCAGAAAGGAGTGTTAACATTGACTTAAACTACTAGGACAAAAAGTACCGTTCTTTTGGGGTTTTTAGGTTTTTTTAATGTTAAATTTTATTTCTTTAATTTATATAATTTACTTGACTTGGTGTTTTAATATATTGTATGAGGAAAGCAGGCAATATTTTGATTTTTGGATGGTGGGTTCTCATTGCTAATTTACATCTTGAAGTTCTAATCCTCGTTCATGACATTATCACTTATACAGGGACAAGCACGGTCAGACAGGATTAGAGAATTAGCACAGAGTGAGACATCCAAAACCATTTCTGCTGTCTTTTATTAGACTTGTTTGTTTTGAGTGGCAGTAGATAACTGACTTATAATTACAGAGTCTTTAAGACCTCACTCTTTCTTTGGAAGGTCTATGCCCTGCTGAAAATTTTTTGTCATTTACAGAGTCAAGCAACAGAGACAGGCTGAAGGTGCTGCTGTTTGGAAAACAATAACTACAGAGCTATTGAGTGTTGGCAGGGGACGCAACCATCACCCCTATATCCAGCAGATGAGAGAACAAGGAAAGAAATACAAGATTGATATGACCCCTGTTTTTCTTCTGGTTGTACCCATGTTAGATCAAAAGACTTCTAGGAGAATTAGTGAGCAATGCTGCAAGAGAAAGCAGAGGTGGGAGCTCAGTGATGGCAGCTGGTTGAACTTCTTTAAGTCATCCAGCTATTTCTGTAGCATTTGGAGTGAGAAGGTACTTTCCCAATCCTCCTTCAGGCTGCTTGGAAGGAATATGTTTTATCCCAGACTGTCTATTCTCTAGTTCTTGGCTTTGGGCAGGGTGGGCGATGGCCACTTAGGCCAATAGGTTACAAAAGGAGGTGGCTGTTGGACAAGTGCTCTCTGCTCAGCCAACATTAATAGCAGTTCTTCCAAATGTTGCCAGTTCTTTGTGCACCAGGTTGTTCTGTATGCATTGAGACACAGCAAATTTAGGAAGTAGATATACTTCTGGAGGCTGCAAGAAAATTGAGATTTGTGTGTGTATGTATAGCCTCACAGAACGCACACGCACACACATGTAATTATGTATATGATTTTTTTATCAGACTCAGTCATTTGTTGATAATAACTTGCTATAAACAACTGTTGGCGTGAAGCCATTTTCAGTCATCCTATAAAAAGCAAATAGCTTGTTTTCATGTGACAGCTCGATGAGGCAAGAACCTTAGAAACTGTTTATAGTAGGTTCAGCTGTTTTACAAAGACAGTCATTTAAAGATACATATTTCCTGAAGTGTTAGCTAACTTGCTTGTGTCTTGAAAGAACTTTTAGCATGGCTATTACCTTGGATTGCTGCTTCTGTGCTGAGCAGCCAGTCATTGAAATCTACATTGTAAATTAGTCACATACTCAGTAATTTGATTATTTTTTATTACCTTTGAGTAGAGAATATAGAATCCAAGCTGTTTTCAATCTGACATGCATTATAGAAGAATTAGAGGTTTTGTCCTAATTAAATATTTAAATTTAAGAAAAGTTAATAAAATCAGTAACAGCTGTGGTCAATGACAGTCTTTCTTTTACTTCAGTGAATGTAAAGTCAGAATTCAGGAAAGGGTCTGAATGGTCTGTGAATCATTAGTGATACTGCTGCTTTCTGCAGCCAACATCAAAAAGACTTTTTCAGCTTGTATCAGCTGGTATCCAGGCATTGTATGTTTGCCTCGTAATTTTTAAGGTGCTGGCACTTAGCTATGTGCACGCAACTAACTTAAAGGATTTTTTTTTTTTTTTTTTTTTGGTCAAAAATGAAGAAAAGGGGCAGAATTTCCTCATCTGACTGATATTTCCTTACAACGTTTGCACTCTGTTCCTTTAGGATGGCAAAGGTACCAACTGCATTAATCCTTTTTGATACTAGAGGGAGCTCATGGCTTGGACAGTCAGAGTGAAACGTGGTATCTTGGACAATTCTTGAGGAAACACAGATGGGAAGTAAAGTGGCATTGATGACTATAATGCACCTTTTTCCAGCACTGGCAAAACTAGAAGGGCTGAATTTATCTGCTTAGGAAATTACACATGGCTTTCAGAGACACTCAGATAATGAAATGCTGCAGCTGCAATTTATTCTATGTCTGAGCACCTCTCTGTCATGGCTGGATTTATCTTCACAGCTTCCTCTGAGGAAATAAGCCCTCTCATATCCCTGTGAATACATGGGGGACTGTAACACAGGGTGCGCTCACGGTAGTGCAGCTTTCAGACTGTACCTGCCATAGCGACTTCGGTCAGGCATCAGTCTTGCACCTAGGCAGGAAAGCGGCATGTAAATGTTCTTGAGAAGTCCTGATGCGCTACATTTCTTTGCTCAGCCAGTTCCTTGAGGCACAAATGCAGACCTGTCACGATACCTTCTCGCCCACCATAGCAAGACTTCAGTTGGGAGAGACTGCTGGGATGGACAAAGCTAAGAGACGTGCTTCTTAAGCCTCTCTGTGTTGCGCCCTTTCCCCAGCTCTGGCTCAGCCAGCAGTCGTGGAGCTGGAGGGTGGCCCCTGTCTCAGGGTAGGGAGGAGCTGACAGCAGGCATCTCACGTGCATTCCCATGAGATACCATTCAGCAGACAACTGTTCAGTGGATTTGAGGCAGTGAAAGGCAAATACATCTTGGACTCATTAAGGTCTCCTCTGAGACAATGAAGGCTGTGCCAGCCTGGTGGACCTAAGGCATCCAAGAATTTCATCAAGAAGATGAACAGCCAGCAGTAGGCTGTAGAGAAGGCTGTTTCTCACTGGCCAGAGGTGAGGAACTGCACACCCAGGTGTGCACAGAGAGCATTAGCCAGAACAGAAGATTGGGAAAGGAAGCTGGCAGGATTTGTACCCTGGAAGAGCCCTGATATGGGAAGGAAGTGTAGAGAGAGAGCGTAAGCAGCATGACAGTATTGCTGTGTGCAGGACTGGATGATCAGAGAAGAGAATGCGTGCACGTGTGAACAGGTGTATGAGTGCACTGTACATATACATATGCACAAAGAAGTATTCCAAGGGGAATTTTCCAAAGTACCCAGGAACAGATTTGAAAGCACAAGGTAACATCCTGAAGCGTGTTTGACTGACTCTTTTGCTGCCTCCCTGTGTTTCTGCACTGTAACAGGGCAGTTGCAAGCAGATTGGTCACCAGGTCTTTGGAGGCTGAAACGCAGCCGCACTTGAAATGGGCTAGCTTAAATATCTAAGTTAAGTTTGCATAATTAAAGCAAATTTAATTTACGTTACAGCCATTTAATCACTCAGAGTTCTTGGCATGTGGACTTCTAATCCTAGTGACCACTGCCTCTATCCTGTTTAATTATATTTCAACAAATCCTTATTCCTTTAGAAGTAGCTCAGCTGTCAGTGTGATGCTCAGTGAGGTTGCTGAGAGTGTCAGGGCAACAGTAAGCGGACAATCATGTTCCTTCAATGCCTGAGGAAAAGCAAAATTAACTGCTCTGCTGAGTTTTGGCAGATCTGCCCGGGAGAGGGCAGTGATGCACAGACACACACTCTGGCAAGGGGTGCTGGTGGCTCGCATAAACACAGACTTTTAATAGCCATCTCCTGCACGTACAGCTGAACTGTTCTTCTTCTAACTTAGTTTATTCTAAATGTGAAGTGTTTAATGCAAGATAAACAAGTGCAATACCGCTGGATGGAAGTGTGAGGCTTTTTTGACCCTTTCCAGTTCAGGGGTGCGAAGTGTTCAGTGTCATGATTTTTCTCTTCCGCATCAGCAAGGAGGGAGCAGTGTCCTCTGAGGGGCTTTCAGGTGCTGTCAGGCCAGCATAGACATAACGGGGAGCCTTTAGCCTGCTCTTCACCATAATAGCCATGGTGGGGAAAGTACAATATATCAGATAGGAAGGACCATACAGACAGGTGGATATTAGATATTACAGCCAGAAACAATTGGATATTACAGCCAGAAACATGCTGTCCTGCTGGAATAGATGCTGTTCAAGAGGCTAAAGGGCTGAAGATGGGAAGGCATTACAGCAGGTTGACTTCAAAGATACCTGTGCTTAAGTACTACAGTTTTCCTAACATTAAGTGCTGATGATTGCTATGATTAATAGCTCAGTCTAGTTTGTGAAATAGAAGATACTAGGATATACCTGGGTGCAGAGGGCTGAAGTTTTTCTTCTCAGTATCTTGTAACACAATTGCATAAAGCTAGATTGCTTGGGCTTTACTCTTAAGGGATGCTGTAAGTACCAAAAGATGCTGTTACTTGCTGTCTTATAGGTGACACTGTAGAGAATCCTCTATCCAAGGCAGTCATGTTCCTTTATCACCTAAGCGGTTCATCTCCATGAACACCAATGACATCATTTTTATTTAGCTGGATTCCCTGTAAATTCTGTCAGCCTTTTTTTTCCTTCTTTCTATTTATACCCTAACAATAGACGTTGAAATGAAAAAGGCTCAGACTATTGTAGCACATACTATTTAGGTTTTACAAAGTGGTTGATCATGTTCTTGGATGTACTCTGAACATGAGTACAATGATGGATACATGGAGTAAAGAGGATTTTAGCTCTCAGGACAGTATTTGTATAGGACCTGCAAGCTATGGGGAAAGTATATCTGTGGGTCACGTTTATGCCCTTCGTCCTCATAGTGTAGAGAAAAAGAGCCTTGAAGCTGCTCTAATTTGTGTCTAACTGCAGCTGCACCTGAATGGCTACAATATCAGCCAGAGATCTCAGGAATGCAGCAGCAATGCAATCTTGCTTCTTTCCTCCCTACGCTAATTGCTAATTAAATTAGCATTAAGATGAACAGTCACTGTAGAGGAGTGCAGAGGAAGACTCTGAAGGTCTGCCTGTAACTTCTGATCTGAGAAGAAAACGAGCAAATTTCTAGCAGCAACAACTAGCAATAGCCAGTTGTTAGAGACATTTTTTTAAAATAGAGTTAGCAGATTGCATTTGTGAAAGCTCTGGTATCTCAGATGACTTCTAGATGGGATCAGTTTCAGATCTCTCTATCCAAACTTTTACAGGGGAGTTCAGGCTGGAAGTCATTGCTGTGTAACATCTGTTCACTGATCTCACTCCAGCCCTAGGATTTTCTTCCTACAGCATTTGCTGCCCAGCAAGGAGCTCGCATAGGCTGCATGTACGTTGCATGCAAGCAGTGCCTCGTGAGAGATCCCTGAATTGGCAGGAGGCTGTAGGCTAGAGAGGGATTGGCCTAGGCTGTGGGTGCAGGATGGCTGTTAGCACAATGCCACAGGCAGGTGACTTAAGTGCTGCACTCAGGTGTCAGTATTAGTCCCAGTCCCAAAGCTGGCAGGATTGGCACTCGCTACGGGATCTCTGCACTGAGCTTCCTGTCATAGTATTGATATTCCTCTTGTCTGCTCTGTTAAAGGCTCCACAGGGAGAGTGAGCAGTGTCCTGGGACAAGAATCAAGTCAATGCCTGCGACTGAGAAGCTGGAGAAACCATGGACTGTACCAAAACAGGCCACAAAAAGCTAAGAAATCGGGGTGGGACCAGGACAAGGAGAAAGATGGGCCTGGAGCAAAGGTAGGCAGGGAGAGCAGAGCAAAGACATCTCCGGAAATGACAGTACTGAACATTCAGCTGCATCCCTTAAGGCTGCCTATACCCTTATAACATGGGGAGGCTGAACACAGTGCCCTGATGATCCCAGTCCTTGGATTTTTTGGATACAGAAGCCACATCAGATGATTGGTCAGGAGATGAGTTCATGAACAACTTAATTTTTCAGTCCCTATCAGTGTAGAGTTTAAGTGTTCTCAAATGTATCCTCACAGCAGCATTCCCCTTTCTGAACAGGGAGATGGAGCTGTGGAGGCAAGCAGCTTGCCTGAACTCACACAGGAAGCCCATGGCATGCCCAAGGAGTAAAGGCAGAAAGTCACCACACTAATCTGGCTTTCCTGCCTTTAAATCTTTCCAAGTAGGGCTGCATGGACAGGCAAAAATGTCACAGAATTGCTGCTGTCCTCCCAGTTCTTTTGGGGCCTTGGTCTACTTGGCTGTTAGTGAGTACTTCTCCCCTGCACCACTTTTGTTGGCCAGGAGAATGGCCAGCAGGAATGAAGAGCGGAGTGCAGCAAGTGCCAGTTGAGGGCATTAGAGGGAAAGGTTTTTGCTAAACTGGCAAAGCAAGACCTGTTTTGTAGAGAAAGAGCTGAAAGCATACCAAGACAAAGCAGGGAAGTTACATTGAACTAAACCGGGATGTGCCTGCAGAGATGAGTATCAGCTTCCTGTCCCACAGTTCAATGTGTCTTCTGCTTGCAGTAGTTTGCAAACATACACAAATGATTTTCTGGAAAGGCATCTTTTACTCCTTGTTACTCCTGTTCATTTTCCCCTGGGTTTGAAGGCACAGTTGCAATTGAAAAAGTGGCTCAAATCTACCTTAATGAGCTCAAACACGATTCAGGGCATAATCCAAACCTGCATAGGCCATGCAGACCTATTCATTGTTTAAGTGGGATTCCGATCAGATCTCGGTTAGATAGTTTAATTAAAGTGTGTCAGGATAACAGCAGTAGAGTGAAGTAGAGCAACCTGGTAGGAATCCACTTACGCTCATTGTCTGTTAGCCTCAAATGGTAGAATTAATATGGGAAAAAAAAGGGAAAACTGAGGAGAAAATATCGCTGCACTAAACTATAGGTGTTAAAGAGCAAATCTAGATAGAACTGGCTTGACAAGGTCCAAAGTAGTCATTCCCTGCTCCCTGCAGGAACTATACCTGAAGAAGAATAAATTGGACAAAGACTAGACCACGAGATGATGACTCTCAGACTGAAGCTTTTGTTCCAAAACCTTACTCACTGTGTTCCCATCTCTTTCATACTAGTTGCCTCACCTTCAACTGTACTATTTTGGCTGAAGTTCCAGGAAATAAACCCACCAGCCTCTCATTGCCCATCCTCTCTCTGTCACTGCTGTGAGCTCTCCTCCCTTCTACCACAGGACCATCTCGCTTCAGCCTGCTATGCACAAGCTGCTCGCTGAGTTTTCCTTCACACAAGGTCTCAAACCTCCCCTTTCTCATGACAAATCTCTCTGTCTGTCTTGGCGTTCCCTCCTTTCCCAAGCTGCAGTTGCTTTTTCTGTGGTAAGAAAAGTCATCAACCAACTTCTTCAGGTTGTTTTGGTTTGTTTAGTTTTGGGTTTTTTTCACCTCTCCATTCATTTCCCCTTGTGGTGGATATCAACAAGATCTCAGTTATTTCTTCTGAGTTGCTATTTTGTTTTTGTTCAAATATTGTCTTCATTTGCAACAAAGCTGACTGTATTATCTGCTAGTCTCAAAGAAGGATGACACTTGGACACTTATAAAGCAAAACCCACACCAATCAGAGGCCAGGTCGCATGCTCCTAGTAACCCATTGGTTTATGTATCAGTGTATTGGCTGCGTCATTTATATTGCAAAATCCATATGCAAAGGCCTGTATATGTTTAATGATTATTCTTCTAAAAAGAAAAAGAGACTATGAACAGAAACTGTGATTAACATGAAGAATGAAATGCTGAAAATAGGACTGATTTTCTGTTTCAGAAGCATGATCCTCCAGACATTTCAAAAGAGGGAGAAGGAATACCACTGATCTCAGAACACTGCAGTAAGACTCTGGAGAAAGAACTGTATCTGCTTCCTAGCTCTGCCATGGCAAGAATGACCTCAGGTATTGTTATTTAATTTCCCTGTGACTTAGCTCTCTATGTGTAAAGGGTGATGGCTCTCTTGACTTGCAAGATTGTTCTGAGATGATTTGATCCTACAGAGATGAGTCAGAGGAGCACCTATGAAAAATTTCTTTTGTTACAAGAGATGCAGTTACTGGTGAAATGTTGAAAGGAAAAGGCCAAAATAATGAAAATTTCAAAACTACGAAGCCCTCAAGAAATAAGGGTGAAATCCTCTGTGGTGTCTGTTTCTTCAAACCAGAGTCTTGTGGTTTAAGCAGTGAGGAGTTCCCACATAGCTTTCTTCCTCTGCTTGTGATAAACCTTTAGCACCAGGACATTTGCCCAAGTGGAGAGGGCTGGGTGGGTGTCTGTACAGATAAGTTTGTAATTCTACGCCTCAGCTGAATAAAACCATTTCTCGTAACAAGAGAGGCAGCACTGACATCGTGTGGGTCCCAAGTGCAGTTCCTGAGACTGTTGACGTGCACACATACAGGTACGCAGGCACTGCTTTGTCTGCCTTGTCTCTGCAGTCCCCGGGCCAGTTCTACAGTGCAACCATCCATTAGGTGCAACCATCATTTGAAGGTGAGGTAGAATAGCATGATGTCCAGGGCTTGGCTTCAGTAAAAGACTGGCACAAAGTTGGGGGAATCATTTCCTTTTATTGTTCTTTAGTTTCCTCATTGGCTAAAAATTAATCTAGCAGTTCCCAACCTCGTAGGCAGAACACCTGGTTGAAACAGGCTATATTGTTCTTTATTCATATGTGTGTGTTTCATTACAGTTCACTGTTTGAATGCTGTCTTTTGCAGGGACCTCCTGAGACCTTTCATCCACATTTCAAATTTCAACGTGCATCTGGCCTTGTAATATTGCAAACTGCCTCAAAAGTTGGCTGCTTACAACTGGTGTTTGAAGATGAGGACAGTCTAGGAGCCTTCAGAAGCATTTTAGCTGCATGGTCCTGAGAGTGGCTCTGAAGGGTCTCGGGCTTTTGCCTCAGTCCATCTCTCCATCACCAGAAAAGTGCCCACAGACAGAAGGTAGGAGCCATTGGCCGTTGCTAGATCCCAGCCTGCCTTCTCCAGCAGCGTGGGGAGGGGAGGCTGCTCTGGTCCTGCCTTCCCAGCAGCATCTCCCAGTCACAGCTGCTGGATAATGGACAGCAGCCCCAGGTTTTGCTGCGAGAACTTAATCTGCACTGTCGTCCCTCATTACTGCCACTCAGTGCCGTCGTGTCCAGCCATGAAGGGTCACAAGATGACATGAGAGAGGTCGGGCGGGGCGGGGGGGTGGTGGTGTATAAAAAGCCCTGGCAAGCACCGGGAAATATGGAAAGGCTAAAAAGAGAACAGCTACCCAAACGATGCTCCTAGCGGCTCGGTGGGGATGGGGCTGAAAGCGGCTGGGTTCACACTAAGTTTTCCCGAAGGTCACTCTGCAATATGCTCGGCTGTCAGCGCCCATAAAGGCAGCTCTCCTCACAGCGCGGGGGTGGGGAAGGGAAGGAGGTTTGTTTAGAAGCATTAGCGTGCCCCTCCCCCGGCCCCATTAGCGGCCCTTATTAAACCAACACAGACAAAGAGCAAAGATGCCCTCGTTAATGGAGAGTCTCCGATAATTACTCTGCTCTGCCGCTTCTTTTGGGGCCTGAATAGCCTTTGAATAATGTTTCTCTTGCTGTGGTTGCAGACAATACCCTCGCAGACTGCTTTAAGCGGTGCCAATCCCATTAGCAGAAGAATAGCGGAGCTTTCGGGCTGGGCGGGTGCGTGCGCGCGCGGGCAGGGCGGCGGGCTCCCAGTGGGAACCGGGCCGTGCCGCCCGCCGCTTCCCTCGCCTCTCCTGCCCGCCGCCGCCTGGGAAAGCAAAGCAGGGAGGTGCCGGGCGAAACCGCCTGCCAGAAGCGATCTCCCTGTTCCAGCAGCGCCCGGGCCAGGCCGCTTGCCAGAGTCGTGTTGCTCCTCGCTGCAGGAGCGAACGGACAGGCGCGTCTGCTCGCCAAAAGGGAAGGGAAGAGCTGGGAGGCAGAAGCCGGCAGGAGCTACGAATAGGAGTGCCCCCAGCCTTTGCTCGTGTGCCCCAAGCACAGCTCTCCTCTCGCACAAGATACCAACGGGGACGGAGATCCAGAGAATCTCCGAAATCAGAATCACACTGTGCTGCTGCTTTACAGATGGAGAAAATGAGGTGACAGTCATCCCTCTGCATCCAGTTGATTGCAGAGCATGAAAATGGCTAGACCGCCCAATTTCGGGAGGGTTAATTTTGTGCTGCGCAGCCCAAGCAGGGAGCTAATTAGTGTGTTCAATAGGTAGCTATCAACCAAACTTGGAGGAGTTGGAACAACTCTACCTGAGCCTTTCTCTTTGATCTCCCCTTCTGCAAGATAAGTGAAAATAGTGTATAGCTGGGCTGGCTGCGGTGTTTAATTTAATCATCTGTTGATATTTATTTTCACAAATATGAACTCAAGGAACAATCATCAGAAAGGTTTCATCTTGTGCTGAACGTGCCAGTTAACGGCCTTTCTGTGAGGTAATAGCTTCTATGTAGGGAGTCAGTAATTAAAATGTGTGAAAAAAGGCCCCTTCTTCAGAGGCAGCGGGGAAAGACAGTGGGTTTCACGCTCAGCCGGTGTGAACTGACAAGTCTGTCAGTGGCCACAATAAATGAGCACTGCTCCTTCCACATTATGCCAGCGAAGGACGTGGCCAAAGGGTTCTTGAGAGTTTCCCAGTTTGAGAAAGATGTTTGGATTCTTATCAACAGGAGTCAAGCTCAGGAATACATGGTACAATGATCTGGTCTTTAGAAGATGATTCTGCAGAACTCGTGGGATATGTTCAGATCTAAAGAAGAGCATTGGTCCTGCAAACTCTCCCACAAGGAGAGCAGCTAAGTTTCTAGTGTTAACAGATAGAGCCATGTTCTCCCTCTTTCGGTATGAACTCTCTAGACTTCTAGAACCTCAATCAAAAAGCTAAGGAAAAGCTGACATTCTGCTCCGAAGCAGAAGGGAGGTGAGTTCATTTACGTCTTCATTGCGTGGACCTACAGGGCACAGCTTGTTTCCTCGTACTGTTAGCCACCAGGTGGCTCTGTGCACTCTGTTCAGTTTGGGGCTGTCGTCGATGGTTGACGAGTAAGGGGGACAAAGCTGGAAACCAAGCTGTGTGGAAGCTTTTGTTGGATAGGCACCACTATGTATATCCTGCTCATGACTTCATGTTGGAGGATGGTGATGTGCTTAAATAATGAAAATTGCAGATTCTGGGACTTATATTCTTAACTAGATATAGCCATAACAAGAATTTTTTTTTCCAAGGTTCATATTTCTTCAGAATTAGAATGTGTTTTCCTGCAGCTTTGAAGGAGAAGGTTGGTCATTTATTCTTTTCCATGGGTACACAGACTGTAGGAAGAGAAATTTCTACCAGACTGGAGGAAGAAAACATAGAGCCACCTGATCTCAGAAGGGTTCAATTGTTTTAAGCTGTGGTAGAGGCATATGTGATGGATCATAGATATAAAAATGTCATTTAGAAAGGGGATGGAATCTCTTCCTCCTGCCAATAAAATGGTGACAGTTGTTTATAAAGTGCTTCTTAGACAGAATGGAAAATTAAAAACTTCAACCCAAACGGTTCCTTAACATGTAAAGGTGCATGTTAATTGTATTTTGCCTAGAAAATGGAAAGTGTTACCCATCCAGTCCTTGCAAAGGGTTTACAGCAGATAAGAACTGAGTTAGGAATATCTGCGTCTGAAAAAAGTGCTCTTTAGAGGGCTAAGAAGAATGAAATTAAGGGACCGGTATCAGCCTTTTTTTATTATGTGTTCCCCTCCTTTCTTGGGGGAACATAGTGTTTCCTGCAGACCCCTGCAGAGCTGCAAGGATTTTGCAGGGGCCTGGGAAGTGTCTGGCAGAGCATGGAGCCCTGGCAGGAGGGGTCTTTCCCCATCTCCTGCACAGCTGGGGATTGCACAATGCCAACCAGTGCAATGCCTGGATGTATTTGGCAAATACCAAGTCCCAGGGAGCCCCGTGGGAGATGCTTGGGCTGTAGGAAAGAGAGGGAGGCAGCAATAGCGCCTGACTGCATGGAACACCTTGACTTGACTTGGCTGCTAAGAGGACTGGTGTTGGTTTGGGTTCATGGCACGTGGTTACTGTCCTTCTGCATTTCTGTCTGACAAATCTATGCTCTTTTTTTGAATAGAAGGGTGATTCTTCTTGAACAAGGCCTCTACTGTCCTGCCCTAGAAACAAATTATGTCTATGCCCTTCTGCAGCCTGAAATCGCTTTTCTGCTACAGGTAGAAAATGGTATATGGGCCACTTCACAGCAAACCATCTGAGCACGAGTGTAATGTTGAACACAGGCAATTTCTTTTCGACGCAGCAGTGAAATCAGAAACAGAGGAGGGATGGTTTTATACACTTCTCCTTGAACTGCCTATCTGCTCTCCTCCACTGACATTCGTGTCCCCACAGGCGATGGACCAGTGTGCCCTGTGCCTCCCATGCAAGTATGCTGGCCCTGGAAGGGAAGCTCATAGTTCATAGTCAGCAGAGAAGCAAAGTCCTGAAGCAACGTCAGACCCAGGAGTCCTAGAGAGCCCAAGAGATAAATGACATGGCACCATTTGAGAAAAGGCTGGATGGCAATAAATAACATGGCAAGTGAGGATACTGCCTTGTCCTTTGGGGGATCACAGTGCATACAATTGAATTAGAATAAAAAGATCAATCTTTGACTGTTACGCAGTGAAGAAGCCATTCATCTTTAGGAGCAGGACTTGAAATGTATAGTGCTCTAGTAATATATTATTTGTAAAGGCCAAGATTAATTAATTTTCAGTCAGATAAACTGGTATTTTTTTTGTACCAAAGGTGCTCATTCATCCTTGCTGTCACTGAAATGAGATAACCAATACGAACGCAACTTTGTTAATTGCGCCAGTCACATTTTGCAGTATATACTAAATGGTTGGTGTGTGAGGACAGCTACTGATGGAAGCTAACCTAACACCTGCCTTTTGTCGTGGATTGTGAATCCTCTTTATGGACTCAGTTCAGCACTGCATTTTCGTGCAGTGGCGCTTCAGCGCTGACCTCGTCTCTGCTGCTCATCGCGGCATCCCTGGGACCCAGCCAGCGGAGCAGCACAGCGCCCGTGATTTTAAATGTGTACATGCCGTGCTGCTCTGAATCGGTCTGCATCCACTGCACATCAAAATTCAGGTACACCCCTGATCCGTGCATGGGTATTTCTTGCCATGAAATGATTTTTACAGGGTGATTTTCACTTTGCTGGGGGGGGTGCCACGCCACATGCCAATGAAATAAGCCATTTGTGATTGTCCAGTAACTTTTTGTTTTCTTTGGGTAACAGGCTGTGCCAGAGGGCTTTTTGCTGCCCCGTGGCGGTATGAATTCAGGCAGGGTGCTGCTCCCTGCAGCCTTCGCGCCTCGGGAAGCGCGCTGGCACCTGGGGTTGTTGGAAACCCGTTTAGCATTTTGTGTTTCCCTTCTCTCCTGAAGTCAAGCAGCAGCTCCCTGAGAACCTCAGCAGCTTTACGCATGGAAAGCTGGTGCAACTTTCATGGAAAAACCCGAAGGTTTTCCTGTTGCTATTTTTTTTCCTTAAGGGGAAAATGAGAAGCTGGCGGGTTCCTGGGACGCGGTGAGGGCCGAGCCGCTCTCCCGCCGTTACTCTCACCGGCGGCCGCCGCGCCGCCCGGGCGCCTCTGCCCGCGCCTCCCCGAGCCCCGGGGCTGCCGGCCGAGCGGGCGGGCGGCGGCGGCAGGAACCTTGGTGCCGCGGAGCCGTTTCCCGCGGCGGCCGGGAGGGCTTTGCGGCAGGACGCGGCCCCGCCGCCCGGCAGCGGCGAGGAGGGGCCGGGCCGGGCCGTGCCTGCGCGCCGGCGGCTCCGCTCCGCGCCGGGCCGGGCCGGGCCCTGGGGAGCCCCTCCTCGGAGCAGAGGCAGAGCGCGGCCTCCGGGCGGCAGGTAAATACTCCCTTTGGTCGGTGCGGGGGCTGCGAGGGTCCCTCAGGCGGGGCGGGTTTCCCGCAGCCTCGGCCGTGCCGCCCGCCCCGCGGGCGCGTCCCGGGGCTGTGTGCGAGGGGCCGGGCGCGGCTGTGTGTGCTTTATAGCGCAGACACGTCTGGAGTCATGTGCCCATCTGGAAAGGCACGTTCCCGTGTGCCTGGAAAAGCCCTGTCCTTTAGGTTTTCCCCACCCATCGCCGCTCACGGTCTCAGCAGGAATTCGGGCTGCTCCCCCTGGGTAGGGTGAAATTCCAGCGTGTGTAGGCACAGTGTGCCGGCATCGCTCTCTGTTTTAACAGCCCCGGGCACGACATAATGCCGTGGTCGTCTTACACTGCAGTAAAATTGCTTCTTTGACGGAGCAAGCACCCAAACACAGCCGGTGGAGTTATACCTTCTGGGATCAAACAGGCCCAACAGGAGAGTATCTGTTCTGTGGGAGTGTGTGCTAGCTGGGGTTATCAGCGTAAATGCCAGGATCACTGGCATGGCAAGGTAAGAGAAGGGAAAAAGGTCGAGATTAGGCTTGTGTAAGGAATCATGACTTGCTCCTGAACTGTTTTCTGTTCTGCAAATATGCACTTATGGCCCTGATCCTGCAAAAATTTGCAGACAAATCTCATTTTAGGCACTGCATAATCCCACTAAGTGGCCACAAAAAGTTGCAGTAGATAAGAATAAAAAAGCATTGGAATCTTACTAGGACTAGTGCCCATACACTTTAAGCAACAGTAGTTTCCATCTTGCCACTTCCAAGGCTTTTTTTTATCCAAAACTAGTGAATTAAATTTGGGATTAAAAAGAAAACCAACAGAAATCTAAAATGTGAAACAGGGCACTATATAGTCGAGTGAGCAATCCCATCAGTCTACAGTGACTAGATAGATGATTCCTGTAGAACCTTATCAGACTGAAGTCACGTTATGCGTTAATATTTCAGGTTCATCAGATGTTTTGAGGTTTCTCTTGGGCTTCTGCTAAGATCCTCAGTAGTAAAGTTGTAGTTCCGTTTAGAAAATGGCAAGCGCTTGTGCTGAGTAGTCACACAAGTCTGTAGTGGTACATGTGGTTCCGACCAGCCTGCGGGGTTAGCTGTTGTGGCAGGACTGCCAGGACCTGAGGGTGTGGGTTGCTGTGGTGGTTCGCCGAACTTCAGCATTATTTGGATCATTGCTTCCTTTCCTTCTCCTGCCCCTCTTCCCCTGATAATTAATGTGCCAAGCCACTGTCGTCCTGTCTGTTTGAAAGGCAAGAGAGGAGGGCTTAGAGTCTGGTTTGAAATGAGTTTGTTGTTAAACACTGTATTTCCATCAGTGTCTGTGTTCAACCACTAATAATTATGGTAAATCCAGGTCTCACTGTACAAAGGCTTGTACTGTCCCAGCTGAACTCCCTGGGTACCACCGTTAGAGAGAGGAGTTGGCTACAGTTGCGGATCAGGGCTGCTCAGAAATCTGTATGCTGGACAGATTTGGATGTCAAGTATATTTTCTTACAGCGGTGGCGTGATTTCAGAGAAGAAATGTCGCCCATGTTCTTGTGGGACATGCTGTGTTTCTTATTCTCTTTCTGGCCTCTGTGGCGATGGCAGATGTTATTCCCAGCTGTGGGGTTATACTGGTCTGTGCTGGAGCTTGATCATTGCTTCCTAATTGGCGTGCCTCAAAGCAACTACCCTGCAGAGCAAAGTAAAAATTAATTGTGTAGTCCGGCATAGATGGTAAAGGATTCAGTTATTATATTGCTATTTATACTAGCTAGTGCTTCATCTAGAAAGGTCCCAAAGCATCTTACTGTCCCTGAGTCCTACTTATAAGGAGATAAATGTCTTCATCTGGCAACCCCCCTTCTGTATGTCCTTCCTTGCTCAAATGCAGCCTCCTCTGGGTGCAGCAGGAGATTGGTGCACACAACAGCTGAAAGCTCAGCAGCCTGATTTCCAGCAGTCTCTGTAAATGAGTCCTGGAGCAATATCCCCAAGAATGAAATGTGCCTCTTATTTCTGTTCAGAGCTCACAGATACAAACTGAAAATGTCTTAATTTCTGATCTCTTAAAAAAACCCAAAAGTCAAGATTTTAAGGGCCATCTTTTCCGTTCAGCATAATTCTAGAAACTGTGAAGTGGGGAGGTGCTTGTAAAATTTCAGTTTGCATCAACCGGAAATGTTTATTTAAAACAAAAAAAAAGTTTTATCTCACCTGGCATATACAAAGTTCTGGTACATCATGGCAGATACAATTAGAAATATTAGACTGAGTCATGTTCTTTGTTGTTTCTTGAATGTCCAGTTCAATCATGCTTCCCCTTGTACTGGCGGAGGTTTGTATTGTCCCTCTTGGATACCCTGTTCTCTGACTGTCTCTCTTTGTGCTGAGCTCAGGAGCTCAGGCTGTTTTGTGGTGTCTGCCTGGCAGAACAGGCAGGAGTTCTAGTAGCCAACAGCAGCATGTAAAATTAGACAAACCTGTACATGCAAAGCAAATGAACCCAAGCATAGAAATCATCCACCCTCCCTTGGGTTGTTATTTGGGACTACGGGTGTGTTAAAGACCACACATCCGTGCCTCAGGCCAAATCACAGCACTGCTTCATTCTGTTTGTCCACATGGATTTTGTGCCTGTAGTGTGAGTTTTGAAGTGTTTGCATCCAGACAATCTACAGGGGCAGTGCCAGGACTCGGGAGAGCCTCTCTTCCCCTATGCCTGACGTCCTTCCCTGTGAGCTCAGCCAGCCAACAGGCAGCATGCACAGGAGGGGAGTCTGGATTTTAGTCTGATGTAAGCTGTGAAGTTGCTCACATGCTCATGAGATTTGGCTGGGCTGCAGCCTGGGCTGTGGGTCACCATCCCCTAACTCCCCTCCGGTCAGCCTGCTTTGGTTTCTGTTCCTTCCCTTGACAAGGGTCCTTCACCCTTTCTGGAGTCCTAATCCAGCTACTGAGATTTCAAGTGGTTACTCATCCACGGGAAGTGATACAGTCCCTCATTACTTGGTGGTGCTCCCCAGCTAGGAGGGATGTGTGTCAGATGGCTGGAAGGCAAAGGAGTCAGTGATAAAGATCTCGGGACAGCTGTACAGCAGTCAGTCTCCGGAAAAGAAGAGCTTACTGTGGTCCGTCTTCCTCCACTGCTGAGTCCTCCTCAGCCTCTGGACCCAATTTGTTATGGTGCAGCAGGCTGCTGTGTGCTTTTCAGCTTGGATTTTCTTATGTTTTAATTACTGTTTCCAAAGTGCAATTAAAATTAAAGATAATGTATACTATAAGCACTGTTTATTATTCATTACTGTGTGCTCATCCCTGGATGAGCTGTTCTGTAGCCGTGATGTGTTGGTTCCCCACGCAGGGAGGCTGCCTGGGGAGCTTCCTTCTTAAAGGCACTGGGTCAGATCAGCAGCTGGGGGATATCTGTGCTTTCACAGGGCAAGACTCACGTCTCCTTGCTAAGGGTCTGCTTCCCCTCACAGATGGTGGCCTTCTGCTTCCTCCCTGGTTTCACCACTTTCTTCATTTCATCTTTTCTCAGTTGTTTTTTGTTTTGTTACATTTTCTGTAGCATGGAAGAGATCACTTCTGTCTTTTAGCTTGACTGAGATTAGGCACCAAGTTAATTCCAGCTGTTCTTGCTCTTTGCCTGTCCCTGGGTCTAGCAGACAGGATGTGGGAGCTCTTCACTGATAAATGTTGATTTCATCCTTAAGGGCAATGAAACTATAGCAGACAGGTGGGTTTGCAACCTGGAAACGGTTAGCCTTACGTTCACAGTTATGCACTCTGGTGCCTTGCCCTACAGCCAAGCATTCCTGACCAGAAAGCCTCTTTCTCCAGTTTTTGTGAGTTTTTCCTGGTTATTGTCAGTGGTTTTTTGCAGGAATATCAGTCAGAAGGTGTTTATGTGAAACACTTCAAAATTGGGATTGACTGAAAATTTTAAGCAACTAATTTCTCAGTTATGTGTTGGGGAAAGAGGCTTTTGAAGAGGGGCTTTAAAAATGGGATCTAAAGACAATTATCCAGGCCACATTGAACCAACCATTGACTATCATATGGCAACCTCTTTGAAACTGTGATCCCCTGTTCCATATGAAAAGTTTCTTGTAGTTTTATCTTTTTTGTGAGGCACTGTAAATTTCATCCAGACTTTAACTCCACATAAATGATGACTTTAACAAGCTTCTGTGCTGTGTTGCTCACTTGGCATCCACAGCAGTAGGTCACCTGGGGTTTTGGAATCACTCAGGGAGAAGGCTTACCTTGTGCCGAGGGCCCAAAATACAGCCAGGATATAAGAAAATGTGACAGTTTGCACAGGGACAGTGTCCCAGCTAACAGTCATTCCCTGCAATCATCCCTTATGAAATTCCTAGTTATCAGTTGCCTCTCCAAATTGCGTATGAGAGGCAAACAGGAGTGCAGCTTTCAATTGCTGCTCGGAGAACTGGCCACTGTGTGCATGGGATTCGCAACTGCTAGGAGTGTAAGTGTTTTGAACCAGGACTGCTCTTTGGTTACATAGGGGTAGCACATAGTACAGTGGGTCTGACTGGGGTTGTTGTACGCCGAGGCTTCAAGCACAGCAGCTATAATGCTATGCTTCCTGTACAGCTAAAGGAGAGAGGGCTTCTGTCTGGGAGAGAGACCTAGATGCCATCATGCTTTGAAAGAAATTCTGGTCAGAACAAGTTGGTGAATGTTTACTGAGTGGGCCTTGCTATACTGTAAATAAATAAAGCATCATCTGCTGTCTAGTTACAGCAGGGGCGTGCTGGAAAGCACTCCACAATACCTTGTATTGTGCTGCCACTGTCAGTTCTTCAACTTTTTCTGCAAGCATTCTGTGCCAGTGATGTATAGAAGTGCATAGGCAGTGGTAAAGACTTTGTGTGTGACAGTCAGCCATCTGTGCATCCTTGTTCTCTCGTGTACCCATTCGAGTGTGCCCACCTGACAAATACAGCTCAACTTCTTAACTAAGAGGTAGCATGTAAGTCTTTATAGCTTTTTTCAGGGATTCTGCACAGCAATGCCTAATTTTCAGGGACTGTCATTGACCTAAGTGCGTCCCATTTAGATTCTGGACGATACTTGGCTGATGGGACTAGTCAGAAAGTCAGACTAGTCAGCTAGTCAGAAATCCTTGTAGCAGCAAAACACGTAGGCTGTGATTGTTTAAGGTGCCACTGAAAACAATCAGGTCACAGGCTGAGGTTGCTCAGACTTAGAGGCAGAAAAGTTGCTTCAGCCCCGGTGGATTGTATTAAAAGAGGCTGTACATCCATCTTTTCTTCAGATGAGCTGTTATTCAGACCAGGCTTGTCACAGCTCATAAACTGGACTGTAGTGGTCCAGGCCTGCAACATACCAGAAATAAAGGAACCTGAGGCCGCTTGAATTAGAATCTGCTACCAAATTGTTACCCAGTTGAAAGAACGTCTCTTTCTGTTTTCCGTGTTGGCATTGGAGTTTCAGCCCACAGTTGCAATGCAGTGTGAGATAAGCAGAGCTGGTTCCCACAGCAGGTTCCAAGGTGCTGAGAAGGGGATAGGGCAAGCTCTCCAGTGACTGAGGCACCCTTGCTCTCTGTTTGCATACAGGTAACTTGTAAAAATCCGCTTGTAATCCTGAGATAAAATTCTCAGAAACACCCAAGTCTTTGCCAGGAATTTGAGCCTAAGAGTCATTAGCAATCATTGAGACTTGGGGGACTTTTAGCATTATTACCTGCTTTTTGCTATCTTTTGCTGGCTTAGAGCTCCTCTCATTTATGCATTTCCTCCTGAACACATTGCTTGCGAACATCCATTGTTCCTTTATAATTCTCTCTCCAAATACAAAAGGAAAGGGGAAGTTCCTGTTTATCCATTGTGTATCACTTGTTTTATACGTCTCTGCTACCTGTTCAGTGAAGAAGAGGTCCTGTGAGCACCAAAATCAGCAAGACTGCTTATTGAGTTGTATGATGGCTCCTATTCCTCTTTCCTGCTTTCCCCCTCCGCTTCCTGGTGTTTTCAGATCCATGTGACACTAACCACTTGTGCTGTGGCTAATTTGGAGAGACCCAAGTGGTGACACTGGCTTTCTCGAAAGGATAAGGGACGGAGTTTTGCCTGCGCTCCCTTAGCAGGAGGGTGAGTTTGGGCCTGTTTCCTGTCCAGTGTTGAACAACAGTTCAAGAACTGCATCTTTAAGGACACTACTGCTCTGTCACACCTAGTAGAAGTTACCTGTGCAGTTCAAAAGAAAGGGAGAGAAGGAAAATAACTGGCAGCTAGGCAGGATGGTGGCACAAACCCTGTTTCCTTTGGAAAGCTGAATGGATTTCTTCAGTTACTGGTTCCTAAACACATGCTGGCTCCAGCTTTCTCTCCTGCCTGAGCTAGAATGAACAGTCCTGAACATAATGTGTAAGCTGGGGGTACACAGCGAGTGCCTGTTGCAGTGGCCTGTATCCCCTGCGAGATTGCTTTCTACTCTTGCCTCTTCCATGCTTTTTAATTTTTGCCATGCGATGCCTGGGTATTTTCCCTGGCCTGTGGGGATCCAGAAAAGCAGATCAGGAAGTTAAATAATCTCTTCCAGCGTGTGTTCCTTGGCATTTACCGGCCATGATTTTTCTCTGCTGCCAGACTGTGCTGTCACCTAGGTTAAGTCCTTATGGCTTGTCTAAGGGAAGTAGTCTTGACTAAACTGGACTTCTGTGTCTCACATGGCATGACCAGCAATCCTTCCTGTTTACCTCAGCCATATGAGTAATGTGGCCACTGTAAACTCATGACAGTAAAGACTTTACTCATGTTGTGAATGCACGTTAAACATCTGACTGCTGCATCTTCACGGATGAAAGCTGTATCTGTGCTAGACAGACATACAGAAAAGCACGTTTTTCAGCTGCTGTAATCCCTGTGTCCAGCAGTTTTTGCTAAGTATAATGCACCGTGTTCCTTCACCTTTTCTTTTTTTTTTTTTTTTCAGTAAGACTAGTTCCCAGGGGCCTGTATGAGCTGTTAAGTTTCTGTTTCCCATAACAAATCCCTGCTTACAGTTGGCTGTAACTTTGGCAGTCTTTAATGGTTCGCAGTGATGCTTCTCACTTCCTGTGCTTTCCACTGCTTTGGTCTGAATGTCTTTGGAAAATTTCAGGTGTTTCCAAGGAACAGTACATAAGGCAATACATTTTACAGTCATTTAAAAAGAGTTCAGCCTATCCTATTGTTTGCCTTTTTATCCCCTTCATGTGAAGGAAGTGATTTCCACTGCTTTCCCTCCTGGAGGAGATTCTGATGGAGCTGTTTACTGCCATATCAAATTTTGCTTTCATTTGGCACCAAATCCATGCAGAAGTCTGAACTAAAATTTTGTTGAGTGCCACTGTCAGAAAATACCAGATTGTGTTTATGGAGGATATGTGATTGCAGAATCCCAGCACTAGTGGGAATTACTGGTACAACTCTTTCTTTGATCTAAGGAGGTTCTTGGTGGTGTAGGGAAGGGATGAGCCTGCCACCATTGAGGTCGCCTTTCACATCTTTATTGAGCAGGGCAAACAGACTAGTTTGGAAGGTATGAGTGCTGCAATTTGTGAACCGTGTGATGCAGGGGCCTATAATCTTCTCATGACCTTGTGATTCAGCATCTTGCTGGATATGAGGTCAGTTTGTAGTTCAGCATCACCACGCTTGGCTGCATGACACTGGCTCCATTCTGAGAGGATCCAGAGAAACGTGCAGCCGCATGAAGCCTCCAGCATTTAATAATGAACCTGTTAAACGTAAGTGTCAGTTTTTTCCCCTTGCTTTTCACCTTTCCTAATGGTTTAAAACAAAGGAGAGAGCAACATTAGATCTGCTAGCAGTGAAATGCTTTAGTGGCCTGTGCAAGCCTTTCTGGATTCACCCCTGTGAAATGGCATCTCTGCATGGGCCAGCCTGTAGCTTTCACAGTTGGGGTATGATTACGTTAGGGCTGGTTTTATTCAAGTGAATGCCTGTTGCAGTTTTGCAACTTCAAAATATCATTCTTGCTTTAAAGACATGCCATAGGAGGATGTAGAATAAGTGGACAGGTCGCACCACATCATGTCCCTCAGCCTGTTCCTGGAGCTCCCAAGCTCTAAGGTGCCAAGGAGCAGAACTCCGTTGTGGGGTTGCTGGCAGGAATGAGCTTCAAGAGTGAACTCCATGGTGCGATTGTCTATTGCTTTTGAAACTCATTTACTTGGAGCGTGTCTGCAGATATCATGGTCTGAACTGCTGATCTGTTAGGAGGGAGGGTGAGCTGCTGCTTTTGAACCCAACTGTGTGATGGCTGGCTGCAACTGAAGCAGGGATGGGAGGAAGCCAGCGGGTGATTGTGGAGGGAGTTGGTTTGTGCTACAGGATTCTGTGCCCCGTTCTTGGGGGGCTGCTGGGCTTCCTGTCTTACTATAGGAAAGGGTGCCTATTTAAACGATTTTACTGGTAGAAGTTAGACGAATAGACTGTTCTGGATTAAAAAAAGAACCTTAAATAGAAGTATTATCTGTGTTTGATGCTTTTTAATAGGTGTTTTTTCCTGGTAGGTGTAAATCTTCATGGGTCCTGGTAGCTCAGCAGCATTCAAAAGCTAATGAGCTGCTAATTATCAGCCCTGCCCAGGCTAATTAGTTCTGTTAAGAGTGTATTAATCTAGGCAGAGCTCTGAGCTAATGCAGCTTTGCTGCTCTAGGACTTTAGCTGATGTGGTCAAAACTGGGAGGTAGATCTCTGAGTTTGGTCTGCTCTGCATGTAGAGGCTCTAGGTACTGTGATTTCTCCTAGCAGCCATGAGAGCTTTCCTCCCGCAAGCACAAATGCCCAGTCTCCAGGTCCCAAGAACTTGCACGCATTTGACTGATCTCCCCAATTTAAACATACCTACTGTGCACTTCCCTCGAGCATGGCAGCACTGTGGAGGGAACTTCAAGAGGGGGAGGTCAGAAGGCAGCAGGCTTGGTGGAACAGAAATCGGCAATGAGACACCCCATGATTGCACTAGAGGTGATAGAAACTCCCCTTCCTTCCTCCTCACAGGCGTGAGCTCAGGTGCGTCAATACAGCTTTTCAATAGTTCTAGCCCTAAAGCCCTTTTCTATTCTTATGTTTTGTCCAGTGAGTCGGTTGCTTGGAAATAAAGATCTGCAGATTTGTGATGGTGCAGGATATGGTATATTTTGTTTTGCTGGTAGGTTGCTTTGTCTTTCTGGGGCTTAGGTTGCCACGTGGTTTCACTTTGGTTCCCGGTTATATTCTAGAAAGAAACTCTATGTGCAGTACTCTCCAGCAGCCTAATAGCATTGATTTATTAGGCAAATATCATTGTTCTGTTTATGCAGACAAGTAGGCAAAGCAGCTGCTGTAAAACTCATGGTGATCTCCTAAAATAGGGAGATCTAAATCTGCACTCATCTGGGAGAAAAAGGCAAACTATTTGAGGCTGGTTGGCCTATTCTAATAACCCTTCATTTCTCAACTTTTTCTTCCAGCCCCATGGGAACCTGTACTCAGCATTCCCTAGGTGGCTGTATTTGTGATGTTGGTCAGTACCGCCTCTCAGTGCAGCTTTCTAAAGCTTGGTTAATAAATGGGATCCCTTTGGTTCCCCTTTATCTGGTGCCCCATCCTGCTCTCTGCAGGTTCCAGTTCCAGAAGTGATAATACACAGAGTTCACAGACAGTGAACAACAGAAACCCCAAAGGGGTTCTTCATCACAATAATGTTGGTGCCAAATAAAGGAGAAGGTAAAATCAAGGGGACTGTGAAAGGAGTGATGCGATGAAACACACTTGTCTGGGAAAAGGCCCTTACTGACATGATGTTTTGCTTTGCTTTACAGGTACTCTCCATCACTATGAGCTTATTTTATAGAGGGACTGTAGCCTGCTTGATCAGTGAATGTTAAGTCTCCCATCTGAAGGCGGGTTGATTTGGTTCCTTTCTGCCACTAAGGATTGTGGTTGATGAATGTATTTGCCCCACCATCTCTAAGTTAATGGTGAGCCAAGGACAGACGTGAAGCAGCTCCTTCCCTGGATGTTCATGTGGTATCTTTTTAAAGCATCGCAACATCTCGGGCCCCCTGGTAGCACAGGATATGGAGGCTCTTGAAGTTGATGACATCAGCCCTGCCTTGGAAGTGACTGAAGACTTTTTCAATAGTTTTGATACTAAGCTTGAAAAGATTGTGCAGCCCTCTGAGGTGTACGGTGTACAGGAGGTCCCCGAACTGGTTGGGCACGAAGTATTTGATCAGATCACAGAGAGCAGGAATCTGAGGAACGTCGCCTCCTTAGCCAAAAGTAACCTCATCTGGGATCACTGCAAAAATGGCCTCTTGGAAACCAAAGCTCAGACAGCATTCCCTGCCAAAGACCAGCGCGTGGTGCAGAGGGGAACAGCTGCTGACAACCTTGCTTGGGCAGGGGAAGGGGAGACCACAGCTTTTAACATCTTCAATATCTGCCAGCGGAGGAGAGACAGGCCTCGCTCAGTGAATGACATCCTGGTGCAGAATGAGGAAGCCTCTGCGTTCAAGCCAGGACACAACAGGTCACGCTCCGATATCAGCCATGTAAACTGGGGAGTGGTCTTCACGGGCACCTCCCTGCAGCAGCCACCTGCACCTGGTCAGGACAATAACTGTGCTCTGCTCTCTTACCTGGCATTAACCAAGGGAGAGGACATCCAAGGAAACACAGGTTTGTGCTGATGCTTTATTGTTTCTGGTGATATGGGGACTTTCCTATTTGTTCTTAATATTTATCTTGAAAGAGGAGCTGCATGTTTAAAAAAACCAAACAAACCCCCCAAAAAACAACTGTGAGGTAGCTCTTAAGATGATAGAAATCAGCATGGCTCTGTTATCTTTGATACAGCTCTGTCTGTTTGCCTGCCTAAGGATCAGTTTTTAAATGAATCTTGACTTCTGTTCCTTTCACTGTTTGATAAGCTAAGCTTGGTTTACTTTTTGCTTCTATTTTGTTCAGTTTGACTCAGGAAAAAATAATTTATTAGTTGCGTATTTCTGATCATTTCCTTACCTGATTTTCCCAAACTAAAAAAATTTTGAATGCTAAAGCTATTGGGAGAATGGCAAATCCAAACAAAGGCAGTTTTCATAAAAGGTAGAGAGTGGCCATTAAAAAGAGGGCATACAAAGCTTTACTGTAAGGCCTGAGATCTCTGCTCTGTTTCCTTAAGAAATGCTGGCTATTCAGTCCATAAACAATTAACAAACTCAAGCATGCAGTTTGTGCTTGTCAATATTAAGGCATCTCTGCCAGCTTTGTATGGGGTACAGGAAGCCTTGTTATCAGATTGAGGCAGGCGTCTCCAGTGAGCCATATGAAGGGATATTTCGGCAAGTGATACTTTTTCCTTTTCCTTTCTCGAGCACTGCACTGGAAGAGGTTGTGCTCAGGGCTTCGGAAACATTGAACCAGTGTCTCCATCTCCATGATTTATTTTGTAGATGCCAGAAGGGGACTGGGCGCTTAGGGGGAAGAAAAGCAGTTAGTACCACAAAGGTTTTATAATCTAAATAAAGGCAGGACCTAACAAAGGAATTTAAAAATCAAAGGGTTGTGAAAGCATGCGTGTGTGTGTATGGTGGAATGGCTCCAGTTATGAATAGATAGCCTGTTTAGGGTTAAAACAAGCATTTTGGCTTAGGTTTTCCAGGTAAGTCAGCTGTTTTGGAGCATGAAAAGCAGGTGCCTAAATGGTTGTGTTTGTGGATGTGTGCGTATATAAATATATATAATATGTAGGTATTTATGTATGTATGTATATATACATACACAACCTGTAGGTTATTGTATTATATTGTGACATAGTTGCTGTATCCCAAAGAAGGGTGCTCCAGGTTTACAAAGGCAAGTATTCGTGCTGTTATTTCTGTTTAGGGAGATATAATGTTTTCTGCAAAGTGGGGTCTCTGGTCTGTGTCCTTCCTGTGGAAGGGATGCAGAACAGGACACAGAGCTCTCAGTTTCTGTTAGCTGTATTCTGGGCATCTCATGGGTTTAACTTAGCATGCAAAACTTTTAAAATCTAGCCATTAAATGTCAATACACGTCCCCGATAGTGTTTTAAGCTTAATCTTTTTGGCACAATTTCCCCATGGAGCCCTCAGAAAAAGAAAGGGGTTCTGTTACTTAGACTGTTTATAATAAGAAATACCTAAGCCATCCTGCATTTAAAGACTTGTTCATGTACTTATTCAGTGAGAGTGATTTCAAGCTGCCACTGGATCCCCAAGCTGCAAGAAGCGAGCTGCCAATCCAGCTGGTGCTGAGCAGCATAGTCCGAGGCCAAACAAGTCCTCCCTTCTGTCAGTCCAGGGCTTAGGCAACTGCGGGAACACATTGGGGCACACCCTGATGCATTGCACCTCTGTCTGGGGTGAAGCAAAATACATTTGCTCCTCCCTTACACACAAATGGAAGATGGTGTGATGCGGCTGTTCATAAAAGGAAGCAAACTAGAAACAATGATGTAGGTTTTTCTTCACCTTCTGTCAAACAAAGAAATTTTATTGGGAAGTGCAGTGCTGGGACACTATTGCTTCCGAAGTCAGGGACCACGTATTGCAGAGTCTCACCCCTCCTGGGTGAGAGTCGCCGCACTTTAAGAAGCTTCAGCCGTTCCAGTCCACCTTGCTTAGAGACAACAGACCCTGGGAGACGTGCCAACCCTCTGGAAACCCTAAAAGGACCTTGCTGTATCCAGAGTCGAGTCTATACCGGGACTTCAAGACAGCGTCTAGAAGAGCTTGATAGAAAACCTTCTGTGTTATAACCATGAGAGGAAAAGACAAGAAACGCACTCTGTGTACAGCTGGATCTCACTGTGGGATTCCTGAAGCTAGGTTGTGTCCAGGATTCAGTCACCCTACCCAGGATTCAGCGTGTACCCAAGGCATGCAGCTTTAGTAGTAGCAGCGGAATTCAGCGGTACTCTTCCCAGCCCCTCAACAGGCACATGTGCTGTTTAAATGCAGTTAATGCAGTGAAGTTTTTCTCCATACAGGAAAAGTGAACAAACTGTGTTAGTGTGATATACTCCTTATCGTTATGATTTCGTGTGAAACAGTTTGTAGTTGTGAGTTATAACTGTGAAGACCTCCCATCTACAAAGTAGTTTTGTGAAGTATAGCAATATTAGCACTCTTAAGAAAAACAGAAATTGACAGATTTCCATGAAGAAAACCCTTGTTTTTACACTGTCTGCAACAGTGTCAGGTATCTTATAGCCCATCCATTCCTCAATTTCTCTGTGGTACCATGAACAAGTCCCACTGCTGGGCTCAGTGCTGCCAGAAGTGTAGATCTCTTCAAAACGGCTTTTTACAGAAGAGACTCAGTATGGTCAAGTTCTGGGATTTCAAAGGTGAACCAAGCAAGGGAGGGAAATGGATTAGAATGAGTGGCTGAAGAACTTCTCCCAGTACTCACCTGAATCCCAGCAGCAGACAGTACATCTAAGGTTCTCGGCCCATGCTTTTTCTGTTGCTTTTTGCAAAGGTGCAAGGTATTTGTCAGGGCTTGCTGTGTGCCCTCCAAGAGCCTTTCTGCATGGGATGTTTGAAGGCAGCGGTACCTTCTTTGAGGAAGGAGAACTTCTGTGCTCTGAAAATGCACTCTTTTCACCTGTTTCCTTAACCTGTTCTGTTCAGCTGCTGTGCAGGTTTTAGAAGGTAGCCGTGGTATTGCTTCCCTCTGTGTTCACAAGAGAGCCTGCCATAGAGTTTGCTGCCACTGTGAGCTGAAAAGAGAAAAGCAAAAGCAAGAAAGTAGATGTTGCAGGTACATGTATCTGTGACTGGTAATTATTCTCCACAAGAGACTGAAAAATGTAATTTAAGGTTGGATAAAAGCTGCTGCAGTGGTTGAAGGGGTCATGGTGGCCACAGCCTGTGGAGACATCCCTTTCCAGGGCTTGAATACATGTTAAATGAATGCATATGAGATACTGGGAGCAACTTCAGCCACTCTTTTCAGTCCTCATTGCAGTAAAGGACTTCCCTCTGGAGCCTGCAGAGGTCTCCCAGTCCTCTGAGGCTGACCGAGTTGCTGCATAGATTAACTCTCCACAATTTTTTTTCCCCTTATCTTCATAGTATATTTATTACTATGAGCTTATCTGTTCCTTCTGCTTGCTTTTTTAGAATACAAATAAAACGAAACTGGATCCTTTCCATGTGCTGGGAAAGAAAAGGATCTGAAAAGAAGCTGTGCCTTTCGGGGCAGTATCTCCTTAGGCTTGCTGGCAAAACAGCTAGTGTACTAGAAGTGAGCACTGTCAGAGCAGTGTCAAGCCGTAAGCGGAGCTAGCAAAGACGGAAGTTGTAAGCAAATTCAGCACAGGCTTTTGTATTTCTGGGCATGTGGCCTGGCAAACAAAGGGAGAATGCTGCTTCTGTGGTATCCAGCAAGAGCTTGCTTAGATCAGTAAAACACAATGTGTGAGCAGTTATCTTTCTTTAATGGTCATGTGGATGTTTTCATTCAAACACAGGCACTCCCGAGAGTGTGGGTGCTACAGTACTTTTCCCGGGTAGCTGTTTTGTTTGCCTGCCATGCCTGTGAGCTTGGGGAACTCCAGAGCTGTCATTGCGCTGAGCACCTGCACGCTGATAACCTGTCCTGACTGCAGAAGGCTGATGCCTTGTGCCCCTCTCCAAAAAGCAGCGACGCAGGTACTCAGCCAGCCCCATTCGTTTTGGCAGTATGCTCTGTCAGTAAGCTGAGCCTATGGGGTGTTTGCAGCACTGTGGCATGGCAAAATACCAGAGAAAGGCAACTGCCTTAAAACTGGCCAATGGGCCCAAATTCTACTCTGTCTGATCAAGGCCAGGATTTCACCACCTCCTTTCAGCAGACTGGTTTTAAAAAATACCTTTTCCCCCCCCTCCCCTCCCTCTTCACAACTTTTTATCTGGCTGGGAGCCTACTAGTGATCATTTGGGCCGCTTTGAAGGTATGATTTTGTACTCAGTTGTGCAGGGGATATTTCAAGAGAGCTTTGAGCCCCTCTTCATATAGTTCTTGTACATATTACATACTTTTCTAGTGTGTTTTTGTGGAGGTGAGACATCTAAATATGTATTCATGAGCAACACACCACTGATTCACAGGCTGGGCATTGGAGGTGATCCTTGAATTCTGAGGAGTCACTTTACAGTGCTGCTTTCTCTTATTCTGGTGACCACCCAGACTTTATGTTAGGGTGTTTTCTTTGTTTGCCAGATGTCCTCACCTTCGGCATGAGTGGTGGTGGCTGGTATTAGCTCTGTGCCTGTGATGTTGGCTCATGCAGCATTTAGTGGTATATATCAGTGTGTTGAGCAGGTTTGTGGTGGTGGGTCACAGGAGCAGATGGCAGTGCCATCAATTGCTGCCGTTGTTCTGCTCGGGGAGGAGCTGCAAAGACAGCTGGCTGGAAAAGCTAGCAGGTAAGGGAGCTACTGCGGAGGTGGAGGTGGCCAGAGATCCTGAGAGGTGTGAAACACTGGAGGTGTGACATTGCAGCCTTCATGCTTCCCCTCCAGTGATGGCCAGGTAAAGCCTAGCTCCTGACCCATCTTCCAGAGAGGTTTCTGAAGCCCAATTGCCATTTGTGATTTTGCAAAAAGCACCCCTGTAGCACTGTCTTTTGTCTGTGGTGTGGAGAAGCTGCACAGCCAGGGCAAACCAATAGCCTGTTAATTGCCACTGGGATGGCAGGACATTATAGATCCGTGGTGTTGTGCAGAAGATAATGGTGCTGTCATCCAAGAGGCAGATGTGCGGAAACAACACTTCTGCACCTTCCTCTCTGGAGAGCAGGAAGCCTCAAACCACTTGGAAATAATCCCGGAGGTATCAAGCCAGTTGGAGAACTGATGCCCCCGCTGTGGCCCATTTATTTTCAACATTAAAAGGTAGTCAAGAAAAAAGTAGCCGTACTGCAGAGATTTGAGGCCTTTCAAGACTTAAGGAGGCAAAAATGTTATTTAAAATCCAGCGTGACTTGGATGCCCTCCACTGCGGGGGTCCATAAGCGCCAGGGACTGTCTGTGCATCTGGCAAGAGATAGCCCCTTCTCCCGGGAGATCATGGCTTAACTATACCACACAGTAAGGATAGGGAGGGTGCGCAGGGACAAACAGAGGTGAGGCGCTTTGCCCAAGATCAAATGGGAGTATAATTTGGATCACCTCACTTCAACTCATCTGCTGGATGATACTTCCCCTCTATCCCCCCTGTCTCATTTGGGGAGCGCTGCACTTGTTCCCTGCAGGCTCACTCCTGATTGCTCCTCAGGCTTGGGCACCCTCCAAGCTGGAACAGCCATGGAGTCTGGCAGAGAGCAGCAGCAGCGGAAGGGGCTAGGTTAGGCAGCTGCCTCGGGTGGAGGGAAACGTGTCCTACTCCACTGCCTTGGCTGGGAGGCTGTGGGAGGGTGCAGAGTGATGGAGAGGGGAGTGCGGTGGGAGGCAATGGGAGGGGCTCATATACAGGGGATGAATTCACAGTGCAGGAGGATTACAGTTAGCAGCACTGATGAGTTTGGTTGTGAAGCTGTTCTGGTTGGGAGGGTTATTCTATATGGAGATTCTTGTTCTGGAGTTACAACACTCCATAAAGCTAATGAACAGAGTTTTCATCTCCTGGGGCAGTGCTGATTGCTTCCAGTGATGTTGTGGTGACTTTCATAACTGAATTTTCAGGTTAGTTGCTATTATTCCCTTAGTGGCGTCAGCTAACTCTGCTAATGTGAACTGACCCTGTTTTTGTAGCTTTGACAGTCACTTTATACCCTTTCTTCCTCCTTTTTAAAGCTGAATTGAGTGAATTTATTAAAGAAATCAGCAAATCCGTCTTCATTTGATAGTCTCACTTATTTTGCAAGTGCTGCTGTTTTATGCATCTCCTAGCATCTCTTTCAACTCATTATACTTCTGTCTCTTCCGGAGTTGAGTCCTGTTTTGGGTTGGTCTTGCCCTTTGACTGAATCCAGCCTTCTTCTCCACTGCCCCCTTGGCACAGGCACTGTGTCAGCACGCACAGGGTGCCCGTGGTCTGCTCAGCAAACACTATGCAAGTGTTCGACTTGCTGCAGAGGAGCAAAAACAATTCGATGGAGTGACTGGGCAGCCAGGATCCTGCAGAGTTTCTCGTATGTTTCTTGTGCATTGCCATACCTGAAAGGAAACACATAAAGAGTAATTTGTTCAGGTTCTTTATCCATTGGTTTTGGCAGTTCATTCAGTGAGGAGCTTATTTTTGGTAAATGGCTAAGCCAGCCTCACTAGCGATGCATAAGTCTAAAATTAAGAGTTTGCAAGTTCAACATTTTCAAAGCAGGTTTTGCTTTCCCTAAGCCTAAGGAAGGTGAAAAAGAGCGAATGCCCTTCTGGTGGGGAGAGATGCTGTTTCTTTATATAAATTAATGCAAACTGCTACCTAGTTAAAAGTAGTGGTCTCTTGAAAAGAGTTGGCATTGAGAGAAGAGGCCAGATTTGGCTCCAGGACAGCCGTCTGCTGGGAATTTGTGGCTAAATATCAATGCTATTATTTCAGCTCCAAGTGGAATCAGATATACTCGCCTGAAAGAGATACACCTGCAGAGTCAGATGGGAAAACAGGTGGGAAGAAAAGGTTGTATGTTTAAGTAGGAAGGAAGTGGACATTGTGGGTCTGACTCACACTGGCTGAGGCACTGTTTGTCCCTGATCCAGCAAGCCCCACCAAGCAGGTGACTAGCCCAACCCAATTTCAGAGCATTTTAGGGCCTAAAGGTGTCTGCTGAGTTCTATGGAAATCAGAGAGGAGGACTATTGACAAAAACTCTGTAACCTAATGCTCATCTCTTACTAAGCATTAGGGAACCCAGAGAGGAGTGCCACCCCTAAGAAACTAGGCGTTTCTGCTTCTGCCCTTTTCCAGGTTACTTGGTATTACTGTCATCCAAAATGTTTCAGTGGTGGAAAACAGCAGGTTTTTCTGCCATACCAACAGGGACGCAAGTACAGTCGGTTGTTCAGGAGCATGTATCTTCTGGACATGCTGAGGTGACGTTTGGGCTCCCTCTCCTATGGTGCTGATTGCACCAATTGCCCCCAAGTGTGGAGAGGGGTAGGTGTGTGCTTGGTGCAGGGTTCCTGTCTGGGAAAAGTGGGCAATTCCCAGAGGAGAGGAGAGACACTGAGGAAGATATTGCCCTGCCCCAGCTGCTGAGTCTCTCTTTGTTTCTATCTACCTCCTTCTCCCTCTTCCCTTGAAATTATAACTCCAAATGGCTCATGCGTGGGCCATTTACTGTGATTATTTCCTTTTTTTTTACTCTTCCTCAATTTACTCTCCCTGTCTCTGTAGGGAGAAAAAGAGATGCAGTTTCTGTTTGGAAGGTGGATGGATAGATGGTAGCGTTTGCTCTCTGAGTGGAAGGTATTATCTGGCACACCGCACGTCGAGGAGATAAAGGAGCAGAGGGTTGTAAAGTGTGTGTGTATGTGTAGCATATGGATTCAACCTGTCTCTGCCAGCATCTATTGCCTGGACCTAAACAATACAAGGCATTTGAATTTTAATCAACTTGGCTACTGGTTCTGTCCCAGTTCGAGTGAGAGTCAGTGGAGCCGATTCACGGGAGCTTGAACGGAGGGAGTGGGGTGAAGGAGGGAGGGGGGTGCCTCTGAAAGGCAGGGAGAGATAGCCTTTCTCTAACTTAACAAAAGACAAGCAAACCTGTGTGCAGATGAAGGGGGAGGTGGCTGGGGGAAGGTTACGAGTTGTCTTATTATGGAGAAGCTTGAACTGTCATCTGTACTTGATGGAAGCGAGAGAGATTGCCGTTGGAGCTGCAGAAGCGCTGCCTCCCTGATTGGATTAATAGAAAGGGAAGATGACTCTAGAATGGCTGCCCATTATCTGCACTACAAAGGGATTAGTGTGGGTTTCAGAGAAATTAATGGCTTTTGAGTTAGCGCAGAAATACTAATGAATGTCAGGGCCAGAGATGTACGGTGGACAAAATTGGTTCTCTTTTAGTGTGTGTGTGTGTACGTGTGCATGCATGTATCTATCCATTTGGGATATGAAAGTGTGCTTTTTCTCTACCATTTTGAGTTTTAGATTAGGCTTTCAGTTTTCATATTTAGCTGAACTACTCTCGAGTAGCTTATTTGTTGGCAAAGTATAGTTATATTGATTTCTTTTCCACCTTTTCAGACCTAGTGCCAAAGGAGCAATTTTTAATTGTTGTTTTGGTTTTAGTCATATATGCAGGAAATCTTCGTAGATAAAGTATAGATTACTTTGAAGATGGTGTTAAATGCAAGCTCCATTCTGAGTAAGTGGTCTATGTGGGGAAGCTGAGGCTGAGCTGGCAAGGCAAAACTGAAGTGCGTCCTTTTTGTTAGTGCAGATGGGAGGTAGCATCCTTCCCCCATTTTTTAACCCCCATGAGGTTTGCATACTCACATTAAGTATATCAAACAGTTAATTCTCATGTATGTTCAATGTGAAAGTTTAATTGAAACTTGTCTACTTAATCCTTATAAATCCTTAAAGTTGGTCTTCACTGAAGAGCTAGCCAAAGCTTTTACACTGTTGCTGAATTCTTCACCTGCCCACACACGAAACTCTCACAACCAGCTACAGCAATGTTTTCAGCCAAGGACGAGAGCATCTCCTCAGACTGTAGGTTACAGCCCAAGTTCTCCTTTCTCACCAGTTGGTATCAGAAGCCCCTTCGACAGTAACTAAATCCCTCAAATACTCACAGTCCCTGACCCTCCTTGGGCCCCTGGGAGGACAGACAGACTCACCCATTAGCCAGCAGTGGAGAGAGCAGCTTGGTCAGCAATCCTGGCCATATTAGCTGGGAAGCCTGGTACAGATGGGCATGCAGTAACTTCCATACAGGCTCATCTTTGGCTCTTTGTTTCCGAGCTTCATCAAGCCCAGATGCTTCTGTTCTCTTAGCTCTGCTTTGAAGACATCTTGGGTGCACTCAGAGCTGATCATGTCTAAAACTTGTTAGACCGTGGCCTGTTAATGTGAGTGGTAACTGATTAAGCTGAGATGCTGAAAGTATTTTGTGCCTCCAGCTGTTTACCCTATCCTTCTTTCAAAGGTTGTCAGCCTGAGGGCAGAAACCACGAGTGAAACAACTCCCCACAACTCCCGTATTTCTGCTGTTTGTAACAATACATGTTAAAGATCAATTAATGCTGATTTTGTTTTGACCTAATTGTGCCAGGCAGTGGATGAGGAGCTGTTCCCAGGTGGCTGCCTTCTTCCTGAGTTGGGAATAGCAGTCTCCAAGGGAGATGGACAACTGCAGGCAGAAACCTTTTCACTTGTGTCTGTTAATTTTGCCACCATTTGTAAATCAAGACCTATCGCAGGTACCCTTACTGGAAAGGTGAAGTAGAAGTCAAAGGGGAGCAAGAGTTTGTTCCTCAGGGCTGGGTTGTTTTGGGGTGCCAACTATAAAAGTCAGTGTTAGAGCATAACAGTGAATGCCACTGAATTTATACAGGTACCAACAAAAATCCCAAGGAGCCACATGTCCAGCCCAAGGTGAAGATACAACATTTGCATGTATCTGGCTGAAGTGGTGCAAATCAGACTGGAACAAATTTTGAACAGAAACCTTATTTAAAACTCAGAAGTGCTTTAGATAATTCCTTTTAAATTTGTATTACTTTTTTGCCTGGAGTGACTCATGTATGGCTGGTTTTGTAGGGATGAAGAAATGCCCCTCGGCTTTGCTTTGGGCCAAGGTTTATGAAGGGGTCTGCTTTGCAGCACTTGAAGTGCTAAGGTGCTTAGATAGACGTGTTCAAGTCTGGGCAGCCTCTTTCTTTTCATTTTTGGTCATGTCTGCTGGTCCTGAGTCCCATTCTTATAAATCAGCAAAGCTCCTCTCTAGTAAATGGAGCTGTGCAAGGTATTTTGGTCCCAGGTCGTACTGAAATGTGGTAAGAAACTGCTGTTGCTGGGCACAATTCTCCATTCCCCATGTCCTGGGTAAGTCCAGGTGCCAGATGCGGTGCCCGGCTGCTGGCAGCGGGGCTGTTCGGGCCAGATCCCATGCTGTGCCCCTCAGCCACAGGTGGGACCTCTCCGGCAGAGTGCGTTTCAGAAGGGGCAAAGCACGCTACGACGGTGTGAGGAGTGAGGAAGAGGGTGTGAGGAGCAGCCCAGGGTCAGAGGAGGAGAAGGCACTGGAGACCCTGGGGAGATCATGATTGAGCAGGTATCTCCCATGTGGAACCTCATGCTGGAGAAAGTGGAGATTTCCTGAAGGAACTGTGGCCATGGAGAGCTCACGCACGAGCAGGTTTATCCTGAAGGACTACAGCCCCTGGAGAGGACCCACACTGGAGCAGGAGAAAAGTGTGAGGAGGAAGGAGCATCAGAGAGGAACAGACCACGACCCCCTGTTCCTCATCCCCCTGTGCTGCTTGGGACTGGGGCGAGGTAGAGGGGTTGTCTGTGAAAGCATAAAGTTGAGCCTGGGGAAGAGGAGGGCAGGAGGGAAAGGTGGAGTTCTGATTTGTATTTGTTTCTCTTTGTCAAAATCTATTTTAACTGGCAGTAGATTACTTGATAATATTGTACCCTTCTCGACTAGGCTCTAGGAGACTTGTGGTATTCTGTTGCTGTGTCACTATTCTCCTGAATAATCTCAGGAAAATTGCTTTGTTTCTCTGTCCCGCTGTTTCCCCGTCCCCTTTTTGTAAAGTGTTTTGGTACCTCTGGGTGAAAAAGTGCGGTAATTATACCCTTTGGTGTGAAGGCTATTTCTGTGATCCCATCCTCCAGATACATCATGTGTGGGCAGGAGAGATATATAAGCCAGAATGACATAGCAATTTGAGATGATTATTTAAAAATAATTAATGGTAACTTTCTCATTTTGTTTCCTCCAGAACACAAGCCAATGTTCCCAAATATTCTGAAGAAGGGATACGTAGAAATTAGAAGAGACAATGACAGCTACTGGCAAACCTGTTACGCTGAGCTCTCCCCATACAAACTGTACCTGTATTGCTTGGACAGCAGTGGCAACCAGACTCTTCCCACCGTGTATCCCCTCATGCGTTTTCAAAGGGTCACTGTTAGTGGTTGCATTGAAACCAAGGTGGTGGACGCTGTCTTGTCAGACAACTCGCAGCTACAGCTGAAGGCGGAGTCCTCATGGGAGGCTTTGGACTGGGGACACAAACTCTGGGAGGCAGTGCGTGCTTCTGTGCCTGCTTTCACAAGACAGCAGGAGAAACTGGAGAATGTGCCAAAGCCTGAAAATAACAGTGACCTTTCTCAAACCAATGGATTGTTAGAAAAGCCCGTGGAGCTCTTGCTATCCATGAATTTGACTGAAAACACTAAAGAGTACCAAAATATTCTCAAATCAGGAACTCTTTATAGGTTAACTGTCCAGAATAACTGGAAGGCATTTACTTTTGTCTTGAACAGGTCTTATCTCATGGCATTCCAACCGGGTAGGCTTGATGAAGATCCTCTGCTGAGCTACAATGTCGATGTGTGCTTGTCGGTGCAGACAGATACTCAGGATGGCTGTGACTCTTGCTTTCAGGTCATTTTTCCTCAAGATGTCCTCCGCCTGCGTGCAGAAACCCGTCAGAGGGCCCAGGAGTGGATGGAGGCACTGAGAGCAGCAGCCAATGCTACTAGAAGTTTAACTCAGAACCCACAGGTCACACTTAGGAACAAGCCTGGAGATCGGCTCTTTGGAAATGATCTTAGAAAGAGCAAGCGCCAGTCTGTGACCACCAGCTTCCTGAGCATCCTGACCACGCTGTCTCTAGAGAGAGGGCTCACGGTTCAGAGTTTCAAGTGTGCAGGTAAGCAACCAGGCTGCGGCATCTTTACCCACTCCCCTTCCACAGGAAAAAAAAAATCACTTGGAAGAGCACGTATGTGTTTTGGCAGCACACAGCCGTTCCCTGCTTCACACTATGGCCGTAGACACTTCCGTGTGTTAGCCTTTTTTTGCTCTCTGTAAAAGGTGGAGAAAAGCCTTTGTGATATTTAGGGATTCACCTGCATTTCATAAGCAATGCTGAAACATTAGATCCTGCGCCTGTAACATATGGCACTACATGGGCCAGGGCTGCCTTAACAAGGTGGCTGAGCTGTTTTCTTGCTTCAGGACACTGGAAAGGTGGTCCAGAATCAAAGGGATTTGAGTTCTGAATATGATGCAACTTTCTGACTTCTATCGATTTTGTTTCCTTTTATTACCGTGTCTCCTCCAAGTTCTTTTTGGAGCTCAGTTTCACCTCTGGGTCATCTGGGGAGACTCCTCAAAAACATATATGCTTCCCTGAAACACTGTTGTTTAGCGACATGTGTTCCATGACTGAAGTTCAGGCATGAGCTTATCTGCTTGGTTCTTAAGGCGGGGGTGAAAACATGACCTTAAGCCTCTGCATCTAATTGTAAATCTTGCTTCATTTGAATGCTGACTCTATTCTGAGGCAAAAGCATGATTTTATCCAGCTTGGGAATGAAGTGAAAATAGAGAGGACCCGTATGAATGCAGTTCTTTGTCCTTTTACTTCAGCGGGGGCCGTCTTTGTGGAGCAAATTTGGGAGCTTTGTGCCTAAATTGTACTCTGGCTGGCTTTAGTTGTATCCGCTTAGAAATAGTCAGCTGTATCAGAAGCGGCGTTTCTGGAGGGTTTTCTTGTTATGGGAGCTATGAGGGTCCTGCCTCCTCCCCACTCTGCTCTGGGGTAGAGGAGCTGTCTGATGTGGGTGTCTCCTCTTGCTCTGGAACCACACATGGCTCTGGGGGGGCTCTGTGCGGGCCCAGGACCTGCTGGCTGGCCTGAATCCCTTCCAAGGGAGACCTGAGCCCCAGAAGTACTGGGTTGCTGTCCGAACTGGCTGTGGGTGCAGCTGGGTTCGTCCTGCTCTGGTGGTCACCTGCAGGTGGTGTTCCTGCTCACCTCTCCACCATGCGTTGCACCCACCTGGCAGCTGGAGCATCTTGAAGGTTGGCCTCACTGCAGTTAATGATTTGGTCACACTGGGGCTTCTGCGTGAATTCAGTTCTGTTCTTGGCCACAAACTTTGTGTGACTTCACGTCCATTTTTTCTGGGAGTAATTATGTGCCAAGCTACTGCTGAAACTGCAGGTGCCTGGGTCCTGTGATAACTGATTAGCTGAACACTATTGGGCAATGGTCATGTCTTACCTCTAAGGGTAGTTGTGAGAGTGAAAGCTGCAGGGAGACTCTGGGAACGGCTCAAATAAGTACCCCAAGATGGATCCAGCCCAGTGTGTTACCCAGCAGACAGACTCGTGAAACTCAAGAAGACAGCAGAACTGACAGCCTCATTCTAAGATAGTGTCCCAGATGAGGTTAAAACTTTATTCCTTTCTTCTCGTTTCTTTTAATTCAAAGCTCAGTAGAGGAAAATTTTGTAATCTTGCCTCATTCTCTGACTGAGGTCCCAGAGAGTTTCAAGTGAGCGTTTCCAATTACCTCCTCAAAAATAGGATCAGGCCCTAGGATGGCAACAAAATGAATGTCTCTACTGTGACACAGGTTTTAGTCTTGCATTATATAGTATGGGAGCAGACTTTTCTGTGTGAAAGGGTGGATTTCCTCTTCCAAACGTGGGATGATTTGTCTGTACTCACTTATGTGTTCCCAACAGAAATAAGGTGCTCTGACCGTGTCAGCGTTACATGGAGTCTTTTCCTAATATACAGGCATTCCCAGTGCTCCTGTGATCTCTTTTTAGTCTGCAAAACTGAGCAAACACTCTTGTGCAGAGAAATGTGAGTTGCGGAGAGTCTGTGAGAAGCTGGCCACTGGGATTCCCCGTCCCTGAGGATGGGGATGCACGGGCGCTTATGGTAGGAGCAGACCCTTTGCCATCCTTGAGGGTCAGCTGGAACTTGTAGCTGTTACCATGGTGCATAGACGTGAATAACTGTAATTATAACTGGGAGAAACTGGGGAAACTTGTGTGGCTCAGAAAAGTTTGTGCTGAGGAGGCTTTGGAGGCACACCAGCCAGCTGAGGTTCACTCCATGTACCTTGCTCCCCGCGGTCAGTTTGCGCCGTTGCCGGCGTGGGCTGCTGTTTAACCCAAGGGGCCTGCTGTTGGTAATTACAGCTTGCAGGCATTGAGAGCGGGTTTTCCCCAGGGCTGCTGGGAGGGGTAAGCTTGGAAAAGGATGAGGAGGGGGGAGGAAGAAAAGTTTTGCTGTGAATTCTTCAGCCATTTAGTGCAAATTCCTGTAATTACCGTCTTTGTGTCCTGTCCCAATGGCACATAATACAGCAGAAGCCTTTCCTAATTGAGACCTTACAGGAGGTACAAATCCCTCCTTTGTTCGGCCTGACAAATTAGTGCCAGAAAGTGGCAAGGTCCGAGTGGGAATCAAAGGCAAGCAACACAAAGATGGAACTTAAGGCTACAGTAATAACCCTCTCTAGTCCTGCAGGGGTGGGAGGGAAGGAAAAGTAATGACCAATGAAAAATGAAGGGGTTTTTTGTTATAAATTCCCTTGACATGACAGCACCTCAGGGCTGCTTTATTTATTTAGGAAAAGTGATTAAATAGTAATACAACAGGACAGACCATTGTCTCTCAAGCTACCCCCCTTCCTACAGACCCCTGCTGTCTTGGCTAATTGATTGACAATGAATCTCTGATAAAGAAGGTTGTTGGGAGGACCTTATGTGGGGACACGTTTTGTTTTTTTTTTTTATTTTCTCTTTGCAGTCTTTGTGGGGTTTCCCTCCTCGGTTTTTTTTCTGTTTGAAATGCCCTCTGCATCCCCCTTTCCTCTTCTCCCTCAGCAAAAGCTTTTCAAGGGGCTGCTTCCAGACAAACAGCTGACACTCACAAGCAGGTAGGGAAGAATATGAATGTCGGTGCCTCGCTATTGACAGGTTTATCTTGGAGTCTGACTAGCACTTTTCAACGCCTGATAGAAGCCAGGGCGGTAGTGTCAGATGTAGTCATGGGGCAGGGGGGACAAACTGTTGATACACTGGAGTCAGAAGGGCAGTCTGAAAAAAAGTTTTCTTTTGCTTGGTGAGCAGATACAAAAGCTTTTCCCCACATTTCTAACCCTTTGTCTTACTGCGGAGGGCAGGGCATTGTTTCTCATAATTTCCAAAAATTAATGAATAGGCCACTGATTAACAGTGGAGAGGCATGTTTTTTATAAACACTTTTACCTTTGCTGCCAATATTATATTTTTGGCTTGGAACAGCAATACATTTTGGAACGTGGGGTTAACTAGAAACTGCTGGCACTGGAATGGCAGCCTTCTCTGTCCTTTGCACATTCATATAATACAGGCTTGGTCTTGCCCTGTTGCTGGGGTACAGCAAGGTTCCCGTGGGAAGTGTTTGGGGCTCTGAGCAAGAGTGGCATTTGTGAGCATCGATCTGCTCAGGTGAGATTTTGGAGGGACTTATCCCTTGTCTTTAAATGGGTATGAAGTGAAAGTTGGTTGCAAGTCCAAGCAGGTAAATACCAGGTTTTATGATTTGTTCTTTAATAAGTGGGAAATGAGAGACATGCATCATGTTAGGATGATATCTTGGGGGGGGGGGGGGGGAAGAGATGTTATTATCTTTTATGTCTTTATTTCACCTGGATTCAAGAGAAATCCCCAAACTGTTCATGTTACAAAGTTGGGATGAGGTGGCTTTCATCAAAACATGTGTTTGGCAAGGGCAGCATCTTGCAGACAGCGGTAGATGGATGTAAGTACTCCAGTGGCTGTCCTGTCTCCCTCTTGGGCCATCTGTGGGCTCCTGGGGAAGGGCAGGCGTTTCTCCTGGAGGAACTCTACTGGAGGTCTGTAAGGAGCAAACGTCCTTGGCTGCCCTTTACTATTGCAGTTCCCTTGGCGTGTGCCTTCACGTTTCCATAGATGGGGAAGACAAACAGCTTCTGCCCTTGCCTCCAGTTTTTGCGTTGCTTCTGTTCTTTTGATGTCTCTCTTCCTTTTCACCTTTTATTTTTTCCCTCCCTGTCCTTTATTAAAGCAAGCGTTTTTCCAGAGAAGTCAGTTGTGTCTGCCAGGAACTCTCGTTGCTTAGACAGCAAGTCCTAATGGATGTGGGAATTTCTGCCTTCTGCAAAATGTGCTCTACACCCTTTTATTTGACTGTGTGGCTTTTCCGTGCTCCTCTTCTGGGGTGCCTTCTGTCTTTCCCTCCCTGCTTTCTCCATGTCCTGCCAAAGGGATAAATACTGCTATTAGGGCTCCGCTGGCTTGGCTGGCTGAGCTGAACACTGGGTGCAGAGAAGCCAAGATTAGTAAATGTGCTATTTCCTGAGCTTGCAGCCCTGTCAAATTGAGCAGCAGGTGGAAAGCTGGTTGGCTTTCAAGGAGTCATCCTGCTTCTAGTGCCGTGATCAACATGGGGGACAGTCTGCTGCAACATGACCAGCTCATGCAGCCTATGCTCTAGCTCACCACACTGGTCTGAAACTAGCCCCTGCTGAGGTAAAAGTAAAGTTCCTTCCCCTCCCCCCCAACTCCAATGAAAAGAAAGTATTTTCCTAGTAGCTTGCAAGCCAGTAAGTGTGATTTTAAAAAAAAAAAAAAAAAAAAAAAAAAGGAAAAAAGCATTAGCCAGGTTCGATGTTGACTTTGTTCAACTTCTCAAAAAGCCATATAGTTGAAACTTCTCAAATCCAGATAGTTGAAAAGTGTGGGTGCCTCTTCCTTGAATTTAGCAAATACTTTGTGAACAGTCGTCACACCCAGCACCTATTTGTAGCATGTCACTGAAATAAAAATACTAGGGGACAAATCTTGGCAAACATAGCACAATAATAAAATACCAGAAGGTCCTTTGGAAGCTTGTCAGAGCTCTTGTCACATTTTTAGTCTGAAATAACAATTGTTCTCACCTGTCCAGGGCTTTTAGGATTGTGCTTTCTAAGTGCTGTGTCTATTTTGTGCTTGGTTTCATTTCAATTGATCTCTTTGTTCCAAGACTTCAGCAGCTTTTTGCCTTCCCTGTATATGAGAATCTGTAAAATCCCTTGAGAATGTGTTTTGCACTGTAAAGGTTTTATTGTTTAAGTATCTTCACTTTAGACCACAGTCTTCCAGTCTTGTATGTGACTTTCAGGCTCTGCTTCTATTCATTCAAAAGTAAAACTTCCACTGCTACCAGTGGTATTTCTAAACTCTTACTCTTTGCTATCCAAAACCAGCTGAGCAGAAAAAACATCATCTGTGTCTAAAATAGTATTTGGAAAATACACCATGTCTAAACAAGGCCACTGACTTGTTGGGAGGAGGAGGGGAAGGTTTCCAGACAAGGGTGACTTGAATTTGTGTAGGAGGGAGTACTTAATTTGCAGTGGACCTGCATGTTTCAAAACACAAGGTTGTTGGTCCACAGTGCCTTGCCATGTGATAGCTTTTGTTCGGGGAAGGATCAGAAGATACTGTATGGTATCTCATTTACTTGCTTGTGTTGATTAAACCTGTTATCAGTGATCAGTTATGATCTCAGAAGTCCTTTAATCTTCAGCGGTAGGGTGAGTGAGCTCTTCAATCCAATTCTAAAATGGCTTGACTAGGAGGAATGGCAGCTTTGTCTAAGCTGGTAGAAGGTTAGGTCCTTCATCTTCCTAGATTTGGCTGGCACCTTTGCAGAGTGGGATTTTCACCTTCATAGGATTTGGTTTGGGCTTGGCCTGCTGCTGACCAGAAGAGCAGTTTAGATGAGTACTTGGCCAGTTTGGTGCCTGTCCTGTGCTCTGATGTGCACTTTGCAGTCTTCAGATGGTGTTTTACTGATTTCTTTGCCTCAGCCCTGCAGGCAGAACAGCTGATACAAATGTCTTAGCTGATGAATCTACGTATTCCTCCTGTCAGGCTTATTCCACCTGTGCTGCCCGTATGGGGATAGGTGACCCCATCGCTCTAATCTGGCTCTGTGAACAACTCTGCAGGTTTTCACCATGTTGGGGGTTTTCTTTTTTTTTTTTTCCTTCCCCCATTACACATAAAATATTTGTGCTTATTTATTTTACTGTTGTGAGCTCGGTTCTGCTGTGTATGGGCATGTTCTCTACTTTCAGTGTAGGCTCTGTGTTTGTCCTTGGCTGTGCCTTGCTTCTTCCTGGCTTGTGGGTGCTAGGTATTAGTTCCACTATGTACCATAATACCTAGGTATTATGTTCCACCATAATACCTAGGTGTTAGTTCCACTGCCCCCAAAGAACTCTTGGTTGCTTGGGGATTTTTTGGTTCCATTTATTGTGTGAAGCCAGTCTTGATGAATCTTTTGGCATAAAGTTACAAACACACACACACACTCACTCTCACACTCTCTTATTCTGTAGAGAAACCAGAGGTTCCTCATGAATTGTGTTACAAGAGACAGCTTTATCTGTTGGGCTAGCATCTTTTAAATCAGTCAAGCCAGCTTTTGCTAATAAAGGCCTTGCCTTCACAGAAAGGCATAGGCAGGGTATACCGGCACAACACTTTTTCTGCAGTTGCAGTTTATATGAGGTCCCTGAGCTGGTTTGTGACATGATGGTTAATTTAGTTTCCTAAGAAGACAAAGCTTGTGCTATAATGCTGACCCCTGCCCCGTAAGATTTGAATCTGCCTGACTGTTTTAACAAAATTTGACAGAGGAGAAGAGGTGGCAAAGATGTGGGAATCTTAGAGGTTTTGCAGAAGCTGGCATCATAGGGAACCCCTCTTAATGCTGCTCTGGAAAAAAAGCTGCAATGTGCACTGTGCATTTGCTCATCATCAGAGCATCCTCGCAGCTGTGCACCTTGAGGGACAAATACAGAAGGCAAATGGCTGCTTTAGGTCCACCACCGTAAAACTAGCGTGTTCATGTGTGTGTGTGTGTGTTAGCAGGGCTCCCCCCAGGTTCTGTCACATGCCAAAGCAGTGTTATTATCAGCAAAACTATTACATGTGAATCAGATCAGGGGGAATGTACAACAAGTTACAGAACAAACCACAGGCCAACTGGTGAGAAGTTTCAGGTTCTGAGTCTGGCCTTCTGCAACCTCAATAGACTCTGGTACATACCCGTGCTCCGTAAATCTGAACAGTGCATATGCCCAAAATAGTGCTGTGGTAGTAATGTGCGACAAGGAAAAAATTCAGCCAAATAGCATTGGCAAAAATATATAACCACACTTACTGCATAGTAGTTCCTCATGTTAACAGGAGGTACAAAACCAGCTGTGTGTTCAAACAGAAACAGAGATGATTATTTCTAGGTATGTTAATAGCTGCTGTATCAAATAAATGAAACTTAGCAAACCAGGTAGCCTTCAGTGTCAGTAAATGAGTGAGCCGGCCAGGGGTAAGTGATGTTCAAACTAACTGCGGAGCAGAAATGGAAACTGAGTTAAGTAGAGACCCTTTTTGCTAAATGACCTGGCCACAGATGAGGACACTGGCACCAGCATTTGCTCTGATCACACAAACAGCTGGCCTGCTCTTTGCGCTGTTCTCTTGTCACCTTCTCAGTATATAAAACTAAGCATGAGTGTAATCAACTGTAGGAATGGGAATATCATTATTAACTATGCTCAAATTATCAACTTACTCCTAGCTGGCAGGCTTCAAGAGCTGGCCCAGAACACGTGTTCAGTTCCCATCCCTGACTAAAGAGCTGGTGAATTACTGAATCCTGCCAATAAGTCGTTCCACAGGAGCTCCCATTCCCTTCTGTCAGACAGCACTTCAGAGTCTCAGCAAAGCACCAGATACTGCATGGAATAATCCTATAATAGCAAATCAACTTGAAATATATGGTATTCTTCCTCAGCACTGTTGTCCCGGGAATGGGGAGAAAGCAGTTGCAAGGATGCACTAGGTGAATGCAAACTGGCCGTGCATTTAAGGATTCACAACCTATAACAGTGTGTGAAGCGTGTCTCCATAGCTGTTTGTAATTCCCATGGAGCAAGTTCTCTGGGAAGAATGGTGTCTCGGCCCCTCCCAGCATTTGACGCTAAAGGTAAAAGAACCTATATTCAGGTGAAATTCAAGCGGGGAAATCCAAGCAAATAAAAAGCAAGTGTAGATCCACATCCAAAAGTGTAGATCCACACCTACACACATCCAAAAGTGTAGATTTGTTGCAGCCATTTGACACACGGTTAGTATTTTTTGGTCCTGATTTTTGACGAAATGTTGTTCTTGACATATATGCAAAATGCAAGCTTACGCTTTGACATTTATGTTTTTCCAGTGTTACATTTGCAGGCTTAATTACTATTAGTTTATTGGGAAGGCAGAATTTAGCTGTGTAACCTGCATCAGGTTTGTATGCTGTCTTCCACAAAAGATAAATATAATGCAAATACGCAGAATGTTGCGTATGCACGTATATGTGCTATCGCCTGGCTTGTTTCCACCAGTGATTTTTTTTTCTTGATTGTTCATCTTCTTGCAGAAGGTCACAGCTCTGTGTGATCAGCACGACTGACACTAAAGGGTGTTGTTTAGTTTGCCTACCCCTCACAGTCTAAATATTGGGTGTCTACGCTAATCCAGTCTTCCCTGATTGGGAGAAAGCCCGTGTGCCTAGGGGGTGATTCATCTCATCTGCCTTGGAGAGATGCTCTGCAGCAGTGTGCCTGTGAGACGTCACTGGTACCATGGGGTGGGTCACCCTCTGGAGTGGCCTGTCTCCCCAGCCCAGGTAGAGCCTGTAGCCAGCAAGCCTAGACTGGGCAGGCTAAATCAGCTGAGCGGGATTGTGCAAGACAGGAAAGACAGGGCTATGCATTGTACCTTCAAATGGAACTAACGAAGATGGGGAGAGTGTTAATTTAGGGCTTAGTCCTGAGCTCCAGCTATTAGTCAAGGTTTCCATTGATTCAGAATGGTTGCTCCATCCTTTGGAGTCTATTTAAAAAGAAAAATGAGTCTGGGAGTCAGGGACTAGTGAACCCTTCCTTATTTCTGGAGAAGCTGATCTAGATTATAATTAAAGTAGGATGTGTACGTTGCTGACATAAATAATGTGAGATTTATATGTTGCTTAGATAATTATAGCTGGATAGGGGTAAGCCCACATGGCTTCAACAGGGAAAATTTTCTGCCATTAATCTGTTAAGGTTTTGCTGTGGGTTTTTTTTGAAGTCCATAAGAAGCTCACAAAAAAAGTAGGCAAGGTAAGTAACCTGTCAGACTTTGCTTGGAGGTTTATGAGTTTTTTATTATTTCTTTAGAAAGAGAATTGCTTTGGAAAAAAAGTAACGCTGGGAAAAGGACAAAGTGTAATGCAAATTCGAACCTGGGTAGACGTGAGGGAGAACTGAGCTGGACTGTTAGCGTGTCTTCCTTGTGAGTTTGAGTTTTCCCATGGTGGAGTGAATAGGAATAGATGCATAGAAACACAAGGCGAGTAACTGAAGTAATTCTCACCTTCTCTTTCTGTTTGTGCTGAGCAGCTACAGCAATGTTGTATGTCTGATCTAACACTGAAAATTTGTTGCTGTGCTCCTTCTGCTTAGTCTGCTTTATGGCTTTATCAAGCTGAAAGCTTTTTGAAGTCTGTGGGTCATTTTCTTTTCTTGATATTGTATGTTGTTTCTAAACGAATTAGCTTCTAAGCTAATCTGTCACAGATTTAATTATGGTACATAATCACAAGGGAGTTGCTTTTTCCTGATACTGAGCAAGGAACTTTATTGAATAATGAAAACAGTTGTGTACTTAATTCTAGTTCCACTTTCTCTGTCTCACTGTTGAGCTACTCCAGTCTTTTCTTGCTACAAGATTAGAGAAAAAGGTATCTGGATAAAAATAATAGTTGTGTGCATCTTCCTTGACCGTAAGAGCATGCAACATTCTGAAAGCAGCAGAAACTGTGTTTTCCACACTTTGCAGAAGAGGGATTGTATTCGAGTGTCTTGGATTCCTCCTCCATACTATCCTTACCACTGCCTTAAGTTGAGAGACTTGTTATAACTTCTTAACCTCATCTTCCTGTAGTTTTTTCTTCCCGAAGTCTTAGCACTTGGACATGAGCCTTCTTGGTATTGATACTCCTGTTCTGCTCACCAACATGTTGTTGAGAAAGGTTCATCTGTGCCCAGCAGCGCTTTCTTGCTGCTATTTTTTCTAACCCCTATTTTCTTTGCTTGATTCCAAGGCTGTTTCGTTATATTTTCTGTGATGAAAGGTTTGGGATTACTCCTTCCCTCACTTTGCTAACAGTATAGCTACAGCTACACTTCTTCCCTCTGTAGCTTGCTCTGTAACATCCTTTAGGTAGGGATGATTCGGGGTAACAGTAAATACCGCACTATTCTCCTTGCTCTAGGCTCAGGGTTTGCCAGACCTTTGTACAGATGCTGTGTGGATAATATTCTGTATGAGCATTAGGAATAGGTGAGAGGGGCTTGGTGAAAGTTGTGCTGCTTTTTCCCCCCATCCTGTGGAAGGTTCTTTCTCTAGCTATGGGCAAGTAAATGTTTTCTCTGCAAACATGAAATGATTCCTTCCCCCACCCCAAACTATTTGTTGAGTTGTGTTACCGATCTCTGAGGTGGTCAGCTACATCTGACTATCTTGCTGGGAGGGATGTTCAAGAGTTTAAAGCCAGGAATCAGTACTAGCTTTGCTTCTGGTAAACGTGATGGCAAGTTTATGTACATGAACGTCCAGGTGTGGGCCAAAGGCATTAAGCCACAAACTATTTCTTCCTCCTCTTCTTTCTTTCTCATTCTCGCTCTATTTTTTCCATCTTAAAAAACCAAAGTAGCATAAGTGGTCTATGCCACAGAAATATGTTTGTCACACTACATCACTTTGAACTGCATAACATCAAAGAAAATCAGGGCTTTGATAACTTGATTTGAAAGGATTGTAGAAATAGCCATCATTATGATTCACAACAGATAGGAATGGAAAAGATGGTGATTTTCAAACAGCAAAGCTTGTAAGGTAAGGGAAAATGTAAGGTAGGTGCCGGTGCCAGATTCTCATCTAAAATACCCCAACCTTACAACTGTTATGTAGCTTTGCAGAATGCGATTTACTTGATATGAAGAGGAGTGGGAAATACACTGTGTAAAAATGTGTTTCTGAGGAACAAGGAAACAAACGTGGCCTCAGAGAAGGGCCGGAATAAGGGAGAGAGGAATGCATGCTGCTTGGATAGGAACTTCTTCCACTTTCTCTACTTTATAAAACCACCCTTTCTGAAGGGAAGGGCATCCAAGGTTGCTTGCTGAGACCCGCTTCACCCCGGAGACCTTCAGTGCTTACGGGCTGGACACAGGGAGGAGAAGTGAAGCCCTCCCGGCACTTCTGTGCTTTGTCATTCCTCTCCTGAGGAAACTCTCTCAGTGGACTGGAGTGAGTTTCTGGCTCTAGGAGGTTGCAAGAAATCAGGCCCTAAAATGTTGACTTCTCAGCTGCAAACATTTTAGCTTAGGATGATGGCAATTCAAATTGGAGTTCAGCTTATTCTTGCCTTCAGTCTAACAGATAGGAGTTAGGGCACTAAGACAAACTAGCAGCCTGTGGAGTAGCAGGGAGCACACAGTGGCCGTTCAGTGAAATCAGTGTGTCCAGTCCCATCCCCATCCTCGTCCCCCACATGAGTAAGTGTTGGCTAGTGGGAAATATTTATACAGGTTTCAATGGCATTGAGTTTGGAGACTTCAGTCTCATTCGGACACAGCTTTACCACTAGTACTTCATCAGGTGGTCCAAACACATTGAGCTAGAAGATGCTACGTGTCATTTAGCAGTCTCTGTTTCATTGAGTGTGAGGTGGTGGCTGTGTAATGAATGCTAAAGTTGGAGCCAGTTGGGGTGTAAAGACAGATGCTTCAGTGCTTTTCAGTGATGGGAAATTCGGAGGCAACTACTGAGGAGAAAGATTCAGACCCTTCACTTCTTCTAGCAAGGCTGGAACAGAAGAACGTGCTGTACTGAGGTATTACTAACACAAACATCCTCTCTGAGGGCTTGTTCCCATTTAGGTTGGGAAAGAGGAATGCTCTCTTTCCTAGATTCCTTCAGCTTGCTCCATGAGGAGAGCAGTGGGCATACTTTCTGTTTTCTTTACAGAGGGACAGGATTTACCTATGTTGTGCTTTTAAAAACATGGGCTCCATAGCAACAGTGTGAGTACCTCTGCAAGCATCTTCCAGGGCTACTAGTCAGACGAATGTCATGTCACATGAACAGGACTGGTATTTCATGCCTTGTCAGCTGTTCAAAACCTTCACCTTTATGTATGAATGCATTTTAAAAAATGGAAAGAATAGTTTGGTGTGTATTACAGAGCACTGATACTGAGCTTGCTACCAGGCATGCCTGCTGACTTCATCTGTAACAGCATAGTGGAGCAGGACTGCATGGAAACTCTTTTAACTGACTAGTCAGGAAACTGCTTTTTTAAAAAAAGAAAAGAACAGGAAAGGAAAGATGGGAAAATGTGTGCTTTGCACTGAGAGAAATATGAAGTTTTTGGCTTCTAAGTTCTGATTCTAAGCCACAGTCATAGGTCATCTTTTTTTGTAACACACTGCTGAATTACTTGAATTGACTTTACCCTTATAAAAGGCATACCTGCATTCTTTCTGCCCTAAAAATACTGCTTTGCAAAAAGTCCTGCCAGTATTTACCATATGAAAATTATTTCTACAAAGATAATAGTTTACAGTCATAATGTTTGGGTTTTCTGTGTGATTGTTAACATGAGGTCATATTTTTGCATTATGTATGTGGAGTTATATATACCATTGGAGATACATGTTTATACTCGTGCTCTGATCTTATGAATGGTAAAGGAGGAGATATTAACATAAGTATCTCTTTCATTAACTGACCTGTTTATATATTTGCTTTTTTCAAGAAACTGCATATCCTCACTTCAATTAAAAAAAGGGGGAAGGAGGAGAAAGAGATGGAGACAGGACATGTCCCACACGGATTCACTTGATAGCGTGTGTTGCAGAGAATCAATGGCCAAATGGCTCTGGTGTGTGGAACAGGAGGAAGTGAACTAATTGTGTTGGTCAGGTTATTCTTATTATTTTGATTAGAGCAGAGGGGACATGGCACCATCAGCTAATGGGGAGAAGGACTTCGATTTATGCCTAGAGTAGTTGAGCTGCAGTCTCTCCTCAAATCAGAGTAACTTCTACTAGGGAAAAAAAGATGCCTTCAGTGGGAGAGTTTACATAATTACATTAAACAAAATCAGTTATACTGACAAAAGCAGTCAGTTATTTGACTTCTGCCTGAAAAATTCTGTTTTACCAATATTTTTCCCATAAGAGTGATGTACAAGGATTCTGCCAATCAGCATGACTAACCAGCTCCAGCAGGGACTGTCTGAGCGTACAGCACATGCCGGAGTGGGGCTCTGGTGCTAATTGTGTCTGTAGCTGTAAATGTCATACAGGGACACTAGCATTTGAAGGAAAAGCAGAAATGCCGTCATGTGTACTGTGTCAAAGAGGTGATAATAACAACCACAGACATCTCATTGTATGTTATCCAAACATTTTTAGCCTCGCTTCCTGAGCAGGTTGTTTAATGACACGGTCAACCCTCCACTCTAATATTGTTTGACCCTGTTGGCTTGCTTTAGCTACAGTTGAGGGAAAGGCAGAGGTATTAAATACATTGAGTTTCTATGTGTTTTCTGAAAGCAGGTGCTCAGGTGAAGGAGAGTTCTGCATTAGTTCTTTCCGACTAAAGCAGCAGCTTCTCAATACATTATTTTACCCCAGGGACTCCACGCAAGAGGGCATGGGAAGAGGCAAGGGATCCAGCTGTGAAAGACGTATCAGGCAGACTTCAGACCTTGTAAGACACAGGGTAATCCAATCATAAGGGAAAAAAGCACCTGCAGGAAACTGAGCTATGTCACTACTGCTAATCAAAGACTACTCCTTCTCAGTATGACTGCTGCTCACAGTTATTATTCATGGGCTGACTGTGGTTTGCCTTGGCTGTGCTAATTCTGTGACCAAATCCTACCTGCCAAGTCAGCATCCCTTCTGGCTGTCAGCAGGAGCTGGCTTGCGCTCCTCCAGGCAGCCAGTGCTGGCCCGCTCTGTTGTGGGGAAAATGGGAGCTCTGTGGAGCAAGTGCGCAGTACTTCTGTGGTCTGGTGTTTTCTGTCTAAGCTTCAGGTCATGGGTTTCAGATGGCCATGGCTTTTAAATGCCCCGTGTCTCAAAGTTGGTCTTCTGACTTTGTTTCGTGAGAAGTACTGAGTATCCTTTGACAGCTCTCTAAACTCTTCGTCATAGATGCCCAAGTTAGTGTATGCTTGTTCGGCACTAATCCAAGAATACTGATATTTCTCTCTTTATTTTTAGGGAATAAGAAATGGCTTACCGGTAAAATAAATAAATACAATTTAAAAAGGGTTTCGGATCGGGGAATAATTACTTTTCTTACTGCATCCTGAGTTTGTACCTCTGGCATGATGTACAGACCCAGACTTTTTCCTCTCTCTCTTCTCCAGGCTGTCAGCGCTCCATAGGCTTGTCCAATGGGAAAGCCAAGGTTTGCAGCTACAGCGGATGGTATTACTGCAGCACCTGCCACGTGGATGACAGCTTCCTCATCCCTGCACGGCTGGTTCATAACTGGGACACTTCCAAATACAAGGTAATGTTTCCTGCAGGTTGGCTTGCTAGCAAGTGACCTGAGTTGCTCTTTAGATAGAAACACAGACATTGCAACAGGTTGAAGGTTACAGGCATTGACTGCTAATACTGTTGTCTTTGTCCCTCTTGCCAGAATGAGCCATGCTCTCTCAAGAAGGCAGATGTTTTCATCACAATTTCCTTAGCCAGGCCTAAGGCATTCCTCCACAGGAGCAGCCATGCTCCTCTTTCTTGGTGGCATCTTTTCTGTGATTGTTTATCCGGTTCTTCAAGAGCTCAGGGAGCATGTGCTGAAACAATAACAACCTCATAAGGAATCTGGACCATGCTAGAGCTTCAGACCTAGCAGCCCCTCTCAGGGAGAGAGGCTGTTTGATGTTTTGTGTCAGCGAATATTATTATTATGCGCTATTTGAAAAGGAAAAAAATAACCAGTAAATGCCCTATTAGAGGAAAAGCAGCTCTCTTGAAGAAGAAAATTTGTCAGACGGTGATATTATTAAAAGGTAGCCAGAGCCTGCCATCAGGAAAATGATAGTCTTGCGCCATGAAATGCAGGTTTCTTCGGAGTTACAAAGCTCCTATATGTGGAGACAAACACCCCTCCCTTTCCTAGAAGCCAGGAATAAATATTTAAGAGTTCTTTCGATGTTTTTACCGAGGACTACACTTGCTAGCCTGTGGTAGTATAGGTAGTCCTGATATGGGGCAAGCGGATGGTAAGGCAAAGACCTCATATCAAGCCACCGGTAATACTGCCAAGAAAATAAACTGTTTTGTTTTCTAAACCTGCAGGGTAAAAACTATGCTCTGTTTCCTGTGGTTTTGGTATAGGCAACTGAGGCACAAAAGGAAATGGGACTTTCAAGCATAAGTGTTCATTGAAAACTTAATCTACTGTGATGACACTGTAATAGTGAGAAGTTACCAATTAGCGCTTTTTGTAGACAGGCAGAAAAGCTATGAGGTGGCTTGGGAGCACAAGCAAATTCTGTGCAGATACTTTACTCGACTCTGTGCCAAAGGCTCAGAGAGGTGTATTTAAGAAAGGAACAGCATCCCTTAGGTAGGAAAACACTACAGCATCCCCAACAATTAGAGCGGAAACTAAGGCAGGGAGGGAAGGTGAAGGGGATATCATGTGCCACAGTGGCAGTGTGACAGCTGAGCTGAGAACACTGGTTGGATCTCCTCAACTCTGTCCCATCCATGTACAGCATAAAAATAACAAGTAGTTCTTGTTATTTTTGCAAAATAGTTGGGGTCTTCCCCTTTCTGTTCAGTTCTGCATACAAGTGCTTTTATTTCTGCCCCTGCCATGCCTCCATGGGAACTAAGCAGTATTTTCCTGAGGTAGAGCACATATTGCCTACACTTTTATATCCACGTCTCCTTTCTCCATTCAGAGATAAAGTCTGGCGTTTATTTCCTCTGTATGATCTGAAGGGCAACTTAGCACTGGCTGCTGCACTTAATAGTTACACTGAAACTGCGTGATTCCTCAGTAGTGTCTTGATTAAATGTGCTGATTTGGCAAAGACAGATACCATGTCCCACTTCCTTGAGGTAATCTTGGTAGTAATAGTTTTCTTTGAGCTCATTTTTAAAGGAAGATCACTTAATTTGTCAGCGTTTCACCTCCCGTCGTTGGCCAGCGTGCCCACACAAAGCTGTGCAGCAACACCCCAAAATGAAGCTAAGCAACAGAGCTTCTCCTAAATGCACAGCCCTGCCCCACGCAGGTCGCACAGCAGTGCCTTAAAGCGGAGCTTCTGAGGTGGGTGGCTCGCTCCTGGCTGGAGTGACCGCATAACCCAGAGAGGTCCTGGAGAAAAATGAGCACATACCACGTTTGATGGTCAGAACTGACACAGGGCTTCAGTCTTCAAAAGCTTCTGTGTTTCACGGAGTCTGAAATGTGCCCGTCAGTCCACCAAATGGAAGCAAAGTGAATGAAGAGTTTGAAAACCTGCACTCCTTCCCACTGCCGCTTTTTCCCCACCTCTGCGGTGGTCTCTGGGGGTTTGTCCCATCTGTGTCCGGCAAAGCGAGCATCTGTAGGTATTCTAGGACCTGAGCTTTTATGATGGTACAGTGTAATTGGGCATGGTTCACTTTTAGGTTTCATGGACTCCCAACACATCTAAGCAGCAGCTGTAAACTGTTGCATCAGTTAAGTAGCTTTTGCAAATGGAGAGGTTCTTGTCTGCTTTTGGCAAGACGGGTCATGAAAAAATGGAAGTGGTAGAAATCTGTAGACTTGTGTCTTGCCATACCCAGGATCTTGAAAAACAACAATGCGCTAAACACCTGAAAGTGCATGGATAGGAAAAGAAAAATCCCCTTGACTGCAATAAAAGCTCTTTGAAAGGACTTGGCAGTGAGGCGTGTTTCTCCTGTCATAACCAAAGCAGCACATCGGTCCCCGGGCTCACTTTTTTCCCCTGTCTCCCTACTGTTTTCATATTTGTGTTTTTCACGTGTTTTGCGTGAAGGGAAAAGAAAAGAGGCGATCTTGTGCATGTCCTTTCTTCCTTCTACTTAGGCCAACTGTTTTCCCCATTTGCACGCAAAAACCAGTAAGTATTGCAGTTTGGTTCAGGTGGCTTCCAGCCTGCTCAAAGTGCCAGACAAACACAGCAGGAAATGAGCTCCCAGTGCCAGAAGGCTTCAAGGGAGGCCGACTTCTGGTAAATTGAATTCTGAACTGTAAGTTTGCAGCCTCTAGAAAAGGAAGGTCTGTAAATGTTAGCATCCATCCTTGTTTGACATGTAAAGCTAAAACCCTGTTGCACTTTGCATCTTCTCGCTCCGTCTGGCTTATTTAACGGGATTGTCTAGTCTGCCCAGTAAAATTGGGGGACTGTGAGTATGTTATTACACGTACTAGAATATTGGCTGGTAGCAAGCTGAATTACTATGACTGCCTGCCCCTTCTCACTATAAGACTGCATTTCAGCTTCTTGTAACTTTGCTATGGTTGGCAACGTGAGTTAATGTTTTACATGACCTGTGTGCCTGTGTCAGGCATGCAGAGTGAACCAACACCTGCACATCAGCCAGAGATGCTGGGCAAAGCTACTTTTCCTGCAATCAACACTCTGCCGGTACATTGAATTGGCAAGGAGAGAGAAAGGTTTGCATTGCTCCTCTCCCCTCAAAGGCTGCATTCAGACCATGCAGCACCAGAGCCGCACAGTAATACTTTGTCATCGAAGTGCACGTGTATTGTAGAGTCACTCAGGTGGCCTCAGTTCTGGCATTTTTTTTGTTTCTGTACACTTAACATTGCAGGTTGCCCCATACAGAGCACAAGTGTGCGCAGGTGTGGATGTAGTAGAGTAATCGCCCTCTGGCTCCCCAGATATCAGGGCAGGTGGATGAGGAGCCCATCGCTTCAGCAGGGTCTTTAAAGCAAGGAAGTAAGACTACAAAGATGTCACTGAGCATCAGGTCCTGCTGCTGGGAGGTGCTAGTCACTGTACCAAGCCTTCATGTGCCTTCTAGGGAATCACTGAATATGTGGCTTAATTTGCCCATTGGTGGGAGACGAATAATATTTCCTGTAGATACAGCAGTTGTCAGGGGATTGCTGAGATATTACAGCCAAATAGTTTAATGATTGTAAAAGCAGGTTGTTTAACTGCGGTCTTTTTTGTGCACTGCAGTTAGCATGTTTAATAAAACATCAACGCTGATAGTGTTAGAAAACTTGACATATTTGGGGTTTGTAGAGTTTTGTTCTGCAAAATGCAAGTTGCCTGTCTTGCTTCTTACACGGCATGTTACCTGTGCTTCCATTCAGACAGCACAATTCCTTGTACATGCATTATTTAAAAAAAAAAAAAGGAAAGAAAAAAAAAGGGTGGGATGTTTAATACAAGTAAGTGAGATATTTAATACAGCTTCAGGGCCTGGGAAACCTGTAGAGTTATGGTCTGCTGTATTTAAAATTACGCTTTGTATTGTCTGTGTAGTTATTGGCGGGAAGGCCGGCTTTGGTATTATTTCTTATATTTTTATTATTCATTGTGAAATGGTTACATTTGGGGCTAGCTTTCCCTGTAAGTAGCTATTGACTCCTGTAGCTAGTAACTTATGCTGGTTTTGGAAGTGGTGCTATTTATAAGAATGTATATTGCTTTTCCCTACTTCCTACCTTACAGCCTTTCGGCACCAGAAGGGACATAACATCCTAAATCTCAAGAGTGTTGTGCCCTTTCTCCGTTTGTTAGCCTAATTCATCCCTCCTGAGACTCGATGTAAACACTGATTTAAAGGTCTAGGAGGACTAATTGAATTGTAGAGCGGATAGTATTTCTGTAGCACAGTTTCAAGTGATTTGCAGCTCATTTCAGATAATTCCATCTTTTCCAGCTGTGATAAAATGCAGAAATAAGGAATGAGAGGGAATTTGGCCTTCTCACCTGAGAAACAGGAGTATCTTTTCTAGTGGGAACAAACGTCTCATTAATTTGTCAAGATTACAGTAGCTTTTTGCAGATGGAGATAGAACAGAGTACTATCATGAAAAAGGCATAAGAAAAAAATCCTTGCAGATGAAACATGGGGAGTGAGTAATACCAGTAAAATTCAACTTCATTTATCTGTAATTTAAAAAGCACAACAACTTGATAGATGTGCTTCTGGTTATTTTCTTTTTACATAATTCTAACCATACTGTCTGAGCATGAAACAAATGGGAGTAGTACTTTACACTGGAATCTGGGGTAGTACAATGTGATTGGATTTGCAGCGTGTATGTTTCCTTTTCTAATGTTGTGCTTTGGTGCTTACCAAAGCACTTGCTTCTTGCCAAAAAGAAAACAGCGAACAAACAGAAAAATATTAACAGGGAAGAACCTTGGTAATCGGTTTTTAGACTTGAAAAACATCTAGTAAGCTATGTTACCCTACAGTGAAAACACGTGTGGCTGCAGATATCACTGTACATTGGGTAAGTAAGCAGTTATCTCATACACTCAACTCTGATGGGCTTGATGAAGTTTGACTTGGCTGTAAGCAGATACAGTTGGATCTCTCTCAGCTCTGTCTTCATCTGTAATTGGTAACAGAGTAAGTTTTCAGATGCAGAGAATAGCAGACAGATCACAGAGGGGAAATGCTGCGTAAAAAGAGTTGGGAGGAAAGCCTAGCTGAACCGCTTTATTTTTCAGGTATCAAAGCAAGCCAAAGAGTTCCTGGAATATGTTTATGAGGAGCCATTGATTGATATCCAGCAGGAAAATCCCATGTTGTACAAGCATGTTGAACCTCTGGCAACTGTCGTCCGCCTGAGACAGCAGCTAAAATCTCTCCGAGCCTATTTGTTCAGCTGCAGAGCAGCAGTGGCTGAAGATCTGCGTAGAAGGTAAGAACTACAACACACAGCACAAGGATGTAGTTTCCTTGTCATGTTGCTTTTGTCCTTTTCCTCCTCCCCCACCCCTCACAATCTAGTTCTGAATATGTCACCTGTTTAGAAGGACATGCTTGTATCTGACTTCCCTGGGCAGCTGAGTTATCTACTGGCAAAGAAAATGGTTTTATAGGGTCTGAATATCTGAAGTTGTTCTTGATAACTATTATCCCAGGGGTCACACATTATCATGAGCATCTTTTACTCCTCCTCAGGCTTCCTGGCTGCGCGTGAGTATTTTCAGTCAGGTGTGACTCCTCATGCTCCCTGCCACAGCATCGCAGTGTGGTAGCCACTGTTGCGACCTTTGAAACACCTCACAGTATGGCAAAGCGTGAGAGAGGCCAGGCTCAACCTCCTGTCCAGCACTTCTGCCCTCCTCTGTGATATCATCTCGCACGGAGGCAGAGGCCAGATGTGGTCCCCTGGCACGTGACCCAGCGTATGATTTATGTGACACCAGAGCAGTTGTGCTCCTGCTCAGCCACTGTCTTTTCCATCCATGTGTTTTGGATGTGCTAAGTGTTTTGTTTGTTGCAAAACACATGGTCACCGCACAGCAGAAAGTGTTTTGTGTTGAGTTTTCTGTGGTGGAAACAGTAGTTTTCTGAAAAGTGAACTTCATTTTAGAAATGCTGTATCTTAGTCCATTCAGCTGCTGCTGCATTTTTCTAACAAGCTAAAAATGAACAGTTGTCTTAAAACCATCAAGCCACAGTTGTGACCTTAAAAAAATCAAGTTACTTTTGTTGTGGATCTCCAAAAGAGATGGGAACATGTCTCTGTACATGCCATACGGTGAGCTGAGTAGCTCCAGGCCCATGTGGCTGACCTGACGGTAAATGCGTCTGTAAGCATTTGTATAACCCCAAGTTTGTAAGTAAGGCAAGACTGCAAATAGGAAAGCCACTGCTTTGAAATTATGAGCTGCCAAAGGGCAAGAAAGCAGGTGACATCAGTGACTGTATTTTGAGCACGGTGTTTTAGGAATGAGGGACCTGAATTCTCTGGGAGGGAGAGGAGGCTGCATTAGTGCCTTTATCCCAGGTAAGGAGTGAGGCGGTCTGCTATTTGTGACATAACTGATGTCATTGTTATGATGAACCACCTGGAACAACTAAGAGAAAGATATAGCAACAGGTTTCTGGAGAGCACTGCTGAGTGCTTATGTCAGACCCACTGTGTGTTAATATGTTTGTGTCTGACTGCTCAATTCCTATTATTTGATGGGGCAGCTTACAGCATTTTAAAAACTAAGAGGAGTTTTGTTTTATTATAGAGGATGGTATTATCTTGCAGAGCTGTTTTGCCATTCAGCTATAATAACTTTGCTATGCCATCCTCTTCAATTGCAATGAAACTAAAAGGAGAATAGGATTTGTGAAGGCTGCTGTTCAGAAATAGTGACAGAAAAGAAATTATGCTTTCTGACTAATGTTGAAGAAAAGAATGCCTTGATTAAAATAGACAGGAGGAGGCATGAGACTGAATGGACTTGGGTGAGAGTGAAAGAAGAGAGATCAAAGGAGGCCTAAGAAGAGAAATCAATGGACTAGAGACAAAGGGATGAGGGAAAGCCAGGAGAAACAGGCAATTCCAAGAGGGAAGGGATCTCAGGAAACTGAGCATCAATGAAGAAAGCAGGACAAAGGGGGAGCCCCAAAACCTGCCTCCAAAAAGGAGAGATGACAAGTGCTGAGGAAATGGAGAGAAGAGGGAATGGACAAAAGTTAGCACAGAAAAGTATGCATGGTCTTTTCTTGGGGCTGGGAGGAGACAGAAAAGACTTTCTGTATCAAAATGAAACACCCAGAATGGCAGGAGGGGAAACTGGGAAACACTCCAAATGCTTCCTTTTGTTCCTTGACATTGTCTTCAGTTAAAGTTCTCTGTGGTGGAAAGGAGGACCCCAGCCCAAGAAGGGTTTGCTTTTGTACTAGGGAAGCATCTCCAGTTTGTTAGGACTTGTTAAAAGTGCTGTAAAAGCCACTGAAGGTATGTACAAAACACGCCTTAGAGTCCAGCTCCTCCTTGTTTGTGGATCCTGTGTCGGGGTGGGTTTGGTGCTCAGTTGGTCTCTCAGATCTCCCCTAAGAGGTTCGCAGAGGTGGAAAGGAAGAAGGGTTCTTTTCACAGAAGAAGTTGTTCCTTGCTCAAAACGATCCCGGTGGCTTTTCTTTCTGCACTAGTATTCCAGCGTGCAGACATCCACTATCAATGTGATGGCTTTATAGAGCACAGTTGAAAAGTAAACACAGAAAATAAGTGATTTAAATTTCCATTTGGCTCATCACATGGGCAAGTTGCAAGAAAAGGAGGAGTTTAAACAATATGGTGAGACAGCGTTCCTAAATTTAGTACTGTTTCCTAGTTAGAAATGAAAGACTGGGGGAGAGAATCCAGTTATCTGTCCTGTGCTAAAAACATTCTTTTTCTGCATGGTCTTCACCTTAGTATGTGAATGACTATTAATCACACGAAAGTGAACACAGCATCTTGAAGACCTGTCAGACCCATATAAACAGACTGAAACAAACTGTTAATATTGCTGTCTCGGGAGAACTAAAAACAGACTGATTAATTGTATTGGCACCTTGCTGCCTTTGGGACACTGATAGAACCTGCCTTATTAGGGAAAAAGCAGATCACTCTGGGCTTTCTTTTATTAATACTATTTGCATTATCATCTTCGTTACATCTATACCTTGCTCTTGAACCCAGATCACAAAATGAAGATGGCAATGAAGTTGGAAACTCTTGGTGTCCTCTGAGAAGACAAAACTGTTTACAGTGCTTACAAGTCACTTTTTCTGAAGAATTCCAGATGGCTATAAACCAGTTTAGCTCAGGATCCAGTTGGCTTAAATGTAGAAATGTTATTTATAATGCTTGGTGTGCATAGATAGGTACTTTGGGAACTTTGAAACTTGGCATCTAGCAGAGAACTCAGGGCTGAACCACATTGTAAACTTTGAAGGAGCAAGTAACTAAGTAGAAAGAAAGGAAGAAAAAAAGGAAGGAAGAAATGAAAAGAACCAGAAGAAATCCTAAAAGTAGCTAGAAGGCTCACAGTAAAAGTGGTCTTCATCAGTTATAATGATTTATCCTCACCTATTGCTCCACTGGATTCTAAGCTCTTTGTATTTGCAAGGGGAAAAAAATAAGGAACTTGGACTTGGCTGGGAGGAGAAATAAGGCCCTCCACCGGCGCATATCAGCAGCGTTCCTCTAAGATTAGCCGGCTGAGACTCCAAGCCTGTTGCTGAGCTCCCTGTTTTACAAGGGACGTTGTTATGCCTAGTTTGCTGTGGCTGTCACCTCAGTATTGCAACAGACATAAGTTGCCTCAAATGTCTTTACAAAACAAGTTCTTGCTTGTTTTGTTTGCCTTGCTTGTGTGGATGCTGTTCAGGCAGAAACATACAAGACCGAAACCTAGAGCCAACACAGCATTAGTACAAGTGGAGCTGTACAGATCCCACCACCACCTGCAGATTGTGGGATAATGAATGAATAGCACAGGCAAACAGGATGGAGTCAGTAAAACCGATAGCTGGGAAAGAACGAGAATCTCTGAGTCCATTAAATAATGAGGTTATTCTGTGAAGCCATGCTGAATGATGCAAGTTTTATTCTGGTTTTGATTTCTTCCTTTTATCTCTAGACATAAGACACACTAACAGTGTGTCCAATTGCCATAGCCTCTTTTCCTCTGTTCTTGTCATGGTTGAAGGCTCTTCAGGTCAAGGAACTGTCAGAATGATTTTTTGAGAAGTCTTCAGGCACCTCCATGTCTACTGTAGGGTAGGCCAACCCAGGTCAACCTTGGAGCTCTCTCTGGGCTTTCTGCTCTCTCAGCTATACACCTAAACTTGCAGTTCAGGCGTTGCTAGACCAGATAGTTTAGACAGGTGGCAGTGACACAAGGTGAATGTTCTCCAGCACATTCCCCTATATATTAGTGCTTGTTGCAGTGCCCTCACTCTGTAAGTAAATCTTCTCAGGAGTGGTGAGAAACTGTATGGAAAAATTTCTCTCTTGTTACTCATCTCTGATACCATTTGCCTATCAGCTCCAGAACAGCAATGTATCAGGGTTACCCTAGCAAAACTCCGGTGCTGGATACATTACTTAGCATCTTACAGGAAGACGAAATTAGAGCTTGCTGTTGCAGCAGGAGGTTAAAGGTACACCTCCAGTGCTGCAGACGTGTGGTCCTGGCTGAGCCTGCCGGTCTGTCAGCACGATGCGAAACAAGCCCAAATTCAGTTATGCTGAACAATAGAGTCCTGTCACTTCCTACAGTGAGGCCTTAGACATATCACTTCTGACACAGGAGTAGATTACTTTCAAAATATTTGTGTGGCAATTGGGGAACCTGTCTAAACACATCACAGGAATCCTGATTGATGTTATGCAATCACTATACCACCAAATACCTCACGTATGTGAAGCTGGGGCTATGGCATCTTTCAGACCAAGGACAACAGAAGGTCATTAAGTCATGTCCAGACTGTCAAAGGAGACTGCTTTCTACATTTTCTTTGCAATGGGTAGGCCATTTGAGGAGTGTAGAGTCCCAAAGCAGGAGAACAAAGACAACTTGTGAAAGCAATAGACTGCAAAAAGAAAGTTTGAGCAGGAAAGGAACAGAAGGATGTGGTTTTGGTAGCACTCAGGGCTCTGAGTTAATGGCAAGATCAACAGAAGAAGAAAATTTGTTGCACAGGTGACAGGAAAGAGGGCGAGAGAGCAACTCATTCAAAGAAGATATCTGGATATCCTGAAAGGATTCAGTGTTAAGATCAAACAACACCCCAAAGTGAGGAAAGGTGAACAAATAAATGCAGAGAAGTATGCATGAGCCATTTGTTGTTTTATATACAGCCTGCATGCGTGTAGTCATTGCAGTAGCTGAAATAAAGCATGCCTGTTGATGGAGCTCTTACAAACAGACCACCTCTTTGCTTCAACTCTCATGTCTTTTTGAAGAAGTAATTGTGCATGCAGGGTCCTTGCAAGTTAAGATCTTAAAAAGCATTTGGCTAAAACCGTAAGGGGTGGAGTTAAGGCGGACTTGGGCCTTTTGTTTCAACTAGGGGTAACAAACAGGGCTGGAGCAACAAGATGTGTGCCAGGGCAGCCAGGGTGGAGGCAGTACTGCTGTCTGTTCGAGCCAAGGGAGGGTTAAAACCACAAGCCAGTGCTCTACCACGGTAAGCATCCAGCTGAGGAGCGTGCTGGGGTATATAAGTTTTCCAGAGGGCACGTGGGTCTTTCAGTTCATGTTAGCATTTTCTGCTCTATGGGCACGCCTGCGTCTCCTTGTCAAATAGATCAGTAATATTAGGCATCTTTCAAAATGGTAGTTTCCATTCACCTTTTGAAACTACATTGCTTTAAAAAAACCATAATGATTTAAAAAAGAAATTCCAATTAGATATGGACACCATGTTAAATATGACTTGTGCCATTTTTGTCTCTGTGTTTTTATATCAGAACTTCCATCAGCAAACTGCAAGGGTTCAGAAGTGCCTGACAAACCCAGCATTTTCTTATTCTTCGTTTCAAGTTAATTGGGGGACCTAAGGTGTTTTGATTCCAAAATGAAACTGTGTGCTTCTAATTCTCTGCATCTTGCTTCTAGTAACAGCGGTACTTGATTCCTGAGTTTGATCTGGAGTAATGCTTGCCTTTCGCAATGTTACCGTAACCTTGCTCAAGTAACCACAGAGGAGTGAGAGTTAGTGTACTGCATTTTAGTTGAAAGTTTATATACTGGTTCAGGATTACTGATGGATGAGAAGAGTAACTGTTTTAACATAGGGGTGCTCATGGGGAATTTCATAACAATGTGAAACAATCCCTTAGCTGGACATGCTAATAAATCTAGCACTTAGTGTGGGCTGAAGATACCTAGGAATGGCTGCTCTCAGAACACAACTAGAAGAGTGTTCATACCTTATGAATGTGAAATGGTTCACAAATGCTTTTTTAGCCAAACCCGTAGAATTAGAAAAAAAAAAATCATTAGTCTGATGTAATACCACAAGAATTAAATAAATAAGTAGTGTATTGTTTTGTTTTAAATTCATTCATTTATTATTACCTTTTGACATTCAAATCAGTGGGTTTCCCAGGGCCTCACTTCCCTGAGTAACTTTTTTTGGCTGGGAAGTTGGGGTTCTCCTCTCCCAACATACTTCTGGGACCTGGGGTTTACAAGGAAATACAAAATCAAAAGCCTGAACAAAACTATAAGAATTAGCAACACTGGGAAAAAAATCCTACCTTCCCCCCTCACCTCTGATAGTGTTCTCTGCCTTAAATTCACAGATCCCATGTCAAATGAATTGCAAGAGAAAACCTAGCAAGAAATGCTGTTTAACCTGCCACACATATTTGGGTTAACTGGCAATTCCCTGATATCCCTCTGTACTTTTGAAATCAAATAGTAACTCTGAAAAACTTGAGTTCTTGTCAATGAGATTGGAGTACCCATGTGTGCTACGCAGATGGCCGCAGCTGTTAGTGATGCAGGCCGCAGGGACATCAGAGGTCCTCTTGCCCCTGGTCTAGGGGACAAAAAAAAGATGGGAAAAAAAAAAAAATCAGTGTATGCTCGCCTGTCAGCTGCTTTAGTTTGCAGCGTGGTGCAATAGCTTAAAAGTAAATTGGCGGTGGTGCAGGCTGCAGTGCCCGGGCATGAACTGTGCTGGCTGAGGAAGTGGACTTGGTCCCTGGGTGCTGCGCCAGCTGTGGGCGCAGCAGCTGCCTGCAGAGGGGTGGAGAGGAGGTCTGAGCCGGGCTGCCTGCTGGGCTGGTGCATCTGCGTCTCCCGTGAGTCACAGCTCACTCATACCCTCCTCAACCTGGTCAAACAAGACACTCCTTGGCGCGTGAAATCGAGTGCCAGCTTTCCCTCCCTTTCCCCCCTCCCCTCCTAGGCCTCAACGGGCTTTTTGGTACAAAAGCGACTTGGTTGTGCCCACCTGCCAGCTAACTTGATTTCTTTTGATTGCGCTGTAAAAAGAAGAGTTCGCTCTGCTTATCACGTTTGTACTTTGGTTGTAGTGTCAGGCTTGGGCAGATTAATTGGTTGTAGCTTTAGCAGAGCTGTCAGGGTATTTAACCCATTGGAGAAAAATTACCTAAGCTGATGATAAACAGGCTTTAAATGCAGAGCAATTACTTAGTGCTAACAAAGCACCGTGACTACACACTTTGTCCAAATGCAAAAAGCAAAGTCTTATCAGTGGTTCTGTTTGCAGGAGGACACTAAAAGATAACCTTTGTTTGTGCAAATACTTACCTGATAAGATCGTCCTAAAGGGAACGGATGAAATTTCTGGTTCTATCTTGCCTGAAGGTTATGCTTCACATTACAAAGTGTTGAACAAAAAAAGAATAATAATCACTAACTGAGAATGCTCAGTTCTCTCTCTTAGTTGGGCTGAAAGTCTCCGATGGTGGGTTTCTTTCCTGCTGCATTGATTGCTTTTGTTTCTAGCACATAACAATAAAGCAATTTAGAGACCTTTAACCGAAGGACTTTGGATTTCATTGTTCACAGGAAGTGGCAAAGCTAGAGAGCTGGTTAGCATTGAACTTGGTTTGTTCACCACAGGCTTAACCCTGACTGGTAGCCAGGGTTTACAGCACAGCAATCCTGTGACTCACAACTGTTCTGGTTTGCATCGATGGTGAAACTGGTCCGGGAGTTTCCAACCTGTGAAGACCTTAGGAGGTGCTTTTAGTGGGACGTGCACTCGATACCATTTGCCTCTCAGGGGTCACAGGTCACATTCTGAAGCAGCAGACATTTGAGTTTTTATTGTGATGAGTCTTAACATCTTGCGTTTGACCTCTGTCTGGCTCACTCCATTTTTTTTTCTGTGTTAAGACTGGACTGAAAGGATGCTGTTTATTTAATGCTTTTAATTGACCAGCTTTAAAAAAAAAATCCAGTTCGTTATAGCGCATCAATCAAAGATTTACAAAACTGACATCTTTTATTTTGCTTTCAAGTAATTTACCAGAGATTTCCTGTGTGGTGTTAGTAAAGGACCTTTATATCCAGGGAAAAATAAAATGCAAGGACATGTTTTGGTCTTTTTGGATCAAGGCCTTATATTAACCCAGGCGTGCTCAAAGCTCCATCTCATGCAGAAAGTTCATATGTATTTTCTCTTGAAATGTTTCTAAGTGTAGTCATCTTAGCCTGCTCTGTGTCAGATTTTTAGACGTGAATGTGATTTTAGGTTGATTTGGATGCCATGTAGTGCTTTGTCTGGGCGCTAATGCAATGGCATGGTGTTTGTGTGAGCCCCATCTCGCCTGCTGCACTCTACTGACTTTGGCTTCCTTTGTCCAGTCCCAGTTGCAGAGGGATGGAGATGGCGAGGGCATTGGGTAGTTACATAGGAGGAAGTGTCTGGGTCGAGATGCTGGAGGCTCTGAATTAGTCCTGTGTGTCCCCTACTGCGAACGACTTCATATAAGCCATGACCTCAGAGAAGCAAGTTGTTGGAAACCAGCCGTCATTCATTTTCTTACCTACTGGACTACTTGATCGGTGTGGATTTCTTACCCCGACTGATTTTCTTGCATTTTTTGATGAGGTTTTTTGAAAACATGCTTCAGTTTGATATTCTGATGCTCCTTACACTCTTGTTCCCCACCCACTAGAGGCTGACAAACTGGCAATAAACAGACGCATTTTTGCGTACACAAGTTATGTTCAGGTAGCTGTTGAGTTTCGTTTTTTCTTTCCAAATGGGACTAACAGAAGTTTTCTGGAGGAGATTTTAATTGCAGATGTGGAGCACAGCAGGATGTGTTCTGAAACAGCTGCTCAGCTCACCACAGGTGTGGTGAGGGCACGTTATTTATATTTTAAACGATCAGGGACTGACTTGCCTGCTTTTAGGTGATTTCAGTGGTTTCACGCTCATGGAGCTGTGTGCTGTCCACCTTTGGTGGTGTGGGCAGGTGTTGAGGGAGTGTTTTGCACCTTCACATGCGTTGGGAGCCACCACAGGAACTGGTCCAGTTGCTTCATAAGAGATTTTGTAAATGCTGTTGTACATGCGAGCTCTGGCTGCTCAGGTGTTTTTCTGTGGCCCACCACAAGCAAATCACGATTTTTCGAGTCAATAGAAGGACTGCAAATCTGAAGCTGGACCAGCCTTTACTTACTGAGGGTTTTTTAATGCCTCAGTTTCCATAGCAATGGAAATAAGCACTCCTCTCACTTGAGTGCCGGGTGTGTGCGTGCGTATGTGTCTTGCATAAGACTGGGAGGGCAAAGCCTACTTCTTTTCCTGGAAATAGGTTTGGAAGGGAGGAGTGTTGGATGCTGGCTCTGCAGGGCTGCTGCTGCAAACTAACGTATCTCAGGGAGGGAGACAGATACAGGGAGAGGGTGACTGTCACCAGTGCCTGCGCTGGCTGAGACCCCCCTGACAACGGGAGTCCCTCGATCTTTTCATCTGCACGCTTTTTATTAGGAGTTAGAACTTGCAGGAAATAAAATTCAGTCCTTGAAGGCAGGGGAACGTGATGTTAGTCATCGATATTAGTCATTAACAGTTTCTGCCTTATGGGCTATTCAGGCTATTTCCTGAAAAAGGAAATCTTTCATTAGCTAATTATTTTCCTCAGCAGTGCTGTAAGGGCATCAGCAAATAATACAGTTCCTGGCAAAGCTGCTGTGCTGTTTAGTGTCTGCCTGTGTGATCAGGGGAGAATGATGGGAAAATTTTAATGAAAGAAATTCTATCAGAGTTGAAAAATAGTAACGGCTTCAAAATGCTTTTCAGAGTTGACTCCTTAGCAATCAATTTTAATAAATCTTCTATGTGCAAATGAGGAATCACAATGTCATATATTGTCTGATATCTGGATTTTGACTGTTTTCTAGTGGTCTTTGACATTGTGCCAAATATGTTATGAAGGTGTGGTGCAGCAGAGCCACTGAAACACGTTCACTTCTAATAGGAGCGATGGAATAGGCTACAGAACTGAAAGGGGAAAGTGCAGTATCCCAGTGAGACTGCAGCTGAGAATTAGGTAGGTAGAGGTGACATGCTTGGTGAGTCAGAAGGAGCGAGGGCACAGTCCTGCTCCAGAAGAGTTCTGTAAGATAGGCAGTGCCCAGTTGTCACTGCCTTGCTTGCAGAACTCAAAGCTTACCTTTTTTTCAAAAGCACAAAAGGAGTATAAGACTTCATGCCACTCAACAGCAGTGAAAAGTCCTGGTCCTTCCAAGACAGCTTTGAAAGCATCGGTTAAGATAGCTGTTTAAGATAACAAATGGAATACAATAAATTGAGGTGCTTCCATTATTTCTTAGAGTCAGTGTTCTGTCAAAGATTGCAAATGGTAGTGGTTATCCCTGCTGATCTGCATTTTAGCCACTTACGTTGTTGCAGCTTCTGAAATCTCTTCTCTGAGTTCCTGTCTACTTTCTCATTAGTCTCATTATCATGATCATGTAAGTTCATATCGGCCTTTTGGTATGTTTGTTTTTTTTGAACGTGCACAGTGGTCTTTCTGTTCTCTGCCATTTCAGTTCTACCATTACAAACCAATCTTTGCCAGAGCTTTGTTCATGCATTTAATAATATTGAGAATTTTGTTTCTGTATTGCCTTAAAACTACACGATTGTAACATAGGAACTGAGTTGAGTTCACAATTTCTTCTCTAAGGAACATGTAGTGTAAAATAGTTGCATCTCTTGAGATATTTGGTTGCCTTTTTTGCAAGAGTGGTGTGATTCTCCATTCCCCATGATACCTTAGCATGGTGTTATATTTGTTCTGTGTGGGTGGAAAATAAAGCTGGTTGGCTGGTTGTTTCTCTGTGTGTGCACACAAAGATAGACATTTTAATTAGATGCACTTTTTCTCTTCCTGACATCTTTATGGCAGATACATAGGTTTTCATAAACTTTTCTTGCTAATATCCACTTACCTTTACAAGGTCCATTTTTCTCTGTAATGTTACTTTAACCCAGTTTTTCATTTTACTGCAAGTCTCTCTAATTAGGACATCTCTTCTCAGTTCAGGTTTCGGTAATTTAGCTTTACTGAACAGGTCTGTGAGTGGATAATCAATGGTCTTGCCTGAAACCTTGGTTTATGTAAGGAAAATATGCCTTTCTCAAATAAGTCATTATAAAGTCTATACCAATACATATATTTCTGTATGCAAAAGGGAGTTTCTATCAATCAGCTTGATGTTGGCAGAACAGTATCTGCTTGACATTTTTCCCAATAGAGTTATTTCAGTTACAAAACCATAAATCACATCAGAAATTAACTGTTACAGCTTTCTAGCAGACCAGGAATCTTGTACTAAAACCCATTAGAAATACTTTTAATGTGCAGTTTGAGTTATTTGTTTTTATTACTGGGTTAATTGTTTAAAGAAACACCTTTTGTGCTCAGGATGAGCTTTCAGTGGTTGTAAATGTCACGGTACATGCTTACCTGACAGTTGGAGTATGACACTGGCAAAGCATTCATTCTTACTGCGGAATTGTTGTGCCCATGAGGAATGCTGTAAAAGCAGCTGATGCTTACAGGGCGACATAGTTCCAGTTTCTGACAAGCTTGCTCTCTAGCATCATTATTCTGCAGTCTTTTGTTGGGGAGAGGAAATCTTTGAGTTTCCCAGTCAAAAAGGCATGACATGCATCCATTTTTCTCTTTTCCAGGATCTTTCCCAGAGAGTATCTTCTTCAGCAAATCCATCTTTATTCTCTCGCAGACCTTCAGCAGGTAAATTTCTTCAATTAATTCTACCTGTTATACATCAAGCTTCTTCTCATCTTCAATGCTAATTGTATATTCCCCCTTGTAGCTAATCGTAGCATAAATAGCTTTACTTCCAAGCCATCTCTGTGGTTGATAGTTTAATATAAAAATGGGTTAACAGGGGCATTGGTTAGGGATGAGGGAGAGAAAGCCTAGAACCTCAGTGTTGAAATGGGGATGGAAAGAGGCTGCAAAAGAAAACTGTAGTCTGCAAAGAGAACTTTGCTGTGAGAAATTTTTCATCTGATCAATGAAGGCTCATCTAAGACTCAGCCTACAGATGACAAGTAGTATTTATTTCTTTGCTTGAAAGAATCATTATTCAGGAATTTATGACTTTGTACAGTCCCTAGTGCAACATGCTTATTTACAAAGTCTGCTAGGCATTACCACAAGAGGGGAAAAAATACAAAAAAACCCCCATCACACCACAAAAAGCTTAGCAAGCCTGCTACACAAAGTTAAGCCATGCAGTGTTACTATGACAGATGTGACCGCACAATAGGTAATGTGCCAGCAAAATGTGTCTTTGCATTGATACTGATTGAACTAAGCAAGCACCTTGCAGTACATCTGCCTGAACAGCGGAATTTTATTATGTACCAGATTAAACAAGCAGAATTTGGCAAAAAGAGCCGAAAGGAGAGGATAGGGAATCTAAGGTGAATGTGCTGCAGTGCTCAGATGCACAATGGAGGAAGCAATGAGGTAAGATGTGCTGGCTGACCTGGGCACATCTGTGTTCACTCTCTAGTGCCATTGCCAGTGATACGTAGAAGACATTATTTTAAGCTTCTTCCAGCGATGTTGCCCATGTCTAGTGGTGCCTTTTCTGCGGGATGGTGGGTAGCGTAGTCAGTTCTGGATGTTCAGTTGACACATTTAAGTTGAGGTGGTTCAGATGCCCCTCAGAGCTGGAGACTACAGAACTGCAGGAAACATGGATTTTGTTGGCTGGTGAAGTCACAGGGTAGAAATGATTCCATAAAACAAAAAGGCCAGTCACCTGAGCTCTAAAACTGTTTCCGCATCCTTTCAGCATGTTCTGCTATCTCATCTTTAATAATCAAGCCATGAAAAAGCAAGCTACTTAACTCCAGAGCTGCAGTCTCCCTGGTGGGCCTGTCTATTAGCCCCCAGTGCTTTGTAAGCTGCTTAATCAGTTCCTAACATTGGTAGTAGATGTTTTAGAAGCAATCAGCAGCTTATCAAGCATCCTGTGGGAGGGAGGGGAGGGTAGAAGTCACAATTTATCCGTTGATTTAGCAGTTCCCTTTAGCATGTTTCTTTGTGTTTGTGTTTGCAAGACACCTTCTCTTCCCCTGCGGGCCTCATCCCCAAACTTATCATATTTAGAGGCAATGTAATTTGATTACCATTTCTGCTGGGGTGGGTTAAATTGCATTTACCTTTTAATCTAGCTATATCCTTGTTGTCAGCCTGGAGAGGGTTTTCCACATCTCAGAGACTCCCCAGGTTTGAAATCGGATTGCCTGTTTTTGTCAAAGTAGAACCAGAGTGGAAAGGGGAGGAGGGCCCCAATTGAGAAAATGAATCCAGCAGCCGGAGAAACACTTAACGCCTTTACAGTCCCTGCCTCCTCTCTGGTTTGCCCCTTACCACTGCTTTCTCACGATTGCTCGTCATTTTCTACTAACCTGCAATTTGGGTGGTTTTTTTTAATCCTAAAAGTTTCCTCTCCTTTTGATTCCTCTAATGCCTGTTTCCTTGTATCCGTGGGCTGCTTTTGCACTGTATCCTGCTGTCATGTAGATTGCGTATGTTTGGGGAATTAACTAAAAGGTTTATTAAAGATTAATGGAAAGATAAGGCATGGTGAGTGAATTAGAAAAGCAGAGAGGGGTAATCCGCAGATATAAGCAACCTTTACCCTGGTTAGTCCCAGCTCAATTCTGATTTGTTTCCTAGGCCAGTTCTCTCTAAAGATCCTAGAAAACATGGGTTGTTCCCTACCAAGCAGCTGACTTTCAAAAATGTGGTATGAGGGTCTGTTCTTAGGTGCAAAAAAGTTGAAATGCCTGTTTGCCAGTAGATGAAGCAGCACATAATACTATTCTAAAATGAAATCCAATTTAAATCTCTTTCCAAGCTTAACAGCTCAATGCCTAGATTTTATGGATGTGGCAGAGTACATACTTGAGCTATCTGATGGTCTGAGGATGGTTGCCACTTGGACAGGGCTCTACTGGGGAAGACCTAAATTGTGAGGTTAAAAGCAGAGTGGAAAAAATTGAAACAAAATATCATTAATTTTGGAAACTCACCAAATCCTAGTGAGTTATTGGTTTTGCTAGTACTTGTTAACAAATGCTCATAGTGCAGATGTGAGGAGGCCTGGCCTTTAACCAAAGAGGCAGCAAGTGATAGTCTTTATTTGTATGTGCATGTATATTTAAAATAAACACAAACGCACACATGTACCCCAGCAAGGTTTCAGTGCAGACCAGAGCCCCAGGGACTACACAAGGTTTACAGCAAGTCTATCTGTGGGCATTCCCGTGAGGTACATATTCTTAGAATCTTCTTGTCATTGTTGTCGTTGGAAGTGTTAGCAGATGAGATAACTAATTAGGTGCATTCAGATTTAAGGGGCAGAAACACAAAGTGTGACAGCTTGCCTATTCTGCCCCATTGGCTACACTTGCTTCCCTTTCCAACCCTCCCTGGCGTCATCTGCCCAAAGAGTAATCTGCCCTGCGTCACCCCTAACACCGCTGCGTCTCCGTTAGCCAGTTTATCCAGGGCTATTCCAATCAATTAAAGCTTTAAAGAGGCAGACCTCCAGTTGTTAGGAAGCAAGTATTCACTCCCGAAATTGCTGGTTTTGGCAGACATAGTACGCCAGAAAAATGGATTACTCTTATTTGTGTGCAGTATAGTCTCTGATGGTGCAGTCACAGTCCAGGATGGCTTCACCCTAAACCTACTGGAGGTGTGAACTCTGTTCTATGCTGACATTAGTCGTTTGGTGGACGTGTGGACACAGTTCATGCAAGCTGGAGTTAAAAACTATCCATTCATTTTGTGTGACTATGGCGCTGCTTTTGGTGAGGCTAACAGTTTTTACACTCTTAAAGATTGATTTGGACAGAAGCTGACTCAGACAAGACTCTTAGATTTCTTAGGAAAGGTAATTCTTGCTACTTACACTAGATTCTGTATTAACTGGAGCTTTTAAAGTAAAAGACTTGAAGTGGCTGTTGTGACGAGTTCAAAATTCAGGTCCTTAATCCACACAGAGTGTTAACTGATGTCTTGCCTATTTTTTATGATAAATAGCAAGATATACAAGTGTACAGAACTTACTGCAGTGATGGTCTTTACTGGAGAAACACTCTTAATCATGGCAATTACACTATCCCCAAAAGATATGGTAAAGTAAAAAGGATCCACATAACGGCAAAAATGTATAGACGTCAAGGATGGAAACTGTGAGACAGGAGATTTGAAAAGATGATGATTTGAAGACTTGTTTACACAGGAACACTTGGGGAAAAAAAACGAAGTGACAAAAAATGGGAATTTAAAACAATGAGTTGAATTACATTGAATCACTGTGTAAATACTGTTATTCAAAATATGAGTGGCTTTCATTTGGTTTATCTCCATTTACTTTGGAAGCAAAGTGAGCTAAATTGTATTAAGGCCAATTTTCATTCTGAATGTGTATGTCCATACAGGGATTTAATGTAGTATAATTTATCCATTTTAACATTGTAGATAAACTAATCCGTTAAAATTTAATTAAAACATCCATTTACTTCAGATCAACTTTCCTGACTATCTACCTGTAGATGAACCTATAAACAATGTGAAGAACAGTGGAGAGAAAGGATGAACAGGAGACCCCTCTTCTCACAATAATATAGCGCAGGTCATACAGTGAATATGAGATACGCATAAAAATCCTTAATAGAAATACTTCTTTGCAGAACACACAGCGAGGATGAGGAACTTAATGCCACAGTAATATTACTGAGGCCAGAAGTTTATCATCTTTGAGAGGATTAAGTATCCATAATGAGAATGTCCACAGTTACACTACGTAAAATAAAGAGATTATAAGGTTTCAGAATAGACATATTATTTACTGAGGGGATTAGGAAGATGTCTTCCCTATTGACAGACGGATCAATGATTTCGTCTTCCTCTGACGTATATAGTACTGATTACAGCGTGTGATAGGGTTTTGGACTAGGTGAACAGTTGGTCTAACAGAAGCATTCCCAATATGGAAATCTTAATGTTTCTATTCACAATTTTGTGCATATAAGGTTCTCTAGCAAAAATATGGGGAATAAAAATGAACTTCAACGAAACATAAGTTCCACCTAATTTGAGCCTAGTATATTTTTAGATCAGGATTAGGAAGCCTTAGAAGAACAAAGAAAATCTTAGGTCTTCTTTGCTTTTCCAGGCTTTTAACCCATGCGGTATTTTCATCACATCTCCTTTTCCAATGTCAAATTTGTGTCCTTCCTGTATTTTCCTTGACCGAGATGAAGGAGAATTTTGGGGATGCTCTTTCCAGCATTTTTGCATGTGCAAAACTTTAGGTTGATTTAGACAAGTTGTTTTATGAGTCCCAACAATAGCAAAGACTGCAAGGAGATGTGGACTCTTTTTGCTCTTGACTTGCCAGTTGTTTCGGAGGTAAAACTCCTTTTCAGATCACTCAGTCCTCATACAATAGTTGAGAAATGCTGGGCTTAGATTTGTAATGTACAGCCCGGCAACTTCCAAGCCCATCGGTGGTGGTGTCCTTGCCCAGCAGTTTCTTTTTATTCATACACAAGAAGCATGGGAAGTAGCATCTAAGCCACATGCCTGTGCTGGTGAAAGCCAGTAGTGTGCGTGTGGCTATATTGATTGACAGAAATGGGGTTTGGCTAACATACGTTGGGCTTTCTCTAGTTTTAGAGGTGTTACTGGAATAGGGGCATGAGAAATACCCCCCACCCCACCCCCTGCTCTTAACAGATACAGCTATACCTGTAAAAGCGTTAGTGCAAAACTCAGTTATATCAATGAGAGAGTCTTTTGCTGTCATTTGTTTCATTGAGTGATTCAGTATAAACTGTATCAGCTTAAACTTTATTTACCAGAGAGGTTTACCCATGTAGCTGTACCAGCAGATCCTTTTAAGTTTAGGCAAGCCCTTTTTTGTGCTTGAGGGGCAGGAGGTAGCAAATGAGGAGAAGAATTAGGTGTTTGGCAGGCCTGGCTATGCTGAGATTGCTAAGGTTTGTCTGTCGCAGTTATTTGCAGGAGTTCATGTGCTCAACAAGGGCAGCAAAATGCCAAGCACATCCGTGCTGTAGCTGCCACAGTTCAAAGTTCAGCACTGTAGTGAAAACTTTAATTTACATCCCCATCCTCCTAAGCAAGGGTTGACACAGCAAGTGTGACAGAGGTGCAAGTCCTGCAGCACGTTACTACCGGTATTCAACTGGCCACAGGTTGGAAGATGTTGCTCAGAGCAGAGCTGGTTTAAAACACTGGTGGGTTTTAACTTGCATGTCAGGTACAGCCTCTGTTCTTAAATATTTGGTAGGAGGTAGACAGAAACAGATGGTCGTGTGGGGAGGTGAGAGGTGTACACATTGTTAATTTGTACAGTGGTGCAGTTCTCATCCTGACGCACGAGAGGTCTGGACTCTCTTCCCAGCTCTGCTACCAGCTTTCTCTGACACCAGAACAAGTCATTTCTAATGGAACGAAGGTGAAATGAGTCCCACTTTACTAGGTGTATGTTTAAAATAGACATCCTAAGCACAATTAAGTTCAAAAGAGGGAAACCAGCACTTTGGAGGGGTAGTCCCTCTGACCTGTTTTAAATATGTTATGTGATTTAAATACATTAGGATTTTGAGGCACATAGATAATTCTGTACTTGAACTATGTAAACATGCAGCTTGGACCATAACGACATAATGCTAACAGCCATCTTTACGTCCTTCCTTTGCAACCTGTGCCTGTATGACTATGGTAACTGTATTAGCAGAAGAATATGAAAATAGTCCTAGGATGGGAAAAAATACACAATATACATTTCCATAAATATTAAAAGGTCTGCCAGCGTAACACCAATTAAACAGCTTGTATACTTTCCTGTGGCTATGACTCCTTTATCACTCATTTCTGTCACTCCCTGGAGTTTGCTAGCACTGAGTTGCCTTTCAGCAGAACAGGAAGCTTCAGGTTAGCTGATATTCCAGGTGTGTGTATAATTCCCCAAAGCGCTGACAGCTCTGCCTACAATTAGTGGTAATGGCAATGATCTTACTGGCATTTCCTTTTTACCGCAGCTCTGCTGGGGCAGGGAGTTGCTGTCATTCAGAATGGCTCGTGGTCAGGCGGAGAGCATGGCAGAACCGGCCAGGCTCGTGGGGGAAGATCTGGTCAGGAGCGTTTTGGCAAGTGGCAGCCAGGAAGACAAGTTAATCTGAGTTAGGTGTGTTAAAGTCTTGGAGGCAAAGCGTGGAGATACAGCAAGATTGTTAATAGGTATTTTTAATAGCACAACTGGTTTTTGCACTGCTTGAAACCAGAGTTTTCAACAGGGCTTATTAAATACATGTGGTGCTTTTCCATGTGAATATGTAATCTAGGCCACTTGGGGTAAGTGTGGCTTTTTAGAAAGAAACTCTGTTTAAAACAACCCAGCAGTGGTGCCAGTGGCTCGCAGGAGCTTCTGAGTTGAGATCTCCAGAGATATTTTAATTTTTTCAGCCCCTAGAAGAGGCAGTAGCAATATAAGCTACCACTTTTCTAGTGCTTTGTGATAACCAGGTTTCTTCCATTCTTTTTTTGCTGTGCAGAATGAAAGGCCCAGCACTGATCAGGGTTAGCGGTGTGAAAGATTGGGCTCTAACCTCATTGCTGTACTTCACATAAAATGTCTATTCAGGAGAGGCAGCTGGATGTATCTCAAGGAATAACATCCCAAGAAGCCAGATTTCCCAAGGAAACAAAAATACTGTCTCAGGGCTACCTGCTTGGATGAGAGAAGAAAATTTTTTATATAAAATTTTTTTAAATATACTTTGTGCTCACAGAGTTTTTTTTCAGAGTAGCCCTGTTTTCTTGGTATGTTGCTTTCTTGTTCTAAAATCCTTCAGAGGACTCCTACTTAAAATGCCCTGATCCAGTCCTGTGCAAGGCAGGAGAGTTTCTAATTTTGTGATATCACTCATGAAATAACATCTTACTCAGTGGGCATGTACAGTCAGTTAATATCTCTGCATGCAATTGCCTGCTTAATCTTAAAAAAAAAAAAGGCACATGTATACTCTCTGCCTGAATGCGTATTTGCTTGTGTGTGTATTTAGAGTCACATATGTTTTTGAACTAAGGAAAGTGTTTTCTATTCTCCACCAGCCAAATTCCTGGTACTCTTTCAACCTTGTTTGATTAAAACACCCTTTAACCTTTGCTTGAATACCTGTTTCTTAAAACAACCTATAATTCATCCCTGCAACAAGATTAGGAGAACTTGGGGTGTGACAAAATTGACATGTAGCTGCCTGGAAACCTTGGGGGAAGGAGAAGGAAAGACAGTTGAAACACAGTGGGCGCAAAGGCAGAGGCTGCAGGGCTGGAGTCTCGTTGCCGGGCTGGCTGGGGAGCTGGCAGGAGCGATTTCCAGGCATGTTGTTTATACTGAGGCAATTCCGTCTCTTTCTCACTTGTGTCAGCTTGCACGGGGACCTGCAGAAATTTCAGGCTTTTCTTCCCTTCCATGAGAGGAGTTGGGGAGGACTTGGAGGGACCTTGTCATCCTCTGTGCCTCCTGCTGTAAATTCACTTGGACTGTCACCGCTTTGTTCCTCTCCCCCAACCAATGTAAAACTCCCGTTTTCACCTTGCTCCCTGCCTCTATCTGCTTGTCACAGATTAGCAGCATTTGCTCTTGACCTTGTTTTGTTTTTCGTCCTCTTCCCAGGGCCTATTATAGCTAGTGGCTAATTTGTGGAATATAACTTTAATAACAAATTAAAGTGCAACATATCGAGTGATCTGGTTTGGAAGGACCATGAACAGCAAATGGCTCTGCCATCAGTGTGGACTGCCTGGTGCAAAGAAGTCAAAGGGAGCTCGTGATTTCTGTTTATTCAAATTCTCACTTGTTTCTCCTTTAGTTTGATTTATTTGGTAGTTGGTTTTGTGGTGGTTTTTTTTTTTTTGTTCTTTGCAGTGTTTACTGCCAGGTTTCCTTTCGGGATGTTCTCTGCCCGGTGTGGGTGATGAGTTAGCACGGCACAGCGTGTGGCTGCATGATGTCGCTTTGTCTGTGTCAAGGCCGGCGATGGCAAAATGGCGTCATGTGCGTCAGACTTGTGCTGGTGTCAGCAGTGGATGAACGGAGACCCTGGCCTCACTTATTCCCGTCCACCTGAACAGGCCCTTGGGACAGCCAGGGACCTGCAACGGGAAGAGGAGCGCGAGGATGGGGTGGTGTCACCCACCATAACTGTCAGGAGCAGGGGTTGTGGCCCATAGCATGGCTGTAGCAACAAAAGATGGGGCTCTCCTGAAGTTATTGCTGTGGGTTTTTTTTATTTGTTTTACAGCAATGCATGGTGACTGATTCTAATGTGTGTGCACACAAATATTAAGAAATCATTTTTCCCTTAAGTCACTTACAATTTAAATAAACAAGGCAGGCAATCTGAAAGAGATGACTGGGAGTCAAAATGGAGCAAGGAAAGCTGACCAGACCAGTATATTGCACAAAAGATGGGGCAGAGCCGAGATCTGATATCTGCCTCCCTGGGGCTTTTTTACCTCATGATCATCCTTCCTCCTTCCATTTCCCTTTCCTCTGAACTAAAGATTAATTGTGCATTGAAATCGTAACAAGAATTCGCAGTGTTAAGGATCTGGCAAACGGAAGGGAAAAAATCCTCAAGGAAATTAGCAGTCCGCGACCATTGTCTGTTCGCCAGATATAAATGACTAGGAACTTCCCAGCCAGGGAATGTGTTTTCCCTTTCTTTTCTCTGCAGCCTGCATTATCCTTAGCTAAGCATATTATGGCGTGCTTGTCTCCAAGTCTGTGTTTTCATCGCAGAAATCCCAACCCTGCGGAAACCTGGTGTGGGGCAGAGATTCTGTTTTACCCTCTGTGCTGTAATGCCCAATCTCCATGCTTAACAAATGCTCAAAATACGTGCCTGTTCTGCAGCTGGCAGAGATAAGGCAACCACTGTAGCTTTCCTGCACCCCAGTCTGCTCTTGCTTGCAACAGGGGTCACCTGTGACAGAGAAGAGAATGCGTTCAGAAAATGCTTTCTGAAACAGATTGAGCAATGTAGGGCTAGGAGGTAGAGTGTGGAACAAAGACTGCAGCAAAAGGCATCTGAGGCAAGCATCAGGAAAAACTTCCCAGCTGCTTTGAGCACTGGAGAGCTGTGGAATCTTCTGTGGTGAGAAGTTTTTAAGCAAGTCAGTCATCTGTCAGTTGGTTGTGCCGCAGGGTGAGGAATAACCTGGAGGTTTTAGAGGTGTTTTTTCTAGCCCTGTTTTCTTATTTCATTGGTAGTTCTTTCAAAAGCATATTTCTTGTCTGTCCTGGAAGTGAAGAAAGATTACTGGGTGTTTAGTCCTCCTCCACAAAGCTTCCACTGGTGGAATTTGGAGAGTAGTGGGCACAGTGATGAACTAACCAATCTGTTCAGAAGGAGATTCTATTTTCCCTTTAATTCAGTCCAGGAAGCACGTTCTCTGTGGTACCCTGAAGTCTAGGCAAAGCTGGAGTTTACCTCTGAGCTTGTTAGCAAAAGATATTTGATTCAGACTAGCTGTTTCTGTAGAGGTAGAAAGAAAACAACCAGGAGGAGGCAGAAACCTTGACTTTGGAGGATGGTGGAAAGCTGTGCATGATTGTTGACTGCTCCTTCAGATAGCTTCCTTCTGCCAGGCATGCTTGTGACACTAATCCCAATAATTAAAGGACTTTCTGTCCCTTCAATGTATATAATTGGGAATGGTGAATGAGCTTCATGTCTACCACCCCTTCTATTTTCTCGGTGCCTCTTGGCCTTTTCATGTCTCTTCTGCATTGCGTCAGTGCCTCCTGGCAAATTCTGTCTGTGTCTGTCTCTCAGATAGAGCCAAGTGTGTGTCTGGCCTTGAGAAATAATCATAAATTTTGTTCCGTCAGGAGGAGAGGCCGGGACAATCCAGTTGAGATTTGAACCTGTAGTTCAAGGTGTTTTAGGGATTTCATATCACTTAACCCGTCCCCTCCAGGCATCACTTGTGTCTGACATGTAAATCAGACTGGAGGAAGAAGTGGAACAGATCGCTCGGTGCTCCAGAAGAAGGTTATGAGGCAAGCCTGTGTCTTTAAAGAGAGTGCCTTCTAATAAATGTTATCTGCAGAGAAATACACCAGCCCCTACATAAGTAGTTAATGTTACTGCTTCAGTGTTGGCTTATAAAACAACTTTATCACCCCTATGACGATAATGATTAACAAGCTGATTTAAAGGGTGGGGTCACAAAACCATTTGGCAAATTCAGCTTGTCTCTCAGTGGCAGTGATAGTGTACCTGAGTTTTATAGTATTTTCACCGCTTTACCTAGGATATGAAACCCTTGTGGTGGGGCTTTTAAGCAGAGCAGTAGCAGCAGGTACTCCTCTATGAGGATAATAACCAGGGTTTTCTCCTGTGCTTCCCATACATGAGGAAATTATAGGTCCAGGTCTGAGAATTCGGGAGAGTGGGGGGCATTTCTGTCTCCCTTCTCAGTGTTTATTCACTGATCACTTAGCCACAGTGAAGTGACGGTGTTCCTAGACAGGCTGGTACATGATGCCTGTGGTCATTGGCTGTCCCTTATGTCAGACTGGCAGAATATATGTATGTGGGTAGATTTCTCTTCCTTCTCTTAGATTCTGGATAGTTTGTGTTAAAGTATCCTTTATCTGTGGATTCTCCATTAACTACTACTGATTTTGCTTTTATTATCATATGTTGGAAATTACTCAGACTAGAAAATTCAATCTAACAATTATTTTAATCCAGAAACCCTTGATGTGGTTTAACATACCATGACACTTTTCAGAATTTGGACTTTTTAACCTTGGCAGTTCCTCACATCGAGCAGAACAGTGCGTCTGAAAGCTCGGCAAGCTGTATCCCCTTTACTGCCTGTCTTGACAATCCTCATGTAGGTGATCAAAGGTATTTATCATCTCCATGCTATGTAAACATCTATTGCACTTTTAGAAGTTGGAAAAAATGCACAGACAGGGTAGGATATTTGATGACCCTCACTCCAGTTCACAATGTGGACTCCTGCAGGGATGGAGGTCTTACTCCTTACTTTTTACTTCTTAGCTAGCATTGCTGACAGGAGCCTTGCCCTCAAAACAAACACTCACTGCCCTGAGAAATGTCTGAAAACTGTACTAATTTTTCTCTCCTGTCCAGAAAGCTCATCATGCCTGATAGATTTCAGTGTTGATTTATGTCGCATGGTGCAAAGGTTGGGTATTTCTGTGGACCTGGTCTAATTCGTGGATGGAAGGCTATGGAGGCATTACTTGAAGCAATAGTGGATTACAGCTGACTCATTTTCCTTCTGTTTCCACACACGCCCCCTCTAGTTCCCCCTAAAAGCCCTTGTAATATTACCTCTTTGGGAGTGACACAGTCTGAGTTTGGAGAGGACTTCCATGCTTACCTTGTCTAATCAATATTTGATTGCTTTTCAGTGCATTTTAATTTTTCTATTATGTCTTTTCTAATTTGAAAACTCTCAGGGACTAGAACAAACTCTGATTTTGTATTAGGTTTTTTTCATACTTTTTTTTGGGTCGTGTTCTGTTTTCCAATCAGAAAGTTATTACAAGCCAGGAGTTTAGGTTACCGTATCTCTGGGTTAGAACTCTCAACAGGGAAGTTCTGCCACTGTTACCTTGGCCACTTTTCTAGTTTGGTTTTTAATATGAAAACATATATATTGCAACACTGTGCTCACTACATTGCGCTCCCGTGGGACTAGTTTGTGCAACCCTCCTTCATGCTGGTAAGTATGTTCTCATACAAGGAGTCTTTGTTGACTGAGAAGGGGAGGCAAAGTGACTTGGCTTCTCTCTGCTGCGTGTAATGGGCTGGAGGTTTGGACCCCCCGTACTGTGCTGCATGGGAGGAGGAAGTTTAGGCGCAAGCTGGGGAGTGGGGGCCTTCAGAGGTGGACTTCTACCAGCATAGTGCTTGGCCCGAAGAGCTTGGATGAGGTATGGGGTCAGGACAGAGCTGTATGAAGCTCAGTGTGTGTCAGGGGTGAGGAGACTGCCTCTCCTCTGGTGCATCGCAGGCTCAGAAATGTGTCGTGGAGGTCGGGCACAGGGATACCAGCAGGAGTCCCCTGGGCAATACATGCTGCTCCTGGAAGTTGTCTGTGGGCAGCAGCACTGTAGTGCGCATAGCAGGCCGCTGAATAGTATTTCTCTGCCTGTGAATGATGCTGTGGTCTGTGGCCTTCCCAGTTCTTATTCTCTGGAGATAGTTGGCTGCCCACTCGTTTCTGACCACATCACCTTGATAGATCGAGGGAACCATGAGTAACTTCCAGTCTTTGGATAGAAGGATCAGGAAACCTCTGGGGGCCAGCAGCCCTCCTGACAATGAGTTAAACTTTGACTGATCACATATAGCCCTCATGATCATATTAATGTGATGTGTCCAAAGGGATTCCAACTTGTGCCGTAGCCCCTGCTGCCTTTCATCTTCTCTGTCTTCCTGCTGAACCAGGAAAAACTTAACCCAGTGCACGTGCATCGTGTCTTCCCACTGCCCAGGGCTCTCACAGCCGCTGCCAGCATTGGCTTGTCTGCTGGTATTCGGCAGTCCCTGTTTTTCCCCCCACCTGACTCATACAGAGCGTTATTGTTTCTTTGGATTTATACTGCTACCCCAGCAGCCGCGGCACCTGCAGCCCTTGCTCTCACCAAGGGGATGCTCTTTACAGTGTGTGCAGGGAGGCTCCTCCAAAACACAGTTTGTCCCATTTAGGGTGGGAGATACGTGGCAGTTAGTGTAAAAAGCTGTGTTTGTTTTGTTGGCTTAAATTGTAAGTGCTTTGAGGGCAGGGCCTGTCTTTTATGTGTGTACATGTGGGTGTGTATTTTTTACACAGTTCCTAATGTGAGACACGCAGTTAGGAGCTGCAGTATGTAAAACAACAGCTTTCTGTCCTGTGGTAGCTTAGAGAAGTGTTTTTCCAGATCCACAGAGGTGGACAGTGATTCTCATCTGGGGCTATTCAGAGACGACTTGCTTTGGGCCTTCGAACACACGTATTTTCCTCCCGTTGTCACCAAGCAGCGTAACCCAATATATTCCAGGTGCAGCAGCGGTAGGTAAGCTAACTGTAAGAGCATGGCCCCATATCCAGAATCATTTTGGGATGGGTTCCTTGACCGGTTTAGGAAGAGAAAGCCGCATTGCTCCCTCCATCAATTGATGACCAGGATGCCCTCGTCAGTCACCTTTCACTCTTAATTTTGGACAACGAAACAATTGCTTGCACTACAAAGAATTTGGATTAGAAAACAGACCTTGCTCTCCATGTATGCTGTAGGTAGAAGAGAATCTGAACTTAGCAAAATTTTAATTTGTTTTAAGCTTGATGCTATTTTTTAAATTTTTTTTTTAAGATGCAGGAATATATTTTTAAGTCTTTGCAGGTGCATGTTGCGTCTGTATTATGTTACAGGGATAAGCCAATGGTGAAATTTTTGTTTTCTGTTCCTCTGTCATACTCTTAACTTAGTTTTGTGCTAAATTTCCACGTTTCTTATGAAATGTGGTGGACTGTTCTGCAGCTTGTAGTGTGTGATTTCACAGTTTCTCTATTTTGTAAACTTACTTTGTAAGCTTATTTTGTAAACTGAAATGTCGTTAGGAAAGGTTCGGGTCAAAGCTCAGGAGTGACTCCAACAGTGAGAACAGACGTGTGCTGGGTTACACTGCACTGGGGGCTGTGGAGTCTCCGTCTCTGAAACGCTTATCTTTAGTAACAGATATAGCTGTAAAGAATGACATAGATGTTACTGCCTTTGCCAAGACGGCCTCTTGAGGTTTTCTTCCCCCATCCCCCTGCCCCCCCATTTTCCTGATACCTGGATAATGCATTACATTTGTTTAACACACTTTTATTGTTTAATCGCTTGTGTTTTCCTTGAAACTCAAGATCAGATTCCAGCATCAACTGGGAGAACATCCTGGGACTCTGCCATTGTGGTTCTGGGTTGTCTAAACTGACCGACCCTGGGCCTCCAGCTGTCACAAGAGTGCTCAGTTGCAGGAGAAGTTTTGACACCTTTGATTACATGTCCTACGCTCCTTTTCCCAAGCCACAAAACAGTCACTAGGGAAGTGTTACCATGGAACTCCTCTTGGGGACAGCAAGTAGAAATCTTCCTTTTTGCTTGTCAGGGTAAATGGAGATGAGGATTTTATTCTTATTAGCTACAAACGCGAATGACAGAAGGCTGCAAGGAAAGGTCATATCCTGTGCACAGCCTTGGGGTCTCTGATGAAACAAAATGACACAAAATTTACAGATGCTAAGAACAGCGATAACATCAGTTTGATGTTGCATTTTGTCTTCCTCCCATAATACAGTAAAATGGCCTGTAATTCACATTGCAAAATTGGCATGCATGGTGCTTTGAAGATATCACCTTCATTGTATCTCTCCAGTGGCCAGAGTTACAAGCCAACCCACTACAGTGCTACAACGAGCTGTACAAATAAATAAATAAACAGGGACAAATAACCCCAGCTCCTCGGGGGCAGCTGCCCATTCTCAATCTATCTTGCTTAGGTTGCGAGCTCTTCAGCATAGGAAACCTTTTGTGCCTTCTATAGACTTAAATTCACCCCTGGTGCTTAGGAAGGTAATAGATTGTGTTAATTTTGTTTATGACATTATATAAAATGTGATTTTTTATTCAGAGATTTAAGCCCTGGCTGACAGTGACATTAGTACAGCCTTAGAGAGTTTGTTTGCAGCTCTGTCTTCAGCCTGGTATTTTAAGCTGAGCTCTTGTGGCCTGAGAGAGGTGGTTGCTGTAGCATGAAAATGCTTTGGAAAATATGTATGTGTTGTGGTTTATTTATTGTCTTTGTAGGCCCATTAGTGATGATGGCTTTTTGGAGGGTGATTGTAGCCATGTCACTAGCTGGGTGGCTTCACTGTTTCTCCCCTCCTGTGTGTTGAACACCATCAGCTTCCCTGTCTTTCCTCTACTTCCTACCTTTTTGGCTTTTAGACCCTCTGTAGCTCTGGAGTCTGCAAGCAAAAAAATTCTTCCTTTAAAATGAAAAACAAAACCCAGCCTAGGGGAGCTAAGCTAACTTCTGACCATCTGTTAGAAGGTTAGTAATGTCAGTACCTTGAACTATGGCTTCATTTTTGTATTTCATGCAGCAGCTTCTCTGCATTGTTTATATTCTGGTTGAAGGGGATCTTCCTATACCAGGATGCAATAGGAACGTCATTTTTCCTCTAACATGAGCAGATGTCCTATCTGCAGTACTAGCAATAACATTGCTGCTTCCTGTTGTTGCAGATGTTGTTAGCAGGCGAGAGCTGAAAGCGAAGAGGGGGCACATCTCAGCCCCTATCATTCAATGCCATCAACATCAGTGCTACCTGTGCACTGTCTTTTCCACGTGTACTCTTTAATAGTGGCTATCTTGGCTAGCGGGCAGGAAGTTGCCCTGGAACACAAATTTTTTTCCTTTCTACTTTAGGGAAGGTATGTTTCCAAAGTCTCTGTTGTTCTTCTCTGCCTTGACCATCGCTTTCTCTAGATTCATTTACACTAAACCCAAATTACAAGTGGTGTGTTACCATATTTAGGGAATGGGTGCCTGAACTGAATCTGGCACACATTTAAGTGTAAATCTCCCCACTTTTAGGTTTCAGGACACAGCCCTGTGCAAGCCTTCAGTCAGCAATTATTGCATTCTTTTTCCTTTTTATAGGAGTTCACTATCAAACCCCATGACACATTTCTATCGCTAATCTGGCAGGCTGCCATTCAGACCACAGGAAGCCCAGGAGAGAAGAATATACACTTAGGGCCTTATTCCATCTTCATTATTGCCTACACCAGCAGAATTCCTTAAAGTCTCTGGAAGTTTGATCTGAATGGAAAGTATTTTGCCTGAGTAGCACCCCTTATTGAGGCATTGTCACTGAGTCACAAATTTAGATGAGTGTTGTGGCTAGCAGTTTAATCTATACTGCATGGCCCTTTTTTCACACCAACACAGGGAGTGCTAATCACTTCTAATGGTCTAGCAGGATTGTCTGGCAGTGAGGGACTTCTTGATTTGAGAGCTGGACACTGAAGGAAAAAAACACAGTTCCTATTCAAGAGTTTATCTGAGAATTTATTCATTTTGGCAATGAGGGGAGTATTGTATTTTAATGGTTTTCAATGGAAAACTCAACCTTACTAAAGAAGGAAAGCCAGGGTTCTGTTCACAAAAATATGCAAAAAAAAATTGTGCTTTGGAGGAAGAGGAACAAAGACAAAACTGCAATTTGTACATAAAAATTACAAGAAACTAAAATCATAAATGTAAGGCAGTATCTGTAGCTGTCAGTTAGATGATAACATGGAAGCCTTAAACTCTTTTCCTATCTACTTTTTTGTGCCTTAGTATATGAATTGTTGTACTTAAAATGGCTGTTAATCTTGTGTTACTGCCATATAGACTTACAGAGAGATAGTAACTTCGGTTTTACTTTTGGATCATTGCTAGTTCATTGGCTACTGTTGTCACTGGTGATTTCATGGAGCTATAATTGTTGGGAAGTAACTTTCCTGTTGTTTTAACCAGCAGCACTTACCTGCATTTCTGTATTAATAAATATTGTCTCAGTCCTTCAGGTAGTTCTGGTCATTTTTGGGGGGGTTCCTTCAATATTGTCTTCTCCTCATTTCAGGTTATTGAAGGAAAGCTGGCTCCTTTCTTGGGGAAGGTGATCAAGTTTGCCACCTCTCATGTGTACAGCTGCAGCCTTTGCAGTCAGAAGGGTTTCATCTGTGAGATTTGCAACAACGGAGAAATCCTTTACCCCTTTGAGGACATTTCTACAAGCAGGTACTGTATGTCAGTCATACATTTGACTCGTGTATCGTATCCTTGAAAATTCTCAGCCTTGTGACCTCTTATTTAAATAACTAGGGACTGGATCCCACTAATGCACATTTCTGGGCATCTACACTAGATTACTGGTCCAGGGAGGCCACCATGAGTAGACTTGGAAATAGACGGGAAGAGCTACTTTCCAAAGCCCTGTAAGTCTCAGAACAGCTGTTCAAAAAGGGAAGAGTCCCCCGTAGCACCACACAGTGTGATTTATCCACAGCTCTTCTGAGTTTGCAAAATGTCCTGAAAAGCCAAGTGGGTTCTCTGGAGTGATGACAGGCATCTCTCTGGTATCTGATGTCACTGGGCCCATGATGTACTGGGATTGTCCATCATAAAACCATAACCATCTATTTTGAAGTGTTATTCCCATTAAATGTTATAGCTAATTCTCTGCTTTCTGTGTGCATGCTCCTCCGTGTCTACGTATGCGAGACTTTTTTTTTTTTAATGACATTGCTATTCTCAGGTGGTTACAAAATAAATATAAGCGTATGCCAGTCCTAAGCCAAACAAAAGAACCTTTATTTCACATTATATGGAGTACTGGATGCCAGATCAGGGACAGGAGTTGCGTGGAAAACCTAGAAGCAAAATGGAGGAAGCCAGAGTAGACTTGGCAACGCAGCAGTGTTACTACTCTTTTTCAAAAATGTCTTGGATTTTCAAGAAAGGAGATTTTTATTTTTTTTTAAACTCAACAGAAAGACAGTATATCTGACAGCACAGCATTCCTCCATAGATAAGTACTTTTCTGGCTGTTTTAAATACAGTCATTTTAATTTGTTCTCCAAAGTGTTTCACTGAAGGGAAAAAGAAAAAAAATTGAAGAGCCACCTTTGGAAACAACGAGCCTGTTAAAAGGGCTTCATTATGAATCTGGTTCCCCTGTGTGCACAAAGATGTTAAATTACAAGTAACCAAGAACTACTCTTCGGGGATTTTCAGCCTGACCTGAGTTTCAAAGACTGTTTGCACATTCTTTTTCTAGACTCTTATTCTAAAAAATGCATTGACAAAGCAGTGGATGTAAGCTAAATAAGGGGTGCAGCTGAGCTCTGTAAACGGTTTTCAAGAAAGAATGTATCTAGGGTGCACGGTGGGATAGGCTGAGTTAAAAAGAGAGAGCCTAAGATGACATAAAACATAAGATGTCTATTGGAACTGTATAAAAGGCGATTGAAGATATTCACGAAAGATTGATGAGAACGTGTAAGAACATCTGGGAAGACAGATTTACTTGAAATGTCTGTGCATTTGATTTGTCTGGGGGATTTTTGGTCACAAAAAAAATAGTTGAGTGTATATTTTTCCCCCGCCCTTTAGCTGAGATCAGACGTACCTTGCAATTACAGAGTTTAAAACCTGGAATCAAATAGTATTTATCAGCAGTTCAGTGAAAGCCAAAAGAAGCTGCTCTAGCTCCCATTTTTATGTGAATTAGAAGCTAGAAAGGACTTTTGTTCATGTTTCACAAGTGGGAAGTTGTGGTTGATGTCATGCCAAAGACAGCGGTCTTTGTTAATGATTTTAATTAAAACACAATCAGCATGAAAGGTTCTCCAATATTTCTCTTTCTTATTTTGTCAGAGGTCATTCTGCTTACTCCTTTTGTACTCCTTATCACTAAACCTTGCTTTTATCCCCAGCATTTTCTATTTCCCTTCTAGTTAGTTTTCTCATTACTGCTCATGTGTGCACATGCACCTCTGTGAAACTAACCAGATGATTATTGCAGTTCCGTTTTTTTGCTCTTTTCCACCTTCAGGCTGGAGGCAAAGTCATGCCAACAGAGGATCTTGTGTGTTTACTGTGCAGCTCCATCAGCTGCAAAGCAGTGAGGGAGAAGGCCAGGCAGAGGGGTTTCGTGTTTGCTTCCATCTCTTACAGATGAGAGAGATTTCTGAAGCAGGTGTGCTGACCACTGCAATGACAGGCGTAAAGTGAGGAGAATAGTTAGAAATAGGTAAATGTAGAGAGTAACCTGCAAGTCACAAAAGGTTCATGTGAAGACTTGCAATTATACCTGACATTTCTGATGACACGTGTGCAGCTTTCCGTTAGTTAAGCGTCATACAGAGCTCTGAGTAAACAGTTAGCTCAGATTTGTGATTTAGTTGTACTATTCTGAGTCTGCAGTGTGCAATGAGAATTGACTACGATTCCCTTTCTCCATCCTGGCTTTCTGGAATTGCTGTCTACAGTGTAGTGTTCACATTTTGCAGTCAATGCTAGACTGCCAAGTACCCTGGCTGTAGCTGCTGAGTTAAGGAGGGAAGTGCAGCTGAGCTCTGAAAACCATATTTTTCCTTCTTGCTTTTAGATGTTGCTCATTCACTTCTGAGCACGCTACTAATTCTACCAGCAAACTGGGCTGTTGGGTTAGAAATATTTGAAGGTGGGTGCACGGCAGCTTTTGCAAACTTCACCTCTCTGTTGAATGCGTGAAAAATGAAGTCTGTTTGTGTGTGTGTGGTGTGTCTGTGGGTGTGTTGGGATGGCATTCGTTTTTCTGGCTACCTCCCTGACCTTTCTTACTCTTTGGAGAGAAGAGTGACAGCTGTCAGAGAAGCCGTTACAATTTCATGGTCGTTCTCAGCTGGCTGTTACCTTTCCGTCTTTGTGGTCTCTTAGGTCAGCTTTGAGGTGGAGAGGTTCTTTCTCTCCAAAATATTCTCAGCAGTTTCTGGAGCAGTCTTCAGTAGGAATTTATGAAAGATGGGTCGTCTTTAGATAGATAGAGCTGAGAGAAAAGGAGGGCCCCTCTTGAGGGCTGGAGTTTCTCTTTGGTCAGGTTATTTGCTTGAGAGTCATTTTTGTCAGTCCTTGAGCAAACAGAGTGAATACCTGGGTTATGCACTCCTCAGGGTTTGAATACACATATATTACATACCCTTCTCTCACTAATCAGCATGACACATTCCTTTGTTGGCAAACGGTTCCAAAACAAACACAATCAGTTCAGTTAATTAGCGGGTCTGTGGGCTGTGCTTGGCAGGCTCTTTACATCCTGCTCAACAATACAGCGCAACAGTTTGCTGCCTTGAATGCGAGGGTGGGCTCACAAAGTCATAAGCTTTCTAATGATACTTCCTTTCTGTGGCTTTTCTTGGGAGGTGGCCATTCTGCACAGAGCTTAATGAAAGCCGTGATTCAGTAGTTAAACAATTTCTTAAAAATTGTCCCATCCTTTTGGATGCCTCTTCCAGTCAGTTTCATTCCTCTGTCCCTCATTTTCCTTTTTTCTGTCTTACCCATATTTAGGTAACAGTTCATCAGGGTTCGTTCTAAATTTCACAATTTCGGCATCTTTTTGAAGGCCTATAAATCATGAGAACTATATTTAAAGCCTCCTGAGTTAATTGCACGTTTCATGGAGCAAATTGCCAGCTAATGTAAACTCTCACAGCTCTGCTTTTGCTGGAGCTGTGGCAATTTAAACAACCTGAGCATCTACCTCCTGTTTTATTTCTTGGACTAAATTTGCCCCGGGCTTAAATTTAGCGAATAAACATATAAAATTATCCTACTATATCACTAATTTTTTTTTTTTACAAGTGTTGTGAAATGGGTTTAAAGATCCCTGGTTATAAATTGGCTTGTTAGAGCTATCCTTGTCCATTTGTTAGCAGCCAGGCACTGCCCTTCAATTTGTTCTGATATTGCTTGCTCTTTGTTAACGTGGTGAAAAGTTTCTGTTTCTTTCTCCAAAAAAAAAAAAAAAAAAGCAGAAGTGAAAAGAAGATGCCTGTGTAGTGGTACTGTTGTCTATAATATGCGTCTGTATTTGTTTTATAACCTAGAACAATTTTTAACAAGTTTTAAATCTTAAGGAATACTGAGAAAAATACCATTGGAATGAGAATAGAATTATTCATTAAAACGGGTTTTCTGTCCAATTAGATAATTAAGTAATTATAGTTATGGTTAAGATTATTATATGCTACCCAGTTAATAAAGTTTTGGTCTTGCTTGTGTGTTGGCATCCTACTGTCTACTCTCACAGGCAACTTGTTGTGTTTTGCTAGTAAAGCTACTTGCTTGGTTAAGAACTATTTAGTCAATTCCATGCCTTTTATGTGGTGTCTACAGATGTACGTGAACCATGGAGAGTTGCTCTTTTGTGTTCGTATTCATTTATCAAGGCTAAACTGTTTTCACTTTGCGAAGTTAATTTGTTCTGCAGATCAGTTAAGACATGTAGAGACCTTTTAAGATACAAACCAGAAGACCCAAGTTTAAAATAGACGTGCCACAGAACAGGCTTGACTGTATCAGCCAGCTTGGATGCCTCTATAATCTTTGGCCACCATCCTGATAAGACCTATGAATGTACTTAACTTTACACATACTGAGAAGTCTTACTAAATGCTCTGAGGCTGTGCTTAGGTTTTTGTGCACGTCAAAGTCTTTGCAAGGTTACAGATGTGTTATGGATGCTGTGTCACTGGACAAAAACGTCTTGAAGCGTTTGGGAGAATGTTATGAGTTGGAGAGTCTGGAAAACGTAGTGTAGAGCATTTCCAGGAAATACCTTGGCACAGGTCAAAGGCATCACTCAAAGTACATAATTTTCCCTCTTGCTTTGATTAGTTTGTTTTATGCTAGACAGCCTTTCCCCACGCCCAGTTCCCCTGAGCTGCGTTAGTAGTTTAGAACCTAATTTTTGAAAGAGCTTAGCTTATTGGATGTTGATAGTTGGTTCAAAGCACTCTGAAGTGCTTTAAAGAAAGCTCAGCACTTTCTTTAAAGAAACTTAGGCATCTAAGTAGATGCTAAGTTCTCTTGATAATTTAATTTCACCTGAATCTGTCAAAACTGGTCAAAATCTTCTGGCCCACATCTTCTGGGTTTTGTCTGTGCAGACTCATGCAGTAAGGTTGTCTAGAATACATAAAAAGAAAGAGATAAAATATACTGGTTTTTTCATCAAGCACTGTATTTTGGCACTGAGTTAGCTTCAGAGGTCAGTTTTACCTGCCTGATGTCAGAGTGGTGTTAACTAGAACATTCAGCATAAAGGCAGATATTTATTTCAGGCAGGAAGGTCTCTGCAGTGCTGCCTTTGCTCTTCCCCGCTGCCTGAACACGGCAGCCGTTTTGCTTCCACTTTCTATTTTGCAGCTTCCCTGCCGTGCCGTCTTCCTCACTCTAGATACTTCCAACTTGCCAGTCAAGACCTTTTAATTCTTCCTCCTCCTTCCTCATGCAAATTCCCCTTTTAAGATAGACTTCTTCATCTCCCAGATATGATTTCGTGTAGACAAGACAAGAGCTTTTCAATTGCTTTTTAGCCCATGAAAGCCAACACTGCCAGCTCTTAAGTGCTCAGAAATTCTAAGATTACCTTAATAATCTTGCTGTTTATACACTTACTTTATTTATTTTTAATTTTAAGTTCCTTTTTCCCATCTTGTGTCCAGGTAGTCATGTCTTCAGCACTATGGCAGAGCTACGAAGTCCAGGTGCCTTTGCCTTTCTCTTTTATTGAAAGCATAAATCCTGGCTTAATCACAGGATTTCCAGACTTGAGACTTAGAGAAAAATGCAAAATAGTAGAATCATGCAGTCAAATTATAACAGTTGAGGGCAGTATGTTAATATTACTGTTAATAGTATTGCCCTGACTCTTTGCTTCCAGGTCTTCAACCACCACCTTGTGAATAGAGTTCATTAATAATAGGAGGGGCAGAGGGACGAAGTGCCATTCATGGCGTGGCAGCCAGCAGAGGCAGAGGATATATATGTGAGCGATGTAAACACTTGAATCTCAGTGGCATCTCAGCCTCTCCAGTGGTTTGCAGGTAGTGGATCTACCACGTGTAGGGCTTTTCCTGTTTCCAAAGTAACTTGGCTCCACTGACTAAAATGTAATCACAGGAATTTCAGATTAAATGTTTTAATATTGATTTTAGTGTCCCTTTACTGATTTCTTGCAAACTGCTGTGTACAGGCCACATTACTTGGCTGGGGATCTCTGAACTTAGACAACTTGCAAAGTGCAGCACTGAGGTCAACAGTCAGTCCTTAGTTCTCCTGTTGGATGCAAGTATGTAAATATATGTAGGTAAGTGTAGGATAAATCCCTGCAGCCACAGCTTAGGGGGAACTGAGGACACGATTCCCTCCTTAATCATGAGCTTCAGAGCTCTGGAAAGAGGGGTCTGGGAGCTGCAGGATCCCTTTGCTCCTGCTTGACCCTGCTGCCACGCTCTGGTGCGGTAACTCAGCCTGCGAACACAGTTGTCACAGGAGGATAGCAGGTAGTTAAATCAAGCAGTGCCTCTTGTTCAGCCCCAGCCTGTAACAAGTTGTTCTGTGAGCACCAAAAACAAAGGCCTGTTTTGCGATTTATCTGGGTCTGGCAATGGAGGAATTGATGCTGAGGCTCCTTTTCCCTCCAGTGAGCTGCCCACTTTTCCCCTCGTTTGTGAGGCTTTAATATCTCTGAGCACTTTGCACACCTGTTGGATGCTGTTGACCTTGGCAGTGGGTGCTGGCATGACAGGACAAGGGGCAAGAGACAGCACAGCTGAGGAGTCACCCGATGGCAAGCCCTGGGCGGCCGAGCCAGGACAGGGGCTTATTCATTCATCTTACTCCCCTGCCTGAGGTGCTTCTCCAGCATCGCAGTGTAACCCATGCTGGGTAAAAGGGAGCAGACCCTGGTCTGGCAGTTTTCATGCAGGGACGCTGCGTAGCGTGTCATTCGGCCACCCTGGGGTGGCATTACTGGAGCAGCAGTGGTGGTCTTGGTCACGGACGCTGCATCAGGCTGTGTTTGGGCTGGTCCCCGCAGCTGTTTCAGAGGTACGAATCACGGGCGTTTTCCTTGGTGAGTCCTATCAGTGGTCACTGTACACCCTTTCTTAGCTGCTGCCTGTAACCAGCTCACCCCTGGCATCGGTTCCCCTGGTGGTTGGCAGTTACAGCTATTTCCCCTGTTGCTGTACCCTCCGGCGCCAGCCCAGGGCCCAGCCATGCCATTATAAACGAGGAGTGTCTTCAAGCTCTGCTCCATATCAAGGGTAACCCCCGTCTGATGAGCAGGTCTATGGAAAGGAAAACTATGATTACTCTTATGAATCACCGCTGGCTCCCTGAACACTGAATTCATCCTTTAGAGTGAATTTTCAGACGCGTAACGATTTGAGGGGCTGGGTAGTGGGTTCTGCTCTATTTTTGTTTGGCCTTTTTTTTTTTTTCTTTTTGAGAAGCAAATTTTTCAAAAGCAAATCTGAGGTATTAACAGTTTTTTAAAAAAAAACCTGTATCTAGTAAAGACCATAAGTGTGTCATACAAGGCGTTATCCTAACAAGCTCCTTGCGGGGACAAATCAATGTAATATTAGTGCCAACTTTCTTCCATTCATTTACTACATGGGCGTCCCTCCCTCGGCAGGCTCCTTGTGTCGGTTCCTAGGCAACTGTAATAATATTGCTGCACGTGTGTGTCAGGCATTGATTGCCTTTGGGGCTTTTTTTGTGTTGTCAGTGAACACAGGCCAGTCCGTTTTCTTTCTCTTTGTGCTCTGCTAAAGTCTCAGAGTTTTGAAGGGTGCGTCTCTGATACTCGCAGCTGAGCAACTCAGAAATACTTGCAGACAGGCACATGTGCATAGCCTGGGACGGTGGTCACGCTGGAATCCCTAGGCAAGGCTTACTTCAGCTACTGTGGTTTGCTCTCTGGGGTTTTTTAATAGACAAGTTACAGGTGGCTTAGTATTTTGGATGCTTGATGAATGTATAGCATCGTCTAAAGAAAACATAATGAACAACGCTGTTTTATCTTGTTTTTCCTCTGCATGGAGGGAGAGAAAAAAAACCTGAAGAGTTCTAGTCAATGAAAGGTTCAGCCATAAATCAAGTTCTTACTGAAATTCCTTTCAAGGGATTACTCACGTGAGCAAATGTGTGCAAAGTCTGGCACAGAGGAAGTGGGGTTTTTAAATGAAAAAATGAAAGTTAATGTATAAAATTACAAGAGAAAGGATGGTGGGTGAATATGGCACTGCAATGAGACAGGGGAGCTCTTTGCCCTTCTCATCTCTTGCAGGAGCTCCTGGCTGACCTTGAGCAGGTCAGTTCACTTCTTGTTTCCTGGGTGAGAGGTGGGAATGGTGGTATGTCTGTCATCCACTGTTTGTTCATTTTAGGGATGAACAGCATAACCGTGAGCTGCTTTGATTCCCCACGTGGTGTTTGGAAGCCAGACAGGTACAGCCCATGTGCATGGTACCGATGCTGTCCTAATAAACCTTACTAGTCCCAGCAGCTTCATCCCAACACAGTCATGCTGGACAGTCTGTCAACCTCTAAGGTTCCTAGGAGACAAATAAAACTGTCTTTCGGATGACATCCTGGGCCACCGGTTGATCATCCCTGGTTCGTTTTGTCTGCTCACAGTGGAAGGTCTTTGAGGCCTCTTTGTGTTGCACCACGACCTTTGGGTATCTGATCTTACCCATGGGCACCTAAATGGTGGTGAAGTGCGGAGGGGAAATATGAGTACAATCAATTGATTGTGCCGAATCTAGAATTACTTGAGCCGTGAGCCTGAGAGATACATGTGGGAAGCATGAAAACAACTTGCCGGAGTTTACAATTTACCGAATATTGATATGTAGATGTTTCAAATGCCCAGACTTAGTGGGAGATACTAACATTATAATTTCCTCAGCATAGAAGGAATGATTTTATGCTTTTAATGTAGAAAGGCTTTTATTTTGTAACTAGTAATGATAATAATAAGAGCATTATAATGCATGTCTGGCAGTGGATAGCTTTGCCCTTTCTCTCTTACACTTTTCAGTGCAATAGAAATTATTTACAGGATTGAATAATTCTCTGCATTTTTTTTTACTCTGGTATTCAAACAAGTAAAACGTCCATAAAACATAAAACACCCCCTATAGTCTCAATAGAAATCGAGTTGGTCAGGAAGGAGAAAACACTGAAATAGAGAGGAAGCTGTTTCAAATGCATTCTTCATACAGACTTCTGAAAGTCTGTATGAAAACAACATGCAATGTTCACCGATTCTTTAAATAATGTTTGAAAAATAGCAAGAGGCCGTCAGTGTGCAGTATTGCAATATCATTCATTAAAGAAGGAAACATGAAAGGCCTGAATGGCTTTGCAGGCTCATCGGTGTATTATCCATGGTGTATAGAAGTCTCACAAAAGATGCAGGGACTTTCTGGCCTCTAGCCAAAGAAGTAGTCAGGATTCAGAAATAGTACGTGAACTGTGAATTACCGATGACAACAACAAGGGTTAAGGAAAAGGTAACTAAGTGTAGCAAACTATTACATGAGTCTTTTATAGACTACAAAAATGTATTTTTTTTCTCCAGCAAAATAAAAGCATTTTGTAATAAGGAGGCTTGAAAACAACAGTAAAGAAAAACTGTGAAACTCACACGTGGAGACAAAACTAGATGTCAGAATTAAATAAGAAGCAATCTGTTTGTAATATTCTAAGAAGGAATAAAATTTTGGTGGGGTTTTTGGTCTCACTGGAAAATTTCTCACAGTTAGATTAGGAATGGTCCACCAGTTGACATTTGCAGGGTCGGATAAGACTGACTGTGTTTGATATGCTGAAAAGCAAAGCTGTAGATGGCTTGGGGTAGCACAGCTCCATCACTTTAAAGGGAGTAACTTACCATTTGCCCAAAGGCAGAACAAGATCAGCATTGCCCCCCTGCCCCGGTGGCTGAGTTTCTTTACCAATGAGAGGACACAAGCATGCAGTGAAGCTTGACCCGGGTATCCTCTCTGCCTGCAGAGAGCAAGAGCCAGCTTTGTTCTTCAACTCAGAGCACCATTCATCCAGGCTGCTGTTTTGTTGTCATCTGCACCCCACAGTTGGGGCTGGGAGTACATCAGCCTTCACCGGAGAAAGCAGAAAATAGGTCTTCAGAGAAGCAGTCAGGGGTGGATCAATGGTGGTCACCATCCAAATGGACTGATGGTGGTCACGATGGCTGCTGGTGCAGTGGATTCTGAGATGCAGGACTGGATCTGGTTAGTGCCTGAGAGTGTGGGATCCTACTCAGAGCTTCAGCTATTGCACCAGCTCTAATAAGTAACAGTGCAGGTATTTCTTCTCTCTCTTTTGGTTCTGAGCAACACGAGAAAAGTTTGTTAATTTTTTCCAGTTATTTCTGAAAAATCAATTCGTATTAATTTAAACCCCATCAATCTTTGTTCTCTGTGCTGTTGGCCTTTGATTGGGGAGAGCAGATGTGCTGGCTCCTCTCTCATCCCGCTCCATCCAAATCAGCAGCAATTTTTTATAAGTTTTGTCACCTCCATGCATACTGCGGAGACATATTGAGCGAGTATAGGGAGTGGCAATGTGAGAGTGCAAAATTACACTCCTCATCAATCATTACCCTCTAGCAACTTCCAGGGCACTGTAAATTGCTGACTAACAAAGGAGAATTACCTTGATAAAATCACCATTAGTGTCAGTTGAGAATGATGTAAAGTTTTAAAGACACTGCTGTCTTCTCTGTCTCTCCCTCATCCATTAGCTTGTCTGTTCGTGGAGATCCCAATCCAGCAAAGCACGTAAGCACATGCTTAATTGTAGGCAGATCAGTAATCCCAAGGAAATCACTGGGATATGAGTCCTAAGCATGTGTTTATGTGCTTCACTGGATCTGGGCCATAACACACACTCTCTGAGCAGAGAAATTATAAATATCTCTGTGTGAGCCAGTTTCTTGATTTAAAACCAGATTTAGATTTAGTAGTTGGATTTAGAAATATGACAGTCAAGTTTTACTGCAAGAGAGCATAGTAGTTAGTAGATATACAACATTATACCTAGCTTCTTTAACTTCCCTTTTCTTACTTGTTATTTGAGTTTTATCAGTTTACGTTAGCTAGAAGTGTGCCTCTCTAAACCTCTGCATAGTCTTCTCAAAGCTTTACAATTACTAAAATTTAGGCCGTGCTTGAACCCATGCATAAAACTTAAAGTGCAGCCAGATCAGGAACAGTGTTTTAAAACTTACAGGTGAGATGCAGATGCAGCTAATATAGCTAACATATAGCTTATGGACTTCTCTCAGTATTGACAGACTGCATGCCAAATACTACAATTTGCCTTTTGGCTTCTCAGCGTTTGGCATTTATTTCTTCATGTTTTCAATTTTTCTTCACAGTCTTGAAGACAAGAACCTTATTTCTAACAAAAACAACACAACAAAAACAGCTCAAAGCAAACAAACAAAAAACCCACTAAAGATGTAACAATGGACACTTGGATATCATATAGTCATTTGACTACAATAGCTGTGAGAAAGGAAAAGTGTGAGGCATTTCAAGACTTCCCACAGAATCACTGGGGTGACCAGCGCCCCTCATTTGTATTTCAAAATTGCTCTCAAGTTTGGTGTTCTGTTGCTTTCATTATTTGATTATCCAACTGGGATCTAAGACTTTGTACCCCTGACACTGTCATCCTTTTATTTTGTCATTTGGTTACAAAGCTGTAGTGACTTATCAGTACAGATAGTTATTTGCATTGAAAAGGCTGACAATGTCCAACTGTTCAGTTGTAGCCCATTCCGTGATCACCACATGTTTCATTGCTCCACAGCCATCTGGAACTGGGGCTTGATCTGCTGTGAGGTTGTATCCATTGCCTCTAGAGTGCCCCAAAAGTAATCAGTCATCTCGTTTGAGCAGCTTGTTTGTTTGAAGTCATATTATCACCTTTGAGAACCGAATAGCACAGCTTTGAATCCCAGAAGCGATAATTGTGTTGATCTAGTCCGATCTTCCATAGGACATAGGACAGAAAATGTCGCCTACCTCTGTTCCATTTTTAACTTTGTGGAATGACTTCTCCTGCTGTTGAAGTGGGCTGTACTTTACTCTTTCCATAACAGCTGACCACTGGAACTGCGATGAGGAACATGTCATATCTCGACTGCTGCAGATGCTGATATATATCTTAATGGAAATGAATGTTGTTACTCTTCCTTTACAAACCAAAGCAGCAAACTTGTCTTTCATAAAGCAAAATTAATGTCTATTCTGTGCTAGCTCTGAATGTTAGTTAATAAGAAGATAAGTATTAATCCTTCTAAAAATTTCTCTCTGTGAAGCAGAAGTGCTGGGACAGATTCTCAGCAACTGCAAGTGAACGCAAATCAACTCACTTTAGTGGTCCTGAGTAGCTTGACACCAGCAGAGGTGTGGGCAAGCCAGTGTCTTTTACAGCTCCACCCTTTTGAAACACAGTGCTCTCTGAGCTACCAGAACTTGTATCAGGAATAGTGTGGCCAGCAGGAGCAGGGAAGTGATCGTGCCTCTGTACTGGTGAGGCCTCACCTCAAATACTGTGTTCAGTTCTGGGCCCCTCTGTACAAGAGGGACATTGAAGTGCTGGAGCGTGTCCAGAGGAGAGCTACCAGGCTGGTGAGGGGTCTGGAGACCAGGTCACATGAGGAGAGGCTTCAGGAGCTGGGCATGTTTAGCTTGGAGAAGGGGACGCTGAGGGGAGACCTCATGGCCCTCTACAACTACCTGAAAGGAGGTTGTAGAGAGGTGGGGGTTGGCCTCTTCTCCCAGGTGAATAATGACAGGACCAGAGGAAATGGTCTGAAGTTGCGTCAGGGGAGGTTTAGATTAGATATTAGGAAGAATTACTTTACTGAAAGAGTGGTCAGGCACTGGAACAGCCTGCCCAGGGAGGTGGTTGAGTCACCATCCCTAGAGGTATTTAAGAAATGTCTAGATTTGGCACTTCAGGGCATGCTCTAGTGGCAGAAATTATAGGGGGTTTTTTTTGTGTGTGTATGGTTGGACTCGATGATCTCAATGGTCCTTTCCAACCATGAAGATTCTGTGATCTATGACTGTTTGAAGGAATATGTACTGCCCACAGTCCATATGAAGTCCATTGCATGCTCTGGTCCTATTTTGTCATTCAATTTTGATGCTAATTTGTGTTTGCAGGTGTGAAAGCTGTGGTGCTGTCTTCCACTCGGAGTGCAAAGAGAAGGCTGTACCGTGCCCCAGGTGTGTGCGTAAAGAATTGCAGAAGAAGCAGAAATCCTTCTGGAGGCGACTGAATATGGACGAAAACTTCGAAGAGTCTTGCAACATGTTTGAGTTGTCCTATCAGAACACATGAGTTCCTTAAGGCAGTGGCCAGCCTAAAGAGAATCCCTTTCCCAGTTGCCAGCTCAAGCAACTTCTCAGCTTAGCCAGGCAGAAGTCGTCTTTCAAAATAGTATCTGACCTTCTTCATCTGTGAATAGCAGCTGCCAAAGTGGCTATAAAGCCTTGTTGGCTTTGAAATACCAATGGCTAAACTGCATTTTGCGTTGAAGTCCGGCCGCTAGCTCTCATACAAAATGTGGTTTACTTGAAATGCTTTAGGTCTAGCTAAATAAGCACCCAGTTTTTCTTTTGCACCTCTGGAGAAGACTTTTCCTCAAGGCAGAAAATATTTGCTGCCATGACCACATTATTTTTTATGTTGTTCGTTTAGAATTGATGAATTATGTACTTATTTATGTGTATCATTTATTTATTATTAGCCTTGGCAGAGGTTCTGGTGAGGTGTTTCACAGAACCCAACAGGGCAGGAATGATTTTAAACCCACCTGCTCCTTCTGATGTGGACACATGGTTCCATTTCCTCATGTTTCCAGAGCGCTATTTTTAAAGGATCAGTGCATTTACATGTCACTCCTTCCTGAGGAAAGAAAAGTATCTGCCGTCAAACCTTATTGAGGGTGCTTGCAAACATAATACGCAGAATAATTCCTTCAGCTATGTTTATATATTTATAACCACCCCAGTGAACTATTCCGTATGTAGATAAGCAGGGGACTTGCTACTGTTTTTGTTCCAGCTGGTTATGTCCATCAAGCTCTGTCACTGAAGTCCATTGAATTTTACCTTGGTTATTCTTGATCTATGCGACGCCACGTCCTCATCTCCAGTAACATGATGTTGGTTCTGACCTTCTGCTAGTCTTACGTTTTAAGACATTTTAAGTGTCCACGTTGGTTTGGGTTTTATTTCGTGAAGTTTACTTTAAATGTTTCTCTAACCTGTTAGACTGATAGTCAGGAAAGTGGTCTTGCCTGCGTTAGTTAGAAAATACCTCCAAAACTGTGAAACGGTAGTTTGCTGTGCTCACGTGCAGTTTGTGTCCTGTGTTCTCTGTGAGCTCTAAGGGATTTTATACTTCTGTGGTGACTTCTGTGGTGGAGAGCGAAGTTCCTCAAGGTATGGTTCTGCTCCACAGACCTGGAACACAGGGAAGTATTAAACCCAGTAAATTACATATATTATGAAAGGGGAGTACACGGTGGATTTAACTGGGGAGATGTGTGTCATCACTGGCGGTGTGTTTAATTCGTTGTGGCTTCACCTCCAGTGAGCACTTCGAGATCCTCCTCCCTCCAGTCCACATCCTTAACTCTTTCTCCAGACCCTGCAGTAATGTGTGTATTACATACATACGAAAGCATTCACATATATATACACATACATTTATATACAGAAAGCAAATACAGTTTCACGAGAAAAAAGCCAGTCATGTGCATGTGTATCTTTCCTCTCTTCTCACATAGGTTTGTGAAAATGCAGAATATACTGATCTTTGCTTCCTATATAATCTGCAGGCTGTTGTATTCAAGGCAGAAAGCAGTCTTGATCATTGAAGCACCTTGAAGTATTTTAAATAAAAGAACAGGGTACATCATGCCTACATAAAAAGGTAGAACGCTACATTGAATTGCCTTATACTGGAGTATAAGTGGTTACCTTTTCCAGCCTCCACTTAAAGAAAGTAGCTGAATCTGCGCTTTCTCAAATTTGAGTGCAACTACTATATATATAGAAGCATGTTTATATCTGTATACATTAGACAACCAGTGCCTTTCTTATCCAGAAGTCCTTCTCTCAGTGGGATTCTTTGGAAGGAAGTGAGGGTTTTTCCATCTTCTTGGCAAAGTAGTATAGGGATTCCCATAGTTAATAAACCTGGTGAATCATGTACCATTGCCACTAAAATTAATACTTCCCTTACACAGGGATGTCTCTGTCTCAGCTCACTGTTCCTCCTGTGAAATGAGTTGCTTTTGGCTATCATCCTTAAAGATATAATGTTCCTTGCAAGTCCATTCCCACGTGAAGAATTCCCTGCATGTTCACAAATGCAAACACTGGGGAAGTATTGTGGAATTAGTCATGCAAACAGGAACTGCAGTGGTACTGGCTGAATAAACAGTACGCTCCCATGTTTTTCAGCATGTGTCACCACAACTAGTCCTGTGGCAAAGCCAGTAGCTCTGAAACTGTCAGAATCTGGCAGGTACGCTTTTGAATTAGCTCTAGACATAATGGTGAGTCATTAAAGAAAAGAAAAAAGGTGGTGTTTTTCATGTTGTCGTGCTCTGGTATTTAAGGTACCTTACAGCACTGGTTCGTGTCCAGCTCGGTTTAGGGAAGGCTGCTTGTGTGGACTGTTAAAAACCCTATGGAGTCAAGGAATCAAGGTTCAGACATTGCAAACTACTAGTTACTTTGACAGGTGTCCGGATCTCCAAAGTACCAGTCATGTGGGAGGTTAGATATTCTAGTTGAATTCTGGAATAACAACGTAGACAGCATTAGAGTTACTCTGGGTTTGTATAAGTATTACAGAACGGTTTCTTTGCTAACTGAGATTTACAGGAAAAAAAAATTGTATGATGTCAGCGAAACTGCTGGCATTAGTCATGGATCCGGAACTACTGCCATTACTAACGGCAAAGGGCAAAAAGCATGTTGTTACAATATACTGGCAGCGCCCAAAGCTTTATGTAAAAGGATACTGTAGAGTACAGATCAGATTCATTTCTTGAAAATCCAGTGTTGTTGTAAACAACCCAGTTCCTAAAATGGATACACATTCATTTCTACCTTGGAAAAGTAATATAGCTTCTCGCAGTAGCTATAGGAGCAGAACGTAGAACATCATGTGGAAGATGCTTTCCTCTCAGGGATGCCTAGCTCCTATTCAAAAAAAGTTATTCCATATGAACAGGTAAGATAAAGTCTTCTGTCACTGCCTTTCGTAAGCATGATGAAAGGCTTGATCCTGCCCTCAGAAGGTGCCGATGCAGTAGGAACAAGCCCTATCCATTTTCCAGGGCTGCAAGGCAAAAGAATAAACTGAAACTACCACTCACATTACTAACTCTCAAAAGACCCAACTCTAAAAGGACGGTTTTCCTGCAAGAGCCATTTGCTAGTAGGAGACTCAGCCTGGGGTTCTGCAGGTGGTTTGGGTGTCAGACACCGCTGCACCCCTTGCATGGTTGTCTCTGCTGGACTAACGGTGCCGCTGCTGCGCTTCCCGTTCTGCAGCCCCCAGCCTCCCCACGGCTCTGCTCTGCAGGCTTCTGGGGGGGCATCAGCTGGAAAAGCACCTGGGGTCTTTCCAGATGGCACAACTGTCTTCCCCCCACACACACACACAGGTGAAATTACGTATTGGTACTTCTAGTCTTGTCCCGCCCCCACATGAAATAAATTTGAACAATAGCATTTCATTGTGAGTCAAGAATAAAATGTGCTGTTTGTCCCTTTCACAGAGAAGGTGCTTTCATAGCTGGTGGAGGAGGAATTGGACTGTGCATCCAGTTACTGCTTTTGCTTGTACAGAACTTGTAATCAGTGTAGAAATAGGGTGCTTCCCTCCAATGGACTATAGCCTGGCCCTCTATAGCTACTTAGAAACTTCTCATCTCAGTTTAGTTAGTCTGAGATTATTTTAACTAGGACACTGTAGAGATCCTTACTTAAGTCTCTTTTCCTGTGAACCCTGACCCTCTAGCTTTTCTTTAACGGGGAGAAGGACCTACCTAGGGGATGCAAACCACGGCTTCTTTGTATATTATCAACCTGTAAAAAGAGAAATTTGGATCTTTTGTGTAGAAATCTTTCTCTTGCTTTTCTTTGTCTGTTTTAGGTGATGAAAAATGATGGTTTTGTGATGTGACACAATATCCTGGCTGGCACATACCAGTATGAGCTCATTGCTGGGATGGTAGAAATTGGCAGTTGTGCGGGTTTCCCAGATAAGAGAGAAGGTACTTGTTGGTGAGGAGCTTGAATTTTCCACAGTACTCCATGGACTCTCATGGCCCTGTTGGGAGTGAGGCATCAATGTACCTCTAGAGCTCCTCTTGTCAAGGTTTCTCTTAGTATCAGGATACTGTGTGTATTATAATGGATTGATGATAATGTTCTGAAAGACTTAAAAAAAAAAAAAGCCGAGGATGACTGTTTACAATGAAATAGGGAAGCTGCACTGTTGTATTTTGCTTTTTCCCTGCAGCAACAGAAGCCACCGAGTTTCCCAGGCTTCCCAAGCTCACAGCCTGGATTGCAGCCGACTGTTAATCTGCATAAAAGAAATGTAATCGAATAATCATCATAATCTTCTCTCCTTTTTTTTCTGCTGCTCAGCTGCAAGCCAGTCCCCTCTCTCTCTCTTTCTCTCACTGTCCCTGCCTTTGCCCACAGCGCTGAGCCTACAGCCAGACTTTGAGCTTCATAGCTCGTCGTGTTGCTCTTGAACTAGTTGTGTCTGATCATTCTCTCCTTCGTAATTTGCCTTCCAATTTTCCCTTCCCGGTAGGAGTGCCTTACAGTACTGTATATTAGTGTCTATCTTCCTGTTTTGGATTTCCTGATTGAATCTGCTGTTCGATTAACTTGGAGGCTTAAACTGAAACTCTCCCGCGGCTGCACACGCTCTTTCGCAGGGGCAGCTGAGTAAATGAGTTTGCTTGTTCTGCCCTCGTGAAGCGAGCTTTACAGGCTGCACATACCAGCTCTGAAAACACCAAGCTGCATAGAAGTCCCTCACTTTTGCTCAATTTGGTGCCTTAAATTTTCAAAAGTGAAGAATGTTGTCAGGAACGCGCCGCCATGACGCAGCGTGTTTGGTATTGGAGCTTGAAACCCTTGCTCATGGCAGTTTCCATCTTGCTAGGAGTGGTGACCATAAAATTTGTTTACTATCTGTGATTTGAGAGGGAAATATGAGAAAGGACGGCATGGAGATGGCGTTGGTTTTTATTACCTATATTTTGGAGACTAGCTGGGCTTCTCTTCAGCCAGAAATGCAGTTGTGCTTATGCGAGACCTTCAGGAGCTGTACATATATAATAATGGCAAGCACTGGGCATTAAAACAGGATCAGGTCACGTGCAATTTTGCTCCTCCTGGAACCAGGGCCAGCCCGTGCCACGTGGCGAGGGACTCCCGTGCTGCACTCCCTGCGTGGCACAGCCGGGTCCAGGGCTGTGGCACCGAAGGCATTTCCTCAAAGCTTAATTTTATCGCAGCCTGGTTCCCTGAGGGCTAACCCAGTGAGGGTTTGGTCAGCATTACCTTAGAGAGAGGGTTAACCTGCTTAAATTTTAGCATTATTTGCTAAAGTATGTGGCTAACTCTTCCAGCAGGTGTTAGCCCTGGGCACGTGTCCACACTGACTGTCATCTTCTAAGCCCACGTTTGACAACAGCAGTGCTGTCGCTGCATTTTAGCAGCGCAGTGAGGAGGCAGCCCGGCTGATAATGTGCAAAGTCCTTCTTTACTTGAAAACCCTGGTGTGCACACACTGGCTTGGGTTGTATCTTAAAATGCCAATTTTATCCAAATTCCTTAGGGTGGCCACTAATCCAGATCACAAAGATGCCACTTGCGGGCACAGGTGTCAGTGGCGCAGTTACTTATTTATTCACGTCTAATCCACGCGTTAAACCAATATAAATCCTTGAGTACACAGTTTTGTTTTGGTGGAAAAAAGGATTTGTTTCAGTTTTGCTTATGCACTTGTCTACGAAGTCAATCTTGCTTAAGCTAAAGTGTGTTTTCAGGCTGATATTTAATGGCATTGAGGCCTGTGATACCGGGTTAGCTTATACCCGTCCCTTCTATACTTGAGCTAAGCAAAAGTAAGAGTTCATGAGCAAAGCGTGCGTTTGAAGGGGTTTAAGCGATAAAGGCAGCTTCCGAATCCGTTTTAGTTCAGTCGAGGCAGTTGGAGGCTGGGGGAAGCAGGATGCAGTGGCTGGTGCCGTCCCTGGCAGCCCATCTTCCCATGCTTCCCATCCCGACGGAGCACCATCTCACCCGCAGCACTTGCAATGGATTTTAACACCACCGGCAGCGCACCCTGAGTTTTTGGAAAACCATTACCTATGTGTGCTACTCTCTTAACTTATTGGCAACATCATTACGTGTGTTTCATTGTTCTTGTGTTTATTTGTGGGTTTTTTTTTTTACTTTTGACAAGGATTTTTTTAAAATTATCTGCAACTACTAGGCAATAGTCTTAATTTATTATTGATATGTAATAACGTTATAATTTAAATTCAGTGAGTTGAATTGCTTGTTGACACTTGAGCAGGGTTTATTTGGGTTCACTTGTGACAGCATCAGAGCACCAGTCCCTCGTGTATAAAGGCAATTCTCAATAAACACTAAAAAAAAATAAATTACTTGTCCTTTTGCATTCGCCTTCTGGTCGGTACTGCACTGTGGGTAGGACAAGTTTTGACAGAGTACTGGTTTCCTTAAAAATGCTCATCTGGTGAATGATCTTCCAAAAGAAAGAAAATCTTCTGGTGAAAATCTTCCAAACGTAAGCAAATTCTGATATTTACTGTTCTGGGTCTGAGCCAGGAGGTCTCTGGAAATGCTGTCAGTGACTGCGTCAGGCTTTGTGGGTTTGGATTCCCAGTAAAATCTCTTAAGTGTTTTTGGAAAGCCACAGATGCCTGGATTTATAATGGTGCTGACCCGCAGTGGCTCCCAGGAGGGCTTATTGGGAGTTGTTGTTGTTGGGCACTTTCGGGTACGGAGCTCTTGGGGGGCACAGGGAGGCAGCTTCCCACTGTGTGGCTGTCGCGTGGAACTGCCAGAAGGGCCCAGGCCTTGAACCCTAAGTAAGGGAGGCATCTCCCAGCTGGACTGAAGGGACCACTGAAGGGCTGGGAGGGCAGGATTTTGCCCCCGTTGTAAGGGATCTCCAGCTGACGGATGTAGGAGCAGGCATGATTCCTGCTCTTCTGGGCTGCTTCTTCCCAGTGCACCAGCTGAGGAGCTTCTGCAGCTCCCCGGAGCTGTGGATTTGGTGACTAAGGATTGCAGTGCTGAGCCATGGTGGAGCTCATGGACCTAAACCCCCTGCTGGAGGGTCCCCAGAGAAATTCACACCTAGCCCCATGCTCGCGTGGCCTTCAAAGAGCAGGATATACCCCCTCCCTCACTGCCCTCCTGCCCCTTCTCGGAAAGACCAGAAGCCCACCGGGAATGTCAGTCCTCTCTGCTGCAGGAACCTTTGGACTTCATGCTTGTGATGAAATCTGCTACAAGCAAGGAGTTAATGTTTGACTGGGACCACACAAGCTGCACAAAAAAATCCATGTGCAAGACCTTCTCTTCCTCCTTATTTGCTTTGCAAGGTGAGCAAATTCCGTTATGACGTCTCCTTCCCCTTTCACTGCCGCCTCCCCTCCTCACTTCACCCTGCAAGAGGTGGTGGGAAAAAGCATCAACACAGAGCAGAGACCGTGGGGTCTAGAGAGCCCTGGGAGGAGCACTTTGCTTGGTTCCTTTTTGTCTGTCCTCCTGTGGCTGGATTTGCTCAGCCTGCTCTCTGCTCCTGGCCCCTTCCCAGCCTCTCTGTTGCGCTCTGTTACAGCGTAGGAACCGCCACTGAAATGAGCTGCTGAAGGGACACACTGCAGCAGCTGTCATGGGCGACCTGGGGATGGAGTTTCAAGCAACGTTTCATTTGGTTTTGCTCAGGAGCTAAAGCGGTGGGATTGTTCTCCCTGTTGTGCATTGGCGTTACGTGAAAGCGGAGCCCTCCGGTGAAACACAACTCTGCCGGTGAAACCTCCCATTGGCAGCCCTGTCCTTAACTCCTGCACGCACACCCCCAAAGGCCATGCTTCTGGGGGTGTTCTGTTAACCATTTGTGTTAATTTATCAGCTAGCCTTTAAGGCAGCAGGCCACAGAAAATATTAGATCACGGGCAAATCTTACAACCCACTGGGTGCAACAGCCAGTCTTTTGGATTTCGTGCTTTCACGCTCTCGTTGCATGTTAAACACCTTACAATAGATCGAGCCAGGAGAGTCGGTCATCTCCTGCGGCCAAGTCCCATGAGTGGTATTACGGTTCGTGTCACCTGAGCATGCCAAGCCAAGCTCTGGCTCTTCTCTCAAAGGTCAGGACAGTTAATTTTTTAAAAAGTTACCTTCCTATCTCTTAGACCAAAATTAATGGTATTTGGTTTAATACGGGAAGTTGGCTGGTTTTCTAAAAGGTGGCAGAACTGAAGTCCAGCCCTTCTTCTGGGAATAAGTGACAGTTTACGAAGTCCTGAGGACACTGTCTAAAATAAATCAAATGGCACAAGCTCCTTGTCCAGAACTGTGCCCTAGGTTCAAGGAAACAAATGTGATTTTTTTTTTCTTTCAACTTTTCCTTAACGTGTATGATACGATCCCAATTACAGTATAGTAATTGATTAACCCAAATGGAGCTAGCTTCCTCCTCCTTTCCGTAGGGACAGAGAGGGACCTTCCAGGTCTGAGGCTTACCATACCTTTTCAGTGAAAGGCACGCTGAGGGCAAAGGAAAATATTCTGGGAGTGTGTGTACATAGCTCTGGACTGTCTTTTTAAAATAGTTCTTGTTTAACTAAATACTCTCCAAAACGGTGGTCCCATCTAGAGGCCTGAGTGTTGCCACTGTGAGAGGGTGGTGAAAAGCATCTCAGATAATCAGCTGTCACAAGCAAAACCAGACAAAGTCTCCAAGGCAAGCAGGAGTAAATTCCAACCATTTTAAGTGTGGACAAATATAAAACTTGGCATTCAGGCTGTAAATATGCTAAAAAGTCAGTCTGCTGTTTCTAGTAAGTGACTTTTGATTTTCTATAGTTGAGTTTCAGGCATTAGTCTCAGATATTAAAAATGAAGTTGTGAGGCTCATCTGGAAAGCAAGAGAAGTCAGGTAAGAGCTTGTGTTAAGGGATGAGCCGTCATTGACTTGAACGTTCCCAGGTTTATCATGTAGGTACAATATGATGTATTTAGAGGTGAATAAGAAGGAATTGTTAGTAAAAGTTAAGTGTTGTTTAAAAATAAGGAAGTGCAAGTTACTGAATCTGTGTAAGAGAGTGACAGATGTGATCGGTGTGCATGGAGCAGTTCAGCCCAAAGTGCTTTCACAGCACTAAAGGTTATAAGTTTATCTCGTTTGTGGCTGACGCTGCCGGCAGGTACCTGAAGTACAGCGACTAAGTCATGGAACATGGCGAGTGTCTCTCCACTGAACCGTGCCTTTCCCTGCAAGCAATCCCACTGATTCCTGAGAGCAGGGGGTACCGACGCCTGCGGGAGCAAGGTTGGGGTGGAAGAACTGAGACCCCAGCACGCACCATTCTGTCATCGGACATCGGCACGCAACTGCTTGTGACACCGGTGGATGTTGTTTGTTGTGTACATATTGCAAAATGTCCCATTCCGACTTGGACTCTGCACTTCTGAAGAACACTCGTCTCTGATTTAACAGGCAGCGTGATCGATCCTTTAGGCAGATACAAGCTCTGCTGACTCCAATGGAAGCTGCAGTTTGTGAAAGGACCAGCGCTGGGGTCTCGGTGTTCAGAGACATGAGGGTAGCAGTGTGTGAAACTGGCAGATTCCTTGTAAAATGCAAGTGCACCTAGCACAGAGTTAACCCTGGGTGACAGCAGGTAAAAGAGGGCAAAAGTATAATAAAAATGGGTCTCTACTGTAGGTATTTACACAGTATTGACATTGCTAGCTGTGCTTAGAGATTTATGTCAAATGTTACCGTGCTGTCATAAAACAATAAAGTACTTCTGTGAAGGGCTTAGGGCAAAGGGGAGGCAGAGAAGCCTCGCTATATAAGGCCCTCCTCCAGCACCCATGGTAATCCATGGGAATGTTTCCATAGCTGTGTGGAGGCCTGCTAGGGGAGGGCGAGCAGAAGTGGCACGCTCACTGTGTTTAGAGCAGGTAACTAGTGATTTTGTCTCAGGGAAGATATTGCCACCACCGAATTTTAGGAGCCGAATGCCGCTGACAAGTCCACTTTGCAGTCAGTGGAGAGAGATGAGGGTTCCTCCCGGGAGCAGGGATATATCTGAACTGAATTGTCCTCTCGTGTTTCATAGAAATGCTGACAAGGACCCATAAAAGCTGAGAGATGACGTTAAGAAATACACTGTGCTGAGGGTGGCCACGAGGTGAAAAGGGTGGGAGTCCAGCGTCCCAGGGTTTCTACACAGCGTGCCCCGGACTCGGCACGCTTTCAGCTCTGGGCTGCCGCAGCTCCGCTTCTCACATTGGGCTCACAGGGGGCTTCCCCTCGACGTTTTGGCTGCAGGACCAGACTTTGCAGCTGAACTCAGTGTTTGTATGTAGTGGACCAAACTGAAATGCCAGCCCCAATCAGTCAGGGCGCCAGGGAGTGTCGATCCAGGCACAGTGCCTGCCTGTCCATGGGTCTGCGGTTCCGGTTTGTCCTTCCTGCTCGTTCTCTCTGCTCTTCATGAGGTTATGGCAATATTTCTTCTCCAAGCCACGCTGACAGTCACACTGCAGAAAAGTATTGCTCCTCCACAAGAGGTGGTTGCTTTGTAGTCGTTCCCTGCTTAGATGCCACTGCATGGGAAGGTGTTTTCCTGCTTCTTTCCAGATGCAGGAGGTAATTCTTTTCCCTCAAAGCATTTAGCAGAAGTGTTCCCCCACCATAGCAGTCCCACAGCTGTTCTGTGAGGGGTGGGAGTGCTGCCTGCTTCCTCACCCTGCTCTGGACAACACTTCCCAAAAATCAGCCAGCTTCAAAAAAGAGAAGCATTTCTGTTGAGAAGGGACATCTTAGAGCGCCTTCATAGACCTGAGTGTTGCTGCCAGCCTGGCGTGCTTTGCTGTCCCTGTCAGGAACCAGAGCGCTTCACACCTGCTGGTCTTCACTGTTCTCTGATACAGCTGATACGGGCTGTTTGGAAAACAGGTGGGAAGGTGTTGAGCGCTTCAGCATCTGATCCCACGCCTCTCAGCTGTCTGAATTAAGTTTGAGCCTAGGCAACTAGATGAGCCTTCCATACTTCTTGCTCAGAAGCATGGCCCGTGCCGTTTCCTGTCACAGATTTTATCTTACAAGCTAATGAGTAGAGCCAAAAATCCATGCCTCACTCGTTAGATACATCAGCCTCCAAACTCCCGGGCTGACTTCACGCAGGGGCAGCTCTCAGAGTCCAGGGGCCCACTCCATCCGGATCTCAGCGTGAGGCTGGGTTGGTCCTTCCTTGCGAGACCTGGGAGATGTCACAGTGGCGTTAAACAGACTCAGTCCCTTGCCACCTGATGTCCCTTTCATTCCTCTGGTTCTCAGCTCAGCTGGTGCTGAAGATGTGGCCCAGGTTCATTCCCCTACTCCCAACAGCACCACAGGCTTCTGCTCCACAGGACCACCCCCTACCCCAGCAGAGCACCGTAGGACACCCTGTCCTTGCACCCCACTGTCCTTCTGCAAAAAAAACCCAAGCGTATTTTAAGCTCAGTTCAGTCAGAGGCGAGCACTCTCTCACATGCATACCCGGAGCAGAGCACCATGGCACCAGCGTCCCCCTTGGCTTTGTGTGCGATCTTTTCCCATGAATATCTCAGTGGTGTCTTCATCACATGAGCTCCTCAGCCTCTGGGGTGGTGAGACAGCCCAGGAGATGGAGATGACCCTTTTTAGTTTGCACATCTCTTGCTCCGCGTAGCCACCCATTAAAATTACTCGCTTTACCCTTCCCTGTAGGAATTCGGGGGGGGGGGGGACCCTGGCACAAACGGCGTGGGACTGGCGGGGGAGACGCGGAGCAGAGCGTGTCTCTGGCTCCTCACACTCCACACTCCTTCTCTTCTTTTTATTGACCTGCCTCGCCGATTGGAAAGGACCCATGTGTCCGTCCCCCCGCCACGGCCCCCTCTTCCTCCCCAGCCACACAATTGTCACCGCCAATTAGTGCATTGTTAGGGCGCACAATGGCGCTGTGGCCACTGGAATGGGCCGCTTTTGTGCGTCTCCAGTCGGCCGTAGGGGCAGTCAAGATTCATTTAGGGCCTTACACAACATGGACAGAAAATACTATCAGAAAAGCAAAAGGGGGAAAAGAAAAAGGGGGGAGAGAGAGAGAGAGAGAGGTAGTAAGGGGGATGTAGGGGGGTGGTGGGCGAATTCTGCTATTCAGGGGTGAGCCCAGCCCCATGAAAGGCCCAAGAAGCAGTGCCACATTGAAGACGCCCCTTGGAACACAAAAAGGAACCAGGGCTTAACAGTAATTAGTGGGCGAACCGCAAAGAGCGCCGTGGCTCTCCAGTGAATTGTCCCTGCACCTACTGCCACAGCCGCCCCTTCCCCCTTCCCCCCGTGTCCGTGCGGGAGGGAGCAGCGCGGGATGGGAATGGGCAGCCCTGCGCTACCCACCGCGCTCGGGGAGGCCTCGCCTGGCTCCTCTTTGTGGCAGGTAAATTGGATTTCCTTCTCTAAAGCTGGCGGCCAATTCCAGGAGATAGTCCGCAGCCAGAGCAGGGCAGGGGGCGATGGTTTTGGGATCAGCACGGTGCCCACACCGAGGACCTTTACAGCAGCCCTGTCCCTTTCTGCAGCCTGGAAACGGCTGTGCCCTGTGTGTCCCTGGCACGTCCCTCTTCCCCCAGCAGAGCCTTGGAGGTGGCTGCTCTTGTTCTCTTCTGCTTCCGTTTCTTGCCTCTTTACTCATAAAATAGCCACCCATACGGGGTTTTTTTATGATCTATTTAGGGAAAGGCCCTAAGGATGAGATGAGGAATCCGCTCAGGCTGAAGACCAAACCTTGCCCTTCCTTCTCCGCGGAATTCTGCACAGAGCAAATAGCACTTGGCATCCACCCCTCTCCCCTCCTCTCTGTGCCGGCTCTCGGTCACGCTAAGGCCTCCATCGGTACGTACAGAATTTCTTAAAGTACATTTGGCCCAGCACGGCTTGGGCTTGTTTTGGGTGGCTGCATTAGTGTGCAGGTGAGTACGTTTAATCTCTGCTGCTGTGGCGATCAGCTTGTGGCTGTTACCAGCCTCGGCTCATCTCCTGAACTGCTTGTGCCAGGTTTAGTCAGAAGCTTCTGTGCCCAAGAGAGTTTGCTGCGTCTCAGGAATATGCCAGGTTAAAAGATCCGTAGGGCAGGTTTGGCCACACATAAACGTGCTTAAGTGTTGAGGAGAAATTCAGGGCATCTTGGCCCAAATGGAAAGTACACAGAGACACAAAATTATGAATCGTTCCTTTTATGTTGTCAGGGAATCTTAAACAAAATCTATGGAAGAAAGCTGCAGGGCCTGGTGGTTCGTTTGCTGGCTGTTCTCAGCTAATGGATGTGTGTTTTGGCTCTGTTTGGGTACAGGGGTGCTGGAACAGGTGCTCATCACAGAATCATAGAATGGTTCAGGTTAGATGGGACCATAAAGATCATCCAGTTCCAACCCCCTGCCCTGGGCAGGGACACCTCCCACTAGACCAGGCTGCTCAAAGCCCCATCCAGCCTGGCCTTGAACACTTCCAGGGATGGGGCATCCACAGCTTCCCTGGGCAACCTGTTCCAGTGCCTCACCACCCTCACAGTAAAGAATTTCTTCCTGATATCTAATGTAAATCTCCCCTCCTTCAGTTTAAAACTGTTACCCCTTGTCCTATCACTCCACTCCCTGATAAAGAGTCCCTCCCCAGCTTTCCTGTAGGCCCCCTTCAGGTACTGGAAGGCTGCTGTGAGGTCTCCCCAGAGCCTTCTCTTCTCCAGGCTGAACAACCCCAACTCTCTCAGCCTGTCCTCATAGCAGAGGTGCTGTAGCATGGAGCTCAGGCACAACCACACGCAATCCCGCAAACTTAAACTGGGCTCTTGCGGATTCGGCTCAGTGTAAATTAGACCAGACACCAACTGACCAAATGTAGTAGTCTCTGCTGGAAGCATTTCCAAACTGCAGCGCGTGAGTGATGCACCCACACATATACGTGTACAGTTCCGGACTGCCATCTCTCTTCTGGTAGAGACTGAAGATACCTCCTCATTTCACCTGTTAGCCCCAGGTGCAACACTCTCCTCTCTCTAAGATACTCGAGCAAGCTTAGGAAATGCAGTTGCTGCTCCAGGACCAGTCTTCTTCCATGACCCGGAAACCACAGCCACTCTCTATGGCTATGCAAAATAGGTTTGATTGCACTAGAGCAGCGAAAATAAGATTCACGACCAAGACTGTTGGTCCCTCCAAAATCCCATCACAGGTTTCACAGGCGGCTGAGGGCAGCGCAGTGGGCATCAAGGGCTCGGCTGGTGCTGCCGGGATGGCTCCCGCAACGCAAACACAATCAGGGAGCTGACAGCGTACGTGTCTCACAGATAGAGCTGGTGGAAGGCACTGTCTCGCAACACAGGACGTGTCTGTCTCTCACCCGCCACAACACGTCCTCTCTCTGCTAATTAGCAACATCCCTGGCAGAGTCTCAGCTGAAAGGATTACGTCGTGTTCTCACCTTGCCTTCCCCCTGCCTCCCCCAACAAGGGATGCAGCCTGGCTGCCCCAGGTAAGGAATCGGCCTCCTTCCCCTCCAGGCTGTCCCTCTACCAGAAAGGGGTTTTTGCCTGCAGGACGGTCAGGCTGGCCCTGGCTGCATGGACGCGCAGCCTCGCATCCCCGCAGCCTCGCATCCCTGCAGCGTAGCACCGGAGGTTGTCAGCCCGATGTGCTCCAGTGGAACGGAAACGCAGAGCAGTGACTGCAGCGGGAGCCAGAATGGTCTTTTTCCAGCTCAGGACCGAAGGGCTGATTTCCCAGCTCTGTGTAGCCATAAGGGCAAATCACAGACCTCGTCTGTCTGCAAAAACAGGGAGAATTACCTGCCCTTTCTCCCATTTTTTTGTGTTCCTTGTGTGTCTGCTCAGCCCGAGAGCTGTTTGTGCTGCAGGTACGTTCGTCACCGAGCACAGCGAGGGGGCACATAACGAAGCTGCATGGTGGCAGCTCGCACAGTGATTTCTCCGAGCGTGCCCGTTGGGGTCCTGTCTGCCTGGCGTGGGTGTAACGGCCAGGCTCTGGCAGTGCCAGCCTGCCGGCGGCACGGAGAGGGGCTCAGCGGCTCCCCTGTCCCAAATAGTGGAACAGTCAGTTCCACCAGCCTAAGGGAAATACACAAAAAGAGGGAAATCTGCTGCAGCTGGGCAGACTTCTCTGAGCAGAAAGCTGAACCAAGCTACCCCACCGTTTTCATGCCACGAGGAAGGTGCTGGCCTGTGTGAACCCCATCTTTGCAGCTGTTGCGCTACCTTTTTTGTCAGCTTGTTGCTTATATAAAATCAGGTTGATTGGATCAGTTTGATAAAAAGACCCTGTGAGAGGACTACACGACCTGGCCATCAGAGATTTCTGGCAGCCCTGTGCTAGCACTTGTGGAAGGACTGAAATGTTTTGGAGCGCTCCCTTGCATCACCAGGATGTATCCCAAGCAGGGTAACATCGGTGTGTGCTTGATGGTGCTGCACACGGCAGTGAGGTGCAGGATTTAGGGAACAGATTCCTTCTTTTGCCCAGCAAATCTCTTGATGTGCTCCAATTCTGTAACGCTAGTCCCTGCTAAAGGTGTTGCTATTTAAGATTGAGCTCGGTGGGTTACTTGCGTGTGTTAATTCCTCACATCTAACTAATGCCTCAATGCGAAGGTTGCTGGCAATAGCCTTTCCAAAATCACTTTGACCTGTGTATTACATTATCCCATGAATGGCTTGCAGAAGGAAGTCATAAAAACATGTATAGTTCCAGCTAGTGCTAATTGCCTTTTCATCTGTTTCTGTCTCTCTTTACTTAGGTCCAATAAATGTTGATTATGCAGGGACTTAAATCTGTATTTCAACATAATTTGGTTCATTTGATGTGAATGACATGACTCGCTAAGCCTTAGCTCCAAATATTCCTCCAGCCCCGTGTCAAGCACTTCAAGGATGTCGAAAGCAGATATGGAGAATCTGAAGTGCCTAGTCTTAGAAGGAGTGCCTAAAAGGTCAGGGAGAGGACGTTGTTTCAGGAGGTCTCTCGTCTTGATACTTACTGGTTCATGAAAACCTGAAAACATGGCACGTGCGTGTGTTGCATGTGACCTTTCTGCTTCCAGGGTGCTACAGATGAGTACACATACAGGATAAAGCCTTCAACTGGTGTGTGATTTTTTTGGTTGCCTCTGATCTTGAGTGGGCAATGTGGCATGTTGTAAAGGAGTCCACGGGACAGGTCTGTAACGATTTCTGGAAATAAAGATCCCTTAAGGTTGCCTCAAGACGGTCCAGAATCACTGCATTGGGAAAACCTGCATCACAGCGTCTTGAGAGGTTAGCGAAGAAATGCAGTCAGAGTGCCTCACGTGTTTGAAACCCATTTTAATTGTATGAAACTTCATATTTTCAGGAAAGGCCAGACTGAACTTGAACTATTCTGAACACAGACTGAAGTCACTCTTACCGGCGGCAGTTGTTATCATGTGTTTTTCACCAATTCATAGAATTTTAAGGCCAGGAGTGACCACCCATAACCGCAGATGTTCACACCCGTAGCGGTTTCTCTGTGAAGTGCCAGTTCAGCATAGACAGAAAGTTTCTTGGAAACTTTTCTATTTTGACTGACCGACTTTCTCTGAAAGCCATGCAGGACCTAAGGGACAAGTGCTCACCGGGCGGATTCCTGGCTGAATTCTGCCCGGTTTCCCAGCAAGCTCCTGGCACCCCAGGATTTCCGTGTCCCCCGCTCCAGGACCTCCCCCATCCTGTGCTCCCAAGGCCTCCCCGGGCAGGGGGCTTCTAGGACTTCTCCACGTTGTGACAGGAAACCTCCTAGCTTTTCCTGATGCTGCAGGATTTCTCAGAAGTGCGGGCAGCTTGCCCTGCTTGGCACAAACTGGTGTGTTTTACATTGTTTTTTTAATGTTGGAATTTTCCGCAAAACAGAAATTGCAAGTTTCAGCCAGCTTCGGGTCCAGGCCGCTTGAGTGTTTTCTCCAGAGGACTTTGCACATTGGCCATTACAAACTGGCACCTTCACTCCGAAGTATTTGCTACAACATTTTCAGCCAGAGGTTGCTCTAACCTCTCTCTCTCTCTTTGCTGGATTAGAAAACTGCTTGGTACTTTTGTCCCTGGAAATAAAGTACTGTAACAGATATTATTTTAATTTTTGGTGCAAAACAAGCAAATAGAAACAAGTTTCCAAAGGCTGTGAGCTGAGGCAGGGCAAGGAAAGCATTGTGCCAAAGCTGAACTGCTTTGAACACCCTAAAGGTCTCTCATAGCAAAGGAGGGGCAGAAAAAGTAAATAGCTATGAGATGGTGTTGATCAAACCAGCATTGGCCTGAAGATAAAGCAAGCAGTAGCTAGTCTATATTATTATTATTTCATAGCGGCATTTGATAGCCCCTACATATGAGTTGGGGTTTTGTTTTACTCACGTGATGAGCATCAAAGCTGGTGTAAGCCAGCGCTGACCTGATGGCTACCAAGATGATTAGGGGACTGGAACACCTCTCTTAGGAAGAAAGGCTGAGGAACTTGGGTCTCTTCAGTCTGGAAAAAAGACGGCTGAGGGGGGATCTTATCAACACTTATAAATACATAAAGGGTGGGTGTCAGGAGGATGGAGCCACGCTCTCTTCAGTGGTGCCCAGCGACAGGACAAGAGGTAGTGGGCACAAACTTGAACATAGGAAGTTCCATCTCAACATGAGGAGGAACTTCTTTACCCTGAGGGTGGCAGAGCACTGGAAGAGGCTGCCCAGAGAGGTGGTGGAGTCTCCGACTCTGGAGACATTCAAAACCCGCCTGGACACGTTCCTGTGCAGCCTGCTCTAGGTGACCCTGCTCTGGCAGGGGGGTTGGACTAGATGAGGTCCCTTCCAACCCTACCATTCTGTGATTCTGTGACCTTTGCCGTGCTCCTTCACGCCTGCCAAGGAGCCTGGCCAGGGTTGAGGCTTCTCAAATCTGCACCTGTGCTCAGAAGCCAATGCCTGTATTTTTGCATGCTGGCAAGTGGTGATGGTCCCACCTCACATGCACAGAGAGGGTTAGATGTGCCATGGTGGAACCCACAGCTTTGTGGCCATTAAGGTCACCTTTGCTGGACATTCAGATCAGACTCGGGCGGTTTGCAGGAGATGCCCTGCTCTCTCAGCTGGAGCCACTCAGACCACTAGAGTGGGGAGCACTGGCCCCTTGGCCAAGAAAAAAAATCTCAGATTTCATGCTTCGGGGTTGCTCATTTGGCAGCTTTCCTGAGAGCTCAACTCACTTACAGCTATAAGCATACAAATGTATGTGCGTACAATCACCCTGCTTGGAAATCCCAGCCGAGCAAAGTATTTGACTCTGAAAAATACTTGGAGTAACTTCTTTGCAATGTATAGAGCAGCAAGCATTTCGGAGAAACAATCTAACTGTGTATTTAAACAGTCATTACTGCCTTCTGGGTAAATAACACATGTTTTTAAAATGGTCTTTATACACAATAGACGCTAACACAATAAATCCTAATTGCTCTGAAGGACCCATTAGGCTCTATCAGGTCAATACATGGCGGAGGGTTTTTGAAAGTCACTCACCCTGTTGTTACATGAGCCACAATTTGAAAGTCCATAAATAAGTATTTGCCCAATGAAGAGTGAGGGCTTTGCCAGGGCCATACTAATTTATCATGTCAACTTCACTATGGGGAGACTGTTTTCTTTTCAAGGGCCCATGTAAAAAGAAAAAAAAGAAAAAAAAAGAAAAAAAAGAAAAAAAGAAAAAGAAAAAAGCACGACGTGTTGTGTTTCGAAAACTACATAGCTGAAAACTTTCAGGCTGCAACGTGTGTGTGTGTGTGTGTCCCAAGAAAATCAAACGTAAATTCACTGCCTCCTCCTTATCTCGGCACGGTGTGAATCACAGCAGGGAGATTTGAAAATCAGCTGTGGCCGTGGAGCTGGTGGCTGGGCTGGGACGTGGAGCCCGTGGAAGGGCCCCTTCCTCATCCCCACTGACCCTCCTGCGCCTCTGGGCCAGGGCCCTGGTCCTGTCTCTGCCTTCTGCGTGCTGCGGTGGTGGCACCTGGGGACAGGAACACCCCTTGGGTGAACCAACCCTGCCACGCAGAAAGGGCTCCCAGTCCCCAGGGAGACCAGCGGAAACTAATTATGTACCTTTTATGGGCACTTATATGTGCAAATATTGTTAAGTAATAATTGATGAGTCCGGGAAGATGAGCTTCAAATGCAGCCACTCTTCCTGATTTTGCTTTAGTTTTACTTACCTGAACTTCTGGTAGCATTTTACAAACTGCAGCCCTTGTGTCAGGTGTTGCTAAAGCCTGTGTCACTGTTAGAAATCAAGTTTTGCATTAATTCACTCAGAAGTTGTCTAGTTCCGCGTAGCTTTTTGAATATCACTACAGTTTGGCATGGTTTTGTTTCCCTGCAGTATGTTAAGGCATGCAATTGCAAAAGTATATATAAAACCAAACAGTATTGGTGTAGGTTAGGCTTTTCAAGGGAATTTCAACAAGGCATCCATGGTGAAAAGCATTTGAGTGGTTTAAATCTGAATTCCTGTCCCCAGCCCACAGCTTGTAGCTCATTCGGGCAGATGACAGAACGTTTGCCCCCGCTGCTGCTGCTGCGCTCCGGAAGGATTTGGGTGCCAGGATCCCTCTGCAAATGCCGGCGGTGAGTCTCGTTCTGCTCTGCCCGCTCGCCAAGGGGTCCGAGCCGCCTGCGGGGCAGCAGGGACCTTGTGTCTTCTTTAGGAGCCTGAGCTAGCGCAGCCTCGCGCAGCCTCCAGCTGGGGTGACCGCCAAGTTGCCCACCAGCACCAGGAGCCCACAGTCACTTCTGATGGGCCTCTCCCGCTCCTTTCCTGGGAGCCGGAGCTTTGTCAGCCGTGCGGACAAAACCAAGGAGGGTGGAGGACCAGGGACGGCCTGATGGTCCTACAACAAGAGGGGCAGGAGGTTCCTGCCCTGTTTTGGTACAGGCCAAGCCAAGAGGGAGATCAGTGCTCCCCGGCTTTGTCCCTGCCCAGAGCCCGGGCTGAAAAGCTCTTTGCGAAATCTGCCGAGCTCCCGAACAAGGGCCAGGGCAATCGCTAGTCGTCACAGAGGCAGCTCAGTCCTTTCTAAAGTCTTTTAAAAGTCACCGTATCCTTCACAAAGGCAGTTTGTCCAAGTAAACAGCGTGGGCTGACAATACAGCAGGGAAAGAACCAAATAATAGAGAAATATTTACCACCTTTTTTCTTTCTGCTTCTACCAGGAACCGCTGCATGCCAGCTGAAGCTGCCTCAGTGGGTGGAAGGTATGTCCGTGGGGACACAGGTGTGGTCAGCCCATGCCCGTATCCTCTGGGATGGAGCCAGGAGCAGGGACTTGCTGGACTCTCAGGCAGACCTGTCTGGTGTGTGGTGGAGCTTCACAAACACCTCTGCACAGGGATTAAAGGTAAAGCGATTCCCGGATAATTTGTAGAGTTTTTTTAACAACAACAGCAAGTTCTGAGGGGCGGGAAACACCTTCTCTTTTGTCTCCAGGGTTTGGCACCTGTCGGGTTTTGTGCAGGCCCAGCTTGTGTCACTAACAGTGCTGGGAGCACATAAAGCACCGTACCCTCATACTGTACGGTGGAGATGAATAACAAGCCTATCAACTGTACTTGCGCTTACACCATATTTAATCCTGTTCTGGTTGCTCTGCTACGTATTCATAAAAAAAAAAAAAAAAAACAAAAAAAAAAGGAAACAGAAGCACAGAGCAAGCCAACAGATGTCTACCTGGCTCTTAATTGGATTTTATGTGTCCCCAGTGTAGCAAATACAGCATTATTTACAGCCAGGCTCTAAGAATTAGATGCATCTGGAGGAGTGGCGAAACCTGAACCAGGCTACAAGAGTTGATAGATTAACTGCAACGAAGAGCTGCCCCATTTTCCCCTTCTTATCTTCTCCCTTCCCTCCTAAGGTACCTGTTCCCCATTGCGTGTTGAATCAAACCAAGATACTGCCCAAGGGAGCGCTTATAAAAATTAAAAATACCAGCAAAAAAAAAAAAAAGAAAAAAAGAGAATGTCAGCTTTTGTGGAGCTTCATCAGCATTTTCTAATTGTACAGCAATGATGATAATAAAAAGGCTGCCCTCTGCTCTCAGCTATAATTTGGATAATCAACTGAAAGCTGTAATGAAACTGTCTGTGATTGCTTTCTGCTGAGCTGCTAGTTCACAGAAACTCATTGTTGGGGAGAATTAAAAGTTATGACTCCTGCTACAGGGGTATGCCACTGTGTTCCAAAGGAACACGTGACTTGTAATTCTCTTCCATATAGCTTTATTACAGGCAAAACTTCCAGCATAAAGCAAAGAGGCATAGGGATGTCAGCTTTTTTTTTTGTTTTTTTTTGCCTTTTTTTAAAAAAAGTTGTTAAGCTTTGATAAGCACTTGGTAAGGTTGACAGTGCCAAATGACATGCACGCCTAGGCTGGGTGGGCTTGTAGACACAGAGGATTTCGGGGGTGGCAATGAGGGTCTCTGGTCTTGAAACCCCCGAGGACTTTGGCGTGTGGTTGCAGCGGTCACCGTGCCGCACAAGAGCCAGTGGCCAGGGAGCGATGGGCAAGCCAGATTTTACCTCTGGGAGGAAGGCAGGAGCCAAGTCACGCTTTGAGTCTTTGCTTTCTGGGCTCTGGGATGCAGTCGGGGATATTTTGGGTGCTGGCGCTCCTCAGCACCAGGCCTGAAGGCGTGCTGTCCCTGCCTGTGCCATGGGTATGTCCGGACCAGCAGGTCTGGTCCTTGGTGGGGGTGCTTTGGTCCAAACTGCCCTTCCATCCGCATCCACCGAGGAGGAGTGAGGAGCCCGTTCCTGTGCAAGGGCTCGGGAGCAGCCTTCCTCCTTGGCCAGCGCAAGGGCGCTGCCATAGCGGGTGCAGCCTGGCACCCCCAAATCTGGCTTCTGAAGCCGGTCTGTTCCCCCGCGTGGCCTGGATGTGCCGTGGGCTTCAGGAGCCGCGGAAGCCGCTGCAAACCGGGCGGGTAGTTTGGGTGTTTGCTAGTGCACGGATTCAAATTCCGGATGTCAGGCAGCTGAGCGCGGCCACCGCCGGAGCCCCGTTTCCCAGAGCGCCGGGCAGGGACTCTCCGCCCCGGGCAGGGTCTCCCGAAGGCGCCGGCACGGTTCCGGGGAGGCGGACAGCGGCTCCTCAAGCGCCTCCGGGGGCTGGGCGGGCGGCGGAGCGGCGAGCCGGCCGGCGGCCCGGTGCCGGGAACGCGGTAGCGCCGCTGCCCGCACCCCTCCGGCGGGGCCGGTTTCCCTTCCCCGCCGAGGCGAGGCTTCCCCGGGGGCGGGAGCGCTGCCCCGCCGGGCGGCAGGAGGTGCCGCCGTGACCCTCGTACCCGGGCTGAGGTACGATCGCCGGCAAAGGCGGGCAGGACCCCCCGCACGCCTCCTCCCCCCGGGTTTCCCCCCCCCGCCCCATCCCGTTACGGCGGAGCGAGGCCCCGGCCCCTTCCCGCGGAGAGGGGCTGAAGGGCTCGCGGAGGAGGGGGCGAAGCGGCAGCGGCACCGCAGACGCCGTCTGCCTCCTCCTCCTCCTCTGGCCGCTGCCCCCCGCCGTCCCGCTCGGCCCTGCTCGCCGGCGAGGGCAAGCCGGGACGGGGCGGCCTCGCCGGTTCAGGCGGGGCGGGCGGGCGGGGGGTTCCGGGAGGGCCCCGGTGGGTGAGACGGGAGGGAGGTGGGATCCCCGCGGCAGCCCAGGGGCCGGGGGCGGTGAGCGGTGAGGCAGCACCGCCGCCTCTTCCCGGGCCGGGTCCGCCGCGGGTGTCCGAGCGCCGGCGGGGGGGTCCGCCCCACACAGCCGGGGCCAGTCGGTGGGGGGGAGGGCCGGGGGCAGCGCAGCGTCCCGGCGGGGGGACTCGGTGCCCGGGGCGGGGGCGGCCGGTGGGAGCCCCGGCGGGGGCGTGGCGGGGGGGCGTTCCCGGGGCGTTCCCGGGGCGGGCGCGGGGCGGGGCGCGGGCGCGGCGCGGCGCGGGGGCGCCCGCCCGCCCCAGAGCGCAGGTGGCGGCGGCGGCGGCGGCAGCGGCGGCCGCGGCGGGTCCCGCTCCCGCCCCAGAGCGCAGGTGGCGGCGGCGGCGGCGGCAGCGGCGGCCGCGGCGGGTCCCGCTCCCGGCCCGGCGGCGGCGGCGGCGGCGGCGGCGGCAGGTGGCCGGTGGCCGGTGGCCGGGGCATGCGGCGGCGGTAGGACGCGCGGCGGCGATGGGCGGCCGGGGGCTGCCGGTGCCGCTGGTGCTGGGGCTGCCGCTGCTGCTGGGGCTGCCGGCGGCGGGGCGCGCCGCCTCCAAGGCGCTGGTGTGCCAGGAGATCACGGTGCCGATGTGCAAGGGCATCGGCTACAACCTCACCTACATGCCCAACCAGTTCAACCACGACACGCAGGACGAGGCCGGGCTGGAGGTGCACCAGTTCTGGCCGCTGGTGGAGATCCAGTGCTCCCCGGACCTGCGCTTCTTCCTCTGCAGCATGTACACCCCCATCTGCCTGCCCGACTACACCAAGCCGCTGCCCCCCTGCCGCTCCGTCTGCGAGCGGGCCAAGGCCGGCTGCTCGCCCATCATGCAGCAGTATGGCTTCGCCTGGCCCGAGAGGATGAGCTGCAACAGCCTGCCGGTGCTGGGGGACACCGAGGTGCTCTGCATGGGATACAACCACACGGAAGCCACCACCCTGCCGCCTTTCTTCGGGAAGCCCACGCGCCCGGCCAAGGATGCGGCCAAAAACCTGACGCCGCTTGGCGGGCAGCGCCCCTCGGGGCCGGACTGCGGCCGGACTTGCAAGTGCAAAGCGCCCCTGATCCCCATCTCCAAGGAGTCCCATCCGCTGTACAACCGCATCAGGACTGGGCAAGTACCCAACTGCGCCATCCCCTGCTACCAGCCCTACTTCACCCAGGATGAGAAGACCTTCGCCACCTTCTGGATCGGCCTCTGGTCCATCCTCTGCTTCCTCTCCACCTCCACCACCGTGGCCACCTTCCTCATCGACATGGAACGCTTCAAGTACCCTGAGCGCCCCATCATCTTCCTCTCGGCTTGCTACCTCTTCGTCTCCATGGGCTACATCGTGCGGCTGGTGGCAGGGCATGCCAACGTGGCTTGCAACCCGGAGTACCACCACATCCACTATGAGACCACGGGTCCTGCCCTCTGCACCGTGGTTTTCCTTCTCCTCTACTTCTTCGGCATGGCCAGCTCTATCTGGTGGGTCATCCTGTCCCTCACCTGGTTCCTGGCAGCTGGCATGAAGTGGGGCAATGAGGCCATCGCTAGCTATGCGCAGTACTTCCACCTGGCTGCCTGGCTTATCCCCAGTGCCAAATCTATCGCTGTACTGGCACTCAGCTCCGTGGACGGTGACCCAGTGGCCGGAGTTTGCTATGTGGGCAACCAGAGCCTGGAGAACCTGCGGGGCTTTGTGCTGGCACCACTGGTGGTTTATCTCTTCACCGGCAGCCTCTTCCTGCTGGCTGGCTTCGTCTCGCTCTTTCGCATCCGCAGCGTGATCAAGCAGGGCGGCACCAAGACTGACAAGCTGGAGAAGCTGATGATCCGCATCGGCATCTTCACCGTGCTCTACACCGTGCCCGCCACCATCGTCATTGCCTGCTACATCTACGAGCAGCACAACCGGGAGGCATGGGAGCGGGCACAGAACTGCTCCTGCCCGGGGGACCCCCACCGTCCCAAGCCTGACTACGCTGTCTTCATGCTCAAGTACTTCATGTGCCTTGTGGTGGGCATCACCTCCGGCGTCTGGATCTGGTCTGGCAAGACGCTCGAGTCCTGGCGGCGCTTCACAGCCCGCTGCTGCCAGGCCAGGAAGCCGGCGGGCGCCTCCGTGTACGGTGAGGCCAGCCCGGCGCTGGCGGGCAGGACGGTGCTGCCCAGCATGGCCTCCTACCACAAGCAGGTCCCGCTGTCCCACGTGTGACCGGAGGGAGCCTCGGTGACCCCAGCTGCAGGGAGGAGAGGGTTGCAAAGACCCCGGGCCACAGAAGGGGGGGTGGCAGCTGGGCCGCCCCCGGCATCCTCAGCCCCACCGTGGCGGTGCTGCCTGGGACCGAGCGCGTGCGCCTGTGTGGCACGGAGCAGCCGCAGCCCCAGGCAGGGCAGGGAGAGGTGCTGCCAGTGATGTGGGGGCAGAGGGACAGGGAGGTCTGGAGCCTGGCAGGGCCACATATACCTCATTTGGGGTCCCACGCCCTGTTTGGGGTCCTGGGGTGCTGCTGGCTGCCAGCTGGTCAGGTGACAGGTAGCCCTTGATCACTGATTTGTGTCCCAAAATGAGCCCCAGGGCAGGTCTTGCTGGTGCCGGGGTGCAGGGGGGAGCTGCAGCAGGCAGGGTGGGCGGTGGTCCCCGACCCCGGGCGATGCGCAAGCACCAGCACCGAGCTGCTTGCCAGAGCCCAGAGGGGGCCGGGGAGAGCTGGCAGTGGGGGCTGCCTCCCTGCCGTGCTGTGTCTGGGCCCCCCGTGTGGACCGGGACGGTGTCCCCAGGGCCCCCACAGCCCCTGGGCACAGCTGTGTGTTGCAGAGGAGAGAGCTGGGGGTTCCCGGGGGGGACGCTGCCGCTGGCCCCGCTCGAGCAGCAGCACGCTGAGCGGCGGGAGGGAGCCATGCGGGCCGGGGGCTTCATGGGTGATGGCGGTGCAGGAGGAGGGGGCTGCGGAGAGGAACTGCCACCCAGCCCTCGAGGCGGGCAGGGACAGGGTCCCAGCTGTCTGCAGCGCAGGTGGGGACCCGGCAACACCAGAGGTCCTTTCTCCCCTGGGCAAACGTGTGCTGGCTCTTCCTGGGCAGGGGGCTCGGGGCTGGGCAGGGGCTGGTGCCAGTGGGGCTCAGCTGTGCGGCACCCACTCCCGGGTTTGATCCGCCGCCCTGTGGTGGGCAGCCAGCTCCGGCAACTCGCCCTGGCGAGCCGAGGGGCTGCATGGGTGATGAGGCTGCCATCCCAGCACCGGCTTCGCCCGGGGCCCCTCTGGCTCTGGCAGTGAGAGCAGCCTCCCCCTGCACTGCCGTGTGCTCCGGGAAGGGCTGATGCTGTGGCGTGTGGGTTACCGGGGGTGAGGCTGGCGTCCCTGCCGGCTGTGGCACAGCCAGCCCTAAAAGGGTGGTCGTGCTTCTGCAGCAGTGGGTGGTGTGTGCGTGGGGGTGTGTGGGTTCCAAGCCAGGAGGCAGGCTGTCTCTCCTGGGGAGCAGCTGGGGTTTCCAGCCAGCTTCAACACTTCTTGCTGCTTCTTTTCAAAGCTGCACCTGTGTTGGAGACAGCGCCGGGTTCTTCAAGAGGGAGCAGTTAATGTAGGAAAACAGCAGAGCACTCGCTCTCTCTTTGCTCCAGCTTCCCCAGCCCAGGTCAGGCAGCAGCAGAGCACTGACAGACCCGGTGCCTGCTTTAGGCGGTGGTGACAGCTGGGTTTGAATGAGTAGCGTGACGGCGGGGGGACCTGTTGTCAACTTCATGGAAGGCAGCCGGGGCGAGGGGATCCGGCTGTGGCACGGGATGGGGCACAGCTGGCGAGGGGTGGCTGCCTCTGGCTTCAGCCTGTTTGTGAAAGCACCTGATTTTTAATTTTTTTTTCTCCTTGCCCTAAGTGGTGATCACGTATGTAACCACCCAGCCGTTACTCGAGTCCTTTTTGCCTTCCTTCAAGCGTGGCACTGTGACCCGGCTGCTCCAGCACCGGAGAACAACTGCTGGCTTTGCTCCCGCGGGACTGCGGGGATCCGGGGTTGTTCTCAACACCCTTGGACCACTTCAGTCAAGAAGGTTTCCACCTCATTTTAAAACCAAAGCCTGGGACGTGAAGGGGGGGGACACGCTCGAGTGGCACATTTACTGATAAAGGCACTGCCAAGGCACAGCGTGAGTGTCTCCGGGTGTTCTGGCCAGAGGAGCCGGCGGTGCCGGGCCGGGGGGGCTCAGGGAAGGCTCAGCCGCACATATCAGCACTCTTGCGACAGCGGGCTCGCTCCCTCCGGCGTGTTGCAGTACTTCATCGTGGACAGAATTGCACCACATTGTGTTACAAACTGTAAATAGTTGTATTATAGCCTGCTTGTACGCACGGAAGCCGTAGTGACCTTTGATACGGGTTTGGGGCAGGTGTGTTCTCAGCAGCAAGGCAGGTCGGGCGCAGAGACGCTGTGGGTAGTCTCCTGGTGTAATCCAGGGCATTAAATGACTCCAACCTGCTCCAGTCCTCGCCTCGCTGGACTCCTCTCTTTCCATAGTGCCTTTTGTAGATACAGCTAAACACACATCATGCAATACAATGAACAAAACCATGTCAAAGGTGGTGTTTTGTTGTTTTTGTTTTTTTTTTTCAAAGCGCAACTGACTGTGTAAAGAAAAAAAAAAACCAACCAAGATTAGCAACAAACCGTTGCCTATTGAAAAATGCAAGAGTGTTTTCAGCTTTGATCTAACGGTAGGTTAATACAATCAACTTGTGTCTGAGCCTGGCTTCTCAGCAACAAGTGGCCGGCGGGGGAAAGGAGCTGTTGCCGTGTGCCCAGTGTGCTGTAGCCAATTTACATGATGGGGCCTTTTTGCCTCTTCCGTTACTGATGCTGTTAAACATTGTTTAAATAACTGTGCTATATTTTGTGAAAGAGCCGAAGAAATTTTATTCAGAGAGAAGTATTGAAATTAGTTATTTATGAGGACCAACAACAACAACAAAAAAGTGTGTGTTGTTTTCTTTGATTCTGATGATAGAATATTAAATACCATAACAACTTAACTGTGGGGGGGGACGGGGAGGCATGTGCTGGAGGGCTGTGACGGGCTCTTATCACTAGGGATCGTGGGGGTCTGGTGAGGCAATTACACAGGAATAGCATGTCCCATGTGCCTGAACCCCACGCAGCGCTGCCCTGGGCAGGTGGGGTGTCACGCACCCATGCCCTCGCCGCGGGCGTGTCCTGGGCCACCATGGTGTCCCAGCCCGGCTGCAGCAGCCCCGGGCTCTGTGCTGAACCGGGTTTAACCCTGAGGGGCTGCCGCCCCGGCTGGCTGGTGGCCGTGACCTCGCCGACAGCGTGTTTCCTTGCCAGGCCAAGGTCGCGCCTGGCTGGCAGAGGAGGGTTAACTATCAACTTTTATTGGCGTTCTGCAGTTTGTACAGTGTCGGTCCCTCGCCCTACGCTGAGCTCTGGCCCTGAAGAGGCGCCCTTTGATATTTGTCAGGCCAAGCAGCTGACGGCTCTGCACCCAGCGGGTGCCGCACGCCCATTTGAGTGTCCGTGTTGCCATCTGCCGTGCGCTTGCTGGCGTTGGGAGGAGCGTTCAGCAAGGACACCAAGGGGTTAAGGCCGGCTCCCTGGTGACTAATGGTGCAGGACTCTGCTATCTAGTTAGGTGTGTAGGCACACACCAGGTCCCACTAGATAGGATCTCTTACCTGGAAGCAGCATTCCAGCACCCAGTGATAAACCCCACAGCCGCAGAGCCTGACTCACCCTGTTCCTCAGCGATCTGCACCACCCCCCCACCCCCCCCCCAGCTCAAGTACAGGCAAAACACGCTCAGGGGCAACTGTTTTGGGGTGTGGAGGGGACACGCATCATCTCAGCACAAGGTTCTTACCGCAGCCCTGCGGACACTTGCCACCTGCCTCTGGAAGTATCTCCAGCCCCTCACTGGCAGCCTTGTTGTCATCCTCACCCGCCAGGAAGCCGCCGTGTCCTCCGCTCCTCAGTAAATAGGAGTTTGGTAGAGCTGCCACCCACCGCCTACCTGGAGCTGCTGTTCCAGGGCAAGGGAAGGGCCATTACTGCAGGCAGCCCTTTGCGAATCACCCGCAGGACCCTGTTCCTGTGAGCACACGCATGGTCACGCACAGCCCAGCCTAACGCTTGCGCTGCCGTGTCACTCCCATGCTCTCCGTGTCCCATTTGGTCAACTGAGGCCACCCTCGAGGCAGTCGCTGGCATCCTTGGGCGTTGGAACAGCGCACAATTTCAGGCTGGGTGGCATGGGGAATGACAGCGTCTGACAGCGCGGGAACCATGTGGCTTCTCAAATAGGTTTTAATATCACAAAGCAGAAGCCAAAATGGTTGTTCCACCTAAAATAATGCCTTGTCCACAAAGGCAGCCTGAGACTTTTCTAATCCTATAGCAAACAACCCCATGTTCAGCCAGTTCAATGCTCTGTCCCTGGCCAGTCAGCTGGGGGGGGTGGCATTCATAAGCGCACTACAGTCACTCTGGCAGCACCCCGTAATTCACTGTATATCGTCAAACAACTTTTTGGTGCAAGTGCAGTTTTCCCAGATAGCGTTATGGACCATCAGTCCTGTGTAATGTCACTGCCCTGTTGTGCTGTGGAAACGCCAGCGCAGGATGGGGTCAGCAGCCGGCCCGTGCTGAGCTCTGAACACAGCGGCTCTCCCTGCCCCATGCAAGCTCTTGCCTCAATTGCTCTTCTGTCCTCCTCTTCTGCTTGCTCAGGTTATGCTTGATGCCTATACTCTTATCCAGAAGTGATGGTCTTGACATTTATTCCATCCCTGAAGTGCCTGTCCTCTTAACTGCCAAACCCACACTGAAGTGGTTCTCATAAAATTCCCTTAGAAACAAAATACACAGTCCCCGTACACAAAGGGGAAAGGCTGCTGAAGCCCAAGGGCATCACGTAGCCCGCAAACACATCCGTGACTTCCTGCCCCTGCTGACCGCTAAAACAGGATTCTTGTCGGTGCTCACGCTATTCTTGCTGGGCTGTAACACAGCTATCCTCCCTGCAAACAGCACTGGCTGCCAGATGGGGAGCGCTGCCCTGCAACTGAACACAGGCAGAGGTCACCTCAACATAGATTAAATATTATTCAGCTGTTGGGTTAAGAGAAACAAGGTACATTGATCCCATAGATGGCTGCTCTTCCCTGGGAGCAGAGGTAGGTAACCATCTCTGTAATTCCAGTAGTCTGATCTGCTATTTTTCCTTTGCCTTTTTGAGAAAAGTGCTGCCAACATATAAATAATAGTGAAAGTTACAGGGTATCCTCCCTCCCCCAGTTCACCTTCCAGCAGAACCACCCAAATGTAATTCCTTCTGAAACACCACCACTGCTCACCCCTTCAAAAGGGAGCTGTATGGTTTACTTTTTATTGTTTACCTAAGAAACACACTAGCTGTGTTTTCCAGAATCAAAGTCTTTTAGTGGGATCAGAATGTTAAATGGGATTCCTGTTTTTCCTCTCTTAAGAAGCTGAGTTGTTGTTGAGCCCTGTTTAGCATCAACTGAACAGATCAAAATCCTATTGACAATGTGCTCTGGGCTACGCTACGGTAAACCTAAAGCCAGTTAGGGTTCGAGGCAAAATTAAGTTTGGAGCAGCAGTCTCCTGCAGGATGTATCACAGAAGCAGCCGTCAGCCCGAGTTGTCATTCACCTGCCATCCAGATCAGCAGGAGGAGCCTCCATCACATTTGGCAAAAAAGGTAAACGACTGCCCTGAGTTTCTGCTGAGCCCCGCACAGCTCAAGGGCTGCACTGGCAGGAGACACGTGCCAGCCTGCAAAGTGCATCCAGACCCTTCCCACAAAGTTGAAGGCACCTGGCGGTGCTAAGGAAAGAAAAGCTCTTTAGCAATTAGGTCACAAGTCAATCCAGGAGTCGGTCACCTGTAGCTTCCAATTTAATGCTCCTCAAGGGAGGACTTAAAAAACATCAAATCATCTCCAGAGAGACTGGCCCTACCTAAAGGCCGTTTAAGTGCAAAGAAACTGTGAGTGAGTGTTTATTTGAGCAGCCAGAGTCAAATCCTAAATCCAAATGACATGTGGGAATCGCCAGGCAGCTTCGCAAGACTTTACCTCTCCTTCAGCCCAAGCAGGCGGCCAGGGCCCTGCCCCACGCTGCCGACCCAGCGGCTCGCAGTTGCCAGATGACCTCTGCTGCCGGCTCTGCAGACGTTCACAGGTCACTCCGCCAAAATGAAGGGGAAACAGATTAATGCACACCACTGGTTTTTTTCGTTCTTTTTTCATACTTCAGAGAAGCTGCACAGCACCAAATACTTGTGAGGGGGAATGAAATCAGACAGCTGTACAGAACACACAATTCACCTTTAACTTTAATTAAAATAGAGTTTATTAGCTTTTCTTTTAATACAAACATGAGAAAGGAAAACCACCTGAAGATGTAGCGTTATTTTCAAAATTGAATTGTGATCAATACCTGAAGTGCCAAGTTCCATGGATTTGGGAGCCAGGGGCTGGCGTGTTTGCATGCTGCAAAAGGCGACATGCGTCATTTTAACAGCTGAGTGCAGCCAAACTGATGGTTACGCTCAGACAGCCCCGCTCTCAAAGGCACATGGACTTGCTGCTCAGTGTAAGTTTCTGGGCCTTGGCTGGAAGAGGAAGTGCACAAAACCCGTGCCATTCGGAGGGAGATCTGCTCCTAGGACAAACCGCCTAGAATCCTATTTGGATCCAAGAAGGGAAGATACTACAAAGACTTGTAACAGGAAGAGCCTAATAATACTTATCCTGTTTAGAGTTCAGTTTCAGAGCCTGAAAGAAAGCTCCATTCCAAAGTCTCAGAAAGAGCAAAACCCAAGCCTCTAGAGCAGTTGCACAAGATAAAATTCACTTGGCAGAAAAAAAAAAAAAAAGAAAAAAAAGGGTTTTATAGAAAGCTTTTTGATAATTCTCAGTTGAACACAATATTTTTCAATCTACCTTGCTAGGTAGTCCAGGATTCTCAAACTCATTACTGTCTCATTATGAATGTAAATCCCTCCCAGGAAACAAAATCCCAAGGAGGGCCAGATGGATGCACAATATCAGCTTTAGGAACTCCACTGTATATAGCACAAGAGATCTGCAGTAGAACTCGGAGAAGCAGTGCTGCACACACGCCATTCACCACTGGATTGCTACACTGTTTGGGATGGTGATGATGTTTCCAGACCAACTTTCTCATTCAATGCCTCAGAAAAATATACAGATTGCGTCTCTTCCAGAGCAATATAAGTATTAGAAAATGAGAGAAGCACCATAATTCACAAGAAATGCAGCATGGACCCTATACATTTTAACAACACATAAAACCATATCTCTGCCCCCAGTCAAAACATTCAAAGTCTTTTGACAATCTCTACTGGAGTGAAGTTGTGGGTGCAGAGCTGGAATTCCTTCCTGCTGGGCAGCTTCTTGCTTATGAACAGATCACCAATAATAGCAGCTTTTAGTAGCCAAACCAGGGAAAAGCCGTCAACACGTGTCTATGCTACTGTTTTCAGCTCCAGAGTGGCTTTATACTTTAAGAGTCCCATGTTTTGTTTTGTTTTTGTTAACACTGCATCGACCTGAAATACAAATGCAGTGAGACTCTGGATGACAGGGGAGAGGAGGGAAGAACATTGTAACTATAGTCATGTGGTTAGTGTTTAAATTCTAAAATTTAAAACTACTTATTATTAAAAACCTCAAGAGTTCACAGCTATAGGCCTACATAGTAAGCAAACATCTGTGGGGGAGAGAAGGAGAGAAGTTTGTTTTTGCACCTCTGGATACATTAGAAGGAGGAGAGAGTTGATTTGACAAAGGTCTTGTCTTTTGCACCAAGTATGCTCCTCAAGCTCTGGGCTCTCTTGGCTAGTTTACCCTCCACTCCTCCTCTTGCTGGAAGACACCATCACCGCTGGCTTGCGTGCATGGAGTGGTGGTATTCCTCCCATTCATACAGATGCTGGTTCATGGTGCTGCACCTTTCTCTCTCCTCAGGAGAGGATGGCATTAGAACGGCGGATACCAACTAAGTTATCAGCACTGAAAGATCGTCTCATAGCAGCTTTTGACAAGTCTTTGTATTTGTCTTCACACAGCCGGGAGATAGCCTGGATACCATGTTCAGAAACAAAATGAGAAGTACACATTAGAAAAGTTTGAACATTTCAAGGAAGCTTTTACAAGCGTAATATCAACAGAGCAGGCACTCCGTAGCAGTGACGCTATGAGCTTTTTTACCTAGAACAACAGTAAATAAAAACTACTTTGGAGGGAAAATATTAAAGGCGTCTGTCCTCATGCTAACAAGAGCCCTATCCATCAGAAAGGCATAAAGGCGACAAGTGGTTTCCATATCCAAGTATCTTCATTCTTTTACCAGTCTCACTATCTATTGGAAAACTTGGATCCATTTCAGACTTAAGAGTTTGTGGAAGTTATGTTCAAAATTGCACCCAGTAGCTAGGCCTGGAGCACACAGCAGCACAAAATCTTTTAACAGTACAAAAATGCACACAGTCGTTTCTATGAGAAAAGGCTCAAACTGAAAAGGTCTCTGCTCAGTGCAAGTGAGCCTAGGAAATTAAGTTCTACTAGGACATCCATTTTGCCTTTACCTTCTTTACACCCTCTCCCCCAACATGCTCCTTCTGGGATCGTTCACACGATCAGGTTCCTGACAAGGTCTGAGAAGGGAGGGCAGCCCACTGCTCCATGGCATGGCAATAGCCATGGCACTTTAATAGAGCTATTAAATATCAGCACATGTGGACAAACAGTATTTAACCGCTTTTCCACCCATTTATTGGCTTGTGTCTGCTCTGCTTATCTAGCTAGTCAAGCAGCCTTTATTCTGGTGCAACTGTTCTAGTAATAAGCCTAATTATTTAAATCCTAATAACACATGATTGTCCAGAAAACTCTGTGTTTCCTCCCCTTGCAAAGCCTGTTTCTGATTGGAGCCTTCAGGCATTATCAATGCAAATAAATAGGGATACCGGTAATAAAAGGCTGAATTTCAGTCCTGAATATTCACTTCCATTAATAATTTACCACCTATCACCAGATGATCTTTCAGAGTCCTGCGATCAGCCACAAGCCTACACCTTCCCTTTAAGGCAGCACCCATTCAGCACAGCCCAGCATTCTGGAAGTTCAAAAGGTGAAAGGCACTCTGAGCATGAATAAACTTCTGAGTGTATTTTAAAATAATTATTTACATTTATTCCTGCTGACCTTCTGGAGGCATACATTTGGCTCGAGAGTGGCATTCTTTGAGACACTGGCTGCATGAGCTCCCGCTGCAAGACCAGACAGACTCTCCATCCTGTTTTAATGCTAGCACATCAATCATAAAGCAACCTGTGTTGACATATTTACCCCCAGTCACCCATATGGTGTAAATCAGTTTTCAGTCCCTGCAATACTAATTCACTGCTCCACGCAGGCTCCTACCAACTGCTTGTGTGCTTCTAACCAAAAGGTAGAATTAAAAATTTTAGCAAATGGTTTAAATATTTATCACATTTTAGAATTAAAAATCAAAGTGTCCTATATACATGCATTAGTAAATGCATTATAGCAAATCACATACTGTACTGAAAATCACTCTGGTTTTAAATACCAAGCCCCCAAATGCTAGCAAAGAAGAAACAAAACAGGCTCACAATCTGTAAATCATCCACTTATGCCTGGGCACTGAGCGGTTCAGTAAACAATTTCATGTGGAATATGAACTGCCCTACAACCACATTTACAACTAGTGACAGTGTTAGCTTAAAGCGCGAGTAAAAAGGGTGAGACAAAGCAGAAGAGCTGCATTGCTTAACTTTACATAGAGGGATTCATCAGCATATCATACCTATCATTCCAAAGGACCAGGAGGGATCACACTTATTGCCAAAGTTCAGCCACTTCTGGCACTTGGCAGAATTATTGGGGGTGGACAATAGAACAATATAAGCCAAGAATACCATAGCACACCCCTCTTTGAAGGGGCCTATGGTATCAGTGTACACAGGGCCTGCAGTAATGCCTTTGTTATAAGGTACACAAAACAACATGCAGAGTCATCAATTAAATCTGGACAGATGAAAGAACAAGAAATTTTGCCTGGGAACCCAGGTAATTCAGATATTTTCAAAATGTCTTACATATCTCCGCCAATTAGGGAGACTGACTCTGCAAAAGTTCCAAGTTTTTTTAAAATGAGCCTTCGTACCAAAGAAGGCTGCGGGGACTCACAGAGGGGCAGCCTTTCCCATCGAGGAGGAAGGGCCAGTAATCTGTATTTACACTCCTCTGGACATTCTGAAGGACTCCGAAGAAGCAGCTATTCCAAAACTTTATCTTAAAGAATAATTTCTTTGGAAAGGTGAGGTTCTAAGAGTTGTGAAAAGAAACATATTATTTCTCCAGCTGTCCCCAGACAAATGGTTTATTAAACCATGAGAGCAGTAAGAGCGCTCCCTCTAAATCTAAAAGCAGCTGTGCAGTGGGATGCAGTGGGAAACCTTCAGCTGGTAGTATTTAGAAAGGTCTGAGTGTGACTGTCTCTAGGTGCTTGGAATACAGACTGTGACCAGGGAAGGACAGACAATCCATTACATATGACAGTAATCCTTTCAATCTTAAGTAGCCTAGCTGAGCTACGGTTCCCAAAATAACATCCATTTTATTTGGCAATCTGCTAGACTTCCGTAATCTCTGTCCCTTCCCTTCCTCAGAATACTAGCTTAGCCTAGGCATGGTTTTAGAAGCTCTAACTGTAGTTATAAAGGGGTTAAATTAGCCTGTAATACACTAATCTAAAAGCTTTTTAGTTTTTCTAACTGCCACTTAACATGATTAGCAACAGATGCTCTTACTACACATACAGACAGAGTCCCCTGCTCAGCCAATCTCAGACCATTACCTCCAGTTTCTGTGCTCTCTCTTTACTGAGAGGCTCCAGCAGAAAGCTCAGGTTATTGTCATCTGCTAGGGAGCGAAGATCGAAGTAGTATTTGGCGTAAACACTGGCAGGAACATTGATATTAAACTGCAGTAGCTCCAAGAAGTGCCTTTCCATCTCGTTCCTAGGAGGCGTAAGGGAAAGAAGACAAAAGAAAAAGAGATTGTTTTAGCTGGCTGAAAACACTGAAGAGACCTCAAGCTTGTTTTTAAAACCAGCAACTTTGAAATAGTCATCGAGAGCTCTGCATTATTAGTTTGGAGAGACAGGCCATTCACTAGTGCTCAAAACAAGGTGCAGCTTTTGAGTCCTGGCACCTCCGGCTCAGAGAGAAAGGTAGTGCCCTGTCGTGCTCTCGCTCGGCTGACCGGGGAGGTTCATTCTTCGGAGTTCCATTAGTGCAGCTGTACAATTCATGCGCCATTCTCACTCTCGTACGGCCCCACACTATAGTGATCAGATGAAAGGAATGATGTATGCTGTTTATTAGCTCTGAAGAACTTGCAGACATTTTCACCAGGCTGATAACAGGAAGGGGGTTTATTGAAGTAGAGGCGGACTAACAAAAGGAGTAGGCAGATCACCACGGCAACAAATGGATCTATGAAGAGCTGCTGCTATTATCTCACAGAAAAAAGCCTCTTGAAGCAACATGGATTCATCTCCAATAAATAAATAAATAAGCAGCATTAGGTGGGAGAAGGAATTTTCTCCTCAATAGCATTAGGCAGGATAACAAAGTACTATGTCAAAGGGCACTGTCCAGTTTTTACTCACTCGTCTATTTTCACTGGGCAGAATATCTGGAGGAAAGTGGGGAGAGTGCCATGACATGAAAAAGGCTGCTTCAGCTACTGTACCGTGGTCAGCTAAGAGATGTTCTATGGATGAAAAACTATGTTTTACAAATTAACCTAAAAGAAACTGGTGGTACCCAAACCAAGCAATTCAGTTCAACCCTAACTCCACGACTGTTCCTACTGGTAGCAGACCTGTCTCAACAGAATATAGCAGCTGTATAGGCCAATTGTGAATACACCAGAAGATAAGTTGCACAAATTCAGTGCCAAGCCTGTTCTTGCTTTTTTTGAGCTTTTAAAATGGATGTTTTACCTATCAGAGGGAGGGGAATAAATCAAAGAATCATCCAGGTTGTGTCCTGTATTGGATGGCGGGTCTCAATATGAATAGCAGCTTTGTGCTTGTTTCTAGCATAGTGGACTTGAGTATCATTGAACCTAGTGCCAAAATTAATTTCCTGTTCATATGGTCATAAGCCTATAGAAATGTAAATCAGATAATGTTTTGATGATCAGCTGATCAGAGCTTGATTTACCCTGTGAATAAATGCTCTTCACTGCCCCTTTTGTACTCACTACGCTAATACATTTTAATTGTGTAAAAATACAATTCTTCATTGGATTAACAAGTCTATTAACAGTGGTTTAAAACCTGGGAAAGGATAATGCCCATGTGTTTTCTGTGCCTTATTTACAAATATATGTAGCCAAAAGAATGAACAGCATGTGTCCCTTTACAAGCAATCATAGCAAGATTAGCAGCTGCACAGTTAATTTTTCAGTGATTATAGATTCACTCTCATCAAAGCAAGCAAGTTTTGACAAAGGATGACTTCCAAATGTCAATAATAGTTTCCTTTGCCTTTTTTTCCCCCATTAGAAATAAGTAAAACAAAACACCCCCCAAAATCCCCAAGAAAACCCCTTTTCAGTAAAAAACCCACCCTGCCTTGGTTAAATAGGAACAGGCTTGCAATAGAAAAAATAAGATGAACACTTAACCTACGTTGAATAGGAAGAGGCTAAGGCAAATGAACTCATCTGCCAGTCGCGAGGCCTGGATCGTGTATCCTTTAACCCACTAGCAGTTTCTGCAAGGGCCACACAGCTCACACTGCTGCTGTATGTTGAGTGTTGTGGGGTGAGGCTGCCAAACAAGTGTCTTTAAGCAGTAAGGACAGTGTGTTTGGTGGGGATGAGGTGCACCTAAGCTGCCTTTAGAAGAGGTGCCTAGCTTGTACACATATGCACACACACCGATTTGTAAATTGGGTGAACTAAACCAGATATAAACCCTTTTGCCCCGTTCCAGAGTGGTGTAATTCCCATGCTTGGCTTGCAGTGGCTCAACAAGAGTATCCGTCAGGTTAGTGAGATCATTCTAGATACAGAGTGCCAAGAGGAAAATTCACGGAAAATTCACAGAAAGTTCACAAACAAAACTTGCCGCCAGGCCTTGCAGACAGGCCTTTACTGCACAGGAATGGCCCACCGTGGGAGCAATACCTGGTAAAGTCCTGCCAAGCAATCTTTACCTGGGGAGCTGCTGGGTTTTTTTGGATCGATTTTTTGGCAGCATCACCGGCCATCTCCAACGTTACAATGCAACCACGCCTGAAATCCTTTGCCAATTGTTTTCTCTCAGCAACACTTGTGTTCAGAATGCCTAATACTCACCATCAAGTGACCAGTTAAAAAAAAAACTGGAACTACTAAAGCTGACAATTAACTATAGCACCAACTATTAATTGAAAGTAGACTTATAAACTTTAAAATTCAGTTTTGCTGAGTTTTTTAAGCAGTTTTCTAAGGTCCTGATTAGGGTGATATTATCCAACCGAGGAGCAGTGAAGACCCTGCCAAGGGGCTTCACATCCCTGTGTGGGGCATGGGATGGACACCCCTGGGCCACTGTCTGAAAGGGGTTGTACAGTTTCTGCCCATACCTAAATTCAAAGGTCTAAGTCATTTCAAATGAGATGGGATTCCAAAAATCCCATCTTCAAATTGGAGGGAAAAAAAAAAAAAAGAAGCCTAAATTCAGTCTATTTTCCTTACCACCATCACTGCTTTGAAAATGTAAGTACTGACAATTTCAGGAGTCCCAGCATCGGCAATAGAGAATAAACATCCTGCTTGTTACAGATATTTTCAGTGCTATCAATTTGATTTGTCCCAAATAGGGCTAGAAGAAGAGACATCAAAAAGAGCAAGATGTATACTCCAGCACTCCTAGCATCGCTGACCCCACTTCAGCCATCTCAGAGTTATTTGCAGCAGCGCTTCAAGTATGTTCCTCAGATAGATGAGCACTCTGAGCCAGGTTGAGTGAAGATGTACATTGTATAAAATCACTAATTATGCCTTTCTGAAAGCAGGGCTGGCACAGCCCTGCATTTGGAGACAAAGAACTCCCAGGCAAGGGGCATGTATAAAACAAGGTACTATGTTTGCTGTTGCTGTTTGCGAGGTGAAATAACTTGAATAACAAACTGTTTTGGTGCAGATAACTCCCACGTTTTTAGAAATACTGCTCCCCACCTAAAAGGAAGAAAACTGTTATTCCTCCTCCCAAAGAGTCACAGATAAGTAATTACTTACTGTACTTTAAACATTAGCTTTAGGCTGAATCCAGGGAAGAGAGCTTGTGGCAAGAACAGACTCTCTCACACAGGTAGCCTCCCACAGCTGCCTGCACACCTCGACCATCTCAGCCTGCTCCTATGCTAGAACAGACTGTTACTACATAGGCCTGGACACATGCTCAATTACAGCGCAGCAGTGTGATAAAACTCAAAACGCACATAAAACGTGTCATGAAGTTTATTAAGGCCAGAAAGCCTGATATTAAGCTAGCCTTCTAGCACTGTGATAATAAGGGAAATAGGGGAACAAGCTGGCAAACAGAATTAAAACAATAATGCTGGCATCTCAAAGGTCTAAGAGACAGAACTTTGTGATGAGGAATTTAACAGGAAATCTAATGGGCCAAAACACGCTTCTAGCCCATAGTATGAGCCCAGAGGCACAAGGAGGAACATCCTCTGAAACTGCAGAAATTGTAGGGCTTAAAGCTGAGTGCACCAAGAAAAGACAGCAGATTCAAAATTTCTGAAAAACGGAAATCTACACGAGACAAGAATATATACAAGGAACAGCCTTATGTAAACAAGTAGTAGTAAGACTGAGGATTTTCTTCTCAGCACTGTAGGCTAAGAACTAACTAAGAACTCACCCAAAGAGGATGAGCTGTATCAGTAGCTGGACGTAACACATGCAAACATGGATACCAACACACTGACACCTGGCTGCCAGCAGCAGTGGCTAGGAATTCAGATATTGAGATATTTAGTCCTTAGCTGGATACAAGAGCAGACGCCTAAGTCACAAGTTATGGCTTACCTTGCAATTTTTCAAATTCTAAAACAGAAAAGGCAAAGAACAAGTTTAGTTAACTTTTTTTTCCCCTTCCCAAAAAGACTTGTGATAAGACTATAAATTAGACATTTTAGAGATACACCAATGCAAAAAAAATCAGTGGAAACAAGCAGCCAGTCCCATGGTTCACGACTGGGGGAAAGACGATAAAGAAAACTACCTTTGAAGCTGCTCACCCAAGTCACTAGAAATATTAATACGGATTTGTCTCAAAGTAGGGTTATCCAAAGTTTCCTAGGTTAAAAAAGGGAATGAGGCCGGACACTAGATATACATCTTGTACGTATATCATAGCACCAGAGACAGACATTTTTTCAATATGATCACAAAAATTGCCATTCGAAAAAAACAAACAAACCCCAAAACCCACCCCAAACCCCCACCACTGCAGACTGGCCAATTGTTGCAACTTACATGTCCTCAACAGTAATGTCCTTCAATATTTGGCAATAATCCACATTCCACACAGCCTGATCATCCCAGACTTTAGAAGCCAGCAGAATAGCTCCTAGGACTATCCTCTTCCAGTTACTAGGGCATATGTCAATCTCTGCATAGGTCAAAAGCCTTTCCAAATAAACCTATAGAAAGAAAAAAAAAAAGAGTTTTATGTGTGTAGTTCAGACCTGGAGCTCAGTTCTGAGCAGCAAGCAGGCCAGTCCAACACAACTATTTTATCCCATTACCATTAAGTGTGTCAAAATAAGTATTAGTGATTACTACTTACACTTTATAATCTAAACTTTCAGGAGTGACAGGTTCCATTTTACTATACCACAAAAACTGGACCACCAAGGTATACAATAAAGTTACTGAAGAATCTGTCCTGAGCAATGAGCACTGCTGTTTCAGGCAGACACTGCTAGAGTTCCTTCTGTCACCGAGTCACGCAGTCACTGACAGGTTCTCATTAGGGCCTATCTGGGATAGCAAATCACTCAACATCACACTAGCCTCTCATCACAGTTAAGGTTCAGCACTTGTAGCTTAACAGGAAGCGCTAAAGCATGCACTGTGATCTCTAGTCATGGGACAAAGATGCATTAATTGTCATCTTTCCACAATGAAAAGCGTTATAGTGCTGTTTCTACTTCACCCTGTAGAGAACAGACTTAACCTACAACGTCATCCTCTGCTTTCATCTACATCACCAACTGCTTAGTGAAAGATCCCAAGTCCAAAGATAGGTCTTGCCCTTTTACTCATTCCTCCCATGTAACCTCAAATCATCCCAAAGATGTTCAATCAGTCCCTTGCTTAAAAATTTTCTGCTATTTCACTCCTATAATGATCCACGTACTAAGTAATTTGCACTTTCAAATTTGAATCTAGATTGTTTTTAAGGTTCTATTCCCTAAGCTAAGTCCAAGGTCCTAATGAAACCTCAGGTAAAAACAGGAAGCTGTTGTACAGGTCTAAGGGCAGGATCAATCTTTATTACTAGGGTCTCCCCACACTTTCTTCCCATCCTTTGCTTGTAGCCTTCAAGTGGACTGAAGGTGTTCCTATAATAACAGAGCCATCTAGTGGTAAAATCCACTTTAAAAACTACCTCTGTTTCTGGTTTTTGTAAATACTTCAGCTAGTTAGATTGTCCGGGGTTAGCTATCATCTTGTCCTGTCAAAATTGCTTGCCATGTTCTTTGGAAAAGCAAAAACCTCAAGCTACTTTCAGAGTTCCAGGAGCCCTAACTATCCGGCCTTTTTAATTACTTATTTCCTTATTAAAGAGAGTCCTTCAAGCTGAGTTTGCTTAACTGCCACATTGTTTTTTTGGTGACAGTTCTCTTCTGTTCTCCTTTCAGACTGTTCTTCAGAAGGAAGCCACAATGAAGACTGAAGTCTAGTACAAAACAAAGCGCAAAGATATTGTCTAATGCAGCAATTACATAGGCTGTGGTTTTTTCCTTTCCCTTCATACACATATATGTATATGCATGCATATATGTGTGTGTATAAATGAAGTCATCAGTATCATCGTCAGTTTTTAATATCCATCTTGCTTTCTGAAATCAAACAACAAACTGTAATGAGATTATTTTCTTACTATTGTTCTAAAGTTCCAAGTACCTGCATGTCACCTGGGGAAAAAAATTGTAGCCTCTTTGGTTTAATAAAAAAAAACTGATAGAAAGGTGGTAGCGATTGAAGGACATAATAATGAGAAAGTTAATCTCCTGGAGTTCCTACAGTATTGATCCTCAACCTCTTAGGTGGTGTTACTTGCACTGTTCTCATTAATATGAACTCAAAACTCCCACTTTCCCCTCCACAAAACTGAAATAAAAGATGTCTTTGTGTCTGATCTTATTACACCCCACTGTTTAAGATGTCCCGCTGTTCTGCCTTTCTCAAGGTTCTTCATCGAGTTATATATTATGAAACAATGTTTGATTGGACAAGTAATTAAGCATTACATATTCATATATAGAAAAGGTAAGCTCTTTTTTAGTTAACCACTTCAGTGACTACTTAGAAAATCTTCTCTAATGAACTTACTTGTACAGCATCTTCATTATTAACAAGATTTCATGAGATACTGTGATTATTTAAATGTCAGTTCAGCCCAGTTCACTCATTGAGGGGAGGGGAAAAAAAAGTCTTCCAAAAGCTCAAGTTTCAGTAATCAGGCATCTCTTACCAGTGTCACTATTGCACATTCAGCTGTCAGCTGTGCAGCACTGAAAAGTGTTCGAACGAACCGGTAGATGTGCTTGTGATCAGGGTCATGCTTGTAGTAGTCATCTGGAACTTCTTCCCGCTGCAAGAAAGTTCCCTGAATTACTGAAAAATCTGTTTTACTCAATACTGACTTTAAAGAACAGCCACACACATTTGCTGCTTCTCACTGAGTGGAAGTGTATACAACTCTTCCCTGCCACAGAGACACAACAAAATCATATACTGAAAGCAGCAAGCAGCCTTGCAATATTATGAATATTCCAAGCAAAACATAATAGCTTTCTTTAGTTGATACCTTTGTTTTGAACACTTTTTTAATCTGTAAGGCTAATGAGAAAGAGCATGAACTACCATCATTATTACAGGTCCTAACTATCATCCATGGAACATTTCAAAGACAGATAAAAGACAGATAAAGACAGATATCTCATTTTAAAGGGATAAAAAAACCAAAAGGTTTCTCCCTGCAAGAAAAATCACAGATATATACACACCAGGGAAGCACTGGCTCTTCAAAAGGCAAAATTAAGAGACTTCACAAGATTCCCCTTCCAGCTGAGGAAGAGCTGAAGAACACGTCAGTAATTCTGTCACAGACAGAACTGGATGGTAACTTACGCTGTATTTGTAGGACTGTTCTTGAGAGATTCCAGAAAGACAACAAAGCTAATGAACAGCTAGATTTGACATGATGCTAAACTATTTCTAAATACAGGGGAGAAGAAAAACTTAGAAATAAACTGACTGTAAAAGCAATCCTAAACTGAGTGTTTGAGTGTTTAGGAATTCCGACCCCGTTTCCCCAGACATTCTGATATTCAGCACTCTTTCTGGAGGGATGAAACTTCAAGAGCACCAACTTTACCCACTGGTTCTACAACACTGATATTGAATAGGTTTCTATCAACAGTCCAAGTTAGACCTATAGTACGGTAAAGATACCAGACGAGGACAGCATAGCTACTTGACATTAAACAAACAGTCATAAGGTAAGCAAAACAGCAAGCATTTTCATGTGGTTTTGTAGTTTAAAATAGCCAGGTAAGAGCATCAAGGAAAACAAAGAGGTAAGTTAACTTGCAGGCTCTATACGAGTCAGCAGTGTGCCCCGGCGGCCAAGAGGGCAAATGTCATCCTGGGCTGCATCAAACACAGCACAACCAGCCAGTAAGAAATGGTGACTGTCGCGCTGTATTCAGCATTGGTGCAGCCTCACCTTGAACACTGTGTGCAGTTCTGGGGCCCACAATTTAAGAAGGACGTGAAGGTCCTTGAAGGCATCCAGAGAAGGGCAACAAAGCTGGTGAATGGGCTGAAAGGAACATCCTATGAGGAGCGTCTAAGGACTTTGTGCTTGTCTAGTATGGAAAAGAGGAGGCTGAGGGGCAATCTCATTGCTCCCTACAGCTTCAGGGTCCAGTCCTGTTCAATATATTCATCAATGACCTGCATGAAGGGATAGAGCATACCCTCAGCAAGTTTGCTGATGACATAAAGCTGGGAAGGATGGCTGACACACCAGAAGGCTGTGCCACCATACAGAGAGACCTAGACAGGCTGGAGAGTTGGGCGGAGAGAAACCTTCTGAAATTCAACAAGGGCAAGTGTAGGGTGCTGCACCTGGGGAGGAATAACCCCATGCACCAGAACAGGTTGGGGGCTGACCTGCTGGAGAGCAGCTCAGTGGAAAGAGACCTGGGAGTCCTGGTGGACTACAGGATGACCATGAGCCAGCAATGTGGCCCCAATGGCACCCTGGGGTGCATCAAGAAGAGTGTGGCCAGCAGGTCGAGGTAGGTCATCCTCCCCCTCTGCTCTGTCTTGGTGAGGCCACACCTGGAGTACTGCGTCCAGTTCTGAGCTTCCCGTTCAAGAAGGACAGGGAACTGCTGGAGAGGGTGCAGCAAAGGGCTACCAAGATGATGAGGGGACTGGAACACCTCTCTTATGAAGAAAGGCTGGGGGATTTGGGTCTCTTCAGACTGGAAAAAAAGACGGCTGAGGGGGGATCTTATCAACACTTACAAATCATTAAAGGGTGGGTGTCAGGAGGATGGGGCCAGGCTCTTTTCAGTGGTGCCCGGGGACAGGACAAGAGGTAATGGGCACAAACTTGAGCATAGGAAGTTCCACCTAAACATGAGGAGGAACTTCTTTACCCTGAGGGTGGCAGAGCACTGGAAGAGGCTGCCCAGAGAGGTGGTGGAGTCTCCGTCTCTGGAGACATTCCAAACCCGCCTGGACACGTTCCTGTGCAACCTGCTCTAAGGTGACCCTGCTCTGGCAGGGGGCTTGGACTAGATGACCTCCAGAGGTCCCTTCCAACCCTACCATTCTGTGATTCATGAGGAGGGGAAGTGGAGAGGGAGGTGCTGAGCTCTTCTCCTTGGTATCCAGTGATAAAACACGTGGGAATAGTGCAAAACTGCACCAGGGAAGGTTTAGACTGGACATTAGGAAGCATTTCTTTACCAAGAGGGTGGTCAAACACTGGAACAGGCTTCCTAGAGAGGTGGTAGATGCCCAAGCCTGTCAGTGTTTAAGAGGCATTTGGACAATGCCCTTCATAACTTGCTTTAACTTGGTCAGCCCTGAATTGGTCAGGCAGCTGGACTAGACGATCCTTGTAGGTCCCTTCCAACTGAAATAGCCTATTCTATTCTAACTTTGTACTCTCCACACAGCCTTCTAATACACCACTAACCAACAGAGGTTACCTCTTCAAGGTGTGCGTGCAACATTAGGAATACCATGAGCAGGACCCTCCTTGCATAATTCCTGCACTATGAGCAGTACAAAAGCACATCTGGAAGTGCATTTTTGCATAGGAGGAAAGGACTGAGACTGGTATTTGTGACTAAGCCCTGTGATGCTGGTAACTTCAAGTTTATTACTTCTGCTACAAGGGTCAATAGAGCCCAGATTTTGACTCCTTTGACTCCTTCTGAATCTTTAGAGAACAAGGTGCTCAGAGATTTCTTCCAGCTAGTAAACATTTTTAAAGCAACTGTAGGTACCTGCACAAAACCTCATTGCTATAGAAACTAACATGTCATTTGTATCTTTCCCCTCAGCAGTACGACATACAGCCATTACTATATTTCTGTCTGTACAGTGCAGTAAGGCAGAAGACACCTTTAAGTGTTCCCTAAAGGACACAATGATTTTCCTTTATTCATACTCATTAAATTGGAGATAAGCTATATGAAAGGATCAAATGATGTCAGTTTGCTCAATAAAGAAAATAAATTGTCTGATGGAGTTCATCTTAAATAAACAATTTTCAATGTGAGACAACAGATTCAGGCAGTTGAAAACAGTTTTGGACCAGACTTTTCTCTTGAAGTGACACAGTCCATATACGAAATCTTCTATGTAGCTCTTCTCATGAAGTTCATTATTTTTATTGAGTAAAGAGTTGTATTTATTCAAGTGTACAATTCCTAGCACAATGGATTGCTTAGGGATGAAACTCTAACAAGCTTAGAATATTTGTTTATCAAAAACTGTTTATTAATAAGCCAAATCTGTGAGACAGATTAAGCTACATTCAACTAAGATAGGTCCCAGAGCAAATTGAATTTTTAAAGCCACTAGAACTTTGCTAAATTAATTTCCAATGAAAAACAAAGGAAGTGGTTCTGTAGGACAGTCATTAAGCTAGTACTGCTCAAACTGGACATAAAAAGCACATGCTCCTCTCTTGAGCTTGCCTGCACTATGAGGTTTTGCATTTAAAGATTGTCCAAAAAAAAAGTGTACCAGGACCAGTCACGTTAGAATCACATGCTGAATGCTCCTAGCTGTTACTGCAAGGAGCGTTAAGCATATCTGCTTTAAAATTTTGCCTTTCAGGTTTTTTAAAGACCAGACTCACTGTCTCCTACTTTGTGTGATGCTTCATGTATTACGTTCTCCTGTTTGCAGTCATTTAAAAGGTTAGGCACATATCTACTAACCATGTCTTCCTAAATAAATAGGAAAGACTTTTAATTAAAGTAGCGTTAGAGAGGGGAAGAAAGGAGCCAGACAAGGAAGTTCCGACACAAAATATGCAAGAATCAGCACATGCTTACTTTTTATTTATATTTAGACAAAGCATAGAAACCTTTGCAACATTTAGAGAGACTGGGTTCTGTTCATGATTTAGCTGATATCAGAAGTCCAGAGGACACCGTCTGCGCTGTTTTATATATAAATACACAAATTAAGATCAATTTGCTTGTGACCTGGTACAAAGACATTTTGATGACTTATACAATACAAATAAAGATGTTAAAAACAGGTATACTGATACACATTCACAGGATCAAAAAGTTACACTTACTGTGAGAGGATGAGATTTTTCATCAAAAATATCCAATGATCTGTCGGAATCTCTACAAAGTAAAAATCTCTGTTTTAGCAACAAGAGTAAATTGGTAATGCTATGCTCCACTAAAAAGTATTATTCATTAAATGGAATAAACGGACACATTTTATAGTTCAGCTTTTCCTAGAATATGGTATGAAGTTATATTTTATTTTTGCAAAGCATTTAACGATGAGATCTTACAACTGAATATTTAAGCAGCTAAACAATGAATAGCTATCCATATTCTCACATTATGCTTAGTACAGTTCTCCCTTAAAATGTGAAACAGTCTCATTAATAGCATTTATTTCAAAAAGGCAGCTGCAATTTTGAAGCATATGCTGTAACTAGCTATAATAGCATGGGTTATTTGTACAGGGGACAGAGTGTTCCTTCACCCATCAAAACTAATCTGTACCTCTGCATTCAGGAAAAGCTAAACAAAGTCCAAAGGCTGACTTGTAGCGAGTTAAGTGTATTTTCTTCAGTCCCTCTGTTTTGACTTTTTATGCTTCATTCTCAATGAAGCACATGCCATTGGATGGATACTGACCACTCCATATCAGCTCAAGAGGGGATACAAAGAGGAAGCAGATACAGCACAAAGTTACAGATTTTTAAAATCCTTTAAATTATACTAGCTGTTACTGAAGTGACCAAGACCATATCCCCAGCTCAAAAAGAAAGTTGTTATATTTCAGGAAAAAAAAAAGTTCACTCACCTGTTCTTTATATGGTAGAATATTGCTAATGTTACACTAAAAAAGAGAAAGAAAAAAAAGAAAAGACTAAACAAAGCACATTCTGTGCACACTATTCCACTGCAAAAGCTGTTCTCCAGGGCAAAATATTTAGAATCCATTACGTATTGGCTTCCTCTTACATTTTCGAGTACTCTGTATCTCATTTCTGACGTTTACCTGCCTGAACAGAAACTGGCCAAATCAAATTTGCTAGCCAAACTAATTTTATATTCATCATACAGATGTTTGTGCTGCAAAATAAATATTATACCACATTTTAAACACACACCTTCACTGCCTGATTAAGTGACATTTATTGACGATATGGACATTTATTGAAGAAGCTCTGATCTGTTGCAAGATGTACACCACTTCAAAATGGCACAAGCACCATCTTTTAGGTTTTTTTTCCTCTAGAAAGAGAGTGACATGCTAGGTACCTCTTGTTTCAAATCAAATTTTAAAGCAACAGATCAACTTAGATATTTCCAAAGTTTATTATGTTAAAACAGTAAAGCCTTCTGGGCCTAAATCTACTTTTCCTTACTTTCCCTTCAAGCACAGTGGAACACTTCTCAATTCTCAGCTGGTATTGTCTTTGCACAAACAACTGTCTCTGTGGTACCCAGAACAATAGGTCAAACAGCCATTTCCACTGGAGAACCAAGACGACTAAATAATTATCAAACTCACCTACCTGAAATAACAAATACATGAAGAAAAAGTAGAAAGGCTACAACTAAAACCAAAGCCAACAACATACTTTTATCCACAACTAGAGGGCAGACTAATACCACTGGCAAGTAGCAAACACAGTCCTACAAACTTTTCCTGCAACTCCATGCAAAATCCTTTTCAAGTTTTCACAGATCGGGAGTTTCTGGATTTGACTTCCAGTGTGAAGACTGAGCTCCCCACCCCCAACACACACTTTTAAACTGAAAATGCTGACACACTTCTGCACACCGACCCAGATTCTCAAGTACACAATGATAACTACTTTGAAATACAACAGTATATTAGTTCTGTAACTAAAAAAAAAGCTCACTTCAGCAGTCATAATTAAGCAGACCTCTACACCCCCTCCGTGACCAACCTGAATAAGCAGTGCTGTGCTCCTCCCATTCAAGTGTCCAACTGGCTTTGGAACAGACAAGACCACCACAATCCCAAATAAGCCTTGCAATGCTACTAAGCCCCTTGTTGGCGACAAATGGTTCTTACCACTTTATTGTGCTTCTAAGGTTAGGTTGACTGACGGTGCTGTCATCTATAAATATTGTTGAGCACGAGCTGTATTTTTTTGTAAGCTGCCCAGGAGAAACCTTAGGGACGAAAAAAGAGAATACATTCAAGAAGAGGGATTCTGTAAGCTTCAGTTTCCCACACTGAATACTTGCTTTACATCTCAAGTAGTTACTGCAGAGAAGGGCTTTGTAGGTGATTGCTCCTGCTACATAAGCTACTCTATAGCCACCAAGCTCCTGAGGACACTCTTTGTGCAAGCTAGGTTTAGAAATCACTGCTTTTATTATACAACATGATGTTTTTACGTAAGTAATTTTCAGCAGAAATAGCTGCAGCTAAAACTGCAAGTCCTCTGATTTTCTCAGTTCTCCTCCATTCCATTCTTGCCAGTTCAGGTCTCAGCCTTCCCTCTCCGATGTACTTTATTAGATTTCCCTGTGACTCCATAATTAACTTCTCCCTTCTTTTATACCCTATACCTTTACATTTTCTGGTTATCCAGTATAATTTGCATTCGGGGTTTTGTCTTATTGTATTTTAGAAAAAAAGAAACCTCTTCCTGACATTGCTCACTTCACTCACGCCTTGTTTAGCATCTGGAATCTGGAAATAAAGTACTACTGTTACCCTTACTTCTAGTATTTAGAGCTAGCAATATGTTCCATCATCTACCCTAATCCTTTAGACGAGGGAGAAATCTTCCTATATAACACCGAGTCAGGCTTCCCTGAGCACGTTTAGAGAATGCCTTGCACTAGACCTAGGCCATCACAATTGAGGGAGGAGTTTTAATCAAGCAATTCAAGACTCATTAGTTTTTGCCAGGATCTTTTTAAATGCCTTGTCTGAAAACTTGAAAGTCTTCCATATAAAAATATTGGCACCCTTCACAACTCAGTGGCTGCCTGGAAATACCTCCCGTTCCAGCTGAAATTTGCCAGCAAAAACAATCCAATTACACTTTACCTTGGTGCTGGCAGACTAAAGCTGGAACTGTAATTGAAAAAGAAAGAAAAGGGAAAAAAAACCACCACACCTCCCCCCAGTCATACTAAATACAACAGACTCAATATCATTATCTTACTAGGAACCTATCAGCAGACAATTCTGCTAGACAGTATTTTTAAAAAATTGTGTTAACAACTTCCATTCTTAGCTTTACTAGTTAATAATTTTTTTTATCCACTTATTAATGACATTGCATCTTTTTTGTATGTCTTTTTTTTTTATAAGTGAAGTGTCAAAACCAACCAATATTTGTGGAAGAAGCTTAGAGCATATTTTCAGATTTAAAACTAATGGATTATCATTTGTTTATCACGCTGATTACAATGTTTGTTGATAATTCTCTTTTCATGCTGGATACATTTCTTACAGCAAGTCCTGTAGTAATGCTCAAACAGCAAGTCATTTAAGACTTGTCATCTCGGCTAAGAAATGATTTGTTTTATTTCTATTTAAAAGAAACAATGTAGGCAGTTTAACTTATATTTTCTCCTTTACTGTTCTGAAATGCTCAAGACTGATACAACAAAAGAATCCTTTTTTTTTTTTTGACATCACCCATTCTTGCCCTGTGATACTGTGCCTGATTGTTTATTTTTTAAAGACAGGTACCTTTATCTTGCTAAGGAGGGTTTGGAACACATGTAGGACTAAACCCCCAGAATTACTACAGTTGTTTCTCGAATTCGTCTTTGTCCCAATATGCTCATATTATCTATATAGCACACTAAGAATTTGTTTTACTTACATGATTGATGTGGTTACTCTTCCTCTTCTCTCGCACTATAGAAAGCGGGAGAAAGAATGTGAACTGAAAGGTTTCTAAAATACAATCCAAATTTACGTTCAATAAAGTCATTCCATTAACCTAGTCTTCTGAAGTACACGAGTATTAAAAGTTTAAAATTTGACTTTAGGTTTCTGGAAAAGTAGTTTGAGGGAAAAAATGCTGAGTTTTATCAAGCTAGCAAACTACTTCCAACTATCCACAGGTACACTTAGGAACTACTTCTACCCATCACACTAAGGGAAAAATGTCTTGGCTTTGAAAAGATGCTATGCATCATGAAAAACTGGATGATTTCAGATAGTTCAAGTAGACAACGTCCAACATTCAACAGCAACCACTTAGCAACCAGATGCAAAAACATCACACCCCCACCTGACAGAGACACACAAGGAGGAAGGTGCCCAGCATTATATATATGTGTCATGTCTCCTCCTATTGTCAGCAGAAAGTGAAAAGGTATTTCACTATACAGAAGATGCTGGCACAAGCCATGCCTATTCATCATATAACTGCAACCATATTATTTGATAGTTTTAAACTGTGTTAGCCTTTCAAAAAATATTGTAAAGTTTAACTTTCAGCTATAACAGCAATAGTAAACCAGTGCTGTTAAAGGAGAGCTGAGTTGCACACATGCAGAAAGCTATACAAATGTGACCAGCCCAGACAGATGACTTCTCCAAAATTTTCACCTCAGCTCATTACCACTTGTTATCAGGACACATTCTCTTAAATATTTAGAAAAAAAATTAACATTTGGAACATAGATTGTCCAATTTTTTTTTTTTGGTCTTTTTGCATAAATCGAAAGTCATGAACCTGGTAACATACCAGTGAAAGAGAACTTACAGATATTAATTCTACTAGTTCTATGAAAGGTTAACTAGAGAAGATCCAGCGAAATTAGAAAATAAATTCTTCTGCTGACTTGTCCATTAAATTACCCTGTAAAAATCAATTCATCCAACTAATACAAACTTCAGAGAATAGTTAATAGTTATCATCTCACCTAGCAGACCCTTTTTCTACATGAACACAAGTGTATACATTTCAATACATTACACTTGAAGAATACCAAATCATGTTTAAAAGCAATACTGCCCCTAAGAAAGATGTTCACGTGGTTTGAACGTTACTTGCAGCAAGGCTGAAAGGCTGTACAGTGAAGCTGCACCACAATGTTTAAGAACTCTGTCAACTTGCTAACTGCAACTTAAGCAACGCTCATCTCAGAGGTGTTTGAGATGTGCAGGTCAGATCCTCTGTTTGAAGCAGTCTTCAATTCCTTGGCATCACCTCTTCTGGAGAATCATGCTAGTGCTTGTTTCCACTGCTTACGGATTATCTGAGCATTGCAAAGTTGATACAACTGATAATTTTACTACTTGCCATAAGACTCTGAATAGCAGGACTGCAACTGAAAGATCTGTCAAAACAATTCTACTTTTCTGTGGCACAGCTATGCCAAGGTAGAAGACGCACTGCAGCTTTCCATCAACACATCCAATCTCAAATGAAACACTGTCTTAGAAAAAATAGCACTTCAAACAAAAACCAACTATAAAAGGGACGGAAGCACTTTTAAACTAATATCTTAAAATCCTTTTGAATTGCAACTTAAAAATTTACTGTTGTCAGAATTCTTTTTTATTTGTGCAATTTGGAAATGCCTCCACTTTTTAAACAGCATTTTGAAATGCACAAGCTATACTAATCCTTCAAAATTTACTTTATTAGGTAAACAAGGGATCTGCAAAGAAACTGAAAATCCCAATACATCCATGTAATTAAAACCAAGATTCAAGAATAATTATGCTACTGAAACTAAACATATTCAAAAGTAACTGATATAGACTGACAGCTAAGGCTTATTATTCTTCACAGAAAACTGTCCTTTAATTTTAAATTATATTTTTTTAACTTAATTTTTGAAACAGGCCTTATCATTAAAAAAAACCACCACTGCTTGAAGCATGGATTGCAATAGTGAAGGAAGCCTTGCTCCTTTCCACTACTAGGACTCAAACTCTGAAATCTCCTGATATTTAAGTGTTTAGAAGAACAAGTGATTTTAGCTGTTAAGTAAAACAGCCTACAAACACACTTCTGTGTAAACATGCAAATTATTAATCCCTATGCTTTGAAAGAGTTAAAGCAATTTAAGTGTTCTTGAGCTGTATATTTAAAACAGGCAGTTATTTTTCCATGTTTTCTCCCGCCTTTTTTTAAATTGGAAAAAAACTTAGCTTACCATCTGTTTGAGACTTGCTCAGGAAAATTGTGCTTGCTCTGGGATGATCAGATGGATTAGATTCCAAGGCTAAATCTGAAACAGAAAGGACAAAAAAAAAAAAAAAGGAGAGACCTTTAACAGAAGATGATTACTGCAACGATTCCCACCCAGCCTTAAAATGCTCAAGCACAGTGATGGAGACAAGACCAGAAACACATGAAAGGGACTGTCTCTCTAAAGCAAAACCTTACTTTTGCCAAGATAAATAAAAATCTGACATTTTTCGCCTCTGAAGAAAACAAAGCCGGTGGACTTAATCCTACTGCCATGAAGCTCTGAAGTAGCTTATGGTTTCCATCAAAACAAAATCTGGTAAGGCAGATCTCAGAAAGCAACATACATCTTCAAAAGTAAGTACGTGTCCCTGCCTGTGCTCAGTAGAGGGCAGAAAGCTAGAACTTTATCAAGAGCATAATTTAAAAAAAAAAAAAGAAAAAAGAAAGAAAAAAAGACAGACACTGCTGACCTTTCACTCTATGCTTTAAGTAGCCAGCAGGAAACAATCTCTGTGGTCTTATAAAGAACATAATAAGTAAATTTTACAGTGCTGATAAATATCAAAACATGGATCATACACTATTCTTTTATTTTGGGATTTGAAGTAATACCCTGTACAGCCAATATGTAATTACTGAAGAACAAAATGACTGCTTTAATCCTTTGCCACAATGAACAGTGATGACATTAGATGAGGACAAATTACTCTCTTAGATTAAGAAGGGAGTGATCTCTGAGAAGTTTGTTGATGAAACTGTAAACATCATGATGAAATTCTGAGCTGCGTTAGCTTTGACAGAAGAAACAGCTGTTCTGAAGAAGTCATGCTACAGACACACTGACTTACGTGAACATATGAACAGAATAATCTAGTACTGTGATCCTGCACATCCTGGAAAAAGCAAATTCACATCCATTTACATTTGTCAGTCTGATCTTCCTGTGTGCTACTTAGTCCATGCTAACCATAAAAGCATGCAAAATTGCAGACTTGCACATGGTAGTACTTCAAGGTGGTACACCAGTGCAGCTGCCACACCCTTAAAAAACGTCATCTAAGAATCAACATCAACTTTTAATGAAAAAAAAAATATTAAAATCTTAAGAGCTTTTTACGCACTCAACCAACAGAACTCTGGTTAAATAGTAGCCAAAGTACGCACAAGCTGTCTTGGTGCTGGAAGTCTTAACCATGTGAATGTGTTGTGCTACTGCACCTAGGCCATAGCACAGCCACAGCCCTCATGCGTCAGCGAGTGAACGTAATTGCAAAAGTACGTGTGTCCCCAAGACTTCTCATTCCAGATTCCCACTGGTACACAACATTGGTATCCAGACCTGGATGCTTTCCAAGTACTTGGCTTACAACATCACTGATCTTAGTCCAACAGTATTGCTCTGGTCCAGGATGCAGAACACTGTAGTTCTGAATCTCTATTGTGTTAAGTAAGGTAGCCAACGTCTATTTAGGAACATAAAGATAGTTCAATCAGGAATTTCCCCCCTTCTCAAAAAAGGCCAGAGTCAGCTACAAAAGCAGACCATCTCGAGCAGTTTTTAAAAGCTAACTTACAAAACCAGTATTTCTATTTTCATCTTACTGTGCTTATTCACTGCACACAGTGAACAGATACCTGAATTTAATCACGTAGTTAAAATGTAAGAAGTCCTGGTTTAGAAGCCCTAGAACGGAATTTGCCTTACAGCTCATACCTGAAGCACCACTAATACATGTTTGATTCTCGGAAAAAAAAATCCAGCACACAATAGTATGCCGTACTGGCAAATTTTAACTACTGTTTATAATGTCTCAACAAAACAGTGTAACTGTTTTTTTAAATTTGTCCACAACGTTGAGAATTTTCTAACACTGATTTAGCAAAATCACTTTTAATAGACAGTATAGAGACCAACTCTAATTTCTAATGCCAGCGCTCTATTAAAAAAAACCAAACCAAACAACATACTTCAACACAGACCACTAACAATGGCAAATATTAAACAACTTCTTAGATTTGAGAAAGGAGTGATTCAGAAATGAAGGTATTTCGCTAGTTTACCGAATAACTTAAGTATCATCAACAGGCAGAACAAGGCTGCAATATGCAGATATAAAATACAGATTATTATTATCAGGTTACGATGCAACAGAGCAAAGAACTCAGAATTTATTTACTTACAGTTCAGTAGCAACTTTTAGAATAACTGGGTAAGTCAGGTTAGAAAGGACCTCAGGAGGTCTCAAGTTCAACCTCTTGCTGAAAACAGGGTGAGCAACAAGGTAGAACTAGGCTGCTAAAGGCTTTATCCAGTTGAGTCTTGAAAACCTCCAATACGGGTCGCCAGAGCCCAGATCACCTTTCCCACCAAGGGGGACGAATGCCTATAGGTCTATGGGACTCACTATGGAATGGTAGAGAACAGCATGCAGGAGTGTACAAGACTTGCGTGATATTTAGGGGAAGGCAACAAGGAAGACTGGGGAGGAACAAGGACAGGCAAAGAGGGAAAAGGGCTACTGAATTCAGTAATTCCTAACATAGAATTTCATGTTTCTCCTTCTTGAATTTCAGAGGGTTCCTGTTGGCCCAATCCTCCAGCCTATCTAGGTCCCTCTGAACGAGCAGCCTCCAGCCTATTGACTGTTGCCCAATTGGGTGTCATCTGCAATTTGGGCGCACCCCATTGCCTCCCCCAGGTCATTGATAAGTGTTAAACAGGACACGTGCTTCTCTTCCAGGGAAGAGGCAGTAAGGGGTAACGCCCATCCTCCCTCACCTCATAAAAAAAATACACTAACATCTTGACGCCCCTGAGGTTTTGATTTACTTGGAAACTATATGACTTGTTAAAGCTCACTTCTTACATTGTTTTTGCCTCTTGTGCTCCACCAGTTCCTATATATCCATGCTGCTTAGATGTTAGAAATCATTACTTGGGCTAAAAGCACTACGAGAATTAAAAACATGCAAATATAACCAACTTTCATCCCAGACAAAAAGGTCTAAGATCCACAGCACTGCAGGATGCACCAAGGGACACAATATTGACATGGCCACACAAGTCAAACTTGCCCCCCTGAACCCAAGTAGACCCACACTTTTGAGGAGAGGAATAGCAGCAAAAGGAAAATAGACTTTGCTGGCTCCAGTTCCACACTGGCTCTGCCAGACACAAGATGCTTTCTGCTAGACAGTCAGGTGTATCAGCACCCACAGCACATTAAATCCACAACACAGACTATACAACTGGAGTTACGTTACAATACTAATGAAGTCCAAGACACACGTGCAGCCCCTGTTACAAACCCCCTTCAAGAAGTGATCAAGACCAACTGTGACTAGGCTTCTTATCCCAGAATAATGTGGCATTACTAGAAACAGTACATCTGCTTTTGTCTTGCAAGAGACAGAAGAAAGACAGATGCATTTAGTAGACTGCCTCCCTGTAGCTTTCCTCTTCTAAGCAGCCAGAGAATTTTGTCTGTCCTTTCTATGCTGTTCTCCCTGGACAATGTTTTTTTCCAAACAATGGAAAAATTAGTCATATGATTTGCTTTTCCTAAACCGCCAGTGTTGCTCATGAAATACCAAAATGCAAGAGCCATAGAGCTGATGAAGGAAGCATAAGACAAGAGGCAGATAAGAACGTGAGAAGAGGCAAAATGTAATGGGAAACATGGCAAAAAAAAAAAAAAAAAGCCAGAGGAAGAGATCAATCAGTCTGCAAGTCTGCAAACAATCTGATTCATAACCAACCGTCACTCCTAATACTTCCATCCTGGGAGCACTTACAAGTCCAAAAAATCAAGATATCTAGCCCTGAAAATAACGGTAAGTCTTGATTAGGAGCTACATCAGAAGATGTATGACAGAAAGCTCAAGCTTCACAGAAAGTTAACAGGAAAAGAAAGCAGCATGGTATGCGACAGGATGAACAGAAATAATGTGAATTAAAACATGCAGAAACAGGGATGAGAGAAATGAGAGAAGGAAATGGATGATAAAAGAAAACAACTCCAAAACATTTTCGTTCTAGAGGCTATCAACTCAATAGAACTCAAAACACATTTTCTGTTGGACCCTCACACTTAGTAATAAAGAGGTGAGAAGGGAAGATTCCCACCAGAAATAAGGTCCGTCGGAGCAGCACAGTAATGTTGCCACGCTGCAATGGCCCTCCACGTCTCTCGAAGAGCTGCGTATTAAAAATAGCCTTCCCTCTTATTTCTCTGCATCTCTCAGTGCCATTTACTCACGTTGTACTACCAAGGCAGTCAGATCAACCCTGCAACTGGAGCACAGAGAAGCCTGAACTTGCTTCCCTCTCTCGCCATTCCCATTTTAAAGAATCCCTTGCAGCTTGCTTGCCCTTCAGACAATCTCAGCTACCTCTGCTGCTGCTGTGCACTCCATGCGCCGATAAGAGCATACAGTCCCCCGCAGGGCAGCTCATGTTACTTTTAAAAGCAAACCTCTGCCCCTAGCTCAAGATCTCATGTCCTTTCCTCAACACAAAATCCGCATGAAGACTTTACTTTTACTCATCTATGCCATGTAAGAACATGTGTGGGTTTTAGGAATTTATAATGCTAGCTACTTAGGTACTGTTTTACACACCTCCACAGGTGATTTCTAATTATTAAGAACACATTTTACACACTGCATCGTGCTACATATAGTATCTCACGAATAAAACTGACAGTCAAAGATGTCACTGTTACTAAGTAGCAGCCTTTTGACAATTTCACTACTTCAGAACACTAAAATATTGCATTTCCTTTAATAGTTTTAGCCCCATCCTCTGCTTTATTAGACAGCAGTAACATTTTGATACAGCACATATTTAAAGCATTAAGTCATAAAATAATCTCTTTGCTGTAAATTGACAGTGGGTTACTAGCTTTGATTAATGTTTGAGCTTCCCTTATATTTCATTACCTTACAGTGTGAAAGATGTGAGTTACTCAACACTTCCAATAAAGATTTAAAAATTAAGACAAATTGACTAAAAAATTTTCCAATACATTTCAGAAAGTGTGTTATTCCTAGCAATAGCTTCATTCCCAGAGGGACCTGGACAGGCTCAAGAAGTGGGCCCGTGTGAACCTCATGAGGTTCAAGGCCAAGTGCAGGGTCCTGCACCTGCGTTGAAGCAACACCCAGTATTAATACAGGCTGGGGGATAAAGGATTTGCCCTTTCACACCACACTCCTGAGTTGGGCTGGTTCAACAGTAAATGGACACAGTCAGCATTTCAAATTCGCTACTAAAAATCAGAAGAATTTAGAAAACAAAAGTGTAGACCATCTATTAAATACTGTGGGCTAACCAGGGTTCAAGTTTTCTATTCACTTCTGTGACTTTAAAAAATAAAAATAAAAATCAATACAGTATTGATGTTGCATTTTTTAAACTGCAGGATGATCCACACCACTATCATTGGCCTCCACAGCAAATCCCAACATGACCCTATTGCACTCAGCTCCCAGACCCTGTTGGGAAACATGATTGAGAGATCTGTTCCACCAGACACAATACCTAGCCTTTCTAGGACCGAAAGAAGTTGAGTGGGCTTCCATGTGTTTCATGATGGGTTATAATCACTTCTACATATCTTAGCTAAGCAGAACAGCAGGATGTCAAGAGTACTCCAAATTCCACAGTGAAGGCAGGACCAGTTAAATGAAAGGAAAACTAGATGTCCCTAGGATTTTATGTTGGCACTAGAAGGAAAACAGTAGTTCGCAGGCTAGATCTTAAAAGTAACCAACATTTTGTTAGAGATGTTTCTGTACTGCATGTAACACAGGACCATTTAGACAGACAAGGAGAAAGAATTGGTTCCATGCTGTCCACTTTTTATTCCCCAGACAGACCTTTACATGTAACATAATTCACTACCACGAGAAGCTAAAGCAGAACTCTTCAACCTTAACTTTTTAATTGATAAGCCAAAATAAAGTTTTCTAACTGTACATACACATTAAAGATAAACCAAATTTTACATTTCCATGTACTGTGTGCTAGGTGTCACATGCCACCTGATGGACTGGCATACGTTAAGTTTTTTTCAACTTTCAATTGCTCACATTAATGCAAACTTCAGATGAAGTTTGGGCTTTTATGAAAGTTAACAGTTTCATCAAGTTTTGTGCCATTTTAGGCATAAGCTCAAACGCAGTCACTCTTTAGAGTGGCTTTGTGGATTCTCAGCGTACCTGCAGTATGTTCTATAAAATTAAGTAACTTATCTGCATAACAAAAAACATCCAACAGTTTTACAGAAAAGTGCCTTTTTTTTTTTAATCTTTTAAAGAAACTGACATTCAACAGTTTATTATCCAAGTCTGACTGACATGTTTGATGACAAGCCAGTGTTACTTTTCACACTGGAAAAAACCTAACAACTATGTTTGATTGCTGCAATGACTTCAAGACCCTTTCAGAACTCCAAACAAAAGCAAAGCTGTGCTATAAACACACAGCTCATCAGACACTGCAGAATGCTACCTGGTTGACAGTGGGATTTTTGTGTAAGCTGTTGAGGTAAAACTGATATTTGCATCACCTGCAAGTACGAGTTTTAGTTTTATTCATCTGGCTTCACTACACATTTAAATAAATAGCACCAAGCTTTTTAAGCCAGTTGCGTCTTTGTCCCTTCAAGTGGAAACATTTGGCATTTTCTTCTGAAAACATGGGTTTTCTAGTGAGTGAAATAGAAGTGCACATTCAAACTCCAGCTATAATAAATTAAAAAAACCCCAGATTTAGAAATCTCACGATCAGCTTGTTAGCAAGGATCTGTAGATCCAAGGTCTGGGTTCTTAACGTTCAATAGCATTTTCCTCCTGCCTCCCACAGTAACTTCTTCCTTTATGTGGAAGAAACATTGTTAGAAACCTTAATTTAATGTGTAATGCAAATTTGGGAGGAGTAGGTTTTTGTGTTTTGTTGGCTCGTGCGAGAGTTCATTCCCATGTTAGTCAGCTTTTCAGTATGATCTCACCACGCTGATCGCCCTTGAGAGAACAGATACTTCTAGCCACAAAATTTCTGTTGCTCTGTAACATCTACCCTGACAGGAGGGAAAAAGCAAGTCTCCTAAAGAAAGCCAGAAGAGGAAAGGATCCTAGAAATGAGTTACATGGAAACCATAGTGTAAAAAAAAAAAAAAAAAGTCAAGATTAAAATGAATTCAGTTTCCTTAATTCCACGAGTTTCATCAAAATCCTCAGGAGAGGATTTCATACAAGAGAATCAGAAAATCATTTGGTGGGAAGAGATCTTTAAGTTCATCAAGTCCAACCGTTAACCTAGCACTGCCAAATCCCACTAAACCATGTCCCTAAGTGCCACATCTACATGTCTTTTAAACACCTCCAGGGATGGTGACTCAACCACTTCCCCAGGCAGCCCGTTTCAGTGCTCGACAATTTCCTTTCAATATTTCCCATTTTCTGAAAAATCTCTCTGTTATAGCTGTTACACTGGAAGCCTGAAGAAACACTCACCAAACCAAACCAATCAGTTTCCCTCCATATGAGCTTCATGTATGTATGTTCCATATCGACTCTTCTTAAAAACCTAAGGCTCACATAAACTTGCTCACTGCAGAAGTCTCCAAGATTTAGTGAGGAGAGAAAAGGACAGATTTCTTAGCTGTCAGCAGTACTCAAACATAAGAACAGGAATACAGATACTATGCTATGGCTATGACTTCTAATTCCCAAAGTTGTAGATCGATTTCATCATTGTTTCTGATCAACTTATCGATTCAGTCATTTCCACTACAGGCACGTTACAGACCATTTCGTAAAGGCCATGACATCAGGCATCTTAAGCCAACAACATGGAAGGTGTTTCAGGCTCGTAGAGAGTCAATTCTTTCACATTTGTCAAGACCACGTGTTATTTGTAACTGCTACAAACACCTTTGTGATTCTCTTTCCTAGGAAAGAGGTATTGAGAGTTCTGGGGAAAGAAGAGTGAGCTTTAAGTTAGCTGAAAAACTTGGCAAACACAAGGGAAAAAGTAGAGGGAACACCAGAACAGGGACCAGAGCATCAGTTGGTTTTCACCCCCAACTTCATATTTGTCTAACTAGACAATGGTATTTGTCAGCCTATGCAGCTAAATATCATCAAATAGAGGGGCACAAAAACCAACACAAGATGGTTAAGATTTTCTTGTGCTAAAAACTGCTGGCATCAAAAACCTGATCCTTGCATCAAAGTGTTCATATTTTTTTTCTTTTTTTCTTCTTTTTTTATTTAACTTACTTACACTTTAACCAGGATTTTAAAAAAAAACAGGAAAAAACCCCTCCACCCACATGCTTGAAGTAAGCTGACATTACATAAGAGAGGAACAAATGAACCATATTTAGACCTTCTGCAAGGAGGTTTATAGACAAGCTGTTAGTGAAATCAGATCACAGACAATCAATATATTCAAGTATCTGTTCATCTTCAATACTGCTTAATAACTGCAGCATGCAAGCAACTTGCAGCTTGCCCCTTTCAGTGTGACACAGCCTCTAGAAAGCCAGGGGGGTACTGAAAAAAGAAAAGTAGGCACACAGATGCTTGCAGAGTTATTCAGGCAGTAGTGTGTCTGAACCTGTTCAGGTAAATCTCACTTAGTTCATTCTCTATTAACGCTCCTCTTCAAAGTCCTCTACTGTTTGTTTTCCCATCTAACCTCTGTCTGATGTCTACATCCCACTCAGCACCTCTCTTGATACCATTTGCTGTTCCCTTTCATCCCTGATTGTCTTTTCCCTTGTCATTCTCCACCACCCACACACCCCCAGTTCTTCAGGTGAAGGTACCAGGTCATTTTGTCCCACCAGTTCAGTAGGGCAACAATCCTCCCCTTGGCTCATGTGAATCAGACAAACCTCTGCTCAGCAAAACTGCTGAGCTCAGTAAGCAGCAGTGGCGGAGGGAGATAATTCTTGTTCTAGTTTTATCCAAGGATCAAAGAATTTATGAAAAATTAGATCTGTGTTTAAATACAGGGGTCTGGCAGGAAAGTGGCAGCCATAAGAAGTTCCCCCCCAAATAACTAGAAAAAATAGCAGGAAAAAAAAAGCCCAAAATAAACATTAGCAGACACTGATTTGGGAAAAAAAAATCCAAACAAAGCCCCCCCCAAAAAACAGTAATCGGCACAGCCCAAATGGCACATTAAGATCAAAGAGCTGCTATTTCTAAACCTACAGAGGAAAGCCTTCTTGGTCAAATCAGACTGCTTTGGACTGTTGCTTGCATGCTGGAAGAAGGAACGCTTAACGCTTAGCTGAACTGTCAACTAGTAGCCTTCGCTTTTGATATTTCGCATTAGCAGTAGGCATGAACCTATTTGGAAGAAACTGTTGTTTTCAAAGTTACGTTTATTCCCGTTTACTTAATACAACTTGGCTTAGCATATCAAACCACAAATGCAGGCTTATTTCTCATTCTGAAAAAGTATGCACTGGTTATGATCTTGAGAATGATAAAATACAAAGTCATCCTTTAAATTCTCTCTTACAACAATCCCTTCCCATTTGAATTAACTTTTGTTGAAACACTACACTTCCAGTTTCACAGTGTGTTTTATCTTCATCCCACTTACCACTCCTTTTTGTCTTACATAAATACCATTCATAACCTCCCCATGTTATGGAAGTGAGATTATTTTTTTTTTGTTTCATTCTGATCTGATACAGACAATCTAAGCAGTGCTGACTGTAAAGCAGTGCCTGTTAAGTAGAGTGATGGAGAAGATACAGAATAATCCTCATTTAAGAGCGTAGACCTGCAAGGACCACATTCCACTTGCTACGGAAAAAGCAAGTCAAAACATTACAAAAGAAAAAGTCCACAGCTCAGTTGGTAAATTCTGCATTCCTGATAGAACCAAAACATTCAATTTTAGCAAAGCAAGTGCAAAAGTATTAAGAAAGACTTAAGAACAACAAACAACTTCAACATAGAAATTTAAGGAATGAAGCATCTGCATCACATTTGGATGCTAGCTTTCTGATATATTTAGCTGTGTTCTTAGAAACTCCTAGAACTGAACAGCATGGAACAAAAATAGCCAAGATGATCTTGACTTTTTTCCCCCCCTGCAGCTTTCTCTCTTTTCCCCCTGCCAAAGCATTCAAGAAAAGGCCAGTCAGTAGTTTCCTAACCTTCCATCATTGACAAAATTGTCATCTTAGCTAACCTATGATATTATACATTAATAAATTATAGAAGTAATATTTATCCCTCAAATAAAACTGCTGGACTACTTACCACTATAGCAACAAACTAATGCTCTGTAGTAGTCAACAGAGCAGGAACACGCAGGCTGCTTGCATGGTTTGGGTGTGCTGACAGCTTTTATATCCCAGAGTTAAGAGGGATAAGCATAGCTATCTGGTATATGCAAGTGCTGCGTTTACAGATTTATTATTTTCATAGAAGGTCTTAAATTAAACAGATAGCACTATCACTTAAAGTTTCATTATAATGTCTGTTTCATAACACCCAATTTCAGACTTCACAAATAATACCTGACGTTTTGAAGTTAACTGCTTCAATCTTACCCAGGTAGCGCTTTATAATGTTCAAAAATGAACACAAGAAGTTTTACTTCTAATATTGGCCATCCAGAATTGTATTTCCATAAAGATATCAAACTTTGATACTTTTTGCAGCCCTAAACAGTTATATCAATCAAGAAACTGTAGAAAAATGGCATCTATCATTTGCAGCAGATCTACTTCTGAGGCCATGCAATAGTGAACCACATACCACTGTAAAAGTGATCTGTAAAATAATCTAAAACATATCCTACTTATGGAGTTCCAATTTTAGTATTACCTCCTGCCTCAAGACTAAAGTTTCCATAGCCACAAAAGTAAAATTTGTGATAGACAGCTGCTATCTTATTCTTGGGCTGTACACTTTTATTCACGTCTGCAAATTCAAAAAATTAAATACTTCCCTACTTCAAGGCCAGTTCTGACATCTGGATGAACTCACAATTAAGCCTAGTTACATACCACTGCTGACAAGATCACATACTAAAGATTCAAACAAATACAACCCTTATTCCTGAGCAGACTTATTTAGTTTAGGCTTATTAGAATCTTTAGAGAGTTTAGCTCCTCCTCCCATAACGAGTATGGGAGAGTTGAGACATTTCTGTAATATCCTCTCGCAAAAATGAAGTTTTATTTCTCCTAGGCGGCAAATATAATTTCTCCTACTGCTGTATTGCAGAGCTGTCTCAAAGGAGATCCAAGGGGCTGACTGTTCCATCTCGTTTCTGTAACAGCTGCACCATATGGTGCTGTGCAGAACTGTGCGAGTTTAATAATTCCATTTCTGAAGGTTTCCTCACACTCTTTTGCAGCCAGTTTCTCTCTGATGGCCAAAATTTTTTTCTTAAGTTCAAGACGAGTATGTAGGGCCAGTGTAAGTGTTACTGTATGCATCATACATTAAAGATGTCAGACAGGCCATCTTTTTCCAACTGAATATATTTCATAGAGGTGTGGTTATAATTATGAAAAGGAATAGCAAGACGCTTGTTAATTAAACCAAGTTTTGAATATCACAAGCTATTACCCTGTGCTGTATGCTTACAGTATCGCGTGAACATACAGACAGACAGGAGCACCCCTAACCTGTTACATGTTGTCTCGGTAACTCACTGCAGCAAAAACCTGTGAGCTCTTCCCAGGCATGTCTGAAGAGGAGACGCATTACAGAGCACGCCTGTGTGACACCAGTGCTCCAGGTATCACTGCAAGGAATCTGAACAGCAAACACATACTTTCCCATGAGCTCAAGGAAAGCAAACTGGGAACACTGAGCACTACATGACAAGGAACCTCGGTGTAATGAGTCCACAGCTATCACCAAGCACCCTGCATAGCTAGATTACAAATTACCCACGTCCAGCCGAAATGATGTCATATGCACACAATCTTTGTAATTCTTCCCTTATTCCCCACACACCCTCTTCCTTCCTCCTGTTAAACAGAGGCTGGAAATGCAGCAGCGTTTGCGAACTGCCTGGACATGACAACTGAGTCACGACTCCATAGTTAAGGAGAAACGAGCAGCCAGATCCCCACCTCGAACGGGAGCACCCGGGGGCTCTGCCACCATTCTTTCGGGCTCCCTGACCCGCCCTCTCCAGCGGGGCAGCCGGGGACCCGAGTGTGTGTGTGGGGAACTGGCCGCTTCTCCGCCCTTGGCCGGTTACTCGTTAAGCGGCCGCGGCTGTACTTCGGGAAGAGGTCCCCGGTGCGGCGGCAGGCAGGCGGCGTGCCCGCAGGAAGCCCCGGGGCTGTCAGAGCGCTGACAGCCGCAGGGAACTTTGCTTGGGGCGCGGCGCGGGGCCGGGCCCCGTCAGGCCGCCCCCACCCCCCCCGCCTTCCCCCGCGGGGCTCGCCGGCCGGCCCGCCCGCTCCCCCCGCCGCCGGGACAAAGGGGGCGCGCCGCGGGCGGGGAAGCGCCGCGCCCTGGGCTGCCGGTCCCCCGGGCACCCAGCCGCGGCGGAGCGGGGCGGGAGCACCATGGGGACACAGCCGCCGGCGGGGCGGGGATGCGGTGCCCGGCGCTCCCCGCCGCCCGCTGGGCCCCGCCGCTCGCCCCCCGCCGCCGCTCACCATCCGGGAACTCCCGGTCGCTGATGTGCTGGAGGTGGGGGCCGCCGCCGCCGCCGGGATCCGAGTCCCCCGACTCGGCCTCCGCCGATCCCGAGCCGCCGCCGCCTCCGCCGCCCGCCGCCGCCGCCGCCTGGTACGCGTCCGCCCAGCGGTCGGGCGCCGGCGCTGCCCCGCCGCCGCGGGCCCGGCTGAGCTTGGGGCTGGCGTCCGGCGATACGCAGCAGGTGACGGTGTTGCCCATGGAGCTCGGAGCTCCCCCGCCGGGCTCCGGCTACGCGGCTCCCGGGCTGGGGCGGGGGAGGGGGGCGGAGGGGGAGCCGAGGCGCCGGGCTGAGGGAAGGAGGGAGGGACGGCGGGGCGGGCCGGGCCTCAGCGCCGCATCACCGTCGCCTCCGCCCCGGCCGGGCGCGGCCCCCGCCCGCCCCAACGGCCGCGCGAGCCCCCCCGCCGCCTCCTGCGCGCGGGCAAGCAACGGACCTCTCGCGAGCGGCCACCTTCCCCCGGGCCGGGGGAGGGGCGGGCGGGAGGCCGGGGCGGGGGGGTGGGGGGAGGTGCGGCCCCGCCTCGCTCCCACCCAATCGCCTCCCGCCGCGGCGCCGCGTGACGCCGCTCCGCCAATGGGCCCGGGGCTCGTCACGCGGCAGCCGCCGCGCCCTTCCGGGCCTGGCACCCTTTGCCTTCCCCACGCGCACACGCACGGGCAGCGCCGGATCCACCCCCCCCCTCGGCCGCGCCCCCTGGCGGGGCCACGCCCCCTCTCGCATGGCCACGCCCCCGGCCACGCCCCCTCGGAGGTGTGGGGGCGCCCGGCTCCCGCTGCCCGGCCGCGCACATGGAGCAGCTGCAGCAGCAGCAGCATAATAATAAATAATAATAAAAAGCAATAATGTAGCATAATAAAATAATACATAAATAACGATACGACTGATATTCCGCCTCCGGGGTGGCTGCGGTGCGGGCAGGCCCGGGAGGGGAGGGATGCAGGCAGCCCCGGGAGGGATACAGGCAGCCTCTCCTGTGTGATGCTCCTCTAAATTCAGGAGGTTGTTTGCAGGTCTCGCCAGCTCCTTTTCCCCCCGTATCCAAGGTCTGAAGGGCGTCCAGGTTGGTCAGGGGTGTTCTGCCTGCTTGTCCCCACGGGTGTCCCCCACGGGCTGGGCGGGGGGCTGCAGCCGCCGGTGGGGAGCTCTGGGGTTGGTTCCCAGTGACTTTTTGGTGAAGTCCCTCAAGCCCAAGCGATGCCGTGTCCTGCTGCTGGCTTATATTGCTGCTCTGCGCTTCACCCGCAGCGGCGGCCTGAGGAGGGAAGGCAGCGCAGGGCGCTGGGATTCCCAGGGAACTGCTGATGGTCTGGGGTGAAAATCTCCGGCAGCTGCACTCCTGCTTGGCGAGCCCCGGCTACCCCAGAGCTTCTCAGAGGGCTTGGGACGCTCAAACACACTCCAGGGAAGATGGATTAGAGGAGGAGATACCCGCGGCAGTCAGGGGCCCTGATAAACATGCACGTAGGTCATTCTGCAATGGATCACCTCACTATCACCACAAAAATTTAACTCTGGCTCTTGATAAGAAGAATGGCGCTGCAGAAGACTGCGGAACACACAAAGTATTACAGAACGCCCCTATCATGCTGGCAGTTACTCCAGAGATAGGCAGGCTGAGGGGTTTACTCCATTTTGCAGGACAAATCCTAACATTGGCTCTCCCACATGATCCTGGGTGCCGCGTTTTCAGACAAAACCATGCCTAGTTTCTTTGTGGAGAGGAAGCCATAGGTGCTGCGTCTCTCGAATCTGTATGACTTAATCCCAGGCACAATAAAGGGAGGAACTAAATGATTTATAGTCTTATATGAGGATTATTCCCTTGGACCAATGAATTATGCTTTTTCACTCACCGGCAAGTTCTCTAAGCTGTGTTGGCTAAGCCTCTCTACACGCTACTGACAGTTTGTAAAGCCTCGTTACTCCGGAGAAACCTGACCTCGCTGCGGATTACGCGAGGGCCTCGGAGAAGATTTGCTTTCAGCGCCTTTTGAACCGCTTCAGCCCAGCGTCCCTCCGGAAAGCTGTGGGATGGCGGGTCCTACTCCCAGGTCTCAGGAGGACCGGGACCCAGCCGTCGAGTGGGACAGGAGACTGGCCTGAGTCAGGGAGGGAAAAGAGGGGCTACACACAAAACAGACATTCAGAAGTTGTTGGTGTTTTCTTCCCTCCGGCATTGTACCCACTGATTTTTGGTGAGGAGGGCGCGGGGAAGAGAAGAAAGCTGGAGGGCTGGCGTGGTTTAGTGAAGTAATTAATTCCCCAGCAAGAATAAGAGCTGGCTTGCATCTGCTCTATTTAATATTAAAACTGGCATAATTTACCCTCTTACAGCAGAGAAGCAATACCCTTGCTTGTTTGCACCTGGCTGACTCTGTTTTAAAAAGCGTCAGCGGCTGAGCAAGCTGACGGAGGCGAGCCTGCTCCGTTTGGAGCGGTGGTGGGAACCAGGAGGCAAATCCACACATCTCAGGCAGACAGTCACGGTGATGAGCATTCGTTTCTCAAACTGTGTCCGTCTCGTTCTGTGCAGCCACACCAGCACGTGCGATGGGGCCGCCCAGCTTTGGCAGAGGGAGGTACAACTCCAGCAAGCTGGGACCTCTGGGAAGTCCAGGCTTCGGAGCAGCCTCAGGGAACCCTTTGCCAAAGCTGCGGTTTTGGGCAGTGGGAAACCCCTGTTTGAGGGCAAAGAAGAAGTGAGCAAGAGTGGCTCACCGGGCGGCTGAGCACCGGGACCCGGCCGTTGAGGGCAACAGCCAAAACCTCACATATTTGTCCCGACAGATGAAAAATGCTGGGAACTCGGAGTGGCTGGAGTTATGTGACGTGTCTCACTGCTATTTGGGCGTGAAGGTTTGGGTTCCTCTGCCTCCCAGAGGCTGAAGTTTCCCGTGGGCCTCATACTTGTTCTCGGTGTGTAATGCTGCAAAGGGGAAGAGACGAGGGCTGCTCTTCCCTCGTGCTGGTGCAGTTGAAGAGTATCAGGATTTATATAAAAATGCAGGGGGAGGAAAGAAATCAGTAGTCTGTTTCCCTGTGTAGCCTTATTCACGTAGATCTTAAGCAAGAGGAAGCTGACTTTAATCCCTGGAAATCACAGAAACAGCAAACTGTCCCACCTCCTCGTCATTCCAGGAGAATTTGAGCTTCCGCTTCCACATACCTCAGTACACCAGTAAGGAGTATTTTTCCATATCTGTGTGTGTTTCCCTGTAGCTGCAGTAATGCGAAATATTCATTTCCCCCTCCATTTTGGCAAAGTAACTCTTACAATCTTAATACAGATCTGATTTATCAGGACAATATGGCAAAACTTGTTGCTGTGTGTATTTTCTGCAGACCTAGGTGATCCTTTTAATAGGTACAGCCTGAGCAACACCCTGCAGAGATGAAACACATTATCTTTTATTTATGCAGCTTAGCACTCTATTGACTTACTGCTATAGCAATATACTGAATACCATCTATCACGATTTATTACCGGTCCTGGTTCCCTTCCTATTTTCCGTCTCGCTTTTCTACTGTTTTGCTTGATTTACCCCAGTGAATCATCAGACAGTTTCCATTATAAAAAAAAATCAATTACTTTGATGTACAATGGGCAGCACATACCTAGTTCCACATTTTGCATGATAAGTAGGCATTTTGGATGGCCGATCTCGGCAATAACAAATGTATAAGCTGAAAATAGCTTACTACGGACCGTGGAGACTAAACCCCTTTGTGTCCTGCTCGGGGAAGAGAGGTCTGTGCCGCGGGAGCCTCGGTTGCTGCCCCTTCTCTCTGAGCAGGGCACCCAGTGGGCAGCACCCCCCCCCCTTGCTCACAGGCACCAAATACTGTGCTTTTACATAATCCGTTGGACTGAACTGTATTTCCACCCTGCTTGAAGCATTTCCCTTTAGTTGCAGCATTCACACACCCCCTGCCCAGTTTCAGAGCTCTCCTGGTTCACTAGAGCTGTGGTCGGGGTAGGGCGATTCCCAGTGCAGATGACAGTGCAAGGAGGGGTGGTGGTGTCAGTTTTATTGAGCTCTCCTGATTACAGGGCTGGCCCATAAAGATTAATAAGTCTTATTGCAGAGTAGAAATAATGATGCCGCAGGGAATGGGGGAGAATCGCTGCTATCCCCAGGGAGGAGCTGAGGGTAACACCAGCAAGCTCCAGTCCCACCGATGGCAGCACCCCGCTTGAGAGGGATGCTCCAGCTTCAAGGTGTACAGGGTGAAAACCACCGTGAAAAAGACTTGCAAGTTGATGGAAATGGGATTCACGGGTGCATTTGCCTGCTCACTTCAAGCCAGAGTCAGGAAGAAGCCTGATCACGAGCTACGGCCTGTTCTGAATGGGGCTCAAACCTGCATGTTTGCAGAGAGAATTCAAACAAATCAGAAGAAATTGTGTCATCCTCTGCACGGGGCAAACACTTCATAAAATGGTGAAAGGTTTTTCTTATGGGATGAGAAAACAGTTTATCACTCAGCTTTAAATGCATGCAGTATTTGTAGTTTGGATTAGCGCTGAGCATTCATGCTCAATTAACCTCTTAGGGATTACGTTTAGTTTCATTTGAACACTGCCTGGGCGCTGCATTTAGCCAGGATAACTCAGGCAAGGAGGGCACAGAACAAAGTCCTGGATTTTAGGCAGGTGTGATCCTCAAATGAAGGCATTCTGGGGTTTCTAATTCCCTCTCTTTTCTTGTTCCAGTTGCATACCTAACAGGCTTCAGTCGCTCACTATGGGGAAGAAGGACCTGCTCTCAGCGCTGTCCTGAAGGTCGGCAGATAAAAATATCCCCCCGGAGTGTTGGCCGGACTCTGAGCTGCCGGGACCGAGATGTACCTCTGGAAACCAAGGGTAGGAGTAACTTCAGTAGGGTCCCGAGGTCTGTTCCTCAAAAGCATACTGCACCTTTCTCCTGGGGAACCGAGCGGAGCAGAGCAGAGCAGCCTTTGACTTGTTCTGGCATTGTGGGTTTGCTTTTCCTTTTTTTAAAAAAACCACCACCACGGAGTCTTGCTTTTATGAAGATAAAAGGTAATTCTCTTGTACTTGTGTTCACAGAGAAAATGTGACCTAAATGTAACCTACAAAGTAATAGCTCAAGGGTCCTGAGTGCCGAATGGATTCCAGCGGGTGTTAATGCCACTGCGGATGGGAGTTTATAAACTTGACACTTAATGTCATTGTTCCCTAAAGAGTGCAAGTTTGTTATACAGGCCTTCATTCCTCCTCCAAGGGATGGCTCTTGTTGAACTTTCAATAATGCATGGTGGGGAGAGGGTATGTTTGCTTTAATTTTCAGAAAAGGGAAAGCAACTTTCCAAAACGTAGGAAATGAATCCTAATTTAAGCCCTCTGGGAAAGTTGCTGTTATTACCAGGAGAACTCCACACAGCCTTTAAGGAAGGCCAGGCAGGATCCTGAAACAAAACCTAAGTCAGATCGTGATGACAGCCGACGGAGGAGCAACCTATACTCCCGAGATGCGGAGATGAAAAAGATCTATGATTTATTCTGAAAACACAAAGGACCAGATTCACTCCTGATGTGAGTCTAATGAGGTCAAAGGATCTATACCAGCGAGAAACGTACCCTGCCAACTACTGAATGCAGCTTCTGAGCTATAAGTTTAACTATAGGTATAATTATTTGCAGGGTGCATAATAAATGAAGACTGCCAGGCTTTACAGGACTAATAGTGCTACCAGCTGTGTTTTGGCTTGTGGGCTCACAGGGGAAGGTAATTCTGTCTCTTTACTTGGCCCATTTGCTCCATACACGTGAGCCACTGTCTGCTTGTGTTCAAAGGAACTCCACTTCTCAGACAAGTCTTTACATTTCCTGCGATGGTTACCTGTAGGTAGATTTGTGCATGTTTTTATTTAACTCCCTTTCTGAAAGCTTAGTGCTTGTGTTCATAACCACACAACCCCGAAGCCCCTTGCTTCATGATCCAAAACCAGACTTCCCTTTGTCTGTGAGCAGCAGTATCCCTCAGAGGAGACGTCTGAAACCACAGTTACCAACTCCTATCTGAATAACGACTCTTGAAAAATTCCCAAATCCAAGGGTATGTTCATCCCCACACCAACTGCAACAGGAAGCTGAGAGTCTCCTAAAATGCTTGAAATTAAATTCTAGGATCTTTCATAGGCCATCCAGCTTCACAGCCACCGTCAGTCTCAGAAATGGAGAATGGCTCCTTGCAAATGCTCAGCTGTGCTCTACAGGGCCGAGAACCTTAAATCCTGTAAATTCTGCTGCTGTCTTCACCTTGACTTAGTACTTCATGGGCCTTTCCAAGGCCATGTGCCTCCTTGCTTGTCTGCAGGGCGATAACACCAGCTCCGTGTTGTGTTTTGTTCAATTTCTCCCTTCTTAGAAAGTGTCCCAGCTGCGGGAGGAATGCTTTCTGATCTTACTCTCAAGCACTCTATGGATAACTTGGAGAAGAGCCAGGACTTTGTCTCTTCCTGGAAACGTAGCTGCAGGAAGAATGAATCACCAGGTTGAACCTGTATAACCAACTGAAAACAAAAGCTCAGACTTCTGTGTCTCACTGTTGCAAATAATGGGGGGAAAAATAGGCATCCTGTTTTGAAATCCACTACCAGCTGACAGGACAAAAATATTGCACGCGTGATTGTCTTTTGAAGCTGACAAGTAACATAAGACTATGGCCATTTAAGGGAAAAAGCCTGGAACAAAACAGTAGTTAGGGAAATAGAAATTTCCAACGTTTCCGCGGAAGAAAGTAACCAGAGGCTGTTCAGAACACACGGGGTAGATATTCAGTAGCCCTAAATTTTTGCACTTTTAAATCATCTTCTGTACTACCCTTGGCTAGCGAGGAATACATGCAAACTAGGGCCGCAGCCTGTGTTTCATAGCATCGGGACAGACTGCAGTGCTAATGTCATTGATTAAATCTGTCCTTTTGCCTCTGCAGTAATCTAAGATGTCATTACAGGCAACGCAGAGGCTTCTTGGCTCGCATGTGAGCATCTGGACGACTGCAGGGATACCAACAGCACAAACATATCAGAGTTAACGTGTCTTTACCTTAGCTTCTCTTTTTCTCTACCTTCATTTTGTCTTAAGGAAAAACAAAACTAGCTTTGCAGTTATCAAAGGCTAAGGTAGCGCTAATGGAGACTTAATACCTGAGAAGAGTATCTGAGATGTGCTGCTGCTGCCAAGAAAGACCAAGGCCTGCAAAGCTGTACTTTGTGTGCTCCTGGGTGGAGGGCTGGCAGAACTACTATTTTGACGTACCAAGTGTCAGAAATAGCTGCTACTGCAGGTCGTGGATACAAATTTCTGATGAGGAAAAGCAAAATGCTTTCCAGTATTTTAACACAAACATTAACATGGATGTGTGACTTCATTCAGAAAAGTCAAATTGCATGCATAAGCCCTGCAGTAAGTTTGTTTAGGGCAAACTTCTAAAGGTTTAATTCCAACCCTGGGCCACCAAAGCCTGGACAGAGTCTCTAAGGAGTACTTCCTATTAGCTTTAAGGTACCTGAAACCGCTGAGAGTTGACTCGACTCTTCCTTCTTCTCTATTGTATTCTAAGGAGTAGAGGAGAGAAACAATGCCATTAGAAATAACACTGAAACCCCCACATTTTTCATAAACTTGGATTTTGCTTGGTTTTAAAAGGGCAATGTTTGCACTGAGGCAGAGCTCGTGCATCTACATGAACGCTATGGCTGTTGTCTGCCTGTCCATATAATTGTTTTTAAATTTTTTCAAATTAGTTGTTGTTAACTAGTTTTAAATTAATAGGGTGCATTGCTTGCACTGTAATTTCCTCTCCAATTATATAACGCTGCACCTATAGAGCACATCAGAAATTTGGCCACCTAACATTAATCCCCTAGATCCATCCTCAGACTCCATAAAAGGGTGGGTTCTGAGGCATTTCTCCCCGCCCCAGTATCCCACGCACCAGAGACATGTGTTACCCTGGCCTATAACCATCGACCAGCTGCAGCGTGTGCGGCAGAAGCTGGTGGCGGAGGGAAATCACAGCATTGCACAGCGATTTCCCTGCCACAGCCCCACGCTCCCCGCAGCACTGCTGGAGCAGACCTTCCTGGTATCCACCCCTGTGCGCACCGATGCACACTCACGTGTCAGTTGCGCTCCGGTGGCTTTAGGGACTCTCCTGTCACAAGACCCGACACGTGGCATCCCATGGCCTGGAAGTCCATCGACTGGAGACGCAGGTAAGGTCTGTGAACATCTGAAAGTGCAGCCGTAAGTGGAGGAGGTTTCCAGCAAATGAAGTGCTGCCGGAACGGCAGTGGCTGCTTACGAGGAAGAGCTTACTCGTTTTGCTTCTTGTTCCCTAATTGAAGCTTCAGAATAATGTCAGCTTTCAGACCTGGATGGCCTTTGAAAGATCAGTCACATAATTCCACTAAAAGCTAAGTGATCTTTCTGTAACAAGACATTTTAATAAATGTGGTGATTATGCATGACAGTTTATCAAGATGCGAGGTTGAAGGCGTGAATGTAACGTTACTGATGGGAACTATTCCCTCTTCAGGGGCTCCAGAAACTTCCTGCGTTTCAACTCAAGCACTTATGAAATTATACATCTTCAGATTTTTTATCATTACTTCCATTGTTTAATGTAACCCTGCGTGTAAAGGAAATGACACGACAGATCAGACCATACATTTACTTCAATATTTAACTTTTTTTTGTGAGGATCTTGCTGAAGCAGCAAGTTATAACGTCTACTGATAACCTGTCAGTTTCTGCAGCAACTTAAGTTTTTATTTTTAACTCACTTTAATTTCATTTTAATTTCAATTCAATTTTTAATTCAAAGATGATCCAGATCGGTAGAAGCTGAGGCTGTCTTGATTCTGCAACTGCAGGCTGTCATCAGCCAAATTAATCTCTGGTTTATTCCCTTTGTATTTAACAGCAAGGGATTCACCGCCCCATCTATCTTACTGATGTGGAGAATCTGGAAGCTACTGGTGAAGATGAAAATGTAAAAATTGTTAAATCCTTTCACTGCTAGTCATTTGAATGGCCACTTACAGTGATACTTAGGGAGAAAGACCGCTTTCTTTTCCGGGTTTTCCTCCAAGCTTTGTGTTAGCTCGTGCTTGTTTGGTTCATGAAAGCTCTTAGCAAAATAGATATTTGTCCAAACTTTACTTCAAAGACAGTTTTTGTATTTCAGCAGAACAACAACCAGAAGTAGTGCTATTTATTTAGAGAGGAAAGGATTAAATGTGTACGACCAGAAGTTTCTACACAAATGCAGAACAGAACCATTTGGAATAAGGCATTGCTGCCAGAGGGTTATCAACAACACAGGCTTCTAGATAGAGTTTGAAAAAAAAAATAAATCAGATTGTTTCTATTTATACCTGCCTTTGCCTTGGTAACCAGAAACTGCATGAGGGATGCAGTATTTTCCCCACATCATGGATGGCTCCAAAATCCATGCGCAGCCGTGCAGTACACGCAGTGTCTGCAGAACTATCAAAAGAACTGTCACACTCATTTCTAAGAGAGGATTTTAAATATTAAGCATGAAAGAGAAGATCTCAGGAAGGGATGTATATTAGTATAGCTTCAAAATAATTTGCTCTCATTTTTGTCTCATTTACTTGATTCTTTGATCTTCTGAGTATTACAAGGACCATTGCTCTTAAACACTTTATAATTACCCCAAGTAACTTACCCGCATCTGAGGTAGCAGGATTTACCTATAATTGGACACGTTATACCTTTGCTCTATCAAGTAGCTGAATAAGGTAAGAATGGACTTGAATTGGTGTTGATATTTTAACTCATTCTTGCTTACTTTAAATCAGCTACTCCCTACTTTGTGAGTTTATCTGCAGTTCGGTGCCCTTGTAGCCTTCTGCAGTGTTTAAAAGCTGAAGTGGGGTAGGTTCTTCCAACTTTATTGTTGTGCTAAGCTCCTGCCCTGCTGGGAGAAAAAGCATTTCAGTTCTGGGCAATTGTTTTAGTTATGATTCTTTGTTGTCGCATTTTCCTTACCCTTTTACTGTCAGGATAGGTGGAACAAATCAAGCCTCTTTCTCTGACACTACAATACTTGGGTACTGTACCTTCTTAGAAAATGGATCTGGAGAGGGGAAAAGCAGGTAAATATAGGCTTAGAATGAATATGGGGAATCAGGGCCCTTACTGAGCTTCTAGCGGACTTGCTTCCCTTTTAATAGCTTCACTATCCAGTTATCATCTGGAAAGTAATTTCTGATCTCCTGTATAAGGCTCACAGAAGTCAGTGACAAAGCAACATTAGCAGGGAAGGAGAAAGAGTTCTGGGAAGCAGAGCAGGATTGCTAGAGAACCTGCTGGGCTCCAAAGACATTCAGGGATATCTGACTTATAAAAACACATTCTTGGGATAAAAGCACTTACTGCATTATCATCCCTGAGAAAAAATGTATAAATTTTCACACCAGCCTTCTTTCACTCTGGTTGCTATTTTGCCAGACACTAGGCCTTATGAAATACTGCAGGGGAAGAAAACCGTTCCAGGGGGATGAAAGGAGGCAGTGGGAAGCACTGGAGCCCTTGTTGCGCTCCTCCACATCTCGGCTGGGGATCCCAGGGCTGGCATGTGGTGCTGGAGGTGGAGGCGAAAGCTTTGTGCCATTTGGGAGTTTCCCCTTCATTTACCTGATGGTGTAGTTTAGGCAGAGCATAAGTGATTCAAAAACTCATCCAAGCAGATTTCCCATTTCAAGTGCAATCACTCTCATTGCTTTTCCCACACTGCCTATATAAATAATTAAAAAAATAATTGAGATAATAGCACAAGCAGTTTCAAACTCTCAAAAGCAGGAGTAGTGGCAAGGGACCAGCACTTTAGGACATAAAACCACAATAAGCTGAATCATCGCACCTGCTCTGGCATGTTTATGAGGAGAAGTCTGAGTTGCCATGAGACAAGTATAAACTGGTTTGGGGCAAGTGAAATTCTGATTTCCATTCCCCTACAGTAGCAGAACCCTAAAAACAAGTTCCTGCTACCCCCGTGTAGCCTGTAATGCTCCTCCACAAAGGCGTTCATGAATCTTGAGCCACTCTGTTGAAATCAACAGCTTTCAGATATAACCGCATTTGCTTTTCGTCTGCCAGCCAGATTTGCTGCTCCCTGTGGGAAAGAGCGGGGATGTTTTCTGGAGCTGGTTACACTCCCCAGCTTTGAGGGCCAGCCTCGCCCTGTCAGTGGTAACACTGGGAGCTGCTGAGCCACACAGCCACTGGAGAGGGATGCAGGTAAGGCATGCTGCTCCCCTGCCCTGCTCCCTGATGTGTGGTCCTTCACACACAAGGCCTGGCCCCTTGCAGGGCTGAGGAGCATGGCTGGAGGTCCTGCTGCGCCTTTTGGAGGAGTACCTGGAGCAGCACCTCCAGGCAGCCGGAGCGCACGCGCTGCCAGGATGCTTCCCCGGCCCTCCTGTGGCCTTTAGCAGTCTTTGGAGGCAGTTCAAGTAGCTGGAGATGGAGACACACAAAGGAGAGGAGCACTGTGTTGTTTTGCCAAACAAGAGATTAAACGGAGCCAAAGGTGAAGAGAAGCCCGTGCACAAACAGCGCCGCAGAAGCGTTACTGCCACACCACCACCCAAGAGCGGCTTTGGCCTCGGTCAATGCTCTGACCCAGAAGCACAAGAAGTGTTGTGTTTCTGCAATGGCTCCCCCGTTATCAAGGGACTGCTTCCAGGCCGGTGGTGAGCACTTCCAGAGACAACGTCCACCATTCTGGCAATGGAGGACGAGGCCGGGGGGCTGGACAAACACCTTTCCTTTGCACCGACTTCCCAAAACCCCTGAAACAAAAGCCACGAGCCAGAGCCACAGAGCGCCCGCGGAGACAGCAGACAATGTCGCACAGGCCGTTTCACACCTCGTGCCTTTTTGCGCAGCAACGGAGGTGTGAAAATGCCAGAAGCCCCGCCAGCCCGGGCCTCCCACAGGACGCAGCGCCATGCTGCCCCTCGGACCCCCCACGGACGGGCGCAGGCACAGCCCTGACCGAGCCAGCGGCCTCCCCCAGCCATACACCGGCCTACCAAGCCCGGGATGGCCGGCATCGCCCTGCGGACAGCCATGGCGTGCCTTCTGCCTTGCCCTCCGCTTCCCCCCCCCGCCGCCGCGGCTGAGGGGCAGGAGCGCTCGGGAGACCTTCCAGCCCCCGCCTCATCCCCCATTACCCGTGATTTGATCGCCCCGCCCGGGCCGGCCGGGGGAGGCCGCTCAGCGCCACCGTCCCCGCCGCCGTCCCCCAGCCGGGCGGCAGCCCGGGGAGGCCGCACCGACCCCAGGCGGCGGCGCTAGGGGCCGGCCCTGCCTCTCCCCCGCGACGCCGGGCCTGCGACGCGTGAGCAGCGGGCGGGCCGGGCGGCGAAGGGCCGGGCCCGGGCCCAGGGGTGAAGCCGGGCCTTTCCCGGCAGCGGCCCCGGGCCTTCCCCTGCCCTCAGCTCGGCCTCGGGCGGCGGCGGCGGCGCGGGGCGGAGCGCGGCGGAGGCGGCGGAGAGCCGTGACGGCCCGGGGCTGCGCCAGCGGATCGGGAGGCGGTGGGCCGCCGGCGGGATGGCCTTGGTGCCCTACGAGGAGGGAGGCGGCTGGGGAGCGCGGCAGCTGCACAGCCCCTGGGCCACGTACCGCTTCGCCGGCAGCACCATCCGCCTCCGGCAGGACTGGCGGCGGCTGGGGGTGGCGGCCGTGGTCTGGGATGCGGTAGGTGTTCGCCCCAGGTGGAATGTTTCTGTACTCGATGGCTGCCCTGGCTTTCAGAGTGACCACAGAGAATTATTTAACACTGAATTATCATAGAATCACAGAATGGTTCGGGTTGGAAGGGAGCTTAAAGATCATCTGTTTCCACCCCCCCTGCCCTGGGCAGGGACACCTCCCACTAGACCAGGCTGCTCAGAGCCCCATCCAGCCTGGCCTTGAACACCCCCAGGGATGGGGCAGCCACAACTTCCCTGGGCAAATTGTTAAGGGAAGGCGTTTTTCCTATGAGATTTTCTTATTTTTTTACAAAAAAGTTAAACTCTGCTTTACCTTTTTTTTTTTTTTTTCTTCCCCCTTCCCTCTCTTAAGAGATCCTGGGGGACTGCAAGGGAAAGAGGCTACCTTAAACCCTGCATGGCCAGTGCCAAATACAGGAAATAATAATTCTGGTTCGCTCACAGAACTCTCACCCATTTCTTCACAGCACCCTGCGATGTTTGCTTAACGCCCTTCAGAGCACAGCAGGGATCCTGCTGCTTGTAGCCGTCAGGGAGTGCTGATAGGCTTTATCTTGGCAATAACAACCATCCAAACCAGAGGGGTTTGTGGTGGGCCCAAGGCTGCAGGTCACAGCACCACTGTGGGAATCCAAGGGCTTCCCAGTCGGTTGTGTCTCTGTCCGGACACAAATGGCACTTTTACCTCTAGTTTTAAAGAGCAAGCGTAGCAATTTTAGCAAACTCCTCATATGAGTCTGTGCACAGGGCTGTTGGTCTTTCCCAACATTGGCTTTGACAGAACTTGCTACAGAGAGAGTGCCTTATCAAATTTCTGTAAAAAACACATTAGATAACAACCATATTGAAGTGTTATTACTTTACTTTTCCTATGTCCGTCCCGACAACATGCCAGTGTTGTGCAGAAACCTTTTGAAATACCACACTAGATACTATGAAACCTTATCCTGGACTTTTGCAATGCTGTGTTCATTCACTAGTGTTTGACAACCCCAGCTTTTCCTTTCCAAATGCAACTCTCTTTGCCTCCTGTTACATTTGGGGATCCAAGCCCTGTAACCACATGCAAGTTGTAGCCTCTGTGGTTCTTTTTTCCCATCTGCCTGTAAAGTCTTCCATAAAACTCATAAAAAGACTATACATGCACACAGGAGGCAGAGAAGGGCTGAACAAAATCTTACTGCAGACCTGAAGTGCCCGACCCTTCCCATAACCTTCTCTCTCAGTGTAAATCAGAAATCCTGTGTTTAGTATGACTGAAACGAGCCCTGTGCTTAATTGCCATTTTCTTTTGGTTTAGGCTGTTGTCCTGTGTACTTATCTGGAGATAGGAGGCATTGATCTCAGGGATCGGTCTGTGATTGAGCTGGGAGCTGGGACTGGATTGCTGGGAATAGTGGCCACGTTATTAGGTAAGGGCTTTTTTGTTTCCTTGTTTAAAGCAATTTACAACTGTAGTAAAACTATCACTTTTACATCTACATGCCCGGTATAGAAGTTAGCACCAAAGCTACATATGTGGACTGTGATGTTTCCTGAGTCATCTTTCTTTCTTGTTAGACTTCAGAGCCTGCTGCGTTATTTATTGTAGCGATGGTGCCACTGCAGTTTACTTTATGGTGGGACCCTGTTAAGGCTGACGCCTGTTACCATGGTGCTCAGCTCAGCAGCATTCAGTTCTGCAGCTATTCTCCCCCAGGGAGCAAGTGCGGTTCTTCCACTTGTCCTCCTATGCAGCACAGATAAAGCTACAGACAGAAACCACTCTGAGCTTGTGTAAGCCTTGTTAGCCTATCTTGCAGACAGGGGAATCAAGGTCTGGAGAAATGAAGTGCTTTGGCTGTGATCTGTCTGTGGCTGAAGCAGGGACTGGGTACTAGGTTAAATTTGTGCAAACTGTCCCAGGTTAACTTTGTAATTCAAAGCTCTTGTGGCTGTGGAAGGTGCCTACCGAAATAATAAAAACAAAGCAGTTTGACAAAATACAATCCTGACACGCAGAGTCACACAGGCATAACTTTTGTCTGATCTGTGAAAGAAGCTCTCTAGCTGCCTCCCTCCCACTGAACAAATACAGAATTGGAGCAGGTTAATTGTAACAGTCCCTGTAACTCGCTCTGTTGTCACCTATGGAAAGGCAGAAAGTAACTCCTATACTTTCATGCATTAAAAAAAAGCTCCAGAAAACACTTTTTGTTCCCTACCTAACTTAATTTTCATGTGGAGTACACTTTATACTCTTAAATGACTGTTGAAGGGTAGGATGTATGTAGATAGTGGACTTTTTGCTTGTTTTGTTCCTTTGTTTGTTTGTTTTTAATCAGGCAGTTCAGGGGAGTTGTTAATGTTTAACAGGAAGTAAGGAGCCTGCTTGAATTAAAAGCATTGTATTCCAAATGCTATATTTATAGACATTGATTATCTGTCTGAGACATATTCTCCTGTTCTGCCTAGGTGCTCGTGTTACCATCACAGACAGGGCGGCAGCACTGGAGTTCCTGGAGTCAAACGTACAGGCTAACTTACCTTCTGAACTACGTCCGAGAGCTGTGGTGAAGGAACTGACTTGGGGAAAAGACCTGGATAACTTCCCTCCAGGAGCATTTGACTTCATCCTAGGTGCAGACATCGTTTATCTGGAAGAAACTTTTGCAGAACTGCTTCAGACGTTGGAGCACCTGTGCTCAGAGCAAACTGTGATTCTTCTTTCCTGTCGTATCCGGTATGAACGCGATCACAAATTCTTGAAGATGCTGAGAGGCCGTTTCTCTGTATATGAGGTCCACTATGATTCCAGTAAGGATGTTCATATCTACAAAGCGCAGAAGGGCAGTCGCAAGGATGACTTTTGACTCTGTGCTTTGTTAGTAAACCACTGATGCTGTTCAATCCTCCCCTTGTTTCTACTCAATACACTTGTTCCTAAGCATATAATTGCAGTTGTGTTATTTCACTGGCTTCTTGTTCTGATGGTCTTGTCTGATCACTTGGTCTGATACAGCAAGGATTGTATTTCTGTTCCGCATAGTGAACCTCTGCTTCACTTCTCAGTAGAGTTGCATAGGGTCTTCCACTGACTTTTTACTGATGGTAAGTTTTGAAACTGATTTAAGTTGCAGAAATCTCCAGACATCAAAAATGTAATCAAAAGATCTGTTGTTTAAAATCAAGCCACGCTTAATTTCTCAGTGTGAAACTGAGAAATAGATTAGAGTGAGTTTTTTTCCCCTTACAGCTTCCTTAACTCGAGAAAAGTAAAAGTGGATGAAATATAAGCTAAGACTCCAGTTCTAAATGCTTTAACTCTTTAGGCCTTCTGCATCTTAAAAGTTGTGGTAAAAGAAGCCACTTAAAGGGCAAAACCAACAAAGCTGCTATAAAGTTGTCCTATTGCTGTCACTGCTGCATTGAAGAGGCATAGGGAAACAGAGAGCAAGATGTGTGTGTGGGGGTGGGCTGGGAATCAGTACTGCCGAGTAAGCCAACTTAGAAATCAGTGGTGTTTTTACCTGACTTGCAAGCGTGGAGGCTCTGCCTGCAGTACCAAAGCAGTCGTGGTTCTTGGGTTGTCCCTAACAAGACAACTTTCCCTCACATGGATCAAGGCTTCTTGCAGCAGATACACGTGCACATGGGCCAGCAGGGAAAGTGAAACAAGTAGACTCAAACTATTCTTTAAATATCAAATCATTCACTGACTCTTGATGTACCGATAAATAATCTTCTACTTGCTGCCTTTGTTTGTGGCTCGCTCTGTCTGAGAGCTGTTATGTAGAAGAGGACGGTGCTGCTGTAGTCTTTGTAGCTGGGGGAGTACTTATTCATGTATTACTTGTGACCTTGGGGCAGAGTCTAGATTTTGGCATGCTTTCTGTGCACAGTGGGAGTTAGGGGCTGTTCTAAGTAACTGATTTCATACCTGGAGCTTGTAAAAGCACCCATGTTTGTTTATCCCACAAGATCCTATGTGAAAAGTACTGCAGCCCGGAATCTGGCTCGCACCAGCAGCAAACTTTCTTCTCTTTCTAGTGGTGGAAGAATGAAACTGGTGAAAACAAAGTCCAAAGACAGCTACACTTCTAAATGCAGGAATTGCTATAGTACTTTTTTTTTTTTTGGTGGATGTGGAACTTTTTTATTTATTTAAACTTAACTTACAAAGCCCCGGGTCAGGTTTAGAATTGAAGAGTGTGCATGTCTTTGCCACTGGCAACAGCAAACACCAGCAGCTGCTTCAGGCCGTGGACATTAGGAGCTCTTTATCACTTCTGCTTCCATCAAACTTCCTACTGGAAAAGATGCGGAGTGTCTGTGGTCCAGAAGTGACGTGCAGACTGTAATCTGGAAATGACACATTTATCGTTAGAGCTCCCACAAATGAGGCCCGAAGGTCTTGTGCTTCATCCCTGACGCATCTCTCACGTGTTTTCAGCTAAGTTCCTTGGCTCTGGACTCAGCTTGAGAGTTGCTGCTCTAAAATACTTTCTTACAACAGTATCCCCAGAAGCCACATGGTGTCACTAAAACAGTACTTACGCAGCTGGCTGGGAATCTGCAGTCTGAAACTAGAGTTGAAGTCCCTTTGAGGGAAGGAAGAGAGCACCTTTAATTAAAACCAGAACACGATACGAGCTTTAATGTGCCAGACATGTCTTTTTCAGCACTATTAACAGGGTCAGCAATGTTTGAAAAAAATTACAAGCTCTCCCCACTCTCTTAGAGTGTGGCTGTTAGGTTCTCACCACTCCTCTTCCTTTTCCTCCCCATGGGTGTTTCCTTGTCTCCGAGCTCATCCGTGGTCACTGTATGTTAGGCTCCCCGCGGGCTGGAGCTGGCAGAAAGCAGCGTGCTGGTGCTTGGGCTTGTGAGAGTGTGGACTTGGCGCCTGGGGACAGCCTGCAACCTGGCTGTGCCCGGCCCTCGCAAGAGGCTGCAGCTTGCGCTGTTGCCATAGTAGGAACAGGCTTGAAAAGCCCGCTTAAATAGCACAAGCAAAGCCCAGAGTAGTACAGAATAAAGCCTGCTGCAGCAACCTACACACTTGTGAGAAGGGAGCTTTGCTCCAGGCCTTGCTTCGATGGTCGCAAAAGTTTTGTACTTTTAAAACAAATCAATGTAATTGCATCTCTTTCTAATTGTTTAGCAGCTTTCAGTGTCCGCTTTCCCACTGCCGCTGTTACAGTCTGTAGCCTTCCTCATGCTGGAAGAGACCAGACTCGGCTTCTTTTGCTGGGTTGCTGTCGCAGAGCAGCCGTATACAACCCTGAGGAGAATGTTTGAAGGCTGAAGCAATGCTCCTGCCCATAAGTAAATACTTGTGGAGAAAAGTGTGAGATGACACTGGTGAGCGCCTTGCCCCTGACCTGCAGAGCTGAGCTCTTGGTGGCCCCTCCCCAGCACAGCAAGTGGCACCCCCTCAAAGGGACACCTTCTCCACTGACTGCTACTGGGGTACAGGCGCTCCTTTAGATTCAGGAGACCAGACCCAGGAATATTGTGGTTAGGCCACCAACACAAGCACATTAGTTCTGGTTGCTTTTTAAGCTACGGTGTTCAGGGGCAGGCACCAGCCGTGAGAACGTAACTCGTCTGTAACCTACAGCCCATTCCCGCTGGGCAGTGCCAACATCCACCCGCACAGGGACTGAGCAGCGCTTTCTGTTGTCCCAGGCTGGGCTTCACAGCTTTTTTATATTCTTATCACACATCGCTTCAAGGGAGATGTCAGGAGGGAACCAACACCAGACGTGCGGGAGAGAAGCAGCAGAGGCGTAATTGCCCAGTGAGTGAGCAGAGAGAGCAGCCCTCCGCGATGACACCTGCAGACTCTGGTGTCCTGACCAATTGGTCCCCGAGCTCCCGCTCCAGCATGAGATGATGCATGGTAATGCTTCAGCGGCTGTTTGGCAATTACACTAGCGCCCTGCCAGAGCGCTTTTTGTCACCCTGTTCATCCCAACACTAGTGAATCACAGAACAGTGGGGGTTGGAAGGGACCTTCAGAGATCATCCAGTCCAACCCCCCTGCCAGAGCAAGGTCACCCAAAGCAGGTTGCACAGGAACGTGTCCAGGAGGGTTTTGAGTATCTCCAGAGAAGGAGACTCCACCGCCCAGAGGGCAGCCTCTTTCAGCGCTCTGCCACCCTCAAAGTAAGGAATTTTTTCCTCATGTTGAGATGGAATTTCCTGTGTTCCAGTTTGTGCCTGTTGCCCCTTGTCCTGTCACTCACTGGACACCACTGAAAAGAGTCTGGCCCCATCCTCTTGACACCCGCCCTTTAAGATGTTTATAAGCATTGATGAGACCCCTCTGTCTTCTCCAGGCTAAACAGGCCCAGGTGTCTCAGCCTTTCAAGACTGCGTGATTCTCCTTTGGGTGGTTCCTTTGCATTGCTCCTGTTTTGTAACAGATGATGCGAACTCATCTGCAGGGAGGATGTGTTTGGGCACGGGTCCCTGAGTAGTGGGGCAATGCATAAACGGTCTCTTAAGAAATGAAATACTCACCCCAGGGAGAGGATCCAAGCCACAGGGAAGTGACCAGGTAAGACGTGAACACGTTGCGAGATTGTGAAACCATCCCTGAAACGTGCCTTTCTGCAAGGGAGCAAACTTCTAAAATGTCATTGCAACTAAAGTTGTGTTTGATTAAGACATGGAGTATAGATTTCAGCTCTGTATCTTATGGACAAAGAGCTTCATGGCGCAGCAGTGTTAGAAGAACCAGGTTTACCAGCTGGCCTACTGACTGCACAGGGATCTGTGTTACCAGATTCTTCCAGTGCGAAATTCAAGCCAAACTGCGTTTTTCTCTCTGTTTGGGATTCTCCCTCATTAGTGAGATGTGGATTTTTCTGAGCAAGTATGTGAATGGCATTATGAAAATGCTCAGCTGCGAAAACCACAAAATCCCAGCCATAATGAGCTGACCTTTCTGCTTCCCCTCGACTTCACTGGAGGTGTGGTTACCTCGGTGCCGAATTTGTTCTTCTGGCTTTCAGCCCAGCGTTTGGATCCGGCCTCGCAGACGACATAATCGGGTTGGGATCCTTGCAGTGTTTCCTGCCTTCTGTTCTGCTCTGTTATTAACACCAGTAGTAGCTGGTTTACAGGAATGCTTAAAAGTGGGAAAGACAGCATATTTAAACTGCAAAAGGGAGAAGTCTTGCACACATTATTAATCAACGGAACTAATTGCCAGCAGAATGGATACTGGAAAGCAGGTTTAAAAATATCAGAAGTGGAAGAGAAACCTTGTTTTTCAGGACTTAGCCTCTCGCTAATCTAATTCAATTTAATTAAGATTTAAAAAGCTTTCCCTTTGGGGAAAGTATCTCATGAATACTCACAGCAGGCCACAGATCATGAGAGGACACCATAGTCTGCTTAAAATATGCCTTTCCCCATATTCCTATCTAGCTGCCATTTGCCACTAAATTCGTGTAAATGGAACACCCTGCTCAAAAAAGAGACTTTGTAGAGTTTTTTAAAGCATGTTTATGTGACTGCACATAAATGTTTGTGTAAAAAGGGAGTTATGACAGTTTATACCACAAAGGTTACAGTAAGAAAAAGCACTTCTTTATGACAATAATTCACAAATTCACAAGAATCACTTTAATATACAAAGCAATTACTACCATTCTGAAACACAAAGCAGCTAATATGTACATAGTGTTAATAAAATGCATTATAACCCAGTACAATTTTTTTTTTAAAACACAGATAAAGCACAAAAAAAATAAGTAAAAAAAAACCAAAACAAAACAAAACACAACAGGGATGTTCCTAGACTTTTGGGGAAATGTAAATAAGAATTTATTTTCCCCCAGTAATGGATTTCATTTAGTCTTTTTAACTTCCACAAGTACGTGGGAGTCGAGCTCTAATACCCTGTTCTGTGCTGACATGGTGTGGGTAAAGAATCAGAAATGCAGATGAGGTGAACTTACTCTTTCCAGCTTACATTACAAAGGGAGAATAAAAACCCTTGCTCTGGAAGCTTCCCTGAAAAACATTGTTCCAAGACAATTTCTAATTATAAATCCAAAGTAGAAATAACTCATTTTTGAAGTGAGCAACTGATCTGCGGACAAGTCTGTGGAGGGGCTGGCTGCCAACTAGCACCTCTTCTTGCCCTGTTCCCCATCCCGTCCTTAGAAGTCCATGTAAGCAGCACAGTTTCAAATCTCAAACTCGAAGTCCTAGAACTTTTTAAAATTAATGTTTTAATATAAATAAAGGTCATTACACACAAAAAAAAATGGAGTGGCACCTGGATAAAACACAACTTGTGGAGAGCATCAGAACATCCGTAGTTCTTAGGAGCGGCCATTTCCAGGTAACTGACTGGCTCATGGCTGTCCTTCCCCACCCCTCGCTCAGCTATCCCCTAATTTAGAGAAATACACAGCTCAGGCTGAGACTGAGTGAACCGACGGCTCCCAAGTCATGAGTACAGTAAGTGGTCAGCTTACGAAGTGTGCCAACCGTGGATCATTACAGCCTGTCCCTGTCCCTCTCCCTGCCAGCACACGGCTCCTGAGGACAGCTGGACTTCTCCCGCCTCTCGCTGGTGAAAGCAAGACCTGGACTCACCAATTTGTGTCAGGCAAACCAGCCCGAGCAAGTCTCTTTGAGGACCAGAGCTTACATACGTTTAAAAAACACATTCCAAGGCAAAACACTTGAAACGCAAACCCTCTTCACCAACTGGATCTGGTTCCTTTTCCCCCAAAGCTGTACAGACGTAAGCCATATCCATCCACAGACCTGAACCTGTCACAAGCACACAGTAGATAGGTTTCCAGCACCCTGTTTCTCTCCATCAGCCTGGCTCCTCCCAGACCGACTGAGCTTCACGATACATTCAGGTTTCTGCAAAATCAGTGTCTTTTACAGCTAGCAAATTCAAAAGCTCAGGGAAACACGTTCCCAGGCACAGTACAGAGAAACATCAATGTACTGTATGCTTTTAAAACCTGCTCACAGTGACAGATTACAGGGTTACGGCTAAATTATCATTGTTTCTGGGGGGGGGAAAAAAAAAGGTGGTTGTGCTTTTTTTTATCTTTTAAAGCAGGGTGACACATTGTCAATGTACCTTTATTTCCTGGTGTCAAAGAACTGGAAAGCATCCTGATTTATTTTCTTGGAATGCAGCTTGTAAAATTCGCAGCCAAATCTCAAATTAAGAAACGGGGAATAAAGTGACTGAAAAACAGTGTAGCTTTCCTTCCAAATTAACCTCCTTTTCCCACTTGGGATCACTGAACTAGTTCTACTCTAAAAATAATTTCCCATCCATCCCGTACGTACTGCTCTGAGACACCACACGCTTAATTCTTTCCAGCCTCCAGTACTGGCAGTTCAGATCTCCTGCCATTTTGAAGCAACGCCTGCTGGACGCCAGGTGCTCATCAGCAAGTTAAATTTGTGAAGGAGTCAACCACCGTGGGGAGAGGAGCGAATCGTGTGCAGGCAGCAGGATTACAACAATTGTGCCGGGGAGCTTCTCAAGCAAACCCAATTGCTCTTCATTTTTTTTTTTTGTTCTGTGTTTTTTTTTCTTTTTTTTTTTCCTTAAAAGTGCACATTTTAATTAAACATTTACAAAGAATATAGTGTAACAAAAATAAATACATGACCTTTTGGTTAGATCATTGGCAAATGTTACATCACTAACCAGCTTCAGGGTGAAAAAATGACAGCAAAAAACAGGGTCTCAGAAAATCAATGAAACCCTCTATGAATTGTCATAGATTTGCAACGACTGATAATGAACTTGCTCTGATGGGGAGACTTGTCTTTATTTTAACCCACAAAAAGCACTGGCTGTCTGTCATAAATTAAAGAAATAGAAAACAGAAAAGCAGAGGCCAGTTATTGCTAACAGATGACTACCTGCAGCTGCAGTCTACTGGAAGCCCAGATTTAAAAGAAACCTGTAGAACAAATTTAGATCAGAAACTATCATCAGGGCTGTTTTTCCTTATTAAATCTAACTTCTTTTTCTTTTTTTTTCCTGAGCCTCTTAATGATTCCAAACACCCCACCGATTTTCTGATCAACGTAAAAGTACCAGAGAAGACCGTGGTCTGCAATGCAGATGCCGACTACAGCAGAGCCAGAACCTAGAGGTGCCTGTCCAGCCCTGGCGAGCACCACGGGCTAAAACTGTGCTTTCGGACACAAGCTACGGTGCTGGCAATGACCCGATTCTGGTGAAATCGCTGCTTAAATAAAAACGCATCGCCACTACCCCAGGAGGAAAACAGAAGTCTTACCAGTGGTTCCTTTAGAAAATAACACCTTAACGACCTTTCCAATTGTTTTGCCTTTGATATATAGCTGCCAAAGAGAAAAAGCACAAAAGTGAATTACTGGGGGGGGGTGGGGTGGGGTGGTGGTTGTTGTAAAACAACTGTTTACGTAATTTCAAAAATCTCCATCAATAAAAAAACAAACAAACAAAAAAAAAACCCTCACAAAAGCGATGAAAGATGAAATAAAATTCTTGAAAATGGATAACTGAGAAACAGCACAAAACAAATTAGTAATAAGCGCTAGAATAATGCAGCCCAGAACTACTGGGGCAGGGGGAAGCTTTCACACACACACGCACACATCCACACACACCCAGACACACACAGAAAAGTAAAAATTTTTTCTGACCTCCATATACTATAATACTCAGCATTCCTGACTTAAAAGCTCTCAGAGCTGTAGATTATATACTGTGTGTATATATATATATATGTACATATATTATACATATGTATTTTCCAAGAATATCTAAATTAAAAGAGCACCTCTGACAATATCTTAACTGCCTGATCGGTGCTGTTGTTTTGCAAAATAATGACATTACAAAAATTATATTTCAAATCAATTCTTGTTTATTATGAACATAATGGATCTAGCCCTTTCTAACCCTCTCTTCAGGTAAAACAGGCTATCAATTCTTGAAAACTCACAACCGTGAGATATAAAACTAACCCTCCCTCTCCCCTGCCAGCATAATTTCCGTCCTACTTCCGAATGGCCTTAGTTAACAGAAGCTGATTACCCCAGCCTCACTACTTGGTAAATAACGTATGAATGGATTCCTGTGTCATATTCTTTCCCTTTTTGGGTCAATACGAATAGTAAAGCATGTATGGGTAACTCTAGCCAGCCCTCTACTTGGTCTAATACTTTTTTTATTATCGTCATTTAAAATTTCCATTAAAGAAATTCAAGTCCCTAAATCCTCAGTGCAGCATAAATAAAAATAGAGACTCTTGCAGATCCCTATTTACTTTAAAAGAACGTCCTTTTTCTTAGTGAAACGTTATTTCCTAACAAGGTCTAGACTAACAGCACTACAGACTACTCACAGACCACGCACAAACCGGTAACACGGGTCTCCTCTCGCTGCCGCGCAGATTTGCACCGACCCTGTATTAGAAGAACCCCGTCTGGGTACCGGTTTGGGCTCCCTGGTCCACTGGGCTCCCAGGCTTTGTGCTGAGCGACTCTCCGCAAGCGCTCGGCAGTGCTCATCACCCGCCAGGAACAGCTCTCAGACCACAGCCAGCCTCACGCAGCTTCACCGCAAAACCTCCAAGTTTTTGCAAACAGGTGTTTCTACAAAAGCAACAGCCTTAAGGTAGGCACGTACAGCCTTTTCCGTGTTTCTCAAAGCTGGAGGAACCATTCCAAGTAACTGTGTGAATGAGGCCATCATGATTTTCATGTTTTACAAGAATGACTCCTGTGTCATCAACACTTCTACTCAGCACCGGTTATGAAAAACTGGTCACCGTTGTATGTATTTGTATTCTCTGACTTTAGGAATCTAACAATTTTTTATAAAAGCATTGCTGAGAATTTAGGGTCGTCTTTAAATTTGCATTGCAAACTAATAACTTCATCTTCCATTAAATAAAAACATGAAAATCAATTCTCTACGGCAGATAAAAACAGACCATTTATAAAACCCCTCAAAACTTGTGAAAATTAATTCTTTCGTAATTCTGATACTTATGTTCTCTTCTTGAAATACAAACATAATTTGAAATTATTGATAAGTGTAGATTTAACAACAATGCTACAAGTTTAACCCTGCTCCTTTTAAAGTCTCTTGGAAACTGAATGCCCTCTCAAATGAGAAAACCAGCACTTTTAATACTGCTTAGCTGTTTGAGACTCAACTGCCCAGAGTCTTCCAAATGTTCTTCTTGTAACGTTATATTGATTGTATAACCTTTTAGACGCTCATGTTTGAATTTCATCTTAAAAACAGGCAGAGTGAATGGGAAAAAAATATTAGCTAATACTTTGCTAGAGGCATTAGTACAGACCAGAGTCTTATTCGTATGTCTCTATACATAAAAGTTTGACCAGAAGCCCAAAGTAAACTTACTCCGTCAAATGACCCAAGTTAATTTATCAAGAGACTGGCTTCAGAGGGCCAGTAAACAAACTGCACATGATTCTTTTTGACACAATCTTTTTGACAACTTCTTGACATTCTTTTTTGCTTCTTTTTGAGCATCACTCTTTTGAAGTCCTAATCCTTAGTACAGAGTTGTTTTTAAATATGAACTACCTTTTTAACAATGTAAATCTGGGAAAGATCACATTTTCTCAGTGCACACAAAACATTTGATCTCGCAAGTGTCTGAGGCACATGAGTAGTTTTACTTACGGGAATAAATTATTTGGTAAATCTGACCCTTTAGATGAAAAAATACTCTGAATAAATTAAGAATTTAGCTAGCCTGGACAGGTTCAAATAATTAATATTGTCCCTTGTGAAGCAAAAGTTGGAATATTTGTGTTTGAAGTCCTCTTCAATATTTGAGGTTGTCCTGGTAGTTGTCATACTGTGATTTAATTTATGCACGGAAGGCAGCCTCAAAGTTTGAAAAAGAATCCAGCAAACCAGGCTGATGTTTCCACTGAGTACAATAATTTCCATTACACAAGACAGTGGTAGGGAAATAGAAATACAACCTCACTAATTGAGAGGACTTGGGACACAGACTATACTGTCATCAGGGAGTACGGACGTGGAGTTGGCCATGCTTCAACTGCTTAGTCGTTCTGCATACGAACAGGTAGTGCTTTCATGTGTTACCCTTGCTTACTACGTAACTGTTATTGAAACACCACTATTGTACCTTTTTCATTCTGAATTCCTTTCCAATCCAAATATCATTTCCCAGTCAGTATCCTATGACACTGGTGTTGGCTTTTTGTGCATTCAGAAGGCTGAACACATTCGCACACATAAGCTTCGAGAAGCAACAACTGACCAGTGAAGCTCATTTCAATGCATTTGTTTCTGAGGTATGGAGAAGTTTTTACTGGTCCAGGAGGGCTTAATACAGACTACAAATCAAAACCCCTCCTGGGCTAGTTTGGAAAAGGTATGTTATCTCCACACCAAGAATGTGACTGTGAAGCGCCTGTCATTTGGCATGCCGCTTAGCCGTGTATTTTCATAGTTCATAATGAGTGTGTGAAACCAATTTGGCAACCATTGCTTCTTCATTGCACCATGCATGCTCCACATATGTGGCCCACAGTTCTCTGGACCAAGAGGCTGGGGTGGTTCTGTCTCTAAGGCAGTGGAAAGAGCTCAGCACAAATTCCTGAAATCGTTACAAAAGGACCCTCCCCACAGCAACTTCCCAAGCGACCACTGTTACTCCTTGAAGAGGATGGGGAGATGAGAAAGAAGCCTGTTCTTCTTCTTCACGCTGAGACTGATGATGAAAATAATCTTGTAGGGGGAGAAGTGGAGGCAAGTACTTGAACATTCACAGTTTGATGCAAAGCACAGATGAAGTATATTCTGTAGTTGCTTCAGGCAGTTTTGCGCATAGAAAAAAAGAAATGTTTAGAAAATAAAAAGTTTACTTTGTCTTTCTGGGTATAGCCAGAATCAGTCTCTATCCCACCTGGACAAGTGAAAATGGGAATCCAAAATTAATCTGATTTGTGGCAGTAAAGGTCCTTAAGTGCTTTCAACTCCTCAATCAGTGTCTTGTTTTGGTTTTCAAGCACAGCCACTCGATTTTCTAGACATTTCACATACTCCTTTTTCTTCCTGCGACATTCACGTGCTGCCTCTCTGCAAAGCAAAAAAGGCCATTCAAATCCAGAACAATTAGTTGCAGACATGGACGACTTACCTAGTACTGCCATTTTTAGAATGCAGAGGTATTGTTAAGAAATGCAAGTTACGAAAAAGGGCCGAGTTCATAACAATTGCTCACCACAAATCACACGCTCAAGATCCACAGATCATTTCAACACGCAGAACCCAGTAAGTCAGCACCAATAAAACTCTGCTTCTATGAGAAAAGGATCCTACTCAATGACAAAATTCTGCTTGCAGGATTGCAAGTCGAATGCTGCTGCAATAATTTCATTGATTTTATTATAATAAATAGATGAATATTAAAAACATAGGTGAGACAAATGTTCACCTATTAATCTCTTTATAGTCTTAACTCTTCCCTTTGCTGCAGTCCAAACAAATACTAATGGTCAGGATGCTCAACTGGTGCAAAAAAAGCTGTATTTAGAGCATTCATATATTTGCTCTTGAGCCACACTTTCATTTTAGTAATAATGTCTGCATCACTGCAATAATATAACAACTGGAATTAAAAAAATCACAAAATAAACAGTCACTAGCAACTATATAATTCTTTAGTCTGTCATGCCAAGAACGTGGCAGCACTAATGTGCTGAAGCAGATCTCGAGACAGTCAAACTTCTAAGGCTTGCTTGTAAAGACTGAGCTGCCTGTAGGTAACTTGGTGACATACTAAGAACACCAACGAAAAATGCCTGAAAGGTGTTAATGTGCTGCTGAGCATCCTGAAGGCAGTAACATCACGGCAGAAGCTATCCTGCACAGCAACAGTGATGGTACCGATGTGCAAAGTGAGCATGAGGCTAAATGCCGCAGGTGGATGGGAGTCCGGGCAGAGGGCTCTCCTCCTGTAATGCAGCCTGTCGAAGCAACACAGCAGATACATGTAAACGTACACGCTTGTCTGCCCTGAACCTTTCGGTGCAAAGCAGAGGAGCTTCAAAAGAAGAGTCTGAGTGTCCCTTCATTGCAAATACTACATAGATCGGTGATACTCTCAATGTTCTGGGAAATGAGAGGACAAAATTGAACCCAGCTCTCCTGCTTAGCAGGTAAACAGCAGCTGTAGTACTAGGACCTACCTGGTAAAAAAAACTCTAAAAGTAATTTTTGAAATTCAGCTCCACAAATGACACAGGATGAAGAAAATCCAGTCTGTATGCCCTGAAAAGACTCAAGTATTCATTTATCACTCCTACAAATACAATTGCACGTGCTTGGAGCACTTCAGTGAGCCATGTGCAACATTTAGAATTTAAGTCATTTTGGGCTGTTACTCGTTTCACCAAAAAATTAAGTACTACTGGATCAGGAGTGCCTCCCAGTGCAAACTACTAACTTGTCTTCTTGGGTGACAACTTCTTTCTTTTTGTGATATTTGAGACAGCTTGAGCTTTATATTAAGCCACCTCAAATCTGTGTGCGTTAGCTATTCATTACGAACAGCTAGAGTTATACTGAATTACAAGAGAGCTTTTAAAATGTAAAATTTACACAGAAAATTTGCACAATAATATCTATGAATATTTACACTATAATCCTGCAATAAGTACTACCTTACCATCTGCCTCTCTCTATCCCTTTCCCCTGCTTTGCAAATATCTATTAAGCCAGCAGGCCAAAGGCACCACATGCAAATGATACTGTTGCAGAAGCTGTCAATTTACATCAAACAGGGGTAATTCCCCATTGTTTTTCTTGGCTTTCACAAACACAAAAGCTTTCTTTCACTGGAATAAGATTGCTGACTAAACGGGAGGATTCAGAATGCTAATTAAATTTTTCTCAAATGCAAAGTCTGAAAGGGTGATGTCTACTATTCACTGATATCAGGAAAATATATAAAAAGGGGAGATGGGTGACATTCTGTACAAAAACCTTTTAAAAAAGTGAACTCTGCTGTTCAGCATTATTTACTCCATTTAAAGACCCTCAGACAAGCACTGGGTCTGCTCATGTAACTTTCTATTGTGTTCACAGTTTAGCAATCTACAGAAGATAAATGCACCTGTACATCATAAGAATTTTTTCAGACTGACAGCTGAAGTAAACCGTCATTTCATGGGGCTTCCCCTCCTCAGAGGGAAGGGATGCGCGGCTGTTTTCCCAGTGTCAGGGTGTAACACGCAGGCTTAAATCCATGGCTGCAGATGGGAGTTCAAGCTTGGTGTGATGGGTCAGTTCAGGCCAGTCCCACAGCAGTAGGCGCAGGGAGCATCATGCCCAACTTCTCTCCGCTGCTCCCTTCCTTCACTGCCTCCACCAAGCCCCACCTCCGTAGGCTTCGCTGTTCCTCCTCACACACTAGATCCCACAGGGTCAAGTCTCCTCACTTTTTCTCTCTCTCAGCCCCTCTGCTGCCATTACTGGCTCCACAAGACATGGAAAGGAGTAGCTGCTCGTTTAGCCTTCCCTTAAGTATGTCAGCCTCCAGAGGATAAAACACAAAGGGCAAGCAGCTAAAAAGAATAAGTGAGACAATCAAGAAAGCACTCATGAAGAGTGCAGGTGGGCCAGAAGGTTAAGGTAAAGAATCCAGGAAAGGAAACTGCATGAATGCATTACCACAAAAAAATGAACTCATCTCAGTGTTTGTAACATTATTTGCAGTCATACAAGTCTCTCACCAATGACTTTTATCCTTACGGCAACAAACAAATTCACACACCTCACAGAATGAGTCTGACACCTCTACTTAAGGTTTCATAGTCACAATGCATGGCATTAAGAGATGTGCTTCTCTGCTTTGCATCCTTACGTAAAGGCAAATTCTTCAGAAAGCGTTTCATAAAATGACTGAGAAAGATCAGGATTCTTAGTGCTTAACGCTCTAGTTCTATGCTCAGCTCACTGGAAAAGAAGGTGATGTAAATGCACATGCCTGTTCTTCATTAGACGCACTTCTCTCTTCCGCGCGGCCTCTTCTGCTGGCTGGGTTGGAAGTGCTGGAGAGGATGCCATGACTACGCCTGGTGCAATGGTGCTGGTAGGGGCAGTGCGAATCTGGTAGGTCTGCACATCTCCGGAGGCAGCTGAAAGACACAAGGGGACATGATGTCCATTTGGTGACAGTGCTGTTAAACACGGTGCAAAGAGCACCTAGTCATCTATCTAACCACGCACTCTGGCTACAGTACAGGAGGGATGACCCATCATCTGGGTCATCACTGCTATCTCAGTCTTAGTTTATTAACATATACAAGGTTTTGGGCATTCCTGCTGAAGAAGTCTTCACTTGTGCTTGATAACTTGATTTGTTTTGCTGTATTGCTGTGCTGCTTTCTCCCTTAGTATATTTCTTTTTACTTCTCTGATTTTTGGGCAGTTTTGAGAAGATGAAGGATGGCAAACAGTATTTCTGGCTATGCTCCAAATGTCTATCTGCAAAAGGAGAAACTGCATGTGTAAGTATTTGGCACAGAAAAAAGGGTGTAGAAACGTAGCATTTACTCCAACAAGAGAGAGACAGTGCAAACTAGACACAACTTCACTACTTCTCTAGAATGAACAAGGTCTTGGGTTTCTTTTATTTGTTTATCGTAATCTAGGACTGTGTTATATTTGCCTGAGCTTGTAAAAAAATCCAATACCACCTAAAGAAATCACAAGCCCTTAAGAACACAAAACCCAGAAGATCAACACAACAACAGTATTCTTGGCTATGTATTTTCACTGATGCCTGGAGACCTCTTCACTGGTTAACTTTCAAATCACCTGCTTTACAATCATAAAAGCAGGGGTACATGTCTCTGTTATTTTTAATAAAAAAAAATACTAATAAACCAAAACATATATTTTAATACAATAAAGAACACCAGCTTATTCTAAGTTGAAGTAGCCCTGCTTGTTCTAAGTGGTGGGCTAGACAAAACTATCTTGTAAGGCATCTTCCTAAATTATTCGATGATTCTAAGACTCAATGATTACGTACTTTGTGACTCATTACAAAAGCCACAGGAGGAAGAAATTATGACTTGTAATTGAAAAGGGGAAAAAATTACTAATAAATTAAAGTGTCTTTACAGAAAGAATCAAAAAACCTTCTTTCCTAAGTTCAATGCTTCACTTTAAATGTACTATTGTTGCAGATGACTGTCTGGGAGAACTCAACTCTAAAGTGGTACCAGTTTTTGCAGAACATATAAAAAAAATAATTATGTGGACAAAGTGCAGGAAATACAGCATGGAAAACCAAAAATAAATAGATCGTTTTAAGAAGTAAACACAAAATATCCACAATTTTATCAATATGAAGGGAAAGGCTCCAAGAAAACGTGACAAATAGCTTTGTCCAGAATTTCCTTTAATCGTTTTGGAGACATATTTGTGCCAAAGCTGTTATTTCTGTTTCCTGACACATTTGAAGGAGTTAGGTTGGCAACTTCTATCTGCATGGGGAAAATGTTACGCAGAATGACTGGCTGTGAAGTTTCTCACCTTGTACAACAACTTGGTTGCTGGGTACAAGTATCTGTTGTCCATCTGTGGTCTGTGCATATTGTAAAATGGTGGTGCCAGGTTGGGTTGCAGCTGCATTGGTCATAGTCAACGTCTGGAGACCTTGTACTCCATCTGTGCCATTGTTAGACAGCTGTATTGCTCCTCCTTGGGTAATAGCAACTGAAGACCAAAAAAAAATTGACACAGCATTTAAGACACTAATTTACTCAATAACTTACAGTATCAAACCTAGATATGGAAGAATACTCATCTGAGTTCAATCCCTTGAACCCTTATACACCCTCAAATCAGACACACGGCTTTAATGTACATTAAAGAAATCATGCTTTGAAAATAGTTTTTCAATTTTTTGTGAGACTCGTATTTTTGGGGAAGTGAAAAAACACAGCCCAAGTTTCTCTGATAAAAGAGCATCGCACAGAGAAGCTACAATCCTCCCCCAGTGCTTAATTTTTAATTTGTTAGTTAGGATTTTCTTCTTGGTTGGTTTAGGTCTTTTCCTAGTCCATTCTTTTTTCTTCTCATCTGAAATTCCTCTCCTCTTCCATGCTTTATGCCCTTCAGTCTCCTCTGCTGCTATTACTATCCATCTTGTGTTTCACTTTCTTCTTGCTTTGGCATTTTTTTTTCCTTCTGACTGTATCCCCCCTTCTCTACAACTTCCTCCGCACCTTCCTAGCAGTGTTTTCATTCATAAAGGTCCAATTTCACATATTTTTTTTTCCTTCAAGCAGTTCTACTTTGCTGGGGTTTTTTTTCCTTTCTTTCCCTCAATCCTGTCACGCAGGCGTACTGAGACATCACCCCTCATTCATGATTCCACAGAATTTCACTGTGTTCCTATATACAGACACCCCAAAACCTCAAATTGCACAAGCATTTTATTTTACAGTTATGATAAGAAAGCACAGTTAATTACATCAGTTTCAATAAAATTAAGTAGGGTATTAGGTGAAGTGGCTAAGGATTACAGAGAGAGATAAAATTTTAGAGATTTTAAGACAAAGATGTAAACAAGTAGTTCTTTCTCCCTTTTGTATATTTAATACTGGGTTGGTTTGTATGAGACAGCATGTGAATTCTAGTTTTACAGCTGTATCCTCAATCCTTTAACTCAGAGCACTACAGCTATAAAATCTAATGAATAAAGGAAACACAGAAATGTTTATTTATTAAGGATTGTAAATAAGGTTGCTGAAATTCTCATTTTTTCAGGACTTTCTAAAAAGGTAATTGCAGACTGTAACTTTTTTGTATCAATGAGGTTACAATTTTGTGAACCAGGATTAATAATTTGCCAGGAAAAAAAGAAACTTCTGAATTACTTCATCTGGTTCCTGAAGTTAAAAAGTTTACAATAATACTATGGGTCGTTCATACTTTGCCTCAGGATGCACTAGCTGCACTAAGTGGCAAGCAGTCCCAGAATGTTAACTGAACATTTCAAATACAACAGGAATGTTTTTAAAAAGCTTGGTTATCAAACAGTCAAATTAAAGCAATCTTATTTTCACCTCCTGCTTTGTCCTAATCCAAACAGTTATAGAAATAATAGTTCTTCATCTTCTCATCCCCACTTACTAGCACCACTGAGAAATTCAGACTACATACTGTACTGCCCACTGCTGGTTTGGTAAATGGGAGTTGGCACCGTAACAGTGGCGATGGCAGGTGCTGCTGTTTCCTCTTCAGACTTTTCTTCTTCGATCCTTGGCACTCCTGGGGCGTCTGAGGACAAGTCATTCAAAATTTTTCTGGCAAAGACAGTGTGTTGTAGAGATTTTAATAAAAATTAAAAAAAAAAAAAATTAAAAAAAAGTCTATTTGATACATAATGCTGGAGAAAACTGAAAAGTGCAGTAAGCCAGCAAGGAAAATATGGGCGCAGAATGAAAATCCTGCACTATCTTCAAACTGTTATTGGAGAGGATTGTTCCAAGTGCCATGCACAGAGGGGCAAGGCAGCCAGCACAGAACAGCTGTGCTCATCAACACGAGATACCGGTGCGTCTCAACAGGTTCTTCTCAACCCAAGATACAGCTATCACAACCTTCTCTTTGTCTTAAAACCATGCTTCTTTCTTGTCCATTTTTACTTGTTTCCTGCTTTTAGCCACATAAAGATTAGAAGAAAGCAAAATTAGGTAAAAACCTATCTCCTCACATCAGGGGAACTGCTGTGTTTCAGAGACCATAAAGGCCTCAGCCAGAGAGCTGAGTATAAAGAAAATTAGCAGAAATGCTTGTAATGAGCAACCAGTTTATGATCTAACACCTGTCCCAGAGACAATGCTGAATGTTTGAGTAAGTCACACAGTCATGTTTACAGGTGCTCTGCCCAGGAAAGCTGCGAGATTAGCACGGGTAAAGGAGAAAGTAGTTTGTTTAATTACTTCCACCCGTTAATTATCCAAAGCAAAAACTGCTAAAGCATCACAGCTACAAGTCCCACTGAACATGACTGTAAGACTGACCACAGTGCTTACTGCAATTTGCATCATTTAGACCTCAGAGGACTGTCGAGCCCTTTTCACTGCTGCCATATTCTGTGACTGCAAAATGCTACTTAGTTAAAGGGCAATATTTTTTGTCATTCTCCTCATGTTTTCCTGTGGATTTTCACTAGAGCTCGAAGTGTGATGAAGCAAACACAGCTGCAGACCCCAGGCTCCAAGACAACGCTCGTTTCTTAAATAAGGCTCCTAAAGCTTTGGGAGTCCAACCATCTGTATGGAGCTATTTGGGGAGAGCAGTCACTCTGCTAAGCAACTTGACAAACAGAGCTTTGCTGTTGCTGTTTTGACTCCGTGTGCATGCAGGAACCCCAGCATTGCACAAGCACTCACTCCTCTGAGCCAAGCACCGCTTGGACAAATAAAAAACTCCTGCCAGAGAGTTTGTCATCTAGGTATTAGACTAGAAAAACTAGTGGACAAAACAGATGAAAAAATATGGAGATAGCAGGGAGGATGAGGAACAAAACCCAAGAAGCTCAAAATAGAAAAGAAGCTACAGCTCACCACTTTCTAAGTTCATGTCAGATATGATCTGGTGGTTAGAACCTATCTTTGCCATCATAAAGATGGATTTAAGATAGAAGCTAAGGTGGCAGCTTTACAAATATAGAAGCTATGAGGTGACATGGGGAATGCATGGTGTACTTCAATAGCAGGATCCAAGTGGAGTTTCTGAGGAAGAGGTATAGCCCTTCAATTCCATGAACCCATCTGCACCTATCCTGTCTCTGGGGGCAGTTACAGCAGCTTGAATAATGCCAACAAGGAACTCACTAAGCACAGCTGTGGTCTGGCCCAGTCTTACTGACATGACCCCTACACCGGCCCGGGGTCTGAGCTGCGTATACAAGTTTTACAATTACAAAGTTTTGCTGAATCACCAGGATCTGGTTTGAGGACAGAGGCCGTGGTGTGGCATCCGTGCGTGCAAAGGCGTCCATCCCAATGAGAAGTCAGCATGCACAAGTCCCCTCTTCTCAGTGTTGCTGCTTGTTTACTTAGCTCTGTCCTCTCACGATATACAGCCATTCTTCCATATATAGTAAAAGCAAGTGTCTCACTGCAGAAGCAGACTGCAAGGAAGTCTGTGGCAGCTTTGAAGTTAGCAGCACTGCTCCTCACAAAATATTTTCCCAGATCTATTATAGCTAGGGATCTTCACTAATGATTTTCACTATCTTCAGCAGAACAGCCTTGAAGGCTGCTGGAGAAGGTAGAAAATAACCTACAATTGCTATAAAAAAACCATAAATGGGTGACATATGCTTAGGCCTAGAGTCTACCTTATATTTCTAAGGCTATGCTCATAAAGAAAAAAGGAGCACCTGAATTTTCTGAAGCAGCAGGAATCCACAGGTCACTTAAAACCCAACGAACTTCAGAACTGTTCCTTAATGCTATTTAGCATGTTTTAAGCATGAAAAGTGAGATTTAGTACAGCCAGAAAAAGCTGTGCAAGAGCTTAGTTAATAAAGTAACATATGACTAACACCATGTGAAGGGGCACCTCAGTTGGTCTCAGCACAGAAGTATTTGCCATGACAACTAAAGACACCAGATGCCTATCACTACATTCAACTCATAACCTGACTTTTTAAACTTTAAACACAAGCAATTTTGCCCAAGCAGAAATTCTCTCTGAGCCACAGAACACCACGTGGTCGCTGAAAGTCTCATGGGAGAAAGGAATTAAGTTTGATTGCTGCTAGCATTTCAACAATAATGAAAAACAGTGGAGTTGATTTTTTGCAGAGTAGAGATTATACAGAAGCCACTTTCTTGCAAAGCTTCAGTGTATTTCACGTATTAAGTATCCATTAAAGCTAGCTCTAAGGCACTTGCACAATGATACCTCAATGTTTCACAAATTTGGCAATTAGCTTGTGCTCAGCTCATTTCTGCCTTAACTGAGTGTAACAGCTGAGGTTTCCTCCTCCTCTCCTATTTGCTTATCTCTTTACATCCTATTTCATGGAAAGACATTGCAGAAGAGAGATTTCAGTTAAATGGTAAATCTAAAAATAACTCTACGATCACACTGTTTGTCTCCCCACGTGAAGAACGCATCCATCAAGCAAAATGCTTCAGCTTTTAACCTCCATACCTGTAGGAGGGTCGTCTGGAAAGAATTTCTCTTCGTTTCTGTGAGTCTGTGACACTGTCTACTGATTCCTGTGAATCTTCACTTTCTGCTATAGTGGAGATCTGCAAATAAGAAGAGCAATCAAACTTAGCAAGACACTTCCAATGTCTTTATTTTAAGGAAACGTTGACATCCTGTGAAAAACACTACAATGTGAGTATTCTACAGTGCTTCTACCTAGGCAACAAACAGAAAGGACAGACTGTTTAGCAACAGATCCAGTGAAGAATGGCCACAGTCCGTTATCTACCTGTGAGAATGTCCTTTACAATTTAAATACTCAATTAAGAAAATATGAACAGTAATTCCATACAATTTTTGCTTTCCGTGATTCCTTGTTTCCATCCATTTTAAAGTAACAAGGAAAGATTTTTTAGTAAAATTCAGGAAGGGAAAAACTAAAACCAAATTAAGAGAGCAGAAATGTTTGGAAACAAAGAGCAAAATACTGAAGCTGAGAAACATCGATTTATAAATAACTGGGTAGGTTTGTTATAGTGAGACTGCCTTTCGGGAGGAAATTGTCAGGAAAATGTTATACATGAAGATGCTAAAAAATAATGCAGTGCTTCAATTCTGAACATCTGTGCTGAAAAATGACAAAGTTTTATGAAGGAAAGATAAAATGTTTATATCAATCATATTTCAATAATCTTAAATTTGAACTGTGCCGAAAATGTAAAAACACTTCCAACTCATAAAACCAGAGACTGCTTTCCAAAAGACTATAGTCACATGACAAATATACAAAAGCTAACAATAGTTTTTGAATAGAGAAATGTCTGTGTGAGAAACATAACTCGCAGCCTGACATTTTATGTGCTATAGGGAAGATTCCTAAAGGCTCCAAAAGCTTGCTGGCGCCCAAATCTCGCAGTTATCAGATGGAGGGCCTGAACAGGTCCAAGGCTGACTGTGAACTACTGGGCTTTGAATATCACAGCATTCCAAACACGTTCTGGCTTTGCACTGAGCCCGGTGAATTCCAAGCATGGTTTCATTGTCAGTCTCCTACCTTCCACCTCTGGGCTAGTAACTTGTGCACTTATCTGAAAACTGCTCACCTCCGATAGATTAAAACTCTAAACTTTTGACTGCCTTGGCTGAGGAGGGTAGGGCCTGCCAGAACCTCAGCACTAAAGCTGACACGGAGTAAACAAAAGATTATTATCAGAACGGCCTAGTTTTAAATTATGCATGCCTCATTATTTTTTTTAAAATAATAGCCAGCTAAATATCTGTATCAAATAGTGACGACGTCTACTTTTTAAAATTAAACTTTTTTTTGGCTCAGTGTACTAATAGTAAAGGAATGATGTACGGTCTTTGCCCCGTGTAGCGGCTGTACGCCAAGCAATTTATATTTGTGTTCAGTAACACTGGGCTAAAAGTGGTTAAAAAAAAAGTTAGAAGTTTTAAAGATTTCAGACTACTTGTCTCCTAAGTCTTCAAGCTATCTCATCACATATTGCCTTATCTGTCTTGCTTTACAGAAGAGAAAATGCTAAGGCTTTACAAAGCAAACAACGTTCAACAGGGAAATTTCAAAATCATTTTTACAAGAGGACTGATAGGTTTATTTTAAGGACCATTAACATACAGACATCTGTTTTGTAAACCAATGCAAGTATTTTCCAAGTAGCAAGGACTCTCATCCCAGAATATCAGCCTCATTAATGATTAAAGACTACATTATAAAACCCAGACTCTTTTGTTCACTTCAGAATAGTATGAACTCTCACTTAGTAATGATGTATGAAAATACAGTAGAGAGAAAAAGCAGAGTAATACTGTAAGAAAAACCATGAAGCTGTTAAACTCACCAACCAAATTCTAGAGGGAAATGAAACTCAGCAATGGTTGACAGTGAAAAGTGGTTAAACGAGAACAGAAAAAAAGTGCTACAGACTAGCAAATACTGTACAGTTTTTGCCTTCAACATGCTCTTGAAGTTTATAGAAGCAAAAACACAATCCAGGACACAAACACATTAGAAACCAGTGGACTAGCAGGACTATTCAAACGGCCCAATTCACGTAATAGGAATGTTCTCTGGTCTGTACCTGTACTGTCTGGACCTGTGGAGACTGAATAACTGATGGCTGGGCAGCCTGAATTACTCCATGCACTTGGACCGTCTGCCCATTGGGCAGCTGGACTAAGGTCACCGTGGGCGCAGACGACGTTGCGTGAGCTGCTGGCATAGATACCTGCAAAGAAGAGACAGCGAGCATAAATTAGGTTATTGCAAAATCTTCCTATTTAGCTACGAAGAACACTTTTTAGTGAAAGAATTATGCATTTTCTAGACCCCAGTTAGATGACCCAAATGCTTCAAGCGTAATATAAAACCCCCTGAACTGCCTAAGCCCAACATCTGACCTACTTTACAAATTAATCTAATGCAGAATTTCTGCAGGCTCAAACCATCGCCTGTAAAACCACTGACAAGAATGAGAAAAACACAACTGCCTCTATTTGGAGGTAACGAATAAGAACACACCATTACCTTTCGCTAACTTCAGTTAGATATTGTGCTAGGACTTGCTACTCCTACAGACGCTGCTGAGTCAAAGGCAGAAACATATGGGAGTGGAGCTATTTTTGTTCTCACTCAAGAAAATGCAGAGTGTTTGCCAGATGTAAGATGTTAAAATTTTTAGGGAGTCACAGCTTTCAGACCTTCCAGAGACTAAACCATATCGAGTAGTTGGCAAAGTCCACTTAAATGAAGAAAACTGACCGTGTGTTCAGAGAAAACCCATGGGTTTGCAGGCAGTTACTGTGAGACAGTGTTAACGGGTCAACACAAACTCCAGTTTTAAGAGTTATTCCTATAAGGAAAAATGGCACACATTTTGAACCCTCAGTTCCTAACCACAACTTTGTTTCTCCAGCACAGACCTGTAGGCACAGTGGCTATGCCAAGAGGCATACATACGCTAACGACTTTGGCACGGCATGTGGTGCTTAGGCTCCGAGGACAGCCAGACTCGCACAAAGCTCTTCACGCCAGGCAAGAAAGCCTCACCCTGGAAGGTCACAAGAACTACCATGGGCAGCTGATGGACCACGCACTGAGGTTGCTACGTGGCTGGGCAGATGCCCTGGTGCACATCCAGAACTCAGCAACTGTCTGGTGACACGGTGCACGTGTTGGTGGCTGGGGGCGTCCTGAAGGCAGGAGGGATCCAGGGGTGCCATACCAGCAGATATGGCCCTTGGTTTGTGCCCGACTCGCACTACTGTAGCCCTCAGGGAAGGGCTGCAGGCAAGCATGAGCCCTCGCAGACCATGGCCAGGCCGTGGGTCACTGACCTGCCAGACTTCTCCTAGGCACCCAAGTTTGGAAAAATTTAACGATCCTCCCGTGTTCAACGGTATTTTCAGAAATTCGATCCATGCAGCTGCAATGCCAGAAGTGTCGGCACTGCTGTCCTACCTAATCTCAAAGAGCTGCTCTGTAAGTAAATCCTCTGCTGTCCCCATGAACACATGGTTCTCAAAAAGCTGCGGTAGGTGATCTCTAAATTTCTGTAAACATCCGCCACTCACAAGGAAATCTTGCTTAACAACAAAATTAAGGGGAATTACATGTAGATCTCTCTCCTCCATAGCTGTCTCTCTCCCTAATCCACAAATTTGTGTTTGCCTTTACCTTCCTTTTTCAGGAAAATGGCTGCAGCATTACATGGCGGTACTCAACTCACATCCGAGAGAAACTGGGACTGAGATTAACATGCGCGCGCTTTCCTCTGGCAAATTATATTGCTTTACCAAGCAACCTTTTTTAATAATGCATGTCTGACTAAACAGTCCCTGGCAATGACAGCAAAGCTGATCAACTGGAGGCCACTCTGCGGTTGGATTAAGCCAACAGCAGAGTGTAACTTCCGCAGATGTCTCTGACTCATACCTTGTGGAACTGGAACGAGTTTCCTTTTGACTCTAAAAACTACCCTGAACTCGCTAAAAATGCAGCAATTAAACTAAGCTTATAAGAGGGGTGACCTTACAAGAGATAATAAAAGAATTTAAATTGACATAATTAGTTATTTAGATTTGCCAAAGCCTCTGAGGGCACTCCCTAATGCCAAACACTGCCACTTCACATATTAAAAATATTGTAATAACGTAACACTGATGTGAACAAGACAAGGAATTATGTTTAGACTGTTTTATCACCTCCACAAGGAATATAAAACTTGGGGAAAAGCTGAGGTTGAAATAATACAGTGAATGGTAACAGAGGAAATTAGGAAAAATACAACACGTTCCTTTGTGGTTCACATGGTTTTTAAGCATAGCTGAATAGCTTTTTCTTACTCAGAAAAAAATCTCATTCAAGTGCCAGGGTAATTTTGCCCGAGTAGAGTGCATTCAACCCACTACATACCTGTAAGTTCAGCTACCTGGAGGTTAGTATGTTATCACACAAACTGGAAACATTTCTGCTTCTCTGGACTAAATCTTAATGCATACCAAGTGAGAAGCAGTTTACTGGTTTTGCAAGAGAAATAAACTACTTCCACTCAGTTCACACTGAAGTGTTATTCACACCACCTACATCCTGTGCCTAAGTTAGACAGTGAGAAAGCTGCCCAAAGAGGCAAGCTGGTGCAGGGCAGCTGGTGTCCTGTAAATTCACACTACAGCTCCGCTGAACAAAATCACCCCGTACATTTTAACAGCTCCAATCCCTGTACTACCACTTGAATGGAAGTGTACTATCTCTGGTTTACCAAAAGGTGTAATGACTTGAAAAAGACATTAATCATTTATACAATGATAAGCGATTTAACACTTGTGCCACGTAAAAGACACTCAATTCCCCAAATTAGGAGGTCTAAAAAACCTGTTTGTTCTTTGCAGACTGCGAATAGTTTTAAAATGAAATGGTTACAGAAGACAGACAAACAGATTCTGTACTCATTTACACAATGGAGTTGCTCCTGCCAACCATCAGTGTATCCAAGAATGAAACCAGGTTCCAAAAATCAGAGCCGTAGCTGGGATCGCATTTCCTGTCTCCAAAATAATTTGGGGATAATAAATGATCTACTACTTTTTCTCTACAACAGCCAACAATTCTGTGATATTCTGGAGACAACAGGATAACATGAGCTGTCAAATGCCAGGTTGTTCCACTTGATTATAATGTTTATAATGTTAATCCCACAGAATCATAGAATCATAGAATGGTTTGGGTTGGAAGGGACCTTAAAGATCATCTTGTTCCAATGCCCCTTGCCATGGGTAGGGCAGATATAACATCTGATAAGATGTTGTATTTGCTGCATTATCGATCTATATTTTCAGTTTGTTTTCTTCAGAATATAACTGACTGCTATAGACAAGTTTCTAACAGAAAACATAACAGCAAAACAATCCAGTCAATATAAAAAAGACAGTAAATTACATATTTTGAAAAAAATATCTTTCGGTGGTATGGTTGTGGTACAGAATGCTAGAAATCTTTTCATTCATTATTCTGTTACCATTACACAGTTCACACACATACAGTTCTTCAGAACTAACACAGCCTAGTGTGATGGGAAGTTAAAAATCTCTACTGCTTTAAAAATGTGAAGACAAATATTAAAGGAACTATACATCACACCTGTTTCAGAATTGTATCAATGGTACCTTCTCTCAGGCCCATGAGCAGACATTATCCCTCTTAAAAAAATTATCCAATAGGTAAAACTATTACATCGTATGATTTTTATACCTGGGCTAACGTTGCAATCTGTGGTTGTGCCTGTACTGTCATCTGTTGGGTTTCTGCCTCTGTAACCGCTGCATCTCCACTCTGCTGGTTCTCTGCTCCAGATTCCATGGTCATTTAGTTACCTACAATCACAATATTTGTCATAAGTCTGGGTTGGCATGCAAGTCCATTATTCTTGGTGGATCTGGTAGCAATCACTGCAGCTGAATTCCCATTACTACATACTGTTTTCATTTGCTTATTAAAATGTTGCCAAACTATTAGCATTCAGGCAAAATTTTTTCATGCCAGGTGTCTGCCTCAGGTGGATTTTTCTGTGTGTAATGTCTCTGAAAAAACAGGCCCAGTCTCCTCCAAATAACAAGATCAGAAAAAAAAAATGCGTTTTGCTCATCCTAAAAAAACTGCTTGAGCAATTGCACTGTGATGACCTAGTACCTCCACAATTTGGAATAATGACTGGTGGTTTGTCAGGAAGGGCGCAGGAAGGTGACAATGTGCCCTGGCACAGCCCTCCCTCTCCCCCGCAGCTGCAGATAACCAACAGCAATTGCTCCTGTGTCAGGCACTTTGTTTTCAGTCTTCTTTTTTCTTCTGTCTGAACTAAATATGCAACACCTCCATGCAAATTCTTTCCACAACCAGAGTGTGTACAGCCCTATGTCACAGCAACTCGGTCTTTTCTACTTGGTAGTTTTCAAGTCAGTATACATAGCGATGGAAGCCATTTCTACTTGAACCTTACTGCAAATAAATATTTTTATATTGAGAGGCAAGGGGTAGTCTGTCATGACCTAAGTTTTGCATTGTATAAAGCTCCTAATACACTCGTATTTCTGAGCGATAACTGAGCAAGCCTAGATCACCAGAAGACACAATCCTATAAAAAGAGGTTGCATAACTTCCAAACTCATGCATGTAGGCAGAGTGCAAGGAATGTTAAATTCTGCACCAATCTGTGAAAATTACTTTTCAGTTTTTCTTTAAATACTGATATGAGAATATTTAATATAAAAAAAGCTTCAAAACACAAGGGAATGTGCCCAATGGTGATATACCACTGTATTATACAGAACTCCAAATACCAAATATTAAGAGTGGACATTACCTCCATGGCCACAATGCTAATTCTGTGTACCACCCTGTGCTGCCCAATCGACTTCAGAGCTCTGGCTACCCTAAGGCAGCACATCCCTCTTCAGAGCTGGAGAAAAACAACCAGCAGAGCATTTCTGCTTTGGGAAAGGGCTTGGAGGCAGAGGATAAGAAGATCAGATCAGAAGAAAGGTGGAAAGAAGGAGAAATGCCCCTCTCCTTGCTCAACTTTACTGCCCCCCCCTCCCCGAGGACAAGACTCAGAGGTGTCAATACAGGTGGTGGCACCATGACCACATTCAAGACATTTCATTTTAAACACAAAGTCAGGGAAACTGCCATTTCAATGCAAACTACACTTCAGTATTAGAAGAAATAGAATACTCTTTGGAGATGTACTGCCTAAAGCAGTAGAGTCACACTTCAACCCTGAGGATAATATGAAATGTCTGTCTTACAGTAAATGATTGCTAATCAACACTGATAAAACAGTATTTCAAACCAGTAGCTGCATCTCACTTCCAAAGAAAGGAAGTCAATGTATATAAATCAAAATCTGTACATTTAGAATCGTAAGTGATTGTTCAAATGAGCTTTTGTGTTTGGTGTGTGAACACTGGAATATTTAAGTACCAAATATTTAGTTCCAACATCAGTTTAGAAACTCTCAGGAAATTAAAAGAAGGAAAAGAAGTAAACCTGATTTTCCTTAAAAACAAGCAATGAAAGAAAGCATATAAATTTTTGGCAAAAGCAAATTGAATTCTTCTAAGCACCTGGAATTTTGTTATACCTCTCCCTGTCGCCATGATTTTTGTCACACATAAACCAGGTATTAGTCCGACAAATGCTCACAGATAAACAATACTCTACCTATATGTATATATTGGTAAACTGTCCATGAAAGAAATTAATTGTAAACTCACTGCATTTTAAGTAGTTGAGACATTACATTTTACAAGAATTTCAAGAATAGCCCGTGTCCATGCAAATAGAATAACCCGATTCTTTCCTACTAGGTCTTCTCCATGTTGCATTTCACCTTCCAGAAAGCACAAAAGAAAACCCAGGCACTATTACTATTTGCAGCATACATTACCAACAGTTCTTAGAGACTTCATTAATGACAACAGTTTAAGTGCTTTTCCATCCCAACTTTAACACACGAATTATATTTTAACAGTCTCAGTCCTACATATTATATACCCAATTTTTTTTTGGAGTATTCTGCGTTTTCAAAAGTGCAAACTACAAACCAGACTACCATAGGTTTCCCTTTGATTTTTATAGTTTTTAAGGAGGTACCTAGTTTTAACACTTTTTTGCGAGTATCAGCCAGGTAGGCAAATCAACAACTTTTTCCCAATTCCTATGCGCGCGTCATAGTGACTCCAGTCAAAAGACTGGAACCATCATCGGAACCATTTCAGGAGCAGATCTTTTTGCATCAGCAACATCTCCCAGCCAAGTACGCAAAAAGAACTTTAACAAACAATTTTCCATGTATAAATTAAAGTATGCTGCAAAACTAACAATGCTTTTGTTTGCTGATAGAAATTGTGACTCCAGTATGGAGTCAATTGCTATACAAATGGCATTAGAAATAGATGTGCAAGTGTAGATGTGTAAGTAGAAACGTGTAAGTGAGGAATCTCTTGAATCAGGTATTTAGCAATGTTCGCAAAGGTGGATGTTGCCAAATTCCTGCTGATAAATGCAATGCTTTCCTAGGAAGAATTTTCATTCCTCTCACACACTATTCAGCAAAGGACCTCTGATTTTACAAGCTTGGTTTCCACACTTGCATCATCTTTTGCATACGTAATCAGCAAAAGCATTAACTGTTTGAGGTGCTGCCTCCTCTACACCACCAACATTTCGGAAATCAAATTCTTAACATGACTTGCAAACACCTAAAAGGAACTTCCTCATAACACACACTAAGCACCAAGCAATGCAGGAAGCTGCCTGCAACACTTACATCTTGACACAGTGAGTTTCCAATGTCACTTGTAGTTTTTGCACAAGCTCTTAGTCTCGTGTTATTTGCAAGTTCTAAGCACTCTTGAATTTGGTTCAATTTACCTTGCACTTATATATGACGGTGTTTGTATTCTAACATCTTCACTACTACCTTTCACAATAACTTGTGAGAAAAAGATGGAATCAGATTTTTGAGCATCATGACATCATATTCCAGATACACTGATTACTACATTGTTTCATGTTTGCTTTAACTTATGGTATGATTAAGATTGTGAAGATATACAAGACCAGGCACCTACAACATTGTAAGTACTGAAGTTGTGTGTACAGATGAGACCATGATGGCTGAAATTAAGGTTGTCAATTCCTATTAGTTCTTGAAATGTAACAGATGAAATGATGTTTGGTTTGAACCCTTAACCTCCCCACACATACAAACGAATGCCAATCCTGCACCTCCTTTCTAAACTCTCTATACCCCTAGTCTAGACAAGCCTTGCTGACGGGTACCCCAGTGTCTCTCTGCTCTTGTGGGTGCTCAGGCTCACCCCGCCACCCCATCCCTTTGCTCCTCCTGCCCCGTTCAGAATGGCCCACCCGGCTCCCTGGCACTGATTTCCCTGGCAACCACCACACCAGGACTTCTCGAATGGAGGCAGGGATCTGAAAATGTCCTGGTGGGGAACAAGTGTCCAGGGCAGGGAAGGTACACGGGAGCACACCTTCTTATTCCTCCCTGCTTCCAGGCTACTTTCCGTCTTGTCAGGAGAGGATACACACCCTCATTTTGAGAAAAAAATTAGCAATTGCTGTAGTTCATCTTGAAACAAGTATTCTAAATGAAACTAACTGAAAAAAACAGTTAGCTATTAACAACCAGTGCTGGAAAACCAGAGCCCGCTTGTCTAAAACACCCCAGCTATGAACTCTGAACACAGGTTAAGAAAGCTGATGAGATTACCTGGTTAGAGACGGTTTAACTCATGACTTTTACGCAGTACACAACTGTCTTTATTAGTTCAAAAGAGCTAGTATTATACTTACTGACACTTTCTTAACAACATACGTACTAATGATCTGAAACTCCGGAGGTGAAGAGCCAAATAGTGAAACGTTCAGCTGACACACAGTGATTTGTTTTTAGCCAAATGAGGACTGGGAGAAAGAAGTTCAGCAGAAGATAACTAACTGTACTAGCTGAATTTACACCAAGCGGGGCAACAGAAGACGGATGCTAATAAACACAAAGAGTTGCAGAATGCAGAGAAACTGAACTACACACACTGTAGAAAAATCCAAACGAACCTGTCTCGTTAGTTGCATAACCTTGGAAAGGGGGCCACGGCACTACTGCAGACAGTTCACTTCAGATTTCTGCTTAACATGCATCTGTAACAAGAAAAGCTGAAGTGGCAGACTGCAACAGTAATGAGAGACAGGGTAATCTTTAAAAATCGTATTTGTATAGAGGGACCCTATACATCAGCTGGATTACAGTGCAGAGGTTGGGAGCCTGTGTTAAAAATGCGTTCTGTGGAATCTGCGTGTTCAGAGAAAGCAAGTATTTGCAGCATTGAAAACCTGTTGTATGAAGAGACTGGACAGAATTGTAGTATCTTCCCCAGAAAAGAGAGAAATGCTTCAAACACTAAAAATCTATATTTAAATTAGTAACAGGGTAAGTAAATGAGAAACATGCACTGCCTGATTATAAGAACAGTGAAGCTGAAAGGTGACAAATCTAAAAGTATAAAAATGAAAATTTAAAAATATCTATTAAAAATATGAAATTTCACACTTTATGTACTGCACAAATAGAGCACTGATGCTGATGCTGATAAGCAATTTATCAGGATTCAAACAGGGGTTAGACATGCACACGGATTACAAGAATATCCAAGAATATCCAGAATTAGTGTGGTTATTTCATACCAAAAGTAGTGCAGAACTGAAAGGAATATAAAACCTCATGAGATTTAAATCAGTCTCTAATCCTTAAAAATTCAAATAAAGACTTTCATGAGGGGAGAAAATTATGCCACATTCTTGCAGGTTCCAGTAGTGTTTTGAGGTGCCTACTGATCTTCAGTATCTTAAAGACAGGATGCTGAACTAGGTGTGCTACAGATAATGGTAAGTCCTGTAATCTCTGTTATTTAAAGCAAGCATCAATGCTATGTATTCAGAGCATGAGCAGAGTTACTGCCTCTCCCATCTCCTTACAGAGCCAGGAAGACATAATTCCGTCTTCTCACAGCCTGCCACGTCTGTGGTCTCCCTGGCATATCTTGCTTTCTCCTTTTTCTCCTGTCCCAAATGTCCTTGTGAATGCCAGCATCTTTCCTGAACATTAGGCTCTGCTCCTTGGCTTCTCCTTGCTCACACGAGCCATAGAGCTCTCCTGCTCCACAGACAAGGCTGCTTTTTTTTTTTCCCAGGATGGACTGAAGAAAAAAGGTGGAGGTCTTTTCCCAAACACCACTAAATCCCAGAACCAAAATACCTCACTGTGGCTGTTACAGCAGATACAACTTTCCATCCACTTTTTGTACATGAAGGTCCTGAATGCCCCAAAGCTTTCTGTGCTTTTCAGTTGTACCAGCTGGCACAATAAAACATACTACTTCTCCCTCCGTGCTTTTCTTTTCTTTCTCTTTAGTAACATCGTGGTGACAATTATCAGTCCATGCTTATGCTGACAGTTATTGGCCATACAATATAACCACACCTTGAGGCAACACGGTTCACTTTACATGTCAGATGTACTGCCACAGCCTGCTCACAAGCAAGCATGGCTTTACCAAGTGACACGCTTTGAAGTCTCCTTCTCCTCCACAGCCTAGATGATGACTTCTGGTTTTATTTTATTAAAGTACACACCCAGATTTTGAAGAACAGCACGACAGCCTCCAAAACCAGTGCAGAGCAGAGACCCAACAAACCTATGCCCATTCTGAGCCCAACCTGTGCCACATCCAGGCAGACACTGCTCCAGCCACCACCTGCAGAGGCCCCTGATCCAGTTCAATATTCAGCCACCCCACGGCTCACGACAGCAAAGGGCCAGAGCAGCAAGGGGGCTGAGGGGGGCGGGAAACTGAGGCAAGGCCTGTTTCTCAAACCCTGTATTTGGCTTTATTCATAGCAGGTGTGCCAGGACGATTGCTCAAGGAAGCAAATACAGCTCCGCCATCCAAAGTTCCAGGAATTCAACTCACTCCGTATTTAATATATGTGGCTTTATAAAGCCACAGATCCACTGTGAAAGCACTGAGAGGGTCACCAAACACCACTCACGTATGCTATTTTTTGTTTTCACCTTTCCACTGCAAGTACTGAGAATATTCGCATGAAATCTGTAAACACTTCCACTGTCACCTTGCTGCGCGGCAGCCCTTTCAGCCGCGGCTCAACAGCCGCTTTATGAACTCCATTCAATGGCTGCCAGACTGAAAGTGTTCAGAGAAAAATAATTTTATTTACAGCTAACACACGGGACTTCAAATAATCAGTAACAAATGCTCAACAGGACAAGACAGGCCCATAATTATCTCTCTCTGTCGCTAATGACTGCAGTGGGTTGGCACAGGGATTGCAATTTACACCAGATCTTCTCTGTCATCCCAAGCTGGCACTGCCCCTGCCGCTGCCCTGTGGGTACTTTCTCCTCCTGCCCTCTCTCCTCAGGGTGACAAGACTGTGTGCCATACTGTGAACACAACCAATGTTTGCTGCTTTGTATTAAATCTACTTTTTATTACTTCTCTGAAGGGGTTCACCACATGGTCACGCCAGCTTCTGGGTCAGGGCAGCACAAGGGCCGGGCAAACCGAGTGGAGGCAGAAGTAAAAGACTGGCCTCAACAACCAACTCCACTGAAAACGCCAAGAAATGGAGAAGGGTCTTCAGATCATTTGCACTGACACACAGCAATCTGCCAGGCAAACTGCGGAATAAAAAGCCGGAAAAATTCTTCTTGTCACTGAAGTTAAAATACTTGATCTTTAACTTACAAGAAAAATTGAATCTCACTGTAAAGAGATCTTGCACAAAGCAGAATCAGACCATCAGCTGAACCTAATACCTGTAGTCTCACTTCTGTCTCCATCAATATGACACTCGGAGAAGTGTCTGAAAACTCTTTGCTGACTGAATACATGCTGTTAACAGCCAATGCAAGAGAGGCAAACAATGTAGTGTTTTCATACAGATCACAGAAGAAATGCAACCAGGAGCCCTGAATATGCCTAACAAACTTTTCTGGCTCATGACTTTCCCAACAAAACTTCCAGTGTGGTTGTAGCTGCACTTCCAAAGTCGGTGAAAATTTCTCACGCTTAACAGATTTAGATATGTAAATGAAGAAAGTATTGGAAAAAACTACTTGTGTTGCATGCTCAATTTCCCTTTCACTAAAGAAAAAGCAGTGGCAGACTTTAAAACAAGAGCAGGAGACCAAAAATCTTAATCTCACAGCTACAGTGGCGAGCACCCCAATCAGCCATCTCCTCTAGATTTGGTTCTCTGTTAGCATAACAGAAGCAAGCTGACATTTACCAGGCAGATGGTGAATCAGTATGAGCAGGTAAGGTGTGTGAGTGAAAGTTTCTTAAACACTTGTCACTGCTGGATCTTCCTGATTTAACTCCACGCTCGTGGCATTGTACTAGTATCTAGTCTTTCTGCCCTCAAGCTTTTTAAAGGGAAAAGAGACTCTGACAGCAATTAACAGCAATTTATTTCTTGTATCACAGATTCTATGAACAAACAAATACAAGAGTATCCAGCAGCAAGCACTTGGTACACGCACATATTTTAGTTCAGGTTTAATCTATACTGCCTTTTCTTGCTCAATATAGAATCAAGGGACCTGACTGAATTACAACCTTTCCCTTAGAGACGGTGAACTGGGCACTAAATGTAAGGGTGAACCCCCCTGCACAGCTTAAAAAAACCCAAACCTATATATTTTAATTCTACTGACAATATATGTGTTTTTTAAAAAAAAAATTTTCCTAACCTTATCTAATATTCGGGATAGGTCTGCAAAGAGCCTGGTAGAAGAGCCCGAGGGGAGAGACCAGAGCAAGCATTTCCTAAGGCATTAACAATGAAAACCAAACAAATGCCCCTCCACTGTCTTATCCCTTTTGCATTCACAAATTCCCCCAAAATGCTACCAGACTTCACTTAGACAAAACAAAATGTCAAAACAAATCCCAGAAGGGTTATAAAGTCATTGAGTAACTACTATTGTTATTGAAAACGTAATCCATAAATACCTTCTATTTATAAATGCTCTGTCCTCATATTGAATGCACTTAGGGTATTAAAAGACTAATTCACATGCTTTATGTCTGCGATCCTTAACGTGTGACAGAATTGTGAGAACTAGTTATAAACACCATTAGTGAATGTGTGTAGAAAAAAACCCACCCCAAAACACCCCAAAAGATGTCTGCAAACTGAAATTTAAAGAAAATACAGGTTTTTAAGGATGTCCTGGGCAGTATACACAATCTATTCACAGAGACTTCATGAGAACTTGCTTGTTTCTGAGAATTCAGCACATTTTGTAGTTCTTTTCTTACCAATGTTATGTTTATACAGTACATTTACATACAAGCTGACCGCACTTTACTACAGCTTACCATCTTTTCTCTGGCATTATTTTTAGAACACAAAAAGCACCTAATTTTCAACCTATGCTGATTTCTTGCAATTCCTACTAACTGTAGAAAGAAGTTTTCCTTTCACAAAAAATGAAACCACGTGAAATTGTCAAAATACAGGCCTCTTCTCCACCTGTCTGCTGAAAGTACTGGGGGTCACTTTGCCATGTGTAGTGTGGCTGCTGGCTACTTAATAAAAATTATCACAACTATGTATCTGGAGAGTATCATTTGTACACAGACATCTTTAACACAACATAAAATACCGGCATCGGATGATTTTTTTATGACAGCACCTAGGAGCTATCGCTCCCACCGAATTCATCACAAACTCCAGGAACAAGCTCTTTGCTAGAGAATTTGCTACAGGCCTAGCAAATTAATAATCAGCATAGCCACTCATGATGAGGTTTAATTTCTGGCCCTCATCAAATTTTGCCTTTGACTGGAACAGCAGCGAGTGGAGACCTGAGGAATAGATGACTCCATGAGATGTGAAGCCGACCTCCCACCGTAACCGACTGCAGTGACATGAAGCCAATCACTTCTATTTGCATTTCCAACCTCAGTGTGAAACTGTGACCATGCACTAGTCTGAAGGCAGGTTTTAACGAAAAAAGGAAAATAGGACTACATCTGTACTAAGACCAGTGAGGTAACGTGTGTGTGTCTGCCGGTCTGCCTCCAAAAGGGAGCCCCTGTGATGCTACTGGGCGCTGCAGCTCATCAACGGTGCCCACTTCTGCAAACAGCGGGCACCTCACGTGGCAAGGCAGGGATGGAACTTGTTCATCCCGTGGTGAAAGCTTGCTGGACGTGAAACACCACCCACCTAAAGGACATAGGGTGTATTGATGCAGCCTGAACCCAAGTAATTTCAGTATGGCAACGGGTAGAATGGACTAACATCTCTGTTCTGCTAACGAGGCCCTGTGCCCAAGCTGGTACAGCCTACCTCTTAGTAGGGGTTGTTAGCTTGGGCTCAGCGCCATGCTACACCACCTACGCGACCCCTGTGTAAGGAGGTAGGTTGTACATGGCTGGCACAGTGAGCAAGTTGGAAACAGTGCTCTGGTACCACCCGGCTATCTAGATATGCCAAATAACTAATTTATCCTGCTGTGTCCGGTCAACAAGCAGAACATTTTGGGCCACCTCCTTTCATAGCAAATATTGGCATGTGAAGGTGTTCCAGGGGAAGAGCTAAGGCAGTCCAGAGTAACAGAAAAGACAGCTAATTTTGCAAGTGGACAGAGACCTCCTCCTTCCCCTGTGACAGGGAGAAAACGGGAGATGATGTTAGAAAAGAGGACTGTGTCCCTACCAACAATGAAAGGAGTATTTGGAGCAGAAAATGATGCCAAGTTAGAAAGGTTAAGATCCACCTAAGAAGGTGCATGTGTTCCTTTTTTCCACTGGACAGACCTGTCAGGACTTGAGATTTCCACTTGACTTGCAGAGTCATTCAGATGGATCATATTTGTTCTCCTCCATATGCATTTCTGTGTCTTGTGGCCTTTTACCGTCCCATCGTTCATTCTGACAGAAAAAGACCCACCTAAATGCTGCATGAAATATTTGACAACGTTTTGACATGTTGTAAGGATCTTTGTCCATGTGCCAAGCAACCTTTAAACATCCCAGGTCAGAGGCATCAGCTGGAGGAACTGCTGCAATCCCCGGGGCAGTGTGCAGCTCTGTAGGGAGTGACTCTACATGTTTGAATTAAATAAATGGTTACCTCCAAGGTGGAGAAATTACTGAAACTTGTTCCCAGCAAACAACTACAGGACTGATGACTGACTGCTGAATGGAGCTACTCTCCTAGAGAGAGTGAAGTGGGAAGACGATGTTGTTAAGACAAGGGTATTCAATAACAGTGGCTCCTGCACAGGCTTTGCTGTATGTATGTGGTACAGAGATTTGCATAGTCTCAGTCACTGGGTCCATGACAAATGCTTAAGTGAACAAAACTAAAGCTACTTTAAAATTATACAGAAGATCACGTAGCTCCCTCTTGGTGCTCAGAGCAGATCAGGAACAACTTACTAAAAAAACCCAAAACAACCCAGAGCATTACACAGACTGACATCAGTCTGGTTAACTTGAGTGCTCCAAGCCCAAGGGCCAAGAATACAACATACAGTAACCTTACACCTGCAACAGAGAAAGGAATCATCTCTATACAGGTGTTTCAAAAATTGTAATAATTTAAATTACATACCAGGTATGATTTAATGAAAGCATATGCAGGAATGTGATAAAGACAGATAACCATGTAAACATGGTTATTATTACCTGAACTCCTTCCATTCTCAAGTAATTTGTTTCCAGAGCCTCTGTTAATTTTACAGTGTGAAAATATTAACAGACACGTCACATTTATCAGAATAGCGTACTGTAAGACTGGACTGAAGGTTCTTAGAGATTACACTGATTAAAGATGACATTCTAATGTAATATGAATGTAAATTTATATTCTGAAACTTAACCTTCTGGGAAGTCCCAGAAATTCAGGGACTTTCCCATCAATACTGTTTCCTTTCCCATCCTGTAATGAGGGAGGGCAACTGTTAGTATTTGAAGTTCTTTGATCTAAAATGTTAAATTAGATATACGAATTTCATCATCCATTTGTTTTGTTTGTGTAAAAATTAAGAAAAAAAAAAAGAGCCTGAGGTCTGAATAGTGTAGGTCACTGCAAAATACTGCATATTGAAAGGGGTCTGATGTTGGAATACTAAAGTGATACAGATCCCACTCGTTTTCACATCATTCTTCTGTTTCAGAGAACTATCAAATCAATTAAGAAATTCAGGGCAAGCACAGGGTTTTAGGTATTGCCAGCAGCATAGTTAAACTCGACAAGAAAGTTTTAGGCAGAATTTGTGTCTGTGCTGAGATTCTGTCTGTTGGTGAGAAGGGAAGCTCCACTGCTGATGTTTCTAACCCACTTCTGAATGTCAGTGGCTAAAGGATTAATTCATTAAAAATGCCACTTCATATATTTACGCTGCAAGCTTTATGGGCAGAAGCTATTAAACCAAACACTGCTCATTCTGTTTGATGCCTGGAATGTACTGGAATGTGGTATTTCTAGAGTCCAACCCATAGTATAAGAGCATGAAGTTATATAATTTGGTAAATATTGGAAAGTCTTATTTTAAAAAAACAACACAACAAAATGGATGTCTCAGACCAATGCTTTCACTGTTTTATTGAGAGATTACCTTTAGAGCTGGTCATCTGAAAGTCAGATAGACTGAATTATTCATACAAAGCTGACAATTACCAGATGTAAAGTCAAATGTCTGAAACAAATTCAAAATAACCTGTATCTGTACAAGCAGCATACTTTCTCTTATGAGTTAATAGCTTTGTTTCTTTCTTAACAGGCAGTATAGAGTACTTTTTGCTGCAACGCTCTCTAGTAAGTGAAAACTTTTGAATCCTTTCTGCAGTTTGAGTGCTACAGTAGAGTATGCCCAGGTATGCACAAGAAAAACAGCACCTCCTCACAAACCTTGCCCTTGTCCAACTTCTGAATGCATCCTATTCACAAAATTTATTGCAACATTAAAACCAAAAGATTTGGGGCTTAAGCCACAGCTCAGACTTGGAAATATTTTAAATCCTAAAATTGCTCTGGCTTTACTAGCTATATTGCAGTCATTGTTGCTCGGTCAATTACCACTAGTCTTGAAGCAATAGCAGACACATTATCTTGCTTAATGCATCAAAATTAAATCCACGGCCCACCCTCTATCTAAAAATCAACTGAGATGAAACAGTAACCAAATTTTGTAGTAAAATAATTTTGATTAATTGACTAATTTGACAAATTTTGGATTTTGTTTTATTTTTCATGTATTTTTATATTTTCCTACATGTTCCCAGACGGTGCTGGAAAGCTTCTTAAATGAGAAAGATACCTCATGTGCTTTCCAGGCAGATCTACTCTGCAAAAGTGTCATCTCCAGAACAGAGAATAATTTATCTTGGTTCTCAAACACTGAACTGGAGTTTAAGACCAGCATTACCTGTGGGCAACACAGCTGTCTCCATTGAACAGAGATGTGTCTTGCTGGTAACACTGAAGGTCAGAACGACGACCCTGAGTAAGCAACGGGAGCCATCGACGAACCAGAAAGGGACAGAAAAGGAAACAGAATCTGTGTTTTGCATCAGTGTGTTGCACACAAAAGAAAATCTTGCTTTCTGCAAACTACAGTCTTACAGGTGTATCTGTTGGCAGCACTGCCAGCTCAGGCTCTGCTTTCCTCCGCATCCTTTCTTATTTATACCTTTACAGCTGTCTGTGAGGCTGTGTAGTAAATGCGACAGGGCAACCCACTTGCACTACAGACAGAAAACACAACTTATTTTTATCCCGGACCAGTTTTCCAATCCAGTTCACGCCACTGCCTGACAAACAGCCGTACTGGTGCTACTGGCACAGGAGCAGGAACAGGGAAGGTGGAGCAGAGTCTACCCTGCTGCAGCCAGGCCTGCCAATGAAAACAAAGTAGATCAAGTCATGGGTACAGGTGTCATAAGACTGTGGGAATTCAACAAAGATGCTGAAGAAAAGAAATCTATATTCTGTAATTTGATTATTCTTGTTTTACTGATGACACTGCTTAGGAGTGGGAGGCCGGAAACAGGATGATTATTTCTTATATAGTCAACATTATCTTTCTGAGGATTGGGCAGACACATTTTTCAAACAGCCACATGACCGACAAAGCAGTTGTCTACAGCAGGTAACATACTTCTTCCTCTACCCAACCCAGGATAACGTATGCGGTTATATATGCTACACTGACCTTACACTACAACTTTCATCTGAGTAGTTTCAGCCACAATTATTATTTTAAATTCAGGCAGACAGGCTAAGGCATCTATCAGTTTGTAGTAATAGTGAAACTAAAGCGAGGTCACCACCCAGGTGCCTTGGGCCAACTGACAGTCTTGAGAAGACTGAAACCTGCCTCTGATAAGGAGTAACTAGTTCAACCACACAGCTGTCACCAGGCTTTCAAAAGAGGGAAACTTTCCTCTTGGTTTTTTTTTTTTATTTTTCTTCAACTGAGGCACTTGCTGTGCCATAGCTTCCCTAGCCGCGACGACAAACAGATGGATGTGGCTCCGATCACCATGGACAGAGCCCGACTCTTCCTGCTTTCACTCCGAATCATGGAATGCTGTGGTTCCCCAAGACGGGTCACCTGCTGACCCAGCTCTCTGATGCTGAAGGGAGAAAGCTGTGTGTGTCCCCTTCCTTTCCCTACAGTCTCCCTGTGAATTTGGCCCCGTGCTGGTGTGAACGGCATCTCAATCACTAACCAATTCAGCTCGCTCACACAGCAAAAAAATAGCCTAACAAAAAAAGCACAGTTTTCTACTAGGTTAGTGATTTCACCTGGCTCATTAGATTTTACACCAATCAACACTACAGCAATGTAAGGGATGGCCGAACACCACACAACCAGGAGCAGAAGAGAAGGAAAGAGTAAGATGTCTGTCTCTTGACAGCCACATACAGTTCTATCAGATGAAACCACAGCAACAGGCTTCTATTAGTATTATGCTGTGGCATTAGTAGACGGTGTCCCTTTTCACATCTTCCCTCCCTTGGTATCTCCTAGAATTTTCCTATCAGCACAGAAGAGAAAAATTTGGATGAGTTTCAGGAAGAGGCGCAGGGGTCCTACTTCTATAGTAATGCCCTAGGCTTTTTTTTCCCCAAGAGAAAGCTCTCCACAATCTACAAAGGCATAAATTTACAAACCCTGCTCATACTGCATGTCACTTGGAGGAATGGACAGGCACCAGCAGAGTTTGAGGCCGAGCCAGCTACACAGAGCCAGAGGAAGAGTCATCAGAAAAAGGCAAGAAAATAATGCTTCCCATCCATTACTCCATGGGTTATAAAAGGTAAGCTAGATGAAAAGAGATTTTATATTCAAATCCTAGGAAAGGTGCAAGGGAAAGCAAAATCTAACTGATCTTGGAATAACAGTAGAGAACAAGAGAAGATTTAGGGTAGCATCTATCAGAGAAATGCAGGTAATATTGGAGCCAAAACGTCACAGGAGGTTACAGAGTTGCTGGAGAGATGATTAAGAAGACTGCAGCAAAGAGCTGCGGAGAATGGCGACGGGAGACCAGAAGTTAGAACAAAACATGTGAGAACAGGACTGAGGAAGTGAAAAAAAGCACACAAAAGGTGTTTAAGCCAAGTAAATAAGTAGCACAACAAACAGTACGTATACATGATATTGAAATTTGGGAACAGCTGCTGCTCATGTTCATTTGCTCACATTTGGCACACATAAAAACTTAAATTTGGCTAAATGATCCAGCACTGCAGCAAGAAGAACCCAGAACAGGATCTATGCCATCCAGCTTAGTTACAAAACACAGCAATAATTTAAAAATTTTAATGTAGGCTGCATTTTCTCATTTAGCAGTGCTGCTGTTTGAGCTGCCCTTATCTTCCTGCTCATTCCAGACCCATATCTTCCCCTGATTATGCTGGTATGGATACTGTGCAACCATGCAGCAAACAGCGGAGGCAATGATCCAGGTGAAAAATAATCAGGCTCCCCACCCCTCATGCTGCTGGGTCATTTCCCCAGTCAGGCCTACCATCCAGCAGCCCAAACATTCGTGCCACTGCAACGGAGAGGACATGAACAAATCACCAGACATGGAAGATGCTTCAGCCAATATTATTGTCAAAAAACATATGTGGAACTATGGTTTCGGTCCATCAGGCAGTAGATAAACTTCAGAAATTCCTGGATTTCTCAAGCTACCTTTTTTTTTATTTTTTATTTTTTGAGTCTGCTCAAGAAAAGAACCTGCTCTTTTCTAAGTTTAGAAAGCTATCTGAAAAAGTTTCTGCCAAAAGAGGAAAATACAACCCAGCTTTACAGCTGTTCCAAATGCAGCGAAAAAAGTTTTGGTGATAACCTCATTGACCAAACAAGCTATTGCTGGAACAACACTTAGAGCATCAGAGATTTTTTACAGATCACTTCCATGCTCCCCTCCAAAAAGTGTGAAAACATCAAGGGTAGACATTTTTGTTTCAGTTTCCTGCATGACGGTAGCTTCAAGAGAGTTAATTATAAGGCTTCCTGCAGCTTTGTCTAAAGTAGCTAGTGTAGTCTTGTGTCAGAGACCAATTGAAAAGTAATGAAGTCCAGAACAGCAATTGGCAGGACTCTCCTATCTTTGGAACTATTTTTCCATCTTTCACCTAATGGGCTTGCTTTATGACAAACATCAAATCGCACAATACTCTCAGGAGAAAACCAGGTATGCTTGTTATCTTAAATGGTAACAGAAACCCTATACCTATGCAGTTTGCTCAAAATCATTTAGAGTACCTAACAAGCATCAGTGCTGCTTTAAACTTGTATGTATGTATATATGTTCTACATATATATAAAACATACACATGCATCCAAACAGGAACACACTCCCTCCAAATTCTTTGCCCTCTCCCCTTTAAGTGGCTCTTCCACCACCTAGTTTTCTGTTCTCTCCACTTTGCACAGGATACTCTAAATCCAGCACTGCCAGAAAAAAAAAACCCAGCAGCAGCATGAAATGAGAAAATCCTTGTCTCTTTTCAAATGCTTTTTTACCTAAAAGACCAACTAAACCCTGGCACAGCTTCATCTTCTGCACAGCTGATAAGGCCATTTCAGAAACAGAAGGTGCCGTATTTGTTCTCACTCACCTTTTTAATTGCAGTATAACCAGGTGATTTAGAAGTTTTGAAGAATAAAAGAGATATCAATTCCTTCATGTTAGGTGATGTACAAAAATTATTAACCACAGATTGCTCAGGTTTTCATAATCACCACAAAATGTGACCACAGAGACTGCAGATGAGGCATCACAATTTTTAATTCAGAGAAAAATCTCTGCCTTGTCATGAAACTTTAACTGTATGCAGGTAGGGCACCAGAGAGCTCAAACCGAATTCAGAAGGGTTGTTTCTGTAGATGAGGATTGCTGTCATGTCCCATGAAACTAACTTTACATTAGCGGCAGAAAGCTACCACGGCCTTCTCACTGCAGAAAAGCCTTGAGAAGTGCGGCATGAGTAACTGATCTCCACTTGCTTCCAGAGATCCGAAAATAGAGGTGAAGTGTGAATATCCCATTTGTTTCAAAAGGGTGTCAACAGAAATTCCTAGTCAGGGCCTTGTCTGCTATCAAAATGTGCACCTACAGAGCTGTAGCTGCACTTTGGCAACAAGAGGCTGTTTGCTTCTTACTGCAGCAGAACAGCCACTTTCCAGAATACGATCAGCTACTACAGAATATTTTATATTTGACATCAGTACCAGCAATAGCTACGCTGGTGCAGGCTTTCAGGAAAGACTGATGACTTGACAGTCTAAATGAGATGCTTCTAAATTTTCTATTATCAGCAGACCCCTCTTCCCTTCCAGACCTTTGGGTTTGTTTTTTTTTCCCCACACAGGGTAGCAGACACCCTTATCACCAAAAGTATGGGAGAAAATATATAGATCAGATGCAAATCCAGACACAAAGCTGAAAGTACTATCTAAACATTTATGTTCTATCAATGAAATGAAAGCATTAAATATTATTACACTCTTCTTTCCTACATGCAAATATTTCATTTTAGGTCACCTGTAATATGTAAATACACACAATATAAATACACAACCACCTCTCTGTTCCTTTTTCTCTCTGATCTGTGAGGATACAAAGCTGGTGAGGAAACGCAGAGATCTGTGTTAGAAAATATGGATCCGAGAGTCTTCCACTCTATTATGAAATAAAGTAAAACGTTGTTTCTAAAGCTACAAAAAACAACAAGCAGGATTTACTGTCGCATTTTTGTATTTAAAATGAAGTGCATCAAACCAAGAATGAATGAAATACACCAACAACTACATTCTCTTTAATGACTATCAACAGCTACGTTGCTTACTGAAGTCCTCAGATGTCTATTAATTAATTACAACTTTACAAACTCTTTTATCATGTTGGTATTATTCAGAGTGAAGTGATGTAGAGCACCTTTGGTGTTAATTTCAAAAGAAGTGGTGGAAGTGACAGAAAACAGAAATTAACATACAAGGAAGGACAGGCCTATTTACATATGTAAATCACAAATACTCATCTGGAATGGCCACATTTTACTGTAAAATTCTGTATTTCTTGATGCAGGGAAAGGAAGTAAGTAGAGTTTCAAAATTCCTGTATTCTGAAATAAGTGTTTGGTAGTCACAATGGGACTAAACAGAGATATCTGATATTCCTAAGTCTCTAGTCCTTTATTTAAAAAATAGGAAACTTGTTTCTAGCCCCCGAAAAAAAATAGTAAATTAATGATGGCTGTTATTCCAGATGCAGATTACGTGCAAGCATTTTGATATTTAGGAGGGAGAAGAAAACAAAAAGATATTAAAAAAAATGTTTTCAGAAGGGTCACATGATCTATAAAAATTTTTATCCTATTTTTATCCCAAATATACATTTGAGAGGTGTAAAAATCTTTGGTCAAAAGAAGTTTTTTTTAAGACGACTGCCACATCATTTTTACTTATTACCGCAGACAAAAATACAGATATCCAGGTTTTGAAAGCAGAAATTAAGTCAAAATAACATCTTCTACTCTAGGCAACAAAATGGGGGGAAAAAAAAGCCCACAGCTGCAGCAAGGCAAGGCTGGCGTAAGGTGGAAAAGGCAGCCGGGCTGACATTTGCTATTAAAGCAGGGAGAGAGGTCAAATCCTGCTCCCTGCCCAGCACCTCAGAGCCCGTGGAAAACTGGCAAAAGCAAATCCCAAACCGAGATTCGCCCGCCGCGGCCAGGCTCGAGTTCGCTTTGGGTTAAAAATACTTAACGGGGAAGAAATAAGGCGGCGAAGGGGCCCCGTGTCTCCGTTACGTGATCCGCGCACCGGGCTCGCAGCTCTTCCCTCCGGCATGTCCCCGGTGTTGGGTGACCGTCCCCCCTCTCGCAGCCTCCCGGGGACGGCCCTGCCCCTCGCTGCGAATAAAAGTGACCACCAAGACCAAGCGCTGGCCCCAGCTGCTGTCCACAGATTTTTTTTTTTATTTAAAAAAAAAACACAAAAAAAACCCCAAAAAACTTCTCGTTACAGAGCCTGGGAGCGCCCCACGAGCTCCCTTCCACCATGGAAGAGTTTGGTTTATTTATTTATACAGCGCACTCGGGTCACCGGGGAAGTGAAACTCGGGGCGCGGGGGGCCGGGGCGGCCCCGGCAGGAGGGCTGCCAGCCCGCCCCGCCGCCACCACCGCCGGCCCCGGAGCTCGGCGGGGCCGGGAGGCCGCGCCCGGAGGCCGCCGCCGGCCGAGGCGGGCAGCGCCGAGGGGAGGAAGCGGGCCGAGGCGGCGCCCCGCCGCTGAGGGGGCGCGGGTGGGTGCGCGGCCGCCCCCCGCCGCTGCCGCTCCCCCCTCGTCGTCTTCCTCCGCCGCCTCCTCCTGGGGCCGGGGGGCGCGATCCCCCGTCCCCGCCGCGGTGAGCGCCGCCGCTGGCTGCCGCCAGAGTCGCCGCCGCCGCCCGGCCGTGGCGGCCGCCACCGCCGCCGCCGGGGCCCGGCTCCCATCCGCCATTATCCTTTGTTCGCGGCGCGGCGGCGGCGGGGATGTTGCAGGGCTCGGCTCCATCTTTAAAGCGGGCGCCCCTCCCGCGGGCGGTGCAAGGCCGGGCCCCCGCGTCCTGCCGCCCGGCGGCTCCCCTGGTCCCCGCCGGGCTCCATTTCCTTCCCTCCCCCCCGCCCCTGTTTGCTGGGCGCCTTCCTCCTCTTACCGGTTACCAGGCTGCTCCGTCACTGCTTTCGTTCGCGCCTAGGATCTCGCCGCAGTTTTATTCTCTCCCCCACGTAACACACCGCGTCAAACTACACCTCCGCCGCGTCACTCACACACACACAGGCGCTCCCAGCCCGGCGACAGGCAGGCAGCGGCCGACTGAGGAGCGCCAGCCAGGGAGCAAGCGCCGAGCGCGCCGCGGCCCGCACGGAAAACGCCGAGCGCTCACGGAAAACGCCGAGCGCCCGGCAGGCGGCGGGAACGGCCGAGCGCGCCGCCAGCCCCCGCGGAAAGAGCCGAGCGACCGCGGAAACGAACGAAGCCGGGCCGGAGGGAGGGGGGGAGGCGGAAAGAGCCGAGCGGCCGCGGGAAGGCGCGAACGGCGCTTCCGCCCCGGGGCGGCCCGCAAAGAAAGCGCGGAGCCGGGGGGGAAAGGGAGCGAGGAGGCCGGGAAGGCGGGAGACGTCGCGGAAACAGTCGGGCGTCCACGCGTCTGCCCCAGAGCCCCCGCTGAGGGCGACGGGCCCACCCGGGTTCCCCACTCACGTCCCCACGCACCCCCTGGCTCCCCGGGGGGACCTACTCCCCTTTACCCCTTTGGGGATCCCCTGCCTGCGTGTCCCACTGCTGCCCAGTCTCTAACTCAGGCCTCTGATTCTCACCCCAAAACCCTCGTCTTCACAGGCACAACATGGTGGGTGAGGTGCTGCGGCCAGGCCATGCTGCCCCTCCTCAATGCCGGTTGCCTGTGTGGTGTCCCTGCCATGGCGGAGCACTCAGATCCCTCATGTTGCTCCTCTACACCTTCTGCTGCCCCATTTTCACTGCGCTGTGATGCCCCGTCCCCTCCCTGCCCTCTCTGGCCCTGTGGCTGGCCAGCCATGCCGGCCCAAAACCAGGCACAGGGTGACAGCTCCTCTGTTGTGACACAAATATCCCCATGAAATCCCCCAGCCCCGAGCAACTGGCCTCCACCAGCGCTGGAGGGACAGACCTGTTTTGGCAGATGTGCAGACACCAGGCACTGACGCTGTAAAAAATTCAAGTCCAGAGAAGGGCAACGAAGCTGGTGAGGGGTCCAGAGAACAAGTCTTCATAAGGAGCGGCTGAGGGAGCTGGGGTTGTTCAGCCTGGAGAAGAGGAGGCTGAGGGGAGACCTTATCGCTCTCTACAACTGCCTGAAAGGAGGTTGTAGCCAGGTGGGGGTTGGTCTCTTCTCCTAAGTAACAGGCGACAGGACAAGAGGAAACAGCCTCAAGTTGCGCCAGGGGAGGTTTAGGATGGATATTACGAAAAAATTCTTCAACGAAAGGGTTATCAAGCATTGGAACAGGCTGCCCAGGGAAGTGGTGGAGTCACCATCCCTGGAGGTATTTAAAAGATGGGTAGACATGGTGCCGAGGGACATGGTTTAGCGGTGGTTTTGTCAGTGTTAGGTTGATGACTGGACTCGATGATCTGAAAGGTCCCTTCCAACCTAGATAACTCTATGATTCTAAAACCCACAATTTTCAGAGCTGCTGTGCCCGAGGCGGCAGTTTGCACCCATGGCGCCAGCGTTGTGCCTCAGGAAGGACAGACATTGTCACAACGGGGAAGGGGACGAGATACGGGTTTGTGTCTCTGGAGAAGAGGAGTGGCCACATTCTGTGGCCCTCGCCCTCATCTGCAGTGCCAGTGTGATGTCCCTTGCTGGGGTTTTTAAACTCTGGATAGGTGAACTTCTAGGAAAGGTTTTTCGAAGAGTCGATGCCACCATGGAGCAGAGAATGGGCCCGGCAGCGGTGCTCCATCTGGGTGAGTCCAGCTCCGTCTTCTCCAGTTCACAGACACAGCTGAATGCACCCGATCATACACCCTGAAGAATGAACTTCTCCAACTACAAACAGATAAAAGCTATACATAACCTTGGAGAAACTACTTTTTGTTTCACAAAACCTCAAGATGGCACTACATAACAAGATTTGAAGCTCCAATTCTGGCTGATTTTTGCAGCCAGCCTGTCACGGCCGCCCCGTGAGACACTTCATCGGACAACACCGGTGCATGGTGTAAATTAGTTTTACTCTTGTGAAGTCTTATTTTCTCAAGAAGGTTGAACTGATTTTACTTACGCTGAGTTTTGTCTAACTCCATCAAAAATAACAAAAGGCGGTGCAGGGAGCGATTACTTTGCGCTTGATTGCAGTTATTCTAAAATAAACTGAAAAAAAACCAGCTTTGATGTGTAAAAAAAACCAAAACGCAGCCTAAGTTCAACAGATAAAACATTGTTTTATTGACAGCACATACTATGGCTTGGGCCACAGCTCATTTTCTGCCTCTGACGTACGTTTTCCCTCTGCCCTGCCTGCAGACAGGAGCTCCAAGGTTACAGCCCAGCATCGCCTCCACTGCCGCTCTCCCCATGCCCTCTTCTTCCCCGGTGTTGTGGACCTGTGCTGTGCCTTTGGGTCATGCCCAATCCTGGCTGCGGTGTACAGCTGACATCATTTTGGGAAGTGATTTTCTCTTTTTAGAGTCCACTAGGATATAAAAGCTCGACCCACTAAGTAAGTCCTTTGCAACTGCTATTGGGAGCAGAGTTTTCTGCCATTTAAAGCTTTTGAGACAGGTGAGCAATCTAAAATCAGTGTTTCTAATTTGGACTATTCATTGACAGTGAATGGAAACGCTTCTCACTCTAAATGGCCAGCAGAGGTGCGAAAGGCTGGTCTCACAATCACATTCTTCTCATTTCACTCCACTAGAAAATAAGGTAGAGGGTTGTTTTTGATAGTGTTTTAACATTTGAACTCTAGCCCCACTGCACAGGATTTTAATATTTTAATGTGTGTTTAATAACATATCTTCTATGCATTTTGTTACCATATACAGATGTAAATCAAAATAGGTAGTTAAAAATATACTTTAATTCAGCTAAAACATGGACGTTTTGCTGTGTGGATTTTATAGTTTGCTAAAACCCCTGGTTTCAAGGAGTGGTTCTGAGATCAAAGCATAAGGGATCAGCTTTTGTGCTCTTCTTAGGAAGAGTAAAGTACTTTCTGTGAGAAAATACTTATAATGAGCAGAAGAAATATAGCCATCTGAGTGTCTTGTTTGACTCATGCATTTCTTTATCTGTTTTCCCATCCTTCTCTTTCCCCTTTGTGTTAATGTTTCTGTTGCATCAGCTTCTTTTTCTCCCCCAAATGACCCAAATCCTATACATTCTCCACCCATGCGTGTTTCCCAGAACTGGATTTCTTGCCCTGGCGCAGCAAGCCTGAAGAATCCCAGCAATAAGCCTTCAAGGGAATAAACTTTGATCCTCGAAAGGCATCTAAAAGGCAACTAAAAGCAGTGTACGGCTCCCATCAGAAACCTAGGTAGCCTGATTGATGAGATTGCTGCTGCTGGGACTGAACTACACCCGGTCCCCCAGACCAGCCATGGCTGCCCTTATCAAGCTCGGCAGCTCCTTGTGCGGCTCTGATCCTACTGCCCGTGTAGGGCATGGCTGATACCCTGGTGCCCTGCTGATCCTTGCCAGCCCTGCTTTCACCCACAGCTCTCTGGCCGGCTCCTCGGCACTTCTCCGAAAGTCTGTCAGCTCGCTGACGAGTTTGCGAAGGGCATCTGGTAGTGGTGGCCACTTCTCTGCCAGCCAGTGTAGGCTCCCAATATAACAGACAACTCAAGAGAGCAATTTATTTCAAACTAAAACGGATGCCTGGGATAGGCCAGATGCCTGAAGTGATTTGAGATTACGCCCAGTGTTATGCATCTTTGCTATCTTCATCTCTTACCCCCTGGCTGAGGCTTAGACCATATGTGGATGGGAGCTGGATTCAGCCCTGACTCATACCCGTTCAGTGGCAGGGCTGGGTGAACATCTCATACACAACTGCTGTGAAGCCTCCTGACAACTCTTTTGGACATTCCTTCCTCCCTTACAGGTTTTCTGGTTTTGTTTTTGTTCGTTTTTTTTTCCTCTCACCAGATCTGAGCAAAATCCGGACCCTAAGCAAACCCACAACTTTTTTGGGAGTGTGAGTGAAAGCCTGAGCTGCAAACCCCCCTTCCCTCACTGACATTTATGCATTCCTTTCACGGTTTCCTCTTGGGGAATCTGTAGAAAACGGGATAGTAATGATGCGCCAATTACCCGCAAAGTCCAACAGGGAGAGCCTGGCTTGGGGAGTGAACTGGAATGCTCAGCAGTTTTCTTTTTCATCAGCAAAAGTTTGCTTGATGATGAGTGAGACCCAGCAAGATTAATTACTTTTCCTACAGTTAAGCCTCAGAGGCAAATTCATTAGCTTTGCAGCTTCCAGGTTGGTTATCCTGGGCGGTGGGCTCCTTGCATACAGCATCGCAGGTTGCTAGCCCCTGGCCCAGGGTTCGTAGAGGCTAATGGGCGAGCAGGAAAGGTTTGTGCTTGGTTCTGAGGTGTGTCAGAGCCACAATTCATACATGGCAATCTGGAGCAGTCGACCCTGCTGACACTGGTACCATGCAAGATAATATTTATTGTGGAAACACACATACACATGCATTTTCAGTCTACGCACTGCTGTAAAGAGAGCAACACAAAAGTATTTTTTACAGGCCACAGCTACCTCTGGGAGTGATTTATAACAAAATAATCTTTCAGCATCAAATACTCCCTGACAATTTCTAGAGGACCAGTGTGGTCTTGCAGTGCAGGGACAGAGAGAGGGTGTTTTGTACAAGGATGACATTAAGCGCAAGTATTGCTGGGGAGAAAAGAAGGCAAGGTGTGCTCTGGGGCTTCGCAGCTCCGTTCACTAGTGGGTATTCTTCCAAGGAAAGGGAGGAAAGGAGAGCGTTTGCAAATAATGAATGTGGAGGGGGGCAGATGTTACGTTAGGTGGTTAGTAAAGTGTCCAGCGCTTTTCAGTGTAAGGAGTATTGCATTGCACTTTCCCACCTGTACAAAGAGAGCAACTGATTTTAAAGCAGATGTAGGGGAAGGCAGGGGGTGCCGCCATACCCCTGTGATGGACGTAGCTGTTCAGTAGCACAGACAAAGCACTGAACTGATGATGGCATTCTGAGGAGAAGATGAAGGTGATAAAAAGGTGTTATTCTGAAACCCAATGGCAAAGAAATGTCAGTCCTCCATTTCGGTTTCTGCTTCTGAGATAGATGGAGGCTTAACTTCAAACTCCCATACAGAGCAGTCTTCTGTCATTTCAGAGCCTCTCAGGACCAGCCAAAACTGCTTACTCATCAGGATAAGGACAAAACCCTACAGGTTTAGTATCTGCCAGAAAGAACACGATTCACTGCCCCCCCTGAGCACTTTATTACAGAATTAGGTCTAAATTCACAGTTAACCCAGAACAAAATAACCAAAAATAGAAATGGTTTTTCAACATCATCCCACTTAAAGTTAATGAACTGCAGGCTCAGGTCTGCCCTCACTGCTCTTGGACATTCATCATTGCTAAAAGTAATAAATCTTCCTGGCCAAATACAGGCTTTACAAGCAGGCAGATTGCATGCTCAATTAGTCCAAGGAAATTGGTCACTTTGCTTAACCCCTGCCGTTTGAAATGTGGAGCCCCGCTGCTGCACCCTCCTGCCAGAGCAGATCATGTCTCTTCTACTGACAGAGCAGCTGGGGAGGGGAAATCCTCCGTCCCAAGCCAGGGACACAGCCGTCCCCACCATGACTCACCTTGCGTGGAACAGAGGAGCTTCCCTGGCTCAGAGGCTGATGCAGCAGGATTTGCCTGCTCTGGCCGGTGTGGCAATTGGTTTCTGAGCCCCGAACACTTTTGCTTATATTCTCTACTAAATAACAGCCCATTTCTGAATTCTCAAATATGATCTCCCCAGAAGAAGAGTTTCCCCTCAGAAGATGTTTCAAGGGCAGGAGCGCAGGAACAGATGAGGGCAAGCAGCGTTTTGATGTTTTGACAGTGTGCTGTGTTTTTTAAGCATAGCCAGTAAAATACATCTTCTGGCTCCCCCAGCACACTGCAGTAAGCCCAGCCTAGCCCACCATCTGAACAACTCCTGCGCAGACTAGGGAGAAATCTAAGTTTATCCTTCAGTTCATGAAAAACGCCTCTTGAAAGTCATTGTTTTCTTGACACTATAGCTTCACTTTTCCCTGTCTTCCTCATGAAGCTGAATTTCTTCTCACTTTGCTTGACCCCTGTTTAATCCCTGCTTAGCCATTTCTATTTTTGGTTACTTTGTTCTGAGTTAACTGTGCATTTAGACCAAATTCTTCACACAGCATCTTCTCATTACAGAGACATCCTGGCTCACCCTAGTCCCAGTGGCTTCTGAGGCCCCTGCTCTTTATGCAAAGATAAATGATGAATTGTGTTCCCACTAAACCCCCTTCCCACCAGGCTGCCTCCGTTGCCCCTATCTTGGTCCCCTCCATGACTTAGCGAAGGTGTGACTTTGCCTTGGTGCTGCAGATCAAGCTCAGGTACGGCCTTTTGGCTGCCCTCCTTTTCCATGCTGCTTTCCCTGCCTTGGGATCGACAGATGACGGCCCTGCAGAAGCTTGGTTATTGTTGTTATTCCCTCTTATGGCAAGTCCCCCGTGTGCCAGATGTCAGCAAAACTGCTCTGGGCTGAACCTCTAAAGGTCACCTAAGCTCTGAAGAGCATCTTGTGTTTTCACATGACAGACTGTCACCCAGAAGGAAGAACTAAAATGAATTGCTGGCCAGGGAAGAGCTTAGACATGCTATAAATACCTGTTTATGCTCCAAACAATGGTGATGTTTTTCTTACCTATCAAGCCCTTTTATCACATACTTCACGGATTGTGGGCCTCCTATACTCAAAAACTTTCTGTTGCTTTAAGAACTGGAAAAAAGGATGAATGATATTGTCAGCATTCACTAAAGTACCAGACACGCAAATGTAATATGAATGGGGTACTGACCTGGAGCAGATGGGCACTGCGGGTACAGGGAGTATTTCGGACAGCTTTAACCCAGGCGGTAGGATAGTTGTAGTGCAATAGCACGGGGCTGATTGCAGACTGCAACACACGCCTCAAAAAGTAAATCCTGGATCCATCAGTCCCAGGACAGCATTTAGCTCCCTTGTCCAAAGCTACGCCCACAATCTCTGCCTTGAGTGCCATGAGGATGTTTCCACACTGGAGAGAAGCAATGAATTCCTTCAACAGATACACGGCAAAAGCTTTGAGTAACAGCAGCAGGGTGGTGAAGATCTATGTTTGCCCTCCTCCCTTGCTGCAGATGAAGAAGGTGATACACAAAAATGTGGATGGCAGCACTGAAGAAAAGGTGTGTTTGCTGTGCTGGCGTGCATAGTACTGACACGATGCGGAAAACAGCTGCACAGTGATGTGATGGATCACAACGTGAGGGAGCTACCCCGCCACCAAGGGACACGGCTGGTGCTCGGCTTGGGGACAGGCCAGCACCTGGGACCCTGCGTGCCATGAAGCAACTGCTGTGATGAGGCAGCATCTGCCCTATCCATGAGGGAGAAGGAGTTCAGGCTTCCCAGTAACCGGCCGGTCAGAGAGCTTTTCCTTTTGAATGGGAATGGGATTTCATCTGCCGCACATGGAGGAAAAAGCTGTTGGATGAGGAACAGTGGAAGTCAAAGCTGAAATAAACCCAGTAACGGCTGTCAGACTGAAATGGGGAGGAGGAGGGGAAATTGTTAGGGAATAATTCTTGGAAATACTCTCATCTTTGGTCCTGAGTGCCCACATTTTGGCTTAAAGGTGGCTGCTGGGGTGGTATATTCTACATCACTCTGCTGGTAAATACCCCATTTCTATTGGTGCAGCCAGCTGGTTTTGAGTCAGTTCCTACTGTAGAGAAAATATGACTTAGACTGACTTTCATACTTTGAAAAATTAAATCTTATATCTCCCTAGCTGCCTTTCTGCCGTGTGAGAAGCTGGCAAATACTCATTTAGTGAATAATTTCTGTGGTGGCAGGAAGAGGGGAGCCTGCGTGTGGTGCTTGGTTTCAGGATTGCTATCTCACTGTCTCAGTTTAACAATGTATGTTGAGCAGCTCAAATTTTTAGCATGTCCGTTTACTATAAAGGCAGATTGCAAGAGTTGTGGGAAGGAGGGAGAAGTTTTCAGAAGTGAAAAAAACAGTAGAAACACTTTAAAAGTGGTGCAGGTTGAGCTGAAGCAAAACATGGGAGAAAAAGAGGGTGGGTGGAAGAGAGGAATCATTACCACTAGCCTTCTTCAGTTTCCATCGCAGGCGTGTGCTATATATTACTAATTTAGCTGCATGAGGGAGCCACAATTTCTTTAAAACATGCCAGGACTCCGGTTGGTCTCTCAGCCTGTAGTATCTAAACAACAAATTGGGTCCCAGCTGGGCTGTGTTTATCGGCTTAAAAGGAACTGATTTTCTCTTCCACAGTCAGGAGGAAAGACTTGTCTGACAACAAGAACTGAGATCGACTCTTTCTCTCAAACTCCCTGTAAATGGGCAATTTCAACCATTTGGTTGTCCATGTGCCGATTTCGGCTCTGCTGGCTTTGTGACCTGTAACTGGTGGCACATCCCTATCGTCCAGCCCCATCCTCATTGTCCATCCCTGTCCTCGTCCCCATCATCCATTCCACCAGCAGGGTCCATCATCCCCTTTTATTCACCACCACCATCTTCTGCACAACTAATTACGCTTTGACCTCTTTGCCCAGATGCACTGGCTTAAGTGAAAATGACTCTAAGCTGATTTGAACTGCACTTAAACAGGCAAGCAGGAAGCCTTGGCTCAAATAACTAGGTTTAGCCTTTTTTTTGTGCTTGTTCTTGCCTATTGTCTTTCAGGTCGGTTTTCATGGACTGCTAACTATTAAAGCACAGTGATTTGTACAATACTTCCACTAGTCTTGCTATTATATGTGGGTAAGAATAAGATACTGTATCTAATCACAAGTATTTATTTATCCAATTATATAACATATTTACTTGTGTGGCTATATAACATATAATTTAATTTGTTCTATGAAAATAGTGAGCCTTGCTTACTAGATTTGCGTCAAACCATCTGAACATAAATTGGAATTCAAATAAAAAATCACATTACTTTAAAGTATTCTTATTTAACTATTGATAAAATTGCTCAGATGGGCACAGTGTAAATGACAGTAAAATTGGCATTTACAACAGACCTATTAGACAGAAGGGAATTGGACTGAGAAAAACAAATCGATTTTTTTCTACACTGTGCTTGAAGTAAAAACTGCATACAGAAGGGTTCTACTCATTTAAAAAAATCTCGGTCAGTTGATTGGGGGACAAATGTTTGCTTTCTCTCTCTGTCTCTCCCCCTGGGGGTAATCTCCCAGGTGAGGGCTGGGGTGGAAAGTGGCCTCCAGCCCTCCCCAAGGCCCCTGTTTGACCTGATGTCCCCAGCTTTGGGATGATGGCCCTCAGTCCCACTGAAGTGACCCCTACATGCCACTGCCGGGAACACACTCAGCAGCATTTTCAGTGCTGCCCGGCGGCTCCTGGTGCTGCAATGTGCACCCACCTTGTCGTCTGCTCACAGTGAGCCGCTGCCGAGGGCTGGGGAAACAGCCCTGGGACCGTCTGCATGAAAATCTGCACGAGAGTGTCTGAAGAGCAGCTCCTCATGCATGGCTTAAATACAAAGCATTTTTATTTTTGGAAAGCCCCTGTCCTTACAGGTGTGGAAGCGCAGGCTCCCCTCCCGTTCTGCTGTTCTAACGCCGAGGGCTACAGACGTTTGGTGTTTCCAACCCACAGCCGTGACCCACAGCCCCGGGATGCTCGGGGTTCCCGGAGAGCCGCAAGGCAGCAGCCGGCTGCAGAGCTCTCTGCAGGTGGCTGGCTGGCCTGCAGGATTCCTCCTCCATGGGATTGTATCTCCTGGCCAACTTTTTGGGTTGTGGAGCTTCATGGTGCGCTCACCCTGGCTGGGCAGCAGGCAGCCTGTGCCCCCATGAGCTGTCACGCCGGCCCTGCTTGCTGGAAAACAGGAGGTTGTTGACTTCAGATCTCTTTGGCAAGACAACTATTGAGTGCCCCCTTTTCCCCCCTGCCTTAACTGGTAAGATTTGATATAAATGAGTTGCCACGCAGAGCTATATACAAAAGGATATTATATGATAGGGAAAAGGCAAAGCCAAGCATTTGGCTGAGTTTAGGCTGTTCTGTGCTTTTCCAAGCACGATAAAATTAACAGTATTATCTCTGTGTGTGCTAGCACTTGTGGAACACTAATGGTGTCAAAACAGCAAAAGAAAATGAGAACAGGTTTGGGAAGACAGCAGAGTGTTATCCCTAGAAGAGAAGATTTGTGGTTTAATTTGAATAGCATCATCTTGGAAAGACTCTGCCCTGGATGGAGAGTAAGTTATTCTGAGAGAGGAACTCTCCTGCCCATTTCTATCTGTAGGAAGAGATTAAGGAGGACAGCGGCAAGGATGCTGCTGGAAAGCAGCACATGGGGACCTGAAGCTGCTTAGCGGTGAATATTTCCTCACTTTTATTTAGCTCCAGGGCATGGGTGATCTCTAGCCCTCTCTGCCCACCACACCCGTCTCAATCTGCCAAATACATTTAGCTCTTCTGTGAGCATAAACAAACAAATAAAACCAATGTAAATATCCATGGCAACAGTTTGGTTTCATTCATGGATGCTTTTAGCAGAGAAGAAACAAATTGGATGCTGTCTATCCAGGTTTCTTGCTCACATCTGGATTTTCTGGTGAACCGCATCTGGATGAATCTTGATTTCTGCAAAATGGAAACACAGTAGAAATTTTGTCGTTTGCAAAGCCATAGCCAGCTCTGACCTCCCTCCTGATGGCTCCCACCACAGATTCTCATGGTTGACATGAGGCACCCCCACTGAGTTACAGCAGTTTTTGTGCTCTTGAGCACCGAATTTCATCCTTCTCTCATTCTCTGGGCTGGCCTTCACAGCCACTTCCATCATCAGCTACGCTATAACATCAACTATGACATGTCAAACAAGAAGGTGGGATAAATATCCCAAAGCTGCTTTTGGCTTTGAGGCTTGGCAGCCCTTACAATTACCATGATTTGTGAGGAACGGGGGGGATCATGAGCTATACAGTAAGAAAACAATGCAGCAGGGTACCATTTCAGTGCCAAATTTTCATGGGTTGGATGACACAATCATCTCAGCAAGGCAGAAGCGTGAGAGCCACAGAAACCCAAAAATGCAAGAGAAAGCACTATGCCACAGCACTAACTGCTGGGAAATGCTGTTCCTGTATACGCAGCACCAGAGCTCCATTAGAGCACGCTGACCCCGCTCCAAGAGGAATAACCTCGGGTTAAACAGCTGTGAAGTGTAGATAACCTGGGGTTAGCTTCGTCTGTGGAGGGTGCTGCTGCTGGGTGCTGGTTACTTAACCAAGATAAAGTTCAGTTGATGGTGACTGCTCTGTTAGGCTGGCTGACATGAACTACCCCAGGCTAGCTGCCTTGGGGGAGAAGTCTTTTTTTCCCCAGCACTGGTTTCTTTGTGCTGGGTCCCTGCACATCTCACCCCATGTGGGCTGCTACGCAGCCACGAGCCCATCGGTGCTTTGGAGCAGTGTCTGCCATGCCCACATTTGGAATGATAGCTCAGCTGCCAAAAATCCTGATAATAATGTTCTTTGATCATTCCTTTCCCCATCATTCCTCTCATGTCATCTCTGTGGGGAGGTATCTCAAATGATGAAAGGTTTATAGGCAGAGGTGATATTTCTGATCTGAACAAAGGATGCGGTTGGGAAAACCAGGCGGACTTTGGGCCAAGCCCCTCTCCATGCTGCTGTGCAGCATGGGGCAGTGGCGGCTGCTGAGGGAGGCCAGCAGTCCCAAAACTCCTCCGTCTACTTTAAACGTGGCAGCGGGTGCAGTGGAGGGTATCACCTCTCCCTGCACATCTGGTCTTGCTTTTGGGAGGGCAGGAGCGTGTTCAAAAGACAGAGCCCAAGCAGAGGCAGGATCCTTCCCACAGCCGCCTGCATTCCCGGGGCCGGAGGAGCCTGGCCGGGGGCTCAGGGCGGCTGGAGGGACACTCTCCTGCTGGGGGTCTGCGCCAGGGCACGCCGCCCTGCTCACCCTTGGAAGGCTGAGCGGGATGGGGCTGCCACCCTGCTGGGGCACCAGTGCCATCTCCCTCCCTGGCACTGCGACGTGGCTTCTGGGAGACCAAGTTTGTCATTCTTTTTTTCCTCCTTTTAAGTCTTCCAAACAAGAACTTATGTGCAGCCTAAGCAAAAAGTCCTGAGGCTGCACCTAGCAGAGAAAAGAGCTACAATGACTGTATACGTTTAATGGCGGATCATAAATGACTGGTGATATGTCAGCTGGAGGTCTTCGGCAGAGCAAGTCTTGATCTCAAAATGGTAGCTGCCACCCGTTATCTGCAATGAAACGAACGGAAATACTTTTGTGTCTTTGCTTGATGCCTTTTTTATGTCCCAGGTTTGGAGATTTTCCTTGTTCCTGTGAAGCAGGAACTTGTGCTGACAAAAAGGAAAACCGCTTGCAGCCGGCTTCTGTGAGGTGACTCCCAGCTGCCGGTGCAGCCTGAACGCTCCCAGGCTGCTTCCCAGGGCTTGCTCTCAGCTCGGCGTCTGCTGCCTGCTCCCACTGCGGTCAGGAAAGGCAAGGGCCTAAAGACAGAGAGGCAAGCTCGTTCGCATCTTCCTCCTTCTTCACCTCTTGCTCCTTCGTAACTCCTTGTGCGGACAGTACAGTCGCAAGGGGACAGCACTGGCCGACAGCCTGGTTCAACCAAACACAGGTACCAGCAACGGCGTCTGCTGTGACCTCCGTCAGACCAGGTTATCTCTGTTCCCTTTATTTGCCTTCCTGCCTTTGACCTTATCCACCTAGATTTGTGCTCGTAAAGAAGAGAGTGATTCCTTACTGCGTGGTTTCTCTTCTGCAGTCTGTGGAGGCATACAGGCAGTGCATTTTCTGACCAAGTCGGGAAAAAAGATGTAGTTCAGATCAATCCAGGTTGTTTTGGCTGGGACAGCCCCTCGTGGCTTGGAGTTATTTCACCCTTTCTAAAAAAAATCCATCTATAGCCAATGCAGCAACAACGAAAAATATGTTTTGAAGAAAAATCAAAATATTTTGATGCTTTCCCATTTGCTCTGTCACTGTGAATGCTCTGTAAGTGTCATACGAGTATCTTGGGACTGTAGACACTTATTTCTCGGGTGCTGGTTTTGGGGTGGTGTCTGTCTGGCGCAGGTCCCTGGCTTGGCAGCCAGCGCCCGCTCCCGGCACGGCCCAGGATGGGATCTGCGGGCAGGAGGCTTTGGGGGGGGTGTGGGACACCCCAGCACGGCTGCCCCTGCGCAGCCCTGCTGCACATGCATTCTCGGGGCAGAGCTGAAGATGGCAGCAGGAATTTGGTTTCCCTGCCTGCATTTTGTCCCTGTGGGAAGCGCCGCTGCACTAAGGGCTGCTGCCGAGTGCAAATGGGTCTGTGATAAGGGCTTAATTATATTGCTCCTGGGGTCACTGCGGGGAAAGACAGACTCTTCTCCCCTTGCATTTAACCCTAATTCATGCATGAAGAACACTGAGGAAACCCAGAAATCTCCATGTGGTGATCGCCTTTCCTAGGGAACCCCCATCTGGTGCGGGGACCATGGGCTGTACCCCCAGGCCCACGAGCTGCCTGCTCGCCCGTGCTCCCGGATGGAGTGACATCTCCATGCGACCTCCGATGGCTTTCAGGAACAGGCACCACGCGGGTTTGCAGTGTGCAGCTAGAAAAAGAAAAAAAAGGTCAAGATAAATATGCATTTTGCATGCCGGACGCCTTGCTCGCAGGGGCTGGTTGCGGAGGGGGCTGGCCACAGGTGGCTGGAGAGGGGGCACTGCCAAGATCCCTGGATGCTGGGGTTTTGCTGCTTTACCAAAGGAGGATCGTGGCATGAGATCTGCCCATTTTATAGCAGTAGGCAAGGGAGGGATGCCTGGTGCTGTGCCAAGTATTGCAGTCGTGAGCGCTGGACTCTCGAGCCAAGGAGAGAGAGGCCAAGGAAGACAGCAGGAACTTTATTCTGCATCTTAATTTATAGATGTTTCCTTAATCCTCTCACAGTCCTCATCTGTTTGAGAAATCAGGTTCATATGTCATCTGTAATGTCTCCTTCCAGACAAATAGCACCACAGGATCTGCAATTTCCATAAGCGTGTTGCACTTTGGAGACGGAGATACATGGGACGCTTCAGCATAGCTTGCTTTTAAGTGCCGCAGGATTTGCCTCATCAACATGAAGGTCTATTCGCTGTTCAGTGCGTGCTGCCGGTAATAGTTTCAAGTTGCTCAGGTGCATCAAGAGCAGAAGAGCCCGTTGCTCCAGGAAGGCACTGTCTGCTGATGCATTGCCCAGATCCTCATTTAGAAGGCAGAAATTGAGAGGAGGCCTCAAAAAAGAAAAAAAAAATAAAAGGCAAAGCAAAAAAAAAAAGAAGCAACCCCATAAACTTTACATAATTTCCTGGGTTTCATTCATTTTGCTGTAATTTTACACATCTTCACATTAAGTGCTTATATTGTCAGAGAAGCACTCAGGATAAGTAATGTCACTCAGCGAGTCACAAATGGAAGCCATGTCAGCTGGCGTTGCAAAATGGATCTATAACTGGCTTTTTGTCCCTCAATTTGAGATGATCTAATTCGATTTCTGTGATTTACGGCTAGGAGGAGGATGCTCACCATCCTCCCGCTCCCTCCATGCACCCGGGCTTGATGTCTTCCCCTCTTCTGAATATCCCAGGTTTTGGAGCTAATTAGCCTCTGAGAGGGGAGCGCAATTATTTCCTGCCTAAACTGATTTGTACACCACTAACTGGAAGAGGGAATTTTTTTCCCTGTCCTTGCTGACATCCCAGGATAACAAGTATCACTCATGCCAGCCCTGAATTTGGAGATTCTGGTGAAAATGCATTTGTAAGAAAAACGAGCGAGGCGTTTGGGTTGAGTTATGGAGACCTGCAAGAATTTACCGCCGCAACATGGAGCTGCCAGTGACGGCAGCGGCGCCCGGCGCCAGCCCAGGCGGCTGCTGCTGCTCAGCCGCCTCCTCTCCACGTGTTTATTTACTCGCTGTAGCTCTGACACAAAACCTCCCGCATCCACCGGGCTTCAGTGGGTTTCAGCGGGCTTCAGATCAGAGCTGTGACATATAAAAATAAACCCTCTATAAAATCTCACAAGCTACTACTCTGGCAAAGGAAGAATCATCGCTTAACGTGCTATGTCTGATTTAGCAGAAGAGGTGCTGCATTTCAGTATCAAATACGACTGGTACTGAGATAACCATGGACATAGGGCAGAGGGCCAACGCATTCATCTTTGTGGACAAAGTATGTTGAGGTCCCCGCAGCCCGCTCTCGCTGGCAGTGGAGCAGTGGCAACCCTGCAGACCTGAAAGCCGGGGCTCTTCCCAGCTCACCCTGACCAGAAGCCGGAGCATCAACGTATGAAACCCGTTTGCTTGAGCAGCACGTCCTCCCCTGTGCCCGTGCCAGCCACTGCACTTTCCCATTCCCAGTATGGGGGCAATGTGTGAATGAATGAATGAGCTATGCGGAGTCGCTGGCTGCTGGGCTGCGAGGCCAGCATCGGCCGTGCCGTGGCTGCTTGCAGGCGCTGTGTGTGCCCGGTGTGCTGGGCAGGGGGTCAGTCGCAGGCACGCAGGGGCTCTGCGCTCGCCTGGGCACCGCTGTAAGTCACGCACGTCTACACGTGTGCACAGGTGTGCACACACGCACCGCCCCGACAGACTGACCCCATTGGGAGCCGACCTGCTGGAGAGCAGCTCAGTGGAAAGAGACCTGGGAGTCCCGGTGGACAACAGGATGACCATGAGCCAGCAATGTGGCCCCAAGGGCATCCTGGGCTGCATCAAGAAGAGTGTGGCCAGCGGGTCGAGGGAGGTCATCCTCCCCCTCTACTCTGCCTTGGTGAGGCCACACCTGGAGTACTGTGTCCAGTTCTGGGCTCCCCGGTTCAAGAAGGACAGGGAACTGCTGGAGAGGGTGCAGCAAAGGGCTACCAAGATGATGAGGGGACTGGAACACCTCTCTTATGAAGAAAGACTGAGGGATTTGGGTCTCTTCAGACTGGAAAAAAAGACGGCTGAGGGGGGATCTTATCAACACTTACAAATCATTAAAGGGTGGGTGTCAGGAGGATGGGGCCAGGCTCTTTTCAGTGGTGCCCGGGGACAGGACAAGAGGTAATGGGCACAAACTTGAGCATAGGAAGTTCCACCTAAACATGAGGAGGAACTTCTTTACCCTGAGGGTGGCAGAGCACTGGAAGAGGCTGCCCAGAGAGGTGGTGGAGTCTCCGTCTCTGGAGACATTCAAAACCCGCCTGGACGCGTTCCTGTGCAACTTGCTCTAGGTGAGCCTGCTCTGGCAGGGGGCTTGGACTAGATGATCTCCAGAGGTCCCTTCCAACCCCTGCCATTCTGTGATTCTGTGACCCCAGTGATGGCACTGTGGGGGTAAATCCACTCTGCCAACCCAAAGCCTCTCTTAATATTCACAATATGCAGTGCTCTCTCTCACCAGTGCTGACCTGTGGAGGGTGTGGGTACGAGCTGCTGAACTACCTGCAGGGTCCCAGCGACAGCGGTTTGGGCACGAAAGGACCTCCCAGAGCCACCGTGGTGGAAGGTGCCATATGAAATGGAAGATGGTCACCCCTCGACTTGCTCATCCCATGGATGCGCATGTCGTAGCTCTGTGAGCAGCCCTAGGTAAGCTCCGCCCTGACCTTGTGAGCCAGGATTTTGGGAAGAAAAGATGCGGGGCTGCCTTTGTGCACCCTGTGCCCCAGGCCCCCATGCCACGCTCCCCTAAAATTCAGGCAAAATTTACTGCTGGTGGTCGGCGGTGGCAGGACAGACAGACTCCTGCCACAACCCTGGCGGGTCGCTCACGGCTTCCCGGCACCCTCTTCCCTTGCTGCATCGTGCTCAAGTCATGAATATATGTATTAACTACAGAATAGTCTTAAGCAAACATTTATCTTGCAGAGCAATGGCTGTTGTTAAAGACTCCGGGGATGGATGTTTAGGAAAACAAGCCCATTCGAGCGCAGCGCTGGAAATGAGGATGTTCTCACAATAATTTTTTCCTCAGGTTAACAGTTTCCAAATAAGCAGGTGAAATGGTCTGAGGTGATTAAAGCAATAGAGAAGATTAGTTTTGTTATATATAATCACCTTTGCTTCTCTTTTATGTGTGGAGTGATTTTCTCAGCAGGGTGCCTTATCTATTTTAGGGAACGTTAGACTTTTTTTTCTTCTTCTTTTTTTTTTAAAAATGTAAATCAGGTTTTTAATCTTTCTGTGTCAATTTGATAGACTGTAATAGCAATTCTGTTTGGTAGTAGTTTCCCCCCTTTCCCAAGCACTTCTTTGCCTTTAATTGCCTTAATCGTTCTAATTTAAATAAATCCAGGATCACACCTTGGCTTGTGGAAATTTGCTGAGGATCTGTGGTGTTTGGCGTGGAGCTGCTCCCTCAGAGCTCTCTGTCAGCTCTCCTGGGGTGTGGGGGTAGGTGGGAACCCAGGCGGTGCCTGATCTCGGCAAAAAGAGGGTGCAAATGCTGGACCTCCTCTAGGATGGGTTATGGCTTCATCTCAACTCTATTTCACTCCTGCTCCTACAGGGAGCAGACACCTCCTGCCTCCTGGCTGCCCCCATCTTCTCAGAGAGATGAAGTTTTAGGTCAAAAGAAGGCAACTCTTGAAATTCACGTGTGCTTTTTTTGACCATTGCAACTTTTTCTAGCGGTAGATGCAGTGCTGGGGCACTCGCTTCTGCCAGATTTCCTCTCCCTGTGCCTCAGAGGAAGGCACCGGTTTTAAATCCTGACTTTATGTGATGCAAGGCAGCAGCAGCCTTTTTCGGCAGAGCTCATCTCTGCCACCCTCAGCCCTCTCCTCATTTTGGGGGGAGGACGCGGCTGCACGTAAGGGGATGCTCCCATCCGAACCCCTGTGCTCCTCGCTGCCTGGGGGAGCTGCAGACCCTCAGCTGCCTCTCCGCTTCGGATTACCGCCAGAAAGAAGGGAAAAGTGTAATTTGGCATCCTCACGCATTTTATTGGTGAGCCAAGATAATTTCACCCTGGTAAAACACGTCCATCCATCAGTCCCTGGGCCTCGGTGGGGCATTCTCGCTGAAAGACGCGACGTGGAGAGATGCCTCCATCAGTCCAGGATGTGTTCATGGTGGCGCGTGAGCCGACACAGCCTGTCAGGTACACGACAGGGCGCAGAAGAGCCTGAGAAATGATTTCATATAGACCACTTGGAAAACAGTCCCTGGAGCAGCCTGGATGAGAAGGAATCCCTCAGGAGCGCTGGGAAATGAGCCTTCATCTGTCAGGGACATCTTTAGGAGAAGGTGGAGACGGCCGTGGGCTGCCTCCTGCGCTCCCCGGCTCTGACGGGGGGACCTGCGGATGGGGACGGGTCCCTGTGTTTGGGATGCTGCCTGCACTGGGAACCTCCTAAATTGAAGAGGAGGTAGAGAGGGGATTTATTTCCAAGGAAATTGTGTCCAGAAGGCGCAGGGCCACCCAGAGACTCAGCCCTCCTCCCTCAGCCCTTCTCCCCGTGGCCCCCAACCCAAAAGCTGTCGAGATGAGGCGGGGGGATGTCTTTTGATTAAGCCAGCATGGGAGCACTCGCTAGCTCTGGGGTCACCACCTGCTTTTGTAGAAAAGTTAAGTGTTATTGGGAAATAAAGAAGGAAAATGCTAGATGATTATCAGGGAGGAAAAAAAGGTTACAGTAAAAAAAGGAATTAAGAGAAAAATAACAAGTGGACCATTATTAGGGAGGGAGATGCAAAGAGATAAGGGGCGGGGGGGACACACAAACAGCTAGTACAGTATATTAGACTTTGGTGCGGATGTAAGTATAAAATGCTCCACAAGTCCTGTAATTGAGAAAATCCATCAAATGTCCTGACAGCTGTTCCAGCATTTCCAGAAGCGATAAAACTTGAATTTATTTCACTTCTGGAAAAGGGGCAGTATCACCTTCTGGCGGCTTTAATGAAATGCCATAAAATTCGAGGAAAAACTGTGCTGTAAAGTAATAAAAAAGGGCAGTCAGCAGCAGGTTGTTTGCTGAAACACTGTCGGAGGGGACGGGCAGACCTGCTCCTGATGGCTGCGGCACCTAACCCGCTGGCCCTGGGGGATGCTGCGTGCCCTGGACCCACTCCCTGCAGCTGGCATATCTGCAAGCGGCCGGAACGGAGCCGAGCACGGATGGGTCTTGGCCCTGGCTGGGATGTGCTGAGGTCACGGAATAACCAGCGTGTCCAAGGCTCAGGCAGGGCTGCAGAGGACCCGGGACAGGCGTGTGTGGCTTCCACCTGCTGCCGGACGGTCTGGCACCTGGGCCAGCTGGGAGCAGAGGAGGGCTGCCAGTGCAAGCACCGAGGAAATTGTTGTAATTTTGCTTTTTTGTGTGTTTTTTTTTTTTTTTAACTGTGTCATTTGGTGACAGGAGAAAATGTCGTTGCTGCAAAACACCTCCCCTTGTGTGATACCTGCTAGGCAGTGTGCTTGTTTTCCTATTTAATTTGTTAATTGAAACTAAATTTGTAATACAACATTTAACTTATTTGAAGACTCCCAGACTCTGTAATTTAGCCCTAATTTTTTGGCAGGAGAGCACACCTTTTGCATACATCTTTCTTTTTGGCTCCCCATCATCTCTCACATAATTGCTGAGACGGTTTCCTTCCATTGCCTAATTTTGTGTAAATGCCGCAGGCACCTTGGGAGCCAGCGTTACTACCCCCAGCTGGCAAATATTATGGATCTAGGTAATATGTTTAAACAAGAGTGGGAGGAGACATCTAAAAATAGAAGAGAGGGAAGGAGGGGTGCTGGCCGTGCGGAGGGAGCCCTCTCCTCCTCTCGCCGCTGGCAGGGGTCAGGAGCAGGGGCTGCTGGTCGCACCTTGTCTTCCCCAGGTGACACAAGGCGAAAGTGGCCAGGAAAGCAGAGCGAGAGCCACTGTTTTGCACCCAATGAGGGCTTAGCAATGTAAAATCCTCCATGCCAAACAAAAAGCTCAGGGTAAGGCCATAAGAACAACCTGGCTAACGCGTGCCCCAGTTGTCACGAGCAGTAAAACACTGTGTGATGCTGGTTTCTGCTCCGGGACCCCCCATGGCCATGGCCACTGCTGTGCTTCTGTCCGCATCTCTCACTCCCAGACACCTCCTCTGGTTGGTGAACCTATGGGGAGTAACTGGGACAGCTGTACGGGGTGAGAGGTCTGCACTTTGGTCAGGCTGTGGTTTCCAGTAGCTTGGGTGGAGGATGGACCGCAGGAATCATGTGGGAGTGGGAGTCTGCCGGAGGGGGATCAAATCGTGAGGGGCATCTCATTGCCGGGGTGCACGAGGTGGGGCTGCTCGTGCGCTGCAGCACGGCAAGCGCTTCCCACCACACACCAGAAAACAAAGACAGACACAAAAAGGTGTTTCTGTGAAAGGGCTACAGAATTCCTAAGGGGGCTTGTCTTTTCCCATGCACCGGTGTATATTGGTCAAATCGGAGAGGCTGAGCCCTGCTGACAAATGCCCGTGCTGTTCGCTCTGCGTTCCCAGCCCGAGTCCCCGCTGCTCGCAAGGGTGTTGAAATGAGCCAGGGAATGATTGCCTTCAGCTGGCGATGGGAATTCGGAGCCTTTTTTCCCCGATAGGTGAAATGCAGGTTGTGGCTTTGGCTCTCTTTCCGCACGCTAAAATCCTGTCAGCGTGTGTGGGGGGAGGCAGGGCCAGCCTGTGGTGTCCGACTGGGAGTCACAGCCTTTCCTAGACTGCTCCTGGAAAAGAGCTTTTCCCACAATAAGTACTCTGAGACATCCCATGACTTCCAGTAGGAATTATTTGAGTGTCAGGGAGGGGATTTCCCAAGACTTCGGTGACAGCGTATTAGAGGCTGATAGTAAAATCCCCCCGGGCATGAGCAGGGCAGAGCTAACCCCCTCAGCGAGGATCGGTGCCAAGCTGGCATGGCACCGGCAGAAAATCCGGCTCCTGCCCAGCCGTGGGAAGGATCCTTCTGATTAACGCAAAGTCCAGTTTTCTGCGTGAAGGTTCCCATGGCAACCAGGCTGCGAAGATTAAATATTTAAAAATATGGAAGCGATGCCGGCATGCGAGGTGAATGCAAGAACTTTGGGGCAAGCGGCGTCTCCGTGCTCCATCCACGCGGCCGGGTTGTGGTCCACACCGGTGTCCTGCAGCCCTGACACTGCCACTGCCCTGCCCATCGCCCTGCCCATCGCCCTGCCCGCCAGCAGCGCTGCCCACAGCCTCCGCGGGGCACGTCCCCCCTCTTCACACGATTTCCCACAACAGAAACTGCAGGGCACGAGGCCACCCCCTTTCGGGAATTGCTCCCCTTGCTACCAGTAGTCCTTAGCAAAGGAGGGGGGAAAATGCAATTTAAACCAAGACCAAACCTTCCCCAGGCCTCTGCCCAGGGAAACATCATTTGTGGAGAACTTCAAAGCGGTTCCTGATAATTTGGGGTGGGGAGAGCAGACCAAAGAGCGCTCCTGATTTGCCTTCATTTTACAGCGCTGCTGTTGGAAAGCGCTGTTAAGTGAAATGCAAATACTCTGTGGGAAGTTATCAGTTTAATGATATTTTGATGGAAGGTTTCTAATCCACTAGAAATGAGAAATCTGTTCTGACCTCCTTGTTTTGTTTCTGACATCCTGCTTTACCCGAAGTGCATCGCGCGGGTGGCACTGGCACTGCTCACCGCGCCAAGACCATTCTTCCAACTGGAACGGTACCCATCCCACAGTAAACCACAAAATACCGCTTACAGCAATGCAGGATCTTCACTGGGAGTCGCACATTTCAAGCTTAAGGTAGTCACCTCTCTTCCCACCAGTCAACATTAATTTACGGATACAGCGATTGAATAATAGTGGTAAAACTAAAGGAAAGCAGTGCCAGCATCCGGGCATCCGCAGAGAGGTACAGATGGCCTCTCCAGACACGGTGGAGCTTTAACGGCACCACAGGTTCAGCTCCCATCTCTGGAAAAGAGATACCTCATTTCTGAAATCACTGGAAAGTTAGGGAAGTTGCGTTTTTAACGGCACCCGCCACACCTATATCCACGTTTAACGTTTCAGCCTTGTCTCTAAGGTAAGGAAAAGTGAGGCTCATTAGAGGCTCTTTTTCTAATTAGCTGCTGCAAACAGATTTTCTTTTATAAATGCCTGAATGTAAAGTTATTTGTGTACCTAATTTCTTTTTTATGTTACATTTATTTTTAAGTGTAATTCACTAAGGCTTAACATTTGTAATTCTTGCAGGGGCATTACAACCAACGATGCACATCTATTACAACCCCTTAAATTGCCGCATTTTATTTCCATATGCTTTTGAATTGCTATTGAGCTTGTTTTGTGCTCTTCCTATCGTTAAAGTGTATTATTTTATTGTACATAAATGGTAAATAATTGATACCTGCCATCTGGTGCTAATCATCCTGCCAGCCCTATGTCTCCACCCTGTCCTTCCATCCCTTGCTAGCTCTCCCCCATCAGCTCTTCCCCTTTCTTTCCCAGTTTTCTCCATGTCTTCACCCCTTTGCTCCCCAGAGGTGCTTGCAGTGATGTGCTGCTGAGAAATGCACTGCCCTTCATCTCTGCTCAGCCCAAACCCTCCTCTTCCTCCCCTACCCCTCTCAGGGGAGGTGATTCCCCTGGGGATGCTCATCCCACCCTCTCTGCCCAAGCTCCCATCATCCCCATGGTCCGGCCAGTCCCATCACCCAGGGACCACTGGTGACCCCTGGCTGGAGCCGCTCTGCCCTGACACCGCTGGGCTCTGCTGCGTGACTCCTGCGGCACCCACGTGCCTCTTTACTCTTCCAGAGGAGGCCTCCTTGCCTGTATTTTCTCCTGCGTTAGCAGCCATGTGTACAAACCCGCAGGATACACCAACACCTGATTGCGGCCCTGGGTTTCTATCGGTATAGGCTGTGCTGGAAAAAGCAACTGGGCATTACGGTGCTTAATGGCAGCAAACGTCAAGTGCTGGTGGCTCCAGAGAGAAGCAACAAGCCAGAAGCCATGGTGACAAGGTGCAGTGACCACCTCCTAAGGGAACAACACGAAGTCCCTCCAAACCCTGAGGTTGCTCAGTGGTGAGGTACAATGGGCTACCTACACTAAAAAACACATCTGCAAAGCATCCAGTTGCTGAAGGCAAAGAAGGAAAAGCCCAGAGCTGCCTACAACCAGAGTGCACTTTCCATAAGTGAAGCAATTTTGTCTCTTAGCCTGAATGAAATCTTTCCAGACATAAACCCCTCCCTTGGAGGCAGGTTGTGAGGATGGAGAATTTCTGTCTAAATGGATAAAAGTTTGTCAACGCTGTGAGTGACCAAAAGCAAGGTTTTATAATGGGAAGAGCTGGGGAAAATTAGTAGCCAGCATTATTACCAGCCCAGCCGATAATAACAGCTTGCGCTGTGCAGATACGCGACCATCCGTGCTGAGCTAATTGTTGATAAAATCCTAGGGGTTATAATTAGCCCCGGTGGGACTCCTCGTGCTGCTGAGCCGAAGTGCGTACCTCCCTCTCTGCAGGGGGGAGCCGCAGGGCAGGGCGGTGGCCCAGCGCCCTGGGGGGCAGGATGCAACCTGGTGGAGCAGCTGCCGCCAGGCAGCACCGGCCCTGGAAGAGGGAAGGACAGGGGCGCTTGGGAATAGACGAGCCAGTGCTTCGCCCCGTCCCCTCTTTCCCACCTTTCCACGTGGTGGCCGAAATGGGCTGTTAATGACAATTTTCCATTCCGTCCTTGCCAGAGCACGAGCCCTCCTGCTGCCTTTACTGCCTGAGGGACAAGGAGGTGTCGGGATGCTGTACCTGTCCATCTGTCCGTCTGTCCACCCTGGGCACTGTATGCCGGGCACAGATGCGCAACTGCTCCTCTCTGCTCTGGGCAGCATCGCGGGTGCAGGCGTGAAGCTGCACGTGGTGCCCGACCCCTCCCGCAGCCCCCGGCGCAGCCCCCAGCACAGCCCTGGCAGTGTCCCTGGGGATGGGGTAGAGGTGGCCTTGGTCCCCTGGCAGAGCAGGTACCAATGGCACCTCGGTGGGTGGTGGGCTTTCTGCGTCTCCCTCAGTGCATGTGTGTGGGCAAGTCAGGCCAATCCTCCGGTGAAACCAAAGTCTCTGCGTGGCCGCAGTGGGTGCCAGCCTGCAGGGACCGCCGGGGGATGGGGCTCTGTGGGCTTCTGAGGTGGCAGAAGAAGGGGAGAGAGGTGGGGAAGGTCTGTGTGCCAGCTCTGGGGCTCAGGTAGCCCCAGCTCTGTGAAGGGGAGGTCACTGCTGGCCGTGGGTCAGAGGCAGCAATCTGCCTCTGAATATTGATGACCGACGGTCCTAGGAGATGGGAAATACGCTGAAGGCTAAAGGCATCCCTCCTGATGGACTGATGCCTGCAGTGTGTTCAGTAATGAACTGAGCTCCTTTCCATACCGCCTGTATTTTAGTGCACAGGGAACAGCCCTACCAAATGTGCCTCGAGCAACCGACTCCCGGAGAGATGCAGATGGGCTTTACTCTGCCCTGAACACCCTTTTTGGCAATCTTGTTTCACTGGGGGACCAATCGATCAATAATTAAAACATGGGATCATTAAAATCTCATGGAAACCTTCTCTGAGTCCTCACAGTGAAATATATCATCTTCTCTACTAACTACACCACTTGTCCTGGTTTTGTGATGTCCCCCAAGCACGGTGATCCGACCACAGCATCTTGCTGCTGTGGAGAGACGGAGACGACAGCCTCCAGGAGCACCAGTTGCTGGCGGCTCCCTCCGGGGCCCTGATGCATTTCCAGCATCGGTTGCATCATTTGCAGAGCGGCTGCGTGCGGGGATGTGCTCAGATAACGTGCATGCCGGCTTTTGTTTGGAAAACAGGGCGGTTTTAGTTACTTACATCCACCAGAAACTGGAAGTCCCAGGTCCCCTCACAGCTGAGCAATGCACCCACTGCAAGCCACCCAATGAGCAAGAGCCACCGTGACAGCCCGAAGTCCAGTGAAACCCCACCACGGCGGAGGAGAATTAAAGGCATTTTACCTGTTTGCTGCCAGGTAAAAGATGGCCTTGTAAGAGTTGAACCTGTAAGCTGGGCCCTTTTTTCTGTATTCAATAAATCTAGTGATGACAATAAGATGGCAGTTTTCCTACAGAAAACACAGACTTTTCCCAGGCGTCTAAATGTCAAAACACACCACACAGACTTTGAACCCAGAGTGCCCCCCCCGGCTCCTTCTGGCAGAACAGAGCCCCTCTGCCCAGGGACACTTTCCTGGGCGCACTCAGGCCTCTGAAACACTCTAGCTAAATGGCATTCATTAGTTCAGGGGAATTTCTTTAGAGGAAAAAACCCTGTACTGGAGCCAGGCGCCACCAACCTGTGATTAATAGCAAGTGGTGGGGTCTGCACTCGCCAGCGGGGGGGGGCCAAAATGCTCTTTCACTCCCAAATGTCTTTGGCACGAGCCTTGGCAGCTCTTTCTAAGCTTTTCCTGAAAACTAGCTGTCTTGCGGGATTAAAAGATGCTGCTGCGTCAACAGCTGTGCTTACGGGAGCAGGTGAGACGCAGCCCTGACGTTCCCAGGTTGTCCGAGCGAGACAGTTCCTGACCGTAGCTTTGCCTGGATGCTAATATTGGCTGCCGTACCACATCCTCTCCATCCCCTGGGAATGCAGGGGAGCAAGCTGCAGGGCAGGGAATACCACCCTCCTCCAGCCACACGGCCACAAGCCGACCCCTGCAGGTCCCCGCTGTGAGAGCCCGTGTCCCCGGGTCCCCGTCTGCGCCGCCCTGCAGCCTCCGCATCCCTGTGGGCCACGAGCATCCGAAGAAACGGCAGCCGCTGCCAAGGCTGCCGGTGCCCAGAGCTGGCACCGAGGCCGTGGACGCGTCCAAACCCTCCCACGCCCCCAGCGAGGCATCGATGCTGGCAGCGGTACCCGCCGGCATCGCAGCGCGCCGCGGTGACGTTGGCAGGGGCTAGTGTGGCAGCTCCCGGACCTGAATTTTCTCACTTGTGTCTGATGGGCTAATTATTATTGATTGACATTTTTGGAGTTTTTGGGGCACTTTGGGGGGGAAGAGCAGAGTGTGGGAAGAGGAATATGTTGACAACTTTTTCACATAATCCTTTCCAGCCCCCTCATTTTTCAGTCAGCCATGGAACGTGTCCAAATATCTGGGATTTTAATAAAATAAAAAGCAAGCGCATACTAACTCCTTTGAAAAATACAAGAAAACTCACAAACAGCCGTTTCCCTCCTCTCCGGCTCCCGTGCCGCGTGGCTGGGATGGGTGTCCAGGGGGGTCTGGTGGTGATGTGGGGAGGCTGCCACGCCAGGGCAGCTCTCCTGGCCCTGTGGCCACCCTGCTTGGGTGCTCAGGTGGTGCTTGGTGTGAGCACCTTCCCCTCCCTCCACAGCCACCGGGCCCCACGACAAGGAGTATTTATACGACCGTCCTCTGCCCACACCAGGAGCTGCATGGCATCCTTGGTCCTTTTACGAGGGAGGGAACTGGTGGTTTTGGAGCAGCACCCCTGCGTGCCCAGCTGCCTAAAGCAATGTTTTGAGAGCCATAGCTGCTGGCGTGTATTTATCCTCAGCCCCGCGTGGAACCCCGCCAGGAGCTGCACCTCAGCACACACCATTCAGGATCCCCAACGGGCTTCAAGCAGGTTTGTCACAGGAGAAAAAAAAAATAAAATAGCTCTTTGTATTAATAAGCAACAACCTACTTCAGCTTAACTGAACCGAAGCAAGCAATTGGTATTGCACGTGCTATAAAGATGTAGTTAAAGGTGGTTACAAGGGACAAATGATTGTGTAGTGGATACACGAGCATCGGCATACGCGATATCTACCTCAGCTGCTTTAAATGCATTTGCCCATGTTAAACCACTGCTGCTGGAGATTTTATTTCATTATTATTAATTACTACTATTCTATTATTAGTAATTATAACTGTCATATTACCTTTTCTAGGATGCAACTTGTGTACGGTAAATACCTAACTAGACAGCTGGATTTTAAACTGGCATCGAATTTTCCTTGGAAATGGCAACCCGAACTGCCTGCGTGGCTGGGAGGCATCGCTGCGTCCTCCCTGCCACGGCTGCTGGCACGGCAACGTCTCCCAAAGATGCTCCCTTTGCGTGCTAATACCGCGAAGGTACAATCCAGACACAGCTGGAGCCCTGGCTCCTACGAGATATTCAAACCTCAGCCTGCAAACACACACTCTTTGTATTTCCCCCGGGCAGCTTGCTTAGCCTTTAGGCTCCCTGGGTTTTGAATTGACTCTGCCTTTTGAGTGGGAGTTTTAAGAAAAAGAAAAAGACCCCGGCAGGTTGAAAGCAAAGGAGCCGGCTGTGCTGACTAACCATTTTGATTTAAGGCGAATGTGGGAAATACGGAGAGAAGTGAAGCCCCTGCTTTGTGAGCAGCGCATCGGCAGTCAGCGGCAGCACGTGCTTAAAATGGATCCCGAAACCCGCTGTCCTCAGTTAAAGATTATTAATGTTACTTAACCTAAACAAGACCGGACGGGAAGATTTTCCCCCAGCATGGATTAGTCAGTCAGGAGAAAAACGAAATTCAGCAGAAATCCTCTTAGTCATTTTTATCAGGGGTAGATTTTCACATCTGAATCTCAGCTGCCAATTTGCATGGATAATCTCAGATTAGCTTCAGTCTGTGGTTTATTTTTTCCCCCCTTCCTAAATAAACGCACTTTTGCAGTGACAAAGGAGATGAACAATTCTGTAGGAGAACGGCTGTGACATCTAAATAACAATGATAACAAAAGTCCATCTAAAAGCGAGCGGCCAGGGGCTTTTGGCTACCCCCCCCCCACTATGCATTATTCATAGTAGACAACAGGACCAAATGTGTACGCTCCCTGCGCAATTACCAGGAGAACATATTCAAAGACATATGCTGGTGCCTCTTAGTGAAAGGAGATGTGCAAGTACCCATTATTTACTAGGCACTGTTATAAAATCTGCAAGTTTGACTCCAAGGTTGCCGCTTAATTGACTCCCCCTGGTAGCTCTTGTCATCCATCTAATTCAAGCCATGCGAAAGCCTGGTTGTTGTTTTGTGTGCGTACAATACGCTGGCTGCTTTGGCACACGCTGCTGGAAAGAAATGTGGTTTGCATCAATTAGCCTTTTTTATAGCAAGGCGAGTGGCTGAATGACAGGGCATCTGAGAAGTACGTAAAACTTCAGCGCTTCACTCAAAGCAAATCATGGCTGGGGTCGTCCGTGTTATCATCACGGCTGCCTTTGGCCCTGCTCCTCCTGAGCACAGAAGCCTCGATAAGGATCATCTGCTCAGCTTACTGCCTTCTTGATCCACTAAATATATTTCCTGTGAGAAAAGCCTTCTGTGGGATTTATTAAAATCAGCCTCCTCAAATTCATCTCTGCAAACTTCCTTCCTCTTCCTCCCGCACTGGTTCTCTCTGTGTGCCGTAAGCTGCAAGGATCTCTGCACTGATTCCTTTCCGTATCCCCTTTCTGGGCAGGCAGTAACCTCTGCGCACGTGGAAATAATCTTCCTCCAGTCATCCAGACCAGTCCAGCTGTTTTTCTCCCAAAGCGCATCCCCTGGCGATGCACGCCCCTTCAGAAACGACGTACCGGTGGGTGGTGGCATAGAAGCACCACCAAAAGCACCAGAGGAGGATACTTTCCTCCATCCCCCTTCACAGTTGACATGAAGAAATCTGGGGTTAAATGACACCTCGGTGTAATTTATGCGTGTCTCCTCTCAGCCTTGCCCTCCCATTCAGCCTTGCACCAAACGGTGTTTCCCCCGGGCTGCCGTCTGTCGGGAGCGCTGACCTCCAGCCATGCTGGTGCGGCAGAGGCCAGGTAGCCCACGGCACCCGGCTCTCCCCGGAGGGACCCTAGAAAAAATCAGCAGCAGACGCGCTGAGGATGCACAGGTATGGAAAGGTGGCACCTCTTTCCTTTTAAAGTGGGAATGCCCTAAAAAAGGAAGGTCAACAGTTAAACCAAGTTTTGTGATGACAGTATAGTACTGTTCCTTAGCTGGTCAAATAAATATAAAAATCTGTATGGAAGCGCTCATCCTCACTTTGAATAAGAAGAAATTCAATTAAATCAGCATATTTTTGAGAATTCATGTGAAATACACGTGCTTTTTTTTAAGCAGCCCTGCTCTCTGCAATGCTTTGGGAGGTAAAGCATCACTCCCGGCTTGCCTAGGCTGGGAGGAGCGACAGAAGCGGCGATCTGATGTGCTTTCCACGCGAATCCTTAATGTAGACATGCTGCAGCACCGCAAAAGGGAATTGACTTCACTGCAAATGAAGCAAGGCCTTAAGTGCTTTGTTGAACAGCAGCCGAGCTCTTTGGTAATGAACAACAGTGACAAAAGAAATAAAGAAGCAAGCCGTGATAGCCTGATGTGGTTGCAGTGGAGAACCTGTTGTGGTGGTTGCTGGCGTGCGGGGTGACATGTGAATACAGTCTATCGCCACACGTTGCTGCAGTCTTTCACCAGAGGCTATTTTAAAAACCTTGAAGACTTGGCAATTAAGAGGACCTCTAATTGAAACAGAACAACGGTAGCATTTTAATTGCCATGCAGCCCCCCCTCCAGAGCATCATGGTCTAGCAGAAACCCAAGGTTTCTACAAGCAGGTTTTTTAAATTGTACAGAAGCCGTGTCATGCATGTGCTTTGCCTCAAGAGCGGTTTGCGTCCGTGGGGGAGGGACGAGTTACTCCACAACACCAGGGCCACACATAGGGGTAGAAAAGACACACTGCTTCAATGGGTGACACTCGCCCTGGAAACCACCGCGTTGGAGGACAGGGAAACCAACTGCAACCGCTGGGCGATTTAAAATGTGTTAAGACATGTTCTGGAGGCCAGAGTTGAGCCTCCTTAAAACAGACCATTGGCTGCTAATGATTAGCAGCCGGACAGGGTTAGGGAAAACCCACCGGTGTTGCACAAACTGGGACGGTGGTTGCACAAACTGGGACGGTGGTGTTCTGATGTACCCTATGGTGGTGCTGCACAAGTTGAAGTCGCACCAAAGAGATGAACAGAACCAGAGGTCAGGATATTCCTTCCCACTACCCGGGTTATCCTTCGGCTTGGTGACACCGACACAGAGCTCTTCAAGGAAGGGGAGACGTTCATTCCTCCTATGGCTAGGAAGAGGAACACCCCAGGTAACATGCAGAGTGGTAATAAGTGGGGTTCTTTTCTTCGGGGGTGGCAGAGCACTGGAAGAGGCTGCCCAGAGAGGTGGCGGAGTCTCCGTCTCTGGAGACATTCATGGACACGTTCCTGTGCAGCCTGCTCTAAGTGACCCTGCTCTGGCAGGGGGCTTGGACTAGATGATCTCCAGAGGTCCCTTCCAACCCTACCATTCTGTGATTCTGTGATTCTGTTTCGGCAGCAGTCTCACCACAGCACAGAGACATGGCAACGCTGCGAGGACGGGGACCCTTCAGGGGAGGAGGGCGATGCTGGAGGCACCGGGAGCAGTGCCAGTGTCCCCTATGGCGTGTGCCAGGGCCCGCGCTGGGCAGGAGCTGCTGGCAAATATATGTTGTAATATATTAATATACTTTTATAATTCCTTTCATTTCCGGGAGCCCCAAGACATGCCGCAGCAGATAATCCTGCTGATTAGCTGAATCAAAGCTTTGTGAGCAAAAACTGCACACTATTTAGGGAGCTGCGCAATACGAAATCGATGTATTGAAAGAGCGCTCTCCCCAGCTGCTGTTCCACAGCCCCCCTCCGCTACCCATTTCAAGGTACAGTGACATCCAAAGAACGGTCGCGGTGGTGTTTTCCATTGCTAATTATCTGCTGGTTCTGGGCTGGATGGCGCTCAAGACATAAAAGACACCGTCCCTTCCCCGAGGAGATGAAGACCCAACGCATGGAGGGAAAACAAGGGCCAGGAGAGGAGGTTTCTGCTGCAAGACACCACACCTGGGCTGAAGCCGCAAATGCTTTTTAGGAACAAGTTTGCAAAAAACGGCGAGCAGGTGCCTGGCACGAGGGGGGAGAGAAAACACAGAACAGCGGATGAAGAATAGAGATGTTTTCCTCTACCCAAAAGCTGTATCAGGAGTCTTAATCTAAAACCAGCCGAAGCCAAACCCCTTGCTGCAACCTTGGGATTCGCCCCTTGTTTCTGCAGAAAAATCCCAACGTTGGGTGCTCCCATCTGCAGGTGGTTTCCCCTGCGCGTTTCAAAACTAGGTCCTGGTCCTCCTCAAGGGGAAGCAGATGGCAACAGTGGTGTCGGGGGGAGCAGCACCCCGCAGGACCCCCGACACAGCCTTTGCAGCACCCATGGGGGGGCACCCCCAGCACCCTTGTTTTCATCCCCTCTCGCCCCGGCAGCACCGCGGGAGCCTGATGCTCCGCCGCGGGAAGGACCTATTAGATAATTGACTGTATCCCCTGCCAAGGCAGGAGGCAGTCTCCTGACAGAGGCTGTAACAGATATTAAACATACTGCTCTTGATCGCAGCAAAAAAAAGGCCACTGGAGTAATTTTTTTTTTTAACCCACTAAGTAAAAGCTTTCTAGCTAATATTAATAGGTTTTATCTGATGAAAACGGTACATTCATGAGGGAAGGGCTTTTCTTTTTTTTCTCCTCCATTAAACTTTCGAAGAAATGTTTTAATTTTTTTAAGCTGTCATTGATTTTTTTTGTAAGCAAAAATGGACATGTTCAAGCAGAAAAAAAATCCATTTCATTGTAAACCAATTTTCATTTAGGAAAACATTTCAACATACAATTTCCAATTTGGTCTTGTCGCATCCTCCTTGTCCCGCTGTTACACAGGTCAAAGCGTTACTGCAGATTGATAAAGGTGCAAAAAAGTGAACTTCTTTTAGTGATAATCGGAACATTTACATTTGTTTCCAGACAGTTTTATCTTCCTGCTTTCCTCTTTTTCCGTCAGCCCAAGAGACTAACGCCCTCATGTAGCTGCACAGTGGCGCCAAACCCATCACGGGGATGTTTGTCCCTCTCCCTCTGCCCATTTCTAAATGACCTCCTCAAGCAGACACAGAGCAAGACCTGTATTTGGGTGAGCAGGCACCAGCACCACCACTGCGGGTGATGACCAGCAAATAATTCCCCTGGTGAAACCAATCCCCTTGCTGAAACGCTGCCTGTCCCATGGTCACAAAAGCCACGGTCCCCTCAGCCTTGCCTGGCGGGGGGCATGCGGGATGTGGAGCCGGAGAGGGGGGCAGCGGGGGGCAGAACCCCGGCAGGGTCCTGCTCTCTCCAGCCCAGAAACATGGGATCACCAGCATGGCAAGTCACTCTATTCACCTGGATAACGTGACCTGCTGGGCTTTCAGACACGGCAATAAATAATAACAAATAAATTAATAATTATTATCAATAATACCAATAATTTTAAAGTAATAAAGTAAATACCAGCATTGCCGGCGGTGCCAGCACTGCACCTTTTAGCCCTGTGCACCTTGTGGCCTCATTAGCCCCAAATTATGCACAGCCAGGGCCATGTACGATCCAGTCTCCAGCAGCCAGGGCTTCCCGCAGCCTGCAGCCTTGGATGTATTTTGCAGTTATCTCCGTTTGGTACCAACTGAAGGAAAAGAGGGAAAAGGTGAAAAGCAAGGAAGCGGGCTCCCGCATTGTTCGTCTCCGAAGGCGGGAGGGAAGCTGCAGCTACAGCCCGCAGGGGCACCGTCTGCCGTGAGTCAGCAACCAGCCAGATTTACTGCCGATTGATTAAATTAACATTTGTTATAAGCCAGGGAAGGGAGGAAGGGCGGGGGGAGAAATCCTCTTCACGGCTCTTGAATTATTTATGCCCTGGAAGCCTCCACACCGTGCTCCGGGCAGGCAGCAGCGACACAAGCTGCAAGTCCCCACGCGTGGGACAGGCTGGTCTCCCGCAGGACCTCCCGTCCCCTGACGAATTACAGCAACATGGGCTGGTATGGGGTGTGCAAGATGTTCTGCTCCAGAGGGCATTTTCCTCCCGTTATTTTGGCTGGGAGCTTTGTTTTCCCAACCATGGCGTGAAGGGTGATGGTAAAGCACCTCTGGGTTTCTAACCCAGTCTTCGCTGAGTGGCGCAAGAGGGAGGGCAGGTTTGTGTGGGCAGGGGCAGGCATGGGGGAAAAACCCAAGCTGAATTCCCACCAATTCGATGTGATGTTTTTTTCCCAGGTGCCAATAGCGAATCTGGATGGAGTCAGCTGGATGCTCTCAGATGTCAGCAACAGCTGCCTCCCTGTGCAGCGTGTGCCCCGCGAGGTGCTGATTTCGGGACTGGGCTCCTGTCGCTCTGTGGGGGCTGTCCGGGCTCAGTACGTGCCTGGCGGGGAGGGGGAGAGAACGTGGCGGCACTGGCAGGAGACGTGTTACACAGGCAGTGCCTGAGCGGGATGGCCCTGCCGGGAGAGAACGTCCATGCAAATCTGGGCGCTCCAGCCACCAAGCCAGCCAGGAGCGGGGACTGCAGGTCTTTTGTTCTCGTGGCTCACGCCGGGTTTCAGAGCCAGCCCCGACGCAAGACCATAGCCCTGATCACAGTGGCCATCTATCTGCAGGGTTGGTGGCCGGCCTGAGTGAGAATCACAGAATCATAGAATGGTTTGGGTTGGAAGGGACCTTAAGGATCATCCAGTTCCAACTCCCTGCCCTGGGCAGGGACACCTCCCACTAGACCAGGCTGCTCAAAGCCCCATCCAGCCTGGCCTTGAACACCTCCAGGGATGGGGCACCCACAACTTCCCTGGGCAACCTGTTCCAGTGCCTCACCACCCTCACGGTAAAGAATTTCTTCCTAATATCCAATCTAAATCTCCCCTCTTTCAGTTTGAAACTGTTACTCCTCGTCCTATCTTTGCACCCCCTGATAAAGAGTCCCTCCCCAGCTTTCCTGTAGGCCCCCTTTAGGTACTGGAAGGCTGCTGTAAGGTCTCCCCAGAGCCTTCTCTTCTCCAGGCTGAACCACCCCAACTCTCTCAGCCTGTCCTCACAGTGAGGTGCTCCAGCCCTCTGACCATCTTCATGGCCCTCCGCTGGACCCGTTCCAACAGAGAAATAAGGCAACTCTTCCCTTTCTGCTACAGACTAACATCCTCCATGCAAACACCATCAGGATGCGTTTCCTTTCCGCCGTCTGACCCGCCCAACGGGGAGGATGCCATAAGTCCCTCATCCCCTGCAGGGTGACAGGCAAGAAGCACGCTCCCCACAGGGATGGGGACACATGGGGGGGACAGGAGAGCAGAGGAAGGACAGGAAGAGCCACTAAGGTGGGAAGGCAGCAGCAAAGGTGACCCCGGGAGCAGTGCCACCTCCTGTCCCCACCAAGCCTTCCCAAAGCCCAGCCACTGTCTGTGCCTTTGCGTGGTCTCACCCCACAGCCCACATTGGCATGTGGGGGCTCCCTGGCCCCCCGTAGCCCCGGACAGCCCCCCCAGCTCTCCAGAGCCCCAGGCTGCCATGCAGCTCCCCGGCATCAGCAGGGCATCCAGCGCACCTGTACCGGCGAATAAATTTACGTATTTAAACTCCTCGTTACGGTCAGCCATCAAATATTCATAGTAACAGATAAACGAGGAGAGGAGGGGTGAGCCTATTGCACAAGGGCTGAAAAGGGAAATAACTTTTTACAACCAGCCAATTAAGTTATAAATCTGGATACGTCCAGGATTTATTTAACGTGCTCTCTAGATGTAAGCACGCCACAGTTGCTGGGGGAAGCCACAGCTGCAAGCGAGGGCAGGAGGCGTGCGGTTTGTCCAGCCCTGGGCGAGAGCTGGAGGGGACAGTAAGAGGAGGGGGAGGTCAAGGAGGAGAGGAGCCTGGTGTGGGGTATGGGCAGAAGTCAGCGAGGAAACTGAGGAAAGCCCCCTCCACAGCCTGCAAGGGGACATGGGGGTGCATGGTGGGGGGATGGCAGCAGGGCTGATGCCTGCTGAGCCGGGGCACCAGGCAGGTCTCTCCTCTCCTACTGCCCAGCTTCATCCAACCTGCAGGACGCTATAATCCTACCTGCTGGGATTTAAGTTGAGGGGTCTATTTGCTACTGCGGCACAAGATGAAGAAGGTAGCAAAAGCAGAGAGATTAGCTCAGGCCACCTGGCCCCTTCCCACAGATGCCCAAAGGGCCATTGCCCAAGGACCAGTCTCTCTCCCCAACAGCCCTGCCGTCCTGGTTTGCAGTGGTGTGGCTTGAAATACTGCAGGGAAAAAGCCACATCCTTGACGTGAAGGGATGAGACGTGGCACTAGGGAGGGACCACATCTGCTGGCACCAGCCAGAGGATGCCCGGGCAGCCCCTTCGGCCCTGACTGCACCGCGGGGGCGGTTTGGGATTCCCTTCTCCTCTGAGCAGTTGCTCTGCCTTAGCTCAACCTCCAGTGCCTGGAAAGACACCGGCAAGAAGCTGTTTCAGATTTTCAGTTACCAGAGAGAGGGCGGCGCACGGAGGGAGGTGCCGCTGCCCTGCTCCCTGAACGGCTGGCAGGCACCGGCACCCGGCAGGTACGCAGCAGCCCCGGAGGTCATCAGCAGATTTTCCTCCATCACTGATAGGAGAAGGGGTGGACAGGGTGGGAAGGCTGTTCTCTCGCTGCACACCCCTTCCCCGGAGCCCTCTCCCCATCCCCGCTTTCCCCAGGTGGCTGTGCCCACTTTTCCCACCGGCCGGTGCGGAAGCCCCGCAGCGAGGGGGAGCCTTGGCGAAGCTCATTTCTGTGCAAGGATTTTCCCTCAGCCAGGCCAGGATTTTCCTAACCCCCAAAGGCCCAGCATTGTAAAGGTCAAGGCGTATCTCAGCAGCGCAGCGCATCCGGCAGGACGAGCGGATGCCTGGACCCCTCTCCAGTGGCCGGCACAGATTCCCAGACAATATCGCTTCGTGAAGCTCCAGGTTTTCTGCATCCCAGGGAGCAGAGCTGGCAGGGAGGGTCAGAGGCACGCCAAGGGGAGTTCAGTCAGTGATGAAGTTTCCAGTCATATTCTATTTTAATGTTGAGATCCTCCATTTGTTCAATTCTTAAAGGTGACCCACAAAGGAAAGTACAATTTGGGCTCATGCCCAGTGTTCGCTTCCCTGTGCTGAATAAAAAGACCTGGAAGTAAGTATTTTTATAAAGCTACTTTTTGGCATTAGAAATGTGGATCCTTGCTTTACCTCAAGACTCTGGGGAGGCAAAAGGACTCGCATATGGTGCAGTTACAGAAACGATAACGATGTGAGCTGAGTGGCTGAGAGGTGACCAGAGCAGGCTGTTTGCTGCCCGGTGTTTCTGTTTGTTTTGTTATTAACATCACTTAATTTCAATGGCCAACTGACATTTTGGATAAAAAGCCTTTGTTAAAGCTGTAGCATCCTTCCCGCTACTATGGTAGGCTTTCCACAGCCTCGTCCTCCATCTGCTTCAGCAAAACATATTGACTATCACTTCCATCAGCTAAAAAAGCAAACAGGAAAAATTTTTAATAGCTTTTCACCTCCATGACTTTCATCATACAGAAAAGATACCTATGAGACAGCAACACACAGAAGAAAAACCCCATTCCAGGCCCCAGGTGACCCCAGGGCCGCCCTGGCTGTGCTGGGCTCTTTGTTCTTCCATGAGCCACGGGCGAAGGCGAGTGCGGTCCTCCCATGAACACATCCCTTCCACAGCACAGGCACCCCCTGAACCCTGTTTTGGGGCAGGATTTGTGGGTATCATCCCATCAGAGGCCACTGGCATGAAGCCTGTACTTCTCTGTGCAGGCTTTTGTCTTGATCTGCATGCGTGTCCTTGGAGCCACATCCCCACCACCCCTGCAGGGACACCCCCACCCCCCTCCTCTCGCCTTTCTCTTATTTCCAGAGCCACTGTTAAGAGCCGGTGTAATTTCTGACCCCGGGTGTATGCCTATACAGTTGGCAGTAAAAACTCTCAGAGAATTTAATCACTAATAGAAATCCACTCCCTGTGGGGCTGACACCGCTCTTTGGTGCATTAAGGTTTTTCTTGTGCTGCCCCCACCTTTTCCAGTCCCTGCTGCTGGGCCAAGGCTACTGCCAGCCCTGAAGTGCTTGCCCCGGGTGTAGTGTGCCAGGCGCGCGGGCAGGCAGGGGGAGGGCAGCGGCGCAGGGCTGGGGACGCTGCTGCAGCTCTGCCTGTGCTGACTCACGCCCGCCGGACGCTCCTGCAAATCCCTCTGTTTCCTATGCCGCTGGAAAGGTACCAAGAGCATTAGCATTGCCAGACCAATCTCTGCAAAATAAGACAGCCTGATCCTTGCAGTAGCTCCTGTTACAGCCCCCGGCTCCCTTCCCCGTGTCCTCCAGCCACCCGTCTCGCCCGGGCCAGGCAGCCTCCCTTCAGTGTGTGCTGTGCGCCCGATGTTCAAAGCAATATCCTTGGACCTTCTCCAAAAAAAGGCCTCCAGACCTGGTAAGCCGCTGCCATAGCTTCTTTACAGCCTGTTGTTGCCCCTCCCATGCTCCTGTCCTCCAGCGAGTGATGGCTCCTGCCTGTTTGACCCATCCCATGGCACTGCCTGGCCATGGGCATCACTATGTCCATGCAAGGACCAGACAGACAGCAAAGTGGCCTTCAGCAACACCAGAGACTCGGATGTTGGCCTTTTGTTGACACTTGCAAGCATAGGGAAGGCGAAGGCTGGCCTGTCCTGCACCCCGGGAGGCTCACATCCCACAAGCTCCCCTTCCCTTCAGCCGCAGGCAAGTGATTTATGGCCTCTGTGCCTCCGTTTCCCTGCCTGGGACCCAGACACGCATCCCTCCCTCTCCAGGCTGCTGTGACGGTGGCTGTGTTTAAAGTCTGAAGTTCCTGGACACTATGGCAACGGGTTCATACAAATACTTAGGGCTGAGCCACCCTTTGTTTGGGGTTTCTGGAGCTCTGGTGTGACTGATGAGCTCTCACCAGACCAAAACCATCTCGAGCAGACACTGCCGGGGCCAGGCTCCTCTTGACGTCAGTAGGATTTGGACCAGGGCCCATCTTTCAGAGGAGGCGAAGCCAAAGCTGCTTTTAAACCGCACTGCTTCTGCTGACGGCAGTGAGGACAGAGCGGGGTGCAGGTCCACAGTGGCCCTGGTGGGGTCCTCCAGGGATGGAGCTTGACCAGATCCACTCACTTTAGTTCACTCCAGCATGACAGATGGCTGCTGGGACCACTACCTTTCCCCAGGTCTACTGGCTTGGGCAGAGCATCCAGCACTCTCCCTGGCCTGAGAGCCTCAACTGTTGCTTGGGAAGATGGGGCTTCCTCTGCCCAGCTCCTCAAGCATCGCCCATCATCCTTGCATGACTTCTGTTTCACCAAGGTTTCCTGAGGGGACAAGGTTACTGCCACCAGGGTCTGCTGACACCTGGGGACTGAGGGGGACTGAGAGTCTACAGAATCAGCTCTGGTTGGCATTTGCACTGTGGGAGACACCAGAGAGACCAACCACAAGACCCCATGGTCCCAGAGGTCTCTGAGTCAATACTGCAAATGCCAAATAACCAGCAGTTTGGGCTCTCCCAGGGTGTCTCCCCTTCCTGTTGGGCATCCAAGCATCTCCCTCCCAGTCTCAGTCCATGCTACAGCGTCAGAGACACGGTGAAGGTCTGTGGACAGAAAGCAATTCCTTCATTGCCTCTTGTGTCTCCTCCGCAGCCTGCCCTCCCCATGCCCCAGGGCTGAGCTGCTCCTGGCTCTGGCTCCTGCTCTCCAGTGTTTGGTTTATGCAGCCGCCTCCCTGTGGTCTCCCTCATCCAGAGGCTCCTGGGGCCTCCAAGCCACCAGCCCATCCCTCAGGCTGCCAGAGGGGCAGTGGGTGTCCAGGAAGGGCCCCGACCTGCAGCAGGAAGCCCAGTATCAGTGTGTCATGGGAAGGGAGCGCTCCTCTCCCAGCAAGGCAGCGTTCCCAAAGAAGCACACGTCCATATGCCTGGTGCTCACTTTTGCTGTCCCCCAGCAGCAGGACCCCTGTCCTGGAGGCGCTGGGGCTCAGCGCACCTCGGTCCCCTGCCGCCTGGGCAGAGACCACGCCAGCCGCAGTGTCCAGCAGTCAGGATCCAGCCAGGACAGGCGCGCAGAGCCGGGCTTCGGGCACGCTCCCCCTGCCCTGGGACAGGCAGAGCCTTTGCTGATGCTCCAGCCCCACTGCTCCAGGTGCTGGCCATGGACTGGTGGTGGTGTTGCTCTGGGCATGGCTTCCCAGCACCCGCTGCACGGGCTGATGGCTTTGGCTCCGGGCTTGCCACGTGCCTGGGGTACTGCTCCAGGCTGGAGGTTCCCGGGCAGGATGGCAGCATAATTAACTGCTAATCTTCCTCCTCCCTGGATTTGTTCAGCTCCGCTAGGTCTCCCTGCTGCTGCTTCCAGGCATTTCATTGTCTCCCGGCTCCTTCCTGCTCACCCTCTTCTGTCCCAGGGCTGCTCTCCAAATCCACCAAAGCTGCTCCTTGGGTCTTACACTAATTTTAACAAAGGCTCTTCCTTACCCTGGGGATTTTGCTAGTGTCTCTGTCAAAGCTGCCTTTGAAAGCCTCGCTACTCACGCTCACTAATAATTTAGTGTTTGGCTTCTGCATGGCTTCCTACTGTTCTCCTGGCTCCACCGGTCTCCCTCCTGCTTCACTCGTCTTCTTCCTCACGCAGGTTGGGAGCAGGAACCAGTTAATATTTGATTTCCCCCATGACTGCTGTGTCTGGGAGGCATCGGGGGATCAGCGACAGCCGCCCAAGGAGGGAGCGTGAGCCCCCCTAGAGCTATTCGCAGCCCTCCCAGATGTCTCACTTCACCTCCTTTGTGCCTCGTGATGTCCTGTCCCCCCGTCCCTCCCCACACCCACCCCCCCAAGGTCTGTTCTCCCTGTTGGTAATTCATTATCTACTTTTAATGCCTTGCTGACGTCCTCCCCTTTGTCTGATGGTGAAACTCCGACCAGATGTGAAGCTTCTTCTGTTACTAATGGCAAATCCTTTTGCAATAGCTGGTTGGAAAATGGGGAAACCATTTTCCTGAAATAAAAACTGAAACGCTGGACTCATTTTCATTCTGCGGGTCTCACAAAGGAACAGGTTTTGTTTGGCATTATCTCTACCTTTTTTCAGAAAATCACTCTTTGGAACTGTGGTTCAGAAGATGGGTTTGTACTGTCAGTACTTGTGTTGCAAAACGTTTCTCTTGCTGTCCCGGTCTAGTTACTATTGCTCTCATGGTCCACTTCGCCTCTGAAAAAAAGAGAAAAGGGGGCGATAGAGAGGGAAGAAAAAGGTGCAAATGCTCTGTTATGTGTTCAGACCTCAGAAAACTGAGGTCACTGGTAACATTCCCCAAAACACCATTTCCCTCTGTGCTGAGCACGCCCGGGGGGATGCGTCGATGGGCTTCAGGAAGGGGGTGAAGCGCGGCTGAGAGGAAGGTTTCTGGTTAGGCCTCAAATTGTGTTTTTATCATTTGGCATCATTTCCAGAGTGCTTCTGCAAGCTTCCTTGCTGCCATGTCCTTGCTTTGGGTGCTGCACCTGGGGAGGAATAACCCCATGCACCAGAACAGGTTGGGGGCTGACCTGCTGGAGAGCAGCTCTGTGGAAAGAGACCTGGGAGTCCTGGTGGACAACAGGATGACCATGAGCCAGCAATGTGCCCTTGTGGCCAAAAAGGCCAATGGCATCCTGGGCTGCATCAAGAAGAGTGTGGCCAGCAGGTCGAGGGAGGTCATCCTCCCCCTCTACTCTGCCTTGGTGAGGCCGCACCTGGAGTACTGTGTCCAGTTCTGGGCTCCCCGGTTCAAGAAGGACAGGGAACTGCTGGAGAGGGTGCAGCAAAGGGCTACCAAGATGATTAGGGGACTGGAGCACCTCTCTTATGAAGAAAGGCTGGGGGATTTGGGTCTCTTCAGACTGGAAAAAAAGACGGCTGAGGGGGGACCTTATCAACACTTACAAATCATTAAAGGGTGGGTCTCAGGAGGATGAGGCCAGTCTCTTTTCAGTGGTGCCCAGCAACAGGACAAGAGGTAATGGGCACAAACTTGAGCATAGGAAGTTCCACCTAAACATGAGGAGGAACTTCTTTACCCTGAGGGTGGCAGAGCACTGGAAGAGGCTGCCCATAGAGGTGGTGGAGTCTCCGTCTCTGGAGACATTCAAAACCCGCCTGGACGCGTTCCTGTGCAACTTGCTCTAAGGTGACCCTGCTCTGGCAGGAGGGTTGGACTAGATGATCTCCAGAGGTCCCTTCCAACCCTATGGTTCTATAATTCTATAATAAGGTGTTAGGTTGTCCCATAGTGCCACCCCCACTCAAAGTCACCCTCAGCCAAATTATTGTCAAAATACAGCAGCACCGGACGCTACGCAGTGGCAGAGCTTTACAGCAGCAGCAGCAGAGCTGCGGTACCCAAGCAAAGGCCTTGAGAGCCTGCAGCCGGAGCCACGCCACACCGGGCCAGCATCTGAACGGCGACTCTGGAGCTGGAGGGATGCAGATAAGGTGTCAGCATGTGCCCCTTTCTGGCGAGCCAGCACAGACTGCACTTTCGTCTTGCATTTGGGCCGTGTGTGCTGGGATCTGCACCATCCTTTTCACTGAGACAGGTGATAAGAGGAGATCCTGGACGGCAGGAATCCTGAGCACTGCCAGCAAGCTGGGAGAGAACCGTCCTCCCGACCAAATGCTTATTCTCGTCACTACAGATGTGCCTATCTATGTTTTTCCTTCAGATGCAAGCATTCATTTTTGCAGCTAGTCAGAAATACACTGACAAATGCCAGCCTGAAATGTTTAATCTCTTGTTCAATGAACTGTCACTGAACCAAAAAAAAAGATCTGCAAGGACATGCCTGGGCTCCTGGTGGATCTGCTCAGAGCCAGGATTTGAGGAGCCTCCCAGACTTGGTCGTGATATTCTTCCAGTTGACAGGAAATCTAGCTAGTTTTTAATTTTCAGTCTAATTCAGAAGGATTTTTGCTTTTAATTTCTGGATATGATGGCATATCCTGTGAACTGGAAAGCCTGTGCACCAGCAAAGCTGTGCATTAGGCCAGGGGAGGTTCTTCTGTCCTGTCACTTGGGATGAAAAAGTCAAGGAACTTATTCGATACCCCAAAGAGCTGAAACAATAAACAGAATATGCAAACCGCAGCCACGCAAGGCGGGATGAACACCTATGCTGCCCGAGAGATGCCATGGGAGCGGGTGCAGCAAGGACACTGGGTCACCACCATGAGATGGTCTGGGGTGGGAAGAGCAGGCAGACAGAAAAGCTGCGAGGGACGGCTGTGGAGAAGCGCGAGAGGAAGTGTCTGACAGGGGCTGAGAAGAAGGGAAGAGAGGGAGAGATGCGGGACCATGCACCAGCAAAAACAACCCTGCAGTCATGAGCAAAGACATTTTTCCTCACATGATTTTTTCCATGTGCAAGGAAATGTTTCTTTGTGAAGGCAGAGATTGTCAGCAAAGGTACTTCCCTTTTTCTTTCCCTTTGCCATCACTGTCTCTTTTGAAGGTCTGGAGCCTGCCAGGCAACGCCTTTTCTGCTCACCACCACCACCACCAAGGAGAGGTGGCCATACAAGGAGCGACTGACCGCAATGAAGCCGTGGTTCATTGAACTGCCCGACTCAAGACTTTTGACCTGGGAGGAAAAAAGCCCTGGAAACAGTGACAGCATCTTTACCTAGCTTTTACCCTGAAGCTGAAGGCAACAGCAAGGAGCACAGTGACAGGAACAACCAGGGCAGCCTCTCCTGGGCCTTCCGTCCCCTCACCTTGGCTCACAGATGTATTTTGCTCTTAAGAGCAGGGCTGGTGGGTCTCATGGGGTGAGATGGGCACTGCTGAGTGGACGGTGGCAGCAGGAGATGCTCTCTGCTCCCCTCTTTTTTTTCCTTCCCATTCTTTTTTTTTTCCTGGAAGCCTTTGCTGCTGAAGTGCCATCCTGGTCAGCAGGGGCAGAGCCGTCCTGTGTGCAGAGGTGCCACCGGCACGGGGCATGTGCCAGGCATTGCTCCTCCACTGTGCAGTGAAATAAAAGTAGGTCAGGAAACTAGGTTTGGCAGAGCTGAGGACTGGACTGTCACCTCACTTGCCATGGCTGTGGGAAGGGAAAACTGCCAGTGCCAGCCACCAAGCAGTCAGAGCGGGCAGCCCCTGCCCTCCCGAAGCCACGGCACCATGTACAGCCCTGCTGCTGCTGCACCCGCCTCTGGCAAAGGATGAAGATCTCTGCAGGGACGCTTCAGGTCTTGCAGGTTCCCCAGCCACCAGCTGCATTTGCCTGATTGATAATTGAAGCAAACTCCCAAGCCCAGGGTGAAGGCACTAATTGCAAATGCCCACTGCCTCCCCCAGAGTGGCAGGGCAGTGCCCCGCAAGCCAGCACCACGCTCCTCTTCATCGGAGGGGTCTGCCACTGGCCACAGATAGGGGAACAGAAATCACCGCATGGGGCCCCCAAATATTCGACTTTGCCCTGTTAGTGAGGCAGAAAATCACCCATGAGGCTGCTGCCTCCCACAGCCGAAGGAGCACTCCTTTGTTTAAGACACTTTGTGCAGAGCCACCACGTGTGTTTCTGTGATGCCCACTCCAAAAGTCCCCTGAACATTTGGGGGCCTCAGGACGCTGGGCTCTGGGATGGGACTGGACTTTGCAGGTCAGGGCAGCAGAGAGGATTTCTAACTGAGGAGGATTTTCATCCGGGGACTGCAGGCAGAAGGGCTGGTGTTGGCACATGGTGAGTTTCTGGGAAGAGAAGTTACCTGTGATAAACCCCTCGTAAGGGAGGGAAGATTCAGACCTTGTCACCTGCAAAGCAACTCAACCTATGGAGACTGTGGCTGCATTTTGGCAAGCGAGGCCCTTCTGCGTCAGGTGGGGGTGGCAGTGGCTGGGGTTGGGCAGGGAGGAGCGGGACAAAGCCCCCGCTCCCCACAGCAGCTGGGGCAGGCAGCCAGAGAAACATGGACATGGCCGGTGCCTATTGAAACCCCCATCCCCAGCTGCCCCCCGATCCGTGGCTCCCCCTGTGCAGTCGCCCATGGAACTTTTCAAGGGGCTAAAACCAGTGCCGCTCCCTCCTCGCCCCCGGCTAATTGCTTTAATGCATCCCGAGGTGGCCGCCCTGCCTCCCTCCCACCAGCGGCTCATCATTTATTCACAGGGCTGAAACCCCCCGAGCAGCATCCCGCTGGCCGTCACGCTGTGGGGGGCTGATGCGGGGCGGCTGGCCGGCCATGGAGAAGGATGACATCATTTTTGTGCCGGGAGCGAGGCGCGCGGGGCCCCAGGAAAGGCTTAGCCCACTTATCTTCCGACGTACACCTACAATTTTCCCTTTCAATCTCCTTCCAATCTGGCTACTCCCACGTGAGTTACTAATATAGGACACGCAACGGGGCTTCTCCCCGCCTGGTCTATCCTCATCTATTTGACTAATTAGCTCAGTTTCGCTTGGGGGGGCGTGGGGGTAGAGGAGGGGAGAGGGGAAGGAAAAGGAGGGGGGGATCTTGTCCAAAATCCACCCTTCTGCTGCATCTTCCCTAAGCCTAGGCTGGTGGAGCCGAGCATGGTTCTGCTGACGCCAGCCAGCAGGACCCTCTGCGGGGCTGGTGCTCGGTGGCTCTAATGCCACATCCAATGCCCTGCAAAACGGAGGGACACGTTGGCCCCTTCCCACCCACCCTGCCAAAACACCTGCCCACAGCAGCAGCCCTGCAGGTGCTGGGGCAATACTGTCCTTGCCCTGGGGACATTACAGACCCTGGCTGGTTGGTGAGGCAGGGCAGGAGGGGAGCAAACAGCAGAGGGGTACTAATTTGTTTTCCTCCTGCCCTCTCCTGCAGCCTGTCCCCATGGCAGGTCAGAGACAGACAGAGGGTTTTGGGGGATGTCCCCTGCCCTGGGAGGGAGTCCCTGACCTGCCAGCGCCAGGACCCACCAGCACCAAAACTACCTGCAGCCAGACCCGTGGCACGTGAGAAGCTTTATGAGTCGTTTGTCGGGGAACGAGTGGTTAATTACCATGTGCCACCGCTGTTAACCTCTGCAAATAAGTCTAATTATCACAGATTAATGAACAGAGCACAGGCACATCCGAGGAGCCGTCGCTGAGGGTCTTTCCAGGGCCATATTTCATTATCTTTCTGAGCGCTGCCGTCCTGCCTCCCCCGCTGTCCCCCCCCAGCCATGCGCCCTACTGATGCTTCAGCTGGTCCCTGAGAAATGTGGCCCCACGGCTCCCGCGCTGCCACAGCAGTGGAGAGACCCCCAGGGGGGTACCAGGGAAGGCACAAAATCAGAGGCCCTGATGGCTCCCAGAGCTTGTCCCACGGATGTCAGCATGGACCTGCAAGGATGCTCGCATATCAGGGCCATCTCCTCACACCGAGTTATGGGGAGCACCGTGATGTTTGGGTTATGCCTACCGCAGAGGCCCCAGCTCTTGCGGGTAAATAATCAGACGAGATCCTCCTATCTCATCTGGGAAAGAAAAAAAAAAAACAAAAAACCTTAAGTGTGTCATTAGCTCTCGTGGTTGCAGGGAAAAGCTCAAGCAAATCTCACGAGCTGAGAAAGCAGACAAAGGAAAAAGAGACCAGGGTTACTGACTTGTTTTTTTTTAAAAGCCCACTCCTTCCCCACCACCACCTTACGAGAGCCTGTGGCCAGGCAGAGGGGAGTCCTGGCACCCGCCGAGGGACAGGCAGCGGCGCAGGCAGACACCTCACAGGGCACAGCTGCAGGACCAGGCTCAAGGCGGCAGGAACGGCAGAAGGCTGGGGATGGGTTGGGATGCAGCCTCGAAGAGAGGGGCATTAATAAATGATCAGATTTTACGATCATGTCAGGAAAGCTTACACTTCCAGCATTAAAATAAATAATGAAACATATTTTTTTTTAGCTATTCTGGCTTATTTTCAGCACTTGCTGAATGGCTGATGCTTTGTTATGGTTGCTTACCCAGCACTCAAGAGCATCCTTTCAGATTTGAACCAATTAGCCCACGCTCACCTCCACGAGCGCTGCTACAACACACGCACACAACTGCCGTACTGAGGCTCCTGCACCAGCAAATCAATGGAGCCTTTTCTTGTTACCCTGCCTGAATTTAAGACGTCTCTAGCCCCATCTTCACGTGGTCTGAAGCCCCATCTTCACGTGGTCTGAAGCCCCATCTTCACGTGGTCTGACACTGGGGGGGTTTGCCAGCGGAGAAAGGAATTCTGCGCATGGGGATGTGCTGCCTTTGCAACCAGCATCTTACTGCCCCGCAGAAGAGCCCTGCTGGTCTCGTCCACGTCGGGATTGAACGTGTCCCATCACCTCCCTCTTGGTGGTTTTGCTGCCGAGCAGCGCAAATGTGTCCCCGGCTTCGACACGCTGTCACGGGGAGGAAACCAGCAGATGCAGAGGAAGCTGAATGGGCAAATGAATGTTAAAATAATTGGAACCACCATTTCAGACTTGATGAATATGTTGCTCAAATTACAGCTCTGCCTTGAAAACAAAACAAAACAAAAGCCCCGATGAATGTAACATTAATTTAATAATAGTGAAATTTGTAAATAATGTAACACTCATTTAAATGGTTGCTCATGCAAGATCTCTCGAGAGGAGAGTAAGGGACTTTATAATTTTGGGGCTGGGATGACACATGTTCTGTAAAACGTGATGTTTTATTCATCAGGTCCCCCAGGAGTTGGCAGGGCAGTGGGGCCGGTGGGGCTGGGACTGAGACACTCACAGGCAGCCCCCAGCCCTGCCACCGGCCCCATGTGAGCCCCCTCCTCCTCGCTCGTCCCTTGGGTTTACCAGGCACCGTCCCTGCCCGTGTCCGGGCGCTGCCGACTCCTCTGGGGCTCCCCCATCCCCAGTCCTGTCTCCCCCATCCCGTGGGCAGCTACAACACCCACACATCTCAGACGTCTCTCCTCCCTTCGCTACAGCATTTATTTAAATGTTTTTCTTATCCTTCACCCTCCACCACGAGGTGGAATTAAATTCACAGAAAAACAAGAAATGCAGTCCAGGGCCAAGCTAGTAATTACTATCAAACCCAGAGAAAACCAGAGCAAAGATACTCACTTCGACTCTTTGTCCCTTCCATTTTTTTAAGTTGCCCTTTTTTATCCTTTTACTGCTGTGAGAGCCTATTACCAGCATCTACAACTTCCTTTCACCAAGGACCTCTGGGTTTTTCCCTGCCTGCTTCCTCTGCTTTATTTATTGACATATTCAATAATTCAGAGAAATCTTATTTTAAATGCAGAGGGCAGAACTCGCCCCCAGGTTTAAAAAACAAATCCTGTCACGTTCGGCAAACAGCTGCACACAGAAGGCAGACATCAAACATATATATCCAAATATGTAAATTCAAAGAATCAATAGATACAGCATATTCTTTATTTTCATTTTTTATCCAGAAATAAAAGCTCACACGTAACATTATCATAATATTGCCGTATTGATTTCCTTGCGGTAAGGAGCATCCTATGAGATGTGCCCCCGGCATAAGCTTTCTTCCCAGAGTGAAGGTCAGCCTGCAGCCACGGGGACTATTCTTATGCGACCGAAAATGCTTGACAGAGAGCTGATTTGCAGGGCTGGGCTCTAACCTAGCGCAACCAGCCTTCCTCCTCCTCCTCAACCCAGGAGGCACCTAAGTGCCAGCTCAGGGAAGCCCTTATGCACGGGGTTTTCAGTGCGATCCCATGGCACCCAGGTGCTTCCCCAGCGGAGACCTGAGGTCTGAGGTGGTGACACGAGGGCTGAAGCCTGCAGATCGGCACCCACCGTTCATTTGCCCCCCAGTCTATATTGATCCTGTGCACTAAATTTATTCTGCCCCAATATGCTATTCAGAACCTCTCCTCTTTTATAGCCTGTAGTATACTTATTTTTCACTTCCCTGGTGCCCACCACGTTACACAAACTCACAGTTGACCAGCACTCTCCAGCCATCACCTGCCATGTAACTGCCCAGGGCTGTTTGTAGATAATTGAGAAAGAAATGTAAAAGCACTGAGACGATTAAGATATACACAGCTGGTGTCACCAGGAACAGGAAAAAGGAGCAAGCACTGAGTACGTAGGAGAGAGCAGCCCGTGCTGTTTCATACTGACTCATCCAGGACCGTTTGCCTCCAGATGATGCCAAAGGCAAAGAGGCTGCACTGCAAAACCACCGGGCTGTGCCTCTGGGATTTCTTCATGCATTATCATTTTCATCTTGCTGCTGTCGGTTATAAAATAAACGTGTACATCGATACAGTAGTGGCAAGCAAGCGTCTGTTTTGAAGAGATGTTGGCATTGTCTTATAAATGTCAGCAGCTGAACACCAGCAGGCTCCGTCACCTGCTACCACTTCTATCGCTTCCCTTTTATTAAAAATACATATTGACAATAAAAGCTCCAGCTAAAAAAAAAAAAAAAAGCCCCTCCCTCCCCAGAAAAAAGACCTTGCGCTGCTCTTCTTGGAAAATCTTTAAACATGTGCCCTGCAAAATGACCTTACACATCTTCTCCCCTCCTATGAATGCCATTGAAGTACGCTTTTAAAACCAGGCAGTAAAAAGTGGGGCTGCTGTAAGCGGTTTAATAGCGGTGCTTCTCACAGCCGCTGCCGCAGCAAATGTTTGAGCTTTCTAAAATATTGCACTTTGTCCAAGCCGCCATGGTCCTGGCCATGCCGTGCTGTGCTGTGCTGTGCTGTGCCATGCTCTGCCATGCCGTGCCGTGCTGTGCCATACCATTCCGTGCTGTACCATACCATGCTTGTGCTCTGCCATGCCGTGCCGTGCTGTGCCATACCATGCCGTGCTGTGCCGTGCATGCACATGCGGTCAGTCCCTGCCCCATCCCTGCAAGCGCTGCAGTGGTACTGGGCACGCACGGGGCTTGTGCCAGAGGCGGCAGGGATGGACACGGCCTGACACCAACGCCTGATGCTTCTTGCTGAAATTCAGGGGCGCTGAGCGCGGAGAGCTATGCTACCCCTGGCAGATGGGAGCCGGGCTGGAGCTGCTCCTGCAAGGCTGTCGCTCACTTCTCTGGGTGCCGGTGGCAAGGAGAGGTCGGAAGCTGACCAAAGCACTGTGGATGGCACTGTTATATTTTTACTACTGTATGGGTTTAAATTATTTTTTCCTTTTTGGTAGGTGAATTAATTTTTAATTGAAAATTATTTTTAAAAGTGGGAATCCCTCTCCTTTCTAAGTAATACAGGAGAGAGATTTTAGAGTAGCATCCCATGAAAGTAAATGGGCTTTATTTCAACAGTCCCTGCCTAAAGCCTCACTGTTTGAGTTTCTGTCTCTTCTTTACTGCTTTCCTTCACCAGGTGTCTTGAGGAAAGAAGGCCAGCAATGTTTTAGGAGGGCAGCTTACTGTACACAGCCCACTGGGCGCTTCAGGCTCTCACGCATATCTCAAGTTTCCAGTGGAGATGCTGTTAAACAATGGTCATGCCTGCAGTTTGCATCCCTTTACACCTCTGTAAAGTCCCAAAGCCTTCACAGAAACCCTAAAGAAAATACATTGTTCAGGAACACGAGCACGTGAACACCGCCACATAAATGTCAATCACCACGAATCCTAAACATCGGCCATTTATAAACTATCCAACTGCAAGTCAAATTGTTTTATGGTTAGAGGAGCATTTAATATCCTATGAACAGTTTAAAGTTAGCATTTCGTATTCAGTGATTAATGGCACCATATTGTATTTCAATTACTATGAGATACTTCCCCGTAATAAACGATGACAATAATATTCACATTAAGTCAATAAAAAGCATCTTGAAAGTGTGATGTATAAGTGCCATTATCACAGCTCAATGTGAAAGCATCACACAACAAGTTAGCAACACTGATACAGAAACCCCAGCACCCAAAGGTAGATGTTTGTGTGAAGCAGAGGTATTGCCCTCTAGCTCGGGAAGCCCTACCAGCTTCCTCACTTCATAACACTTCATGAACTCCAGCCTGGTACAACTTCATAAACACCAGCCTGGGAGCTGATGAGATGGGCATGGCAAGCACAGACATCCTACAGTCATTTCCTAGGCACTTACGGCTGATAAGAGCTACACAACAGGTCACTCCAAAGCCTTTCATTCTCTCCTTCCACGTGAAACCTCAATAACTGAAAAGAGAAATTATTTTTGCTCATATTGTTTTAACCTGCTTGCTTGCTTTTTAATTGCTAACACTGATTTAACTTGAGTACCCAAGAGCACACCGACAGGAAACAGCTGCTTTGCACAGCCTCACACCTAGAATATAGTTGCATTCCCCATCAAGGAGTGGAAAACTGAAAAAAATAAATAAATGAAAAGCCAAGAAAACATTTAATTTCAATAAACAATGAATTGTTTTTGTCTTGGCATCTTAATTTGTGTCATTTGACTAAAATAAAAAGACACTTGGCTTAGATGTCAAAACACAACAGCATATATCAAAAATTAGATACAACATTAAATGCAATCTAGAAAAAGATAATGATAAATTAATAACTGTTATGAACCATGTATTTATAGCTAGCAGAAAATGTAGTAAAATGAGAAGGTGGAAGTAAAACATTTTTGCATCATGGAAATGACAATTCTGTCTCTGTCAAAAAAAGACATTTCACCATTATCAAAACAAAACAGAAAAGCCCAAATTATTCACTTTGACTTTCCTGTTGAAAACTACATCCAGATTGGCACATTCTCATGAAATGCCTGAATTTCAAATAAAGCTGCATGTTCTTCAGATGAAAATTCACTTCCGCTGGAAACCTTTGCAGCCACCCCTGCTGAAGGGCATGGGAGAGCAGGCGCCTCTGGTCACACTTGGCACCTCTGTCCCTCCGGTTAAGGATTCGGACACCCTGACTGAGACCCACACACTCCCTCTGCTCAGTGGAGGCTGGACTCAACAGTCCCCCTGTTTCTAAGGTACAATATAAGCAAATTTGTCTCCCCATTCCACAAAAAAGCAAGGCTCACCCATTGGTGCTACCACTAAGAAGCAAAGAGCAACGCACCAGTAACAGTGATATTTCATAAAACTCTACATGGACTTTTTCTTTAAAAAAAGAAAAAAGAAAAGAGAGAGAGAAAATAAAACATTTTTCTTTGCAGGTCAGCTTTAATGCACCTGGTGCGGGGATTGCAGGAGAGCGCAGAAATCTCGGAGGGAGCCATTATCCGTAGATCACCGCCGGGGCAGACCATAACGGCCTCTCCCGAGCTATTAGAGGCAATTGTTTCAATAAGCATTCATCCTGCAATCAATGGTAAGACAAATGGTGATGCCCCTCCAGACTCCCGCCAGTCTAGTGGGGAGGACACAGCCCTCGGGCGGCGGGTCCCCAGCGTATGGGAGTGCCTGGCCTCACCATGGTGGCCTGGCTGGTGAGGACCATGGCAGTGCTCGCCACGCAGGTGGGAGCTCGCCTAGCAGTGCTTCCCCACGCAGGTGGACCTGCGGTGGCTGGTGCCCTTCTGAGGCTGGGCAGCTGTAGCTGCCCATCATGGCCATGGGCGTGCTGCTTCTGCATGGAGGCGCCTCCACCAACGTGCTCTGCAAAAGCACTGCTGAGCTATGCGGTACCCTGCACCATGACCACGCAGCTGCAGCCCTGCATACAGACTGCCTCAGTGCTGTTTTATAAATCCCTGACGTTATGACCAGTGGCTTTTATTAAAACAAATACTTAGATAACTTAGACCTGGCTAGAGACCCCAGCACTGCCTCCTGGTGCCGCAGCAACCAAGGTCTGCATTGGTCCTGCACAGACACATCTGGTGACCACGTGGGCTAGGCTGAGGACCCCATTGTGTTGAAACCCTCCCATGGTGCCTGCTCATTCTGGGACTCGGGGATCTTCACCCAGTTTCCTGCAGCCAGCAAGCACTATGCCTGGGGACATGCACTGTGTCAGCCATAAGGATCAACTCACCACAGTAACATCAATGTAACTTTATTAACTGCCTACTCTGCTTTGAACGGGAAAATACCAGCTGCTTCAACAAGCCTGTATTTAAGCTTTTCCTTCCAAAGACGGCTCTATTTTGTATTCCTACACTTCTCTACCAGCCTGTCCAAAGCAGTAACAAAACATGCACGACAAATACAGGGTCCGTGTGCCCTGACACACACTCTGTCCAAGCCCAATTTAAAGTGGAAATTACCCATAGAAAACAAAGAAACCTCCATAGTTTATCAGTCCTAATCCAATCAATGCTGATAATGTAGATTACTAATAATAGTACGTAGCTCCCTTCAACACAAATCAAACTTGTACTGCTTACTGTACAGATGAGAGATGGAGGCCGACGTAGCAGTGAAATACAAATTGAGTCTCCAGGTCAAACCAGGCCATGTCCTGATCATACTGCTCCTTGCTTTTCAAGTTTCGTATTATTTATTTCTTGAAACACATGCTCCTACTTAAGCCAATGGGAAATTTGCCATTGACTTCAAAGGGACCCGGAGCGAACTCCTGCAGCAGTCACTCTCCTTAAGGAGAAGGACTGTGCATCCCCAGTTTTGGCACTGCACAAGCAATCCCGCCGGCTTATAAAGCCATGGTCAGACTTAACACCACAAGTGCTGGGTGAAAGTTTTTGCAGGATTACTCTGCTAACCTTCATCATGGCAATTTACAGAAAACACACCCAAATTTGTGCAGAATTCAGTGAACAGATTCATAAAAATGATTAAAAAAAAAATATGCATGCTGTAGTGGCTCTGCCCAGAAAGGGATGAGTCACAGTTTCTCAGGGCACTCTCTGCAGCAGGACTACATGCTTGAAAAACGCAAGAGGGCAGAGGTTCAGCCCCCACAGTCAGTCTCCCCAGCAGCCCCTGGTGAACTGAGGTCTACCCAGGGTGGAGGAGATGAAGGGTGGGGAGTTTGTGGCCAGGGCTTTTCCTTCTCATACGAACAGGTGAGGGCTCATTCCCCAGCAGAGCTGTACTGGCAGCAGGGGCAAGGCAGCACTGTATGTCACCCGTCCAGCCCATGCAAGCCCTTGTGATTCCCCTGTCAAAAACCCAGTGATGTCTTTGTGTGCTGCCATGGAGAAAAAGTGATGTCAGAGAGTGAGGAGGCCGCTGAGCCTGCTCGCCTGCTTCCAAGAATCTGCAAGAGTTTCTGGAGAGACATATGTCTCCCTCTTCCTTTGCTCCTCCAAGGCTCTGCCTCTCTGTCTCTCAATTCCTGGTTTCAGAAATCAGCATGAATCTACCAGGCATGGGGGGCATCTGCCTTCTGCTTGGCAAAGCTCTGGCAGGAATGATGACATCCAGCACCTCTACCCTCGGCCACCCACAAACCAGGTCCCAAGGCAGGGGGTTGCAGACCAAGACTCTGATGTCCTCACCTACCACTTATCACACATGTGACCTTTTCATTTCCTTCCTCGGAAAGAACAACCTCCCAGCTTGCCCTCAGCAGGTATTTACCTCCCATTAAAAAGGAGAAGGGAGGTTGTGTTGGTGACTTCCACTTTATAAAATGATTTCTCCCACCCCTTATAAAATAATCTCATAATATTCCCTGTGGCTTTAATAGTAACAGCCAATTACTCACTGGTGGCAGGCATTGCTACAGGTAGAAAGGACAGGGATGACAAACTGCTGGCTACCCTGCTGAGCACTGCCCCAGAGGAAAGGACAGTTCAGCCAAACTCCTCGAATTCCCAAATCAAGGTGGGCAGCCAGGGGTCTTCTCCAGCCATGGAGGGCTCTGAGGGAGCAGGTACAATAGCTACAGGCCAGTCCCTGAGCATTAATCTGCAATTTGAGAGGATACCGGGTTTATTCTGTGTTCTGACTTGCTTTGTGACTTTGGGCTAAGCTTTGTCTCTTTCACATTTAACCTGTGAGCTCATTTTGTGCAACCAACACCCCTGGATGAATGGAGCACTCTTGGTGTACTGCTTTTCTACCAGCAGCCAGGTATCCATCCGACCCAGTGATGCAGCGTGCAACATGGACTGAACAGGTATGAGATGCTCCACTGAGTGCTGCTCACGCTACAGATAGAGCCATGCAGACCCTCAAGGGAAATCAAAGCCAAGGAACAAAGACTGTGGTGGGAGAGAGACCCAAAGATAACTCTCCCTCTTGAACAACATCCATTTTCCTTTCAGCAGGCCAGAGTTGCCCAGCAGAAGAGGGCTAAGCCCCCAAGACAGCTCAGTTGTGAGCAATTTTTTTTACAGAGTATGTCTGCAGGACTTTGTTCAAAGGTCTGTCTTTAAGCAGGGTGAAGGCTGAGAGAGGGAGAAGCTCTGGAAGCACAGCTGCCCAAGGGAAAAGCTGTTTCCACCTTTTTTTGTACAACAGCAGTCCCTGAAGAGATGCTCTTTATAGGGGGAAATGCTGCAATACCCAGGTGATGCCCCTGGGTCACACCAGCAGAGCCCAGATAAACCAGAGCAGGGACCCTGGCCCAGGGCTGAGTTTGGCTCCAGTCTCTTTGTATGAAGCCTGGCCACTGCTGTGGGGTTTGTGTATGCTTGTGCCAAGCTAGGTATTTTATTCTTCATGCACCTCTGTTGGGGAACATGAAAGGCAGCAGGCAAGCACCGCCAGCATACCTGCATGCACCCAGCACAACTCGCTCTGGCAGGCGAGGTCGGAGCCTCAGCTTGCTTCCCTGCACTCCAGCATTTCCTTACTAATTCCCACACCCGTGTTTGCCTGAGAGTGCCACATCTTCAGCAGCTTCTCATGAGGAACACCACTAAGAGAGAAACCGCAAGAGGATGTGCAAACAGCACACTAAGAGAGTCTTGCAGCTTTCAGCCGAAGACAGGCTTTGCTTTCAATGCACTGCATTTCCCTCATCTGTGAAAAAGTTAAGGGAACAAAACCCAGCGATGCTGCTCTAAATCCTGCTTTCTGGAGAGCCCTCTCCTTCCTGCAGGCACCAAGTGCCACAGGTGTTTGCTGCAGCACTGGAGGAGAGCCATGCACAATAAGCCACCCATGCTGCAGGTGCTACCTGTGCTGCAATGCCAGCTCTTCTTAAAAGGGCTCTTGCTGGCTAAACCCAAGACAAACCAACGCTTTATCCAGAGTAATGTGTGTAATAACACAAGCCATTCCCTGCTCACTATCTGCTGAACCATGCCACCGGTATCTTCCTACTCTATTGTAAGGTTTCCTACAAATTACCTGAGCACAATCCAACTCGGTCATTAAAAGGCCACCAACCCAGAGATACAACACAGAAACATGTCTTTCTCATGTCTGCTGACAGCCATACAGCATCTCCCAAGGCTGCTGGAACACCATTCCCAGGCCACTCTCTTCAGCAGCATTACTTCACTGCCAGCAGGAGTGTCTACAAAGTGGACGCCTTGGGTGGAAGCTGCAAGAGTCCAGCCTGAGACTCAGAAGTCTTCCTTGCAGCTCATTATTATTTATTATTTGTACTGTAGAAGTACCTGAGAGCCTACTAATATGATCAGAGACTGTTTATGTCAGATACTGAACACTGACAGAATAGCAATGGTAACTGCCCTTGCCAAGAAGTTCAGAAACATACAGATCGCTTTGGGCAGAAGCAAGGGACTCAAAAGACAGCAGAGGGACAATTAGATCCAGATGGGTTCAGACCTCTCGGCAGGACCCAAAGGAGATCACATTTCCCACCAGTAACACCGGAGTTGTACCTATCTGTCTCTGGGAGCTTTGACCCATCACCATACCGCTGTGAGCGTAGCTGCAGTGCTCTCCTGGACAGCGCTGCTTTGCATTTAGGCTTTGAAAACTGGGAGACAGAGACCAATCCTAATGCTAACAGCCACAGCCATAAGATAAAAATGATTACAAGAAATACGAACACCCTACAGCACATGAACAAACCACAGAAGATGAAAACTCCTTCCCCCAAGTGGAAATTCAATCCTGTTACACGCTGTATGTGCTCGGTGCCTTTTCAGATCGAGGGGTCAAAAGCCTCCAGGACAGATCCAGATCAGGCCCTTCAACTATGATTTCTAACTTTCCCTTGAAGCATCGGGCTTTGTTTTTTGTTCCAGTCCAGAGGATTTAGCTGAATAGTTTCTGCTGCAGGATGGCACATTCTGCTTTCCCACCAAACACCTTCTGTGTCTGGCTGCACAGTCAGCCTGCACAGTCCACTGAGACTTTTTGATGCCCTGAACTATGATTATGGGTTAAACACATTCATCCCTAATCCGGGAGGGTGCTCGTTAGCTGCTCTGCAATTAAACTCATTGCAATGTCCGCAGAGCACTGATTTGAAAGGGAAGGGGAGCCAAATGGTGCCTGTTTTTAGGAAGGAGGGGAGGCATGGGAACCTGCTGTGTCACACTCTGGTCCCCCCTTCCATTGCCACAGATCTGAGGAGTGGCTGGTGGCTCACTGGAGGCCAGGAGGCACCTCCACTCAGGCAGGCCCAGCATCGAGATCCCCCAGCCGGCTTCACAGCAAGTCCCATCCAGGCAGAGCCAAGTGCCATCAAGGCTGATGGCTGCAAGCTATGGCAGGATGCTAGCAGCCATGCTGCTTCCCAAGATGGAGACGGGAAGGGAAATCATCTCCACACCCTGTGCCCTTGGGATGCTGTTTCTGGGCTCCACCTGCCAGAAGGAGGCATAAAATGCTGAACTACCCTCCAGGTCACTGAAATGCTCCTGTGTAGGGACAGGCGAAGGATGTGGGGCCAACAGCAGAGGCCTTTCTCCAGGAAACTGAGGTCTGAGGAGGCGGCGAGAGGCTGGGAGGACGGGAGGTATTCAACTGCAGGAGGAACAGGGGATGTCTGGGGCCTGCAGAGGGATGCTTCATGCTGGGAAAGGAAGTTGTCTCTCTTTTGGCTGCTTGATGTTGATTGGGATTTTGGGTTCTCATCAGCGGTGGACATGGACACAGATGCACAGACACATTTGGGTATCAGAAAGCAGCAACTCTGAACAGCAGGGTGGCTTCTGAGCTTTCCCGCTGTGCTTCTGGCAGCCTTTTTCCAGCCACACCACCTGGCCATAAACCACCACCACAAGTCCTTCACTCTCCCACCAATAGCTTTCTGCATCCACTCCTGGAGAGGGTGCAGCTGCAAATCCAGGCACACTCCAGTGGGCTTCTCAGTGCTCTTCCTGCCCTTTGCTCTTTGCAAGGCTTTACAACCAGTGGCAACCCCAACCCTACCAACCTGCAGACACAGCCTCTTCCTCTCCAGGAGGGACACTGACTGAAGAACCAACACCTTTGAACACCCCTGTCACAGGTTTCAAGCACAAGGAAAGTTGTATTTGTTCACAATTTGAGATGGGGAAAGGAAGAGATGCAGCTGGCAACATAACATGCAGAAGTGATGGTAGAAGAAAATGATAGCCTAGACACCCGGAGAAAGTGCTTTAGCACTTTTGTTGACTACGGAGAAGACCACGGGCTTTAAGATGAGCTGCATACAGGGGATCTCACTGTAGCTATTTCATTGGTACCAAACGGAGTGTATCCAGTGAAATATTTAAACTATAAATTGATATACTACCTGATTGCTTTACGGCACCTTGTCACTACCCAAACCAGAGCAATGAAACACAAACCCAACACCCTAAAGTCCCCAGCAAATCAGCCTTCCCTGTTGGGTCCCCACTATCCACCCCTGGCCATTGCTCCTGGGGGCAGCAGGGCTGGAAACATCACAAGGGCAAGCAACCAGTGTGACAAAATTGTGATTCTGTGCACACCAGCAGCTTGCAGAGACCCAGCCAAGCACAGGGGGTGATTCTGTGCTCCCAACTTGGAGAGCGCAGAAGAGGTTGTTGCCAGAGGTCCTGGGGCAGACAATGAGAAATTCAAGCTCTTCCCAGAAAACAGTGAAGTTACCTCTTCTCCTTCTCTAAAAGAGCAGAGGGAACAAGGAAATGTTTTCTTTCCTTTCACTAGGACTAACCACTCCCATTGCCCCCTGATGCCAGAAAAACAACCCCTTTTTCTCAGGTGCCAAGACACATTGGCGCTATTGCACAACCAGCTGTACTACCTGCCTGCATCTTCCCGACCTTACAGCAAGTCACAGGGACGATGAAGTTTGGGGTTGCCTAAAAAATCCTCTCCCTGTCCAGGCTATGCTCTTTACCCATTACGGGACGAATCTCTGCTACGGCCAAAATGCCTGTCTTTACTCCCTGCAGGTCCAGCCTGCACCCTTTGCCTGAATTTTTATGTAGTCCTCTGTGCCCTTGAGCCCAGCTGTGCAGCAGTGGGGAGGTATTGCTCCTCCTCCACCTCTGATTGTGTTGCTCTCCGTGATGGGTGGTGTGGTTGGTCTGGAGCAGGGAAAGTGGCTATCTGCCAAGAGTAAGGTCAGCACAGCCTGGGAAACGAAAGAGAGCTGGATAGAAAGTGCCTTCCATCACCTCTGGGTCAGAACAGGTAGATGCTACCTCAGGTGCTGGACCGATAGCATTACACCCAGCATATCACCACATTCATTTTTTGTCTAGACTTTTCTACTTCTGCCAAGTGACAACCCCGTTCTGCTTTCTCGACTGACCTCCAAAGCAGAATATCCAAGGCAATAAAAATGCAATGTCTGCCTGGAAACCACCCAGGCAAGCAGCCAGATCTGTAGCCCAGCTCTTCACCTCAAGGCTCACAGCCAAAATCCTGCCCTTAAACACGAGTCCCCCTGAAGCCAGCCAGAGCAGCAGACCAGTATCTGCTCACTGGATCCGGCCACCAGTTACAGTGCAACCTGGGCACAGGCTGGGAACTTAGCTGGTGTAAAGCAGCTGAGCTCCACAACTGAGAACAACCTTCACCCGGAGGGTGAAAGAGTGGCTGTTCCGATAGGACATGCATTCAGCAGAAAATTCAAGATAAGACAGACACGTAAAAAGATTTTAATTGACTCAAATGAGAGTTACTCAATAGCAAGCAGAGGTGACTATCAAGGCAGAGGGGACTCCTGGACTGACTGCGTACACCGAGCTTTGCAATAAACTAGAGCATGAGCAACCCACATGTTGCACAGACCAGGTCTCCTCTCACACCAGTGTTAGAGGGGAGCTTGGGCATCATAGCACTAAGCTTTCTACACATTAAAATGGTAGTTATGCTAAACAAGGCCAGAAGTATAGCACCAAAATGTTTTTCAGCCACAGGAATTACAGAATTTGTAGGGGAAAAAAAAGTATGTTTAGGTAGCTCGCACCACAAACCTTCACTGCTTTTGTCCTCTATTTCCTTGCCTAGGTCAGAAAACGCCTCTGCATATGCATATGGCCTTGTTCTGACAAGCTCTTCAGGATAAATGCTTATCAAAAGCTTTTTCTAAAACAGATCTTTCAGAACTTGCTCAGTAAACGAGCTGTGTTATGATACCCAAGTGCTGCTTCTTTCCAGATCCACCTACCTTAGTCCAGCTTTCTCCTCTCCTGTCTTTACGTTTTCCCTTCCCAAGGTGCTCAGGAAAGGCACTGCTTTCCCAGATCAAGGCATGCTTGGAATTGGTAACGACGATCTGTAAGGCTTCTCCAGCAGTGCTCACTGCACTAACCTTCCCTCTCATCTTCCCACTAACACATACATTTACACATTTATGGGTATATTTACGAGAAAGAGCAGTTTATTATTCACATCCAGTCTCACACCTGGCTTTTCTGCTAAGCTAAAGGTGCCAGAGACGGTCCTGTTTGAGACAGCCTGCAATTCCCTAGGTGAAAGGTGGGAAACTGGCATCGTTTTCACAAGCAGCCCACAGGAGACATCCACCTTCCAGTGAGCTGCCCCCAGACCATCCAGACCTGCAGCCTCAGGGTTAAACCCTGAGCAACAGCTCCCATGAGCCATCTCACTGCTTCTGCAATGCAAGCACACAAACTATAAGTGGTCTTGCAGAGGTGAGACCATTTATTTGAAAAAATTGCCTAAGTCCAGTCTCTCTCATTTACTGCAGTCCCTTCAGCTACAACTTCATTTCCCCCTTTCCCTCTAGATTTTGACTCAAACTGGAGTGCAATGTTTACTCTGCATTATTCTAAAGTTCTGACAGTGTTGCTTGTGCCAGCACCTACAAGAATTTGTGGTTGGTGCAGCCATTATCTGAGCTTTCTTTAGAGGTTTATTCTGAGAAGCTTTCTTCAAAATGGCTTTCAAAATCATTATCATGGAAGAGGGAATTTGTCTTCATCACACAGAAAGAAAACATACCATGAAGTAATTAACACTGATGAGTTTTGCTGCCTCATACTTTCACATCAATCTGAGTGGGACACCCGGGATGAGACATGTGTGTACTAGTGGCATTGCACCAATTTACACCAGCTGAGGCCTGGGCCAGGCACTCTTCTGGTTGCAGAAGGAAGACAATAGCAAGTGGAGACATCTTAGTCACTTAGGGCAAGAGAAGTGTGATGCAACTGCTCTAAAACCAGATAGCTTAACAACCCCTGGCAGCATCTGCTTGCCCCGATACCCAATCCAACTCACACAGCTGACAGCCCACCACAAAAGGGCCCCAGAAGGATGTCTGTCCAGCACACTGGTGGCTAGACATGGCCCTGGCAATGCAACTGATGGGACTACAGGGCCTTCCAAATTTGAGAACAAAAAGAACACATTTCTTCTACTACTGGACAGCCACCCTCCCACCCCCAACCATCTTTAAATGAGCACACTCAGTTCTGCAATCCTTCCAAAAGCAGAAATGCAACTGTGCCCAGTGCCAGAGTAATTTTGCGGAAGCCCTGCACCACACTAACCATTTAAGGTCAAACAGCTCATTAGCCAAGCCAAACTAGCACTCAAACAGGGCTCAGCTCACAGTTAAGCCTGGTTAAATGACACAATAGATGTCTTATTAAACACACAAGCATTTTTGGATAGCCTGGCCAGATTAACACTCAGCACTGCCTCACAGGCCAGGCTGCTGCCATCTCCACACAGGCACCATGTGCTCCTCACACCGCCTGCTCCTGCTCAGGGTATATTCCCACTCTGCCTCCTTCCAACACCCTCATCAGCTGCACATTTTCTCCTAGCCATCTGTGACTGAGAAGGAAAACGGTGCTTTTCCCTGTGTGGCCACCCTCGGCCCCTTGGGACTCAAGCGCTAGTGGCTGCTCCGTAGGCACGACTGCTCGGCCCTTTTCCCTTCCATCCCCTCCGGTGCCGGCGGCGGGGAGAGGGGCAGCCCCCAACCGCCACCCAGCCTTTCGCCGGCAGCGGTTTAACGGCCGACACGGGCAACAGCGGCCAAGCCAGGGCGCAGCACCACCCCTCACCGCGCCGCACTCTACCGCTGCCGCGCGCCCCGACGCCCTCTTATATAGCGCCCTAAAAATAGCTCGCCGCGCACCGCCCCACGGGCCGCGGGGAGGAAGGCGGGAGCCGCCCCGCCGGCCAATCGAACGCCGTCGCCGGCACCCCGGCACCGCCCCCCGCGCCGCGAGCGGCGCCGCCATTGGGTGACAGTGACTTCAGGCGCGCCGCGGGCCCGCCCTCCCCGCCCCGCTGTTTACCCTACATGGTCACGCGCTGCCTGAGTGGGCCGCGCGGCTGCGTGAGGGGAGGGGGGCCGGCCGTGAGGCGGTGGCGGCGGCGGCGGCAGCGGCAGCGGGGGGGGGCCGGGCCGGGTTTGCCGAGGGAGGGTGAGAGGAAAACCGGGGGGTGGGGGATGTGGTCTCCCGAAAATAAAGAGGGGAGGGGGCGGGGAGGGCGGGCGCGAACGCGCATAGCCGCGGCGCGGTGCGCGGCGGCGGGGACGTGCCCCGGTGCGGCGGCCGCGGGGTGCTCGGTGCGCGCCGGCGCCGCTCGTCCTCCTCGGCCCGGCCCCCGGCCCTCGCCGTCCCTCCGCGCTGATCTCTCTCTCTCTCTTCTCTCTCTTTTTTTTAAAGTGTGACTGAAACAAAACAAAGCCAAAGGGACGCTGGATCTATCATTGGTTGATTTTCCTCCTTCTTTTTTTTTTTTTTTTATGATCAAAAACAACCCCCCACCCGATCAAACAAACACACACAAAAGCAGAAAGAAAGGGTCTTGCTCAGCAGCAGCATGGATGTCTTGGCTAGTTATAGTATATTCCAGGAACTCCAGCTTGTCCACGACACCGGCTACTTCTCAGCTTTGCCATCCTTGGAGGAAAACTGGCAGCAGGTGAATCATTTAAATTACTCCTGTAAATCTCTTAAGTGCAGACAGTTGATGCATTGGGGCTGCGTTTCTGACTTTATTTTATTTTTGTTCTTTAATTCAGGGTTGGGGTTTTTTTGGTGTGTTTTTGTTTTTTTTTTTTTTCCGCATGGGTAGACTATTAAATCTCTATATTTTTTACCATGACAAACTGAGCAGTCCATTCAAATCTGTCTGCCTTCAGTCCTTTCTGAGCACGCCTGGCAGCACCTGAGATCCGGTGGCATTCTTTAGGGTTTTGTTTTTGTGATGACTACTATTTTTATTTTATTTTTGAGTTTAGATATTTTTTTTTTGTTCCGTTAAACAAGGCTGATCACTTCCAGCCAGTGCTGACAACTGGTAGCTGGTGGAAACAGTATAGATCATTCTTATTTTCAGGTAATTAGTGTATGTCAATAAAAATCGTAGCTTAAATCTGAGATGGGGGGTGGGCAGGTGTGTGGAAGCACTAGCAAAAGCTTTTAAGCTAAATTTTGTAACTAGGGAGGTGACTTATTTTTCATTCTTTTTTTTCTTTCTTTCTTTTTTTTTTTTTTTTAGAAGATCGGGAGAAGCACATACTTCTTGCTGTATCTTAAAACAATGACGCCGTAGGCTGGTTCCAGTAAACCAGTGTGTTTTGAGGCACTGTGGGGTTAATATGCAGACAGAATTAGGATACTTTTAAAGATGGAAATCAAGTATTATGAATACATTAAAATGATGACTGGTGGCATGAATAAATAAGACCAAGGAAAAGAGTAGGTTACAGAGAAAAGAGTTGTATAAAATGAACTATGAGCCCAAATGCCTAGATCTATAAATAGTTATTGGCTGGGATACTGAGGGAAAAGGAAAGACAGGACATTGTGAGACAATCCTGTTTCTTGATGTGATTTTCTGGCAGAGGTGATACACCAGGCAAAATTCTGGAAACTAGTGTCTCTTTAAATGAAAAAAAAATCTGCTGGTGAGTAGGAATAGTGAAGTGTGGCTGGGATGACATGTGGTGCTAATGCAGCGCATGGACCCGTGGCACTATTGGTGTAAGAATAACAAGCTGCTGGATTTCATCTTGCCAGCATTCACCTTAGTCTTGGATAGCGCAAGGATAGCATGTGTTAGGTCTCCAGTAAGTGACAGCTTGGGATGTTCATTTAATTTTTCCTTAGAAGTGCGTATAGGGAGAAATGTGGACAGTAAGGCTTCAGGGGAGCACTCGGGCTGTAGCTTTGTCATCCATCTGGACCAGGTCTGGATCTTTAAAGGTTTACCCTAGTAAAATTGTTTTGGCTTCAGCTGTGTGTGCATATGTGCACACACACGAGAGGTTTATTGTCAGCTACAGTGTGAACACATTCAGGGTTTAATTTGCAAAATGACCGATCCAACTTTGCTTTATCCTCTGAGGGGGAGGGGATGGTTTTTGTTATTAATATTCAGCTCGCACGTCCATGATGGTCACATCTGCTTTCCTTTTATATTTTTTAACATGCTAATTAAGCTGAAGAGGTTAATATAATTTGATTAAAAAAATTAATTTCATAGCACCGTTGTTGTTGGATCACTTGCATATTCAGTTGCATATTAGTAACAGTCAGACAGTCCAAAGCGAGATAATCTGTTGACATAGCCAGCATGCTTTAGGCAGTACTGTGTGTGATACTCTGTCTCCTGCTGCTGCCTTTTATGCGTGGAAGAGCAGCAGTTTCTTTTATACAGTACAATGTACCACCCAAGCCCGCTGCTACTATTGTGAAATTTAAACTCACACTTTCTTGGTTAAACCCCACAGATTCTCCACATATGTTTGAAAAGAGAAGTTGAAAATAATTTATTACATTTTCCTTTATTTCCCCTCAAATCCTCCAACCAATGCCTGATGTTTCATAAGACATCCTGTATTTACAGTTTGTTTTTATTCCACTGTTGCTGCCTGGACTCTCCTTGCAAACAACGGGGAGGAAAACTGATGTATCAGTGGTGGGAGCAGCTGAAGCTGGCTTTACAGAGCATGCTGTCACGCAGGCTTGGCAGACCCACTGACACAGAGACCCCAATTTCATTCTTCTGAATCACTTGCAAATGTAGCCAGGTCTTCCGGATTTATTTATTTTAGGGAAACTGTAGCAACTTTGGGACATGGGATGTGTGTGCCTGTGTATGTGTTTCTAAAGGTATCCCTTAGAACTGTCAGGCTGCAGTCTGAGACCCCAGGGAAGACAGCTGACAGGGCAGTTACTGATCCCTGCAGGAAGCGTCGGGATTGGGAAGCAGCAGCTTTAATTTTGAGTGAAAACAGTTGAATGGTTTTGCCTCTGCTCTCATGAAGAGCTCCAGTGCCATACCCGAGCTCCACAGAGCTGTGCTTCTCCCAGCAGCAAAGCAGCACCCTGGGAGATTACTGCAGTCTCTTAAAGGGGGGGAAGTAGTTGTGTGGGTCAAGAGCAGGCTTCCTTACCGTGTCGTGAGCTCCATTTGTTTTGTGATTAGCAGCTACTTGTGCTTGATGTGGAGAAGTTAGTCCGAGCCAGTTCCTGCTCCTAGAAATGGTGTCTACTGTGGTAACCTGAAAGATGCACTTGGAGCATACCTTGGGGTGAAAGTGTTGACACAAGTCCTCTCTTCCTTTTCTCCTGAGTCTGGACCGCACTTTTGTAGCTGCTGGCTGAGGACTACATAGCTGGGGCAGTTGCTCGTGTTTCGGATTGTGAAACACCCATCACTCACGGAGGGCACTGACAGCACAGGCAGGTTGCTAAATGCTTGCACACAGTCACCTGATCTTCTCTTCCTTTTTTCCTTCCCACTGCAAGAGAAATGTGAGCAAGTTTAGTATCTGTGCTTTTGAAAATTAGCATTGGAGTTGAATGAGAGCAACCCAGCAATATGTACAAAACAAGCAGATTTTGTGTAGGAAGAGATTGTCATCTCATGTGTAGGTTTCTTTTGTAGGAGGAAAAAATACAAACAAAAAAAAACCCCACTTCGCCCTGAACATAGTTTACGTTGTAAAAGTGGAAATACCTGAAGTGGAAGCTGGAGCCGAATCCAAGATGTGTTTTGCGTTATTTTAAAATACATGTTCGGAAGGGAAGGCTTGGTTCTTAGGAGCAAAAGCTTAGCTTCAGTATGTCAGCTTTGGGTATACTACTTCAGGCAAAACCACTTTTGAGGTCAGGAAGGTTTTTTCTTGGAGTGGGGAGGTCAGGATCTAGCGAGTAATTCATAGCACAACTTCATCAGGAGAGTGAAGACTTTGTTTAGTCTTTGTTTAGCTTTTCTAGCAGCCGTGAGCCACCATGGCACTGAGGGAGATTAAAGGAAGAGGTGGTCTCTGTGCATTGGAAAACGAGGCATTTGCTGTACTCAGCTGGCTGTTATCTCAGCATCTGTATGTTTCTGCCTGGTGCATCCTCCTGGCTCTGATTGAACTGTCCTAGTTGCTCTCTGTCCCTGTGAGCTGACTCTGCAATTCAGGACCAGAGTGGGGGGAGATTTCAGCACCTGCGTGGCTGCTGTGATGCAGTGGGAGGACCTCTGGCCACATATGCCGTTGCTCCGGGGTAGCTGTCTGATGTGGCATCCCCGAGATTGGAACCAGACTTCTAGGAGAGATAGCACGAGGCCGAAGAGTGCCTCGTTACTCTGCAGAGGAAGGAAGTGGGTAGGAGGCTGTTTTTGAGGGAGGCGACTGTGAGGAGCTTAGCCCGTGCAGCTGCATGTGGCCACACTCTCATTCAGTGTGTCAGGCTGCAAAGACGGGGAGAGCAGTGCTGAGAGTTGGGAAGGGCTGGACATGGGGCTTCAGTCTGTTCTTCCTGCTGGGCCTTTACAATGTCATTTAGGGTGTCATTAAAAGATCAGTGTGCAGAAGACATCTTTTGTAGTCAGATACGTCTCTTTGTAGGGGTACCATTTCAAACCACCCCTGTTATCCTTCTCCATGGGCCCCTTGGGGGACTCAACTCACCATCCTTGTGTGGAGAAGGAGTCTGATCAGGAGACATTTTGGGGCTCTCTTCATATTCTATGTGGGCCATAGGGCAGCCTCTAGCATGGCAATTCCCGTAATATCAGAGCACAGGAGCACAAAGAGCAGGTAGATGCACAGGGTCACTGTGCGTGTAGCTGACGCAAGTATATAAAATCAGCATGACTTAGGGGCCAAACCCTGGTTTATTCTAAAAAAGCCAGCCTTTCCCACGTATGTCATCGGGCAGAATAGGTCTAATTGGCTGGTAGAAGTGGAAATAGCATTATATCATTTGCCTGATAACCATTGCCCGATAACATTTCCTTTTGCCTTGGCTGACCCTGTTGCTCTCAGCTGCAGCAAACAATGATCATTCCAAGGGAGATGCACGTTTCCGGTAAAGCATAGGATCAAGGAAGCCTTTGTTTCACTCTTGACTCTCATAGAGCCTTCTTTGCATATTTTTAATCAAGTTTTCAAGCCTCAGTTTCCCACTTTCTGAAGTGACTGATGACAACAATGCTGAGGCATGGTCTTTGTGGGGCTGGGAGGCTGAGTTTTGACCCGGTCTGGCAAAGCGCTTTGAGATCCCTGTGCTGTGTGAGAGCAGAGAATCCCGAGGTGACTAATCTAGCAGAACTCTTACATCTTAATGCTGACTTCTGTTTGGCAGACAGGGTCATTTTCAGGCCTATAGGAAAAATTTCCACTGCTACTGGAAAGGAATAAATCACACTGGAGAACATTCCTACCTCCCCATTGTCTCCATTGTTCTAGTTTAATGGCGTAGTTGGCCACTACATAAACTAAACCATCTCTTTTAATATTGCTATTTCATCTTGGTTCCAGTCACAGTGTAACACATTTCTTAAGTGCTTATAGTACATCATGCCTCTTGAGAATAACTTGCAGAAATGGTTGACTTCCAAGAACGGTCACATGTGTAATGCAGTGTATTTCAGACTCTGAGCACTGGTCCATTTATACCTTCAGGCTCTCTGCTTGCTCCATGTGCTGAAACCATGCTCGGAGAAAGAGAGGAAAGACAAACTTGAAATTGCTGTCTCTATTGTTTCATGATTCCTTAATTACAGAATCTGTTGCTATAAGTGATTATTTCTTGGCATTATGAAAGTGTAGAGCCCCACAATCCACATTACGTGTCTTAAACATCTGATTATGTGTGTGACTTGTGTCAAGTGATTTTGAAATGAGGTAAATACCTTTAAGCAATGCTCACTCATAATGTGGGTACTCAACTAGAAAATATTTTCTCTTATTTGTTTGGGATGATTTAACCTCCCCTCCCACAAACTCACACTTTTCTGTATGTCCTATTGACTTGGCAATGCATAGGTTAGAGTAGGCTACATAAAAATCATGATATACAGCTAGCCTGCAATATGATACTTCCATGTGGAAATGGCAGAATGTCTTCAATTCCAGGCAGTAATTTCACACTTAAGCTCTCCAGGATGTAGCCAAGGGATATCTTCTGGATATTGTCGTATTTTTTGAGACTTTGTCAAATGATTCTCCACTGGGAAACATCCAGTGTGTTGCTTCTTCATTCTGCATTAGGGAACATGTTATAGGGAAGTGAGAAGGAAGCTGCTTCTGTTTGACTCTGTAGCTGCATATGAACAACCTTGATTGCAGTTGTCCTTATAAAACAAAGGGGGTTTACTCACTGTCTGAGCAGCATTGGTGTTCAGTACATTAAGCAATGGGGTGATAGTATACCTCATCTCCTATGAAGTTTGTGACATTCTGCAGAGGGGAAGAAAAATTGTAGGCTTTTGATCACCATGCTCAAAACCTCATAAAAAGTTATTCACAGGTATATTGGTGGCGGTTTTCATGTTTGATGGTAAACCTGAATTCTGGAGAGTTAATAAAGGTGTTTTCAAGAATGGTGCTGAGTCCCTCTTACTTTCCCTTCTGTTTCCCTGGACTCTCAAGTGCCTCCTGCACATTGCCGTACATATTCCTCTACAAAGTCCCCACCACTTCCAAACTCCCAGCAACACTCAGGGGCTGGGAGTGCCATTTTTGTGGTGTCTTTCAGGCTCAAGTTGCAGGAACCCACCTGAATTGCTGAATTTCTTTTCCACGCAGGTTCTCTTTGTGTTATTGGGTGCTTCTGCCTTGGTTCAAATGAATCTGGATTCACTCGAACTGTGGGATTCAGCTGATTCTGTAGCAAACATGCAAAAAAAACCTGCCAGGGAAAGAGCCTGCCCCCCTCCCAAATTTTCCTGAGTAGGGAACAGGTTTGGAGTATAGATGTTACACAGGTATATTCCCCAGCCTGATGCTGTTGTATTTGAGCGTGTCCTAGTTTTCTTTCATTGGCTTCAGTCTGTGACAAGCACTATGTGTGTTTTGAGTGTCTGAGTTTGGTGCTCTTTTGGCTTTGTCTCCTTCCCAGCATTGCCACTTTGAGTTAAAAAATCATGTGCCTGATTCCCAAGACACTGAGATTGTCTTCAAAGTCACAGACTTTTTATTTTTTAATTTTATGTTCTTTTTACTTTCTTCTGAGCCGCTGAAGATTTGTTTTATTGTCTTTGATTCTCAAAAATAAAAAAAGCTGGAATTTCCAACAGTTACTTAATTCCATCAGCATTAAGAAAATGCCACTGTTGTGGCATTTTGAGAGCTGTCAGTACAGAGATAGGTGTGTATGTCAGGAATAGCTCGTGTATCACTGTGTTCACCAGGATGTATTTGCCATCCCTGCTCTGGCAGCAGCTGGCAAGGAAGTCTGCCTGGCTATTGAGGTGGTTAGGCTGCCTGTGAGAGCAGGGTTCATGTCTTATTTCCCATCTTAGAAGAAATCATTTCAGCCTTTACGCTTAAAGATAGTTAGACATCTTGGATTTCATCAGGACACCAAACCTTTGCCTCTCAGTTCTTCAGCTACAAGATGAGTTGGCAGCTCTTTTGTTCTCATAGGGCAGCAGCGAGGATTCCTATTAGGATTTTGTGGTGCTTGGACACAGGGACTGGGGCAGGAGGGGGCTGTGCCAGGCTATGGGGAGAGGGGCAGCCAGCCCCTCTGAAGCTGCTGGCCCAAATCCTGCCACACTGGCCGGCGGGTGCTGAAAGCGCAGGACAGCTCCTGCACAGGGAGCCCTCAGTGGGGTGCGGCATTGCCTCTCTGAAAAAACTGAAAATAAGGATGCGAAAGGTAAGCTTAAATCCCCCTTCCCAGAGGTCTGTGTTGTCTTTGAGGCAACCTTTGCGCATCACTAATTTGACCTCTAGGTTTTTAAAAGTGTTAGGTGTAGGAAGCTTGGACAGGAAGGTATGATTTTTTTTTGTTTAAAAGGTTTAACATATCAGCTCTGCTGTATTAAGCTGCTATGATGCTCTTAATCCCTTAAAGCAGGTACCCGTCCTCTCCCTGTTTTTACACATGAAGGATACTTCCCCATTTCTGCTTAGTGCAACTGTGTATTCATTACGTGTCTTACTGTTTGGAGAACTATTAAGATGCATGTGGTATACTTTACAACGTACACTAAAGAATCTGAGTCATTTATGCACAGATTGTGTATTAATGCTTGCTGAAGGTCCAGCAGGCATACTCATTTAAGTGTCATAACAGTTTTGAACATGGTGCTTATAGACCATGTCTCACATGTCTTAATCCTCTTGATTATTTCCCAGCATTGTGGGAATGGGTAAGTACAAAGCTGGCTTTTAAATCATGTGGGGGTCAGCAGTGCCTACTCTGCAAGGGATAGAGAAGTAGGCAGTGACACAGGCAAGCTTAGGAGACAGTGTGATTGATGGGGAGGGTTGCAAAGGAGAAGGACACTGGCTTGTGAGAGGCTCTTCTGAGACATTCCAATTAGTGTCCTGATTTACAAATCCTGCCCTTAAACCTGCAGCCTCCCAAGGTCGGTTTTAAAGGGACAATGGCATAGGGATGATGTTTGACCATGATGGACCTTTGTAAACCAACGTGTTCGGACAGAAACTGTGTTCAATGGAATTATCTCCATCTACATAATTTAAAAAACCTTGGAAGCAGGGTTTGTGGTTTTTGGACAGGATTGTCTTGCCCACCTGCTGCCTTTGCAGCTCTCACGCTGCAGCGTTCTTCCTGTGTAACTGAAGTGACTGGAAATCAAAGTGAAAATGACTGTTTGTTTGGATTGTGCGGTGGGGAAAAATGCATGCAGCATGACAAGTAAATTAGATTTTAAAAATGCTTTCACTACTAACAGGCTACTATGCCGTTAGGCATTTGGTTTTAATCCTGACTCTGGAGTGGCCAAAGTTCATTTTCAAGCATAAGGAAAGTTCTTGGGTTTGTAAACATTTGCAATTTCTGCTGACTTGTCTTCACTCCAGCCCAGGAGGGGAATCAGCATTGCGCTGAATTGCTTTGTGCTGTTGGGGGTGAAGTAAGGGACTGCCTTTAATTGCCTGTCTGTATTCTCCATCAGGGCTGCATGGAAAACAAAGATTCCAGTGAGCAAAGGCTGTAGTGAAAAATGGTCAGTGGGTGGAAGAGTAGAAGGGGGTGAGAGTTGCTCCTCTCTGCTTGCTTTGTACACCCGAAATGGACATTGGCTACATCACAGCACTTAGCTGTGATGTTAGAGACCAGATTTGAGTTGCTGCTTTACTTGATTCAGGTCTGCCCTTCCAGATTACATCTTGGATGTGAAATTTCATTGGATGATGTGGTGGCTCCAAAATGAATATATTCCAATAAAACACTTTAGATTGGACAAAAATGTAATTTATTTTTTTTAGAATATTTGGTTGAAATGTTTTAACCAGTTCTACTTTCTAGAAGTTTTCCTGAGGGCCTGGACCTGTTTTTGGTGTGGGAGACTTGGTTTGGCTAGCATCTTCAGCTTTGTTGCCAATTTTAGCCTTCCATTTCAGGGCTTGCGCCCCTGATGCTTGATTCATTTTTCCCAGCTATTAGCTATTTGGCTAGTAAAAGTTATCTATCCTGTGACTCTCTTGCATCTTTGGAGAACTGCAGCCACAATGCTACATGATGCTGTAAGCAATGTCAGGTTACTTCCGGTCTCTGACCTGGGCTCTTGCTCTCTCTCCCTCTGGGCAAGGGTCTGGCAAGGTGTGTTGATGCACAAGATGCACAAGGGCAGTGCAGTCATATGTTTTCCTCAGCTCCTTGCAACTGCTGGTCACTTCTCTGCTCGGCTGCTGCTGCTGGCAAGGTGCTGTGCCGGTTTGTTGGCGAGGAATCAGTGCACTCACCCTCCCTTGGCACCTCTGGCTCACCGCTGGGGCTGAGGTGCCCTACATCCCAGGGTGCAGCGTGAGGTGAGCAGCTCAGGGGCTTTGTTCTTTTCCTATGTCTGCACAGCGGTTTTAAGGGTGCCAGCCCTGCAGAGCTTGCTGCCTGCTTCAAACTGGTGAAAAGTACTAAACAATCCTGGTTTGGGGTTTGTTTTTTTCTTTTCTTTCTTTTGGCTTCCCCGTCAGCCTAGAAAATTTATGCTGCTCCGAAGAAAACGTTTCACTCATCTGCAACCTACTACAGCTGCCGTGTGAGTAATAAAGTATGGAAAAGAGGAAGGGAAAAGGGAGAAGAAAGATGGGAGCTGGTGTTTCATATGGAAAGCATCAGCCCAGAAGTGGCTTTGTTTCTTACACGTGGACAGTGGAGAGGCTGCGATTGCTGCTCAATGGAAAATCTGTGCCGGTTAAAAGAAACCTCCCTCATTAGTGACTAGATCAGATAGGGAGGGACTTTGGTGTCTCTTGCTTTTATTATTAAATTTGTCTGCATTTTAAAATAATAAGATAGAAGCAAAGGACGCTGGACTGACTTGATTTGAGAATACAGACAGTTTAGGCAAAATATCTCTTTTCTGTTTCCATCTGACACTGCTGTCCCAGTTCACTCTGGTGGTGTCACAGCCCTCCTTCAGCTGTTCATAAGCTGTGCTGACACCTCAGAGTGTATGTGAACATCTGAAGGTTGTTCTACATCAGGTTCTTAGCAAGGTGCATGTTCCTTCTGTTTGTTTTTGGTTTCTGATCTTTCAGGATAGTGTAGAGTCATGTTTGTAGCCTTTCCTGCACAGTCAAGGAAACCAGGATCTTGGTGTTGGTCTTGAGAAAGGTGGTTCTGATATAACCAGAAGGCTCTGAGAGTTGTGCGTGTAAGAAACGTGGGGATTGCAGTCAAATAGTGAGAGTAAGGGGTATTTCTGTCTGATCAGACCATGCACAGGTGAAGGAAGCACGCACAGGTGAAGGATGCACGCACAATTTCAGAGGTCTCCAGTAACTTGAAGGAAGAGACAGACTGCTGTAAGGGCTGACATGACCCAGTGGAAGAGCTTGTAAGGTGCTTCTCTAGCAGGTTTGAGAATTTCAGGGTAAATGGATGTCATGTGTGGTAGTTTGCTACTGTCTACTGCAGGAAAACAGCGTAGTTTTCTCTTATCAGCGCATCCTTTAGCTCTCCTGTGATTTTAAAATAAAGATTGTTGTATACAACATTTGAAAATGGTAGGGCCTGGTTTAATCTGTGAGTTTTTTTCTAGAGCGAATAAGTCTTTTGGTGTTTGATTGTATAGTTAAGGTCAGGAGGAGCTTTGCTGTTTCCTCCATTGATTACAGGATGAAACTTTCCAGACACAGGCTGAAATGTCTTCCTCCAGTGCTTCCCTAGATGAAGATGTTTGCTTCAATCAGTGCCTCAGGAGCTGGGGTGATTTTGGGGTTAAAGAAGGTAATGTGGGGGCCTTGGTCTGCTCAGTTTGCGTGCCTCCATGACAGCCTGGTCCCATAGCACCACACTGTACTTCTGAGTTGGCTGCAAAGCTCATGTTCTCTCTTCAGGCAGCCCTGATTTTCTGCTCTCTCAAGACAGTTTTGTGTTTTCCGAGAGTGACTCCTTTATTAATCTTTCTTGGATGGTGGCAAACGAGTTTCAGGGTACACAGTTTAAATACTCTTTATTGAGTATGCCTAGCTTGTCTTGGGCTTTCTGAGCTTCAGTGGTTTATTTAAAACATGAATAAGCCCCAGTTGTTTGATACAGAACAGAAGTATGCCAGTGCAGTGTTACTGTCTGGTGTGAAGGACTTGGTAAATGGGTGACTTCCCAACATAGTTTCTCAGTGCTGAGAAGAATACCAGAAGGTGCACAGAGCCCTGCAAAGGCTGCATTGGGATTTCTTTTTCTGACATGAGAAAATCATGTTACATTTCTTTGAAGAACACATTTGAGGAAGAGCAAGGGAAGCAAGGCGTGGGTGGCTTCTTACTCCCAAATACCTCCAGAGCATGTGACTTTCAGAAAATGTTGAATGCTTATCTTCCAAGTCTTGAGTGCCTGTCAAGCTGGACACTGAGTGGATATCCGAGGTTGAAGACTCCTCCTCACTGGGACTGTCTCACATGGATTATCTTCATGCAGTGAAAGCTATACCAGCTGCAAGGCCTGGTAATTCAGTCAGTATTTTGTTTCAGCAAGCTGTATCTCTCGTCAGGTGTTATTGCACTGTGGTATAAAATGGGAATTTCTGTCTCCTTTCCATTTCTTTATGTTTAAGTAGGAAAGGTTAAGGAAACCTTTGACATTCAGTTCTGAATGCTTTTTGTTTTTGTAAATGGGAAGAATAGTACCCACGTCACGTTGGGGATTTCAGATCAGTCAGTGAGTCAGATCCTGGGCTGATGCAAACTGATGCAGATCTACCAAAGTCACAGTGGCGATATGTGGATTTACACTGACCCAGTGTCCACTAAGTCACTTGACACCTTGCAGGAGAATGGTCTCTACAAATCCCGGGTCTTGTCAGGATGTGGAATAAATATCAGGATGTGAGCAAAAAAAAGCACACCCGTTTTAATGATTTGATTAAAACAACATTGCTGCTCTATGGCTCTCATAAATGTATTTCCACTGGTGTCAGGGGGAGGAGATATTCTCAAGTGCTGTAATGAGAGATTACATTTTTTAAAATGTTGCACAATAGGCCACTAAGTTGTGCTCTCGCTGTATTGGTTTATTTCAGTTTTATAGTGAGCATGGCCTTAGGCATCCTATAAATACCATTTCTCCCCCCACCTTCAGCTAATAAATAATGGAAACTCTACTGGAAAGAAATTTTCTTTCCATGAAAGAGTGGGAGGTCCCGAGCTGCCCTCTATAAAACAAAGAATGTAGCATGATTTGTTTTCTTGGTTTTTCAAATGAAGAAAATGTGGAGGTGGGAGGGAAAGAGAAGATGTTTCTAAGCGCTAAATGTGTTCCCCCCCCAGTACTGCAAGGTAGGACGATGTCTGGTGTGGGCATTTCTTTCCCCAGGACAGTAATACCCATCTGTGAAATGAAGACAGATGACAGAGGTTTCCGAACACTCAGTGCAGAGTAAGAAAGAAGGATCCCATTCTCATTTACCCTCGGGCTTTCATATCCAGCAGTGGAAACCAACCTGAAAGTGGGTGTAATAAAGGAGCCCTTTCTGTAATTCAGTTGGCTGTGTGGTCCAGGGGTCAGACTAAATTATCAGAATGGCCCTTTTTGACCTTAAAATCCACTCTGTAAGTCTATCTTCTTCTAGACTTTTTTGCTCTGTTTTAATGATGTCAAAAGCTGTAGTGTAAATGTGAGTCATGAAGGGTCCCTGCATGTGCACATACGGGTGGCCAGACATGTTTGATTTTGAGAATCCATCACATGCGTACTGTGTGTCAGGTTGAAAATGTTTCTGTCTCAGAGGAGAGACCAGGTTTGTGGAGGTGGGGGCTTCCTCCTGTGCTGACTAGAATCAAAAGCGAGACCATGTCATGTCACGTCATGTCATGTCATTCACATCATGTCACAGAGAGGGTGTGAGGCCACATTCTGACTGCAGCTTGGCCTCTAAGGTTAGAGAAAGGTCGTGGAAGACCTTGTGTTCAGCAAGGGGGTCTTGCTGGCTAATTTTGAAGGTAAATGAGATTCAAGAGCAGAGTGCACGTGACGAAAAGGCATTTTCAGTCACTGCCTTCATCCAGCAGCAATAAACTGTGCATATAAGCAGATATGGTCCAGAAACAAATAAGCTCAGAAATCAGCACTGTTAGATCATGAAATTCTTCTGCCCAGGTGCTATTTCTTATTGTATGCCTCAGTGGTGCTTTCCAGTCTCATTTGAAATCCACCTTGCCTGAGGCCCTGCCTTCCTTGGAAGCATGTGCTAAAACCTAGTTTAGGGGAGGAATGTCTAACAGCCTGTTCTCTCTCCTGCCTGGGTCTAATTCTTCCCCCTCCCATATTATCTCTTTTCTCCATGAGCAAGTCCATTGCTTTGTTTGGGTTCACCCTGTTTATAGCTGCACGGTCTGTGACGCTTTCCCCATCTTTATTAACTCTTTCAAGGATTTTTATCTAAATGTGAAGTGAGACCCCTGCCCATTGACTGGAGATTATAACACTGACTGTGGAACAGACATGATAAATAATAATAAATGTGCATGTCCCTTTCAATTTTGTCATACTTTCCATCTCTGTGTTCCTTCCAATTTTTCTGTCTATCAGATGCTAAGAATGTGTCCTCGAAGCTATATTGGTCTTCTCTGTTTCTTATCTATTCTAGGTCTCTTTTCAGCCTTACTGGATCTCTGCTTTGTATTGAGCGTGCATGTTGTGTTGCTGTTTCTTCCATAAATGCATTAATTTGTCTTTTTCCAAATTCAGTCTCAAGGATTTATTTCCTGCCCCTGCGTGAGTTTCTTTATATACTGCCTCTCTCTGCTGGCATCACAAAAAATTTCCTCCTTAAGTCCTTTTCCCTGCTTTTCTTCACAATGAAAGCTTTTTATCAGCTTCCTTAGTTTTTTTATTTGTTTTTATTAAGCATGTTTTTATAGTGAGGGCTGCGATCCATCAAAGTAAACGGAAACAAAAAAAATTGATGCCAAATTTTTGTTTGTTTAATGAAACAGATCAGACTTTAAATGAGATAAAGTCAAATTGATGCTGATGACGACTTGATAGTAGCTGGTTCCAACTTGTAGTTATTGACAGCAAGTCGTGGAAGATCTCAGCATTTTGAAGAGCCTAAAAACACAAATACAACCGTGGGGTTGAAAATCACGTGGCAGGGTTGCTGTGAGTTTGCTGCCCTTTGTTTGGGAAACAGTAGGCTGGTTAGCTGGTTAGTTGAAGACCACCGGTTTTGTTGTTGATGGGTGTGAGGTGGGTGTTAAATCTGGATCATGGTTAAAGGATAAAGTCCCCTTGAATTTCGGTGCCCACCCAGCATATCTGCCCTTCTCTTCAGCAAAGGGAGCTGTTCCGATGCGGACAGGGACCAGGCCTGCCCGAAACGCAGTGAGTTCAGCAGCGGGGTCCCACCACTGTCCCTCTGGAGGGCCCCCCCCTCTGCAACCACCCACTGGGGTGGGTGGCTGTGGTGGCTTCGAGCAGGGTGGCTCCCTGCCACCCTGGCCCCGCCACCTTAAAGGAGGATTTGCCAAAGCAGCTCGTGTAAGGCAAAGAAGCTTACCTGAGCTGAGGGGAGCGTTAGCCACTCTGGACTGCAAGGCACTCTTTGGTTGGCTTGGTGGGTAACCCCGGACTCTGCACCTTCCTGCTATGCTTGTCCACTGTGCTGCTTTTAACCATCTCTGCTCCTTTGAGTCAGCTTGGGCCACTCGCACAGCAAAGAAATACTTTCCTGGTGTTTCAGAAGATGGGCGATTCCCTTTCCTTCCTGTGGAGGAAAGCTGCTCACCCCATACAGGGTCTGATAGGGTTATAACAAAACAGTGGGGCCTTGCCAGATAGCAATGAGGTGCACAGCTGGCTGTGGGCAGCAGGACTGTGCTGGGTTTTGCTTGGTTCTGCCTCTGTGAAAACTTCTCACAGGAACTGTCATCTTTCTCCCCTTTTTTCAGCATGCTCTTAGGCTGTGGGTATCCCTGAGGGGTTTTTGTGTGGAACGCGAGGACTGTGAAGAAACAGGTCCTAAACCATGTGCTATTCCTAATGCAGTCCAGCATCCAAAAGGCCAAATGTTTTAACAGAAATTAAGGAGTGAAAACAAAGAAGGGACCTGCTACAATGAGCACCACGTGTCACCATCCTTACGACTTGATGGTGTGATTGCACTGGTCTACATCCTGGGTGTGTTCTTCCATCTAATGACTTCCTGGAAGAGTTGAAAACAGAGGGGGATGCAGAAAATCCACTGTCTACCTGGATGTTAATCAGTACAAAAGTCGAAGTTCAGAAATAAAATATGAATGAGAAAATTGTGGGAAAGCTGTACTCTCATTGCCTGCCTCTATTTCAGTACCGGGGACTGTGCCACCAAATTTGTATAGTCTGGAGCAGCAAAATTCCTTAGCAGTACCCCATTGTATCAGAGGACCTGACACCTACAGTCCTGGAGGCAAAACTTGCAAGTTGCCTTTTTGAGGCTCAAATTTTCCAAGAGTAATGGCAGAGCGGTTTCAGCAGAGAAAAATACACACTCTTTCATCCAAGACCCAGAAGTTTAGAGCATTCAGATTTGATGTTTGATTTGATGGTTGGGCTTTGAATAGATAAGATGCTTCACAGCCATTGCCCTTAGAGAGCAGGGAAGCTGTAGCATGCCCATTTTACAGGCCGGGAAACTGGGACACCCAAGCGTTTTGTTGTTGGAGAGAGGAAGTCACAAACGGAGCTTGAAAAGGATACCAGCTCCCTGATCTCCATTTTAATTAAATTCTTTCTGCAATTGTCTTCCCTGGCAGTTTAACTGGTGGAATGTGGTCTAGCGGAGGAATTTTTGGCTGCAAACTTGACAGGAATATTTTTCTGGGCCAGATCCTTGCTTAGTGTAAATTAAGATGACTCCACTAGCTACAGTTAACGGCACTAGCGATTTACTCCTCCCTCTGAGAATCTGGCCCTGGTTTGCAGACAGTGGGCAGTGTCATATAATTTGTTCTTTTTAATTTTAGTCTGTCTAGACACTTTTGCAGCACCCCTTTCTGGGAGGACTTTGTGCCAGCAGCTCTGGAGCAGCACCACACTCCTCTGGTGCGAAACGCTTAGCAGACACAGTGTGGAGGTGGCCTGGTGTGCTCAAACTCAGCATTTCACCTCCCTGGTGCAGGGTTTGGCTTTGATAGTCTCTGTGTTTTTTGGTGGAGAGAGAGGTGGCAGAGGGGGTTCATGGCAGGATTTCTTTTCTGTGGAGTGAGAGCGAGTCTGTTGTTTTCCTCATTTTTGACAATGTTGTCCCAGCTGAATGCTGGAGAAAGATGGCTGGTGCTGATGCAGCATTTCTGTGGTAGTTTTTCTTTCCAGCAATGGATGACACACCTCTCTTTGTGGGTAAGAAGGTCTTTCTCCTGGTTTTAAAGGTCAATTGCTGGTCTTGTGTTTATTATTACAGTCAGTCCTTCCTCCCATGCGATCAGTATTTACCACTCAGCCTTTAGCTTCTCTGCTGTTTTCTTCCACACTAAGTTACCTGGCATAGGGGTCGTACCTCTCTAGCGTTCTTCAAACTCATCAGGAGGTGCACACAGGACCTAGTTTTCACAAAATCCTCAGATTTGCTGTCTGTGGTTAAGCAGGTGATTAGCTAGGACTGTTTTTCTCCCCCTTCCATTCTCTTGCCAATTCCCAAGTTACTGACAAGGAATACAGAAGGGCCATGACTCTGGGTGGGGCTCAGGATCCGCGGTGATACATACCCTTTTACTACAATTCTGCTTGAACCCAAATGCACTTAACCCCTAATCCTCATAATCATTTTACAAAATTTTCTAATCATAAACCTTCTGGTAACAACCTTCTCTTGTTAACCACCTACATTTATGTGTCTGTATCCAGTCCCCAAAAGGAAGGGTCTTCATGGTTGCAGAAAAAAGCCTGGAGACAGGGATCCTAAAGTCATTAAAAACAAAATTTCTTTTTGAGAAAACCATAAAGCACACACTATTTCTGGAATTCCACCTGAGCTTGATCAATACTAATGAAGCAGAGCTCTCCCAAAAAGGCAGCTTGCATGGAAATGGCTAAGAGATTCTTTGTGCGATCTTAATGATTTTGAGAGAGACATTTCCCCTGTGAATTGCTGTAGGAGTTTGCACCCCTTCCCCCATGCTCAGCAGAGGCAAGAACATATGACTATCCTCATGTAAGGTAGCGCAGTGTTAATAACGCTGCTGTATTGATCAAATTGGGCTGCTTTGTCACCAGGGACATCTGAGAGGATTTATTCTGACTCCTAAGGCTGTGTGCATTTTCCAGTCCTTTCAGTAGGTGAAGGGTGTGTTGTGCTTTTTGTCTTAGCTTGCAGGAGCGATGCTTTCAAAAGATTGCATGGTGTCCCACCATACACTGCCTCTATCATTTCAGCTCTCAGGGCTCCCACCTCACTCCCACTCAGAGCTGGACGTGTTTCAAGTTCAAAAATGCGTTGCAGCGACATCCAGTTGTTTGCCCTTGGAGAGCGCCTGGAGGAGCAGCCGCTGGCTGCTGGAATGTGGATAAACACAGGGTGACGGGAACAGGAGAGGCTTCCTCTTTGCTTAGAAAGTGACCAAAACATCAGTAAGAAAGCAGCATAGAAGGAAAAACATGTGCAGGGTGGTTTTGTTCCCTTCCCCCCCCACCACCCAGGCTGATATTCATGACCTTGTTAAAAAGATCAGTCTGCATTAGAGACAGCACGTGGTCATTTTTAAGCGTAGGGAGAACCGAATGTGGCTTTTATTTTTCCATCTGATAAAATGACAATTGCAGGTTTTACTTTCAGAAAGCTCTGAGTAGTCTGAGGAGAACACGTTCACCTTGATATTATATTTATGAGTAAAAATGGTACAAGGCAAAGAAAGCTCTTAGCTCAGATGTAAAGAAGACTTTTAATGCAGTTTTTGCTTCCAGAAATGCACCATTACTCTTGGAGCAGGGTCACATTAGCAGGCTTGACAGGGAGGACTGAAATGCCTAGGATCACGCAGGGGCTTGCAGAGGCAATTTGACATGATGCTTCTTTGATAGGTGTCGCGATCTCGCTGCTGGGTGGTGATGGGACATTTGCAGAGCAGGGAAGGGGTAGAGACATTTGAAACGGAGGAAAACCCCTGAGCCTTGCTCTGGTGATGATGGGAGCACCATGGACGGGACTCACGTGTTCAGAAGTGCTGCGTTGTTTTCTGCAAGGGCTCAGGATGGTGAACCAAGTCATGAGTTGTGCCTGGAAAATTGTGTCCTGAATGAGTAGGCCGGCATAGTGCTGGCTATAGCTAAAGCAGCACACTTTGAGTGCATTTCTCTCCCTTTCTGAGTCCCAGTTTGTGGACTGCTGGGACTGAAGCAGATTCCTCCAGCAGCTCCGGCCACCACAAGGCATTTTGGCTCTTGCTTCAGCTCTGATATCATGCAACCACTTTTGAAGCACAACTGCTTGGAAAGCACAACCACTTGGGAAACAGAGCCGGCTGGAGGCAAAGCAGCAAAGTGCTCCCAGGAATGTTCCGTGCAGAGCGGAGGCTCAGCCTGTGGTCTCTTGTGTGGCTCCTCCTCTCCTGGCATAAAGGTTACCTTTGTATGTTTATAACCAAAATAAAATTGCAGCTCCTGAAAGCTATAATTTGTACTTGAGGGAACATAATGTTTGTGTTTAGCTATTGCAGGGATTGTACCAAAGCATGGTGACAGAGGTCTGGAAGTGTTTGGGATGATGATAGCTGGCAACAGGCTCCACCTTTGGGGGCTACTAAAACCAGCTTTAGTTAAGCATATCGATGATAAACAAAATGCCACGGAGCACTGGTTGTACCATGAGGAAGAGGACCCCCCTCCTGCAGTGGGAGAGGCTGTCCTTCCTCAGTTGCTGCTCTTCCCCTTCCCACAAACTGAGCCAAGAGAGCCTGGCTGCGGTCTTCCAAGCCGTGACATTGGAGACTTCCATCACATCTCAGAAAAGACAATAGAGGGAAGGAATGGCATACAGCCAACCCACAAAAGCAGGCTTATCTTGTGAGATGCTACATAGGCTTAAATAGATGTCAAAAAGGGAAATCGGGGAAAATAGGACACTTAAGGTAAACTAACTACATTTTTTTAAATGTCTGAGTTGGAAATATGCCAGGTAACATGTCCACTGTTGGGATTATAATGACTACAAATGTTTCCTCTTTTCCTTGTTGGTGAGTGGGGTTTTGTTTCCTTTCTGGGGGGTGGTGAGGGACTGCAGTTCCCTGCACTGCATGTTCAGTAGTGAGCTGGAACAGTCTATGGCAGTTTAATGGGTAAGGCTGCAGCGCTGTCAATGTGACATCTTCCAATTCCTGGCATTATTATTTGGGTCTTTTCATCTCAGGAAAAGATGCATTTTTGAGTTTCATTTGGTTTACTCAAAGGGATACTTAGGGATGGGGCCGGGAAGCTGAAGGCCTCACAGCAATGTAGGTTCAGGCAGACAGGGTGCTAAAAGCCTTGCCAGCAGAGAGATACCTTCATCTGGTATCATCTCCGCATGCTGGTGCTGAGCGTCGTGTTTGGTGTTGTACCTGGAACTAATTTGGGAACCCTCCCGGTTAATTTTGGGGGGAAAGATGCCAACATAAACTTGAGGCAGGGTCTGGCAGTTTTGCACAGTATTCTCCAATACGTTTCCAAGGATATTTTGCCAGGAGAAAAGAAGGTTTAAGAGAGAGCATGAAAAGGGACAGTGTCTTGCCTTGACTGTGAGGCTCCTGCCCAAGTAAAGAGTATTGCTGAGGAGATGCAGCGTGAAGAAACAAGGGATGGAGAGGGTGCTCGTAGGGAAGAGAAGCTGAAGAGAAGAGTCTCTTTGAGGTCCTGGAGCCAGACGGATTTCTGAGCAGGGCTTAAACAGCTCCTATCGCATCATCCACCTTCAGAAAGAGTAGAGCTTCTCCTGGCCTCTGTTTCTGCTGATGCTTCACCACAGTGGTCAGCCTCTGCTTTTCACCAGCGTGCTTAAAGTAAGAGAGTACCATTCTTTGGGCCTTTCTGCATTATAGTCTCTGCAGACCTGGAGTCTGCAGGTACCCATACAGGGCATTTCTATGAAGGCACATCATAACGGTTTATCATATAGTTAGCTACTCTAACAAAAGAGAGTCTTGTGTACAGAAGCATCTTGAATTAACCATGGTGGCTGCTTAGATGCTGGGAAGTCACCGTATCTTCCAGGAATACCAAAACATCGCATTCCTTCTAGGCTATTTTCTGGCTGCTGTGCTATTAATAACTTTGTCCTGAAATAGCACTTTCATATTGCAGCATATTAAAATCCATAACAACTGGGTGGGTGTCCACAGTCAACAGACCGAAGAAGGCGAGCCAGCACGAGAGCCGTGGTTGTGTAAATTGGCTCACAGAGGTGTGCTGACTCTGAGCAGCTGGTGATCTGACCTGCCGAGCTTTCTCAAGTCAATAAATGGCAGGGCTCTTAATGGGATCGGTTTCCCATGCCGTGCTGCAGCCGGTAGCCGTACGGCCTGCTGGAAACCACGCTGACATGAGACTGATCTCGTGATCCTTTCATGAGGAGTGAGCAGTGCCTCGACCAGTTCTGACAGCGCACCTTGAGTTACTAATGATATCCACAAAAGGCGCTGCCAGATCAAACATAGATGTTTGATCTAATGCATTTTGGGGATACAGGTCTCCTCAGATGCCTGTGGGCAGCTGTCTGGGTTGCTGCTGAACAGTTGGGGCAATACCAGCAGGCACTTCACCAATGTCCTCTGGCAGATTGCTTTTAAAGAAGACCATGCTGCTTTTATCATGGTGCGTAGCAGCCCAAGTGTACTGCCTGTGAGATTTGAGGCTGATCAAAATCGCTGGTGGCCGGAGTTTTGGAACAAGCGCCTTGGCAGAGCAGTGTAGAAAAGAAAAGCAATGGAAAAACACCCTTGGCTGTAAGGGAGCATCCTTTAGAGGGCATCTGGCTTTTGAGTAAGAGGCAAGTTTATCTGCAGTGGGAAGTTCAAGGGTGAAGGCTGTTGTTCCTGTGCATAAATGATGAAAACTGGCCTAAAAGTGGCAGAAACCAGTTTGTGAATACCTCGATATAGACCGCACAAATTAAAAAAAAAAAAAAAAGAAAAGAAACAAATCCAAGCATCAGGATGTCTGAAGTTGCTGTTGTTTTTAAATTTTTCCTATTTTTCCATTTGGGTCACATTGTTCCTAATAAAGTAGACAGGATTTGTAATATAAAATAACCATCTCCAGCCGTCAAAGAACATGTCAAATTCTGCTTCACGTAAGCCACAAAGTTAAATGGCGCTAATCAAGAGCAGAATTTTCATGGAGTTTGAGTGTTGGCAAGGTCCTCAGCTGATGTAAACAGGAACCATGAAATCAGGGCTGCTCTGTGCTGATTTACCCCAGCTGAGAATCCGGTTGTGCTTCCCATCGCTTTGTTTCTAGTCTGAGTTTTTTTTCCTCAGTGTGATGGTGAAACTCAAGTCTGTTGTCTTCTCTTTTCCTTGCCCAGACTGGCATATTTATCGTGGTGGCACATACATGTTGTTCTTGTAAGATAACAAATTGCCCAAATGATTTAAAAAAAAAAAAATCAAAGAAAAAAGCAGCAAATAGATTTTTGTAAATGTGCTTGAACAGTTGCTGTGCTCACAGTAAAGTTTAAACTTCAGCCAAACAGCCTACTGCTCCCTGCGTGGCTGGAGGCAAGCTTTGGTCCTATATGTTTATTATCATTTAGAAATGGTATAAATGCTCTTTTATTCTTTTTTGTTCTGACCTTATTCTACAACACATTCCCCTCCTTCCTCCTGCTTCCTGTTTCTCAGACGGGTCCCCACCTCTTCCTCCCCACAGCCAAAAATAATACAAAAGGGAACATACAAAAGGTTTTTTGAGCCATGAGATGTGATAATGAATGGGCATCATGTACAGGGTAGATACAGTAGTCCCACTGCAAAAACATTGAACACGCACAGTCTAGATGAGGAATTGCATGTTTTGGGGTTAGAAATTCAGTGTTATGCATCCTGTTGTTTAATATGTTTTTAGGTCAGAGCAGAAGAGGTGACTCGCAACCCAGGACTCTTATGAAATGTAGCATATATTGAGTGTATTGATCACATCTCTTCTCCAGGTTTGGTTTAATAAGCTAATAGTGAAGAATTGTGCTTATGAATATGCTGTTGCCTGAAAGTGTGAGAACACAACTGGTGTATATGTCTGTGTCAGCTCCTGAGAAGGAAATGTTAAGCTATCTCTGGATGTTAGTGGAACATCTCTAAAGAGTACATTTTTTCATTCATGATCCTATCCAGAGTAATTACAAGGAATCCAATTCTGCTGTGTAACCCCACTGCAGTACTTTGTAAGGATGAATCTTAATTGAGGATCGAGACTTAAAATATTGCTCTGGTTTGTAGGTTCCACAGCCGTCAGCATTTGCTCTTGCATATCCATTTCCTGTGAGAAGTTTACCACACTCTGGGACATGCTTTGAACCTGATCCTTTGATTTCAGCAGGAGTTAGGGCTGGCAATTCAAGGAGCTAATTGTGCCTTTTTGCTATTTATAATGCTAAATTAAAGCTGCTTCCAAACCGGACGGCAACAGGTTAAATACACACTTGATGAAGTTTGGAGAAAAGTTTGCAGTGAGGGCTACTAGCCAGCTCACTCAAAGCCATCCAGCGTTGTTATATAAATAAATGTTCTCTTCAGAAAGATTTTGAAACACACTTACATTGCATATATATAATTTCTCAAATGGTCATTGTATGTCACTCTGCTGTCTGGATTGCATGGCAGCATGCAGGACATGCGCTGGTGTACAAGCACACGAGTTTTATCATATTTCGATACTAGCACAGTGGGCTGCCTGCACTTTTGAATTCTTGATTTGGCTATCCTTAATCCTTTGCTGACACTGATGCTATTTTTTGTTGTTGTGACTGGTTGCAGATATTTTTTCTGTCTTTATTAAACAGTCAAAAAACAACAAAAGGCCTCCAAAGCCCTGGTTCAGTGTTTGCAGATTTCTTTCATCCTTTTTTTTTTTTTATCTAGATGCCTATCAAATTCAGCACGCTTAGCTGCAGTCCTTTGTTCAATGTCTCACAACTAGTGCACTGAAATTATCTATGCTTAGAGCCCAAATACCGCAGATTTTTAGTGAACAAATTTGGCTTGTCCATTTAAAAGAATACTTGTTAGATAAGATATATTTCGTTATCACTGAATTTGGGAACAAATCTTGATTTTGACTCCTTGGTTAGAGAACGGGTTCAGACTTTTTTTCTGTTTGAGTAATTTGTTTTACCACCTATTTCTGCTGGTGAAAATTGCTAATTTATGGCAAAAATGGTTTTGATCCTTTGAGCTTTAGAGGCTGATCAAAGTCTTTGATAACCCTGGTTACATCATGCCCCAGAGCAACAGGAAAATGGCTTGTGATTCTGTCCGTTAAGTAAATCCGCAGTATTTTTTACATTAAAATGTATCTTTGCTGAATGTGGTTGAGGCTTCTGATTTCAACATCTTTTATGCTCTGAAGAAAAATGCTGTGGAGAACATCCAGGGAGAAAGCTGTCCGGGTCGTGGTAGGAGAGTGTTTGTTGAGAGTGATGTGCGTGAATAACAGTGGATGGGCTGGTTTGGCTAAATACATTTCCTTAAAAGGTTCAGTCTTTGGGCTGAGAGCAAGGGGGAAAATGGGCACAGGCCATTATTATATTGAAGAAATTTGCAACCAGAGTCTTGAGTCCTGTGTAGTGTAGTCAAGAGTTAACAGACTTGTCCATTGCAGACTGTGGTGGCTAGTGAGAACCATTCAGCTGGTGTTAAGAGAGGACTAGCCTGATGGCTCAGGCATATGGTGAAGTTACCACAGGAAAGCAAGTCTTTGCATATAAAGTGATCTTTGCTGACTATGTGTGTGCCTGCTTTTTGCTCTTGGCAAAAGCCTGTTTCTTGGGTGTACAGTTAACTTGATTTGCTTCATATGTACAAGGGATTAAGAACATGCATGCAGATATTTACTATGAGTTAGCTGTCATTACATGTCTTATTGTTGTACTTGAAAAGTGGTTTTAGCTGTCTTTTTTTTCAATGAACTATATAATACGTGGGCGAGATGTGCTGGCACATACATAGCACCCATTTTTAAAAAGGGCAGAAAGGAGGATCCTGGCGACTGCTGACCTGTCAGCCTCACGTCTGTGCCTGGGAAGATCATGGAACAGATCCTCCTAGAAGCTAAGCTAAGGCACATGGAGGACAGGGAGGTGATTTAAGACAACCAGCATGGCTTCACCAGGGGCAAGTTCCGCCTGACCAACTGTCCTGGTTTGGGTGACACAGGATTAATTTCTCTTTCAGTAATTTGACTTTTCAGTAAGGTCTCTTCTAATGCTTGGGAAAACTGCATTTCTAGAAGACTCTAGTGTCTGAATTTGTGAAAATATTTACTTTATAGCTAGCTATGGTATGCAGGTTTCAAGGTCTCAGTGTTTCTGAGCTAGCCAGGTGCGGGGACAAGGAGGAACGAGACCTGGGCATTTGACCCAAGCTGGCCAATAGTATTATTTCATACCATGAACGTCACATTCAATATAAATTAGAAAATTTGATGAGGAGTTTTTCTCTTTGGCTGCAATCCTGAGAACTTCGTGCCCTGGCCTGGACCCCTGAGGCCTTCCCTTCCTCCCGAAGCTGTAGCGCTCACGGTGTCCGACGTTTGCTGTCCACTGCCGGGAGTGCACAGCCTCCTGCTGATAGAATTGGCTGAGCATAATCCTCATATATCTTATATTAGTATCATGATCAATATTGATTCTTTAGTATTATTAATGTTAATTATTTAGTATTATTCTATTAAATCTGTTTATATTTCAACCCTTGGGTTTCCTTGTTTTTCCAATTCCCCTTCTTGGGCAGGGAGGCCTCATCAGGTCATAGAATAATTGTCTAAACAACAATAAATTGTTGTGGGTTCTTCAAACCATAACACCAACCTAGTGGCCTTCTGTGATGGGGTGGCTACATCAGTGGACAAAGGAAGAGCTACAGATGTCGTATATCTGGACTTCTCTAAGGTCTTTGACACGGTCCCCCACAACATCCAGCTCTCTAAATTAGATAGGTATGGATTTGATGGGTGGACTGTTCAGAGGAATTGGTCGCATCTAGAGGGTTGGTCAATGGCCCAATGTCTAGATGGAGATTGGTGACAAGTGGTGTCCCTCAGGGGTCCGTATTGGGACCAGTACTAATATCTTCATCAATGACTTAGACAGTGGAATAAAGTGCACCCTCAGCAAGTTTGCCTATGACACCAAGCTGGGTGCCGCAGCTGACATGCCTGAGGGACGGGATGCCATCCAGAGGGACCTGGACAGGGTCGAGAAGTGGGCCCCTGTGAACCTCATGAGGTTCAAGGCCAAGTGCAGGGTCCTGCAGCTGGGTTGGGGCAAACCCTGGTATCAGTACAGTCTTGGGGAGAAGGGGATAGAGAGTAGCCCTGACGAGAAGGACTTGGGGGTACTGATGGATGAAAAGTTGGACATGAGTTGACAACGTGTGCTCGCAGCCCAGAAGGCCAAGTGTATCCTGGGCTGCATCAAAAGAAGCGTGGCCAGCAGGTTGAGGGAGGTGATTCTGCCCCTCTACTCTGCTCTGGTGAAACATCCCCTGGAGTACTGCATCCAGCTCTGGAGCCCTCAGCACAGGAAAGACATCGACCTGTTGGAGCAGGTCCAGAGGAGGGCCACAAAAATAATCAGAGGGCTGGAGCACCTCTCCTGTGAGGACAGGCTGAGAGAGTTGGGGTTGTTCAGCCTGGAGAAGAGAAGACCCTGGGGAGACCTCAGTACTTAAAGGGGGCTTAAAAGAAACATGGGAACAGACTTTTTAGTAGGGGCTGTTGTGATAGGAGAAGGGGTAATTGTTTTAAACTGAAAAAAGGAAGATTTAGGCTAGATATAAGGAAGAATTTTTTTACAATGAGGGTGGTGAAACACTGGCACAGGTTTCCCAGAGAGGTGGTAGATGCCCCATCCCTGGTTCAAGCTCAGGTTGGATGGGGCTCTGAGCAACCCTGTTGAAGATGTCCCTGCTCATTGCAGAGGGTTTGGACTAGATGACCTTTAAAGGTCCCTTCCAACCAAGACTATTCTATGATTCTGTGACTAGGAGTTTTATCTTAAATTCTTTGCAATAGAAATGATTTGGTATTGCCTGAAACTTGTTCTTACTTTTCGTTCATTTCAGGCTGTGGTTTTCCCATTTTCCCAAGTGTATTTTGCAAAACTACTTATTTTAATACTAAAATTCTGTTTATTTTATGCTGTCCCAAATGTTAAGCTTCTGATGTGCTGCAGCTTTTTGACAACTAGCAACTGCCCAGTAGAGGTTGCCAAGAGGAAAAGCTGGAGGTTTTGGCAGCTGGCTGGGAACAGATGACAATCTTGGAATAGATGGGCAAGAGTATTGGGTTTTGTTGTTGTTCAGGAAGTAATGAAGGCTTTTGGCAGTGGAAAGAAGATGCACCTTTGAAACCTTGTTTTAGTGTTACGGACAAAAATAGCATGGCGTTTCAGGGAAGGCAGGTGAGTTTTGAATTTCTTATTCCTCTTAACTTCAGGGCTGCTCCATAACATCCAGTTCAATATTTGCCGCTGGCATCAGCAACACAAGTGCCACCATAGTTCAAAGCTTTTGCTGTTCTGCTGGAGAATGAAATACTGACACTGGGCACTGGACCTGGTGCTGCTGTTTCTTCTGAGCTTGAGTGAACTGTGGTGGCACTGGCCTTACAGTTACTGTTTTGGGTTGCCTTCAGGTTGAGGATGCTTTCCGTTCCTTTGCAGTCTTGAGACTTTCACAATTATTTAAAGTTAGAGATGAGGCCCCTTTTTTGTGTGCCAGTGGGAAGCAACGGGTTCACGATGGAGGTTGGAATTTGACCTTGACTACTACATATATAATTCTGCTTTGCTCGTATAAATTATTCTGCAAAGAGAATCCTTTCAAGTATTGTAAACAGAGCTAGTAGATCAGACCTGCTTGTCAACCACATTCAACGTTTTCATTCTCTGTCACAGCCTGATCTAAGTATCCAACTTCTTAATTAGGTTTTGGATCACTTCCAAGATTAGTGCTTGATGTCCAATTATATCTGCAGTAAAATGGTATTTAGAAATAACTAGCACTTCCAGAAAAGAACTTCCCATGATTTGCTAGAAATTTTCAAAATCAAGATGTTATAAAATACTTCAGCATCAATAAAACAAAGGAACCTCGTGAACGTGTTGATAAGTTGTCTTCCCAGACTTCTTGTCCTCAAATAATTTTAGGTGTTTGGGCTTTGTTTTACCCCTGACAGAACTTTACTGTTGCCACATTGTTCTGTCTCTACGTGTGCAAAATGCCCAGGAGTTTGAGTGCTTTAAAGATTTCACAGCATAGGCAGGTGCTTCTGAAGCGACCTGTGATTTTTCAAGAGCTTGTATGTGTGGGTCAAATTCTGATAAACAACATGGCTGACAATTGAAACCAGTTGTTTGCAATTCATTGGAGCAAGTTTAGATTTATACCCTGTGAACTGAGAGTTAGTTTTGGGTCATGATTTGGAATTGGTTTTCCAGAGCTGTCTGGACCTGAACCCAGATGCCAAACTTGTGTCCCTGCAGAGGCCCCTAGCCAATGCGCATGTCTTTCCCCCATCATTCTCTAAAGAGGAGACAGACACATCAGGTAGCTATGCTGCCGTGAGGCTTGGCACATTGATGATGGCGGTCGTCCCAGCTAGAGCCTTCCTGCTGGTTGCTCTCTGGGGTAGAGTGATGAAGTCAAACATCAGCATCGTGAGTGATGACTCCAGCTCCTTCATATCTGGATTTTGAATGTTCTGGGTTGCACTTTAACCTGCACAGCTGACAAGCACCCTAAAACTTAGTCTGTCTGAGCCAAACCGAGTATCTGCAAGTCGGGGAGGGATTGGAAAGTCTGTGGTTTGTCTTGTTGTTGCAGTTAGTAGCAAACTGTCTTGATTTCTGCTGTCTGCAGAATTAGGTGAGTGCTGAGCTCTGCTGAAAATTGTACACATGTATCACACCTCTACTATGAGAGGCACATGCTGGGTTTCTCTTGTGTTTTATTTCATAGTGGTGAGCATACTCAATGTGTTTAATAAATAATCTTTAGCAGTAGATGAGCTTTAGGTGAGCTCCAGAGGTAAGAATACAGGTAGATTAGAGGTCATACCTTTCTGAATTGACGGACGTACTGAACACGGAATTTTCCTGGATCAGTGCTACTACAAATTCTGAAAGGACAAACAAAAAGTAGGTCCTTACCAGCCACAGGACAGCACAACAGTGGCTGTCTTGTACAGTCTGAAGGATCTGGTATCACATGTGGAAGTGTCATGGTGTGCAGTTTTCGTGTACTCTGCTGCTATACATGCCCCAGAGGTTGAGGTCATAGTATAATGTGTGGAGCAAAGACATGAGTTACTGGTGTGTAGTCAGGAAAGACAGAGTTTCTTGCAGGTGATGGAAATGTGCCTCTGATGGGAAAGTGAGCCTTTTTGCAATTGTATACAAAATTGAAAAATCAGACTGAGGCCTTGTTAGGGTTGTCTGCATGCCAGGCTGCCATCCTGTTCTAGCTGGCTTCCTGCAAGTACATGGGGTCTCGTGAAGTCACATCCTATTATTTGTCAGCCATGAATCATCATTTGTTTTAACTCACTAAATTGAGGAGCAAGGTGCAAGGAGAATGACCCTTGTTAATCAGGGCAGATGCATTGAAATAGTGGGTCACTTTTTATCCCTAGCCTGCAAAACCAGCTTGACAGCAAACAGCAGTGTTACGGATCTTCTTCTTGTGTTCCTGAAGGGAGCCATCTTCCTCTTCCCATTGCAATTTTTGAAGTCTTAATTGCTGTAAATCCTACAGGCACCGCCTAAGAAAGTTCAATACCCACCAAGTTGCCTGCAATGTAGCAACCAAAGGATAGTCGCATGTGACGTGTATTAAATCCATTACACAAAGCTCCCTCTCTCTTGCGTAAGTGGTTAAGGAGAAGCTGGATATCCATGTCAAGAGCATGACAAGAGCAACTCACTCCTGTCTCAGGTATCCTTGGACCATTTTCCTACCAGGCTGGTAGTGGATGTAGGAGATCTACAGGGAGTCCATCAGTTTGGGTTCATACCTCTGTGGATAGTGGTAAATAACCTGCTGCTCCCACACAAAATTGGTAGGTTTTGATGCACTCGTTGGCAAATAACTGTGTGGGAATGGAGATAAAAGAACTCTCCTGCCCCTCCTGGTGGTCCACTGGGCTGAGTGGGGACCTTGGTAGTCTCAGACTGGTTTCTCCAGGTCAGATCTCAAGATGAGGGGGTGGGCTTAGTTGGCCTAAAAATTGTCTTGCCAGGGCAGGAGTGAAGAAAGCAGGCTGTTTTCAAAACCCTGGCTCACCACCCTCTGGGTGATTTTGGGCCAGGAGGAGGAAGGTCGCATAAGGTACTTGGCAGAAGCTGGGGAGTGCATATGGGGGAAGACGCTTTGTTTCTGCCGGCAATTGACCGCTCTGGCAAATGCAGCAGCAGGTAGGGCCCTGGCAGGGGGTAAAGGAAGGGCTGTGGCCGTAACTCCTCGACAGGCTTTGTCTGCCATGCAGATTAGGTGGAGGGCTTTTCTGGCTCAGCGTTGCTAGGCTCTTCCCCCCTATTGACTTAGTGGAGAGGCTGAGGGGGGCAGGAGGGAGGGACTGCATTATATTCTTTCTTTGAGTTGTTTTTTTCCCCCCTCTATGGGGAGATGGGCTTGATCCACTGGTTTTGGATTTCAGAGGCAGAAGGCAAGACATGACCAGCTGGTGTCTTGAAATGGCACAGGTGCAATGGCTGCGGGAGGGGGGAGCCAGGAATAATTACAGGTTTCTGAAGCATCAGGCTTTGCCTGAAAAGGGCTCATCGAGAAACTGCTCTTTATGGAAAATTAATGGTGAAGCTGGAAAAAACTGTCAGGCCCACTATTGTTGTCATGGGGTAGTGATGCCTTAAAGGAGCAGCACCTCCTGCTTGCCTCCCCTCTGCGGGCAGCCCGGAGCCGGCGTGCAGCTTTCTGATCCTGCAGCAGTTGAAATTTCATGTCACTGTCATTAGATTTAATGGCCTTGAGTCCCTGTCTCTTTATTTTCTTTTTTTTTTTTTTTCCCTTTCCATCCCTAATTTGTGATTACACTTGCTCTTTCCCTTGGAAGCCTTTTATTTATTTGTCCACTAAACCTGTTTCTGCCCCACTGGGTAAAGGCTAAGTGGGCCAGAAAGCCCAAATTACACAATGTGGGGAATTCAAAAGCATCGCCTCTTTTGGTGAGGATGGTTATTCCTGAAAGACTGTGAAGCACGTTTGGAAAGCAGCCCCCCAAACCTGTTAGGATTCATCTGGGGAGAGACCAGATCCCCAGTGCAAGCCATTTCTCACGGTCCCAGAAAGGCACTTTAAAAAGAAAATTGAAAGGTTGCTTAAGGCAAGAGTACTAACTGGTAAGTGTCCCACCTCCAGGTCTGTGTGCAGACACATCATATGTACAGTGTCATACCTCTGAAAATAACCTACACGCTAAAGTATAGCTTGTTTCTGTTGCCATTTCATTGCTTTTTGTCCAAGTCCATCTCTGTGGGTCAGGTCTATAGTCAGCTATTATTTTAAAAAGAAACAACAGATAACAGTCTGACAAATTCAGTTCTGAACTCTGGAAGTCATCCCAGCAAATTGTATCTGCAACCAGCAGTGCTACATTGAAAGTAGTAATTTTGAGTTATGCAGTAGCTCCTAGAGAGCTGCGAGTGGCCTCTTTACACTCCTGTTGATGGGACCTTTCTACTCAGAAGGCAGGATTCTCTGTCTCTCCTCTGGTCATAGGAAGCTTTTGTTTCTTGATCAGATGCTGGACTCTCCAGGTTGAGATGTAGTTGGGTCGTTAGCTCTCATAGCCTGAAAATTTTTGCCTAAAATCCCTTTCTTAATATCTCTATTGAGGAGTAGTTTTTAAAGGTTTCTAAAATGTATTAGTTAGAATGTCTCTTTGTCCAAGTCCTGTAAAATCACAGTGGTGGTATTAAACCAGCTAGCCTTTCAGGCAGCAAGAAATGAAAAACAGGACTAATAAACTCCATTAAAAGCTCCTCACACTAGAGCAAACAGTTTTCTATAAACAATAAAAGTTTATAATGTTGGTTATGGAGAACACTGGGCAGCCTGATTGTGCCTGGAGACTTTATTTGGGCTAGCTCACGGCACCTCAGAATAAGGTACATTCAAGTAGGAGGCGCACCCCATCCTTGTGCTGATGATCACTGCTGTGGACATCCAGGAACACATTTTTATGTGCCAGCCTCTTTGATTGCATCTTCACCTGCTTTTTAATAAGGTGCGCGTGTGTGTTTGTGTGCAAGTCTGGTGTCTTCTACACAGGAAGCCCCATTTGACCAGATGTGCCAAAACCCCTCTAAAACTGACAGTAAGTCCTTGTTTTCTGTCTGTCAGGCCCTTTAAACAAGTTGTGGTGTCACTGGAGGTTTTTCTCTGTCTCCTGTCTTAAAATGCTATGTTTCAGAATTGTGCTGGTTTAGGAACAGATTGGGCCCCAGCTAACTACGCTGAGTTAAATTTGGAGTGAAAGTTAGTGTTTGTGAAGGAAGAGCAAGCAGTTCATTGGAAAGGTGACTTTTTGTTTGTACATGGCCAGGCGATGGGGCCATTAGGATAGTTTATGCGGAAGTGACTGTTGGCCAGATTACACTTAAAATTGAGAAGGACCACATTCGTGGGACAATGTGCAGATTTTTTATGAATATGTAGTGGATGCTTTTGGTTGTTGTATCTTCACTTCTACAATAATATCTGCTACCATACATGGATATTCCCACACTGTCTTGGAGCAGCATCAAACAAGTGCCAAATCCTCATGTCTCCCAGAATGTGACCACCTCACAAGAAGGTGCTGGTGTGCATGAGTGCTCTCTCTGAATGGCTCTGGACCACATTGTTCTCCTGCCCTAGGTGGCAGCTATGTGGCAACCTCTCTCTAACAGTTGTTTCTCTCCCTCCCCTCTCCCTTCCCCTTCTGCAGACATGCCTGGAGTTGGAGCGATACCTTCAGACTGAACCACGGAAGATCTCTGAGACCTTTGGTGAGGATTTAGACTGCTTCCTTCATGCCTCCTCAGCCCCAGATGCAGAGGACAGTATCCGACGGCTGGACCCCATCCTTTTACCAGTGGAGACGAGTACGTGTGACAAAAGCGCCAACATGGACATTATCCTCTCACGGGACAAGCTGCTGTCTGAGACGTGCCTCAGCTTGCAGTCCACCAGCTCTTCCACAGAAGGCTACACAGCCGTCAACCAGGCCCAACTCAATGCAGTAACCTCATTAACGCCCCCTTCCTCTCCGGAGCTCAGCCGCCACCTTGTAAAAACCTCACAAACTCTCTCAGCGGTGGATGGCACTGTGACGTTGAAATTGGTTGCCAAGAAAACTTCACTCAGCTCTGTGAAAGTGGGTGTAGCAACAGCAACCACGGGGACAATAAAGAGCGGGCAAAGTGACAGTGAACAAGGAGGTACAGGGGCAGAAGCATCCCCAGAAAACAAGAAGAGGGTTCATCGCTGTCAATTCAATGGGTGCCGGAAGGTTTATACAAAGAGCTCCCACTTAAAGGCTCACCAGAGGACTCATACAGGTACTTGTGTAGGATGCTTCTCTCATCTTGTCCCCCTGCCACCTAACCGTAACCATCTCCTTTTATTCTCATTTAGAAAAGAAAAAAAAACTCTTCTGAAAGTCCAAGCTTCTATCTATGAAACAGGGAAATGGAAAAGATATGGTGGGCCAGCAAATGTACCCATTATTTGATAGAATGGAGGAGTTACCGTCTACCATTAACCTGTAGGGGTTTCATACGTCTTATGGGGCTTGATGCAGAATAATTTTAGGATACCTAAGGGATGTAGATGTATCATTCGTGTTAAAACTGTGGGCTTGACAGTTTGGGTTTTCAGCACTCGCTTCCTCAAGACAACTTCAAAAATGTTAATTTTAGTCAAGTGTTAATTGCTTTAAATAGAAAATAGGATAGGTAGGTTTTTGTTGCCTTTTGTATGGGTGAAAGAGAAAAATGTATTTCAGATCTGAGATATGTAGTTTAGGAATAATGTGTGCATGAGAAAGCATGTGTATAGATGCAGACATGTAGGTACATAGATGCACATACCCTTGAGATGCTCATGATCTTGGACTTCTCTGGTGGTAAAATACAGTGAGAACAATTGAAAGAATAGAGTTTGAATGGAGTATTCTATGTAGAGAGGGAATAGGATGTATGGGAAGATGTCAGGTTGTTATTGTGGGTAATATTTACTAAAATTGCATAAAAGCTCCACTGCATAAGCTTCTTGAAGCATACCAAATTGGCTTAGGTTTGGCTGTTCAGGATCCCCACTCTCCTGTCAGTTGTTCATAGTCCCCAGTAGCGTTTCGGCTGGTATTCAGTGGCGGTAATAGCTGTGCAGTTTGCTCGGGTTGCTGCTTTGTTCTGAGCTTCGCATGTGATGAGAGATGATAAATTCCCATTAGCACTCTCTTATCATGTGATTATTCTTGTTTCCAGAGGGATTGCTGTAATCAGTTTTCTCAATTTTACTGTAAAATGTGTGGTCTCTTACGATAACTGCACATTTAATTCACAATCTTATCATGCAGGCAGATTCCTAGAAGCGAGGTTGTTCTTGCAAGGTAGAAAATAACATGTTGGACCAGTGCAGTAAATCAAACAAATGTGTGGATTGTTAAGAGAGCTGCATCCATCAACTACTAGGCAGCCCTGTAAAAGTTACATGGTCTGAAGTATAAATCATATTAAGACATAAAAGGCTTTGGTTTTGATTGTTTTATGTGGGCTTTCTAGTGCTTTTACTGGGGATAGCCGCCTTGCCAGGAGTGACCTCACTTGTGATCCAGTGATTTGAAAGCCAGTGAAAGTAGTGCAGTCATTTTGAAATTAACATCATCGTGGTCAGGAGGCTCCTTGCAGCGCCGGTGCTGCTGTGCAGCTGGCCCCTGCCAGGGCTGTGCAGGGGGACGTCCCAGCCAAGGCCTTAGCAGGTGTCAGGGCTCCCATGAAGGCACAAATGCAGAGTGTGAGCGCTGTTGACATGGCAGTCTCGTCTGTTCAGATGTGACCCCTGCGTTCCTCACTGACCTGGAAGTGGTGGATCTTATACGGCTCTTCCTGAAGTTAGTCAGGGATGTGACACCATCACCTAGAAAGGGTGAACTTTTGGAGTTTTTCCGGTTCTGTCACCCAATAGGTGGGGTTGTGGGCAAGGAGTCCTGAGGGTGCACTTGCAAAAACCACTACTCTTTCAACGCCTCCACTCTTTGGAGTCAAAATCTTGCAAGATTTTGCATGCTTTTTAACCCAGCCTTAGGCCTGGTTGAATTTTGTATCTGAGATCAAAACCTTTCCCTTGATAACATCAGTATGTGAAATCTTACGTTTTACAATAAATCCACAATGAGAAATATAGTCCATAGGACAAAGTCATTCAGACCTCTTCATCCTGCTTAAGTGCTCTGTTCCCTTAAAAATCACTGACCGTTGGATGTCTTAAATCAGAGCTGGTACAATCAAGACATGAAATCTGTTTATGTGGACCTCTGAAGGGGGATTTCCCCGGAGGCAGCTCCTGCCACTGGTAAAAGAGAGGGATGGAGAGGAGTAACTATGGAAATTTGGGACTGAATTATAAATGGCAGGGCTGCCTCCTTTCCCGTGCACGCCTTCAGGTCTAGGGACAAGGAGTCCTTTTCTCCATCAGTGCTTTGTTTTTTTCATGCCATGAGCTGAGTGTGCTGTGGGTTGCAAATGCACCCAGCAGTGCCAATGGCTAGTAGCCACTTGGCTTAGTCAGTGGCTGAGCCAGAGGGTCTGAAATGATTGCGAGATATTTTCCTTTGGCTGGTAGCTTGTTAGTATGTCATGCAAGAACAGTCTGCCAGTGCGGGCTCTGTGTAAAAGGGTGTGAGCGCCCTGACAGACAAAGAGCTCTCAGTGTGGGGTTCACAGGCAGGGAGGCAGATGCGGGCTGGTCACCCAACTTGCACATGCAAAGTCCACTTGCTGGATCAAAGGGATTTACTGCAGTGCGTGAAAACAAGAAAACCATGGGCTGGGGAGCTGGGGGGTGGAAGGCGGCGGAAGGAGGTTGCATTCCTTTCGTTCGTATGTAAGGCTGACCAGACAGACACTGGCTGGCGTTCCTCATTGCTGTGTGATGAGCCAGGCTGGGCTGGAGGCAATACAGACCGATAGCAGCTTGCTAGGTTGGAGCCGATCTTCTCTTAGGGCTTTACTTTGCTGGGAGAGCCCAGAGACAGTCAGCCCCCACACTGCACTTGGTGCTGTACAAGCCTCTCTTGTTACTCTCCCGCATCTCATCTGTAAGAGAATCAGGGCAGCGCTGTAAGGCCCATCAATGGTTGAACTGGTTATGAAACCACCTTCTGGATGACCTTTGGAGAGGGAAAAACAATCATCTGTGTGGGAGAGAATTTAATCTGGAAGGGAAAGGGAAAAACATTGGATGGAAAGGGAAATGAAAATATTTGACTGAATTCAGAGCAAGCTGGGGCATCTGAAGCAAAGGGTGTGTAAAGGAGCTAAGAGCAGTGGTGGGACTGACTGTCAGAGGGCGGCAAAGAAGCCACTCAGGGGAGAAATAGCGTCTGGGACTGTAAACAGGAGGAAAAGGTGAGCTGTAGGCTTGGAAAGACCATGCTGCCAATGTGACGGTGAGGTAAAAACATCTAAAGAAGGAGCCACCAGGACTGGCATGGGAATCCAGCCCTAGCACATTCTCACATTCTTATTCATGGAGCCGACATCAGTGCAAACAATGACATTTTGTCTCTTTTGAGAGACAGAAATTTTCATCCAGCCTTCACACATGTATGGAGATGAATCGCCGATGTAATGGAGGGTGGAGAGGGAAGGAATTAGAATGAGCCACAATCCGGGTGTAGTCATTAGTACTTCCTAAATTAGAAAACAGGATATTGCTGGTGAGTGTCTGGATGCAAATAAGTCTAAGGGTGAGCTGGCTTGTGACCTATGGAAAGATTAATCATGGAACGTCACTGTGTCTCCCAGATCAAAGACCTCTGGAGGAGATTTCTATCTCCTGACAAAGCCATTCATATCAGGCTTCCTTGCAGTAATGTACAAGGGAAGGTATGAGATGGCATGGGTGCTTTCTGGCCAGAGATAAAGCATCACATATAAACTGACCAGGAAATCCTTAAGATTGTGATAGCGATAAAAAATGACCTCTAGGGGTTTCTGCTGGGGTTTGCATTTTATGAGTATCAGAAGGTTTTGGGTTTTTTCTTTATCCGTCTAAAACCAGGATCTGATACAACTTAAGCTCATGTCTGAGAAACAGCAGTTGGGCACCTCATGTCTATATTTAGGTTTCTAAAGCCTAAAACAAGTGGGAAATACCCATGTAAATAGATGTTACAAGTCTACATGCGATCTTAAGATAGCACTTATTTAAGTGGAGTTTGTTTCACATTGTCAGGACATCTTATTTTAAATTATACAGTTCTTTGATCCAAAGTGCTGAGTGAGAGTAACTAAAACAAACAAATCCACCCTGCAGGAAAACAAATTACTACATTTGCAAGAAAAAGACGAGAGACACAAGAGTATTAGAAAGAGCATTAATGAACAGGAAGGTTTTTAAAACAACAGAGAAGAGCTTTCCCAAAGTGTTGGAGATAAAAGAGGAAACATCCAGAATTTGGAAACGATTGGAAAAGACCAAACTGAGGAGAGTAGGCCGGATGATAGATAAAGAAGATTAATACAAAGTAAAGGAATAATAGAGAAAATAAGACTATCTGTGTCAGTGGTACCACATGAACGGGAAGCCGCATTGCTGTATTGTGTTAGTGTGGTAGGACCCGTGAACAGAAAGCCAATGAAGAGAAAGAAAAAGCAAATGGCCAAGCACAGCACCAATTCTGCAGGACGCAAGGTATTGAATAATGACTTAGGGAAAAGCATTTGGGAGGACAGTATAGGCAGCATAGGATAAATGAAAGCCAAAGCCCAAGATTTTTTGTTGTACAGAAACTCATGGCTTTGTAGCGAGTCCCCAGCTCTGTGTGCAGGGCTGCACGCCAGCAAGGGGACACAGAAGATGGAGGATGCTGAAGTTCCCATGGCAGCAGCAGAAGCAACGGGTGAATTTGCCACTGGAAACGAGAGCAAGGGAATTGAGGGAGGAGGGGTGTGTGAGGAAGACCTTCACTCAGGGCTGAATTTGTTTTGGGGTACAGTTGCATTGACAAATTGGAAAGATGTGTTTCGTTGTGGGGCTGGGGTTTTTTTGAAGTTTTTTGGGTAAAAACATAAAAAGAGTTTATCAAAGCTGATTAAAATAAGCTCTTTAAAACTTTCTGGTTTTGAAGCCTTTTAGCCATTTGGCAAGTTTGGAGGAGAGTGTTGTGATTTCACTGTGGATGGCCAGAGCGTCACTTCAGTATTACAGCGAGAGCTTAGGCTGAGGAAATGAGCTTTGTGAACCTCCCGGGCGGCAGGAGGACAAGCCTTGCCAAAAGCAGCCCTTGCCATTTAAAACACCAGTGGTGTTCATCTATTGCTTAGTAGCCAATACGTGAATCCTCAGTCCTGTTTCTGCTCCATCATTTGCCAAATCAATAGCACAGGACAGCCTTACTGTTTGGGTTTGAAAATATAAATAGGTATTGTTTGTTTGTTTGCCATGTGAGATGATTTTTGGCACAAGGGAGGCCTAGAAAGTGATGTTTGCTGTCTGCTCAGCAGCTGCAGGAGGGAGAGTGCAGATGCCTCCAAGTGTTATGGCAGGCTGTCTTGGTAAGGCACGGAGGAGCAATCTCTAGGCTTGTCATCTAGTGTTTTCTTTATAACCATCCACCCTGAACCCCCATGAGGCACCTAGCAAGGGGGTGAATGATAGGGATCACAGAGAAAGACTCAAAGTAAAAACCCTCAACTTGTCTTCTGCCGATTTCCCTTTGTGTTGCTGCTGTCCCACAGTGTATACAAATGGCAGGTTAATGACAAGAAGCTATGATTTTCTTGCCCATTTGTCCAAAGCACTGGCACTTCTGAACTGTTTGAGGTCACACCAGGCCTGAATCAGAGATGTGTGCTCAGAGACCTTGGTTTAGGCTAAGGTGGGCTTGCTGGACGAGAAGGGCCTGAGCAGGCTGGGAGAGCTGAGGCACTCTGGGCAGGAAAAGCCAAGTGCGCTACCTCTTGTCTCAAAAGCAGGTGCCAAGTTAGGCTTTTCCTAAGCACAGAGTGAGTATTTGAGTCTGGGTCATATCTGGGCAAACAGCCACGAGCCTGGATGGACCTCTCCTAATCCAGAACCTGCCTTTCACACCCCATGCAGACATGGACCCACACACCTACATAGCAGCAAGCAGGAGCAGATGAACTGCAAAGCTTCGTGGAAGTTGACCTAAATACAGCGGACCTAAATACAGCGTCCATGCTTCTGCCAAGGGTGGTGGTGTCCCAAACAAAACCATGGGCACCATGGCGTAGATGGTGCCCACGTATAGCAGAGACCAACTGCAGGTAGGGGGACCAGCTAGGCCTGCATTAGCACTAGGAATAATGGCTGAAAAAATGTATTTAAAGATAGTTAAAGGGCAAGTTTATGATGAAGAGAATGCAAGGTGGATTTAAAGAATAAAATTGCTCTTTCTGTATTGCTGGAGTTTAGGAGAACATGTATTTGTGTCTTCAGAAAACTTCTGTCTAACCAGTTATTTACCACACGCCAAGAATGAGTGGTGACGTGCTGCAGTAGATTGAAATGAATGAGAGACAAGGACATCAAGTCAGGGCAGTTTAAAGACTAGTGTAGCCATTTTGGAAAGGGGAAGAAAAAATACTGCATGGGACGTGCTTTATCCACAGGTCTCTGAGAGAGTCCAAAACCTTTGTGTCACTGCAGAACCGAAATCTTTCCATAGGTCAGCTTTATACATGATAAGAAGACTTACTAAGAATGAAAAGCCTTTAAAACATTGCAGGCCAGTTCACAATCCCAGCAGTCCCCATTTGTAGATAGGCACCCAAATGTTGCGTTGGGTAGATTTGCTCCTGGAGGTGTCTGGCCTTTGAAACCTGGGACTGAGAGCTGGGTCTGCAAAAACTGAATGCTGAAAAAACATTTGCAGGCGTGCTAGCTAAGCTGACGGTGACAAGCATGTGTTTCAAGATAAAAGCTGATCCCCAGCTGAGTTCTGAAAGAAAGGTGTCCTCGCTGTATGGCAGTGTGCATTCAGAGGCTTAGAGGGGATTTATTCCTTCCTCCTGTACGTCTGGACTCTTACCACCAACAGAGAGATCTTAATAGATTAGTTTAGTTGGACAATTTTGCAGTGTCATTCTAGCTTTTTATGATGACCATAAGCAATCATCAGTGCACTAGAAGCTTATATTATTTCTTGGAAATGAATGTTATAAAAATATAGGCATGCACATCTTTTGTTCAATATGTAACTGCATGGAACTGTATTATGGTTGATTTTGCATAGACTTCCATTTGGACCTCTTCTTGTTGGTCACCTGTAACTTTGCAAAGCTTTTCCTTCTTCAGAGTGAAATTTTCCACATTTGGTCTTTTTCCAGTGTGGTTACTGTTTGTTATTTTAGAAGTTGGAGGAAAAATATTTGGTTTTGAGGAGAATGTGGCATGTGTGTTGGGGAGGGGCAGGGAGAAAAGAGCTGTCCTCAGTGTAACAAGTTTAGCTAAAAACTTGGCCTGTGTAATGGAAAATAGTCTTTGAGTAGAAGACTTCTATCTGTGAATATCCGGGTAAAAATTAACTCAAATGTACTAAGCTATGATCTGTTGTAAACTGACTTTCATATGAGTGTGGAACATGTGATACAATTTTTTCATTAATTCTTTGCAAAACCCATAGAATCCCAAAGGCAATTCTTTTCCTGGGCTTTGTTTGGCTTTGAATATGTTTTAGGAAATATGTTTCATATAGAACACCTCTTTATTTTTTAAAATTTTCTCCCTGAAGATGCAGCATCACACAACAATGGAATTTCATAGTACATTTGTGTCCTCCTTTATTTACACTCATCTGGCAGCATGAGTGACCTGGGTGATTTCCAGCTGGGTGCTTGTACCTCCCTTAGAGCTAAGGACAGGTAATCATCTGTGCCTTTTCCAAATTCCAGATGAGGAGACTTCCTAGCCGGTAAAATTAATTTTTACTCACTGCCTTATGCTCTTGAGACCAGGCTGCTTGGTTCACCAAGGTTTGCCCACCAGTGTTGCCAAGACGTTTTTACTGAGCCTTGCTCAGCGTGAAGCACCAAGGAGCTCCCGCACCGCTGGGCACAGCCTGCAACCTCCAGCCCCAGGAGAGGGAGAACGCACCAGAGAGGATGGGATCTCGCTCAGGAACATCCCGTGCCTGCCACCGTGTAGGTAGCCCTGCCCTGACACCAGTGCAGCCTTCACTGCGAGAACTTGGCAGTGTGTTTTTTAAGCCCAAGCACAGTCCAAGCCACCTCCACCCCCAAATCAAATCCAATATCTGAATGAATGAAAGCATCCTGGGACTTCTTCCATTTTTTAATTTTTGTGGTTGACAAAACTGGGAAACAGAAAGGAATGTATTTTATTTTCACCTTGTGTTTTATTCCTGTGCTGTCTCTGCCAGTATGCATCTTTTTTTTTGGTTCGTCTTTCTCCAGTTTTTCAGTGCTGAAAGGGAGAAAGTGAAGTGATACGTAAGTGGTGAAAAACATCAGCACTGTAATAGTTTGAATAAGCAAAAAACCCACGTTCATTAGCAAAAATACGGAGCAAAATGATTTAAAATCATAGCATTTGGAAAAGGGGGTGTCCATTCCTCTTTTTCATCGGTTCGAGTCCCTGAAACACACTTCTTATATTTTGCCTGGAATATTTGCCTTTATATTCTGCCTTGAATTTCTCATAAACTCTTGGCCTAAAACGCAGGTGTCCAAAGAGCACATCCTTGGTGCACTGCGCCGGATTATGTAAATATGTGCCATGTCCCATAAAGGGCTCTCTTCATTGTTCACCCTCCAGGGTAACTTAGAAAAAACAAAGAGAAAAAATATATTTCAGGGTCCTGGAAAAATCTGACCCAGTGAACTGCTGAATTTTTCTCCTTTTTCATCTGTTACTTTTGCCGCTGCTGCCTTGCCTTGCATCTTTGAGCTCACAGAGCTCCACTGAATCTGAAACTAAAAGCCCTTATTAGAGGAGATTTTTTTTAAAGTTCTTGCCTCTCCTCTGGGGACCGAAGTAATGGCAGCTTGAAGCAGCGGAGAATGTGTAATTAGGGCAAACAGCAATGCCTCGCATGATGGGGAGAAACAGGAGGAGAGGAGGGGAAGTGCGCAACAGCCCGCGTGCACAGGCTGTTACTAGGAGACCCCGGCACGAAATGCATGAGATGCGGGGTGCTAATGGGCCAGCCCGGCCGCCTGGGTACCAGCCCGACCTGCTGCACAGCTGCTTCTGCCCTCCCGTTGCCAAGCAACTCCATCCTTATTTTTTTTCCTTTTTTTTTCTTCTTCTTTTTTTTTTTTTTTTAAATTTTCCTCCCCTCCTCACTCACTCATTCTGGAGGCTTAATTGGGTAGTTTTGCTGCTGGTGTTGCTGCCGGGCCCCCGCCTGGGCCTGCTGCTCAGCTGCTGTCCCCAGGGCCTGGGGCTGGGGGAGGATGTGCCGGCAATTAGTGGGGCAGAAGCAGGGGTTGTGTGCCCAGGCTGGCGCCGGCATCCGTCCCTTGGCCCCGCTCCCCGACAGCCAGGAGCTTCCTTCGGAGGGGAGCTGCGGAGAAGGGGTTTGAAAGGGGAGCGGTGTTTCGAAGGCTTTATCACTCTCAATGGGAGTCTTGCGTAGACCCGGGGAGATAAAGCCTTCCCGCCTTCAGTGCTCTGCATGTATGGCAATGGGCGTTCATTAAATGCGTCCTCTCAAGGAGAGTAGAAAATGGGAAATTTCCATTTCTTTGAATGTTGCTACATGCTTTGCTTTTCTCTGCTTTTCAGCTAGGCAAGTGGGCTTTGTGGGGGTGTGTTAGGTGCTTGTGTGTGTGTAAGACATAATGCTGCAAAAATTCATTTCTTTTCTCGTCCTGAATGGCTACATACTGAGGACTGCTGCTGACTCGGTAGACAAGCTTTGGCAAGGCCCTTAGGGACTAATCTGGTGCTTTGAAGTTTGTAGAAAGACTGATTGGACATTGGGTCTGGTTCTTAACCTCCTTTCCCCCATCTCTAATATAGACATAATCAGAGCCATCTCTCTGTAAGGGCACTGCTGACCTTTTTGTATGAAAGGAGCTGTGCATTGTTCATGGAAATGTATTGCTTTTACACTTGATCATCCCTGCCCATCTAAAAATAGGTACAACCTTCTCACATTGTGTATTTCACAATCCTGTCACATTCCTCTTCTGCCCTGTACTGTCTCCTGCCAGCTTTTCTCTTGTGCTTTGTCACCCTTTCAAAGCCTTTTCCATCTTTCCAGCAGGTGGCAAAACTGTGAATAAAATGCCTTTTTTATTTTTCCTTTTTTCTCTTTTGGGTAGAAAGCATTGGTGAGCCACTTACGCACCGACCACTGCCCCGCCCCCCCCCCATTCCTTTGTAATAATAAAAATAATAATTAGGCTTTCCATTCTCCAACAAAAATCAATTAGGAGTATATTGAGGAATGAAAGGCTCAGAAAAGTATCTGAAATTGATTTTTGTAATTAGTTTTACTGGTTGATGGGTTGCACGCACATATGCTTAGATGTTCGCATTGATCTCCAGAGGATGTGTGTATTAAATAGCCTGCTCTTCCTTTTTGCTGAAGAAATGAACTTATTAATCTTAGAAAGAGGGTGATGTGGTTGTGTGCTGAACTGCAGCTGCTCACTAGCTTTTCTGTAACCTCACCAGCACAGCAGCTGCCTGAGCCATGTGATGATAACTTGCTGCATCTAGTGTGAAAGTGGGGGTATTTAACAAGCAGCAGGTCTTGGGCTACTCCTCTTCTGTGTCTCGTATTTGACAAAGTGTGCGTATGTAATGAGGGTGGACAGGCATGGGTGTTAAGGAGACCTGTCTGGTTAGATTCCATTTTTTCAGGAGTCCTTAAAACTGAATGTCCTTCAGCTTCTATTAAATATAACATAGCTCTCTCCGTAAGAAGAGTGACCAGTAACATTTTCTGTTGTGCCATGTGCAGTGTGCTGATGTTCAGCTAATTAGAAGAATTATGGCTCGGCTTCATTGGTATGCCATGTATGTAGCTTGTAAAGCTCTCAGGGACTCTTGGAGATGAAGAGTGCTACATAAATATAAAATATTGTTAATGTGATGTTCCACATTAGGCATCCCATTGTGCTGTGGCAGACTTTCGTAATAAAATGCAAAGCAAATACAATTGCCTGCCTAGTGTTTCTGTGCAAAGCAATCTGGGGGGCCGCTTCTCACCAAAAACCGCACTGGCTTCTGGCATTTCTGAGTGACTTGTGTCCGCACTGATGACACCCCTGTGGGCAACAGCCTCTGAAAGATGCCTTGGGTCATCCCGCAGTGACACCACTGCTCGCTGCAATGCCATGGTCCCAGTCACTAGCCCGGGAACAGCAAAAAGTCCCAAAAGGATTTTTCAGAAAGGGTGGCAAGCAAAATTAGTAAAACACTCTCTTAAAAGCCAGTGGGACTACTTGATTCTTCACACATTTCTTTGTGTGGCTCAGGCCCCCAGAGCTTTCTTGTAGGAGAAACCCAGGCAAGAAATCTTGCATTTAATTCCTTTTTCAGTTGTAATTTGCAGTTTGTCTGGTTCTCCAGGAGCACCAGTCTTGGAGCAAGCATACTTAAAGCTGTCTTTCAATACATATTTTTAGACATTGAGGCTTTTAGAAGTAGTTTCATTTTGAATAGTTTTTAAATCACAGATTTTAAAAAGGAAGGAAATGTTTTGTGTTTCTTTCATAGAACTTTTTTTTGGATCCTGAAACTGTATGTAAATAATTCATGGTGGATTAGAACACATGGTGATTTTTCAGGGGATGTTTCTGTTGTTTTCTTAAAGACACATTTGCTTGCTAGTTTTGTGTAGTTATGTAACATGATATTAAGGAGCTCTTAAAATATAGTGCAACAAATGTCTTATTTGAGTGACCTTCAAAATGTGCATACAGACAGGTTTGGGGTTTTTTTCCCTCGGTTTCTTTGAGCATTTTCGTCTAAATCGCTCATACTGACAAAAGGAATCCCATGACTGTACCACATTTTAGCACAGAGAGATACCAGCAAGGATTTTGACTGTGATTCTCCTCTTTCTAGGGTTGCTCTGTCTTACTGAAGTTTATTACAGGACTGGAGTCTTAAACGACTTGATTGTTTTACTAAGTGTGCTGTAATCAACATATGTTTGTGCTGTGGTGTTTAAGGTGGGGTGCAGGGGAGGGATAAGGAAATAGATACAGATGGATAATCATAATATCTTTGTTTACTTTTAATTCTGTAAAGATACAGAGTGAAACTCAAGCCTTAATGGGCATTTTTCCAATGACTTTGATGGAGCCAGGATTTCACCCCACAGCGTTGCCAACTTGTGCGATCTTATCATGCACAGCGTTTTCTTCTTAAAGTCCCTGCTTTTGAAATCCAAGGAGTAGAGAGCAAACTCCTTTCCCTGTATTTCATAATCAATGTTTCCAGCCTGCAGGGCTGCAAAGAGAAGTTTAAAATCATGACCGTAGGTTACCTACAAAGCAGAAGGCAAATGATCTCTAAATATTGTTGTTTTCTTCTTTAAAATCTCATTATTTCTGTGGGAGACTGGACTCATGACTTTTTAACCCTTGGGGGTGGCAATAAATAATGCAATATAAGATGTATAATATTCCCAGTGTCCGCTGTGTGCTGTAGTTTTGTGATCATGACAGTGTCCTCAGATGATCTCAGTTATGTACCTCTGCATCCTGGAACCTGATGTTTCTACTAATCACTCTGTTGAAACAGGCACTATGACATGTTTGTAGTGAAGCTTCTTTACTCCCCATACAAAAGAAGTATCCTTGGGACCTTGAGGGTGCCTGTGGGATGTAGGTGGCAAGGACAGGGGGTGTCTGGATTTTGAGAAGAGACAACATCCCCACTGCTGTGTTTTGTGAGGGAATATTTATTGTGAAGGCTTGTATAGGGTTTGCAATCTAAGTATGCGTTGGAGAGAAGACCTGACATTCTCTGTTTTGTGCCTGGAGAGCAAAGACAGAGCTGCCTGCAGCTGAGCTGCTTGCCTAGCCCCCTGTACCATCAAAGGAGAGAAATTAACTTCCAGTTGAAGTCTGACTGGGGTCCGATGTGTCACACTCTGCACTTGCCTTTGCCTCTCTATTAGCTTCATAAAGAGCCATAGGTGGCTATTCCAGACAGTGGCTTTCGAGTTGCATGAGATGAAGCTCACCAAGACGGCCCAAGGCTGGAAAATGGAGGGAGAAGTCCCAAAGCCCAATGCGGTGTCTCTGTCACAGAACCAGGCAAGCTCTATCAATCATGTTTTGCTGAGAACCTGGTATGTGTTTACCGTGGTAGTGTTGCTGGGATCGTGTGCTTGGCTCTTTCATATTTTCAAATGATAAATTTTTGGCATTCAAGAGAAAGCTATACCAATAATTTGTTTATTTTTATAACTAGGTGCCTAATATTTAGAGTCTTGTATTTGTCTTAGTCACCAAAAGAATAGCGACCTGATTTTAGGACTGCCAAAGTCTGATGGATTTTTATTATGACTTATAAATTCTAGCTTCATTATTGCATGTTTCCCATAAATTTGCAAAGGTTTGTGTCCCCCAGTTACCAGATTGGACCAGGCTAGATGAAATAAAGAGGATGGAGGGCCAGACTGTACTGAAGTGTGCTTGGGAGGTACTTTTAGGTTGTGTGAGGTGCCATAAACAGAAGTGGAACAGAGAGCCTATTCCCCAAGCATCCCAGTCTCAGGGTATGAAAATACGTTCCAGGAAGATGAAAAGATTAAAATGGGCTATGGACTGCAGGACAGAGCCACAGTGAAGAGAGGCTGCTTCACAGAAGTACGCAGTCACGGTGGACTGAAACCCTAAAGCATATCTGAAGGGCTAATAGCGTTTCTGTACCACTAACTTTTCTGATGATAAGGTCCTTCTAGATCAGTAGGTTTCAGCACTTGCAGGCGTGCGCAGGCTGCTTCTCGGGGATCCTCAGCAGGCAGCTAAGGATGTGTCTGTGTGAGTGTTCTCTGGTGATCCAGAGTCCCCTTTTGAGGTGGGTCTTCTGGTTGCCCCCGTTCACTGTGCTTTGGTTCAGCCTGGCTGGAGCGCACACATGGTTTTGGATGGCCTGTCCCGGGAGGTGCTCTGCAAGTGCACAGCTGGCACACTTCACCTACGGATGGGTTCAGGCCACAGGACCAGGCTGTGGCTAGCCAGAAATAACACCCTTCAAATGCACGCGGTGATGATATTGGGTCCTGCATACCCACTGTTTCACAAATCAGCTTGCCTTCACTGCTCTGCAGTCCTCTCTGATGCACACGCTGCCCAAGGAAAGGAGTGTGGTCAGTAAGCTTGAAATCACTAGGTAGCAGTCTCCACCTTCCAGGGAAAAAATTAGAAAAAGCTGAAAGCCACTGTTTTGGGTCAGTTCTAGAAGATTTTCCATAAGTAAATGGTACATTGTTTTAGCACTAGTGCTCATCTCAGAAAATTGCATAATTCATTGCTTGGATGTATGTCTGCATTGCTGGCTGCCTGCCCTTCCAGGTGCATTTGTGGATGTGTGAAAGCTGAACATACCACACGGTGTGGAGCACGTTCTGAACTGAAACAGCTGAGTATTTAACAGCTGCATATCTGGGTATCGGCTTCTTTTCGGATGGGCATTGGCTCCTCTCTTGAGTGCATTTGTATAAATGTGGGTTTATGGATTTGTTTAAGCACTGCACAGATCCTTGTGTTGAATAAAGGTGACTTAAGGAGTAGAGCTTCCTTCCTTGGGAGTGGTTCACAGGCACGAGTTTTAAGTGTGGTTATTAATTTTGAGGAATTAGAGCCTGAAAAAAGTCAGTGTGGCAGAGCTCTGTGATGTTCTTACTTTTAATTGGATTTTGAAGCTCATAATTAATTTGTTAAAAAGGGGGAGATCCTGGCCCTGTAGAAATGAGTGGGAGTTTTGCCATTGCCTTCAGCAGAGGAGGATTTCACCATCTATCTTTTTATTCTCACTAATCCTCTGCAACAACAGAAGAGCAGCCTGGCACATGAAAAGAATCCTTCCCATTTCTTCTCCCTGCCATTGCCAGTAGTGAGGTAGGAGGACCGTCTCCCCTTCTCCATGCCCATGCTTCCTACATATGTGCACCTCGGCAAGATAAGCTTCCATTTCATCTTCGGGTAAGGTGAAAGCAGCCATTAAAGAAGCAGTTTGTTCTTAGTCTTCACGTGCAGAGATACGGAGGTCTCTCTCCTCCTGCCCTCTCATGTTTTTGAGTAGCTGCAGGAGGGCAGGAAGTCTGACCTCTTTGAGGTCTCTGGGTCAAGGAGCCATCTGACATGGCTTTAAAGGTCATTGTGCTCCTTTGCATTTATCTTGTGCCACGCGGAGCACTGTATGCCAGCGTGCTGTCTGGAGCACAAAGAGGTACTGTCTGACATTTTGTGGAACAGGTCTTGGGTTACAGAGGAAAAGCATCTGAAAACCAAACTCAGCTCAGGGCTGTGCAAGGCCAGACCAGGAACATTTGAGAGAGGAGCCCCTGCAGCAAGTAACGGAGATATGTGGCATCCCATGGCTTTACCAGTAATCATGCTTGGCATTTCTGCCTCTCATAACCTATATATAGCACTGTACATTTTCAAAGCTCTTGACAAATGTTAACAAACCAAACTCAGCTTCAGTCCTAATAGCCCTTGTTTCACAGAAAGCCCAGGATGTTTTTCTTTCACCCTTCTGCTCCGTAGGCCACTGTATCCTTCAAACGGGCTGTACCTGCCAGATTTGGCTGAGCAGAAGACTGTCAGTCTTCTGCATTTGCTTTGCAGTGTGTGTAGCAAACGTACACTACAAGGCAGTTTGTCTGCCTTGCTGTCTCCACTCTAAGGTAGGCACTAGAGAGCGTCAGAGAACTGAGGAAGCTGAATTGTCATCGACGCTTGTTTACTGACAGCTTTTAAAAATAACGCATGAACTGTTCAGACAAAACTGGTCTGCCACCATAGACATGACCAGGGCTGGGGAAATCCATTTTCTCTGAGAGGGGAGAGCAGATGCAGTATGCCAGGTAGGATGTCAAGGGCTGGGAGGGGGAGAGCACTGCAGCAACTGCAACTCCAGCATCTAGAGTCAGCACTGGTGGTGGTGCTTGAATTACAGTTGAGTAACCGGCACAGAAACAGGACACCAGCACTTGGCTCACTAACAAGAAGTTTCTTGCTTTTTTCTTTTCCCCCTGAAAAAATCCTATTAAAAGAAAAAAAGAACAAAAGGCAAGTCTGCAGAGATGACCAGGCAGACACAATCTGAGTGGGGTGGTGTTATTGTTGGCTCAGTCCATTGCCCTGTTGGGCATTTTCCCGTGGTGTACTGTGGCATACAACAGAGACATCCAGGCTGCCCTTTCTGCATTCAGGGACAGAGGGACAAATGGGTATTTTGGCGAGGTCTTGCCAGCTGCTGCCCCCTCTTCATTGCTTCACCCCAATGAATCCTTTAATCGTGCTACTGAGCCAAAGAAACTTTTCGAAGGCCAATAAAATGGTTCAACTACAGTTAACGTCTCAGCCCACTTTGCTGTTCTCTCTGGGGTGGATGACCACCATGCAGCAGAGCTGCCTGCGCAATAAGAAGTACACAGGAACTCACTCATGAAAGAACAAGTGTTCTCTGTATTTCGATGCAATTCTCTTGCCCTCTTCACTTTTCTTGCTCTTGTGGCCTCTCCAGTTTGTCACCTTGAAATACATAGGTCTCCCATAATCACATCTCACTCCTTTACTTGCTGAATAGAAATGCTAAATATAGAAATCTGCGTCTCTGCACTGAGAAATTTCTCTGCTGTGGCCAAGTGATTGTTTCACGTGACTGGCATAGAGAGGTCATACAGCCTGAAATTTCTGTTTGGTCAGTGGTAGGATTTTTAAGATCACCTTCTTAGCAATTTTATGAAAAAATAAATAAGTAATAATCCCTTCTCTGTTTATAATTCCCAGTTTAGAAGCTCGGTAGTGAAAGTGATTTCTTGTCTGTGTTTTATCTTAACTCCCTCCTCTTCTAATGCATCCATACAGTGCTAACTGCGTGGGGAATAGTGACATGCTGTTTATATTGGAGGAGATGTACTGGAGCATTTGTTCTGGGGGAGATGGTAAATTTGCATGCAGTTGAATACACGTGCACTGCATAAGTAAAGGGGAGGCATGAGACCTTGGAGTTCTCCATCAGAATGTGTTAATGGCCCCACGGATGTTGCACCATGGCAGACTTTGATCCACAGAAACTGGTTTGCATTAGAAGATAGGTAAATGTGAACACAGCAGACTAGAATCTCTCCTGTCTTATCAGTGCACTGTTTCACTGCCTTCAGTGGTATGGTTAATATTTTGGGGCAGAATAAGAGCTGATAAAGGTGTAGTGCAAAAAGCCTGAAGGACCAGCTGATTTAAAGAAGACAACATTTCACGTCTCACGCTCACTGTCCTGATGCATAATTTCTTGAACCAAGAAACAAGGAATAGTTTTTCTTGTGAGAAGCAACTAAAGAATGTGCAGTCCTACAGGGAACAGATGTGAGTCTGGCCATGTGAGGGGTAAATGGCAGCCGGGATAAAGCATGCGATGCAGTGGTGGTGGTCACTCTGGACTGATGCACACCTGCAGTGTGTTAAAGTGTTTGTACAGCCACTCACAGCTACCGCAGTAATTCTTCTGGCAAGAGCAGAGTGAGCTGAAAAGCTGCCTGAAAATCAGGCTCCAGACACACAGCAGGACAGGCATTTGGGGATGTTCTGAGGGCTTCTTTGAAGAGTAGTTGATTGGTTTAGTTAGAAATGGGAAATAAGGTTGTGCAAGAATTTTAGCAGTAAAATTTGGGCTGGATCCATCCTCAGTACAATGCATCATAAGCCTTAAATTGTCTCCATGCCACACTGGCCGTGAATTGTGTGAAGGGCTAACTGGCGCAAGTGGGACAGAGGTGAGGTGGGAGGACACAGGGCTTGCAAGTTGAGTGCTCAGTAATCCTGCTGCCACGCTGACTGTTCTCTCCTCCCCTCTGCAGGTGAGAAGCCTTACAAGTGCTCGTGGGAAGGGTGCGAGTGGCGTTTTGCACGGAGTGACGAGCTCACGAGGCATTACAGAAAGCACACGGGTGCAAAGCCCTTTAAATGCAACCATTGTGACAGGTAATGCAGCCTCCTAACACGGTGTTCAAGCAACATGTGGACTTTGAAAGTGGCATGGGGCCGCCAGCTCCCTGAGACAAGAGACCTGGCTCCCAGCAGAGGGGCCTCTTCTGGCCTCCTCTCCCACTGCCTCAATCCCCAAGCCAAAGACAGACCCTCCACTCTGCCCCTGTCCTCTCTGCCTCAGTGACCAGGCAGGCTGGCAGAGGGGGAATACTTCCTAACAGCCTAAGCCGTTTCCATGCCACAGCACAGAGAAAAATATGGGACCAGATGTAGGTCTGACTGAAAGCTGCCATGTCTGCTGTAGGCACAGAATTTGGTCCATAGAGCAGCTGTTCTTAATACTCCCGAAGCAGAGAACTCTGGAGGGCCCTAGACCACTTCACTGATGAACCTCTCAACAAAGCATCTCCAGAGCTCTCCATCTCCTAGTTCTATGAGCCTAGTGCCCTTACAGAGGCAGAGCTCCCTCTATGTGCGCTGCTTCAGGGACTACCCCAGGCACCACCGCTGGCTCCCCCTATTTCAGCAGGGTGGTTAGCAGAAGCTGATGTGCCCCACAAATACATGGGTATATGACTGGGGGGATGGGGAGTGTGTGTGGCTGTTGTGCCACAAATCTATAGGAAATGTCTAGGAGAAAAGCACTTAATTTCTGTATGGTCATTGTCTTCTCTTAACCACTGAGTCCAGGGCTCCATTCTTCCCCAGATGAAACGGGGAGAGTCAATGGAAGACAGCAAAGGACTTGATTTTCAAAAGCACAGGAGTGATTTAGGCACATCTGACAATACAAGTTCATGGGGTTGTTTTGTGTAGCATCAGTGATCTCTGCACATTCCTGCTAATTAGTGAATCTTTTCCTACAGTTTTAAATCTCACCCTTGACATCTATTTGGTGTGGGAAATACTCTGCACTTTCATTCTGTGTGGGCCCCAGATTTAAAAGCCTGACAGATGCCCAGAGCCTGGGTTCCTGAAGAGCCGGTCATGCAGCAATCCTCCTCTGGGCACTCAGAAATGAGGGGCCAGTTTTGCCTGGTGAGCTGAGCACCCAGCAGCTCCCAGTGAGAGCCGTGGTTGCTGCCGTTCTCTGCTGATTCCTTTTTGCAGTCCCACTGTTTTAGCTGCTTGAATGAATGATGAACTTGTCTGAAAAATCTGGTCATCCTTGCTTGGTGCTAGGCAATTTTGAAAGCTGGGTTCTTTGAATTTAGAAACAAAACCAAAAGAAAATCCTCCTCCCCATCCCCAGTCCCAACTGATAGGAAATTAGGGTGGAGCAAAAGCAATTACCCCTGTAATGACTCTTGACAGCACTGACAGGATCGAACAATAAGCACTTCTCCCCCTCGCACCCCCCCAGCTGGAGATTGGCAGTGCCCTGGGTGAAACCTGGATCCACTATTGAGTAATCAAATAATGTGCTTGCATCTGAACATGTTATCCAGCTAATCCTATTTATATGTATTTTTAAAAGAGGCTTAAGAAAATTACCCATCTTTTTAATGCAGCAGTAAGGTTCTCTGCTCTGATAAGGAAACGTTTTGTAATACAATAAAGGCTCTAGGAAGCCTCTGGGTACACCAGACCAGCAGAGAACATGCGTGGAGAGAGGATGTGTGGGACATAAACAAGGGACCCCATCCTTTTATGGGAAGGAAATTCGATCATTTTCACATCCTGCCATTCCAAGAGCTTCATCTTCTTGAGTGCTCTTCTCCCCTTGTCTCCCCTCTTTCCGTCCCCCTTCCCCCACAGAGGGCTTCCTCTTGGATTATCTTTTGTTTTATCCCTGGATTATCTTTTGTTTGCTCAGAATGAGGGACAGGATAAGCTAAGTAGGGACCTCTGGAGTTCTGCTTTTGTATAAGCACCTCTGTGAAGGCGAACGGTTATGTTCCCTGTTTTAAATGTAAGGCATTGCCTTTCTCTTTTCTTTCCTCTGAAGAACAAACTAACCATCCTGGCCTCACAAACACACGCGCACACACATACACACAAAGCCCCAGGGTTTCTATGTCAGGACAGACAATATTTTTAGCAGACATCTAAAGAAATACAGTCAGTATTTTGAACTTCTCAGTCTCTTTCAGCCCTTTGTTAAGTATTCATTCTTCTCCCTCTACATATTATCCCTTATTACCTAGGTTTTTTCTTTGGCAGCCAACTCAAGTCACTGAAGTTGAGCGATATACTCCTGCAATCATCTAATGCATTTTCTGCTCTTCAGCTGAATCTGTAGATGAAGGAAAAATATTTATAAGGAGGATTCTTCTGAGGACTGTGCACTGTTGAACTCCATGCACGTACCATCTGTGTGTGGTGGTAGGAAACAGATACGTCTTTAGTCTTCCAGTCACTTGTTGCAAGCTCGTAGAGTGATGGTGCCTGTTCTTCTTTTGGCCCACTCTGCCATACCACTATTTTTTCCTTCTTTTCTCATTCGCAGATCTCTCTACTGCCATCTATTGCAGATGTCACCTCAAGCAAGCACTAAAGCACATGCCTAAATCTGTCCTTAGCTATTTAGGCAGATTTTTAATGTTAAAAACGCTCCTTCCTGAGCCCAGGTTCCCAGCTGGGGAACAGTTTCTCCATATTTGAGCTGCTACTCTTTATTGCACCCACCATTACTGTCAGAAGTTTTGGTCACTCACTCAAGACATCCTGGCTGCTATACTTTAAGGAGCATTTTGGAGCTACTTTAACAACAGTGACATAGCACAAAACGTATGTCTGCTGCTGTTCAGAGGTGGGGGCCGTACCTTGGCAATCAGAGTATGAAAGCGGTGATTCAAATAGCAAAGAAGAGGAATGTTGTGCATACAGCCTGGCTGCAATTCTCTTTCCAGGCTGTTTTCAGATGTGTTTGTGTCTGTGACCTCCTGGCAGACGTCAAAGGGGTGTTAATGTTCTCTGTGTACAGGTCAATTTTAAAACAAAAGAGATAAGAAGGCGTGATTCTCTTCTCCTGCTGTCCCAGCCCTATCCCAATACCATGCAGCCCACAGATCACATTGCTACTTATAGCTGGCAAACTACCACTGGTTTGAGTGGCACCATATGTACTGCAAATGGTGTGTGGTTTGGTGGCAGCAGGGGAGAAAGGAGAATCAGCTAAAGCGGTGAGGAAAGCAGTGTACAAGTCCCTGGTGCCTTCCAGACACCAGGGCTATGCTGGTTATTAGCATTCCCCAGGAATTATGCTCTTCAGAAACACAGGCTAAGGTTATGTTCTTCAGACAGTGCAAGCCCTCAGCACTCCAAGGGGAAGAGGATGACAGGGTAGTGGTGCTCGCTTGTTCTGCGTAAATATGTGTTTAGGAGATAGCAGCTTAGTGCCAGACTATTGGAGTATATATTCTTTTGTGTGTGTGTGTGTGCGCGCGCACGCATGTGGTTTCCTTTTTGACAGCAAGCTAAGAACACACTTAGCTGGAATGAACACATCCCACAGTGGAGAATCTACAGCTGTTAAGAAAGATGGCTGAGCAATATATTCTGTTCTCATCATAGTTACCTTCCCTTTTTCTCCTGCAGAGGCTTCAGTGCCGAGCGGTGCTGTGTTGCTAAGGAGATAGAGCAAAAAGAGAAAGTAAAGAATCATGTTTGGGAGGAGGGAATTTATGCATCACGCATCACTGTATGACTTTCAGAATTAGAGTATCTTACTCTGGCATAAACTGTCCTTTCTAGGAAGAGCTAGACTGGGAGAGGGATGACGGGGAGGACTGTGATGGACTCACCTACAATGTGCAGAGCTGGTCTGGAACTGGAAGAGGTGTCAAGCCAGAGGAGTGGAGCAAGGTCTTGTCTCATGGGCAGGACTAGAGACCAGCAAGCTGCTGTTTGTTTCTTAATTTGTGAATAAAGGAGTTTTCCTTGACAGTTTATCCTGTGGAGCTTTTTCCACTGTTGCCTCTAGTTCCAGAAGGAAAAAAAATGCGTCCACTATCAATAGCTTTTTTTGTCAGTGTGATTTAGCTGCAGAATTTTATAGGGACTGTTTTACTGTTGAAAATAAATGTCTGCATCCACCAGTCTTACCAAGAGATAGAACTAACCAAATTAGTCAGCAGAAGAATGTGAAGAATTAGTATTGTACCATTTTCTTAGCTATAAATTAGCAATTATGGTAGCATTTTCTTAGCTATAAAAATATTCTAGGGCTGAAAAATACACTAGATGCTAATACTGTGGTTATTGATGTGAAACAATGTATTGAATCCATATTTTTAACAGATCTTGCTGTGCTGTGACTCAGCATACTTTTTCCTGGGTTGCATCTCTAATAGAGACAATCGGAGAGGAAAAGCCGTGCTTGGGTGGTGGTCTTATGACTAGTCCTAGACTGAAGTGCCAGCTGGTGCATGTCTTTTTGGCAGCCACTCAAGCTGTTGTTTTGTTTTGGCAGCCCTTGTAGCCAGAGCATGCTGCTTTCTCAGTTTAGACTGACGAGAGAGATGTTGGTCCAAGGGTGTATTTTGGCACCCTAGGGCTAGAAAATTCTAGTTGTGCTGAGCCTGCTGTGTTGAAAGCCAAGCGTCCATTGTCAGATTCGCGTCTGTCTCACTGTGCTTCATGTAGGAGCTTGGAGGAATGCAGCCTCCATCCTATTTTGAAGTCTTTCTTCTTAATTTTTGCCACTCTGAAGGTATTAACCCCCTTGAAAGCTGCTACAAATCAGTAGAGAACAGCTGACTTGATCAGAGCTATGCTTATTCACAGAAGATGAGTATCTAGCTTTTCTTGCGAAAGTCGCCTTCTTATGAAATTTCTTTGCCTTAAAAATGCACCTCTCGATCGCTCACCTCTGCATGTAGATGCAGATAGATCGCTTATGCAGGAGAATACTGCCAGCGGGACAGAAAAGATCCCCTAACTATTTAAAATATCTTAATTTTTATAGTTCGTCTCTTTCTCAGCCTTTCTCTGCTTAGGGTGTTTGTCCTCTGGGAGTTTGCCTTTAGATTGAGTGTTCTTTTTTTTGTCTTTGGGTTTTGGCTTTTTTTACGAAGTAGTTCAATTCATTTCTTTCTGAAAAATATGAAATACTCAACTACTGCTTTTTTGGAAATACATTCATTGCCCATGTATGAGCTATCCAGATTCTCACAATAAGCCATTTGGATATTCTTCAGACCGGTATCGGTGGCTCTTTTATACTCTAAATCTGTGGGGCAGGCAAGTCAGTTCTGGAAGTAGCTTTTCATGGTGCCCTTGGAGCCTACAAAAACAGTTTACTCGAAAGCCACAGGTATGTGGGGCTTTGTGAGATATTTATAATAGATGGGTTTGCTGTTAGTAAAAATAAATAAGCCAGTGTCTTATGGCTTAGGATGGAAAGAAGGCAAGCCAAAATTTACAGGGTACTTGGAAACCTCCCGTTTTTTAGTGCTTGATTTGAAGTATCTAGTAGAAGTTTAATTTTTGAGGGTGTCTGAGTCCTGCTGCTCTGACAGTCAGGTTCCATTTTAGGGCTTTGGGGTAAGCAGACGGAGCCACTGCCCGCTTGTCCTGCGGTTTGCTTGCTGGTGCCATACATAACTTTAATGACACTGTGATGGCGGGTGTGAAATGGGTTGGTGCTTTCAATCCCATTTCTAATGGGTATGAAGTAAAAAAAAATATTCTTGCTTCCTGACAGTCTCGACAAAATGGGGTCTATATTGAATGACAGGGAAGAAAAGCTCTTGTCCTCCTGAGAACTTATTCCCCTGATCACTCTGACAATATCTTGGTGGTGTAAAGTGCCTGAGTTTGGGCTGCTGTTCCTGCTGCTGAGAGTGCCCTGCAGCATGTCTACTACAAGGCAACTGTTCTGGAATAGTAATTCCTGATTAACTCTTTGTGGGGTCGCTCTTCTCCTGGAGTGTGTTTTATTCTGAGTATCTTAACCCACTTCCCAAGTGGATTAAGTCATTTCAGAAGGCGGCAGTAATAAGCCTTTAGAGAGGGAGTTAATCAAGAATAGATGCTTCATTTCAAATTCATGCCCTACCTTATTCTCTGTTATCTGCATGTTTAGACCAGCCCTTAGACTCACCTAGTTCTCTAGGGTTGCAGCTCTAAGTCCGTCCTATCAGCATCCATCTACATGTTCAGAATGTCAAAATGTTATGTTTTCTTATGAGATGGAGAAAAATGGCTTTGTCATTAAAGAAGTTGAAAGCTGAAGTCCTGGCATTTTTTTCTGGTTTTACCACGCTTCTTGTGTGATTTACAATTTTCTTGCCTTTTCTGTCTCTCAGTTTTCACTCTTACAAAATAGGCATAATACCTTATCTTCTCTCAGCATCCTTCAGGGAGATAGCGTTCATCAACATCCACATATTACCACACAGATTCCCAGCAGAGAGAAAGGGAGAGATATGTAGCCTGACGGATTGTCAGCCTCCAAACTCTGAGCCAGCTTTCCTTCCAGTTTGGAGTTATAAATGAGAATTCAGCTTTCAAAACCAGCATCATACTTCGGAGCTTGTTGGAGGTACTGGGCACTTGAGAAAGCTGGTGGTTTTTTAAACAGGTGTTGCTGAGTACTTGAGCAAAACTGACTTGTTTTATTTCTTTTTTTTATATGTGCACACACATTTATACTAAATATTTGATTTTATACTATGGGTGCATAGATGAGCACTCTTCCCTGATGTTTGACTGCGTGAAACAAGGGGGAGGGAGAGGAACAGAGAAAGGAGAAGAGTAGTGTATTTAGCTGCCAAAGAGCCAGGATAGTTGGCCATCTGTAGACACAGAGGTCAATCACACAAGGTTTGGTTGTGAACCGTGGATAATCAAAGGTATGTCTCTAAACCTGGATATATATTTCCTCCTATACATAAGGAGGAAGGAGCAATAATCATGTCTTCCCAAATCCGATATCTATTTCATTCCCAATTGCTTTATTTTGCAGGTGTTTTTCCAGGTCTGATCACCTCGCCCTCCACATGAAGAGACACATCTAAATATCAGTCAGCTTGGCATAGATGTTGTCTGAGCTAAGTGTTGTGAGATGAAAGTGGAACTCAAGTTACAACGCGCTGCCTTGCAGGAGAAGAGAACTTGATCACGTGTAAACCTCTGTACAGAGACCACACGCTCACACTGTCATGCACCCAATTATACTTCAATACGTACGTCGGTTCTTTATGCCTTGCCCCAGCTGGATGGGAGAAGATGCAGGCGAGGAAATGGTATAGAGGTGAAGTCAATGAGAAGGAACAATTGCTTACAGTACTTCGTCCCTCTCGGATTTGTTTCCTGTTTTTGCCAGTGGAAATCAAAGAAAAAGGAGGAGGCTTCCCTGCAGGTGGACGGCAGTCGGAGGGGCTTATTTAACTTGCTTCTCAGTGCAACTCAATAGGATAATATGTTGTCTTGAAGTTGCATATTTGTAGCACTAACTTTCTTTTTAAATAGATGGGGGGAAACAATGACCTAGAAAACCAAATCCCAGTTTGGTAGCCAAAATTAACCTCTTGGTTCATTTGTTCTTTGTCTGAGAATTCCTAATGTTCAGTGCGTCAGACTTCTCACAGACACTTTGACCTGTCTTGATTTTGGTTCTTCTTCCTAGAACTGAGCTCTTCAGATCCTTTTAAGTCAATACCAGTGGCCTTAATGGCAGTAGACTGTGGAGTGACACTTGTGACACAGATATCCTCTTTTTGGCCTGAGTTTATGTAGACTTCACGGAGGACTATATTTTTGTTGGTTGTTTTTATTTTAATTTTTGTTTTGGCTATTGCACAACATATGCACTAGGGACTCTGGAAGCTGCTGCCATGATGGCTAAGTGGCCAAGGGATAGACCCCTGAGAAACAGCACCTAATATCTCTGTAGGCCTCACCGTATTGCCATAGCTAGGACTTCTTGTTTATTTGTTGAACAAAAAACTTTAAAAGTTTACTTGGAAGCTTAAATATTTTTTTCTCTTTTCTCCACGAACAAGTGATCTTCAGAACTCCTTGTCTTCACCTGGATATCGGTCTGGGACTGGCCACACAGGCATGACTACAAGATTCCTTCCACATCATGTGAGCACGTTAGCCACAACCCACAGTGACTTAGTGATGAATTATGTTGCTTTTTCTTGCTGTTCTTCTATTAACCAATTTAAAACATTAGACTTTTGTTTGTGTAAAGAGCACTTGCAGACATTTTAATTTAAAGCCAATGTTTGTTGAGCATCTTTCACACAAAAAAAAAAACAAGCCAAAAATCCTACTCCAGTCTCTGAGTGGGAGATCAAGAACCTCTTCCAAGTACAATGGCTTCATTCAGCATTAGCCTTTTAAAGAAATTATCAAAGTCCTCCTTTTCCATTCATCAAGTTGATGCTGTAGCCCACTCCTGTACGAAAAAATGTAACAGTGTGAACGGTGAAGGAAGGGTTGGATTTTACATACAGCAGTGAGGCTTTTCCAAATGATTGGTCTAAAATATTACTAACCTAGAGGTCCATTTTGGCGTACTGTGTGAAACGTCAAGGAGAAGTGGAGATCTCATGCCCACCCTTCAGTCCTTTTGATAATTGGATTTCGTTGGCTCAAAGTGGATTAAAGTCTTCATTAGAAAATAGAAAAGAAAAACAAAAAAATGTCTCTTATCATAACTTGCATTTGAAACTATTTGGCGGTGGCCCTGACTCCAAAGACTGCATTTAGGACCATAAGAATGGCCTATGCAAGCAGGCAGGGGGTCATTAGTTTGTATATTTTGTATATTCTGGGACCATCCCTACAAGATGTGTCTAGAAATGAAACAAAATGGCGTGTGGTCCACAAATGGTTGCTGCTCTTTTATACTGTTAGCCAACTGCCCTTCTTTGACTGTTTTGACTCATTGACTGTTAAGTATTTCCCTTAGTTTATGTTTCAAGAGGTAAAACTGTACTCTTAGGGGAAAAAAGAACAAACAAGAAACTCAATAGATATTTAAGAGCCGTCACCGGGATCCTTGGCACTTGAATTCTCAGCCTTTTGCAACCTTTGGTTCCAGTGAGAGAGTGAATTTACTCAAAAGATGCTGGTTTTCCTCACAGTTTTCACAAAACACTGTGACTGTCAACCGAACACTTTGGGGACAGGGGGGAAATACGATGTCTGGCCCATATGGCATGAAATATGGACCAAAATCCAACTGTCTTTTAGGGACAATGATGTAACATTCGTGGTAAAAGCATGAGAGAGAGCAAGAGAGAGAGCGGAAGAAAGAAAAGAAAGAAAGAGAGAAGAGAGAGAGAAGGAAAATTGAGTTTATTCCAAAGATTTAAAACTAACCGTACTCTATATGTGTATATATATATGAATATATATATATATGTATACATTTAAAAATTGCGGAGCACTGCTTGCTGACAATCTCGTATTTCTCTACTTCTGTATTTGCGTACTTTTTATGGCCATTCCACCCAGCTGTTCCACTGGGACTGAGGGCCCTAGAATCCAATTTGTGTTGGAATATATAGAGCATCCTGCCAGATGTCTAATGGGAACTGAAACCTCAGCTGTGTGAAACTGTAGAGCATCCAGTCAGTGCATTAGGTTAAAAAAAGGAAAAGAGAATCCTAGAATTTCCTTATTGTAGTGTCCTAAAGTGTGTGCTCTCAAACCCACCACTATGATATTCATTGGCTGTGAACCTACATAAATATCCTCCTTTGACCTCTGAACACACCTGCCTTTAGACATGCTATCAGTAGTCTGCAAACCTTAATCATTGACAGTTTACGTACCAGATTCTAGTTAAAATGGAAAAAATCAAGCAAGACTCTTTATTTACTTCCAGTTGTCATTTATGGTTTTGTTGACATCTTATTTAAATTTGGCAGAACAAGGGCCCCATGGAAAAAACCCATGCTGAAATGTCTGATTATTTTGTTCTAGAGGCAGGCCTACAATCTAAATCATGGATCCAAATAGCCTAAAAAACATAGAGAAAAGGGGGATAAGAGACAGCCAGATTCCATGTTTCTCAGGCTCTCTCTGTAGCGAGTCCTGAACTCTGAAGTAAAATTTTGGGCTTTGGGACCATCTCTTCTGTTTGTAAAGGGAGATATTTTTCACCTGTATACATGGTGTATTCAGTCAAGCTCTGGACTTCAGTTTTTGGGTGCTCATATGCAAGTGTCTTAGTCATTACTACAATTGTGAACCATAGCTCGTATTTTGTGGAAGTCTCCATTTTGGAAAGGAATAATTAGCGACACATTCCAGGATACGTTTTTTACGATGACAAGTTTCGTTTCTTTGCAGATATTTTAAGCTGTACACTTCCAACTTGTGTAATCTGTTATAGCTAGATCCTTTTTAGGCCCGTGTCTCCTTGCTAAAGTTGTACAGTTGTCCTCTATTTGTAAACCATGAGTAGAAACAGACTAATGAGGAAAGGCTAATACTCTCTGTAAGGCTTCTTGGAAGCAAACGCATAGATAGATGATTTGGTAACAGTTGAGGACCAAGTTATCCAGCTGCAGAAAGGAGACACTTAATCTCGTTTCCTTCATGCTAGATTTATGTCTACTTGCAAAAGAGAAGCCATTATAAGAAAGGCAGATTGTGGTTTCCAAGGCCATGGAACAGTAGGATGAGAACAAACTGAGACAAAAGTCTCAAAAAATAGTGTACATAGAGGAAGCAACTAAAGCAAATGTGAGTTTTTGTGAATAGCTAAAGGTCCCTTCCAACCTGAACCATTTTGTGATTCTGTGAATATTTTGGAGCAGAGCAGTCAATCATAGAATCATGCAGGTGGGAAGGGGCCTCCAGAGGCCGTCTTGGTCAACCTCCAACTAGAGCTGGTTGCTCAGGGCCATATCCAGCTGAGTTTTAAATATCCCCAAGGATGGAAATTCTACAGCCTCTGTGCAAGCTGGTCCAATATTTGACCACCTTTATGGTAAAAAAAAAAGAAAAAAAAAATTAAAAAATCCATGTGTCGAGTAGGAATTTTCCATGTTCCAACTTGTTTTCTTTGCCTCTTCCACTGTGCATCTCCAAGAAGAGTCTGGCTTCTCTGTACCCTCTCTTAGGTATTTGTAGACAGCAATAAGATCTACCCTTACCCTTCTCTTCCTAATGTTGAACCATGTCTCTCAGCCTCTCTTCATCCATCATGTGTTCCAGAACTTGACCTCCATGGTGGCTCTCTGCTAGACTCGCTCCAATATGTCAATAATGTTCTTGTAATGGAGAGACCAAAACCAGAGAGAATATTCTAAATCAAGACGCACCTCATATGTGATAATGTGGATATAGTTTATTTATTCTGGGTTTTTCCATTATCTAATTGAGACAAGCTATACTCTATGTTGAGATTCTATTTTGAAAACTGACTTACGAAAAATCATTTAGGAAGCACCAGTATAAGGATTTTTCTAATCAGATTTGCTGAATCCATGTATTAAAATATGCTTATAGAAGTATGCTTTCTATACTGCCAGCTCAAGGCCTGGCAAGCAAAATTCTGTTTTTCCAACATAATCCTTGCTAGTTTACCTTAAACTAAAAAAATGTATTGTTTCACTCATACTACATCAAATATGATACTGTATTTTAGTCACTTTTTAGACAAAACCAACACTTTTTTCTGTTTGTTTTTCCCCTTAGCAGATAAAGAGCAACCTAAAACATCACATGGATTTTATAAAGATTGGTCTAACAGAAAAGGGGATTCTAGAGTATTTTTCATTTTCCTGGAGTTGTTCTTTTTCAATAGCCAGGACTCAGTCTAGAAAACTATATTACCTGGATAAACTGGCAAATGAAGAAAAGAAAGGACTGAAATCCTAGATTCTTTCAATGTCTTGGACAGTCCGATCTAACTAAACTGGTTTTTAAACAGAGGGTTGAATTAGGTGACCTCCAGAGATACCTTCCAACATTAATTTTCCTGTGTTTCTATGACTGATTTATTTCAAAGCTCTCACTGATTAAGTGTGTATGGCTTCTAGTTCTTCCCAGCCTTGTGCTGGCAGAACAGACTGTTCGACAGGTCTGTAGGGTTTCGCTCAAACTCTGATAGTTTCATCTTTATTAAACTTTTAGTGCTTCTTCATGAGGGAGACTTAGAGAGGAGGAAATCTAAAAAAACCACAAAACCTTTAGCAAGCCAGTTTGAAGCAATATCATACCATGAAATGTGTCACAGCTGCAGGGACCAACCAAATATTATAGAAACAAGTTTGCTAGCCTGGAAGACCCATATGATGTCTCAAAAATGGTTTCCAGGACATGAAATCTAAGCCAACATATATTTCTACAAAGGTAAACATTAAATTTTTCTTTTTTTTTTTCTTTTTTTCATTCATTCTTGTTTTCCTCATACTTTTTGGAAATGGATTTACTGTTTTTTTAGGCTAGCACTTTTTCACTTAATATGTGGAAAGCACTAACCAAACACAGATGGGGAAGAAGAACCTGAATGCAAGAGCCCCCAGGTCCTTGCTTTTGGAACTGTTTTAACTTCAGGAGTAAAAACATAACTAATCACTAGGGTGTGTGGCTAAAATGGAGTTGATCAATATGATAGTTGTAGTGATTGAGTGCAACTTACATGTGACCTTTCTGATATTTACCGAATCAGGCAGTCTCCCTCATTTTTACTTGGCCCTAGAAAATTTGGGCTTTTTAGCTGTCTGCAACACAAAGGTCGCTCCTCCTATTTTACATAGTTTGTTTATCTGTGTACAAAAGAGGTCATAATTGGTGCTTTTGACAAAACCGATGAAAATCCAACTTATTAAGTGTTTCCTTTTCTCCGCCTGTTCCCTTAATGTGTGTCAAAATCTTTACATTTAAAAAAAAAATACAAAGAGGAAAATTTTGTAAATAATTTCATGTTACTAGGCCAGCACCCAGTGGATCAAGGGCTTTTATTCTTGATTTCATTCAGGACTTGGCACCTCCTGGCATTCCATGCAGTAAGACTGTTTTTAAGCTTTCATATCTGGGTGACGCCTCTAACCTAACACTCTTTTAAAGTACTTTTTGCTGATTCCAGATAGAATTGCACTTGCAAACATCCCCACATACCAAGAACAACAAAAAAATGCTTGACAATAGCTCTATTTAACTCTGTCTTGAAAACTGAAAATTATTTCCTCCCAAGATATTACAACTACTTATTGGCAAGTCTTGCCTGTCTTTTATTAGCATTAAATCTATGCCTTCTTGAATGATCATTTCCAGATCAAGCTTGGATATTCTTCTTCCTTTTGTCACATTTGTATCTCTTTTTATTAATAGTTTAGGGATGACTACTGCAGTCTTTCTCCTCCACAGCTCTACGCTGGCTTCAGTGGCAAGATTTAGCATTGTAAGAACTGTAAGATCTGGCCGACCAGGTACTAAGCTCTGTCTTGTAAAGCTGAGACTTTCCTCCTCCCTTAGAGGAAGAAGTCCAAGACATACTTGTGCTATATAAGTTACATAAATAATGATATAGTTGTATATATAGATTATATACATAAAAATGTGGAGATGGAGGGGCAGGCTGCCTTTAGCACTTGAAAAATGGATTTCCCTACCTGAAAACTTTCAAATGCAGGTGTCATTTTTCAAACAGGGTTTTATAGTTTTCCTTAATGCTTGTTAATGGCATTTTTGCTGTAATAATTAAAGTTGGAACTCTTCGCAATTTTCAAAACGAAAGCTTTGATGATTTTTTTTAAGTGCTTTGGTCCTAACTTCTATATACTGCCAGAAAACAGGTTCTCCACCCTGTCTCTGTGTGGATGTGGATGTACAACAGTATCCTGTATATACCTACACAGAAGAGGAATCTGAGCTACTGACTTACAGTTTGTAGTAGCCAACTGTGCCTATTGCTTTGATTTAGGGAGGGCACTTGCTGTTGCCATTGCATTTTAGGAATCACGTCAGCTTCTGTAGGAAAGTTTTCAACAACGCTGGGGAATATATGTTGCTGTGTACTGTGAATGAGTAGGCTGCAAACTTGGGGATTGGGAGGGGAGGTGGGAAGGGAGGGGGACGAGGGCTTAGCATGTACACACTAAAAGTGAACTGGAATGGACAGAAAGGTGACATTTTTAGCCTTTATTGTTGGGCTCTCGGGGAAATGAAAAGCTAATACGCAGCCCCTGGAAGGCCTGATGGCTGAAGGGCTGATCTTTACTTTATATTTTGCAACATACATTTTACCCGTCACTCTGTATTTTAAACCCCAGGCCTGTCAGATTCTGGAAGTAGATCAAAACACTGGTTTAAACACTACTTTGTTACCAAGGCCATGTCTCTACCAGGGAAGTTGCCCTACCTTAAAATATCGATCTAGTTAAAATCACTTTGTAGCTGCACCTATTACTTGATTGCCTGGATGGAGTTTGCATTGGCATCCTATGCAGTTAAGCTAAAGTGTAAGACACTTCAGCCTAAGATACCTCTACAGGAAGGTTCTTGCACCAACTTAAGTACCTGGTTTTGAAATCACTGCGTATAAACCATGACAGCTTTTCTCTTAGAAACAAGGCCTTAGTTTAGCGTGTCTACTCATCTAGTTGAAAAAATAATAATGCAGGCTGAGTTGTTTTTTTTTTCTTGATTTGCAAAATGGTCTGTTTTCTTTCTTGTCCTTTGAAACCTTTCTTGCTCTCTACTACACATTAGATTTTTGTTTGGGGGATTTTTTTTAGCAACAACAACAAAAAGTATGAATGCTCCCTATTTAAGAAAAAAAAAAAAAACAACAACAAACAACATTGCTTGAAGGACTTTCATTTTGCACTATAATTTTTCTTTTACCAGATGTGTCTGACAAGTGCATTTTGGAGATGCCCTCGGTCACATTCTCTCAGGCCTACTCTGGTATTTCTAATATATCACAGAAGTACCCAGTCTTGTAGCCCTCAGTTCTGCCTTTTTTTGACATTTTATTTTTTTTAAGCTTTTTATATATATATATATATATAAATATATTACTTTGTCAGTTTTTTTGCTGTACAAAAAGTCTTAAGATTTAAAAATATTATTTGTATTATATGATGGTGGTATGTTAATGTTACAAAATTATTAATGAAGAAAAAATTTATTTTTGTTACTGGTCTGTTTCATAATTCTTTTTTAAATTGGTATATTGTAAGATATCTATGCAAAAATGTTATGTGACGCATTTTTATTTAAGAATGTAATATGTGTAATAAACAGTAGAATGTGTTTGGCCCAACAGTGTTTAGTGTGCCTTGTATATTATTTCTTCATGAAAGCTTTTGTGAACAGTGAAATGGCTTTTGAATATCAGTTAACACTATGGTTCTGTAAACAGTTATTGACATAAAATATGTAACTTCCAAGTATGCTTTAGCTTATCAGAATCACATTTTTGGATTTAAATAATTTCTTTTCTTTTTTTTTAATGTATTTTATAACAGTTCAACTGTTGCTTATATTCATGCTGTATCACATGTTGCTTTTGGAAAAGATGCTCAAGAAGGAAATTCTTATTCTTAAAAGCTGACCAGATTGCCATCTGGCTTGTAATACTCCTTCTGTTGGAGTCAGTGACTTCTGTTATTTGACATTTTACACTGGTTGAAGATTTCAGCCAGTATTATTTTTGTAAAAGACACAGAGAACACTTGCATTGCATTTTCCATGCCTAGCTTTAAAACATTTCAGTCAGTGGTCAAAATAGGACTAGACTTTGAGGCTCCTGAGCACTAGTGCAATGCTCTAGTCCGTGCATCAGGCTGTCTTGCAGGAGTGCAGTATTTTCTCTTTCCCCTGCCTCAGTCATCATTTAGTCTCCCTCTTTAATGTCTGCAAATTTGCAAGCACAATTGAATCTACCTGGATGTTCAAGTACTAAAAATGTATTTAGGCAGTAAAAACAGTCATTCTGAGCACAATTACTTTGCTGTGTCGTGGCATAAAATGAAATTACTTTTTCAAGTCAGGCCGGTATCCCTTTAGGTTTTTGCTGTCTTGTGCTCACACACTGCAGCAACCTCAGTGGGCACTGCATATGAACATCCCGTAGGGCTCATCTGATGCAAAGTTGCATTTATTTCTGGGACAACACCCCTGTTGGGAGACCTGCTAGGACTGTTTATGTCAGACAGACAGAAGGTAGGATTCCCCTCCTGACATCTGCGTCTAGAAGCCAGATGACCATTCTAACCTACTCATTTATACTCCCTCTGTAGCTAATGAAGAGAGACATATCCAGAAGTGACTCACTCCAGGGGATGAGTTGAATGCAAAAGGAGCTGAGGTGATGTCAAGCATTTCTGGAAAACCACATGGTAAGTTGGAAGACAAAAGTTCCAGTGATGCCCATGGCTGTTCTGGTCTCTCAGGTTGTACCGGATGTTTGATGATGGACATAATTTGTAGTGTTTGGGTGTGTGTTAATGAACAGCTCTTGAGCACTGGAAAAGGGCTCAGCAGAGGTCAAAATTTTGGGTTTGTGTTCCAAATGGTCAAAACTGCACAGTGCTCTGGTTGCTTCATTGTGGCAGTGTTACCTTTGTGTCACTCTTACAAAGCTACCGTGGTCTGGGCCGGACTGGCTACTGAAACGAAGTGGTAAGTGAGGCAGTCAGTCAGTCATCCAAGTTTTTGGCATCCTACCATGAAAATACAAGTCTTAAAAAAATGGTCTCTTTGCTATAGATTAAAGTATTTGTGTGATATAGGTATGAACGGAGTTATGTATGACACAGAATTCTTTCTGCAAATAGAATTTTGACTTGTAAAGACAAGGTCCAGGTTCTTCACTTTCTCTGTTCCTTGAAAACCTCTGGAAGCTGTTATATGTCTATTTGTCTAGACAAAGATATGTCTAGTGTAAATTAGTATTCTGCTCTCCACCTGTGAGAGGGACTTCCAGAGAGCTCTGCAACAACCTTTCTGAAGGAAACCTTGGGGTGGCACAGCTGGGTTTTTGGCCGGTGTTCAACTGGAATTGATTGGAGGGAGGATTATCAATTACACATAAACATACAACCAGTTTGTTTTCCAGGAACTTTCAGAAAATACAAAGCTATCATACGCTTCCTCTTAGAAGCAGGTAGGTTATTGGTCTGCAGGAATGGCTGTCAGACGCTTCCCCGGGCTGGAGGCCAGGGAAAAGAGATACTGTGAAAGAACTCCTTCCCTCTGAAATTGTTCAGGTGGGACAAAGTCATGCACCTTGGCCGACTCCCATTGCCGGGATGTGGAGTTCTCTTAAGGAAAGAAAAGACAAATTTATTCACTTCTAGGGTTAGACTGAGTATCACCATCCTGTTAAGCTCATCTGATGCAAACTTATCACGTGCAAACTTTGCATGACTTTTCAGACATAGCTCCTCTCTTTCAAATGCGTCTCAGCTGAAGTGGAGAAGGGCTGAGGAGCCCTTACCCCTTTCTCAGGCTGCAGGAGGCTGAGCGAGCTCAGCCCTGTCTGGGCATGACTCTGCAGCGTACGGCTGGCTGGTGGGCAGCTGACTCCAACGGAGGAGGTTGCCAGAGGCAGAGACCCCATTCCTAAGAAATTAATTAGGTGCTGCGCCCGGGCCCCAGCACAGCAGAGCCTTAGCTAGGGGAGAGGGGGTGAAATGGAGGCCAGTCTGCTGCCTCTCGGAGGGGCAGGGGCCTCCAACCACCACACTGAGGCACAGGGCCCCTCAAAATGGCGCCTCTCCCTCCTCAGGTCTCCCAGCAGCAGCCGGCCTATTCCCTTAGGCACCTTTTGGAATAGACGGCAAGCGCCAGCCCTGCTCAGTGTCTGAGCAACTGGAAATGGTGGCAGCGACAGCAGGAGCTTTAAGGTTGAAGGGAAGCACAGGAGGAAATGTTCTCCTCCCATCAGGTGGGTCATTTCCCGGCACATGGAAGCCATGCTGCCCTCTCCCTGTACAGCAATTCTGTCACCTTTCTGTCCCTTACACATACTTCACTGTTTCGGAGTCAGGCCAGGCTTTCTGCTTAGCCTTGAGGGTTTTCTTTACACAGTGCTGGTAACCAAAGAATTATAAAACGCTGCCATGTTCTTCATGGTGGGGATTGCAATTAATCCCTTGTCTGCTTTTCTCTCAGCATTTTTGATGCTGTATGCCTGCCCTCCTGAGCTGTGGCTCCGATAAAAACGAGCTACCTGGGCATCCACGGGTCACATTTTCATTAGTAAACTCAACAGGGCCATAGCCCAGTTGTCCATCCTGTTAAATTGCTGGTGTGGCCCCATCAGACAGCCCCTGCAACACCACCTGGGTATGGCTGAGGACTAGCAGGTGCCCAAAGGCAGCCCAGACATGGGCACTGTTTCGGGAGATCGTGTGGGGAAAGGTAAGAGATTTCAGTGGTGTGAGACGTAAGCCATGCCGAGCCAGTCAGCCTCAGGGCCAGAGCAGGTCCTGGGAGGGTTTACTTGTCTGTATGAGTGCCGACAGCACTCCCACACAGCGCCATTTTCTTCAGCAGCTGCTGTTGGGCTCTTGCAATGACCACAGCTGTCTGTGAGGAGGGCACGACGGGCTCATGGGAGCTGTGTCACTGTGATCAGGTGTTGCCTAAAATGAACTTATTTGTGGGGTGAGAAGGTAGCTGTGCTGCTCTCTAAGCACAGCCCCTGGCAGCCATGCCACTCGGGCTCAGTGCCTCAGATGTCCGCCACGGCACAGAAGCTTCAAGATGGCGGCTGTGCCAGCAGTAGCTGGGATGGCCGCCAGGCTGAGCAGGCCTCCTCCTTCCCCTGCCGCTGCATGTGCTTGGTGGTACCGGGCAGCAGGAGGTAAGCGCATGCTCCAGAAGGAAGCTGGCTCACCACAGTGGGCAGGCAAAAAAAACCATCCACAGGCTGAGGAATTTTGTTCAGCCCCTGAACAAAAGACCAGCCCCTGGGTAGTTGCTGCCTGACAAATTTAAGGAGGGCAGTTTTCCCTTTGATGTTAGTGTGAATTATGTTGTACACACACCAAGGGAAGAATGTGCCCCTGATTAATCGGAAATCACCGGCAGTGAGTCACTGTGTCAGAAGGGTTTTTTGGACACTAGTCCCTCACTCTTCAGAGGGGCCCCACTCCCACACAGGGAAGGTCTTGATTGGAAGCTGCTTGAGCAGATGGAAAATAGTCAACAGCTCTGAGAAAATTGCCTATATGTTTGTGTCAATTCAAAAGAGAAATGTACGCTCAAATTTAAATGCCTGCTTGATTTACTTTATTTTACAGAAGAGAAAAGGATGAAGAGGACACTGAAGACAAACCATGCAAAGAAAATCTTAACTCATTTGGTTTTAAATAGAGCAAAATATTAGTGGAGTTGTATGGCAAGGAACTGTACCAGGATTTGGAAGTGCCAGATTGTACCTATGCCACAGCAGACATTTTAGGTAAATTTAACTAAATGTCATCATCTTGGCTCAGTTTTAGTGATGTGCACCCCTTTTTCCTCTGTATGCTCCTATGTAGCACAAGTATAGTATGCCCATGGAATTCACTTGCTCCATGGCTCTGGCAGACACACCGCAAGGTGTTAATGTCTGCGTAAGACATTTTGCCTGGGTGATTCTGTTGTGAAAGGCTAATGCTGGTTTCCTCTTTCCATAAGCAGAGTAGATATGGTCCACTTAATAGAAGTTCAAACATTAGCAATAGGCAGTGGGGAGAAGGTTTTTACTGACAGTAGCCAAGCCCAAGGAGGATGGTTTGAACTATCATTTGTTATTACTGAATTCTGTGCTAAATCCAGATTCGAGGAATTTACAGCCTAGTCTGCTGTAAATAGAGTTGACTTTGACACCAAGTTGTGAAAGGCATCTCTCCTTGATGAAAACCAAACAGTAGCCACAATGCCCTTTGTTATAAGTACAGCAACCAGTTTTCTCTAAGGCAGGGAGTGACTTCATTACTCTGTGTGTTGACTTTTCTGAAAAGAATTTGTAAATATTTTCAGAAAAATCCATGATTCCAATAGAAGGATATGACCCTTAGACAGCTCTGTCATTTTTATTTGTCTGATTATGGTGCCAATTATCTTACGGTGTAATGGGCCTGTAAACAAGAGTCTGATGCCAAAAGCAGCCTCTGCTCATGATGGTTTTGGTTTTGCTTTGTTTGGGGAAAAATTATGGCTGGTGAAAATACTTGGTAAATGAAGGAGGTTTATGATTCTGCTTCACATGCCATGTGCCTCACACCTGACCCAGAAGAACTATTTGAAGTGGAAGACTAAAACAGTCTCTGCACCTCTTAAATTGAAGGCTTATTGATTCTAACTGCCTTTAGCTGTGCCAACCATTGCCAGCTGTGGAGGTGGATACACATCTGTTAAGAACCAGACTAACATCTATTTTGTGTGCTGGCAACTGTCAGAGTGAACAGGTTATCACCATCAGCAAGATTACTGCTTTATGTATTGTCCTCCAAACATCAGTATGTATTTATACATGTGTACACACATATGTATTTAGGGATATTCATGTCCTTATGTTCCCTCCTGACCTTCCTGGTGATACTATAACACAATCCTTTAAGAACATTCTCCTACCCCCACCCCTATACTTAACCGGTGTGAGAGGAGGAGAGGAACAAAGCTCTTCTGAGTGTAATACTAGTATGGTGTTAAGTAGCCTTGTCTGACAAACCAGAATCTCCTGTGACACTGTAAACCTGTCACTTCAGTCCAAATTCACAGGTAGTATTCAATGCCTAAATATCTTTATGGGTATTGGGAGGCTGTGGCTTCCCAACAACTCCTTAAACCAGGAATGATAGCATTCCTCTACCAGACAGGAGTACCTGTATTAATGAGATTATCAGATTCCAAAGATACAGAGGTCCCAGACTGACTTCCCTGGAATCACCTGTCTGCTAATCTGTTTATAACACCATGTTGTTCCTGGTTAATATCACCTTCAATCAAGTTATATCCTGTTAAACACCAGCCTCTCCTTAGTTGACTGCCAAACCATGAAGTGATAGCTTCAGTGGCAACACCGTGATATTACATACAGTAGGTGAAAGTACTGCATTACCATGGTTCTCCTCCTTCCCTGCCTTCTGTTCTCTATTGTATTCTTTATTCTATTTGTGTGATGCAGCACACAATGGCTGTGTGTATTCTGGGAATGGCCAAGCACGCGCTTGTGAACTGCGTGAGTTCTCCATCTCAGTAGGACTTGTTTCTTTTCACACAAAGATGTGTAAATTTAAGGGACCATATGTATTTGAGCCTTGGTTGGGTCCATACAGATGTATGCTGTGTGATACCGATCCCTATTCTATGATGCCAGTGCACCTTTGCGCTTTCATGTGGAAACTGGAAGCAACGCTAAGAATTCCTTGTCAAGGGTGACTGTGAGGATCAAATGTTTTTTTGGGGGGGGAGTAACTGCTAAGAACATTACTTGTTTGGTAGTAAGCAGGGTTTTTTTCTGTATCCCTGAATCTCTATTGCCATCAAAGACAAAAATGTACCATGGTTCTGTAAGAAATTCTGAGACCAGTGCTAACACACTGTGACCCACTTAGGAAAAAGAAGATACATATGGAAGAGGTCGTGTGCTATATATTCTTGGCAGTGCTTGAGAGCATCAGTGCATACTCCAGTGTCTTCCTTTCTTGGACAATTGTAGGGTGCGGGCATTAAAAGTTCATGGTCCATAGATATATAGGGGAGGAAAAAGGAAATTAGGGTATTTAGGTAGCAGTTATTCAGTCTGATGTTTTTTGAAAGAGAGATTATCTCCGAGGAGAGGGAGACGTTAATTTCCAATGTGTCTGAGCAGATAGATTTTTATGGATCACTCTTCAGGGCTGAATACAGAAAAAAATTCCTTTTTCTGCAAAGTTAACCCTTGCCTGGTGTCTGAGCTAAAGACCATTAAAGCTACTGGTCAGGTTTGCAACTTAAATAGAGTTCAGACCACAATCTTAATTCTCAGTCCTGAGTATGGAGATTTTTTGTTTCATGCCAAAATTTTTTAATTTTCTTATGCAGTAAAATAGATATTTTTTTAAAAACACCAACAAAAGTGCTAAAAGACAGCCAATCTAGTTATAATATTTCTGTCGGCACCGGTTCTTTTGGCCCCAGAAGGAGCAGGCTCCTGCCATGGTTCTGCTCTTCCACATAGCTCTGATTTTAATAAGAGCAGGAGGAGGCATATAGAAAGTGTAACATTTTCAGCAGGGGACCAGTCCGTGCCTCAGCATTAATAATGTAGCAAATTAACAGTCTTCCCTAAGAACTGCTCCTTTGTATGACGACAGCCCAGTGTGCCATATTTCCTACAAACCCATAGTTTATGACTAATACGCTGGTCAGATGTTACATGTACATTCATGTCAAAGATTACCAAATGGCAGTAACAATGGAGATATTTCCCAAGCTTTACACAGACTTTTTCCTTCCATTCCTCTTTTTTTTTTAAAAAAAAAAAGTTAATTATCAGTCCACCTCGAGCTTTCCTTTTTTCTCATCTAACCGCCCCCAGTGTGTCCCCACCCATCAAGCTGTGTGAAATCTTTCCAGAAAGACCTAAAAACATGTGATATCCTCTTGGATTCATGTTTCATGTGGAATCTCAAGCTGAGAGAGGCCTCAGGATAGAGCACTAACTGACAGGGGGATGGCAAGGCAGTCGGGATTGTGTAGGCGTGCAGAACTGAGGAACCAGGGCTGCTCAATATGTTTTTAATGAAACTAATAAATACAGACAGTGAATGAATAGAGCTGATTGACACAGGGAGTTCCTAGTTCCCCCCTCCCATCTGCAGCCTTTTCAGTAGCAGAACAGAATAAAGAAATTTAAAAGGAAACTGGGACATGTATTTTCAAAGAAATGCTATACAAAATTGAAAGCAAAATGCTGGATGAAAGAAAAATTGTTCTTTTTCTACAAAAAATCTAACAAGGTTTTCCCATGTTCTTTCCACAGAAAAGAATCAAACCCTCTCTCACAGTTTCCAATGAGCCAATGGAAAGATCAGTAATGGAACAGCTGAAAAAAATTCAAAGTAGAAATTGTTTTTCATTATCATTCTCGTGACAGGGAAAAAATTGCTAGGAAAAATCAGCTGCCCCACTGCTTTAAAAAAGAAAAGAAAAGAAAAAAATAGAAGTGAGCTTTCAAATGTCTTGATGATAAAGGGGAAGCATTTCCAAGGGAAAATGCAGCCCTGATCTAATTATGGAAAGGGGTTTGCAGCCCCACAGCTCTGACCCCATCGCACCATATAGCATCAGGCAGTGCATTGTCTGCACTGGGTAGGATGTAGGTAGTCAAGTCTTTGGGTGAAAGAGTGCCTGCATTTCCGCATACCTTATTTTTCCCTATTAACATGCTGACTGTGTATTCAGTTCTAAAAGATGGGAACACGGATGACCTTGAGGATAACTAAATTGAAATCACAATGGTATATTCTGAAATAGGGAACTAGGCAGAGGAGTTGTTTAAAAATAGGTAGATGGCCAAAAATAAATGCTATCAATGTCTATATACCACAAGCTTAAAAATAATATCAGGTGAAAGCAGAGTGTATGACAGTGGAAGGAGAATTTGACGTAATGGGAATTTCTGAAGAATGAGGGAGTGTCAAAAATCAATGGGTTATTGTAATACTTACTATAATCTCTAGAGCAAGGACACATTAGGTCACAGAGCGAGGGGGAGGAAGGGACTCTGCAGCTGCAAGAGACCATTGGGTCTATATAGATGAGATTTTAGTAGGGGAAGAAAACCAGATAGTAAAATATTCATCTATTAATGGTTGACAAGAAGAAACTCTATATTGGAAGTAAATAAAACGGACTACAGTATAACTCTGAGGAACTTCCTCTGGGTAAGAATCATACCAAAGAGTAGCTTGCCAATATTAAAATTTGGGAAGGAGGAGTTTTCTTATAAAAAATACAAAATCAAATAGAGAAGCTAGTGAATAAGCCATAGAACTGTGAGTAAGGATGGTCAGAGCCTTAGGCTGAGCAAGGAGGTTTTTTCTGAGTAACTCACAATTATTTCAAACTACATACAGTAGATTTTAAGGACTAGATTATGTAATGCCTGCTTCTCTACCTCCCTACCTCACACCCTAACATTACACTGAAATATTTTCCAAGATATTCTTCCTTCTGCTGTTCCCCTTTATAGCTCCCTCCCACAAAACTGTTATAGCAATAGTCCAGCTGTTTTCTTGCTGCTGTGAATATATGCAGAAGACTCCTACACTATTGTACGGATGATAGGCCAGAATGCCGCAAAGCATCCCTGAGCTGCTTAACCTTGTACCTTGCACATGCTGAAATCAAGGAATCTGCCATGGGAGGGAGGGGGTGGGCTACTCCACAGAGGTTTAGGTCAAACATGTGCACAAGTCTTTGTACGGACAGAGCCTCCAAATTTCATGCAAAAGTGAAAAAAAAACCAAAAAACCCACCACAACAAAATCCCAAACCTGTAAATTCATAGTTACAACAAAGATTGTTTGTATTTGAAAAATAATTTGGCCAGAGCCTGACTTGCAATGGCTAATATTCTTATTCCATAACTAGGTTAGTCTTGCTATCTCTCTACTGAATCCCACCAATATGCAAATTAAACTAGTTCAGAACTGATTTTCTGTAACTCTCACTTCTCCTTCTTAGTCCTAAGTAGATGGGTACATCATGTGCATCACACCAAGTGGGCAGCAAAGCTGAGCTCTGACAAGTCAACTACAAATGCATATACCAGGGTCAAACTCACTGGTATCAATGGAAGTTTTGTCTTAGCAGTGAAAGTGGATCAGAGTCTCCTCTGGGCTAATCTGTTGTGAATGCTTGTGCTATTGATTCTAGGAGGATGAATATTTTTAAAAAGTACAGAAAAAGGAGTCAGGAAAAAAATAAATGGTAGTAGCACAGAAAATAGTTAATTAAAATTAAAAATATTTAATTTTTTAAAAATAAAAATTTATTTATTTAATTAATTACCTCCTTCCTCCCCAGTTCTTACTTCTTTTCTTTGTTCTAGGGAACCATCTATTTAATCAGATTAATGTTTTTTTTTTCTGATACAGGCAATTAGTACACTGGCTGTCACAAGTTTGGCTGTCACAAGTTTGGCTATCAGGTGATAGATACTCTGCAGGTTTTATGCCTCCTATGGATTATCAAGCTGGAAACCTTGTGATAGAATGAACCTTCATGAGCAACCCTTACAGGCACATGAGATTATCCTTAAGGAAGTGATTAGACTCCTTTCAAGTATTTCAAGTGAAATACACCCGACCTGAGATCCTCCAATTCATGAATCATATTTCTAGAATTTTGTTCCCTGGAGTTCAGATCCAAAATCATGACTGCTGCCAGCCCTAGGGTTGGGTCATATTTCTGTGACATGCAGAATCATTGCATTGGCTTTACAGGCAACACATGCAGACTCTAAATGTCTGATTAAAACATGAGACCTCTTTATTAAAATTTTTTTAAAAGTATTGGCAACATTTTTCCACATTTGCAACAGGTGAGAACATTTTTTGCCATGGTCACAAACACATAAAATTAGACGGGTGTTCAAAAGATGTCCTGGAGACTTAGGAAGGATAAAGTTTTTTGTGGCAGTTTTATTTCTTCTTCTTTTGTTTCGTTATGGTTTACGTGCTATTTGCAAGGCTCCTTGGTGCTAATTTATGGTTTTCAAAACCATAGTTAAGTAGTTCATTTATAGAAAACAAGCATCAATAAAAAATCCAGGTTTAGTCTTATGTGTACTTAGTCCTCAGGCTTCCAGATCAATTTAAATGATGCAGAAGTACAAATTCCAGTTTAAAAGTTGTGAATATGCTGCTATTTTTATAACCTATTTCCCCACCTTATTATTTAAATAATTGCCTCCTACAGTCCCTCACCCATTCACCGTATTTAGGAAAGAGAGGAACTTTGCACAGATGCATTATATATGAGAGGGGGAAAGAAAAGGGGAAAGGTAAGAAAAGAAAAAGAGGAAATGGGAAAAGGGGAGGAAAAGAAGAAAGAAAAAAAAGGAAGAAAAAAACACAGAAAAAAAGAAGGCCTTCATCTACAGGGCTGCAAAAGACATAGTCTCCTATGTTCAGGGAAGTTCAGGAGAGACTTCTTATTCCCAAAGAGGTGATTAATCATGTGCTTGAAGTTTAACACACACTTAAGTGCCTTGCAAAATTTGGGTATAGGAGGAAATTGTGTGCTGAGTAGAACATCCTGATTTTATTTCCTAAAATGTCTTCTTGTCTTTAAGATCTTGTCTGTTCTGTCTGACTGGAGTATTGATAATCACAGGACAAAATCGATCTAGGCTCTGCAGCAATTGATTACCAGCAGGTCAGCTGAAGCATATCTTGTGCTGGGGACTAATTGGTGGGGTTCTCTAGTTGTTAAGGAATCTGCTGGGAAAGACAGCATATGTATTTCCAATTTTATTAGTACAGGGACAGAAATGGGGAAGAGATCCTCATTCTTTGCATTCATCCTCACCTGCAAGTATCTGGGTGCTAGAAAAAAAAATTAATGGGTAGATTCTTATTTATATTCTCCTACCTTTGTATAGCTGGGTAGAAGGGCTTTCATGTTAGAATCAAGAAAAAAATTGCACTGAACTGTGAAGTGGTATAAATAGCTTTTCTGTAAATGTGAATCTGACCTCAAGTATTAGAAGCTCTGGAGTGAAAGAATAGCATTGTTAAAAAATAAAGGGGCAAAGAGGCTTAAATTCAGGCATGTAATTGCTTTGCAGACATGCATCGTGCAAAAATAGCAGGCAAAAACTTGTTAGGAAAAGTAAGACAGTGTGACACATTAAGGCATTTATCCCTAGGTAAATCTTCTGAAATCGACATATTGGTGTAAATTGAGCCTGGAGCAGGACAGGACTCTGAGATAACATTTGCTCAAGTTACCTCCCTTATTATTGGAAGGATTGTGGGCTGCAGCCACATCTATCTGGAGCTGCAGCACAAGAGGATAAAGAGAGAATGCTTGAGAACTAATTAACAAGTTGCCAGCTGAGTGGGTCTCATTATTTTGAAATGTAAATGCTTTTGTTGATTAAATCTGGACCATTAGCTCTGCCCTGTGATAGAGGAAGTTTTATCAGAAGTGAAAAAAGAGGAAGCAAGGAGCTTTGTGGTGTTGTGATGGCCATTGAAATAGCTGATCCATTGGGGAATGTCCCAAGAAAGTATAGAGAGCTGAAAACTTGAGCCTTTATATTTGAACTTATCCTCTGCAAGTGGAGCTGTGAGAGGCTCTTACTCTCTTCAGATGTTGCAGAAAGGAAAAACGTGACTTACACTGACCAGCAGTTACCAAACAGTCAGTTTAATGATAAGACAAATTTCTATTCAGCAGGATACTGGTAATGTTTCATATAAATGTTAAGCTCTAGTGTAGAACAAGCAAAAGTTTCTTCTTACTGTAGATTTTTATCTACTCCAGATGCGTGGAGTTCCTATTCATGAAACCAAATTTCTGCACATGTAAAAAGACATGTGTAGTGGATTTAGGCACGTTTCCAACTGACTTGCACAAGAATAATCACCTAATTTAAACACCCACTGAAAGGCACATTTTTTATATACGAGGTCATATTCTATCCTGATTATAGGGCAGGATGAAGTTAACATTGAAGTTCGAAAAACAACCATGTGTAACAAAGCTGTCTTTTCAAAATTTTTGGTCCTGTGGTGTGGATTTCTAGATCTGAAATATGCAGTCAACCTCCCCAACCAACCTCTTCTTCAGCCATGTCGGGGAGCCAAGACCATAGCATTTGGATTTTGCAATACACTTTTCTTCTGTCTTCTTTCCAAGCATAGCAGGAGACTCCCCAGGCATCTCATTACCAGAAATCATAGTGATTTTCTGCCTTGGGATGGTTTTATATGAAATGCAGTTACTTGTGTATTGAATGACCAAAGGACCAATAGGATCATCTGAAGTTTTACTCCACAGCTATGCAGCTCAGTCAGCCTGTCAAAAATACCTTACTCTGTGTACTGCAACTTTCACATAAATGAGCAGTATTTTTCATAAATACTGCTGGTGAAGGCTTTGGGTAAGCTGTCCAAACTTGCAATTACAGGGTTATCTCCAGCTCCACTACACTGATTATTGCCCAAGTTCTTGGGCTACCGAGAAAATCTATGCGGTATTTGAAAAGATGAGCCCCTGGAAAAACTGGAAAGCCTCATTATATATTGGCTAGACTGCAAAATAGTTCCTCCTTCTTCTTTAACAAGAAACCACCATCTACTTTTCTTCTTATTCTTTCCAGGTTCACAGTCAGGCTTTATTTTACCCATTCAAGAATAAAACCTTTACCTCTAACATGAAAATGTGGTTTTGTGTCACGGCAGCACCAAGGAGAACTAATTAGGGGCAGGGTACCTATTACGCTAGGTACGAACTTCTGAAGGAAACTATCTGTCATGAAGATGTTAACTTCTAGTTTAAGACAAAGCATCAGCACCCAGGGTAGAAGGAGTTGGGGAGTTAGGGGAAAGCATGGTTATAGAGACCAGCTTTGAGAATGTAAAATTGGTAAAGATTTTGAATTCTTGTCCTTTCTGAACCTAAGGCCCCAGCAATGGGATTCCAATAGCATAGGTAAAATAGTGTTCCTTTGAAATACCTTGTTTTGTCTTCTGGCTTTATCAACTGACTTGCAGTTGTTTTCACTGCAAAGTAAAACAAAAAGTGAAAAAAACCACATAGAGTGAGCGTACCAGATGTTTTTCATGTGTGTTTAATACAGCACTAGTAGAACATTATCCCAAATGACTTATACCCTCTCAAACAATGATAGCTCTAGGAAAAAGCAAATATTGACACTCCAATAATGTTTGCCCAGCAATCAGTGAGTGGTATACAGCACTCAGGGCATCTTTTTTACAGGAATCAATTAGGAAAATGGAGAATTGAGTCCTCCAATTAGAAGTGTATAATAAATGCTGACATTATTGAAAATGTCCACTCTGCGAATCTTTCTGAAGCTATGCATTTATTAGCTTCTCAGTTGGCACCACTTGAAACTCCCTCCAGTTAACTACCTCCCAGTATCCATATCTTTCATTTTAACGATATCTCCCACACGTGAAAAGAGATGTTTGTTGCCCTAGATCCACACAGCATTCACCTGCTCTGCCTCCAAAAATGATCAGTACTGGGTTTATCAGAGGACATAATCCTTCAGCTGAGAAGTTACTGAAAATACGCTCCCAGGGAAGGTTCCTCCTATTCCCATTAACTGCGTGGTGTCCTGACATAGTCTTCACTTACTTTGATTACATGACATCCGTCTTCTTCCTGCAAACACTTGTTTCCTTTCCTCAGCTTGACTGATGCTGAAGTTAGCCTTCCTGTGTACCAAAACATTGACATTTTAAAATAACGGACTGGGATCTTTAGTAAGTTCCCTTTCACCGCTTTATACCACCAGAGGCAAGGGAGTCAGCAGCCCCTCTTCACACTCTGAGGCCTGGAGCTCCAGCTCTTCTGTGTCACTGGAGCACTCAAAGCAGTTAGAGGAGATTAGTGACTTGAACCCTAAACGTTCAGTGAACAGAAGTTGGATCCAGTTGTTTCTGCCTGCAATGCATGGGACAGAACTTCTTACAGGAGAGATTCAGCGAACACTCTAAGCTATTCCATCAGGGACAGATCGTTAGTGTGTTTCCTGTATGTTATTTTCTGATTCTGGTAGCATTTACAAATGTCTCAACATCTAGCATTTTTCCATTACAGTCTCTATAACTTGTCACTGCTTCTCCCAGGACAAATATTTGCTGTGGAGAGATGAATCTGATTGGCTTGTTTTTAAGACTGTAGCTTTTTCTTTTCCTTTTTTTTTTTCTTGATAGCTTCATTATTGTTTTTGGCAGCTGAGTCACAGGAAGATGTTACACAAAGAGTATTTACAGTATAATGAGGTTCAATGGCGTTGAAAGCTAAAGTTCATTAGCCTCACATTTAAGACTATTAGAGCAGAGAGGCTGTAGTGAAGCATTGTGTTTGTCATTTGCACAGCGTTTCTGAAAAGCAAACAGCATAGATTCTCCGGACACTTACTGGCTTCCTTTCTAGCCTCCCAGCTGATTTTCATTTGCAACAGAGACCAATATTGCAGAATGGAGATTGATGGAACCATTCAGCACAGTGTCAGCAAGTGTACGTAACCTCTGCTCTGGCCATCACCAAAGTTACCAGGAGAATGAATCAGAAAGGATTTGAGCAAAAGATGGTGTTGGTACCATAGTGACCATGCAGTTGCTAAGGATGTGATTAGCACTCCAATTGCAGGAACAGGAGAGTTAATTGCTATGTCCTCATTCCATTTCTCTAGGGGAATACCTGTTTGCCAATTCTACAAGACAAAAAAACCCCAACCAACCACCTCTTGATTTTACAGCATCTGAAGGCAGCACCTGTTTGACCCTGAACATCTCCTTTATGAAACTAGAATACATAACTTTTATCCACTAAGTGCAGCATATGCAGTGCTAACAAGTGCCTTTTTTTTTCTTCTTCTTTTTTTTTTTTTTTTTTTTTTTTTTGCTATATTTCCCCCTCCCATGCACAACATGCACAACATGCACTTACTTGCTCATTTCCCTCTGGAAGTTTGAATGCCTTTTTTTTTTTTTTTCCCCTGCAAGTCTGAAGTTCAGCTATTAAGCTGAAGAAGGCTCAGGGAAATGAACTGAAATGTCTAGTGAGAAGAAAAATGGCACTGTAAGGATGGGATAAAAAAAAAGCTCAGGGTAATAGAGATTGATCACTCAATCTGTCCATGGCCTCAAATAAAACTGAGTGAATTTAACACGTTAGGTTACAGTTAAGAAGCTGAGTTGTTTCAGTGGATATAATATAGTTTCAGATTATCATGGGGAGCCATTTATTTATTTTTGCATTTGTGAGTCATTTAGGCAGTCCCTTTATGTGAGTGAAAATACATTTATTTTCCCACTCCCTGCTGTTGTGTGTTCTATTAATATCATACTAGTTGAAATAGATGGGCACACTAGAAACTATTTGGTGTTGAATTTGTTTTTCAGATTTCTTTTTCTCTTCTTTTTCTTCTTCAGGCAGCTATTTTTATAAACCAGTTCAAAAGCCCCAGGCACTTTTAATACAAGTTTTCCTCCATTTTTGAAACACAGGGCTTAACCCTGCAATAACAGTCCACAAGGATGCGGGAGCCTGTGTAAGGTCTGTGATGCCTTTTATCCCTTTCAGACAAGATGGAGGTGACACTGTATTTCCCTAGCTTTCCAAAACAAAGCGTTGGGCACTCAGAAGTGGCCCCACTTCCAACTGCTTCTATTTGATTAAAATAAAAAGAAAAAAGCTAGGACCTGTCAAAAGAGAAGCTAAAGTGAATGGAAAAGGAACATTGCTGTGAGATATACTGGTGCCTGTAGTTTACCAACAACCACAGTTACCATCTCCCCTCCCTCACCAAGGACATACCTGATATCTACTGCCACAGATGCTCTTGCCCCTTTCCTCATGGCAGAAGCTAATGGGACACTAGTAAATTTGTCTTTTTATGCTCCCTATAACCTCTTAGAGTTATTTCTCTTTGCTCTGCCCTTCCTATGGCTCCATTTGGATTTTAGTAAAGTATGGTCACTCCAAGCAGGGATTTGGTGCCATGTCATGCTTGGCACTGTATGTACAGGCTATAATGAGGATACTGAAGAGTTTTTGTCTAAATAGATGAAGCATAACGGGTTTACAAAGGAAATCAGTGGAGAAAATGAATGTGAAGTGTTCCCAGCTGAGCTGCACAGTTCCCAATTGAGGGAGGTGATAGAGGAGAGCTCAGAGTCCAGGAGCTGGAGCCAGAAGTCCTGACTGTCAAATCTGACTCAGTTGTTCTCACTCATGTTGAAATGATGGCGGATTAAAGCACCCATACTTGATGGAGGTGCCCTCCCCTTGATGAAGGCAAGGGGATTGTTCTGGGAGCTCCATGAAGTTATCTGTTTCCTGAGCTCACATAGGCTGAATTGTGCTATTACTGCTGTTTGTAGCAGAAGCAGGATGGTACTGAAAATGAAATCCTCTTCACACCCTCGGCCAGCATGACCCAGTTAGCTTGCAGCAGACATCAATCAGGATATTTGCTTCTGCCTGTGGCTGAATAGCAAGTCTGCTCTAGTGCCCCTGGCTTGGCTCTTGCTTTGCCCCCCATTTGTCTCGCCATTATGTGTTACTCTCTCCTTATGCTGCATACTGTCTAGGTAGCAAGGTATGTGCACTGTGGAAGAGGCACTGTCTTTATTTTAAATGTCACTGTCATACCTTGTCCAGCATGGCACTGACCTCTTGGTATTGGTCTTAAGAGCTACAGAAATAGTAATTAATACATAAATCCTCCCACCTTAACAATAAAGGAAGGGTGGGCTGGTCATGACCCCATGATGCATATTCCCACCCTTCCTAGGAGTCTTCAATCCTAGGTTGTGGTTGTCACTCCGTGATGGAACACATATTACCATCTTTTGAGTGTAACCTCATCGGCTTTCTCCTTGTGGGAAAGTGCCTCTGTCTCTTTGCTCTTTCCTGATCATATATCTTGGTTCACATACAACCCATCTTATGTCCTCGCCTCTGCCAGTGGGAGGGCAGTAATTTTGAAAGGACATTAATGGTCTATCATTTCGTACGTGCTTCTGATAGATCAATGAAAGTGCCAGCTCTTCCGAAGGCATTGCTAAACACTAAGCAAATGTTATGTAAAGTGAAGAGCTACATCGACTGCTCCACTGGCTTAGGCAAACAGATAAGAAGATATGAACAAGCTTCCTGGAGAGGGAATCTAAAAAGACCAGCTACAGTGAGCAAGAGATAGGAAAAACAGATTGCAAGAGAAAGCAGGAAATTAAGGACAGCTATATTGGTGTCAGTCCTACTTTCCTTAAAGTCCAAGGGACATGTGTCAGCATCTACAAATAAGAGCAAGACCAAGACGTGAGAACCTATCCCCTCATTGCCTACCACTTGCATTGAATATGCTGGTATTATCTACTTTCTCAGTCACTTTATTCAGCTGAGGAAATAAGCTTGGTAAAACGTGTCATACGTCTTCCCCAGGAACAAGTCCGCAACATCTGAGTGTTTTTGATCTGGGACATAATTTTCCTCTGGTGTTACTAGCAAAATCGGTGGTATCACCTTATGAGTCATCTTGTACAGCAGCAGTTTTTGAAGGTGTTCTGCTTTCTAGCGCTGCATATCTTTTAATAAGTCTTTTCCCAAAGTCCTCAGGCCCTAGGAAGCCAATTTATAACACATGTCTTTTTAAATACATGTGCCAGAAACCCACACATTCAGCATGTTAAGCACAGGAGCTTGACATTAAGTTCTTAAACCTGTGGCTGAGATCCTAAAAATAAGCACCAGAATTTTCAAGAGGGATGAAATCTAAATAGCTTTAACCCCACATCAAGAAATGATGTATTTGGTCCTTTTGAAAAGCCAGAAAATAACAAGAGACAGGGCTTGTAGTTCAGGACTCATTTTCTACCCTGTGTGAACTGTTTAACAGCGTTTTGGACCGGTTTCTCTTTAGAGTGATATGCGTCCATTAGAGGACTGGACCAGGGTCCAGGAATTTTCCTCACCTCTTATTGTTGACCTGTTCTCTCAGTTGCAGCTTCACTTTCTATAAAATTAAAGGTGTGGAGGGAGGATAAAAATGTAAGGGGAAAAGAAGAAGTTATGGTGATCAGATTCATGAAGCAGATTGAGATCTCCAGATGAAAACGGAACAGAAGAGCCAGCAGTTATTATGGGGCACCATATGCGTGCTGGACTAGAATGTGTACAAATAGGCTTGGCAGAGCCTCCCCAGGAAAAGGGGTCCCTGATTTTTTTCCTGTATTTACACAGGGATGTAAGTATAATCATTATAGGACTGCACAGTCTTGATATAATGACAGGGAAATTGCTGCACTGTCCTATAACTCTGTCATATAACCAACCCTCTGCCCCATAAATCATTGCCCAGTTGTTCTGCTGGAGAAACTTCTGTCGCTGCCCTGAAAACATAACAAATGAATCTATTCTACCGGGCTTTTGGAGAGCAAACAGTGGCTGTACCTGGAAAATTATTTTCCTGGAAAATCTTTATACTAACAAAGCATGTTCCTCCTGTGCAGGAAGATCCCAGGAGGCAAGAGCATCAGCATTTCATAACTTGGGATCTCAGTGGCAGGACTGGGCCTTAGGGTTTTTTATTTTGTTTTGTTTGTGTGTTTTTTTTCTATGACTAGCAGTCTCCTAAGCAACAAAATGGGTAGGAGGAAAAATAGCAACTAGGCTAATAACAAAACTAGGGGAAATCCCAGCCTGAGTCATTTTAGGAAAGGGAATTAGCAGTCCCCTTGAGCCTTGTGACACTTATTCAACAGAAAAAGTTGTTCAAGATTATCATCCTGTCACCTGATGAAGATAGGGGGTATGCTCTTAATGGTCTTCCTAATTGTAGAGCAAAACTCCCTCCTTGCCTTGCCTTCTGCTTGTTTTTAATAAAGCAATATTTTAACAATTGAAGAGCGAGACAATCCTCATTTCAGCAGGAGCTAAATTCACACAGCAAACAGATTTTGTTCCCAGATTGGCTTTAAATGGGGAAAAAAGCCTGGCATTTCTACAGGCTTGCTCTTGCTTTTCAAGTCACAAATGAGAGCAGAATCTGACTCTTTTAGTCACTTCTATAGGGGCAGCTCCTGTATAGCTTATAGCTTCCTCATTTCTCTACAGAGGCCTCGTCTGAGATCTCTTCTATCTGAAGGATGTGGTTTTTGGGGGGCTGACACTTGCTTTACTTCTAAGCATTTATGCTGATGTTTTAAGTATATTCCTACAAAACAGAAAGTTGTTCAAATGTGTTTCTAGAGACTACAGTGGTCAGTTTTCAGAGTTAACACTTCCACGGGAAGCTGCAGCTCAATAATCACGTGGTTTGGGTTGTCCAATTTCCAGAAGGATCAAAGAACTCTCAGAACAACCTTTGGCTGAACTCAGGTACATCCAAAAATACACACTGATTTGTGTAGGTGCCACCCTTGCTCTAAATGCCTTGCAGGTTCTTTCATATTTTCAAGGGCTTCCAGCACATACATTACTTTAATTAACATGCAGTGTAGGTTATATGTTGATATTGGCTCCTATTGTGTATGACTACATATTACATGGCTTCTCAGCATTTGAGCGTCTTTTCTCATCATCCTCTTGTGGTTTGGTTCAGGCCTTTTCATGTTGGTAATGCAGTTGAGTTGGCTACATCTAATAATCCTCATCATTTTAACAGAAAACAATAATAGAACCAAGCAGCAGAATTAACGAAGTCTAGTTTCCTCTGAAATTGTGTCCCCACCCACACACAGTCTGTAACCCACTTCTCCTCAATTTCCATCATAAGTGTACCGAAAAAACACCCTCAATTTCCACCGCCCTCTTCTTGGAGAGCCCCCCCCCCTCCACTCTCTTCAAAGAAGACCTAATTACTGAGCTCACACACCCCTTTTCCTCTTAAAGGCACTAACATGTGGTCTGTACTCCATGCAGCCACGTTTTTTTTACAGAGCTTGTAGGGACTTCTTACTTATGTGACCTCTTTCACATTGCCAGTTTGGCTGAAGGCAGCCAGCTGGTTCACAAGTTATTAAGGAGAGGCTGAGAGATAGATAGTATGATCTCTCAAGCTTTATTTCTTCAGGAAAAGAGGATAAAACCACAAGGTAATTAGAGCCCAAGTCTTTATGTCTATGGACCTGGGTTTTTAGAGGCATCTTTATCCCACAGAGCTTGTGTTTTTCTTGAGGAGTTATTGTGTATAGTCCTGCATATTATCTAATCATTACATTTTACCATCATCCACTGAGGACAATAGAAATGTTTTAGTATAATGGTTAATTTGTCTAGTTGGCTGTGAGAGACTGGGAACTGCTTTTAACCAAAGCAACAATTCCCTTCTTTTTTAAACAGCTTGGAAGTTTCCAGGGACCTTGTCTGACTCCTGATTCCCCTCCCTTACTGTTCCCTGTCTTCTAAATTGGCACATGTTGCCAAAAGTGCCCACTGCCCAAGGAGTGGATGACATGGCTTCCTGTCGGGCTGTCAACATAGTTCTTTTAATCAGTCAGGGATTTGTTGCTGAATGAAAGACATCTCCCCCAGACATCTTTCAAGTGAATGGTCTCCACAGAATTCCCAACCCAAGTTGCCATGGGAAACTGGGTAAAAAGGTTTTAGAAATCAAGCTCTGGTCTCAAGCATGTTAGGATTTACAGGGTCAGATCCAGCATTGCTAAGGCCAGGAGAAGTTTGACTACAGACTCAGTGAGTGCAGGATTAAGCCCATTGCCATTTAGCTACCATGGTGACAGAAACCTTGGAAATTTCTGAGACATTGCTGGTGTGCTGGACTAATTTCAAGCTTAAATTTGTAATAGTCTGTACAGCAAGTTTAACATTGCCATTTAAATTATAGTCAGCTATCTTTTCTCATAAAATGTATTCAATAATATACATATTTACATCTTCGAGGTACATCGTGGTTTTGCAGATCCTCTTTCTTTTCATCTAGAAAAAATGACTGTTCAACAAAGACATTGATTTCCCTTTAAGCAGCTTCTGTTTCCACTCTTGTGTTTGGAAAATGCTGCTGTTCTTTAGTGAAGAGCCCTCTGAGACACTCAGCTTTCTGTGAGGTCAGAACTCCTCATCCGCTAGCTGCAGGCTGCTCCTGACACATCATTGTATTAACGTTCCTGGTGGGTTTCTCTAAAATGGCTGTGTGTTTTGAAGCTGAGGAAGAGGTGGAGCCAGTAATTTCACAAAATACTATAGCACCATGTAACATTTGTGTTTAGTCCTCTAAGTAAAACCTGCTGCATTTCATATAGAAATCTAAGTTCTCTCTCTCAAAAAAAGTGACCTTTAAGCAGGGTGTATTTCATTACAATATCTGTTAAACATACTAGGAAATGTTTTTCATGGTTTTTCTGTAGAAAAGCAAAATGAGAAATTTGCACTACGTTACTAAAAATACTATGTAAGAGAAATGTGATAGGCAAAAAATACTGATTAGCTCTAGGATGCTATGTGTTTTTAAAGTAGAGCTGTGCTTAGAAGCAATTTCTTTTCCTTTGAATACATTTCCCATTTTAAAGCTCTGTGGCTCAGTTTGAATGCTACAGGGTAGCGAGCAGGTCACTGACTGAGACTCCAAAGACCCGGGCCCATGCTGTGTTCTGCAGTCCATCTTGCTAGGTACCCTTACGCAAGCTGGTTTTCTTTCCCCTCAGTTCACGTGTGCTTTGTTGAGTAGTTTCTCTTGCTGTCAAGAGTAAGACTTTCAATAGCCATGTGGGCCTCGCTGTGTTCACCTCACTGGAGGTACTATAGTCACATAAAAGGTAATATTTTTGCTGTTTAAAAATTTTGCTGTTAAAAAAAACCCCTCCAAAATAGTTCTGCACTGAAAGTTTACAGTATGGGAAAGTGCCATTTTAGCCTATTCAGAAAAGAAATAGCTTATTCTTTCCTGGTCACTTTTGCATCAACATAGGTGCTCTGAGAGGACTTTCACCTGGCAGATGACTGAAGAATAACATAGCTAGATTAGTGGGACTGATCGGACTGCCTAATTTGAGTGATCCTGAGCATGGAGTACGTGTAGGGTTAGAATAAGCTTTGTCTTAACACGTTACAGCTGAAAAAAGCTTCATGGCCATCTTATCCATATAGTATAAAGGAAGTGACAATTTCTAGAACTTACTCTTTTTCAGGCACTGAGACACTGTGGGTCATAAGATGGATAATTAATGGGTGAAGGCAGTGGCTGTCTCCGGATCCACAGAAGTAACTAAGACAAGTAAGACTTGCTAAACAAAACATGTATGTATATAAAAAATACATATATATTTAAAATATATGTTTCCTGTGCTGAACAGAGTCATACGTACTGGAGAAGGTTGAAAACTGAAGGTAAAAGTACAACCCCACAGCTTGAAGTGGGACATGGAAGAGGAGAGTTTGAGACTTTAATGACTCAACTAGACAACCACCCCCAGAAATGTACCCCAGAGGGCAATCCTAGGAGAGACATAGACTTTCATTGGCCCTTTTTGTCATTTCTAACTTCTTTGATTCCACACATTTCCATGTCCTTTAAATAGAACAGGGCTGCTATCAATCTCTTGATCTGTTATCCTGGCACACACAATGACAGTCCTATGTGCAGATGGAGCCAGGGGAGTTTTACTGCCTCTTTTTTCTAAAAAACATGTCCAAACTGCTTTTGGATTCTCTGGTTCTCCACCCCCATCATTCTGCTACCTCTTCCCATTTCTTTGCTGCTTATATTGCGTGACTTTTCTCCCACTTGTAAGATATATGCTTTATTTTATAACGTTTCTCATGCACTAAAAAAAGTGCTAAGTCAAGCAGTTACCAGAGCTGGAAGATCTAACCTTCCTCCAATCAGCACAACCATCATGTAATAGCCATCATGTTAACTTTAAGTATAGATTATTATTATTGAGCTTGTATTACCTTGGCTGTTTGCCCAGCATGTCCTTGATAACTCAGGGTCACAAAAAATGAGTAATACTCTGGTCCTACTCAATAAGACACAGGATCAGCATGATGAAAATGACCTTAGCATTCAAGAATCCTTTAAATTTGGCACTCCAAATTAAATTAAAAAATGGTTTAGATTGCTTTCCATGAATAATTGCTATTAACCCTTATTCCGCTTCTTGCCCCTTCCCAAGACTATTATTGATTCCCAGTTGCTCAGATGCTAAGAATATCCTTGGATGATGTTTTGGGGATTTAAGGCACTAACAAGTTTGTGGAAGTAATGGGATTTTGTAGGTAGCAGATAAAAGACAGTTGGATAGGTTTCTCCATGCATGAGTAGCTTGATACCTGCCTCTGACATGGGAGCTGTGCCAAGTAATGCATTTGGGCTGTGAAATTCTTGTGTAATCATTTCCCCTATAGAATTACATTCTCCTGGTGTGGGATGGTTTGTCATCCCTCAGCATGACCCTTTTATAATATTTCTTGGTCAACTGTTTGACACAGAGCTGGCTTTCCCAGATTTCTACCTCTCAGTAATGATCCCTTCAAGTGTTTTCAAAATCACACCCTAATTGGTTCAGGTCAATGTTACAGGTAACTGGTGAAGCAAACAGCAGTGGATTCAGAGACAGTTCCAGTATCACAAGTGTGATATTGCCACAAGCGATATCGCTTATCCCAAGGAAGATTCATTTTTCAAGTAGAAGCTAAAGCAGAACCCCCCCCAAATCAAACAAAACACCCTCACTTACTTGTTTCTAACCAGGTAGCTTGGGGAAAAAAAAAGTCACACCATGCAAATCTAAAGAATATGCAGAAACAATGACTGAAGTGAGAAGAGAGAATTTGGTGTAAAGCAGCCTTTATCATAGATGAATGTGTTTCTATTTTTTTAGAAACTAGGAACACAGACACTAAATACAGACTTACTTTTTGTGTGTTAGATGGTGGCAGTGGATGGGGAATCCTTGCTACAATCAGTTAATTGACCTGCCCTGGTACTAGCAGTAAATGACATAAAAGCCCGTACTGCAGTCTCACGACGGAAACTTCTGATGGGTGACTCTGTCAAATAGAATTTTACACCTAATTATCACAGAGTGTGATGCCTACTTGTGTGTTCCTTGCTACCTGGTTATCCTTGTGCTCAGTATCTCCCTCATTAGTTTTAGTCCTTCTTCCGCCCTGTGCCTCACTAATCATCGGTAATCCTTTTCCTTCTCAGCCCTCTCCCAGGTAAAGCTGTATGGGTGTTTGAGAACAGGAAGGCTTTGTATTTTCAAAACAAGGGCTGTCTCTTTTAGATACTCATGCAGAAGAAGCTAAAGCTAGAAAAAAAGGCATCATTAGTCCATCTGTGACCTACCCATTTCCCCTTTCCCACTGCTAAAGCCAGTGTTACTTACATCTTTGTCAGCACAATAAATTTCCATCATTTTTGCAAATGCTCTCCCTCCTCTAGAGATTTTCCGTTGCGGTTGGTACTGTGCAGTCCTAATCACCCCTCCCTAAATTACATTGCTTTCATTTGATGCATTCCCACACAACAGAGTGCAGCTGTGATGGGATGTACCTTGGGTCAATATACTGAGGTGAATTAAAAGGTGTGAGCATGACACTGCATTTGCTCTTGCTTGCCCCTGGCTGCCTTGTGAATAGCAAACTCATACTGTTTGCCAACTTGCAGAAAATAAGCTGGTTTTATGAATGCCTACCATGCACATAAACAGATACCCTGAGATTTGGCAGACAAGAGCAAGTGATGACAGGTTGTCAGCAAATTATTCCTTTATACCAACAAGGATCATCCAGATTCATTGAAAGTAGGATGCAGGAAATATAAAATGCATTTCAGACAAGATTTTCATTAAGAGTACCCAAGTTTGCTAATTCTAATGCCCAATCATAACCTCTGTTTATTTTTTCTTATTATTGATCCCCTCTCAGCTTAGTGGTAATGAAAACAAAGGAGCCTTGGCCAGCCATTTATGTAGAAGCAAATTGTGAGCACAGTGTGTGTCATCAAAGCAATGGGCTCTGCTGTGTTTTTTGTGTATGGTATAACTGGATATCCCATCTAGTCAAGAAAACCCAGCTCTGGATGAAGCCAAAAGAAAACGCAGGAAATGAGACAAAGTTTACCAGGACCATGAATACCTACAGGTTTTAGGCTGAGGGAACCCAAGACAAGCTCATGATACTTTTTTTTTTCTTTTCCATTCAGAGCCTGACCCTTCTGTCTGAAGCAGTTCCCAGGCTACTTTGGAAAAAAGGGGAGTTCTGACTAGAAGGATATGGGACACAAATGGCTAGGTCTTCAGCTGTCATAAATCAATACATATCCATCTACAATAGTGTGTGGAACATACTGAGAACATCTTTCTGTGTTTCTGAGCTGGTTTGTTCCAGTTAAAATTACTTCCAATTTTCATACACAGTCTAAGATCTTCAAGTCAGAGAGTTTTTCACTTGGGTTAGAACCTGCACAAAAAGAATAATGTTTGAGTGCATTTCTGGAGCATAAGCAGTTTATCAGGAGGTAACAACTTGTGTTGCAAGTGCTTCCCCAGAAAGGTCAACTGACAGAAGCGTTTTCTGCACTCCCCTCAAAACTGTAGGTGTTTGCTCTTTCATCATGTGATGCTCTAAGAAATGAGGTTACACACATTCATTTAATATTATAGTTCCCTCGTGATATCTTCACTTTTCTTAATGAGGGCAGTGTTGCTAACTTGTTAGGAGCCTGAGGACTGTATCAAATTAACATAGCATGGAGGAGAAATTAACAGAGAGAGGAGCTCCTTGCATGAAATGGAATGAGATCACTGACAGCCCATTCTTCAATCTTTATTTTTGCGTTACAGACAAAATGTTAACAAAATGTTAACAAGGATAATATAGAACACTTACTCAGAACTGGGATGCCCTTGTTTTTATTCAATAACCTGAATGACCAAAAGTAATTAATCCTTTGCAATATTAATTATATAATAAAGCAAGCATAATCTGGGTGTTTAACTGTGAGAAAAAAAGGGAAGGGTAATGGGTCTTGGTAAAATAATTGGGGAGAAACAACAATGAATAAAAGAATCTTTTAGTTTTGCATGATAACTTTTAGTTTTGCATGTGTTTACACAAGTAAATTGAAAGTCACACTGTTGTCTCAGTAGGATAATGCTGTGCTTCTACTAACATGCAAGAAATCGTAAAGCTGCTCTTTCCATACTTAAAAAAGCAAAACCTGGCAAGGGTCAGAAAAAGCAACAATGGAATGCAGGAGAGATAAAACTATGCAATGGATTCATAAAGTAAGTGGAGTTTATTCAATAGAGGCACCCATACCATCTTTTTCTTTAAAATTTTCCTTTGCAAAACATGATTTATAAAATACACTCTCTCTGCAGTGATTTTTGTCAGCCATACATATCACTTTTCCACAAGCACAAAAGGTACACAGAGAAGTCAGCACACTGGGAGGGTGTGTGAAATATAGAGCCCATGTAATGTTTGTAAAGATCAATTTGCTGCAGCATTGGCCTTTTAGTGGTTGTGGCTTGTTTGTGCAATGATAGTTCCTAAAAGCAGCTGTAAGCACTCATTGCAGGACATCTGTTCTGCAATGGCAATGGGGGCAAGGTGCTGCTTCCACACAACCTTCATTTGTGGTTTCACTATGCAAAGTCAGTGAGTCATTGCTGACAGATCCAAGGAGCTGTAAGCCCAAGCGTGATCAGTGTGCTGAGAGCAGCAGACATTCTTCTAAATAATGATTATTGCCAAATCTCTCTTTTTTTTTTTTTTTTTTTTTTTTCTGGAGAAGTCTTCCTCTCCGCTTCTATGATTCTTGAATGCTGGGAATGCTGGAAGCAAAATCTCCTCTCATCCCCCTGCCTAGGTGCCATGTGCAGGGCATCTTCCCCTGCCTGGTGGTGGTTATTGCAACAAGGGGAGGTAGTGACAGACTGAGACAGTCCACAGAAACCTACTAATTAACTTTGGGACACACCTTGTTGCATCTTGTAATGATAAAAAATTTTATCAAAAGATACCCAAGATCAGCAAAACCAGCTCCATTCCTCCCTGGCTCTAGGCATCCAGGCTGTGCAATATCTCTGAATCCAGCAAAGAATCCCTGGCCAGCAGCATTTTTGTACCGGTGTAGTCATAGGTTAGTTTTGGAAAGTGATTGGTGGCAGCCCAAGCTTGGGTTGGCTTTGGCAAGGTGACCGTGTGGACACTGGTCCCCAGAGGACACTACCATCTGCTGCTGGTGGCACTGGGAGCTTCACTGCTGCGTGCCAGCAAATGGCTACGAAACGCTTGTGGTCAAACCCCACTCAGAATCGTAGAATCATAGAATACCGGGTTGGAAGGGACCTCAAGGATCATCCGGTCCAACCTTTCTTGGCAAAAGCTTAAAGACAGCTCACAGTGATGGGCCAGATGGACTTGTCTTGTTTCTTATGGTTCCAAAGACACAATATACAAATAAAAATTTAAAGGCTTACAAGTCACATCCTAAACTAAACATAAGTTTGGGGAGTGATGCTCCAGTGGGGAGAAGTGCTAATTAGCGACACCTTCTGCTGCAGAGCCCGGCGACAGACGTGTCTTACTGTAAATGAGTGGCTGGTCTGGAAGGACTATGCTCTGGGGAACCTGCAGGAGTCAGACAGATTTAGCTACACCAATTGGTAATAATCTGTGGACAATGAACACAGGAGCTAATATTTGTCGACTAACAGTACAGATAAAATGACAATAAGATGTGTTTTGAAAAAATGTCTGCAAGATTTTGTCTTTTTTTTTTTTTTTTTAAAACAGTACCATGTGATATGCATGATCCTCTTGTCAGCATTGTAAGAGAATCGGACAAAGGAATTTTCCAGGTTCTGCCACAGGCCCTCTTTAAGATCTTGGTCAAGTCACTGAGTCTCGCTGTACTTTATAACTTGAAGACAGTAATATTACAGTTCTTCCAATGTCCTTTATCTGTGAGTTTTCTGGCAGAAGCTTTTGATCTGCATTTGCCATCACTGGCCTTCAAGCGATCAAGGGGAAAAAAAAAAACATTCTCTTCCCCAAAGTTGGAAATATTTAGTTGAAAATCTCTGGTTAGAACACCTTCAATTTTCAAGCAGAATCTTGAAACTTGCTAAGAAAATCAGACATTTAATACAAAATTTTTATTTTTTTTTTCCCCCTGGACTCTTCATTTTCTATCAGAAAGAAAAAAAAAAAATCTGTCCTATTATCTGTATAGCCAAGCCTGGTGGACATATTTCTGGGAAGTGGGACTCCTGGATTCAAAAGCAGACAGAGTACAGGTTAAAATAGGTTGTCTCTATTTCAGTGAATGCCCTGCACCCTCTGGTGTTGGCTGTAACAACACAGAAGCTCTTGGTGTTGCCTTCCGAGCAGCTCAGACAGAGGGGCCCTGCTCAACGGGCTGAAACATCTCCTTTCCTCTGGCACTCCAGTGAGCTTCTAGCTTCGCATGGGGATCCCAGGCAGAACCCTGCAAGCTGCAGGCTCTCCAAAGTGATGGAAAGCCAACAAATGGGCCCCAGTCCTTCTGCAGAGTCGACCCCAAAGGATTAAGGTGGTTTGTAAGAAAGACACACCTCTGTAAATAGACTTTTTTTATGTACAATCTGCAATGAAGTGCCTTAGGAGTCTGACTTTAGGAGAATATTTGTATCCACCAGTCACACAGTTTTGGCAATTGAGGATGCAATGAAATCACTCTCTGCTCTGCTCTGTGAGGTAGGACTAGCACCCCATCCTCATCTTCCTTTTCCCTTTACCTTCTGTATTTTTTAAGGATTTGGGCAGTTTCTATCATCACTGATCTGACTGCACCTAAGTGGCAGGGCCAGACCTCTTGTCTGTCCCCACATGCTTGCACCAGCTCAACTCTTGCTTCAGGCTGCTGTTCATGGTTGCCCGATTATGACCTTTCACCAGCTTTTGCGGCCCTGTGTTTTCTGGTAAATCCCAATGTGCTAGTTTAGGGAAGGAGGGTGGATCTCAACGAAGCTGTCCAATGTCCTGTAGTGGGAACCGGGAATATTTAAGTCTCACAGGCATCCTGCTAATGCCAGCAAGACCCAGCAGTCGGTGGGGTCAGGCAGTGGGGAGAATTGTGACAAGGCAGGACTGTGGCCAACAGAAGGGCTGCGTAGGCCCAGGTGAGCACTGAAAATGTGCTCAAGAACCAGGGAGTAACAGTATTCTGTCCCCGTGTGTACTCAAGCTGGCTTCTTGAGTACAGCAAGGGAAGCTTGGGAAATTGCCACAGCTCTTCATCCTTTTCTCCTTCCCTAAAACACAGCTATCAAAAACACAAGTGGGTGCTTGGATTTTGCGGGATGAGCCTTTATTGAAATACTTGACATTTAGTTCCTCTGTTCATGGAATTTTGTCTTTTCAAAGCGACATTATACTTTGCATGGGAGTCTCTTGCTGGGTTCTCTAAGCCGTTTTTAAGAAACAGTCCATGTAAGTACAACACTCAGGCAAAGGCTCAGGCCCAAGCTGCCAGAGGTCAGCATCACAGCCCCACCAGGGAAGTACTTCTGATCAACATAGTCTATGATAGTTGTCACAGCCAGCATAGTCTCCTCACATGTGGGCTGGATCTGGTCAACAGGTAGAACAAATCCATGAGTACCATTGTCTCGCAGTTCAAATGTGTAGGAGAAAGGAATGCCAATCATGTGAGCCCAGTCCCGTGAGGAGCCTGAGTTACTGTCTGTGAATTTAAAAATAGAGGGGAGACATATGTACTAAGCACAGTTCTTTGAAAATACTTCTTGCTATAGTTAATGAAAGATTATACCCGAATCCCTGAACTAAGCAGTAACCGTATATCACTGTGACATGGAAAGCAGAGTTTCTAGGTGCTACAATTCTTAATTATACTAAAAGTCTTCCATGGAGTTTCCTGAGTGAAACAATCCTCCATAAGGTGGTATTGTACAATAACAGGATATGAGTTCCAGGAATTCTGTGTTTTTAACAATTTACTGTGATTAGTTTGGAGTACAAGATGGATTGGCCATTTGTCTGTTTTGGTATGTCATTACCTACATTGACACTGCCTGAAATTTCTTTGTATATTTGTTTTTAAGCATAATTTTGGTCAAGTCTGAAAGTTTTCTGGCTACTCCCTGTTCATCTGCCTCATGGATCTTTTTTATTACCTATTCAGTATAAGTACAAACCTTGGCAAAATGCACTGCTAGACGTAGGCAAGTTACCTTATACTTACACCACGTTGCTCACACAGTAGGTGACTCGTGTGACTCAGGGACTGGCACAGATGCTGTGAATATGCAAAACCGCATGGGTACTAGAGCCAACTACTTACTCTTCTCAGTGACTAGCATGACTTATTGCTTACTGGGAAAAGATTTGGTTTACCAGGAAGTCTCTAGGGCCCTCTAGTCCTATATGTAAAGGCCATCAACTAGTATCGGCTGTGATGGTGTGTTCATGATGTGGGTATCCAGTCCATTAGGAACAAGGCTGAAACCGACATATTTCACGCAGAACTGCAAGCAGCTGCCATGTGATAATGTCTGGTATAGTAACTATAGACCTGATTGGGGTTTTAATTTTTGCTTGACTCCAGTGAAGACAAATAGGAGTTTTGCTGCTGACTTCAGCAGGGTCAGGATGATGTATCACCAATCTCCTGTCCCCTGTGATGTATCTGTGAGGAATTCATGTAGGAACTAGCTTCTGATCAATGCTTCCTTCCTTCCTGCAGTCAGCTTTATAAAGTACAGTGTTATCTTGTATTCAAATGACTGCTGCTTAGATGTTCCACCGAACCAGTCCATTTAATAGTACTCAAAGAGGAAACTCATCAAAACCGTACTTACTGATGCCTGTGACACAACGACTCTCTTCTTTGAAATACAGAGCAATCAAAGGGAAATGTAAAGAAACTTACATAAAATTAAAGAGGTTGATCCTACTTTATAACTGGTCCCATACTTTCCCATCAGGGCAGCAGCTGCTTTCTCTGCAACATGCATCTGTAAGTCCAAAATAGGAACAGGATTGTCGTCAGTACCAGTACATTTGGCAATTATTTTGAGTGGGCCAAAATTTTTGTCTCTTTCAGCTTTACATTTACATATGATCAGCTTTAAGTTTTGATATTATAAATTCAGGACTTTAGAGAAACCCATTACAAACATGTGAGCAGACTGTTCTTGATTTTTTAATGAAAATTATATTAAAATTTTGAAAATAACTCTGCTATTAGCTAGCGAAAGTGTTTACTTTGTTGTAAAGCTAGAGGGCTGTGTTTTGGAGAGTTAGAGTCTATGCCGTATAGCACACTGGTGCTGACTACAGCAGTGACTGATCCCTTAAATTTGTTATATTGCCATAGACTCTGTATCCCACCATCTTTAGAAACTGAGCCATAGACAGACTAAATGACTCATATGAAGTTCAAACCCAAGTCCCTCATGCTCTTGACTAGTGCTCCAGCTACTGAAATGTTCATAAGTGCATATATTAATGAACTCAAATTAGAGAACTGAGAAGCTGAGGGAATAAGTAACCAAGAAGCAGATGCCTACGTTTCTCCCATTCTCCTAGTGAAGGCATTTGGAATACCCTTTCTGGATACAATCGTGACAGCCATGTGTGTATAGTGTGCTGGCATCCTAAAGTGCAAATGCATTCTTGTATGCAGCAAGAACTTGGCGCTCTTCTCCACTTACCTTGCATTGCAGTAACCCTATCTGTAATAATTCAATTTTCCTGATTTAAAACGAAGGATTAGGATTAATTCTGCGGCAAGGAGATCTTGCTGATACTGCACATACAACAGGCAACCAAGAAAGATGAAGAGACCACAGCCCTACATTAGGGAAATGAGCAGCTGAAGCCCTGGAGACCTGCCTCAGAGAAAGCTTTCTTTAAAGAAAAGTTACTTTCTACTTCTTTTCCTTGTTACTTCCCCTTTCCTCCATAGAAACACTAAATCACTGTCACCAGAGGTTCTGTTTAGAGGAGAGGAAAGCAGTGTTAGATAGAAGCCAAGAGTTCTGATATATTATTAGATAGACATGAGAGGAGTTGTAAACCCAGAGAGTACACAGAGCTAATGCAAATATTAAACTCTGCACAGCATGGTTCTAATTTTTGTGACTAAGCCGGGGAGGGGAACCAATGTCAGCCCATAGCCTGTCCTCACTGTGTGGGAAATGTGAGGAGCGGCAGTAACTCCAAGGCAAGTCCCTGAATAAGCCCAGCTCCTCTGAAGGAAAGGCAAGAGGGCAACTAGAGTTGTGCCACATGCAGTATACTGCCTGTACTTGTTCTCTACAAGTGTAGAAGATGAATGTTTTGCCCTACCAGTTCTTCACTGTTACTTGGAGGTTTAGTTGTGGAACCATATGGAGTGAGGATGTACTGTCCGTAGGAGTGAATTGTTAAATAGCACAAAATGTCACTCTTCTTCCTTTCGATAAACTGAGCCACGGCCCTTGTCTCAGGCTCTGATTCTGGTCCAGATCCACAGAAGATTTCACTGCTGCAGTTATAAGAAACACCAACACCTGGAAAGGAATACAAAAAGTGAATCAAAGGAGATACATATAAATGCCATTTCAGAGGGAACAGGGAAGTTTACCTGGGAGTGTAAAGGTGTGTGTTTATGTGGACAGGAAGACTAGACAGCTCAGTGCGACTTTAACATTTCACTCTATTGGTAGAAACTAAAATTTGCTACAACACTGAAATATTTAATGCATATTTAAAGGCTGGCTGCAATGAAAACACTCTGACACCACCACAATGTACCACCTGCCAGGGAAGCTGTAGAGGGTCCTTGAAATTCATGGCATACCCAACTGCTGGCTGTTAAGTGACTAACTCCTAACATTGCTGCCTAGAACTGATGCTTGCTCCGGCAGTGAATTAGAGGTATAGTTATATAAGCAGCAATTTTCTGCTCACAAAATTAAATGCCAGTTGAGAGCCAATGACTTAATATTTTTACAAACCAGGTTTTTATTTTTACTTATGTCTTGATGACAACAAGATGAGTATTCCTTTCTTATAAGACCTCATCTTACTTCAGAGACTAGTTATTACTCTTGCTTTACATTTGCGTTGCTGATCTGAAATACTTGGAACTTACTGCCCCAGGAGGAATTGAAGTTTCGGTTGAGATCTGTCCCGTAGCAGGTGCCATTCATATGTGGAGAACGGTTTTTCCTCCACAGACGATCCTAAGCAAAAGTAACTGCAGTTACATAATAACAACTCAATGATCCATAGGGCCTCGTAATAATATGGTGTAAAGACTCCTTTACTTTAGACCTCTGCATTCTGAGTAACTCTTGCATTGTAAGAGTGCAACTCTGTGTGCAAGGGTGATAAAGCCTAGTGACAGAACATTTTATCTACTACAGCCAGGCTGTCGTATTACACAAGCCTCTGTGCACCTTGAAATGAGCCTACTGAGCTTTAAAAAAAAAAGTTTGCTTTTTCCGTAGCACTCAACTGCTCCCATGCAGTGTTGCACTCCTAAGAAAGACTTGGCATTGTGAGGGGTACCTCTGTGTCCAAGAGACAACACCTGAACTTATGTTTGTTTCAAATTAAAGAAGATTAATGTTTTTTTTGTTAGTTAATCTTGCTGCTGCTTCTTGGTTCCCTACTATTCTTATTGCTACACTTGGTTCTCTGCAGACCTCACCGCACTGCCTGTATGAGCTTCCTGGCTGAATTACACATGCATCCAAGTGCAATGTGTGGTATGCCCCAAACCTGCCAGGGAGCAAGCTGTGAGACAGCAGGATCCACATGGTGGTAGGCTGAGCCTCTTGGGCCATGCTGAGGTCCTGCATTAAAGGGTGTTTTGTCTGGGCTGGAAGCATGATGAGAGTAGCTGAAGACCAACATTTTGCATTATCCTCCATATCAGAAAAGGAAGATTATTTGGGAGGGCACACCTATTGCAAAACCAAATTGCCCAATATTTGATCAATTCCCCTTCTGTCCCATGCTGCAAAGGTGCTTACACCCATCTACTAGTTGACATCTCTTGCGAAGAATGACTGTCTCCTCCAGACATACTTAACTCCATCAACCAAGCCTTGAGCTGTTATGAGGAAAGTAAATCCATCCCCAGAAATACAAAACCAATTGATACTGTGGTTTTGTCCTCTCTTCCCCAGGCTCATGACGTTACTAGGAATTTTTAGCCCTGTAATCTCAAGTGACTGCTGATTTACCAGAAGAAACAGAACTGCTCTGCCATGAGAGGATTTGTGTGAGTAATGATTCTGTCACTGTTCTCTGTTTAAATATAATTTCTGTGATTGTATCTAAAATTAACAAAACATACTGTGCACATCGAACTTTCAATATAATTCCTGGATTTTCACTACTTACTTTTTCCCAAGAATAGATGTAGCCATCAATATTAAGGACTGGCAAGACGTAGAGGTCCAAATTCTGTAGAAATCTGCTTATCTTTGGGTCAGATTTGTAATTTTGAAGAATCTGAAAAGAAAAAATACAGAGGACCGAGCAGAGAATCTAGTTGTAATCACTGGAAAGAGCTAGTTTAGAACTATCATCAGGGAATCACTACTGAGTATCACCATGTTATCCAAGATCTATGCAATCCCCAGATATGTGGAGATATCTACCTTTTGCCATTTACAAGGTGACATTGTATAGTCATATGGATATGGTCTTGCAGGCATGAAAGCTGCGTGATAGCGTAACTGTGCGCCAGGTACTTTCAGTACATGTGGAATGTTGCTATACCATATCTTAGGGTTGCTTTATTCCAGGGGGACTGTGGGTTTGTGATGCAGAGAGGCTTGATCCAAAAGCCACCATGGGAAATGGAGAGATTGCTATCAAGTTCGGTGTCTTTGGAATCAGTTCAGGTGGAGGAAACAATGAGCTAACAAATATTCACCTCAAACTGTGATTTGCACTTAGGTTTCCACGGGTATTTGTACTATGTACTAATTTTGAAAATCATAACAGAAACATTTTTAACAGAAAAAGCATAATTCTTGGTACAATGACAGAGAAGTATCCAAAGTGATATGTTTTTTTAATTATCTAAGTGGAAAAGTGAGGACTCACTTCTTTCACAAACCACTGGCAGAAGGCTGGAGAGATCCATTCTCTGGCATGAATCCCACAGTCCATCCAAATGATCTTCTTGGTTTTATCTGATGGTTGACTGATCTGAGAGAGTGTAAGAATGATCATTTGGAAAACTTACATTACGATAAAACAGCCTAGTGTAACACAGAAAGAAAAGGATGTGCCTTGATATGCCATTGAGCCATCTGAGATTATCATTATTACAGACATCATTACGACAAGCTCTCCTTCCTAATAAACCCATCTCTGTAGTATTTCAGGGCACAAGTTTTAAAGTGTTTGTTGAGCAGGACTGTCAATAAACCGCTTTATTTTTCATTTATGTTCTTACTTTGGGATTCTTTTTTTTTTTTGATGGGGAAGCACAAAAAGGCAGGGAATCTAATTTTACTCGGTGACAGGAACAGATTAGACAATAACTAAACCAATTAATAAAGCTATGGTTTTTACTAGAGTGTCTGATAAAAAATGTCATGGAATTCTCCTAGCAGAAAGGCTATATGCTGTAAAAAGTAATAAAACCAACAAAACAAAACTCTTTATCCTCGCACACAGCTGTTGCCAAGTTAGTTTCAGCTTGATTAGTATTTCTAAACAAGACTTCAGTTAAATTTGTTGTTTTCACTGCATAATAGCAAGGTTATGGTGATAGTGTATATGAAAGTTGACAAATCTTACTGTTGTGTAGAGGAGAAAACCATCTCCTGTTATTTCAGTGAATTGGGATGAGCACTGTCTTAGGAAGGATCTGAACCCTGTCTTCTCCTGTGTACTTTTTTGTGAAGATAGCTTTTATTCATTTTAAGAAAGTTCCTTCCATACCTGCAGATAATACATTTCTCGATTCTCAATTGTCTTCCCCAGGTAGTGCTGAGTCACCAGCTCACTGTTGTTCTTCTGGATCTGAGTCATCCATTGATAAATCTGAAATAGTCACAGAGAATTCTTGGTCCAAAGTGGGACTTTCCTTCTCTTTCCCACCTCCATTTCCAGATTAAAGCATTTTCTTTTGCTTAGACAAGCAACGTTTTCCTCAGAGCTCATTTCAATTTGTGATATCACTTAACACTCACGGAAAGCCTTTCACTTGCCTCTGAGCAAATGCATGGTCATATCTCACTGGGTATTAAAATATAACATCACTGCAATACAACACTGGTACTCTGTCCTGGATCTCATTCAACATGCCTGTCCTTTTGGGCATCTTTCTGTTGACTTCACCAGATGTGGAACCACACCATCAAATCTTCAAAACAGTAATAGAGTCTCTTCCCTATCAGTACTGATTTTTCACACCTGAGTTTAGCAGCAGTCATCCCCAATGGGTAGCTCAAACAACGTTTATGTGAGGATTGACTCTGCTCTCTCACTCTTACTATGTGGCTAGGAGGAAAAATACCACCATGCTCTGCTTACCCATTGGTCTGTGAAATATAGCACCAAGAAGTCTTCGCTACCCGCCGTCGTGACATTATTCTCTCCTAAAGTGTCAAAAACTTCTCCTTAAATTACATCTTTCTACAGATCTCCCACAGTTCACCTCTTCTTCCTCACTGAGATTCCAGATACTGCAATAGTCATTGCACTTCACATTTGGCTCAGCATCAAATGTATTGGGGCTTAAATGAATAAATGCTAGAGATAATGATAAAGCATAACAGGGTAGAAAGGTAGTAAACCAAGCAACTGAACCCCAGAATGTTATTTGCAAAACAATATGGCTGCTTCATGCAGAGCATTTAGATTTTGGTCAGGGAGGAATTGAGGATTTAATCAAAACCAACGGCAAATTCATGTCCAACTCAACCAGGCCAAGATTCTAGTCAAATAGTAAGGACTGACTCTGCAAAGAAGAAAGCCAGAAAGAGCTTTCTGCGGAGCTTTCTGCAAGCACAGCATTGCTTGCTGTGGTATTTACAAAATAGCAGCAACAAAGAAAGCAAGCAGACTTGTGTTCCTCTACCTCTTCCATGGGATGATATTGGGTGTAGATATAACCTTCTGGCACCTGCCTGTGGCTGCTCCTCTCCTTCGGCATGCTCTGATCCACAAGTTTCTGCAGGTCAGGTACGAGGACTCTGAGGGGCAAGGAAAGAGGGAGATAGAAAAGAAAAGAATCCATAAAAATTACTGCAGAACTATCATGGCGGGTACATTGCTTACATCAACAAATTAAAGGATTTAGCCCCTTCTGTTGTGAACTGCCTGGCAAATTCATCACCATCAGCATAGTGGTTACTTTCATGTAAGAGAAATTTCAAAATACTGAGATTTTCACTGGGTTTTTACAATAAAGTAATGATTTTACCAGATTTTTTTTTTTTTTACAGATTGACAATTTTCTACCAAAAAATGTTCAATAGCTTTCTTTTTTTCACCGCTTCTACTTCTGGGCAAAACTGTAAAATATCACCTTTTGGGAAGAGAGAAAAAAAATAAGATTAGTGTTTCATTGTGTTTTATGGAGACATTTTTCATTTGCAAAGACTTCACAGAAGTATTCGTTGCAATTTTCAAAAGTCAGAACAAAAGTGCCTCTTTCCTTCATAATGCTCTTCTTGCTTTTTAGTTACAAATTAGTTCATAAATTAGTATAGCACAAGTGTGATTCCACAATCAAGGGAGTCAATAAGACCTTTTCCATGGCTTCAGAGGATTTTGGATTATACACTGTGCTTTCACACTGCAATCAGCCCTTCTAACACTGTTACAAATCTGTGCTTCTTGTAAATGCTTGTGGTAATACAGTTGCAAAGGTAGATTAAACATTGTTTATTTCAAACACTGTAAGGGCTAATAGACTATTCTGCTGACAGTAGCACTGATAGGCATTTCTGGAAACTGCACATAAGAAACTTTCAAGAGTAGTTACAGCTGACTTTCACTCTGAACTTTGATGTTTATTCACATCTGAACTTCAAACTAAAATTTAGGCGGTGCAAATTCCCATGAACTGAAGCTGCACATGCAAAATGCCTTATCAGAGCTCTGGAGAATTGAAATCCTGGAGTCTGACACAGTCAGAATATTGATGTCCTGATTATAATTTGTCATTTATGTCTCTATCATTATATACCTAACTGTCATGTTACCTTCCTTGCATGTCAACTGCCTTCTAAAAGGTGGTTCCTGCTTTGAATCTGTTATAGGAAATTTAACTCTAACATTGCCATACACATCTCAACCCTTTTGCGATACAAAGCCAAAATTTCAGCTTGACTATTAAATTACCCACCTCTTTCTTTAGGACCCTACACAAGGTGGATACAGTTCTGGCCCCAATCCAAGGAGAAAAAAGAAAGAAAGAAAAAAAAGATTAAGCTACCTTCAGTTTAGTCTTTAAATGTCCAATAGAATCAGTTGAAACCATTAGAAAATGAAGAGCCTTGATATAAATAAGAGGTTAAATATCTTCTGGAATGTGGTCTAAGTTATGAATACCTGAACCTGATGCTAGATCGTTCATACTGGCTCCTACCTCGTCTCTCTCCATCTCTGGTTGTCAGGGCATCATGCTTACTAAAAAGAATTTGTCAGGTAAGATGCAGGAAGTCAAGATCAGCTTTAACTCTAAACGGTTTTGAAGTGGCACCCATTATCCTTTAACTTATCTTTGATTGGTAAATGTCAGTGTGTGTCCATTGGCTGTTTGTTGCCAGCCCTGAATGACTACAGGATTGTTTATATGAAATACAGCTGGCTACTGGTTACATGAAAGAGTCAGTTCCAAATGGGAGTGGGACTGTGGGAATTTTATTTAATCCCATTTGTCTTTATAAACATTCTTTGGATTAGATCTTCTGGTTGGAAGTAGAAGCATGGCAGTTAGTGAAGATGTGTGGCTGGGTAGGTGTGTAAAAGCATCATGGGCCATTTGCAGCTCGTGGCTCCCAATTGGGTGCTCCTGCCACCGGGCCCTTTGTCCCAGGCTGGGATGTCCTGAATGGATGGTGCCAGGAAATTCTCACCAGCCTGGCAGGGGCTGGGACTGGGGTAGGAAACTGCAGCTCTGAAGAAGCTGTCTGGATACTCACTTTGAAAGGGCTCTTCTCCAAAACAGAGGAGCAACAAAAGACAGGGAAGGGAAAAGGAGAGCTACAGAAACTGCTTCTCTGCAGTGATACTGGTTAAACCTTTGGGCTTTCCAAAATAGGGAGGACCCTGTGTTGAAGTATCCATACTTTCCAAGAGCAAAGCATGTTCCTATAAGTAATGGTTATACCAAGCTTGGCTTCCTGACTTTAAAATAAAAAACTGTGTCATAATTCTGAGTACCGTCCTCTACTGCTGAGAAGGCAATGGCAAGAAACAAGAGAAACTGGGCTGTCTCAGATCCCAGCTCCAAATTCACAGTCCAGGATAGCTGGAAGGTGAATAAACAGGGCACAGGGGGAAGTGCCTTTAAAACTCAAAGGTATATATAGTATCTGTGCATTGGACAGGTCAAGGTAAGTTGGAGGCACTTTGGACAAAGATTGGGACCTATCGTCAGTACTTGCTGACTGTTCATTGGAAACGGCTAGGTCCTTTTGTGATTGCAAAAATTTTTAGAACCAGTCTTTCCCATCAGGAAATCAGAGGTCGTACTTGTAAGAGATCATATGATGATCTAAGCTATCTTTCACTGCCTGCACCAGAGGGGCTGGGACCCTTATGTGCAGGTCTTCTCCAGTCCTGATGTCTTCAGGCAGCTGGGGCATCCACAAATCCAGCTGTGCAGAGAAGAAAGAAATGCACAAATCAAGCTCTGTTTTCAGAATGAGAAAATATATTTAAGAAAGAGTAGCTGCATATCAATAACTGAAAGAAGTTTTCCTTCAAATTCTCTCTATAACTATTCTCCAGCCATCTGTTCATAGAGCATGCAACACAGGCTTAGTGTTTCCATTGACTCGGGCACCACTGGTAAGGAGCAGCACCCTCACAGAGCCATGCAAGGAAACTAACTTCTTCCCATAAATTCCTTCAGGTAATGGAAGGGCAATTCCACCTTACACTAAGAAAAAAAAAGTTAGGTAAAGCTTTTTCAAGTTTACTTTAACCTTCATTCCTGTCCAAATTTGCATGCAAATCTGTTTTACAGCTCAAGACCCTACTCCGCTTTTTGGGCACACATGGTTATCCTTACTCACCAGTAAAGTGCTGCAAAGCTGCTGAAGATGCTGGACTTGCTGAAATGTTTCTGGCACAATATGAAAAACCTGATCCCTGGAAATTCAGCAGAGAAACAGGATCAGTTTTAATGTCTGTTAAAGTCAAAAGGAGATATTTTGTTATGTAAAAGGAAGACACAGCATGTAACTGAGTGCTGTTCAAACAAAAGCATATCTGAGTGATGAATTTCTGGAATGGTTTAGCTGCATGTAGAAGTAAGTGATGTGGGTTTTCTGTTGCTAGAACATTAGGTTAACTTTGCTTCCTTGCCGGTGGCTGTTCTTTATTCCCCATACTGGCTTCACTGAACTCAACTGCTTGCATGAGCCCTGGTGTGCGTTTCTGCCTTTGTGGGACCAGGGCCAAAACAAGATCATCAGTAATATATAATAAACTATTTATTTGATAAGATGTCACTTTCTTTTCCTCCTGTTCAGGAATTATTCAGTTATTCTAGATAGACTTGTTGCTTCGCTGATCTACTTGAGCATGCAAAAACATTAGATAGTCATGATAAATGAACATTGCTAAGAGCTTGAGATGTCCACAAACTACTTGCCACGAGAAGAGCCAATTTATTCCACAAATATGAATAGCGTGGTCTCCAGAACTGCATATTCTTAATCAATTTGTAGGAAACAAAAATTTCTACTACAGGATCTATGATTTTTTTTATTTCTAGAAAATACACACAGATCCAGTGTCTGAGTATATATCTTCATGAGGACCCATGACACTTTCATCTACAGCAGACTTAATCTGAAAAAAAATATTGAAAGTTTACAAAGAACAAATTAGAATGTTTGGAAATGCAGAAAAAGCAAATCTGTATGTTCTATTAAAAAACCTGTCTGTAATTATTTTTCTAATTCTTTTTCAGTGTTCGTTCAAATCAATTTTCCAGAATTCATAGCAAGTGTGACATCTCTAATGAAAGGGTTTCATAAAGAGGAGTGGATTTTGATGACTACATTACATTACTCAGAGGTGAGATAGCAGTTATCCACTACTCATGTGATAGAAGGGGGAACCTGAGAAATACTCGTATTTGTTAGTAACCAATAACCACTGCTTTACAATCTCCTTTAATGACTTCAATGAGCCTTGGAGCCTTTACAGGATAAGTACAAAAAAAGAACATTTTACATTTTAACGCTTTTGTAACAGAAATTCTTGTCGCAAAAGTCTTGTATGGTGAATCATTATGGTCATCAATATAATATGCTCTCATCATCTGAATTGTAACTGCTATCATTTGTGCTTCCATACACAAATGTACAATTATCAACTTAATATACATGCAAATAGAATTCACTGTTCATTCATATTATGCAGTGAAAAATAGGGGGATTTGGGGCTTTTTACATCTCTCTTGAAAGTATCACCTTTGCTGATAGAGAAATGTAGAACTTGATAGTTAAAATGGGCTGTTTACTACTAGTTCAGGAGATGCTGTTAGCATATAGCACCGTTATCTATGGGGCAAAATGATTACATTTGCATTGCTAACAATTTGCTGCAACAGCCATGATATCTTTGTAATAGAACCTTGTAGATGCAGGATAAACATCTTTGCTGGGAGAATAAACATCTCAGCTGCAGTTCAGAGTTTATTCTCTCTAAATGCCTGGGCTTGCTTTGCTCTTTGTCTATCAGGAAGGGAAACAATATCCTGTAATATCTTTCTATCCTCATTGACATTATGTCTTAATTACACCAAATGAAAGAAATGCCAGACAGTCAGATTGCTGCCAGATGGCCAGCTCTTATTTACTGATAAACCTTTTACAATAGCCAGTGTGGAGACAAATCATTTTTAATAGTAAACTAAGATTAGAAAGCACACGCTCATTTATGATTATGGACTAGGATTCTCAGTAGAGAAGTGCAAAGTCAGCCCATGTAACCATGTGAGAACAACAGTTTTTAAAATGCTACAGTTAAGCTTTCTTACCAAATTAAAGGACTTTTCTCAGCACAAGCTGTGTTTCTTTGAATGCTCATAGATCGGAAATTTCATCTAAGTTGTTGAACAGAGCAAATAACAATGATCATGGGCTTTACTAGTCATTTCATCTTTGTGCAGGTGCTGCCCACCCAAAGTCACACTGACCATTCTATTCAGTGTGTTTTTAAATCCCGTGCGCGTACTCGACAGGTTCGGTCCTGGACAGCAATTAGAAAGAAAAACGAACGCTACATTTCCAAGGGCCTGTTGAATTCTATCCAGTGAAACTGACAGGCTCTGACTGAGTCCGGGATACAAATCTAAAGACTAACTATTATCCAAGTGAAATAACACATTTTAAAGAGAGAAGTGGTGACTCTGTATGCTCTTCCAGGGGCTTTGCCAGGAGAGTTGTTGAACAGGTATACTATGAAGGAACTTGCTTGCGGTAGGTATTGCTTTGTCTTCTCTCTGTTTTAAAACTATATTCTGGGGATATAATTAGTCCAGAGGCATTCAGCACTGGGCTACTTTCTTTGTTTACTTTAGAAAATTCCATATATAAAGTTATATGTGGATGGCTGGCCTCCACACTATATTTGTGCCCCTCCTGCAAATCGCAGCTGCTGTAAAGGCAGAATGACTTACCATTCCTTGTAAAGTTGAGATTGAAGGAAACAAAATAATTTAGATAGGCAAACAGCATAATTTTATATCACTCAGTTTCTTATGAAGCAGAACTGAGAATGGAGAAAACAGCAAAACTAGACATTTCATACTTTTCAAAAACAGTAAGAAAAAATGTGATAATCTCATTCTCTGAACACTTTGGGGTGAGGATTTTCTGGACCAACTTCACTAGCTTTTTTTTTGTTATTTCTACTGATTTCCAACAGGGGTTCAGTATCCGAGTTGCTTTTTGAGACACCATCTTTTCCACATAACCTCAGCTGTCTTTTATTGATGGATGTAATTTTGCACAGTCATCCCCCTGCTTTATACTCAGGAAAGGCATTTTATTCCTACAGCATCTGATTTCAAAGTTCATTATGAAAGAGGCTAAGACAAACGAATTTCAGCTAATGGAAGCAGAGCATCCTGAGGTCCGTTTGAGGGGCATTCTGTGTCTCCTATGGCTGCAGCCATATCTTTGCTGGCTCGGATTTGGTTCACTCTTTCTTCATTTCCTGTCTTTAAATTTTCTTTCGAAATCTTACAAAGCTTACAGCTTAGTAACCCTATCTCCAGGTTTTCGGTTCATAATTGTTATTATTATTCTTACACAGTTCCTGGGAATTTCACTGCATGCACAATTCTTCATGATACTCCATTCACACTCACCCATCATATTGCAATTTCAAGCTGAGGTTTCCAGGAATCAGCATCCCCAGAGAAAAGATGATCCCAAGAAAAAGCCACATCTTTGTGCAAAGAACACAGCCCTGACAGTGCAGGACTAGAGAGGAGGAGGATAGACCTGGAATGAACGCTTTATTTGTACAATTATAATATATAACCAGACTTATCCTAGAAGGGAACCTGCCCTTGTTGAATCATTAACTTCACTTTTAAATAGTTCTACTTTTTCTTAATTCTCCAAGCTCTCTGTTCCACACCCCAAAACACAAACACATACAAATAGCAACATTCTCACTGAAGCACTCCTACGAAGATTTTTCTGTATGACACCTTCAAATCTTTGAAAAAGTTATGTGAAAAAGTTGATAGTCATTGGAGAAAATGTTACTTGCAAGGTCCATGTCAACTAGTGAAGATTAGCTTATAAGGATCAAGAGAACGCTGGTAAAACAAGCTCCATCCTTGCTCTCTTCCTTCCTGTGTTTGTGGAGCTCTTCTTTGACCTCTTAACTGCAATTCTGTCACTTGCCTAGCCAAAAAGAGGACATGAAAAAACAACTGACATTCCTGTAAAAGGGAAAGATGGGGAAATCAGAGTTTCATCTAAATCACTTTAAATTGGACCAGATCAGTCTCTGGCCACAGACTATCAACTTATCAACTTTACACTGTCATAAAGAGTGTTTTTTGTTATATACTCAAAACAGTGGGCTGGTTACTGTCTGAAATATTTGATTTCTTGCTTAGTTCATATATCAAGACTAAACAGTTGAATTCCTTGCTTAATAGACTACAACTAGACATACAGCACAGTCCTTCAGAAAGAAATTGTTTCACTCAGATTCTCTCTTGGTTTAAAGCTATCCCATGGTGATTTAATGCAGAAAACTGCATGGATTTGGGGTGAAGAGAATCCAGTCAGTCAGTTTGTTTGTGTACACATGCAATGGACATTAACTGTAATTATGATATCTTTGTAAATCTTTATCAGCAAAGTATGAAGTCATCTTACATTACTACCAAGACTGTCACCAAGGAAACAGGCAGCAGAACGGTCCCAGTATAAAAGAGGACCAGCTTAACTCAAAAGTGTATTCTCACGAAACCAGGCTGTATGTAAGAGAAGAATATGTTCTCCTTCATAAATCACACGAGACCCTTTCCATTTTATTGCCACACTCTATAATTTGCTCAACAGCCTGAAGCTGAAAATGACAGATATTGTAGATACTCCATGTAGATATCTAGCCCACAGTGACTTCCAAAAGAGCTGAAGGAAGTCCTCTTTACAGGATTAGAGGCAGCTCTGTTTGTGAGGAATCAGAAAAACAAACTCATGTTGGAAGACCATATTCCATATTGACACTCAGGACATCTGCTCAGATAACTTTTGCTTTTCTTCCTTTGTCTCCACTGCTATGAGATGGACTAATGTTTTGAAGACCTCTGTTGTGTTGTCTGTGCCCTTTAACCAAAGCTGGCTTTGTATTGGTGTTCAATCCCTTGACAGGGACTCAGAATCTAGAAATAAGAAAAATGGAGATATAGAGGAAAAAAACAAGAGGCTTTATCCTCTTTTTTTTTTTTTTCCAAAAAAGATGTACACAAATGGAGCAAATCACAATAATATGCTAAAATTCAACTCCAACCCAAAGTTTACACCTCCACACTGAAAGCAGAAAGTGTTTATTCTGTGGTGAAAACATTACTCCTATGATGCTAAATAGTTATGAAGACAGATAGGGTCATTTTGCTTGATGGGCATAGGACTCGGAAGAAATGGCAGTTGCTTGCTAAGTCTTTGATTCAAATTCCTTTGAAGTCTAGTTGATTTTAATGGGCTTTAGATTAAAGTCCTGTGGAAATAATCATGGACATTTCTCACTGATTTAAAAAATGGACTTGTTTTGGGACTTCAGCAGAAGATTTGTTCATAAAAGACAATACTTAAGTATGTACTTAACGTTCAGCTTGCAAGCAGCACCGCTGAATTCAGAATACAAGCCATTAGAGACTTTATTCTGCCACTAATGCAAAAATATCTTGGGACGAACAGTTAACTTCAACAAGCCTATTGCCCTCTCGGGCATAAATAATGTCTATCTCAGTAATAAAGTCTGTTCTTTGGTCAGGTTCTTACTGGCAGCTGCTTATCTTTCTAGCAAATGTGGAAGGCAGTTTAATCCATTTATTCCCTCCTTGAAAACTGTGTGCAAAAAGACATGGGACATTCTGGGGAGAGGAAAGGTTGTAAACATATGGCACAAACATGCTATATGAAACCATACGGTGTCCTTTCTTCCAAACAAGTTTACTTTGCAGTTCTTCCATACATTCTTCTTAGAGCTTGAGAGCATTTTTTTCAGCATCAGTTTAGCCTCTCAACTGCCCTGTGAGACAAGCAAATATTATTTCCACTACTTAAAAGATTAAGAAAAACAGGGAAAAAAGTGACTCCCCAAGGTGACATAGGAATACTGCTGCAGAGCCAGGAATAGAATTTAGATCTCCTGACTCCCTGTCTGGTGCTTCCTTAAATATATGACCATCTGCTCTCCTGCTGGAAGTATAGATACTATATGCTGACTCCAACAAGCTGGCTGCTAAGCCTGTTAGTTTATCCTCTTTTTATCCCATACTGATATCATCTCAAGCTAAGCTTTTGGCCTGGAGTCAAAGTGATTTCCAGTGTTTGAATGATTCGACCTGCTTGTTATTGTTTTAACCTTGCACCACACATATGCTCAGCTATTTGTGAATTATCTGCATACAGTCTGTGTAGCAACAGCCTCAAGCTAGAACTGTTTTGTTTAAAGATTCCATACTGAAGCATACCACATGTTTTAAACAACTATCATATAGCAGTGAGTTTGATCCTGGTAGCTGCTTGCACCCAGATTTCCTACTGAGCTGCATGTAATTTTCAAGGACAAAGAGCTTATTAAAAAGACAAAAAACTTACACACTTGTGCGTCTCCACAAACGTCAGTTCATCACGTTAATCTCTCACAGTCCCACAGCTAAATCCTGCACTGAGTCCGTCTGAACTAAACCAAACTAGAACGAGATGGAATTCAACATGATCAACATTTTTTTAAATCATCGCCTTGATTCTGAGAAAACCAGTAAATCTCCTTCTCTCATTGCTGCAAAACACTCACAGTATGTGTTCGAGACAGAATCATCACTCAGGAGGGTCAGTACAGTAGCATGCTGACTAATGTGCCTTAAATCCTAGTCTTCTGTTACACTGAAGAAGGGGGGTGGATAATTCAGCTGTTTTACTAAACTATCCTCTGGTTATCACTGTAGCTTTACTTGGAGGAAGCACACAATGAATCGACAGCTGTTTCCCATTGACTTATCATAGGACATAGTTTATTCTATAGGTATTGTCTTTTTCTGTGAGTATTAGAAGATATTTCTGTCTTTCTGAGCAATGTTCAAAATACTCCAATTCATTCTACAATATTAAGTACATGGTCTTAATTCTGTAGCATATGAATATTCAACAGTATGTTGTGTGGTCTGCAATGTGAATCATTTTTTTCTCTCAATATGCCAAGTCTTCAGCTTTCACAGCTTTTTTAGAGAAAGTTTTTTCTGAAATTCTCTGGATTCTATTGTGATTTGACAGCGCTAACTGTTCACAAGCCTCATTAGCTCCATCAACAATCCTAGCATAAGTGGGAATATACCAGAAGCTATGCTGAGTTATGACAATTCTCTTCTAGTCATCTTGCTGAGTTTTCCTCTCTTTCTCTGAGGTTACACTGAAAACACCCCATTAGCCTTACATTTGGGATTTTAAAATAATCTTAAACCAGAAAGTAATCCAGCTAACATACACTAGATTAGAATGACATTACTAGCAAACCTTATAATTAGTTCCATTAAGCCAACCTTAAGTGTCCTGCAGATCATCAAGTGATACAGGGTACTTAGGCTTTAGCTTAGTGAAACTAATTTGACAATTGGTACATGATCTAGTAATTTCAAGAAATACACATTTACAGATACTTTCAAAGATTTCTCCATAGTTTTTACAGCATTTATACACATGCATACTTACATATTTTGAGCCAAAACTGGAAATATCAGTGTGTTGTGACAGTGTGGGAAATAACACCTGCCTTTTCTCCACAAGTCCCGTGATGCAGTTTTTAGACAGCTTTGTTATCAGAGAGGAGCTTCAAGTACCTGTTCAGAAAGCAGCTCCTTATGGAAGTGGGCTGAAGCAGGCTGACAAAATCTGTATTGATTTAATTAGGGTGGCAGAGCAGCTTCCTCAGACACCATTTTCTTTAACCAGGAAAGCAGAGTAATATTAGTGAATTGTCTTTGCTTAATAACAGGTGGCCTGGGTGATTATTTTTCCTTCATGCTTTAGACAGCAAAATGTCACTGCTAAGGAACCTTGAGCTGGTCCTTTAACATACAATCTGAGTTCAAGATGAAGGTTACCACCTGTTTCTAAAAGGTAACAAACACTATTGGTTCAGTTCCAGGAGCTAAAGGTGATCACCTTTACAAGGAGTTGCGCACAAAATCCTATGTAAACACCTTTTCTATGGGAAATTTGTCTGCATAAGAATAGTGCAATTTAACTTAAAAATAAGTACTACTAGTATATTTCAGGTGCAATGGTAACTTGCTGAACCCAAAGTCCACACATACAAGCTGGCTGCAAAATATTGCCCTTGTAGTTTGATCAAAGGAAGTTTCAATTTGCTGACAGCTTTTAATGTGCTTGAATCCACTGTGAGAAAGACGAGTTAGATTTTCTCACTCACATTCTCCAGTCCTGAAAACTTTCCCTCGTAAGAATACCTTCTAATGACGTGATTAGAACTTATGATTTCAAAGGTATTGCTCTGGGGGAAAAGGATTTTCAGAAGCGGTTGATCCTACATTGTTGTTCTGAGTGGGCAAGAATTAGGCAAGAATGCGTGACTTTGTGAAGAAACAAAACTTCTTGTAAACCTTTAGCTGTCAAAGCAATGTATTGTTGTTTAAAAGAAGATGTCAAATAAGATTAAAAGCCTATCTTGTATTTTTAAATAAAATAATTACCTTCGTAAGTAAATGAAGTAGCATTATTTCATTGCTACCAGCAGAACTCTACAGGACAGCACATAAGTCTATTATTGCTTAATGGTTAAAAAACAAGCTTACTGCACTGTATTCTAGAATAACCAACATTACTTTTAATGAGTTCTATTACAAGCACTAAAATACTTTATGATTAGATGTGAATATGCTTGCATACGATTTCTTAGACCCAAACAATATACACTGTATTCCCTTTAACTTAAGTAATTAGCTTTTGCAAGCATAAAATGTGTTCATATTAACCTTTGGCCTCTGTTCTATCAATGATACACATACTTAGCTTCCTGTTTAATACCAGCACCACTGAGCATAACAGTATTGCTTGCATGCATGCAGTTATGTATGTACGTCCATGCAAGGTAGGTAATACTCCAAACCTCTCAACTAGCATGAGGATCTGTTAAAAATGGTTATGATGTCCCTGAGGAATCTCAGTGATTATTAATGAAACCAATAGCACCTGACAAAAGATGTCAAAGTGGATCTCGTCTGAGCAAAACAAGTCCATTCTATGTAACTTAGACTCAGTAGAATTTCCAGTGTATTTTTGCAAAGGAGCCTTAAAGAATTTATAAGCTGGGTTTGAAGTATGCTGTGTACGTATGGGTGTGACATGCAGTAGAAACAGCTTGTATTTTGGGGTCTGATTTTGTAAAAAAACATTGCTGCTAATAGTATCTGGGGAAGGGATGGGGCAGTGTAACTTTGCACGGCTTGTGACAGGGCTGGGTAGGTTTGCAGTAAGGCTACTGACATGGCTTGCATTGGTCACAAGTTTTGGGGTTCTTCAGCAAAGGAGGATGTTTCTTTTACAATTAGCCAAGACTTTCTCCACTCTCATGGCTGAACTGTTACTACTCTCTGTACAAGGAGTGGATCTGAAACATCAGCCAGCTCTGCCTGGGAGAATTTACAAATCCAAGCAACTCAACATGGGGACATCCCCATTATACAGACAGGGAACATCGATACATGGCTGTGCTGGGACTGTGCCCCTGCTACCAAGCAGAGCATTCCTTTGAGTCACGGCACTACTGAGATGGGTGTGGACACCGGGACTCCGGGTGTGTCATGGGGACCTCCTGAGAGACTTGCCAATGAGCAAACAGATAAGTGGTGGCAAGCAGGGAGCTGAACTCAGATTCCCCATGTCTCTCTCTAATGCCTTAGTGTCAGATCATCTCATCCTCTGTTCAGAGAGAGTGGTTTGGATACCTTCATTGTTATTCTTTTCACCCCTTCAAATACTGAGTTATTAGATTCAGCAAATGAATATCAAACCTACCACCAGCAGTGGAAGGTTTGGAAAGTTCTCTTTTTATTCTGCATCAGCAGAAATCAAACCAACCTTCATCCTCCTCAGTACTACCTTTTGGGGGAAGTACTGCCTACTGAGAAGGAAATCTGCTTGCTGACATCGGTGAAGCATTCATCATTTTGTACTGTTCCTTGAGCATAGACTGATACAGAGTAAATCTCCAAACACACATTTAAAAAAAAGCAGTCTTTACCCTCTTCTTGCCTCATACACCACAGTGCATAAAAGGTTTAGGTTGCCTTTGTGTTTTCCAGAGAATTCCCTGTGCCAATGAACCGTCTGTTGTTCTGCAAAAGCTGATATCTAACTGCTGAGCCAGCACAAAGGGCAAGTAACAACCCAGTATTGGCCTTCGATATGTATATTTAAAAAGATTAAATAGTCTTTTATTATGTGATTGACATTTCAAATGTGGGCTTCGTGCTTGGTTTCTCCTCCCTCACTAGCTATTACATGCAAAAACCTCTTAACATACAGATATATAATCTCCTTCACGACAAGCCACTCTATTTCCTGAATCTCATCCGTGTCAGTATACATCGTCTTCAGTGACAATTGTCACCATTTACACCAGCCTCCATGCAGTCAGAGTCTGCTTCACCAGCTGTTCCCTGCTGCAGAAGGGGAAAACTGGGCTCATGTAACAGTTCAAGTTTTCTCCTTTGAAGTCATAGAGCCACAGCCTCAGCTGGTGGATGTTGCTGCAGTGCCCCAACTTTAATTTAAACCAGCTGATGGGCGACTCCCCCTTTTCCCACACTCCCCACACACTTCCCCACCTTTCTAAAGGGTGGTTGGGTACAGATGACACCTTATGTGCAGCAGAATCTGTATGTTGAAAATCAAACAGGCAAATAAAGAAAACTTAGCAAGTGCCCTTTGTGGATTGAACTGATAAGAGTAAACTATGGCACGTACTCAGGAGTGACAAGGAGCGTTCAGTAAATTGTCTCTGTCTGGAGGCATGGATAGAGTCCCTCACCTATAGCAGTGAAAAGAAATTCTGTTTATAAAATTTTGCATCTTGCTACATAAAGCAAGAGCATATCTGGGTTTTGATGGGTGCCATGGCAACAATGTTACTGGAGTATAGAGCATTTTCAGAGAGAGGGGAAGGGATGAACAAGAAGCTCACTGGTTATATGTGGACACATCTTCTGCTGCAGACTCAAAGACAGATTCTCCTTCTTCTTGTTCCCAGGTGGCTGTTTACGGTTGCCACTACATTTATGCTTTCACTTTATACTGCGGTTGTCCAGAAATAATGAAAAAAGGGAAAAACCTGCTGCAACTAGAAGGACAGATCTTAAACACAGTTTGGAGTTCCATTATATTTGCAGCACTTGTAAGAGAAGAACAATGCAGAACTACTGAATCCACTGTGGTTACTAGCAAACAACAAACCCACAGGATTACATGTTCAGTAAAACCTATGCTTAAGTACCATAATTGCTTTAAAAGTATGCTTGTAGAGAAAAACAGATAACCATGGCTCAGCTTTTGTTCTGAAATAACAAATCTCAGCACATTTTGCCTAGGACTGAATGCTCCACCTTTTTTTGAGATCTACAAAACACTTGCAATTCTCTTTTATTTCAGATATTCTAGTGTCAGTCAGGAGGTATTGAAACTGGAACCTCATTCATGCAAACCTACGTGCTCTGAGATTTGTGTGCAAAGAGAATACCTTAACATTAACAAATAGCAATATAAAATAACACCTACTGAATGGCGGAGGGGCACAAAGAAAGCATTAGAGGGGAGTCCTCATATTTTCTTCATTTTAGCGATTAACCAGAGCTACATCTCTAGGTCTCTGCATACAAAGCACTATTCAACCTCTTACCTATGCAGAAACAGTTGCAATACCTGAGAAACAGACTTCCATTCTCTATTCCAAGCTCCAGTTTATTTAGAGTCTGATTTCTTAACAAAAATCAAACTCTTGCAATGCACTTACAGTCCCTCTTTCCCAGTCACTTCTGGACGTCTCAGCCAATTTGAGAGCAAGGTAGAACTTTTAAAGAGAGTTCCTGGATGTTTCTTGTAAATGAGTGGCTGGAATATTTCATACCCTGAGAAGGCTGGAGTTAGGGCTCAAATGTGGTTTTGGACATAAGCAAATCCAAGCAGGAGAGAACTACAAGTCATCAGGGTCTACAAATCCAGCTGCTTATGGAAACAATTTTTTTTTCCCCAACACTCACTGTTCTCATTCTGCATTACTTCACAAACTTTGTTTCATTTTTGCTCAGATGGTACTAGTTTATTTTCTATTCACGCAAGAGCCTTTCTCACCCTTGCAGCCCACATTTTCTGCCTTCCTGTTTCTTGCTCTCATTTTAGATCTTTTCACACATCCTGCAATGCTTAACATCATCCTTGGGCCAGTGAAGTTTGCTATTTAACTTATATTTGCAAATCCTTCTCAAAATGTTTTCTTATTGATTGTGTGATACATGACAATGATCTGAGCTTGTCACCCTTTCGTATGTGGATATCCCTCAGGTGACCTGAAGAATTCAAAGGATGGACAGTATCTGCATTATTCTCAAGGAAATATTTACCAGATAAGCCAGCTTTATCTTGGCATTTTACTGTTTTGTAATAAGATTTATGAGCGAAAAAAATATCTAACAGCAAGCACCATGTAGGAAACAAGAATCATAAAAGGCAGTATCTGTTTCTTTGAGATTAGCAGGACAAATGCTTTAGTCCAGTATTTCATAGCTCAGAATGAAGGAAAGATTTGCATGGATCTACTTTTCAGAATTCTTTATGGCCCGGGAATAAAATATGTTGCCTTCATACAAGAATCTGGTCAAATACAAGGTTGCTCTGTGCAGCTGAGTCCATTGTCTCTAAGTTATAGCTACATAATTACTCTAAGCCCTATGCTTGCTTTATCTTCTTTAACAAGCCTTCAATTCATCGAAGATCCTCCCCTCTCTCAGCAATTTATTTTACTTAATAAATTACCTATTTTCACTTTACACGGCATTAAGAACCTTGGCCTTGCTACAGATTGGATACACACCCTTGAAATACCTTTAGTGAGCCAAACACCACAGCAAATGCCTGGGTTCCATCCATTGATAAGATACACCCATGGGCTGTATGAAATAAAGCCATATTCAGCTTCCTGGTTCCTCACCCCTTGTTCAGAAAAAAATTCCAGCCACTGCACTTGCAAAGCGTTCCCAGTGTGAATAAAGATTAGAAACACACGTTCCTGAGTCTGCAGGCAGAATGAGAAAATGGTAGAAAAAGGTGCAGCTTGCATCTCCCGTTAGCTTCACTGGCAGGTCAGCTAAAAACATGTTTAGTATCTGTTTTGCTTAAAAAAGGGGATTTTCCACCTTTTGCACCAAGCAATCCATGCAGTGACAAAGCCCACAGTTACAGGAGCAAAATTATTATTGCTGATCTTCATTGTGAGTCTCCCACTAATTTTAACGAGCATGATTTAGGAGAAAGAGGAGAATGGTATTCTAAATACAGATTGTAATGCACAAAACAGGGGATTAGATCTCCTTTAGTGTGTGAATTGGACACCTGAGAAACCTGGATTTATTTCAGACATTGCAGCAGAGAAGCTTTTTAGCAGATGTTAATATTCAAGAAACCCACAGCTCTGAAGTCCCTCTGGCAGCAGCTACATACTGCTTGGAACTATGAATCAGCGTAGGTGATAGTAACGACTTAGATTAGGGGTAGCATGAAGCAAGATATTTTAATAAGCAAGGTGGTCGCTATGGCAGACTACTACACTTCCATCCTGCTTGTTTAAGTTTCCACCTATTTGTAAGGTGTTTAAAAAAAGAAAGATGGTGATCAGCTAATTTAACATAACATGCAATGCCATTTTGTGTCCACTGGTGGCTTATTCTGTCCAGGCTGCTGGCACCCAAGAAGACAGTATTCTTCCCTACCTGGTGTTTTGTGCCTGAAGAGATGGGAGCTACCTACCTGCTACTGGGGACCTGACTGAAAAGCTCAAAGCAGAGGAAGCAGTTCCACAGCTCAGGTGAGAGCCACAGCTGACACTGCAGTAGCTTGGTTTATAGGGCTTCAGCTTTGAACAGCACCAAATGCTTTCCCAAACAACCGCTCTGAGCACCACCCGGCTCTCCAGCACAGAGTATTTCAGACCTCCTCCAGCGCAGGCCAGGACCACGAATCAGTCGGCCAGCTCAGAACATCAGAATGGCTCTGACCAGTCTGCTTCACAGACGAATTTGCACAGACAATGCTTTCTTAAAGTAGCAGATCCAAAAAAGGTACACAAACTTCTATCAAGTCAAACAGACGAACTCTTTTCTGTTTGTTAAGTTCTACAGTTGCATCAAATCTGTTTTTCTGCATGTGCTGCATTTCAGAGGCTGAAATGCTGAACAGCTCGCTCTGCTTTTTATGCCAGACTGCTGGGACACTTCTTTGGTTGCAATTTTCCTTCAAAAATGTGCACCATATTCTTTCTGCATGTTCTGCAAAAAGTTCTGCAGTGAATTTTTTTTTTAAGCACATTGTTTCTTTTCACATTATCTCATCATTGTAATGCCTTTTTTATCTCATCATTGTAATACCTGAACCATGTGTCCACGCTACTTCAGAAAGACAAAGAACGTAGTGGTTGTAGCTTATCAAGTGAAGCAAGTGCACCACCGTTAGGTAGCACACAGTCACTGTAGAAAGTATTGCCGTTTCCCTTCATGTCGACTGGGCTGTGGCTACGACACAGCAAAATTGTGACACCACAGAAACAAGCAAGCTGCTGTTGGCAAATGTATGCATTTTGAGCGGTCAAATGCTCTTACTAAGCACTTCAGCAACTCCAGCACACGAAATGGATTCTACAAGTAAACGTTACCGGGAACGGAAAAGATGTACCAGTTTTTTCTGCTCCTTCAGCACAAAGCTGCTTTGAACTCCTAGGACTCTGACAACATAATCAATTCCACCCCTACATAATAGGCCAGTAGAGATGCATCACTGTATGTAATGAACAAATTTGAGTATTGCAACACCTCTTGAAATGGCTGTGAAAAAATTAGTATCAGAAACAGAGAGCAAGAGTCAGTTTATAGATATGACAGACCTGTGTTCTTGTAGTGAGAAAACTCAAAATCTATTACAGTAGCAGTGAAGCAAAAGGTTCAAAAGAAAAAGCACAGAGCTAACAGAATCATTATTGGCCTGAACTTCTGAAAACTCTGTGAGATTGATTTCTTCAGAAACTTTTCACATAACTTTGTATCTTTTAATATACGTCTTAGGCTGAGTTATTTACTGCTTTACCATCTGTAGTTTTGCATAAAGAACACAGTGGATGGTGGGGGGGAATCCTTCTAGTGCATATTTGTAGGCCAGGTTCCAATAGCACTTGAAATAGTCACTTCCCTTCCCTGACCCAGCTCAAGAAACAAATTTGACTTGGGGCATAGGGGAGGAGAAGCAAAGTGAAGATAAAATGAATACATTTGAAAAGCAATTCATGCCAGAATGCTTTTTGGATTAATTAAGTAGTTCCTTCCGCTAAAGAAAACCCACTCCCACTTCACCAAAGAAAACCCCCACTATCAGCAGACATTGTTCACTTTACAAACTTTTCTCAATCTGTAATACTCTGGAGTAGGCAGTTGTGTATAAAACTGCTTATCTCTTCCCTTAAAACCTTACATTAATTACACAGGAAAATGACAGATCAGGAGAACCAAAACTGTTAGTTTATTTTAATTACTATCCTGCACAGTCCCTTCAGAAAAAGGGAAAGCATTTTCCGAATAAATTTTTTCTCTCAAAAATTCAACTGCATCTTCATTTGTCATTTCCTGAAACTTCCTGTTCAGGACCTGGAAGAAAGGAAAAGTGAAGGGTACATTAGTTCTACTGTCTGTAGCAAACTACCCTGTCCCACAAACCAAGCGGTCAGTGACGGGAAGGCCATAGGGAGTCACTGTATTGTGAAAACAAGTTGACTTCTATCATTTGTTCTATAAAAAACAGGGAAATAAGCCAAAGTCACATAGGTTTTTTAGGTACAAAGCAATTAGGTGGCTTGATTTTTTTTTTTTTGGCTGAACTACGTTGATATTTATTTCACTGTAACGATAACTGGTAGCTTGTCTTTTAGAGTTCCTCTGTCTTTTCTCCCTAGTGACAACACCACTACCTTCTAAGTAGAGGTGATACACAACTACCACTCTGGAGAAGGCTCACTATTCCCAACAAGGCCTGTTCTACCAAACAAACATACTCATCACTGTGCTGACAGCAGGGCTGAAACAGAGAGAATAACAGGACTCTTCTTACCAGAATCACATGATAGCCCAGTTTATTTAGATGCCGCTTCTTCATTGCCAGCTTCCCTTGGGGATGTGTTGTACCCACACAGAAGGCAGACAGAGGAACAAAGAGAAAGGCCAATCTACAACCAAGAAGAGTAGGGAAGACTCCATTGTACAAATGCAGAATGAGCCTTTTTAAGACAATGATTCAGTTATGTTCTTTAACACTGCAGATTATATAGCTGTCTTTCTGGCAGGCAAAAATATCAGGACTGCACAAACTTCGTTATCCCTTTCCTTCTCCACACCTAAGTAATTTAGAACCTCTCTTCTGTGAGCTTCACACAAGTTCCAGCATCTACCCAAATACCTACAGCAGAATTAAGTCCTTAGATGTCCAGTTCTCCCGCAATGAGAAGGAAATAGATCATTCAGAATTATACATTATTTTGACAGCTTCTCCATTTACTTTGATCCTTTGCTAATATTCAGAATCAGTTACTTCCTGCCATAAATACCTACTTGGAAGGGTGAGAAAGCTGAATGCCTTGAAGCCTGACAGTTAGTTTCTGTTACACAATTCACTAGTTCTCCTTTTCCCAAAAAGCAAACTACACAAAATACATTGCTGTGCAGTGATCCAGCACACAAATGTGAAGTACTACCCAATTCTACTTAAGCATTACTTAAATGAAATATGTCCCACTTCAGTTACTGAGAGGTCACTCTTCTACACAAGACTAAATTAATCACCAAAAATGTGGATATGATGATCCTTTTTATTCAAATTATATTTCAGCAGCTGAATTAATTACCATAACGTACCATTGAGATGCACATTTTAGAAACTTAAGAGAATAACTGAACATTTAATTGGACACACAAATACTTGGAATTTTAAAACCACAATGTAGCAATTTTTTTGAAGGGATTGCAGTCATACTTCAAAACCTGTATCCATTACAACTGTATCAGATCACAGTGATGCTTCCTGCCTCTTTCTCTGAAATGTTAAATTTTAGCCTCTGTTAGAAGAAGGTAGTGAGCTGGATTAATTGTTGCTCTGAACCAGCATGGCAATTTTTGTATATCTCAGTGAGCACAAATAACAAGTTAGTTATCTACTTTGCTTCTTCAAATCAGTGAACCAAAGAAGTAACTGGATGGAATACATACAAATAAAACTAGCCTGCTAGAAAAACATGCAGTCAAAAAAGACACCTTTGAACACTTGAGTCAGTATGATCATCTGTTGCAGATATTGGGAGCACTTTCCTTCTGTCTGAATCCATTCTGATTTCAAAATCTGAAAACAAAAAACCAAAACATTTAACACCACAAGAGGTTACAACTGATGTTATTTAAACATTAATTGTCCTAATTGTTTTCAAATTCACAGTTAATTCGAAAAAGTTAACAGACAGTGCCACTGCTCTGTTTCTTATTGCTGTTCTCTAATAACTTACATATTACTGATGGCTTTTTCCTCCCTGCAACCCATATAAACAGCTATAGCTTGCACATCTCCAGAAAAAAAACCACATTTATTTTTGGAAACTGTAGTTATAACTTTATGGGAGTGAAATCATAGTTTAAAGAAAATAATCTTGATCACAGTCCATCATACCTACTCAGATTTTCCTGTAATCCGATTCCTCACTAGAAATATTTAGGAACAAAATTATTACAAATGCAGAAAAACTGGTAACCTGGGTGGCTGGCAAAAAATAAAAAAAATATCAAAATGTAAAAGAAAACAAATGTTATCAAAAGATCACCCTGCCCGTGGCAGGGCGGTTGAAACTAGACGATTTTTAGGGTTCCTTCCAACCCGAACCATTCTATGATTCTATAAAGAAGGTCATATCCACTTTCACAAATTAAAGTAGAATCCAAACCTTCAACATAGCTTCAGAAAAAAAACAAGTCAGAGAACAAAAGAAGGCTGAATCACTAATGTGATTCTGCACTAACATGTCAACTCTCTAAAACAATTGGCCATGTTGGATTTATGTACAATTAATATCTGCTCGCTAATGCTTAACAAAAAGTCCAAAGTAGTTTTGTAAATAAGAGCAATCATAAAGTTTTAGTAAATTGACTTAAGTACTTTAACAGAAGCATCCCAGAAAGTAGATTCACCGATAAAAAACATCTGTTGTGAAAAGATCGTGTCTTCAAAGTATTACACTTTTAATCACTTGCACCCTACACAAATTTGTTACCACCTTATTATCTTGGGGATTATAAATCTACATTAAAAAGACTATGACAGTAATTTGGCTTCATACCAATATGATATTTATGTGGCAGCTGAACATTTTGCTGAAACATGTTCTCATCTCCCAGAAGTTCTATCAGTGCCTCCTGAGCCTTTCTGAGATTAAGAGATACTAATGAGGAGGAATTCTCAGTCAGCACAAATGCAGGCTTTGTGAAGGAAGGGCTATCAAGTTCCATACATGCTTTCACAGCACGAATCATTACTTCCTTTTGTTCTTTGTAAAGATCATCTGAAAAAGGATACAAAAAATATTTCATCCAATGTATCATCTCACAGAATTTCTCATTTTATTATCATTTATAGCCTGTTCTGTCAGAGCAAATGAATTTCAATACAGAAATCAAAACCCAATTGTTTTTTCACTGAATATTATTGAGTATCTTCAATATATTGTTAAATATACACCATTGATTCACTAATTATAAAGTCTACAGCTGGGTCCGCCTATTTATCCAGTGTTTCCCCTCTACTGTACACAGCTCTGTGCATGCTACCAGTTATTACAGGTGACTTAAGGAGAACATGGAATGAGAAAGCATGCATAATGCAAAATTCGGACAACTAGAAGGCTATTTATAAAACAAAGAAGGGATATCAGACTTGGCCATAATTTTGAAACTGTACTTTAAGAGTACTAAAGCTGCACAAACTCTAAGTAGTTACAGCTTTACAGCTTTCAGGCCCAGTTACAGCAGTCTCAACAGCAAGACACCGTGTTTTACTCTACACTGAATTTCTACTCCGCTGAACCACTCTACTGGCTGTAGCGAATTGTAATGTGGAAACCAAATTCTACTATAAACCATGCCAAGGTCCTCATTATAACTCAGAGCAGTCAAAAAAACCTTTTACTCATGATTCCAGGTACTAAAGTTGGTGTACAAAGCTTAAGACTTCCTGAGTTTTTAAAAATGCTTGAGCATCTGTCGAAGATAGAACCCCTGGCTCTCACACATTTCTACCACTTCCACAAATCTCATATTCACATCTCTCCACATGCACACATACTACTCAACTGTATACAATACAATAATCCTGATGCCCTAGTGCAGAAACAGATCACTCAGATCACCATGACTACATTAGCTTTGTCTTGAGGACTTCAAATTTAGTATTAATCAAGTTTCCATTCTTTGATTTCTGAACTTCTAACACAACTACAACAAATTATGTACAGACACAGACTATCCCTTTTAAAACAAGAACATGACAAAGTAAGGCCTGACCTGACAGTAGAAGTTCATCCCTGCTGTCCTTTTGCAGCAGCTCATCAAGTGCACGGCGAGGAAGATATCCTAACATGCAAAGTGAATACACTGCCTTCAGCAGTTCTGTGTTGGAAATCTGAGGGAGGTACTCATTCAAGCAGTTATGAAGAGTCTCAAAAAACCTTTTCCAAAAGCAGAAGAAAAGTATCTAAGTACACAAATAAGGCTATATAAAACCCAGATTCCAAACAAAAATACAAGTTAAAATCTCTATTATCTTGTATAATCATATGTTGTGTAATCTAGCATTAGCTTTTGATTCCTCTTTGAGGATACAGCTACCTATCAACAGATTTAGTAGCCTGGTCAGTCCGTTTTCAATTACAGAGAAAAATTCCTATGTAGAAAAAATGTGAAAAGACACAGCAAATTTATCTTACAGATTAATAAAACAGGGTTATGAACTCTTTCACAACTTAAATCAAACACTAGTTGCTGTACATTACTCTATAACGACTACATAACATATTATCAGGCATTTTAAATGAAAACCTACAGATGCTTTTGGCCTCTGGGAATATAGTTGAGTCGTGAATATACTCGGAGAACAATCAAAAGGTTTTTCAAGTTGAGGAATTCAGGGTCTTCTGTCACCTTCTCAGCAAAAACATCCATCAGCTCACTAGGCTGAAAGCCAAGTGTCTCGAAGGCAGAAAGAAACAGCATAATCTAAAAGAAAAGATAGTTTTATAAGGCCAAGAAAGCCAGTAAAGTGAATCCTACCTGTTGATTTCATAAAAAGCATTTTTAACGAAAGCAAATTTTTCAAACCATAACACCCCTTTTATTTTTTATTTCTTTATTCATCAATAAATAGAAGAGCATTTAAAAAAATTTAACTGTATCAACTTCATCAGATTGGTATTCCTAATAAATCTGTTCTCCAAAGATCAAACACAAACACAAAGAAACGTAAGATGGAAAGCACCAGATACTCTACTAGTGCCACTATCAATTATGGGATCTCAAACTCACCTGTCTTTTGTCCCAAAGGCAGGCAGTGGAATTAACATAGTCTGCTACTGCTGAAAATAATTTTACATTACGGTACTGGAGACTGTAGCAAGCTTCCAGAATGAGAATTAAGTGCCGAAATGAAACATCGTGGACATTCTCTATAACAGAAGAGCAAAAAAGGACAAATGATACAAAGCAACTGTAGGTTGGAGACTCTGTGGGATCAGTTTGGCTAAGTTTAGAGGAGGGGGGGGAAAAAAATCAGATAAGGAACTGTGGAACACACTGAGACTAGCTAGGCAAAGTCAACTCAGCTAAAACACATGAAGAAACTGAGAGGCAGAAGAAACCAAACTGAGTCAGGATCAGGCTAGAAGGGATAAGTCAGCAAAAAGGGACAAATTAACAAAAGAAGGAAGAAGGTTGTGTTCCCAGAACATCATCTGTTCCAGGATTCTTGATTTTCAGCACCTCCCTGCACTCAGCACAGAAACCCTCAGGGCTAGCCTCTTTAGTATTGATTGAGCTTTTGGGCTGTCCACTTCACCATGCCAGCTGAGGGAGTAACAAAGACGTGGATCTAAAGCTGCTGATTAATCAGATATTAGCACACGATTAAATTTACATTTTTTTCACCATTTGGTTTTACAAAATGGCAAGAAACCACATATATGAATCTATGTCTAGAAAGCACTAAAGGCTGTCAAGCACTAAAGCATTAGTGTACACCATACTGGAAAACATGGAACCATAACATAACCTCCTGGCATTATCAGCATGACGACACAGATTGAGTGCCAGATGACAAAAGACTTCTGCACAGGACTGCTGCTTCATTTGCTACACAAGATGGACCTACTCCTGAGATCAAAGATGAAGAACAATGCTCCCTCTTGAACATCCCACTTTGTTTGATGCAACGAGGGGCATACACGTCATAAGACGGTGACTGCAAGAGAAAAGAGCATAGTTACTGTAGTAAGATCAGCACCCACCGAAACTAGACTTTATCTTTTCGTCTTCCAGTGGACTCAAGAGGATAGCAGGAAAACAACTGAATTTAACTCCTCTGAGTTGTGATCAGTAATTTTCCAGGCTCAGCATAAAACACTGTCACCTCATTTCTTGAAGTGCTGAGTGCTGACAACTGCAATGGAAGCCAATGAGAGCTGTGCATCAAATAAAGTGGTTTGTAATGCTAGGTATTCTTAAAGAAAATAGGCTAACAAAATCTCGTATTACTGGACACTTTGACCTTAATCTCTCTCTTCTGCCCAATTAGAAAATTAATATCACCAGTGAGTCATTCTCTCGCTGCTACAAAAATTAACTCAATAAGTACCTATGAAGTACACAGTTATTACAATTCTGGTCAGGTCCCCAGACATGGGAGAGGAGATATGAGAGCAACAGCACAAGACCTGGAAAACCTGCTGGAGAATTCCTTTGCCCCATGGGCCCCAAAGCGTGCCCCTCCCTCCTCTTCCTATTCTATCTCCAGCCTCTGGTAGGGAGGTTCATATCTGTCCAGAAACTAATCACTCTGCCCCCAGAGCATCATTTGCATGATGTGCAGCATGTAAGTCCTGAGAACATGCACTAAAAAATGCAGAAAATGTACTGAGTAGCTGCTCATTCTGTGTGCGCCATCTAGCCTGTGTCCTGAGTGCGGTGAAAGTCCTATGGGAGAAGCCGGTATGTGTAATTAAAGACCGTGTCCAAACACATATGAACAACCATGACAAATAAAGGCTGTACAAGCAGCCCAAACACTCCTGGTTCATTTATGTTAAGAACGCTATTTTGTTATCTTAATCTTTTTTTAGACACAAATTCACACGTATTTTAACTGTGAATGAATACATACTGACCACATGTACTTAAGATATGTATTGTAAAGGTATGGAGATAGGTGAAAGCATTAGCTTTCATTAAATTCTTTTCTGGACTGCAGCATGAGTTATTAAGCAGCACTCAATAATTAAATCCAGTTAATCAGGGAAACACTATGTTCCCTTTAGTTTATCAACAAATCACAGTAAGTCACACTAAGCCACCGAACCACAAACCTGTCCACTTCGAATTCAGATTTGTTTTAAAAGTTTATCTGAAATCTATTTTTTCTTGCTAGAATTCAATTCTTTTTCCTAAATTCTGCATACACAAAAATGTAAAGAAAAATATCTAATTCAGGTAAATGTTAAGAAGGGTAGAGATGCCAAGAGCTATTTGCTTTCATTATCGATCAGTAATTTTCTGTCTTGCTGATTGTCAAATGGCTCCACATTACTACAATATCCTGTAAAACGAAGATGTTTCCCAAGTTTTAAAGGAAATCAGAAAAGGGAGATGAGACAATAGTTAGGAAGAATTTGGTATAAGGAAGGGAAATATAATAAACATATTTTTCTTACCCTGGATCTTTTTACTGCAGGCATTCAGGATTGGAATGGAACAATAATTCATTGCAACAAGAGCCAAAAACATGCGCAGAGCATTCGGGAAAGTCAGATGGTCTATCTCTTTCAAAACTGCCATCTAAAGTGAATTAGAGTTTATTAAATCCTTCATTCTTCAGGTATACGATCACTGCTTTCTGGTAACGGCATTTTCACCAAAACTTACCCAAATTCCTTAGCCTGTTCAAACTTATATGAAAGAAACAGGAGCAACAAATAGCAAAAGCATAAAGTAACCACTCTCAATTTCTTAACACACAATTATAACAGATCAAGTGTTCTAGAGCTGTGTCACTATGCAAGTTCCCAGCAATTTGCCTTTATATGGTTTTTTTTAAAAAAAAAAAAAAGCTCATTTGAGCTCAGTAAAGCTCATTTTCAACTACTGTGAATATGTATCTTCTATCAACTCTTTAAAAAGCAGCAGAAATTTAATTGGCACAGCTGACTTACTTAATAGTACTCCAATTACTGTTTTGTATGTGTGTGAAAGCTGTAAGCCTTCAAAGTGATCCAACAGCACGCCGAGTGGCGTACAGCTGCAAATGTGGACTGAGGAACAGAAGGTCAGCTCTGATGCCACAAGAGAGACTTCATTTATCAAGGCCGTAATTAGATTGGTATAAATGACAGTAAAAATGAGACTACAAAGTATATTGGCTATTAAAATATAATATCCTTATTGCATGCATATCAAAGGTTAAATACAAAATACGTCTACAATAGAAATTACACAGTATTAAAAATAGCACCCTGTAGGCTTAGAAAATTAAGAGCTCCCTTCAGTTAACAAGTGGAAATGTTACTTTCCTCTCAGTTTCATATTCCACCATATTTTCAGCCAGTTTCCCACCATCTTGTAAAAAGTGTTACCTTGTCCAAGGTTTTATGATTTACTTATATCTAACACACGAGCCCCCTGCACTGTTCTATTCTTGCCCAATTTCCCATCAGTGGTATCTTCCTTCACTTCCTCATTAATGCTATTACAAACTCAGAGCCCTTCAGCTATGTGATGAAAACACTAGCAGGCCCTGTTCGAAAGGTTTCAAAAAGCGTCTTTAAACCAGGGGACAAAACCCAGTACGTCGTGCCATAAAATCTGCAGCCTGCTCCCTACCACTGTATTTCCCAGGGGACCTTTCAGATACACAGAAAGGTAAGGCCATGAGGTAGGTGAGTTCTCCTGGCATCTCACTCCCATCGGTCCTCTAGCCCCATGCTATTATTGGACACAGCCCCGTCACAGACTACTTCTGTCTTCTCATCCTCCAGCCACAAGCTGGGCAAGGGAATCAGGGACCAGCCTGCAACTGCGACCAACCCAAACAAGAGGTGACGGCACTGCTATTTTCCCGCCTCAATTCCTTTTGTACCATCTCCATTGCTTTCTGCCCCCTTTCATGGTGGGATATTCCCAGCCCTCTAATTTAAGTTTTTCCTACAGATATAGCTGGACTATGATTCATGTAGCAAACGCAGTTAACCTTTCTATTATATTTTCTCTTTGAGTGCCTGGAAAGAACCATACACAATTTAGAAACAATGCAAGAGCACAGGCTTTGTGGAAATAAAAATAAGCCTCCAACTAAATTTACCTCTAATTTCTTTTTCAGAAAGACTGGAACATCTTTTCCCAAGCATTTCATCAGGTTTTGCAGTATAAAGATGTCTCTGATACTTGGAATGCGCTGCTCCACTAGTAACCTGATGAAGAAACACACACAAAGCCTTGAGCTAAAGAGAGGAACTGTTTACTAGAGCTTTCCTCATTTCAGCAGAAACAGGTCGGTACCCCCATTCTCCCTCACTGATGTACACCCGACTTAAAGTTGTAATTCCCTTCTCCTCTCCCACCTCTTTTTTGAAAGGCTGGCATAAGTCTACATGATGTAGCTGCAGCACAGATATTTTGCACGTGTAAATAGTTATATATACTTTCTTAATGTTATCCTGATAGATGAGTGTTGTTGCTGATACACTAACAGCAGGGGCACCTGACCAGACGGCACATGTGACTGTAGACGTGAGTGCTGTTAAGCCTCAAGGAATTAACACTCTTCTGCAGAAAAAAAAAAATTTGCACATTTTTATCGTAGAATCATGTATGTGCAGGCAATTTCTGAAACAGCCAAGAAACCTGGGGACAGATCCTGACAACAACTTGGTGCAAGTGAGGGAAAAATCAAACAAGCAGTGCTTTGGGCTGCAGGAATGGAAAGGGATATCATAACACAGAGGGAGCACAAGCACAAGATGAAGGAGTTCTGCATTCCCAGCACCTCCTTTTCTGGCTCAGAGGGAGTATTGTAATTGTTATGTCTGAATCACCCTTAAATATACGTGCACAGCTACAAAAATATGAAGTGTCACTTTCTAAGGCACCCTTCTGAAATTCAACCCTGCAGATGCAGCTTCCTGCAAACGGGCAAGAGCTCCAGACATCCAGAGAGAGAAAGAACTGTAGATGGATCTCCTGCTTTCTACCAACTTACATGAACTGTGTAACTGTGCTTCCAGGAGAACCTGGTTTTTGTGTATCACTAACACATCCACCTTCTCAAAGCAGGACGTGACACAGGATCAAAAGCCCTAATCCATGGCAAGTTTTGTGACAGCCTCAGTAAAAACAATGTCATGGGAGTGAGCAGATTGGTTACCCACATAAATCTCATTGGCCCAGAAAAGAATCGCTACAGCCAAAGAAGTTATTCTGACATAGCACTACACAGGCGGCCTTCCTGGATGCACACATAAAGTCTAAACTTGTCTTAATTTTAATTTTTACTTACTAAATTAAAAGAAAATATTCCCTGGCTGTTAAACACCATTTTTCATCATGACAAATCAAACTACTTCACAAGTTAAGCTAGTCTCATTAACTCTTTTCTACACATGGATAAAACAGAGGCATAGATATGCAAAGCGAGTGACTTAGCAACATCAAAAAAAACCCACAGTGGTGGCGCTGTGGTCAGAATATGAATCCCCTACAGAGCAGTCTTAGCACCCTCTGCCATTGGAAGCCTTTCTGCTTGAAACTGCAAAGACAATGCCAAAAATCACTGTCTTATCTCATGTTATCATTTAAGTCCTAAAACCACAGTATGTATTTTATGCCCAAACACCTCCTCCATGATTTCTAAAAGACATATATTCAAACAACATTTAAATATGAAGAACATGTGAAAGATTTATTTTTCTCACTGTAATCCAGCTTGAAGAGCGCTCACATTCTTGTCTTTATCCAGCCCTGCTAAAGTAGTTGCCAAAACTGAGATACATCGGTTATCAAGTTGATTGAGTTTCTCCTGTTAAAGAGTTTTCACAACGTCAGATTACTTCAGACCAGTAACAGTTTCAGAAAAGAAAAACTGACCACTCTTAACCTGTACGTGCCATCTTCTCTTTTCCCCAGAAGTCAATTCATAAACTTTAATTCTGCAGTGGCCTACAAGGTCTCACATCAGTCAAATTTAGTTGATTTGAAAAGGGTAATGACTTTTGAGATTTCTCCTCTCTGCTAAATCTGTCTGAAATCAGGCAGTAGTTTCAAAAATGAAGGAAATTGGAAGTACACACAAATTAACCATGGGAGCCCTCTTTCCATAGAACATCAGACAAAAACAGGAAAGTAACCCAACTCTCTCTGATGTTGCACAGACTCCCAGAACTAGCCCCAAGGTTTCAGCCCAAAGTCAGGAAAAGAGGGATTTTGATACTTACTTGGCACACCCTCACCAAAGTCTGGACTAGGAGAGTGTTCTGAGGAACACCTAGGTTCACCACAGCATGCAGACTGAATACCAGGTCACCTCGTGTCATCCTTCTGGCATCCCGCAGCAGCTGCTGACAAAGCTTGACAAAAGTTGGGTGCTCAAAGATTAGCTGCTTCTCATAACGCTGCTGGTCTTCGGACAGGTGTTTGAAGAGCTTCCATATCATAGTTAAAGAGTTTGTGAAGTGTTTAATGGAAACAGCAGACTCTGCAGCCAAGTCGAGCACATCGCAAGGACAGGTACATTTCTGGAGACTATCAAAGAACGGTCCACTATGATCCATTACACGCTTCTCTTTGAAGCTCCCAGAATCATCCAACTTTTCAAGTTCCAAGGAGCTGTGGGGAACCTGCTCACTCACCAAAGCCTCTGTACTCTTCTCTGGTTGCATTTTAGCACCTGTGCTAAAAACATCTATCTTTTGAGACAGAAATCGAAGAGATGATCCATGCAGAGAAGGAGAAATATTTAAAAATAATTTCCTGAAGTTCACATTTTCCAGGGGATCCCTGTATCTGCCAGTCCATAAAATGTGTTTTCTTGTTGTGGCTGAAGATTTGGGAGTGAGCACAGAATTGCACCTATGAATGCATCTAACAGTATATAACAAATAACTTATTTTATTTTTCATTTTTGCTAATGTCTCATGAGCAGATTTGAAATGCCAAATCAAAGTAAGGGATCCAATGAAATTCTACAGCGGAAACAGCGACGGATAAACTGCTTATGATCACTTATCTGTAAAAACAATTGAAAATGATGGATTAGTTACCAGCCTTTCAGTTCCCGAAGTTTCAATTTCCATATCTATACACATCTTATACAGGAGGGGGAAAAAGAAAAAAAAGGAAAACAACCGCTGGAAAATTATTTGCAGAGGGACTTTTATTGGGTCTCCTACGTTTTAGTCAAAGCTCTCAACACAAGGCTAACTCATCCTGGGTTGTCAACTCTTTTCCTCTTTGCTATTTTAACCAAAATCTATGCCGGGAGGGAGAGCCTTTTTCTCACGGGCGTTTCTCTGAGCAGACCCGTCTCCTGGCAGGGCTCCGGTGGGTCACTGCCAACCGCCGGCTCCGGTTAACAGAACCCTGCCCGGCCACATCTAGCCTCTCCCGGCCTCCCTGCCGCCACCCCCCGGGGCGGGGGCACCCGGCGGAGCAAGGCCTCTCCGTTTCTGCAGGCGCTGGGAGCGCTGCCCGGGGTGGGGCGAGGTACCGGCGGCGCAGGCCCGCGGCCCGGCGCCAGAGGACACGGGCCTTTCAGCGGCTCCGCACCGGCTCGATACACCTGAGCGCAACGGCGGGGGATCCCGCCGGGCCGGGCCGCCCGCTTCAGCCGGGCCGGGCCGGGATGGGACAGGCGGACGGCGCACCGGCCCCGCCGCCGCCCGGTAGCCGTTACCTCTCACGCGGCGGCGCCATGACACCGCTGGTCGTTCCCCCTCGCCGCCTTCTCCGCGCGCTCTCGGCGGGCCTCGCGAGAGGGACGGGACGGGCTGGGCCGAGGGACAAACCGCCACCGCGGCGCGTTGCTGCGCAACGCCGGAGCGACCGTTGGAGGGTGCCGCGCGCATGGCCAAGCTGGTGGTGGCGGGTGAGGCGCGGCGGCGGCCGCTCGTCTCCGCGGGCTTCGAAACTTGCCGTTCTTGTCGCCTCGCTGGAGAGCGGTGTCTGTACGGCAACCTGCCTCAGCCGGTTCCGAGTCAGCCCGCTCCTCTTCTTACCCCGGCGGTGAGGCTCCTGCCGCTCTCTGCTGGGGTGTTCCGCCCTCGCGGGTGGCCTTCTCAGCCCCTTAAGCCCTGGTTGAAGAGACCGTTTCACCTCAGAAATTATCCTTTCTTTGCTGGCTCATATGCTTGTCCTGTTACTTTCTGGGAACTCCCGGGATGCTGGTTACATAAGACTCGGTTTTTAACTGGAACGGTTGCTTTGTGTAATTCCCTCATTTTGCACACACTGATGCGTGAGTTGTGAAGCACCTTTTAATTATGTATTGAGAGGAAAGAGTAACGTTTAAGTGTTATCAAATGTGAAAAAAATATTAAAACCTTTTGTCAGGGATGTTTATGTTAGCAGGGGCTTCGTGACATTTGTGAAATGAGTGGATGGGAACACAGATGATCTCCTATCACTTGGAGAGAACTCTTGGAACAGTTAGTTGGAACAATTAAAAAGCGTTTGGCCTGTTAAGCCCTTATCAATCAATGTCATGAAATCTTCCATTTGTGGTGGTGTCGCTGTGTTCACAGGTAAGGCGAACTGCCCTTACTATGCCAAAGCTGAACTGCTGGCTGACTACCTCCAGGCTAACTTGCCAGACTTCAGGGTTCACAAGATCACTCAGCACCCTGACAAATGGGAGGTAAGGGATCGTAAATCAAGTTGTTGGTAGATGCCCCAGTGCTCTAGAAAGCTACAAATGTGCTTATCTCTAGTATGTCTCTCCTCCTCCTGTATTTCAGTTTTGGTATGTGGGTAAAGGTGCTGCAGAAGCAGCTTTGGCTAGGAGAGCCAGCCAGAGAAAAGGTTTGAATGTTGTGAGAGACTGGCATTCTCGTGAGTCTTACCGCAGAAGATGGGCACAAAATGTGAGCCAGCCTAAAGCTGTATTTTGTCAGTAACAAGTTCAAGTTTATTATTTTTTTATTATGTATAAATGGCTGCTCAGCCTGTAAAGCTTTTGCACATTGTGATTGCATATGCCTTTAGAGTTGTTACTTGTCGAGAACATTTCTGGCATTAGGGCGTTTGAATTACAATGGAAGTATGAAATTAAATGTCACATGTTTGTTTACAATGTGGATGGGCCTTTCTGAATGCTTTAGCTGTAGACATGTTGCCGTGTCTACACTGTAGTCCCTATAAGGAACTGATGAAAAACCGCAATATTACTTCATGAGATAGACAGTACTATGATGTTTATTACCTCATATTTTGCTTGAAACCTCAACCAAGTAACTCAAAGAGTTAAACCAACAGCAATTAACCTCTGCAGCTTGCTTACCTTCTGCAGATAAATAGGAATCCTCAGATTACTTGCTGCTTCACAACATTGCTGTCTTCAGCATCACTAAGAAAATTGAGCAAAATTACAGCAATAAAATCAAGCAGAAGTAAGACTTGCGCTTTTGCTGAAGTATCACAGTATATCACCATGCCTTGCTTTGTGTTATTCCCCCGTTTTGCGCACACTGATACCTTAGTTGTGAATCACCTTGTAAGTATGTATTGAGAGGAAATAATAAGAATGTTTATAGTTGTAACATTTAAGTGTTATCAAATGGGAAGAAGTATTAAAACCTTTTGGTGGGATTGTTTACATTAGCAGTGGCTTCATGACATTTGTGAAACAAATGGATGGGAACACAGACAATCTCCTATAATTTGGAGAGAACTTTTGGACCGTGGAGGGAAGGGCCTGCTTCTGGGAGGAGTTAATGATTTCCTGGAATATGCTCAGGTAATGAGTTGCCTCTAATCTGTAAACCCATATTTTACGTTTTCTTATGACATTGTTGTTCTTTATACCTCCTTCAAATGTAAAGTAAAGCTATCCTTTCTGGTGTTACCTTGCTGTATTTGGGTTGTCATTTGATTAGAGATCGTCCTTTTTGTTCTTAGCACTATTACGGCATCACCTCAATGATGTTGAGTGAGGAAATGTTAGACATTGCTGAGGAAAACCTGCAGGCATATATTGAAATTGAAAAAGAGGAGGAAGAGATTAAAAGTCTTATCAAGCCTTTGCAGATCTGGATCACCAGGTGAGAGTAAAAAGAATATCTGTGATTCAGAGGAATGCACCTTTTCCTATCACATATAACAGGTGTAACCATCTGAAGCTATACATGAATCCCTGTAATTTGATGATTTGAACTAGGTTCTTGCACCCCTCACTATGAGCATTCAGTATATAATTTAGAAATTATTTCTAGTTTTGTTACATTTTGCACCAGTTTAAGTGAGGGATGCGAACAGGCAACATTTAGACCCCAGTCACCCTAGGGAAAAGCAAGTATTTACAAAATAAGCTAGGCATTTTTTAGTGCAACTATCTTGCATTAAATGTTTTTGGAAATATTTAAATAAGTAAAGAGTTTCTTGCAGTTCTAGCTCTAGAAATTTCTTTATTTGTGGTAGTATTAACAGAGCACCTTAAAAAAAATTGTGGTTCTTTAAAGACACCAACTTTTAAGTGACAGTATCAACTGAAATGTATAGGATGGAAAAACTTCCAAATGAAAGGAGGACCCAACTGTTTTAATTTTTAACTTGTTAAAATGACAGAAAGAGCAATAAAGGACCTAAGCTAATGGTCTATTTAAATATAATCAAATACAAAAGAAAGATCTTTGTATTTATTTATGTAATATTTCCAAACAAGCAGTGGTTAGTAGTGAACTGTAATTTTTCTATACCCTTCTCTTATCAGTGCATCAGCTCCAATCTGTTATCAGCTGATCCCTCTGTTGGCAAATGGAGAAGTGTTTGGGATGACCACAGATATAAGTATCCATTTGCTTGACTCTGACCAGTTTAAGGAAGTTCTTTGTGGTATTGTAATGGAAGCTGAAGACATGGCATTCCCACTCCTCCACAGTATTTCAGCGCACACTGAAATAGATGAGGCTTTTATTCAAGCTGATATTATCATTGTTCTTGATGATGTCCTCTTAAACTGTGAAGTCCAGTCCGTTGGGAACTACATCAGAGAAGTGAGTGACATTTGTCAAGTGTACGCTCCCCTGATTGAGAAGAATGCCAAGAGTGAGGTCAGAGTAATTTCATCAGGAAAAACCTTCGTAAACCTTAAGGCGATGATGATTATGACATATGGCCCATCCATTAAGACTGAAAATGTCATTGCCGTTGCGACATCCTGGGAAAGCGCAGCTAAAGCCACACTGGCCAGGAAGCTGAATACGAATGCAGCAGGTGAATATTTATTTGTGTTCTGGTAGCATTTGGGGAATTCAGTGGATGGACACCTTTAAGAGTACATATTACATTGCAGAACACAGTTGATGAGCATGCAGAAGTGCAAGCACAGCAGTGCACCCACTGAACTGCATGGCTGTACAGAATGCCAGGGTGTGACTAGCAGGTACTACTCTTCTCTGTGCTTACCACCATCAGGATCTGTGCCTGATGCCATGAATGTCAATTCTTTTGCTAACTCTTGGACGCAGCCCTGCTATTCTGATGTGTATTTCATGCTGGAAATACACTAAGAAGGATGGAGCTGTGCTGCGGATCAGGAACTAGGACTTCAAGATTGCATTTGCACTCTGCAGCGCATTGTTATTTTGGAGACACACCAACTAGCTGTGAATAAACATGACAACATACTGCTGTGCAGGTAATGAGCGTATAGTAGAACTGTGCTGTAGTATTATTTCCGGGTTAATTAGCTCACTTTCTCAGGTCATTGCACGGTTCTGCACTGCATAGCAAAGGTGTGCTCTAACAGCCTGCTCAGCATCAGGATTCTTTCAGTGTTGCAGGGGCAGGAACTGGTCATCAATAACAAGTCTAGACATTTTGGAGCCTAATAAAATAAAATAAGTTAATAGGCCAAACAGTCTCTCAGCAGATTATTTGGAAATTCTTTTTGCACCAAAGCAGTTAGGGTTTTTTAAAATGTTTTTTTACTGTTAGGCATTCTATATTTGCATGTACAGGATTTTAAAAGGAACATTGCTGTATGTTTGCAATATGATTTTTTGTTGTTTTTAACACATAAGTATTTACTAGGTTTTGTCTATTATGCACAATAAAATGATATAAATTAAAATTCCTTTTTCAGCTTGTGATGAAGTTTCATATGTTATGGAGAATCTTGTTGCATTTTTCAGATCAAATCATTTCTGCTATCAAGGCAGGACACTGAGTTGAAGAATAATTCATCTTGAAAGGGACTTCTGAAAGTCATCTAGTCCAGCCTACACTGTGAAAGTATTTGTCTATCTCTTCATTAATCTATGTATTTTCCTCTGTTACAGGAGTTAAAGATGTGATTGTTTGGGGCAATATTACTGGCTGTAACTACATTGATTTGTCACATGCAAAACTTTATGGGTATAACTGTGCTATTTGGGGCCCAGCTAATTTTCCACGTCCTGTGTTGAATATGATTTATGATAGGTACAGTACAGATTTATTTTTTTAAAGTAAAACTAAATAACTGCTTTCAATCCATGTTTATCTGAACTGTTTAATAAACATCAAGGAAGGTTTTGTTTTTAGGGTTTGTCTTTACTGACTAGCGCTGTGCATAAAGGAAAACTCAAGTTGAAGTAGTCTGCAAAAGAAGTTGAGTAATTCCTAGTGCTATACATAGTTCTGGCTCTCCTGACAGCTTTGTTTATAACTGTATTTTCCTACATATTAAGTGTCTTTCTCTTCTATCGTATCATGAGCAGCCTCTATAAAGTAACAGAAGTCCAGATAGTGACTTAGATGTCTAGTATGCATGAAGAAACTTTGAAATAATACTAAACGTATATATTCATCTTGAAGTACCTGAATTCCACTGAACATACGGCCTGAGCACACAAATGTTGTCAGTTTCTCAGAAGAGACAATTTGCTAACATACGTAAGAGGGCTACCTGGCAGCTAGATAGCTTCTTGTGGAAAGAGAAGTAGCAGAGAAAGGATGGGTGCAGGGAGAGGGCAGCAGATACGGCATACACTCAGGCCTGGCTATATGGAGCTCCCACTCTGGTCTAAACCTAGCATTTACTGGACAGCAGACATTTCGTTTGTTCTGTACTTGTACTGTGCCTAGCACAGGGGGGTTTAGTTCATGGCTGGGTTCTTACATAAGACGTCAATACATATAAATAATAATAATCATCATCATCATAGAGGTTATGACTTGAGTAAATGACCTAACTTTGATAGGTTAAGTAGTGCTCGTTGTTACCTTTTGAGCCACTTTTTGTTCAATGCTATTTTTTCTGTCTTTAAGTGCCTTGCCTTCAGCAGTGAAGTTTGAATAAGTTTCAACTATTTTCTTCCCTCAGGTTTAGTTCTTTTTTGCTTTAGAAAAATACTCTTCCTGCAGTCATCTTAGTTTTTGATTCCTTCTTTTTTTTTTCTTCCCTTTTTTTTTATTGATAGTGAATGGATACATTCAGAATTTCTATCTGCACAGAATTCACTGAATTCCCGGGTCAGTCATTGTGTAGGAATGTTACCTGCTCATGCAGTAGCCACTGTACTGAGATACTGGTATCATGGCTCTCCTCCTGGGGAGATCGTTTCTGTGGGAGTATTTACTGAAGGTAAATCTACTTTTGCTTCACATATTCTCTTGTAGCTTTCCCCACTATGTATAATGATATTTTTTAATCAAGATTTTTAATTTAATAAAAACTTGTAAAACAAATCATGACATGATGAGAGGCTGAGAGTTTGTTTCGGCATAAGAACCTCCAAATCTAAGCAATTTTGATCTCCAGAGCATGTGATTTGATAATCACATCTCGTAAGCATCTCTTAGGTTTATATAGTCTTGTTGCAGATTGTCTCTTAGTCTTTTAGTCTAAATGATTTTCTGCTATATGTGTTTTGTGCAAGGACTCTTTATAGTTCTTAGAGCATAAGCTATAAAAGCATGTTCTCCTTGTGTAGTTATGTGGACCAATAAACGTAATGTTTCACAACAGCCATTTAACCCTTGCATGAAAGAAAAAAATTTGAGCTTTTCCCCTTTTTAAGATGTAAAATTGTTACAGCAATTGTATTACAGCACAGGAAAGACATGGACCTGTTGGAGCAGGTCCAGAGGAGGGCTAGAAGCATGATCAGAGGGATGGAACATGTCTCCTGCGAGGACTGGCTGAGAGAGTTGAGGGTTGTTCAGCCTGGAGAAGAGAAGGCTCCAAGGAGACCTTATTGCAGCCTTTCAGTACTTAAAGGGGGCTTATAAGAAAGATGGGGACAAACTTTTTAGCAGGCCTGTTGCAATAGGACAAGGGGTAATGGTTTTAAGCTAAAAGAGGGTAGATTTAGGCTAGATATAAGGAAGAAATTTTTTACAATGAGGGTGGTAAAACACTGGCACAGGTTTCCCAGAGAGGTGGTAAGATGCTCCATCCCTGGCAACATTCAAGGTCAGGTTGGATGGGGCTCTGAACAACCCAATCTAGTTGACGATGTCCCTAGTCATTGCAGGACGGTTGGACTAGATGACCTTTAAAGGTCCCTTCCAACCCAGACTGTTCTATGATTTTATGATTCATGTACATCTAACTAAAATACAAAGTTACAGTAAGAGGGGAACTCTTTAGTCTTTGAACTGTACATTGAAAAAGGCAGTCTCTGTTTATACTAAGATCTTACAGTTGCAGACTTTTGCAAGCCTGTAGGACTTAACCTTGATACTGGTGAGGATGTGTTTTTTAATCAGAAATGATACGTTTGGATCATTTTTTCTCTCTTCTTCAGGTCAATTTTGTGTTCCTGATGGAATTGTCTTCTCTATGCCAGTGAGGTTCCAGAATGGTAACTGGAAAGTCATCACAGAATTAGAAATTAGTGAAACAACCCAAGAAGCTCTGGGACGTTTAGCCCATGAGCTGATTCAGGTGATGCTTTCTTGTATCTAATAGTATACCCATTCTGCCACCTATGGGTGGCTTGCAATATAACTTTGAATACTGAGACCTTTACTCCAAATGTTAGACATACAAACTGCACACGTGCACTTATGCGTGACAAATACCACGTGTTTTATAAGTGTTAGGTAGTATTTATATATTAAAATGAACACATGACTGTTCTGTTGCTCAAAAAGGAGGTGAAATAAAAAAATAAGTTTACCTATGAAAGTGTAGAATTTGCACCCCTAAGTTGTGCAGGCTTTGAGCAAAACAGAAATATTAGCTTTAATTTAATGTTTTTACACTCTATGCTGCTGATGTTGATTTTGCTTGTGTGGTATTCAAAGTAGTTCTATGCCAGGAGACGTATCTTTTGGGATCCTTATGGCTGTGAGTCTGCATGAATGAAGGCCAGATTTTACTAGGATTAGTGGATGAAAAGAACGGGTGATATTAAAACTGCCTTCTTTTTTTTTTCCCATTCAGGAAAAGCTCATTGCACTAAGGGAAATTAAAGAAATGCATCCTTATGGAGCTGATGAAATCACCAGTAAAAATTATTTGCGTGAAGGTGGGTTTTTCTCCCCACAAAAGATGAGATCAAGTTTTAAGTGAGAATTTGAGGAATGGGTTCTTATTTTATGTCCCTTTTGTTTAAAACGGATATAAAATCCTTCAGGAAGGAATATAAATAACAAGTGCTTGTCCAATGTATCCTGACTGTGCCTGGGGCATGGTGATAGGAAGAGCAAGCCTACATGGTAGCACCCTTGTTTTGATAAGTTTCTATTGTGTCATTCACAGATCATGAATATAAAAGCTGAGCATAAATAATACATTTATCATGACAAATTTTATCTTAGGGTATTAGTAAATATAAAATCTTTTTAACCCAAGTAACTATTATTAGAAAAGCATTTTCACCCTATGTCCTACTATATGTTTTTGAAGCTATTCTTTACTATACTTTACTATTCTTTACTTTCTAGAAATAATGAGTTGAGTTTCTAACAGAGAAAAAAATATTGTAAATTGGAGCTCAAACTTCTCATTTTTCCATTTGTTACAGTACCAAACAGTTCCTTCAGTATCTTTAGTCTATAAGCCAGTCAGAAGAAGAAAAGGTTGAGACACCCAAAGACAGCAGGCTAAAAAAAGGAGATATTCCTACTTTCTGTAGAGAAAGTAATCTCAGTAAGTGGCAGCCACATCTGCCACTTCTTCCAGTTACAGTAGATGACAGATCTTTTAGAGATCCCTACATTATAAATTATTAAGCCATTTTGCTTTGATTTTTAATGACACACAAAGTTTATCATGACTTGATTTTTTTCAATGCACAATGATAAGAGAAATTTCAACTAATAATCTATAGAACAACTCCAATATCCCTTCCTAATATTAAGGAGCATGTGGGAAGGCTGTAGGCTACATGATTCTACCATGGCAAAACTTCCCCCGAATCCACAATGTACTTTTCCCATGCCAAATAAAACCCCCACATCTTCTCACAAATCTTTCTGTGCTGCTTTTCCTACCTATTTTGCTTTTCAAGTGCTCTATCATCTTAGATTATATAAAGGCAAGAAGAATCATTCATCAAAATAAGAACAGATGAACTTTAAAGTGTGCTTTGTTTTTGTTTTTTCACTTTTTCTCTACACTCAGCTTCTGAAATCCCTGCACTTTCCCAATGTTCTAGCCATTTCTTCTACATTTAGGTCCTACAGGCCTTTTCCCCAGTTAGTTTTCTTTCCCCCTTCCTTCAGATTATTGCCAGTACTTTTATATAAGCACTTACCATACTGTGAGCTGTCCTTCTGCATTGGGGGCAGGCTGAAGAATGGGGAAACTATTTGCAGCTTGATGTCCAGGGCCTTTTGTGAGCACATAAGCCTTTTGGTTATCCATGCTTCTTTCTCTGGAAAGGACTACAATAAGATTTTCTTGATAAATGCAGAGTTTAATTATTCTACTAATCATGACCTTGATTAACCCAGACAGGAGATTCCCATTAGATAGGAGTGTCCTTCCCTGTCTTCTCTCTACTCGTATGGCACTGCTTTTCTGTAGAGTTGTCCCATTCCTCTTGTGGCTGCTTTGAACACTAAGTAGAGGGCCTTTCTACTGCAAGCAGCTAAATGCTTAATTGTGGCCTCCTCTTGTGACATTAGTATCGAGTGCAGAACTATTCAAGGATTACCTAAAGTGCCCCCGCTTATCTCCTTGCATGCGTAAGTATTTTAGGATGTTGGCAGAAATATGTACTGTTTTTGCTTTTTTTTACAGAGGTGGAAACCTTGCCTACTGGCTCATCTTAGCCAGAGATTTCTGGAGGAGAAAATGCTGAAAATTCCTATACTAAAACATAGTTTCCATTGCTCAAAAAAACAAACTACAAAGGCTAAACATTGTCATAGCTTTTACAGTATCATCTTCCTCATCAAAAACCTGGAAATCTGTAGGCAGAAAAATATTTCAAAAACAGTGTGAATGTAACATTCTTAATCTGGAGACCAAAGCAAAATTCCTGTTAACTTTAATGAGTCTGAGATTTCATTTACATCCAACCACTTATTTCTTCAGGCCGATAAACTGTTTCAAAAACATCTTTTAATGTCAAAAGCATTCATATTAAGACAATTTTGAGCAAGAATGTCACAAATAAGGTAACAGTTTTATAACTCCAGGTTCTTGTTTCAGATGTAATGAAACACAGTAAGAATGTGTATTCTTAGGCAAAATGGATTTTTAACACAAAAATTTAACTGCATGCATTTCGTTAGTGACAAGATCATTTTTCTCTCCATGTTTTTTATTTATTTCGTGAGTTTCGTAGGGACTACTCATATGTTTTAAGTCAAACATGCAATTAATTAAATTATTGTCTAAACAGGGTTGTTGAAGTACCATTTTCACTTGCATGTCTTTGGTGTCTTAAAAGATGGAGGCTGTGTTAAATGAAGTATTATTGTACTTGCTAATTTTTTATCAGATGTGAGCATTTAAAGCGAAATAAAAAGTTTCCTGTTCTTTGAATCAGATACATATAGTTGGAATAAATTCATTATTTCTGTTCAAGTGGAGGTTCAAACTCTGAACAGGAGTAGACAACTTCTTACATGAGGAAAACAAGAGGAGTTTATTTGTTATTTATCAGCTGATGTGGACAGAATGAGGAGGGGTGTCTCACTGGTCTTAGAAAGAGGAGCTCAGAAAGCTGGGGTATCACAAGGGAGTTGGAAGAGTGTAGTTTCTTATGTGAAACGTATATGGGAGAAGCAACATTTACTGGACCTGAGATATTGTTACAAGTATCTTCATGGAAGAGTTCACATGGGAGTTGTAGAGTCAGGTGTTGTAAATCGTCTTGAAGAAAGTGGTTGGTAATCATTCATTTAATGAGGAAGTGGTCTCCAGGGAATTAGTTTCCAGTAGCATATGCGCAGAAAATTGGCCGAGTCTCTGAGGAGCGCCTGGAGGCAGATGTCTCAGGAGACCATAGCAGGTAAGGATGCTACCAGTAGTCTTTATAAACTACCCGGTTTGTTCCATAGCTCCTTGTCCAAGACAGGAGAGGAAAAGTTGTCTTCTCTAATGTGTATTTACATTTGTTTTTTTCTATATGAAATATGATTTGGCGGTCTTTTACTCTTTGATTTATTTTTTTTTATTCCACCTGTGGAGAGATAGTAGTTCCAACAGACTGCAGTTCAAGCACCAACACTGCCAGCTGTTAATGAGAAGGAAATGAGTTGTTTCTGCAGGCTTACCAGACTTCTGAGGCACTACCTGAAAACCACAGGCAAATAATTTCTTCTCAGAGGTTGGGAGGAGAAAGACAAAGCAAATGTCTTGGATGTCTCTTGTATCCTAAATTATTCTAATTACATTTGCCTAGTGGTCTGCAGGGAAATTAGGTCTCTCCTCCTGGAAGCATAAAAGAATAGAAACTAAAGTTTCTTTTCCTAGCTTTTGCTTCGAAGAGAAAGAAAGAATAAAAATTATAGGAAAGCTAAAATATGATAACATATTCATACAGTCGTAACACAGTGATAGTCATCACTAAGTTTGGGTTTTCTATAAGTAATAAGTAATTTCTAGTACACACTTTCTCATATATTACTGAGTAATGCTGTGTATGCAGGATATTCATAGCATTGATGAATCCTACTACCTGGGTCTTAGAGTAACTGTGGAAAAAAATATGAAAATGGTCTTTAAGATACATGTATGTGTCTTACAAATGTTATATATATTCTGCATAAACCCTAGCATTTGGGTGTACTGAAGATTGTGTAAGCTTTCTGGTTGCTCTGAACAATTCTTATTCTAGGACATTACTACTAGGAGTTATTATTTTTCCTCTTTGTGTAGTTGCACCAACTGTCTGTTACAGCATACTGTGCTTTCTGCGTTATTGTGCCAGCTTCCACCTCATTTTCAGTCTCTATAGCAACACTATTTCTCAGCAACTCAGAGGTGCTTAGTAAAGGCCCCTCAATTTAGAAATATTGCACTCCAACCATAAGAAAAAATTGCTTTGAAACAAAGATCAAAGAAGTTTTATCTTTAATAATTCAGGATATTTATTACTAATTAATTAGTGTTCTCTGTTTTGACTGCTTAGACAATTACCTGATACTTTGATCTGGGCCTTTGCCAGGCATTTGTTGTGAACAGCATTCATTCAAAAGCAAAACCTTTAGCACTCTGTCTTGAAGTCAACTTTTAAGTGCTATAAAACTACTGGACTTCTCTGGCGGTGTTGTCTGACTTCTGGGCCGTTAGTAAGTAGCTGAGAGAAAGGTAAGCGCCATTACTGTATTTAAGAGAAAATAATTTTGACCTTTGAACACAACATAGAATGTTTTCACCCTTCACAGGAAACAAAAGTAATTGTTGTTTATTTTATGCATATTTCAAATGTTGATCATATGTTGTCTGATTTCAGAAGAAGGAAGGCTTCTGTCATCAAGTCTTTGGAGATGTCTGCCTTACTTGATCTGGTTTGTCTTTCTCTGTACTTTAACTTAATTATGTAACATGTTTAAAAATGCATTTTATTTGCTAAAGTATGTATTCTGACAGCCTCTATAGGCAAACAAAATACGTATAAGTAATCAAACATGTTACTTTTCTTGCACGTTCCAGTAGGATTCAAGAATAAGGTTACTCTTGTCTGCACATAACAGTATTTGTGTTAATGGGATCGGAGTTTATAATTGTAAAAATTTATTGCCTGTACATTTGTAATTAATTTTAAAATTCTTTTTTTTGTTTTGTGGAAGTGTTTTTAATTATTAATAAGGGGCACATGTAGCTGAAATACGACACACTGACTTAAATAGTGTATCAACTAACAGCGTTAGTTCAGATCTGATGTTTTGGCAGGCAGATGCTGCTTCTGCTTTCATAATGTTCATTATAAAGTAGATGTGCTAACACTGAAGTAGATTCTGTTCATTTAACCCAAGCACTCCTACAGCAATCAAGATCTGGACTCTTCGTAGAGTTTTGTACGTCAAAATGTAGACTGTACATATGTTAATAATGCCTTTCATAACTGTTTGGAGGCAGGGTTCATGGGTATGATGTTATGATATTGCACAATGACAGCCAGTTTGGTAAAACACGTAAACACATACTTAACTTCAGGACCATGAATACCCTAGTAAAAGAGTATAGCGTGCTTATCCATATGGGTAATTTAAAGGTTAGATGTTGCTCTGTACTGGATAGAGAGCTTGTCATCTTACAGTAAGTATCAAGTGCTAATAGATTATGCATGCTGTATAACTCAGTGACGTCAGTGGATCTGCTCTTATTTGAGGGAGCAAATTCTAATGAGTTCTAATCTGAGTTTAACCTGTGTATTTTTATATTCATCATCTTGCTTTATTTTATGTACCTTTGGTGGAGAGAAAAAAAGGAGGAAAACATGAGGCAAGCTGTGTGTTTGAAACTCTGTCTTCTAGGTTGCTACGTGTAGCTTTCACTAAACACTTATGTTTAATTCATTGCTTAGAATCTTCTGATTTCATTGATTTCCCTACATTGACATTTCTGTCAAGCCATGCAGAGGCATATACTGCTGCACTCGTTTTAGGAGTAATTGTATAAGCAAATTTACATGCCTATGTAATTGTTGGATAGAACTGCAGTCTTGCAGAACCCAGAGTTGAGTCCAAGCTCTGAACCTTAGTAGGGAAGAAAACAGAAGAGTGAAAAAGAAACATAGTGGTATTTCTTTCAAAGAAGGACTTCAGTAACAACTGTGGCATTGTAGTCTTTAATGAAGAAGTTATTAAAGCAAATCTATTTCCCATCATTTTAAATATTTATAGGTTATTGAGTGGAACACGAAGTTGCAGCTTTCACCACCACATTTATGGTAGACTCAATAATTATAGATCATTGAATATTTATGCTTCATAATTGGCTAATATTCTGTCACATGTATAACAAATGATCAGTGACTCTCACTGGAAAAAGGTAATAAAGGGAAAGGTTGGGTGAGTTCAGATTTAATACCAAATTTATTGTTTAAGTTCTAAACAGTTTTGGACTATTTAATTTTTATTTATTCCTTTTTGTTTCCTTTTTGTCCCCACTAAAAGCCATGTATGTGGCCTTTGGAGACTCATGTAGCTTAGGTCGGTTATATCTGGTGTTTTTCAACTGTAATGTTAACTGAAAGATAGTTACTATACTGAATTAATATTTATATTTTTATGTTTAAAAATATAATGTAGTTTAGAGCCAACGAGGAGAGGTGCTATGCTGGACCTTGTTCTCACTAACAGGGAGGGACTGGTAGGGAATGTGAAGCTCAAGGGCAGCCTTGGCTGCAGTGACCATGAAATGGTGGAGTTCAAGACCCTCAGGGCAGTGAGGAGGGTGCACAGCAAGCTCACTACCCTGGACTTCAGGAGAGCAGACTTTGGCCTGTTCAGAGATCGGCTTGGCAGAGAGCCATGGGATAAAACCTTGGAGGGAAGAAGGGCCCAAGAAAGCTGGTTAATAATCAAGGATCACCTCCTCCAAGCTCAGGAGCAATGCATCCCAACAAAGAGGAAGTTGGGCAAAAATGCCAAGAGGCCTCTATGGATGAACAAGGAGCTGCTGGACAAACTCAAACAGAAAAAGGAAGCCTCCAGAGGGTGGAAGCACAGTCAGCTAACCTAGAAGGAATACAGAGAAATTGTTCGAGCAGCCAGGGATCAGGTTAGGAAAGCTAAAGCCCAGGTAAAGTTAAATCTGTCAGGGACATCAAGGGCAACAAGAAAAGCTTCTACAGGTATATCAGTGATAAAAGGAACACTAGGGAAAATGTGGACCCTCTCCAGAAGGAAACAGGAGAACTGCTCACCCAGGATATGGAGAAGGCTGAGGTGCTCGATTACTTTTTTGCCTTGATCTTCACCGGTGAGTGCTCCAGCCACACTGCCCAAGTTGCAGAAGGCAAAGGCAGGGACTGGGAGAATGAGGTACAGCCCACCATAGGAGAAGATCAGGTTAGAGACCATCTGAGGAACCTGAAGGTGCACAAATCCATAGTACCTGATGGGATAGATCTGCAGGTCCTGAGGGAACTGGCAGATGAAGTTGCTAAGCCACTAGCCATCATATTTGAGAAGTCGTGGCAGTCTGGTGAAGTTCCCCCTGACTGGAAAAAGGGAACCATAACGCCCATTTTAAAAAGGGAAAAAAGGAAGACCTGGTGAACTACAGGTCAGTCGGTCTCACCTCTGTGCCTGGCAAGATCATGGAGCAGATCTTCCTGGAAACTATACTAAGGCACATGGAAAATAAGAACACAAACAAAAAAATCAATGACAGACAATGTGGCTTCACTAAAAGCAAATCGCGCCTGACAAATTTGGTGGCCTTCTATAATGGGGTTACAGCGTTGGTGGATAAGGGAAGAGCATCTGACATAATCTAGCTGGCCTTTTGCTAGGCATTTGACACTGTGCTGCACAACATCCTTGTCTCTAAATTGGAGACATGGATTTGATGGATGATCAGAGGGCAGGAGCACCTCTCCTGTGAAGACAGGCTGAGAGACTTGGGGCTCTTCAGCCTTCAGAAGAGAAGGCTCTGGGGAGACCTTATAGCGACCTTCCAGCACTTAAAGGGGGCCTACAGAAAAGATGGGGAGGGACTCTATCAGGGAGTGTAGTGATAGGACAAGGAGGGTAACAGTTTTAAACCAAAAGAGGGTAGATTTAGATTAGATATTAGGAAGAAATTCTTTACTGTGAGTGTGGTGAGGCACTGGAACAGGTTGCACAGAGTTGTTGTGGATGCTCCATCCCTGGAAGTGTTCAAGGCCAGGCTGGATGGGGCTTTGAGCAGCCTGGTCTAGTGGGAGGTGTCCCTGCCCAGGGCAGGGGGATTGGAACTAGATGATCTTTAAGGTCCCGTCCAACCCAAACCATTCTATGATTCATTAAATAAATCCTCAGGAGAGACATTCAGTTTCTATTATTGTCGAGGACATAATTAACTTTTGCTTTCAGGGTTGTATAAAGAAGTAGATTCATGGTTATGCTTCCTTTTTCCCTTCCTTCTCAGCTCAAAAGATATATGGTCAGCTTAGCTGAAAACTTTAGTTCAGTTTGAAAATTTTAGAAAATGGACTCATGAGCCATTGCAATCAATGAATCTTGGGAAGAGTCTGGTATAGAAGTAAGCCCTCTCTGACCTGAAATTATACACTATGGACTGTATAATCCTGTATGTAAACACTGGACTCTTCCAATACTGAAAGATACCATTTCCTGTACTTAAAATTGTTTTGGGGACTGTTTTCACCCTGATACAATTTTGCAGTTACTAGAATTACTCCTACTTTATCCTGAGCAGAGAGCATACAGAGCATGCAATTTTCTGGAGTTTCTCTATATGTGGCACCAAAACTATTATGTTGGTTTATGTAATTCTGTTTAATTTCATCTCTGAAATGCATCCAGTAAATTGTTCAGATTAAAAGGTTTGATATGAGTGGTTCGATATGTCTCTGTCTAAAAAATGTGGGTTTACACTTTGGTTTGTTTCATTATAGAACGCCTAATGCCATCTGTTCATTTTAAATGGATCCAGACTTGCAGGGTAAGGATTTTTCTCATTTTTTTCCAACTTTTCTCAAGAGGCATTTCTGTGTCTGTTTGAACAGAAACTAATGAATTGTAGTGAAGTCACGCCACTTTCAGAATCTCTGTGCTGAAACACATAAATGACAAATTATACAGCTGTGCTGTTCTACCTTTATTTTTGGATCTGTCCTGGCACCTTCCCTGACCATTATCACCTTGGCTCATGGAATGGTCAGGTGCACAGGGCCGTGTTCCCTAATTTATAATATAGAATAAAGTATTTTTGACGTATTCTAGAATAGGCATGAAGGATGGCCATACGCTGCCTTTCTGAGTGCAAAATCTTAGTGGATACTTCATCTGCTACATAACAAGTAGTGCAAAATGCAGGCCTAGCAGGTAACCAGCTAGAGATGTCAGGAAACAATGCACTCTTTTCTATATGTGTAGGAATTCCTTTGTCAGCTTCTCAAGAAAGGACATTTATGAGTTGAGGTGAAATTTGACCCTGTGCAGAATGATTACATGCTGGTTTTCTGTCCAAAGGGGAAGCTCCATTCCTATGAGAAATGAAAGAGTTTCGTGCCCCTAAATAGCCTCTCATAAATAATAATCCTAAAATATTTTGTATTTTGGGGGGGCTTTTTTTCCTTTGCCTGCTGTTTTACTCGTGTGCTCTTGCATGTTAATTCTGGAACTGTTGCTTGACAGGCACAGAATGCCCTACTTTGAGGTCACATTTTGTCTGTAAGGATGGACTTGAAGTGAGTAGCAGATGGCTACTAAAACAGATTGCCTCCACTTAGAAAGTCATCTTGCACATGGAAGGTGTTTGAGTTGGATCATGTGTACGTTTCTAGCATTTGTATTTGAAAATAAGCATTTGGAATTTAATCCGTAGCCTACTGAAAACTGTGTGAGTCTGTTACTTTCAGAAGAGCTTTGGATCAGTTTACTGAAGAAAAAGAACTGATGATGCATGGAAATCAAAACTCATTTTTCACATTGTATGACATGCTACAATACATCTTCAAGTAATATCACAAAACATAGTATGACAAGAGCAGGACTAAACAGATGGTATAGCAGATATTGGCTTATTTCTATATCATAGGCAGCATCTGGGAACCAGCAGAGCCCGTAATTTGCTGACTGTTCATGTTGGTCTGGTACATTTGTGGGAAACTGTTGCACACAGTTGATTGCCAGACTAAACAGGTAGAGAGTTTTGTGAGTTATTTTTTCTCAGTTATGCATATTTGTTGCTTATCTGTGACCTTTATCAGCTGTGAATAACTCTTCCTCTCTGAAGTACAGGGCAAAAGAGTCTCTGAGAACAGGAGGATAACTGATAAATCCCTTTCTAGTTTCTAAAGCTTTGTTAACAAACCTTTTTTTCTCTTGAAGTTCTAGGTATGTGTGCAAAGTATCAGGTATGGGTCATGTTCAGAAGCCCTTAATTCCCACCCATCCTTCAGTGATGTGAAAGGAATGAGCTGAAATCATGTAAGGGTGTAGGATTTAGTCAAGCAGCTTGGGTGGAATTACTAAGTAGACATGTCAAAAGCCAGTTGCTCTGGTAAATTGCTTATCTTCTTCTGTGAGAGTCCCAGATGTGCATCTTGACAGAAAATTTGTTTAATACTTGAAACAATATGTATCCAAAACAATAACCCTGCTGTGCAGACTGACAAACTGTTCCTTGTCGAAGAGCATCTCTGATCAAGAAACTGTTTTGCCTGAAGAAATATTGTTTTATTATGATCTTGGCTAAAAATATGCATATCCTTTTTTCTGGTCTGTGAATAGACTTGATTCCCAAAGAAACTGGAGTGCTGTCTATGTTGAATAATGTTTTTATGACTTGTGATGTCACTGGTCATAGAAAGACCATTTTCACCACAAAGCTATTGGGAAAAAAAGAAAATGTTTTAATTTTTTTTTCATTTTTTCAAAATTTTCCTTCAGAATATTGTCGGTTTTGATCAAGTCCAAATGTGGTTATTTTTAGTTTTAGTTAAACGATTTGTTTTTCTTTCTTTCCTTTTTTTTAAATGAACCACTCTATTGTAACGTGTGTTTGTTTTCTTTCACAGAGGCCTTCAATGATGTTCAGAGCTCTGTCTACAGAACAGCCCTAAAACTACGCTCTGTACAAAGTCTGTGCCAGTGTTAGTAGCTGAAGAGAACCCTCTGCTTTAACAGGGAGAAGAATCTGTAAAAAATTTGTGTTGCTGTCACAATGAGTTATTATGCTGCTTTCCTCTCTTATTTTCCACCTGAGAATCTCAGGATGCATTACGAACGCTTAAGAGCTAGATAGTACATCATATACAAATTGATTTTTTTTCCCCTTTTGAATGTCAGTGGAAATACATTAGTAAAATTCTAAAGGCATGGGAGAATCAAATTATTATTACAATCTGCAACACTGCTATGTAGATATCACTGGCAATTATGCATCTTTATCTGTATATTATTATTTTCGTTAAATGTCGAATTCTCTTGTGTTTATTAGGAGTTGATTTATTGCAAATAATCGTGGATCATCAAAAATGCATTGACAGGCATTATAATTGATACTATAAGTATTAATGAGAACAAAATAAAATACGATAGACGAGAAAACCCCTGGCTATTTGCTGCATGTAAATTCCATATTGAGCTAAAATGCATGGAAATCTTGAATTTTCCACCTGAAACAGTCTGTTGCCGAAAATGCACAACATTGCAAGTGAAGTCTTCATGGTAGCACAGAAAAGATGACAAGTTTGTTGGCCTTGGCCATGTTTTTTCATTTGGGCACGCTCTTCTATGAATGTATTTAGTCTGATCTCAGCCCTGATTTGGCAGATCTGCCTGGTGTTATGTGTCACAACATGGACATACCAACTCAGACAGATATTAGCTCTGTTGCCTAATCCTCCATGTCTCCTCTAGGCACTCATAGTGTCTATCCCAGTTACACTACTCCTCCTTGAACACTGGTGATACGAATTGCACATGGGTTTCCAGATTGAGATTCACCAGTGTCTCATGCTGATATTTTCCCATCTGTGCTGGAAAGACCATAGATGACATATTGTAGGTTCTCTGCTTCTTCAGCAATCTACAACCTTTCAATCTACTACAATCTTTCTCTTCCAATGTTAATTCTAATTGATCATGCTTCTGCAGTACTGAATGTGACTTTTAAGAAGCCCTAGCTCTCTCTTCCCACTGGATATTAGTTATTCCATGGCACATTTATAATACAACCTGTTTGCCCCTTTCTTGGCCATAGTGCCCCCCTCTCTTCGTATTTGTGCCTGAGGAGAAAGCTTACATCAAAGCACAAGTTGTTTTCACAGTCCCAGGCGAGCTTTTTTCTGAACTAGTGAATGATGCATAGTTTTATGCTATCTGTAAGTGGAATTAAAGTTAAGTCTATAATTTGTATGCAGTTAATAATGCTATTTTCCTGTATAATTTGAATGCAGTTAGTTCTGCTACTTTTTTCCCTTCTTATTTATCCCAAAATCGCATCCAGGGAAGTTCAGTGGAGCTGTTCTGTCTTTGTAGCCTCAAAAGTTTTACTACATACATAAACTTAGCAAGACCTTTCCCAGATTATTTCCTTATGTTGCATACTGTTTTAGACTTCATTTTACAGACTTGTCTTGGCTAGGCGCTTGTAATAAAAAAATGTCAAGCTTCCATTCATGGAAGGAAAGGGGATTCTCATTCATTTCTCCTTTAATTTTCCCACAGTGCATTTGATTGATGTTTCTCTGATTCAGCACATCCTACCAAGTGAACGGAGCCAGAGGGAAAAGCAGATTTCTCTGAAAGTGCAGCAGATCTCTGGAATGCTGATGAAACTGTTCCAGAGGGCGAGATTAGAAAAACCAGGCCAGGTAGATCCAAGAGCCGCTGAATTCACATTGAGCCTGCTAGTTGCTATGTATGACAGGTGAGAGGAAGCACAAATGTAAATCCATCATGACGTACTGCTAGACTAAGTCTGTTTCTACCACTCTTAAACCATTTCTATATGAAACTCTCCCATTTTGATGGTATTTTGTTTGGTATACACAATGGGAGTAGTTCAGCTGTAGGAATATGTGGCGCAAAGCTTTATCAGAGAAACGGTGGTTAAATGTTTCCAAAATTATCTGGAAGTCCAGATGTCTGCTAGTCCATGCTAACTTTTTCTGTGAACAGCTTTACAGAGAGTAGCTTTTCTTTTGACTGCCAAGATATCTTGATACACTCCTGGAAAAGAATTTGTATTTGCCTTTGAATGACAGTACCCATGCACAGGTCAAGAATTGGCCAGTCACTTTTCATTATTAATTTTTCTCCAGCTTAGAAAGTTCATCAACCAATTATGAAACAAAACTACTGTCTTAAACTAAGCTGATCAGCTAGCTCCTGTGAATAGCAAATAGTTTCTGGGAATAATAAGGAAGGAGCTCACAGAGTATATTTTTCTCATGTATTGTTTGGGAATAATAAATTCATTCAGTAAATGCAGGATTGGTTTGTGATTGTATCAGATTTAAAAGAAAAAGGCTAAGTTCATTGTATAATTTATTCACTACAGGTGAAATGTATTCCCTTCTACATCAGAGCAAAGTTTTTTACTGAAAGTGAGATGTAAATGGTCTGCAGGACTTTTTCTTGAATCACTATTAATAATATGATCACTGCTGCTTAAGGTCCCATGTTATGAATTTTTTTGTACTTAAAAAAATCAATTAAGGCTAAGAATAAAATGTTGTAATATGAAACAAAACTAGAAACATCAAGAATATTTTGTAATTTGTGTGCACTGTGTGGAAATCATTTAGAAGAATGATTCTTAACAGGACTATCTTGACCTTTTTTTCTGTTTTCTTAGGACAGTGTATCGTGTTGGTTTTGCTGTAATTGCATCTGAAAAAAATTTTCACAAGTTTCTTGCCATGTATGTAGTATATAAAAAGCTTCTTACAATTTTCTTCCAATCCTTTTTTCTCTATAGGGTGCTGTTCTCCACTATCAACACTGGAAAGTATTTAATGGCAAGAGCATTTTTGTGTGGTAGCTTACTTAATAAGCTTACATAAACCATCATAAGGGGTTTTGATTGTATACCTTAGCTTTAATTTTAGACTTTTTCTCTGAAAGTTCTGGAAAAACTACATATATACATTCTAGAAACTTTTGACCAACAATTTCCCATGCAGCTCATACTTTAGAGACTATATTGTAGCTTTATGCAGTACGCTCTGTAAAAATGCCATTTACCTAAAGATTCTTGAAGGCAACTTTATGTAGTGATATTCTGAAGTGCAGCACTGCTTTGCAAAAGTGGTATCTTAAATATATTCCAGGATTTCCTGATTTGTGGTTTCCAATTCATGTTTGCTTTGTCTTCACATAGAGAAAAGTTTTTTCATTAGGTGCCTATGTCGCAAACTTGAGTTCTAAATTAGGCTACATTCTTTATGATCTAATGATCAAAACTAAAGTCCTGCTCCTGCAGATATCCTTTTCATTAATTTGAGTTGCAGTGAAATTAAAGGAAGCTTTACTTCCTTTACAAGAGGAAGTAAAGGAAATAAAGTTCCTTTACTTCCTTCCCTACAAGAGAAGCTTACTGCAGATCTGGGGCCACAGTGAAGATGCCTGATGATATAATACAAAAATCAGATTGTAATCCTGCTTTCTCTTTCATGTTTGGGAAGGCTTTCCACAAATGAAGAGCAGAATTTGTTTAGGGCACATACTGTAAATGTAAAATTATATTTTATTTGGAATGTGAGGTCTTTGAAGGAGATGCTGTCTCTTTGTTTTATATTGCATGTTATCTTTAACAGTTAACTCTGTTCAGTGACAAAGGGTCCTAAATACAAAATACCACTAAAATGCAACATCAGCTATATACATATGAAAGAATATCAGTTTTGAAGTTGTCTTCCAACAGAGCAATATATTTTTCTTTAGAGATTTCAGTTTTTATATTCTCAGTGAATATGGTGTAACTTATTTTATTTTTCTAGATCTGGAACAGGTTATATCAAAACTAGATCTGCTGCAGCTGCCCTAATTGCCCTTTCAGGAGACACTCTACTGGCTAAATACAGAGGTGGGAAATACATGATTTTATACACTGCCTGAAATACTGGACGTTGAGAAAAATCTCCATTGTAATTTTTTTAGTTGAAAAGAGAATACAGTTCTGCTATGGAAAAAGTAAATTATGTTGACTGCTTAGTTGTAGAGAAAGGCTGATGTGGAAGAATTTTTCCATCAATGTCCGTAGCCGTCTTTGCCTAAAGAGTCTCAGAACAAGTCATAATAAAGTTTAAGATAAGTAGACCTTAAAAGTGAAGGCCAAGTTCTATTTGCCTAGCAGAAAAGAACAGAAAACCCTAGTTCAAGTTAGAAAACAATTTTATATATTTGGTCCAGTAAACTTTTAGAACCTTTTAACATTAGGCAAAAATGCTTAAAAAACTAAGTATGACAGATAAAGGTACCCCAGTGCAATGTGCAGCACAAAGATTTCTGCCTGAATTAAATGCTCAAAATGGAGAACAAATGGACCACAAGTGGCAGTTGGCCTCATACTTTCCCACTGCATATTGTGTATTTCCTTCCAAATTACAATTTGGAATTAACAATTCACAATTTAAATAGGTCATATCTTGTGTAAACATATTTAAATATTTTTCTTACAGACATGAAAATGAGCTCATTGTTTCCTTCATCCTTACCTGTCTTAACTGCCAGGAATAAGGAATTGCCATAATTTCTTTGTTTTTCTCTTTCCCCTGCCTGTAGGAAGAAAGTATTGTCACAGCAGTCACTGAGTGCCTGTCAGGTAGACAATTAAGGGGAACTTTCGTGAGGGGTTTATTTGGTAAGCTGCAATCATCATGCAGACAGTTTGAGAATAAGTAGTTAGAAGACACTTCAGGCTCTGCCCAGGATTCCAGTTTCTTTCCTCTGGTTGTTTTCAGCTTTCTTCCAGTTTTATGCTGTCCCTGATGGGAATGCGGCCTTGATTACCCGTAGTGCCCTGAGAAGCCTACTAACAGACTTAAATCAGGTAATACCACTGCAGTGCTGTTACACAACAGATCTTGTAGGACTATCCTAATCTAGGAGAAAAAAATACACAGTTGATACATTTTATGTTTTATTACATTGTGGGACTGTAGTCAGTAGGGCACTCGGTGGATATAGGGAGCTACCATGCAAAATAGGCAAAGGAATCAAATTCTGTAGCTTTTCTCAGTCAAACTAAGCCTTCTCATCAGTGCCTGCGTGCATTCATTTTGCCTGAGCTTACAGGTCCTGAGAACAGCTGCATACAGCTCTTCCTAAAGAAACTCCAAACTTCGGATGTCCTGTACTCACTAGAATAGCTTGCAGTTGTGGAAAAATGGCTTAGCATACAGGTATTTCCAGCTGAACTGGCACTGAAAATGCTATATGAAAATGACCCCTGAGGTTCAAACCCAGTGTCTTTCAGAATTCTAGTATGGCAACATAGTATGTTGATCTGTTTCAATAAGTGAGCTGGAAGCAAATAATTCTGACACATACTGAACTACGAAATTGCATAGTGATGGTATGAATATGAACAGGTTCTCTTCAGAACAGTATGTACAATGGCATTTCTATAGATGCTTCACCATCTGTGTGCTGTCACCATATCAGCAGAGTATGATGGGAACATCTGTTTTTTATTGAGGTGTTTCTAAGCCTATGTTCTTGATGCAGATCCCAGCCATTGTGGGAGAAAGCTGCACTCTGTCTTGTGTGGAGATGGCGACTCACAGCTGTTTCCATGGGGTGAGTGAAATTATGATGTCCTGGGAAATGGTTTTGAATGTTGCTGGTTGATTAAAATTGAAAGTGTATCACCATATAACACCCACCAGTATCTACTTTTAAGAGGCGGGACTGTTTGTCAGTCTCACAGTATAGCAGAATTTATATCTATAGAAAAGCTGCTCAATAAGATACTACTGAAGACTCCTGCATTTATTCCAACACCTTTGTAACCCAGTACCATTTTACATGAATGGAAAATCTATGCTAGAAGAGTCCGACATCAGAGCTTTTATTAGTAATTGTAGATGAGACACCGGTTCTTTTCAAGTAAATGACTGAACTTGAGACATGTATTTTTTCAAGGTTCTGAATTCAGCAATTGTTGAAGAAAAATTCCTCTCTTGGCTGAGATCGGAGCCTGCTGTTCTCCTGTGGCTCCCTACATGTTACAGATTATCAGCCACAGAAATGGTTTCTCACCGAGCTAGATGCAGAGTCTGCAAAATTTTCCCCATTACAGGCCTCAGGTGCGTCAATAATTACTGTAGTCTATAGCATCCACATAAATAGTTATTACCATTGTTTGCATACCTTACAGGCTCTTACTGCTGTTAAGCAACAAACTTTGGACATAATCCAGTTTAACAAGTAAGATAGGGAAAGAGAGAACCATCACAGGCTAGTGCTCAAGCCTGCATCCTGCTTCTCTTCAGTTCACTAGCACAGACATGATTATGGACACTTACTGAAAGTAAACTGGAAGTTCGGTGGTAAAGCCAATTAAACCCATGTATCTCATTTCTTAGTTCTTTGTCCCATAATCAGGTGTATTAACTGGCTAGTTAAGTTATCCATTTTAGCATCGTATTCATTTAAGTAATGATATAAAATGGCTTAACGGTATAAAAACAACACTATCCATTACCTACTGACCAGAATGCTCAGAAAAGCATTTTCTGTTACTCTCTTCTCACTAATAGTAAGCTTTCAGGTTTATTTTTTTGCAGGTTTACTTTTTTGCAAAGTTGCAAATCCTATATCAACAATATAGTCATACTACTTGTTCCATGAGAGCAGCAAATAGAGATAAGCTGGTGCATAAGAAGAATACGAAGATGGAACTGCATTCTCAAAAATGGTACTAGAACTACTGTTTCTTCCTTGGACTGAATTTTGATGCTGCAAATAAATAATAGCAAAATAATTAGTGGGTTCTGGAGAATAGTCCAGCGTCATTTGGACAAAATAACTCTTGCATTCAGAAAATGCTGAGGAAAGTCGTTATTCTGACAAAAGTGCTTCTCTGCATTTCAGAACCCAGGGATCAGGATTTCCAGTAATCACGCTCATGTTCGCCAATTTCTTACTTGTGGGGAAGTAACTTAATCCCTCTGTTTTCTCTCACAGATATCGCTGTCTGAAGTGCCTCAATTTTGACCTTTGCCAAGCCTGCTTTTTCACTGGCCGTCTCAGCAAACCACATAAGAGGTCACATCCTGTTATGGAACACTGTGTGCAGGTAGAGTCCCATTGTACTGATTCATTTCCCTGTTCAGGTTCTTCATGTAGGCAAGTAGGCAGTAGGCTTTTGAACAACATTGATTATGAAATTGTGTGTCAGCCATAATGGTCATGACATATTAGCATTATTAATCTGGGAACAGTGACTCAGTGAAAGGAAAAAGAGGGCTTCTAACTTTAGGAGTGTTTTGTTCTGAAATAACTGACTAGAGCCATCAAATGTCATAGTGCAAGTCCTCCTCCCAAGGAGTTTTATGGCAAGTTTGCCATTTGTAGATTGTCCTTAAACCTCTGGAAAAGGCCCTCAGTGTCTCCCAGTGCTCCTTCCTCCCAGTCCCAGTGCCGACTTATTCAGAAATTAATTCATCCTAAAGTTATACAAACTCCTGCATGAAATTTCTTTTATTTCAGAGCTTTTTCACTTTATTGTAAACCTTTTGGACCCATTTTTCTCTGTCAGTTAGGGATGCAGCACAAAGAGGCAGCATGGGCCCAACTAAACTCACCTACTTGAGCTCCATTACAGGTGTAACTTGTGCTTTCATCACACTAACGGCAAAGTTCAACACTGGGAATTTGTGCGTGAAAGATCAGCTTCTCCTTTGAGCAGGAGATTCCAGATCTTGCACATAGTGGCAGGCAGGTTTTTTTATGGATCTATATAACAATATTTTCTTCTGTTCCAGTAAATGAGCTAAAAAGCACCCATGAAAGTTTCCCTTGTAAGTTGTACTTCATGGTCTCCTTCCTGAAACCCTGCACTTAACATGAAAGATACCTGGGTAGCCAGCGTCTGCACCAAAACTAAAGAATGTTAGACTGCTCTTGCAGTCACCCTTTGTCTGGAGGAACATGAAACTGTCACCACTTCATTGCTCTCTTTCTGTAAACCAAACCCTGTTGCTAACCCTGTGAGGAACTATATCTGAATGCTCAATATCTGCATTAAAAATAACAGATAGATGTTCATTCCTCCAAATAGTCTTCCTCGTCCTCCATGTGTGAGGAAGTAGGAGAATCAAATGGCAGCTGATCTCCTCATGTAGAGATTACTAATAGAGACATTAAAATCAGTGTGCATGGAGAGTGAATGGGAGTGTGTGGATTTGGAAGCACCAGAAGGAAGGGCAAGAGGGATATAACAAGGTAGGAGATGATGCAATCTAGATTAGCTGGTCAGCAGGATCACAGCACTTCCATGCACAGCTTCTCAGGACAATCAAATCAGGAAAACAAAAGGTAGCCTGAAACAAAGGACAAAGTGCCATTTGCAGATGCCATCACAAGAGGTGATGATGTGAAAGTAAAGAACTAGACATAAAACACCCAAATAAGGAGACAAAAGATCACAATCACTGCTAGCTCCTAAAGGAGCTAAAGGCACAGCCAAAAACCAGCACACAGTCATGCTAAGAGGAACCCAGGAGGCTTAAGGAGAACTGACATCTCTTGTTCTCCATGTCACTGTAAGTCATCATGGCCCTACCATGTGTATACATACACCTTGGTGTGTGAATGCTGGCAAGGCTACTTGGACACATGTATGTTAGAGATTGTGAGTGAGTGAGTATGAGTGAGTGAAATCAGTTTTGTTTTAAAATGAAGTCCCCTTCCTCTCCTATATTGTCTGACATTGAGCTTTCCTACATTGTTGCTGCAATATTGCAACTGGATCACTGAACTTAGGTTTCCTTTATGAAGCCCTACTCTAACACTAACCCTGTAAATATTACTTTTGTGGCTAAAATCTATACCAAAATTAGAAACATAAGCTACTCAATGTGACAGATACCATTTTTATATCCTTTGTGTGAGACATAAAAGGATTTTCCTATACCTTCCACTCTTATCAGATGCTGTCCTTGGCTGGGTGAGTATTCACATTGTCTTTATCAGAAATAGGCTGCTGAGTGGGGATTTGAAATATCAGCACTTTTTTTATTCCTTACTGTGCTGACACCTTGTGGTAATTTTATTACCATGTTGAGAAATGACTGGGAGGCATGCTGTATGTTTTCTTTTTATTTTCCTGTTCAGTCAGTCAGGGCTCACCCCATGTTCTGCAGCAATCACTTCCTGGGGCAGAATTGATTTGTGTCCTCCAATAATACTGAGCTTAGTTGTTGTGCCTGAGCCTGACACTGCTGTGACAAATGGAAGTGTGGTTTTTAATGTATTGTACAAGAGGAGGATGTGAGGCACAGAAGGCTGTATCGATTAATACTTCATACAGGTATAAAAGTACTTCTTCCCATTGATCAAAAGGAAACTTAGACACTAGTTGGGCAGAATTATCATTGTGACTGTGAACTTAATCATTGTAACTGCCGAAATCCTGCGTTAAGCATTTCCAGGCTGCCTGAATTTGGCCCAGGCAGTGTTTTGCTTACCTAGCAGAATTGGAGCCGCTCTTGCCTGTGGTCCTGCATCATCATCCACCTCAGCTTCCCTTCTAGGGCTGACAGGAGCCATTAACCCCTTCAATTGTTGAACAGGTGTACCTTTGCTTTCTTATGTCTTGCCTTTGCCTTGGACTGTGTCTACTTCTGGGCAGCACCTGTTTGAAAATTCACTGCCTTCTTTATTATCTCTCATTCTAATAGATGTCAGCAAAGGCGAATTTAAAGCACTTTCTCCGCACCATCAGGAACAACGTGTTTCAAGAGCGCTGCAGAAGAAAGGAGGCTCAGAGAAGGAGGGCTCTGGAAATAATGGAGGAAAGGCCCTTCCCTACTCACAAAAAGACTTTGTGAGTTTCTGTTTCCGATGAGTTCATAATCTCTGAATAATATGTCAGGCTGCTTGATTGTGTCCTTTGAGTAAGTGATTTTGTTATGACAGACACCATGTCATGATTTTTCCATTAAAAAGAGAAAGCATAAATGGAAAATTGCTGCTCATTGTTGTGTAGCTTAACCATGATTACCATGCTGACAACCTAATGACCAGTTGTCTGGTAAAATATAGCGTACTTGTGTTTTCATTCCCTCCTTCCCTATGTCATGTCTTTCCATGCCATTTCTTATGCTTAGTCTAGGGTGAAGCATTGCCAATATTTAGTACTTGTCACAATTGCATGCATTTTTAAGCACCTCCTCTGTGACAAATTCACTGGAAATTAACTGTGAATGCTTTCCACATGTGACCCACAGTGTGTTCACTGATAGTCATTCTACTCAAGTCCCACTGAATTGCAGCTCTGTGGGATTACTCACAATAGTGAGTAGCTGATCTCACTATTCCAGTTCTTTCAGATCAGTTCAGTTTTGTGTGCTTTTAGTTAACAAGAAAATTCATTACTGTGTTTCCATTGATCACAGTTGTGAATAATAGGCATTGGAGGTTGTGTTGTGGTTTTCCCTATAGTTGCTCCTTCCTTGCTCTGAAGTTTTGGTTGATATTTAGGTGTAGGAATTGAAGGAATGATTATACAAGGTAAGCACTCCAAACATATGAAGGGTGAGATTCCTTCCTAGTAGTACAAAGACCTAGCAACTCTCTTGCATCTCATGTGTGTTCTTCAAATGAGGCTGCGGTGAGGCTGAAATAGAAAAAATTGGTCACTCCTCTCTAAAAGAATTTATTTCATCCTTGTGCAAAGGAGGAGAAAAATCTGTTTATAAAACTTGATTGTGCTACACTGCTAGGTAAGTACACTGCTATTAGAAACCAATTTTTATATACAGTAAGACCAATGGATGATAGCTACAGTAATTCTCTCAGAAAATATTATTTCAGTGTTTGTTTTTTAGAATGTGAAATGCAAAACATTTTCCATTGCTGATTTCTCCCCACTTGTATTCAGCAACAAAAAGTCTTTCTTCATTTTGAATGTCATTTAATCCTTCTGTGAGCAATCACGATTTCTCTGTAATTCTATGGGGATTTGCTTACCTAATGCTTGGGTAGCAATGAGAGAAAGAAGAATTTGAGGTTGCCGTTACAGGCATCACCGTGGGGCTGATAGTTTTCTGGGCTTTTCCTAGCATAGAATGGACTGAACAGCAGGATATCTGGCCCTTTGCTGTCTTGTTGTAGTTGAATTTCCCAAGATGTTTAGCTCTTGGCTAAAGGAAGCAAAAACAAGAGGTGTCAAATTGCTCTGATACTAAATGGGTGGAAAGAAGAACCTGTTGAGATTCTGTTGAAAGAATGGAATTTGTTTTAAGGAATTTAATTCTTTTAGCCAAAATGTACCAGCAAGCATAGCTAAACCGTACTTCTTGCTTAGCCAATAGCACAGCTGTCTCTCTACTTATAGGGCATTAATTTTATCTTTTTGGGTACTGAAACCATATAAGGCTTGATCCTTTCTCTACTCATTATTTCTCTGTTGGTATACAGTCCCCCTGCAGAACTCAGCGCTTCCCCACTTCATGGGCCTGAAAACCTGTCTTTCCCAGTGGACAGACCTGTCCTGGAGTCACCCAAGTTCGTATCTGAAAACAGAACTGCAATACAGAAGAGCGAGAATAACAGCAAGACACTGGAGCAAGGCAAGACAAAAGCTCAGGTGAGCAAAACATGAAGCTGTAATAGTGCTAAAGCTGTGAGGAAGACCTACCAAGTTAATATCTAATTGCCTTCTGAATAATCACCAATGAAAAATAAATGTAATGGGCAGCTTCACCTTTTTGTTAATTTCTCACTTGCGGAAAAAAATGTCTAAACTGAAGACTTAGTGAAGCTTGAATTTGATACCTTCTCAAGATTAGGGACTAACTCCTTGACTTCCATGACCTTCAGAAGTATTTCTAAGAATATTTTCTCTGTTACTCTTTTTCTTTTCAAGTTGTCTTAGAGTAGCACGTTAAAGACTGACTGAGACTGGATTCCTCTCTCTGTGTTCTGACAGTAAAAAATGCCATCGTGTCCTCCTACTGCAAGCAAATGTCAAGGAAGGATGCCTTAATTCTTATTAGGCTCAGGCCATTTTTGTCACCATGGCAATAGCAAGAGGACAGAATGGGCCCTTCTTAAGGATAAACCCAGAGTAGTGTCCACTCCAACTAAAATAGCTCATGCATAAAAGCTCTCTGATAATCCATTTCCAGGTTGCCTCATAGAAATGATGCTAGAGGAGTGGGTAGGACGGTGTAGATAAAAATAATTACATAACAGTTTTTTCTTTCTATATTTATTTGAGAGGTTGGTAGCCCTGCACATACTCGGAATATAGGGAACACTGGGTAGTGTTCAAACCAGTTTGTGTCATCCACTCATCTTGTTCTTCCCGGAAGCCAAGGGTTCAGTAACTGAGAACTAGTCTGTGCGTGTCAGGTCTCTCCTTTGGCTGCTACTCCTGTACTGCCCTCTGGAAGATCTGTCTTTTAGGACACTACTGCCCAGCTTGAGATATAGTGCCAGCCAGCACATACCTGCGGGAGAAGTTGTGGGCAGACATTTCTTAAGCATGTAATTTTGCTGGCTGGCATTTGTTGTTCTAGAAGACACTGAGACAGAACTTGCATGCCTGTAGTAGGATCCTGTCACATGCATTGGTCTCTTGTTCATTTTCTCTCTAGGCTGAGAATTCTTTTTGAGCAGTTTTATACTGATTTCCAACATGCTATAGTGCAGATTATTTCCATGTTGCTTGAAAGCACGCAGACTGTAAGTCTAATGAAAGTTTTTAATAGAGTCCATGAGCTTGGAGGTCCTAGGGACCCAGCTCTTAGTCTCATAATTTCTTGGCATCCCTGTTTCCAGCCCAGCTTATACCATGCCTCTAAAACAGCTTACCTGGAAAGTGTTTGTCTCCCTGACTTCTGGACTACTGTCCCCTGCATGGCCCAAGAGACTGCTACTTCCATCCAAAGACCAAAGACTTGACTTTCTCTTCTTTCTGCTACATCCAGTCTCTCCCTTCGTCTCCTTGGCCCAAACCAGTTGTGGGACTTGGGAGAGACTGTTCCCAAATCAGAATATTCCATTTTGCAGAAACTCCAGGGAATGAGGGTTTTGTTCTAATTTAAAACAAAAGAAATTCTCATACACTTAGAATTTTATATAGGACAAAGAATTTGTTCTATAGAGTAAATTTTCCAGTCCATTCTAATAGCCATTAGAAATACTTTAATGCATCAGTTGTTTGCAATCAGTTAAATAAAAACTTTAATTAGTAAATCTGTAAAACAGACTAAATCCCAAATTTATCATGCCCTCTTATAGCAAAATTTGCATAGAAAATGAAATGTTATTGCTGATAAAATTATAAACAGATAGTTTTCTCTTTTTTATTATAGGCAATAGGCTCTTTTGAAGCAGATGTGTTAAAAATGCACGAATCCATCAAAAGCATTCACAATGAGAGCAGGTTGGTAAATGCAGTGGTATAATTACTGTATGGGACTGAATGGTGGGAACAGCTAAAGTGATTTTTCCATACTTTAGAGATTTTGAGATTTAAAAAAAAATCCTGTCAAATGGTGATGAATGATAAAAACTCAGCAACAAAAATTCTAAATGGAGATCACTGGAATAACAATTTCTGGCAAAGCAAAACATTTTGGTTTGCTTTCATCAGCATTTTTGCAATTGTTAGTTTACATTCCTAAAAGGCATTTTTAAGGGAAAAAAATGTTCATTCACATAACAATGTCAGAATAGCATACTTTTTCAAATTTTTCTCTGAGTAAGGCTTAATCAAAACAAATTTCATCATTCACATGAAGTTTTTAAATCAAAGTAGGATATCTTGCTAAAAAATATGCTATAAGTCAAATAGAGATTACAAGCTTAATACAGTAACTATTCGTAAAAATTCCACAACTTAGATTATCACAGAAGTCCTTTCTGATATTCAAATCTTTGACACAATAAAATATTAATTCCTAAACTACAAATTTCTTGGGTGGTTTGTTTGTTGGAGGAGGGAATATCGGTGTATGGGCAGACACGCTTACTTCTTCCTTTCACTTTTGCTTTTCCCTCCTTCATTTTTGTAGTTATGTATGAATGTGCTGTAGATATAATCATGTTTGTGACCACTGAAACCAATGGAATTACAGCTAAGTGTAGAATTTGATCCTGAATCTACTCCCTTTATTTCCTTCAGTATGTTCATTTCCCTCTGTTCCTGTTTTGTTTCATTCATACAAGTCAACGTATAACTGTTGCTCCAAATTCACACAAGGGCACTCCAAGACTAGAGCAAAGCAATTGCAGTTTTATTGTAAGTCTGTGTTCTTACCTCACTCTCTGTTCTTACATGGGAAAATAAAGAGATATGGCAAAGATCTTCAGCTTTCATTTAGATTAGCAATAGCTGAGAGGATATCTGCAAAGCCTGCTCCTGAAATACTGCATCACCCTCTGACACAAAGCTTATCATATAACTGGGTGAGTGAATCATATTACTCATGGGAAGCTCTTTGTTCTTATTTGTGGACCAACTTCCAGCATTTATCTGCCAGTTCACAGAACTGGGCTTGGAGCTAGTTTTTTACAGCATTTTACAGTAAACACCCATTAAATGTTGTTACAAGGGACCACTGTAATATTAATATTAATTTTAATTTTAAACAGTCTGACTTGCTGTCCCATTCTTGCATCATTCCAGTGAAACTGATGGGGCTCTTGTCTGTGAACCAATGCATACCCACAGGAAAGTGAATCAGATGAACTTCTGGATTAACTAAGCAAGGCAGATAACTATTTAATGTGTGATAAGCAGCAGTTGATTTATTACTGTAGTGTTAACAAGTTTTTCTGTCCGTCTCCACCTCAGCTGCGGGGAAGACAAAACTGTATATCTACCCTGACTTCTTAGAGAAATCTCAACTCTAGAACAGAGATATGGGTGGTATTTTTGTCATACTGTGCTCTGAGTAGGTAATTTCTAAACTTTTTCTGGTCTGCGTGGGAGGGTGGCACTTATTGCAAAAATCACAGTATCTTTTCAAGGACGAGTAGCCTGTGCAGAAACTACTGGTGTCACCAAACAAGCTGCATAGAATACCAGGAGCAAGAAGGAACTCGATCAAAAGGGGAGAGGCTTTTTTTACTCCTTTGTTGCCCAGGGGAGAATGATGGGAATCTTTTGCAGGTCAGGGAGTTGCCATAAGTAGTTTGCTTCTAGACAGAGGGACTGCTATAATGTCTTTCCTGTCGCAGCCATGTTTGCAGGAAAGGTAAAACCCCAAAATGTAAGGCTCAGTCTTTGCCACAGTTCCACTCAGCTCACCTCTTTCCTCATCGAGAACACTCCTGTTCTTGATAATTCCATGTATACTGCCCAGTTCCTGAAATACTGCCCTCTAACCCAAAGCTGCCAAGAATTTCCTGAACTGACAAAGAGGAGAAAGTTTGTGCTACAGTATTTGCTCTTTTCCATAACTGCATATATTTGCGTGTGTGTGATGTAGCAAAATTTCCACTCTTCTGTTTCCCTGGCAGGTACATGAAGAAGCAGTTCAACAAGTGGAAGGACAAAATGCAATTTCTTCACAACTGCCAGGAAGACAAAAACTGCAAAATAGAGGCAAAGCTCCAGAGCCTGAGAGCAAGCCATGAAAACCTGCAAATGAAGCTGCAGCAAATGAAGCAAGAAGTAAAGGTATAGTGATAAATATACCAAGAATCTTCACAGCTGTGGGCAATTTCTGGATACTAACTACTCTTTTTCCTACAGACCAGTGCTCTTGATACTATTTGGTGCACCTTCGGCTTGTCTGCTTAGTCATTTAAGGTTCCTGTCTTCAGAGAAAGCAGATAGGCTCTTTGCAGCAGAGATTTTCTTGTCATTTAGCATCTGGCACAGATGTCCACGTCTGGGATGTTTATATCTGCAATGAAAACAATGAGAGGGTATTCCAATAAGAGTGAGAAAATGGTTTCCAACAAACAGAAGTGATAGATACTTCATTGCAGTCTTTTCTTTAAAGAAGAATCCTGTGTTGGCATTGCATAAATAAAATAATCTTTTGTCATTCCTAGTTGCTGTCTTGAAGTGAGATGTAATACAGACCTCTTACAGAAAGTATTTTATCTCTTTTCAATTGTATTGACTCTTGTTCATGTAAAGTATCTCTGAGGTTCTAAAAAGGCCCTTGTTTCACAGGGAACGCATATATATTTGCCACCTACAGCATTCAGGTAGCATTTTCTGTAGTGCTGCTCTTCTTAGACTATTTTTCAGGGATGGTCAAACATAGAGAAAAGCCAGACATATCTGCAGTGCACACTTGGTCAGCTTTGTATCACTTGCACATGGAGACCAGTAAGACCTGGCATGTCCTACCATCCTGTGTGTATGCTGTGATGCTAGCCTGTCACAACATGCAGGAGTGGCTGCACACATACAGTTAAGTGTTCAGTGCATGCACAGTCAGCTCAGTGCATCCCAGTTACATCAGACTCGGCGTTCATGCAGTGAATGGTATTTGCCATCATAGTTCTGTCTAAAATATTCCAAGTACAATTGTGGCACTGACAACTTACCTAGTTTGGGATTTCAAATGTTAACAAGTGTGAGGTGTTTGATATGTGTTTAATATACACATCTATTTTTCCCTTTGTTTAATTCTTTTAGAACAATTTTCCTGCAAATGTACTCTTGGAACATTATTATTCCTACTTTTCAATGACATTAAAACATATAATGTCTTCAGATTGTAATTGTGGACATAAATTTGTCCAAACTCAATCACAGTTTTATTTTATTGCAGGAAAATCTTTTATTTGCAAAAAGAATTGGTTTAGTTCACCAGAAATTAAAAAAATATTATTATTCTGACCCCAAATTATTTTCTTACCTATTTTAGTACTACTAGCAAACCAAAATATCAGTTGTTCTCAAAATGTAGTTTATGTGTTTTGTCTATTGTAGGCAATGTTACAGTCATCAGAGTATCCTTTTTCACAGTGTCAGAATATAATGGCAAGAAATCCACATGTACTGCTGGAAAGGAGAATGCCCGGTGGATTAAATCCTGCCCAATTAAGGCCTACTTCCAGAACATGTGCAGACTGGAAATCTTTGAATTCCCCCAACTCTGCAAATAGAATGCAGTTTTTACAGACACCTGAGGTTCCCACTGCAGCGGACTTTGTATTCTCAGAAGAGCCTCTGGAGTCTGTGTCCCTGCAGAGCGACAAACGCTTTATGGGACAGTATAAAAGAGCAAAGGAGAATCAAGCATATCTGCCTGAATTGACAGAAAACTCCCTCAGTGGCATGGTGAAGAATACAGTTCTTACTCCCACTGCAGTGCAGATACCACCTGATGAGAAGGATGTCAGTGAGGAAGTGGAACTGCAGCAGCTAGTGATGAAACTGAAGGATGCGTTGTCTCTCCAAGCCCAACCAGGTATAAATTCTCCCAGTTATCTTGACGCTGTCTTCTCGCCTTCCTCCAGTTTACTCTATAATATCGTTCATAATCATTTAACCCTCAAAGGAAACTCAGAATCTTGCCTTTGCCATTGCAGAAGTACTCCAGCTCTGTCCTGTAAGGTAGAGCATATTCCTGTAATGTGGAATATAACCCCTAATGTTGGACTGATTTGAAACAGGATGAGTCAAAGCGCATAAGAGGAAATCAGTCTCAGCAGTCAATTAAGGAGCAAACTTATACTGGTGAGGGCACTGGAGGCCTTTTCTGTTTCCACTTATGTCACACTGTAACTATGACTCTAGTCCCAGGCAGACTTCCAGCAGTACAAAATCCCTTTGTAATCAGTGCTCTTACACAGCAGAGCTGTGTTCAACACTTAGGATGCCTCACTTTTGATAATGAGGATGTAATGAGGAGAGTGACGGAAAAAGCTGCCGTTTCTACAGTTATCTTTAATTAGAGATTTATAAAGAGATTTTCAGGGCAGCATCCAAATGTCCTGAAAGACTCAAAATCTGTTCTACTTTTCAGCTCAACAGTCTGCTTTGCAGCAGGAGTTCTTCTCTACAGCTGAACATGTTTGCAGATCCTTTTCTGACCTCATCAACCAAGTAACTTCACCACCTTGTAAATGATGGAAACTACTATTCACCTTACAGCTTCACTGAACTGTTGAAGGTAATTGATGACACGTCAGACTCTTTAAAGTGTCTCAGATGTTGCATTGTAATAACCCAGATTTCTGCATTTACTGATTTCAACAGGAACCTTAAATAGTGTTAAAGAGCAATGTAACTTTTCTATTGGTGGTTTTCAGCTCTTGTGCAGTAGATGTTGGCCCAGCTGATAAAAATCAGCATGTCTTCATTAATGTCACACTGGCTTTCACAACTGTCCTGCCCTGTCCTCCCTTCTCACTGCTATGTAATATGTAATGGCTTGTGTTTTGGGAACATTTATTGTTAATAGGAGAATTGGCTTGAGTCAACAGGTTTCAGTGATGTATTTTCTGTTACTGTATGTTTGTATTATTGTATGTTTATTAGACTAAAGGAAGGAATAAGTTCTTAACTGTCAGATTAATCAATACTTGATACTTACATATTTGTATTTTTCCAAACTACTGAATTCGTATCTATAGGAAAAGATGCTTTGAACATTTAAAGGAATTTGATTGATTGCTTTAGAAGAGCCTTTCTATAGATTTCTATTGATTACCTATATATTAGTATAGAATGGTTAATAAGAATGTAATTTTACCTGCAGCATCTAAAATGTGAGAAAAGTAATTTTTTCCTTGGTTGCTAGTACTTTGTATTTGATGGAACATATCTAAAACTCCCAGAGTACTAAAAATATTTGTCAAGTCTGTACACACTCACATACAGGCATATATATGCATGTAAGTAAACATATAAGCTGCACAGAAGTTTGTAAACAGATAGGTGATTGGCTGTAGGTAGCGGGTTGTACTTGCTGAAGTTGATTACAAAGCATCTATTAGGCATCAGCAGGGAAAGAGGCTGGGGTTTTAAGAGAAAGGAAGATATCACACAAAGGAAACATTGCCTACTACTTTGATCCATTCATACTACGGTCTAGCTTCATTTCTTAGAATAATGAATAAGTGAAGGCCTTAGAATTTAGATCATTCTTAGAAGAAAAATAATAGCTGCTCACTGCTTTCCTTTGATTGCTTCTTGTTTCCTACATGTTTCTTACAGCAGTGCAACTCACTGAGATACATCAGTATAGGCTGTGGTGATAGTGTCATCAAGTGCGTGTTGTTTTAGCGATAGCAGTTATGAAGGTTGAGATAATGGGTTAAGATATGGCATGTTAGTGATTTGCATGTTATTATCAGATGTTGTGCTTTGTATTGTTAACTATTTGTTAAGTGACAACGTGAACTAATGGCAAATATACCAAGTGCAATTCCTCAGCAGTGCAAATGATTGCCCAATACTTTCTCTTTAGCTGTTTATATGCCATGGTCAATTTACCTCCTTGGAATTGTGCTGTATCTCTTGTTGATGACAGCAGAAAGGAAAACATTTTTTTCTGATAATGCACAGAAGTATTTTAAAGATCTGAGAAATGGAAATTATTCAGTACCACTTCGGAGATAAAGATTATAGATTCAACGACTCACTATTACTGTTCTGAAGGAGGTGCATAAAAAATAGTGAAAGAGTATGTGCATGCAGGCTCAAAAGAATTTTAGTTGAATCACTGGAACTATACCAGCTTTCCAAGAGAGGAAATACTCCTAGTATTTACAGGAATTTTTCTGTGATTATTAAGAAAATTAATTTGGTTTGGGTGAAAGCAAAGTATTTTTGGAAGCTTTGGGAGAAAAGTTAGGTAAATTACATATTCTGAAGCTTTGTTTCATGTATAATTAAACGAAGTTTAGGCTGATGTGATTGAAAAGGCCGATGAAAAGTGTAGTGCTTAAGAAAAGCTGCTCAGCAGAACGCTTAATTTTCCATATAGATTTTCCTGTTCTTGTATTTTTCAGAATGAATTATAATCACCAAGATAAAGGGACTGTCTGACTCATTAAAATGTCTAGAAATCTTATTTTCTGTTGGTAGCACCTCAGCCACTTTCTTGAAAGACCTTAGACTGTGGTAGTCATAGTAATGAACATTCCTGGTTCTTTCTGCTAGTTTTTGTACTGGAGGCCTTAATTACACATACTGCAAACATTCAAGAATTACAGCAACAAACTGGTATTCAACTGGAAGCCAACAAGCATTTTGTCTCTAGCAAAGGAAGGTGAATAGGGTGAAAAATAAAGGAACTAATTGAAGGAAGAAGACCCCAGAAAACAAATAGCGATGGGGTCACTAGAAAGGGGATACAGCCATATTATCACATAAACAGAATATAGTGTGAGATAGGTGCTTAGTAGCTTTTGCAATATACCAGTGCCAACATATACAAGCTGATTACGGGAAGATATCTATCAGCTTCTGATGAGACTTTTAGTCTCCTTTAGAGTGAGTGGATCTGAATTAAAATTGATTGGAAACAGTGACAGCTGACAAATACTGGTTTGGTCTGACGCAACATGGAACAGGTCTGGAGCACAAATTTGTACAAATAGATATTCCTGAACCACCATGAACTCTTACTTCATGTTAGCACATAAAGACTCAATGAAGTGTTTTTCCATACTACTAAGCAGTTGTTTAGCTGCCAAGTCCCTACATGATGAAAGGGACAAAATCCCAAGGCCTTTATTTTGTTGTTAGTCAGTTCAGTTGACAACGAAGCAACCTCAGTCAAACATGTTCATCCCATACTTCTTCTGACATGCTCAGACTGAGAAACAGTAAGCCAGGAACAGTATTTGCAAAAACAATCCTAGCTCACACCAAGATCTACCATGAAGTTTATAGAGTGGAGTAGTAGGAGGCAATATTCTGTCTTTAACCACAGGAACATTTTAAATTATTCCTGTACAGCTAATCTGCTCGCATCTCATACTCACAGCGCTTGCTTTTTCTTAACACAGTCACCCTAGAAGGCCCCAGTTGATAGTGAGTGAATCAATAGCAAACATCAGCATTATCTGATTATGTTTTCATGCCAAATTTTTGAGAGCTAGATAAAAGCAAGCAAGACCTAAATTCTGACACTTTCAGAGAGAAGAAATCGACTGAAGTAGGAGTTTCTTCAGGAACTTTATCACTTGCAGGCTTACATGTAATTAATTGCATCCCCTGTTTTATTTCAGCACAATTAATAACAGAGATTGTCTCCTTTACATCAGCAATTTTCAAATGTTTTCCATAGTGTTACCTCTTCTAGAAATTCGTCTGTTTTCTCAGTCTTTCCTCCACATACTAATCCCTTCCTGCCCATTTCTTCAAGGGCTAAATAATGCTATGGCCTGTTAAGTAAGAAGCTTGCTGAAGCAGAGAAGTATTGCCAATTTATTTAAGCTAAACAGCAGCTCAGCCCATAGTGGTGTTTCACCATTTCTGTTGCTATCTGAAGGGAGGAAGAAAGTTGCTAGCAGCCCTTTCCTAGGGGATCCTATTGTTATAGGTTGGACATATCTGCAGTGGAAACAATAGCATCTTCCCAAGGGGCCTTGTGGAAGAGCATTAGCTATTCAGATAATCTGTCTGGTTTTACATTTTCTAAAGCTTGAAAGCATATGGGACCAGGTAACATTCAGTCTACTACCGTACCAATCATACTCGGCTGAGGCATCCAGCCCTTAACAACTTCTCTGGGCAACCTGTTCCATTCCAGTGTCTCACCACCCTGACAGTAAAGAATTTCTCTCTAATATGTAATGTAAATCTCCCCTCTTTCAGTTTAAAACCATTACCCTCATCCTATCACCACACGCCCTGATAAAGAGTCTCTCCACATCTTTCCTCTAGGCCCTCTTTAAGTGCTGGAAGGCCACAAAAATCTCTCCAGAGCCTTCTCTTCTCCAGGCTGAACAACCCCAACTCTCTCAGCCTGTCTTCATAGCAGAGGTGCTCCAGCCCTCTCATCATCTTCATGGCCCTCCGCTGGATTAGCTCTAACAGGTCCATGTCCTTCCTGTGCTGAGGGTTCCAGAGCTGGATGCAGTACTCCAGGTGGGCTCTCACAAGAGCGGACTAGAGGGGCAGAATCACCTCCCTCAACTTGCTGGCCACACTTGATGCAGCCCAGGATGTAGTTGGCTTTCAGGGCTGCAAGCACACATTGTCTGCTTATGCCCAGCTTTTCACCCACCAGTACCCCAAAGTCCTTCTTCTCAAGGGCTGCTCTCAATCCATTCTCTGCCCAGCCTGTATTTGTGTTTGGGATTCCCCCGACCCACGTGCAGGACCTTGCCCTTGGCCTTGTTGAACTTCATGAGGTTTGCATGGGCACACCTCTCAAGCCTGTCCAGGTCCCTCTGGATGGCATCCATTCCCTCGAGTGTGTCGACTGCACCACACAGCTTGATGTCATTGGCAAACTTGCTGAGGGTGCACTCAATCCCACTGTCCGTGTCACCAACAAAGATGTTAAACAGCACTGGTCCCAGTACTGACCCCTGAGGAACACTGCTCATCACTGGTCTCTACTTGGATGTTGAGCCATTGACCATAACTCTTTGAGGGCAACCACCCAGCCAATTCCTTATCCACCAAGTGGTCCGCCCATCAAATCCGTGTCTCTCCAGTTTAGAGACAAGGATGTTGTGCAGGACAGTATCAAATGCTTTGCACAAGTTCAGCTAGATGATGCCAGATGCTCTTCCCTTATCCACCAACGCTGTAACCCCATTATAGAAGGCCACCAAATTTGTCAGGCATGATTTGCCTTTAGTGAAGCCATGTTGTCTGTCATTGATCACCTCTGTATTTTCCATGTGCCTTAGTATAGTTTCCAGGAAGATCTGCTCCATGATCTTGCCAGGCACAGAGGTGAGACCGACTGGCCTGTAGTTCCTTGGGTCTTCCTTTTTTCCCTTTTTAAAAATGGGTGTTATGGTTCCCTTTTTCCAGTCAGGGGGAACTTCACCAGACTGCCACGACTTCTCAAATATGATGGCTAGTGGCTTAGCAACTTCATCTGCCAATTCACTCAGGAAGTATGGATGTAGCTCATCAGGTCCCATGGACTTGTGCACCTTCAGGTTCCTCAGATGGTCTCTAACCTGATCTTCTCCTACAGTGGGCTGTACCTCATTCTCCCAGTCCCTGCCTTTGCCTTCTGCAACTTGGGCAGCATGGCTAGCACACTCACTGGTGAAGACCAAGGCAAAAAAGTCATCGAGCACCTCAGCCTTCTCCATATCCTGGGTGACCAGGTTTTCCATTCCCTACTGCAGAGGGTCTCTCTCTCATTTTCTCTCCTCTGAAGGGAGATGCACTCCCTACTCTGAAGGGGAGCATCTGTCGTTTGTTTTAGTCGCCAGCCCAGCCCAAACCATGACACATACATACAGATTAAAGTAGGCAACTGCTTATAAACCATGCAGTTTATTAAGGAGACTTGAATTCATAGGTAATTAAAAAAAAACACAAGTCCCAAGTTAATCAGAGATACAGTGCTCATAGTTATAGGCCTTCTTCCACAATGTAAATTAACATCAATGAGGAATAAAATGCAAAAATTAAAGAGAAGTAGTTAAAAAATATCTACAAATCAAGATCTTGGACTAAATGTGTCATTTCCTCTTTTTCCCGAGCTCTCCAAAGATTCTTCCAAGTAATGTAGATCTGCTCTTATGCATGTGGATACTTATTAAATCTTCAAATGAGTCTTTCTTCTCTGGCAACCTCTGAATATGAGAAAATATCCCTGAAAAGTGATATGAAAATGCATATAAGTAAGCAATTTTCAAACAGCAAAAAGGAGCTGAATACTCAGTTTCCCACATCCATGTTTGCTCCATCTTTAGCTGCTACTGGTCCCCATTTCATCTGCATTGCCCCCAACCCTCTTGTTTTGGCAATGGTCACATCCCTCCGTTTTCAGTGACAAGTTACTTTGAAGAAAAAGGTCCATGCTGGGGGAAAAGATCAGTCTTCCTATAAAACACTTCCGCTTGTAATTAGCAGAGTGAAAGCACTTGAGTCTGCTCACAGTCTTACAGACTCACTGGCTTGTCATCAACCTCCTTGCACAGTGGATGAGATCTCTCACACTGTTTAGTAGTATGTTTTTTATTTTCTTGAGGAACTAATGGAGCATTTTCTTTGCAATGATATCCAAAAGCCATTAGATTGGCCTTATTTCTTTTAGACACATTTGTCTTCTGAAAAAATAACTGGTTAACATAGTACCTGTTTATGTTAGTAGATCTCAAATGCGTAATACAGCAGCCTTTGCCCCACTGCCCTCCCTGGCACCCTGCAGCCCGGCAGAGCTGGGACAGCAAGTTGTGTCTGTCTTGGGCCAGGTGCAAGGGCTGATCTGAGCCCAATTACCTGCACCTGTGAGGGAAGTGGGCACAGCTGTGACCACTCTGAGTGACGGGTATCAGGGGGACTGCTGAAAGAGGAGAAAATAGGTAGAGAGGTTTTCGTTATGGTATTCTTCAAAAGTTTATACTGGGCATGTGCTATGTAGCTTCTTGAGGAGGGTCTTTTTGTACGACTGCTCTTCAGGATGATTTGCTGTAAGTACAAAAGCTGTGTTTTCCTTGTGGTTCTTAAGTCTTATTTTGGCTAATTAAAAGTTGTTGCATCGAACTTCAGTGTTGTTATATATTGGAAATGTTTTTATGAAACCTGCTTTTTCATAGTGTTCGGGTTTTGTTAGGGGAAAAAGGGGAGTTGCTGAAGATACCTTGGCCAGGTAGCTCTAAAGGACTCTCCCTATTTGTCTCAGTTTAAAGCAAACTAACCCGAGGGTATCTAGGGAAGTTGAAATGCTGCTGGGTTAAGTAGGTTGTTAGCTGGATGGAGGCAGTTTGTTAGATAACTCATATATAGCTGTTCTGATTTTGTTGTGTTTTTCATGCCTTGTATGGAGTTTGAAGAGTATTTTTAGACTTGTTAGTAACTACAATCAGGAGCCTGGCAGGACTAGATCAGTTCAGAAAACAGTGTTTGAACCTGTAAGTTTGGACCTGGGCTACTTCTATCACTGACTTGGTATACACTCAGACAGACTTGTTTCCCAGGAGGGCAAGTCATGTGGAACCGTGGAAGCGCTTCTTAGATGTAACAAGGTAGTTCTGCTCAGTACTACTGAGAAGCTTTTACCAAGGACTTAACTAGGTTTTTTGGCTTGGAGGGCTTTTCTGTTTTTTTCTTAGAAAAGCTCAGTTCCTGATACTCAATTTTCACAATGACCTCATGGGATTTATCCTTTAGTTCTGAAATCTAGTAGCTCTGACACTAGAATAGTAGCACCTTAACATCAGCATTTCTGTGCCAAGTCCGGATCTCTGTCTTGTTTCTCCAATTCAATTCTATGTTTAAGGAACTTCAGTGAATGCAGCTTACAGATTGCTCCTGATTTATGATCCTGTTTGCAATTAAAAAACTAAACTAAAATTGTGAATATTTAAGAGGAATAAGATGGGAAAACTTCAGTATGGAGCAAAAAGGATATTATCAACAGTTACAAAAGTAACAGTATAAAGCAAAAAAATCTTACTTTATTGTTCGACTCTTAGAACAAGCCTACTGAAAGCTATTCATACCTGCCCATGTAGACGTGGGGTGAAGTACATAAGGTCATTCAAATGCTGTTGGTGCTACTCTTTGGGCTAAGAAAACAGGCTTGTACATCTCTTTACGCATAAGAAGCAGTAATTCTAGTCCTCATCATTTGCTAAGGTGTGATTTCTATCTGCAATTATTAACAATTGATTTTTGCTTTCACTGACGAAACAAGGCAGCAGGGTCAAGGGTTACAAAGATTAAAACAGTTGGCTTTGTTAGGAAACTGGGATACTTGGATGAGAGGTTAGATAGCTCCTCCAAAAAACAAAATTTAGGCTGTTACTGCTATAAGCTCCCCGCTACTGACTGATGCTAATCAATTGTACAGAGAAACCAGATTAACTGCTTACAATTCACAAAACAAAGAGGTAAAAGGATAGAGAAGGAGAGGAATCCTTGTTTGTCTTAAAGTGTGACTGCTTAGTAGTACTTAAAATCTCTCTGCATGGGAGTAAATGAAAGTCACTATCAATCACAGAACCCATTATTTGATTCTTCAAAATACATCAGACTGTTACTCTTAATATTGACTGGAACAAAAGCTCTTTGCTTAAGAAAATCACGGTGTGGTATAGACATAAAGAGCCAGATGTAAACAAAAGGCTAAGGGGAAATTCAGAGAGTGATATTCAAAGCTGCAATCCTGAAAACAAAAATTCATCTCAGTTTTTGATAGTACTGATGCCTCATGTGTCTAAAGCTGCATTCTGTTTGCACCCAAAAGTGCATCAGTCCGGTCAGGACTGAGCAACTCGTTGCCTTTGTGATGTCTAAGGCCGCTTGGGAAACAGAGGGAATTCTGTGCTGCCTGCCATCAGTGTATCTTAACACAGTAAAGATCTTCTCAGAGCTACATGATAGCTCAGATTCTTTGCAGAGCGGAGTAGGATCCAATCCTTGCTTTTAAAATGCTGATAGTGGTTGTTTGGCTCGGAGCATAGGAACTGGCCCTGTGTGGTTGAGGAGTTCTTCAGTCTGAGGGGATCAATTCAAATACAACTGTCTTAATGGCTAGGATACTCTGTAAATAATGGGGGTAAAGACCTCTTGATCCTTCCCATCTCAAATCCTATCTTTAAGTACACAAAATGTTTTAAGGTTTGTGAACAAGAGCTGGACTGTCCAGTGGTATAGTGGCCCTACGGTGGAAGAATTCTGAGTTCAAGTCCCTCTTTTAAAGACATTCTAATGGGTCATTGTGCAGCGAGGTTCTTCATTGTTCCATGGACACTCCCCACAAACATCTTAATAACTAAGACACTGATGCAGTAAGTGAAGATAAGGGTCTGAATCTATTTAAGTGGAAAGGCAGTTCTGCCTTCTCCCTGTGGGCCCGATGTGCTACACTGTTGGTGATGGCAACAGTACTTCTAGCCCTCCATCAAAATACGGCACCTGCCCCTTTCTGAAAGTGGACATTCTCAAGGGAAGGATGCATCTCTTGGTAGCAGGATCAGAAATGAAGCCTTGGAAGGGACTGAGATTTATGAAAAGTTATGATGTATCTTCCTGCTGGGAATGGGGAGGCTAAGCAACATGCGACCTTTTGCAGATCTTGTGAGGTGCTAGCTCTCGCTGCTTATGGAGACTTTGAGCCTGGGGAATCTGCTCTGAGGCTGGGAACCTGGAGATTGGGAATGGGATCATTTAGTGTTATAGGGTAGTGCTTTTCTTCCTGAAGCTGTAGCTGTGTCTGAAAGCCTGCATGCATCTGAGCCCTAGGTCTGTTTCCATTGTGTGTTGGGCAAAGTTACCAGTATGGAAATAGGAAGTACCTAGTGGTTAACAACTGGATGGCAAGTAAACGTATCCTTACTCTTGTGATACGACTGCCACTCTCCCCAGCAGCACCAGTATGATGCATTCCTGGGGCGACACTCCTCTTGCAATGAGGAATTCGGAACTAGCCTGTCCATGGTACAATAGTGGTAAAAATGCTGGTGTGGAAGAATATATTTGTATGTTCAATTGCTGAGCTGCCTTCTTTGTTTGAATCCTCCTATGTTTCACTTTCTGCTCTCCCTCCTCCCACACCAAACTGAAACTTAACCTGAACTCTAATGGCAGCGCTTTTGTGGAGGTCAAATTTTTACTGAGATCATTTTTAACATAAACATATCTCTATACTGGATTGGGGAGAGTGGGGAGCAGTTGTGCAGCACTGTCCTCTGTTTCTGTACTATTACCACATAGTGCAATAAGCCTGTATCTCTTTTCTTTCCTACTAGACTCTAGTTATTGCCCGTGAGACGTGTATTAAAGGAGTAGTAACCTTGGTTTCTCCCTGTGAACTGAGAACGTAGAGTAGAGATCTTCTGTTCAGCTTCTGCTAGCTGCCTTCTCCCTAGACCATGGGTTCTGGAGAGCACACAGTCCACATAGATATCCCAGAAGAGCTGAGCCAGGTCCCAAAACAGAGCCCCATGTTTCAAGTTCTCTGATGATTTCAGGAAGATCATGAAGTCCCAAAAGCCGCTGACCGAGTCAGAAATGCGAGGCTTCCTCATCTCCAGTAAGACAGCTGAGGAGGATTCCCAACACTGGGGGTCTGCTCGCCCAAGAGCTAGTGGATCAATTTGGCTATGGCAGAGGAAAGGTGTCACACAGAATGCTCCCATGATGAGCAGAGAGCAGGTGAGTCTCATGTTGCAGTGAATTCTTCCTCTGCTCCCAGGGTCCATTGTATCACTGAAATATAACAAAACCAAAAGAAGCTGAAAAACTTTTCACTGTTAGATGCAGTAACAAAGCTCTGGTATCTTACATTATGTAGAAGGCAGTTCAGATGTTGATAATTGTTTTGCTGTTCTTTAAAGATCTGTAAATATAAATACTAGTGGAGTTGCATTACTCTGTGCAGTGTTAGAAGTGTGTTAAAATTTGTTAATAATCCTCAAATCCATATGATGATCTCTTGTCTGGAACTTCTTCATATTGAAATTCTTTGGCCTTTCTTGATTTACAGATCCCTAACCTTCTTCAGTAAAAATCCATTCTTTTTTACAGATTTTTTAAAGTCTTTAGGCAGTATTGCTTTCCTCAAAATTTTATTCTTCTCAAAATTTTGTGAGCCCTTTAAAATAGCCTGTACTCACAGGAAACTGTGGGCAGCAGGTGGAAAACTATTTGTTGAAAGTGTGTTCCAATGAATTAATGGTATGTTGCAAAATCATCCATTGAACAGGAGTGTTTTATCTGCCAAAATGCAGAACAGCTCTGAAAAGAGGGTATAGCAAAGCCGCAGCACAGCAGCTGTATTGCACAACATGTATACATACATATAGAAACATAGAATAGTCTGGGTTGGAAGGCACCTTTAAAGGTCATCTAGTCCAAACCCCCTGCAATGACTAGGGACATCGTCAACTCGATTGGGTTGTTCAGAGCCCCGTCCAACCTGACCTTGAATGTTGCCAGGGATGGGGCATCTGCCACCTCCCTGGGCAACCTGTGCCAGTGTTTCACCACCCTCATTGTAAAAAATTTCTTCCCTGTATCTAGCCTAAATCTACCCTCTTTTAGTTTAAAACCGTAACTGTTGGTCGTATTGCAACAGGCCCTACTAAAAAGTCTGTGCCCATCTTTCCTGTAGGCCCCCTTTAGGTACTGGAAGGCCACTATAAGGTCTCCCCAGAGCCTTCTCTTCCCCAGGCTGAACAACCCCAACTCTCTCAGCCGGTCCTCACAGGAGAGGTGCTCCAGCTCTCTGATAATTTTTGTGGCCCTCCTCTGGACCTGCTCTAACAGATCCATGTTTTTCTAAAATATATATATCTCAATACAGGAAGTACAGATGCTTATTGCAGATCACTGTAACAATTGTCTGTTATGTTAAAATTGTATAACTTGTTCTGTAGCAGCTATAGTGGGAGAAATCCTGAGAATGATATACCCTTGGGGGACAGAAAGGCCCAGCTGTCTCCATCAGATTTAATTTCTAGTACATGTTTCTATTGTGCATTTTCTAACATGCTTCTAGTATTTCTACTATTCCATTCCTGATACACATTTCTAATGTGTAACAGATTTGGGGGTTGTCTTTAGTGTAGCTCCTGGGAACCTCCCATTTTGGAAATCTGCAACATCTGAGATCAGCTTTTAGGACAAACAATACTGTTAAACGTGTGTGCTGATCTGTTGAGTATTCATACTTTTATTTTGGAGGGGGAGAAGCTACCCCTGTTAATAAGCTTAACTTAATAATCAACTGGATTTTTAGTAGAAAGCCTCTTCCATCAGTGTTCATCTGGAGCATGAGCAATGTTTCTCCGCTATGTGAAGAAAAATGTCAAAGGCAGGATAAGCATGTGCAGACAGATTGTGTGTCAAAAGTCGCCCAGCCACAGCCAGTGTGAAAGCCCAGGGAAGGTTGGGCTGCTGTGTGGAACACATCTCATTGTAGAGCTAAAGGACTCTTCAGAGATTTCAGTCCTGGCGGTCATATTCTTACCTAGCCCCTTATCTGGCTGTCTGGTCAGGTTTTTGGAACACTTTGGTGCTATTCAGACTTTACTCTCCAACTTTTTAATCTGAGTTGGGATCTCATGAGAATTGGCTTGACAGCCTTGAATCTGCAACTTGCATTTAAGGAATAGAAGAGGAACAGCACGCTCTTCCCACACAGCTCTGCCCAGTGGGATGTCACTTATGACAGTGGTGGTAGTAATAGGGTTGTCCTCATGCTGCTCCAAAGATCTCCAGAAGCATCATTCTTCTGTACCCTACTGCAGGTTTTGATTGCTTTCTCAGAAGCAAACCTGAAGACATCCTGTGAGTCACTACTTAATTCTTGTTTGTGCATCAGAGCCTTTCCACTGAGCAGCAGACACCTGTGCATATATGCTGTGCAATATGCACATATTTATCTGTTTACTGAGACTTTTTCAAGGGACATAATTAACTTTTTTTATTGAAAACTAGAAACTTGATAAACACTTAGCAATGTCAGATTTGGCCATAGGGAGAGGAAAAAAGAAACAACCCAAACAAAACCCACCAACAACAGATAGTTCAAACAAAGGACTAATACTAAAATTGGCTTTTAAGGGTGGTTCTGTCACTTGGACAGAAGCCGTCTGGTTTACACTGGTTAACAACTGAATTGCTTGCTTTGCTTTCTCTGCCCCCCTGCCCTTTTGGAAGCTTTCTAGGTTACAAAACTGGGTAAGACAAGGACAAGGGTTCTGGATTTGTCAGAGGTGTGAGCAAAGGGACTGCGGTGGGCAGGGAGCTGGCAGGACATTAATAGGAGAGTGAGTGCCATTTAAGGTGTGGTGTGAATGGCGTTGGCCAGGGCCAGTAGCCAAGAGCACGAGTCCTATGGTCTGGTCAAACGCGGGCAGCATTTTGACATTAGTCTTTTACAAGGTTCAGGATTATTATTGTTTTGTTTTTTTTTTTTTAAGATGTCTGAGAGTTGAGGGAGATGCTCAGGAAATGTCAGTTTTCATTAATTTCTTACCTATGCTTGCGGTGAATGATTCCATGCAGTTACCCCCCCACTCCTCGCCCTCCAATCTTTAGGTTTTTCTGTCCATAAAATTAAGTTTGTATGTTTGTGCTATTTACTCCTCCTGGCTCTGAATATTTTTTTGTTTGGGTTTTTTTTTTCCCCTCCCTGTTTTGCTCGTAGTTTCCACTCCCTGTCATGAATGGTGCCTTACAATAACAATAATTTAAAAGTTAATTAGCTCACTCGTTATCCCCGCTTTACCTGGTTGGAGCTATCGGTTACGACTAGTTACTCGACCCTACACCGTAAAGATGCCAAAGCCGGTCTCGGGGCGCAGGGGCGGGTGCCCGCCTCGGTGGCGAGCGGTTTTAGCAAAGCGTTTGCCCGAGAGGAGCGTCCGTGGGGGCTCCGCCAGCCCCGGGCTCCCCGACCGACCCCGCTCCCGCCCCGTCCGGCCCGGTCCCGGCGCCCCCGGCCCCGCCGCCGCAGCCCTTACTCACCTCGGCGCTCCGGGCAGGGCAGGGATCTCCGCGCCCGCCGCCGCGCTCCTTAAGAAGCCGGAGCGGGCAGCCCCGCTTCGTTTTTACGTCAGGGCTCGGGGAGAAGCCCCCACCCACCCCCGGGGGCTCCGGCCGCCGCTGCCGGGCAGCCGGCGCTCCCTTCTTCCCTTGGCGGAGCTGCCCCTGCCGCAGCCTGCTCCGCTCCCCTGCCCCGCCTGTCCTCTCCCTGCGCCCCCCGGCCCTCCAGCCCGGCAGCGGTGTCCCCTCTGGACGGGGGGAAGCTGTGCGCAGGGGCCGCCCGGGCGCTTGGCAAAGCTGCAGCTCTCCCCTTGCCCCTCTCCTAGCAGCGCGGCTGCGGCGGGGGGGGGGGGGGGGGGGCGCAAGGGTAGAAAGCAAGTCCCCAGCTTGGAGTTGAAGTTGTCCAGACCTGGCTCAGCCCACAGGCATCTTGCTTGCTTGTGCTTGGCTGCTGGACGTCCCTCCACCCCAGAGCAGGAGTCTGTGTGGCACAACTGGAGCTATTTGCTCAGCCTGTACTGCAGCAGGTCCAGCTCTCCTGGGAATTGAAGCAGAGACCCAGAGAAGAGTAGAGCCCCAGAAGAAAGCCAGTAAAGGCATTAACTGCAGCAACGGGGCTGAGCTGCTCACTGCAGCTCAAGTCACACAACCTTAGGTAAAGGAGAGCTGTCTTGGACGGCTGCATGCCCTCCAAGAGGAGAGGGCACTTGGCTATGTTTTCTTCCCTCAGGAAAAAAAGTAATAATCTGGCCTATTATTGTTGTATTTTCTCTCTGTGAGGTTCTCAGCTGCAACCACTAACTTCCAGCTCCTTGGAACAGCTGCAAACCTCTGTACACACTGGGGAAATGGGCCATGCTAGGAGGGAAGTGGAGGGAAAGGTGAAAGGGCCATCTCCTGGTACATGCAGCGCAGAGAGGAAAGCCCGCACTCCACTCTGCAAGCGACAACACTGCCTGTGTTTACTGTTCCTGCTGTAGCTACCCTCTCGCATGCATAAAACATACAACTTTAACAGCTGGGGCTCTGGTAACAGGCCACTAACCAGTGTTGGGCATAACTTTTTTAACACTAGCTATTTGAAGCAACAGGGAGGGTGAAACCATTCGTTTTTCATAACTCTGTGTGGTCTATAGGCCACATCATGTAGCACTCTGCTGACTGAAGCCAGTGCAGCTGCACCAGTCCATACCAACTGGGCAGTAGCCCATTTGCTTCAAGACTTTGACTGGCCACTCCCTTCTGTCTTTGTACTTTGAACCATAATCCTTTCTCCGTGAAGCGACTGTGCTTCAGTAGCACCAGGCTTGTCTTTGCTAAAGTCAGTGAGGCCACACTGGTTTATACCATCTGGAAAGTTGGCTTGAAACACTGTTAGGTATCTATATCCTCTTAATTGATATCTTTCTGTGCATCAAGTCCATGTAAATGGAGAAGCATGTTCCTTTCCTAACCCGTGATTTTACAATGTGTCTATGACAACAAACACTGTTCTTTTCTCCTGGTGCTTTATTTCCTCTTCTCAATGAGCAATCCATGTGAAAGTGTATTTTGTGTAAGTAATGTTACTTTTTAACAAAAGTGAAAGGAACTTTTGGGGGTTAGAGGACATCTGGCTAGAACCAATGTAAATAACTATATTGTAGGGCTTTGGCAAATTTGCAAATGTTCCATTTATTTCTCAAGAAGTGTGGGGTCAGGAATGGGGGAGCAGTGAGCACCAACTGCTGAAAGAGACTTCAGGAAGAACTGAAGTGTGCAATGCCTTGCAAGGAGCCCTTGCAAAATGGCAGGGGGAAGCCTCTTGTCACATATGGGGTCTCCAGCGTTTCTTCTCTGTTGAATACAGGCTGTTCCAGTAAACTTCCCTGTCCCTGGTTCTAATGCTAAAATGATCCTTAAGCTTTTTTTTTTTCCCCCAGTCTGCTCTGTAGGAGCTGATTCTGGGCCCGTGCTCTATCTGGAGCCCCCTTGGCCAGTGAGTAACCACTGTGCTTCTCCTGGCCTCTGTGTTTGGGGGTTGAACTGGGTGAGGGAGAGAAGGAACATGCGCCTGTAAGATGTGGGTGCTGCGATGCAACCTAAAGGCAGCTCCTGGGTAGAAAAATCTCTGAAGCTGCTTGTGTTTATGATTGGCCTGGGTGCAGGAGGCCAGACCAGAGCAGGACTAAGATGCCACAGGAGTGTTTTTTGCTGACATCGACGGATCTGTGGTGCATTGCGCTGAGGACTCTGCCCCGTGCTGCTAAGGGTAGGGCAAAAAGCTGCAACTGGAAAGGAAAAGGCAAAATGTTTCTTGTGAGTTGATATGTTTCTGCCAACTTGGAACCTTTCTGGACTCATTGTGGAGAAGTGAGTTTATTTAATTGAGTCCCCTTCTGGGGAGCACTCTATCTGGTTTTGGATCAAGAAGGACATTGGTTTCATTCCATGTGGAATTCTTCTGGTAGACCCAAGGGTGCTGAACCAGGGTTCTCAGAGAAATGTGAGTTGCTGCTCAGGGGAAATACTGCTACAGATAAAATACTCGGCGCCACAAATACTTGCTGAGCCTACTACGCTCTGTTCCCTCTGAACCAGAGCACTCATATTCTATTTCTGGGAAAGAGGTTTTTGATAATTGGATTCATCACCTCAGCCTCCTAGTGGAGAAGACACATGGAAAGACTGGCCATCTCAGTTCCACGTGTGCTCCCTCAGTAAAGCTTTCTGTGCCCTTTTTAGGCTATCAGTAATCTTTCTTTCATTAATCCTGCATGATGTATTCCCCTGACAGCCAATGTTCGCATTTTCAGTGGGTCTCTGTATCTCATGAATGAATTTAATTCAGGTGGGCTGGAGGCTGTATCCAGAGTCATTTGCAAAAGGATGTTTTTATCAAGAAAAGTTGATTCTTTAACTCAGAGATAAGAGAGATATTTCAGATTATGTAATGCTACAGAAATGACATTATTTCTACCTGAAAAATATCAAAATAAAATACAAGCAACTGTTAAAATGATCAGGCTATAGGGGTAGGGGATGGAAAGAGAGAAAAGTAGGAGGCCATCTCATTGGTATTTGTATTTTGAATAGAGTAAAGCTGCAGCGTTGTGTCCTTCCTGCATTTTCTCCCGGCAAACCCTCCAATGGTTTAACATTAGCAGGTTAATAGGCAATGGCTTACAGTTGCTTGAGCTAAGTAAGCATTTACAAATGTAAAAAAAATTAATTCAGCACTGAGACACAGCAATGTGTGATGTTACATGCAGCTTGCCTGCTACTTTCCTAAGCAGCCACACCTGGATGCAGTATTAAGCTTTGTAAAATGATCTGCATGATGAGACCTGTTTAAGCCTTAATAAAAATAATAATAAAAAAAACCAACAACAACCCAAACCGCAAAGCTTTAAAGAGATAGTCTTAGCTGAAAGTTTGTGTTTTGATGCATTGGGTTCCAAGTTATCCCAGCTTTGTGTGAAACCTGGCTAAATGACAGCAAAGGCAAAACTTGTGACTCTGAGAGGGGGGGGGAAACCCAAAGGCCCGTTAGTTTTTAAATTCACAGTATGTGGTGGAGACTTGATTTTTCTTCAGAATCCACACAGGCAAAGTGGGGAATCTAACTCCCATTTATACCTTTTAAAATTCTCTTTTAAGTGGGAGATTAAACTATGCTTAAAATTGGCTCCCTGACAAATATACCTAAGAGCTTCTTGGAAATGAAATACGTATGCTTGATCCAAAGTCTGTTTGTGGATATTTTTTATTAATTTTTAAAGTGATATTTAGAGGGCTTTGAGTCAGGACTCGGAGTGGATGCAGAGTTACACTACTGCCTTGTAAAGGACAGTGAAAGCCTCTGAATGCAGAACTTGTGTGACAAGTAGAGTATCTGTTTCAAAAAAATTAATTTTAGCAAGGAAATCATATAGGATAGTGAGCAGTCTGTATCCTGTTAGCAGGAGACTGATGTTTTGTAAGTGGGAAGAGGGGCAAAATTGAACAAATTCTTCACCAAATAATTTGATTGCACCCATCCCATCTAGGATGGCTTGTGTAACTCTTGATAAGTAGTCTACATCGAAGTACTGGAATCAAAACATGTTTTTTTACACTTTTAATGTCTTCTGGTTTGGTGGTTGGTTTATTTGTGGTTTGTTTTGTTTTTTTTTCTGGTGGATTGAATCTGCAGTCACAAAGTGTTTGATGACCCCACACTGCTTTAAACAATCCTCTGGATCTATTCTATGATGAAATGGCCAACAGGAAAGTCAGTACATGTGATGTGACATTTACCTAGTTCTAACTGGTGGAGATATGTAATTACTTAAACATAGAAGTCTTCAGTGCTATACACTATTGGTGATGACCTGAAATGTCTCCACGGAGGTAGCAGACAAGACATGGGACAGGTAGGAGACAAGTGTATTTCTGAGCCAGGACCTGGAGCCCTGTGGACACCCTGCGATGTCACTGGCCTATGCCTGAGAAGTGGACTCAAGCCCCTGCTGACTTACACAAGCTTTGTGGTGCTCTGCTGCTGCTGTTTTCCTCCGCCAGGACATGCTTCTGCGCTCTGTTGGATTTCAAAGAGTTTGAGAAGTGTTGGTGAAAACAGTTCTCTGGAGGTCTGTAGTTCAAACTTCTGCTTAAAGCAGGTCTATTACCAACACTGGATCAAGTCAGCTGTGTCTGGACTCCTGGTGGAAAACGATTTTCTTACCATCTAGGTTGAGTTTCCTAATTTGTGGCCACTGCCCAATAACAGTACAGATTGGTCTACCAAGAAGAATTTGGCTCTGTTATCTTTGCAATTATTCGAAGGGAAGTTACAGACGTTTTAGATCATCTCTTACCTGCCTCTTTGCCAGGCCCAACAAGCCAAGTTACCTCAGCCTGTCTTCATGAGGTGGTAGGAGCCCGACTCGGTTGCCATCTGTTGTTTGGCCCTGCGAGAACATCTAACACCACCATTGTGAAAGGGCTTCCGTATCTCGCCTAACAGAGCTTGTTAGTGCCTCTGACTTGTCACCTTCTTTGGCTAAATCTTAGCCAGTTATAAGTTGCAATGTTCTGGTATTTCTTTCCTGATGCAGGCTACATCTAGCTATTCTCCTTGCTTTTAAAAGGCAATGTTTTTTCATTGCTGTTAAGTCCTACCTTTAAACCTGCCTAGAGTATAAAGTCTAATTCCTTGATTAACTTCTAGATGATTTGAATGCATAGATTTTGGTGACACTGACGTTTCGAACACAGCTTGAGTTACGAGCAAGCATTTGTGGTATTTTTCTGGAATACCATTGGGTTTTGCCAGTTGCTAATAACTGGTAATTGCTTGTGTACTCAGAGAAATGTGTGTACAGATCTCCACTGTGAGCTGCTGCAGCAGTTAGTATTTCATATAAGAAAAGCAGGCCAAAGCTCTTCTTGGTAACTCCGATGTTAGGTGACTGTTCGTGTGGCGTGCAGGCCGTGCAGTGTGCTTTCTTTGTTTCCCCACTTGTCATCACACGGGCCATATTCCTGTTCTGGTTTTCCTACTGTGTGGCAGATCTCTAGATCTTAGAGGTTTAATTCTTCTTGCTAGATCTTCTCGTCCTGTGTCAACAGTGTGTAGGGACCTTGTTTACTAAGGCCTTTTGAATCACTGGTATCTTTTGGCCTTAGTGTAAATGGGTCAAGCGCACATCCCTTTATGTCCGCACCTTTCTGCTTCCACTAGAAGGTGTGAGGAACTGCAGTTCCTTATTAGAAGAGATCTGTCTCTATTAAAGAAAGAAGTTTTCCCCTCTCTCTCCTTGTCTGCTAGCTGTTGTGTGCAAGCAGTTCTGTCACCAGGGGCATATTAGGAGTGTTTTCCCAAGAGTAAATTTAGGTGCCATTAGTCAGAAGTTTGAAATGGCTTCATGACTGACATTGATTTAATTAAATTCATAAAAGAGGTAATGTTTCTTGTGGCAATTGTATTTAACACAAGCATTGAAAAGACATTTGGGGCAGGTATTTTACAAGTGCAAGCTAAGTGATGTTGGTTAGAAAATTAATATATATTTTTTGAAATGTAATTTGGTGACATGTGACACTATAAATATAAATGACCTCTGTAAAGAATGTGACTATGAACCTCCCACATTTGTATCCAGACTGGAACATTCCAAGAAAATAACAAAAAAAACCCAAACCCAAACTGACTAATATAATACATTAAAAGTTAACTGTTCATGTCCTGTGGGCACGTTGTCATACTTGAACCATTCAGTGCAGCTTTTAGAGAGCTTCTGATTAATTTTAATGGCATCCAGGATATTTATATCTAGACAACTGTTGTTTTTTGAATGAAGCGGTTCATGCCATTTGGGTGCTGCACTGATATCTCAGTGTTCAAGAATAAAGTAATTGGTTCTTCCCGATTTCCCCCATTCCCCTCCTTGCTCAAGTACTCGCAGGCAATAAAGAAACCTTTCTCACCTTCAGGGCCTCAAGGCAGAAGTGAGAGTCACCCTGGGGATGTCACTGTTAAAAGAGCAGTCTAGTGACACATGCTTTCATAAAACTTCCACTAACATCTAAGAAAGCAAGCCTAGTATGGGATCGATTTCTCCTAGCGTGTTACAGCAAGTCTTCTGGACAAGAAAAAACACTGTCACAGCGTGCTCTTTCTTGAGGGTGAATAGGATTGTAACGTGGTCTCTCCTAGCTTTTCTTGCTCTAAGGGTGTTTCTTTCCTGCAGCTCTTGGGAGAAAAGGGTGTTTGAGCATAGTGGCCTCAGGGCAGCTTCCGTGCCATGCCAGTGGGCCAGTCCTGCCACTGTCACCTCACCTTGCAGCACTGGCACTCCCCTGGCAGCCGGGACCTGACGCTGGAAGCCTGCACACTCAGATCGCAAGCTGTTTGGGGAAACTGGTCTGCAAGAAGAAATTGAAGCGGGGGCCAGCAAATTATTTAGGGCCAAGAAATGGGTCACAGGAGGTTCTGGAGAATAACGAGGATATTCTGTCTGCTGTGAAAGGGATGGACTTGTGAGATCTTCAGGTTTCGCTAGTTACCTGCCGATTCTCAGATAGTCCAGCAAACAATTATGTGTTCTGCTATGAGTTCTGGCCTAGGGTTCTTTGCTGCTCTTGAAGTACTTGCATCTCACTAACTCAGAGATGTGATGCCTTCTACATCTTCCACTGCAGGAGGAAAATGGTTGTTTCATGTAGTCAGATGAAGGGCTACAAAGCTGGTGAGGGGCCTGGAGCACAAACCTTATGAGGAACGACTGAGGGAGCTGGGGTTGTTTAGCCTGGAGAAGAGGAGGCTGAGGGGAGACCTTATCACCCTCTACAACTACCTGAAAGGAGGTTGTAGAGAGATGGGGGCTGACCTCTTCTCCCTGGTGACAAGTGATAGGACGAGGGGAAACGGGTTCAAGTTACGTCAGGGGAGGTTTAGATTAGATATTAGGAGACATTTTTTCACTGAAAGGGTTATTAAACATTGGAATAGGCTGCCCAGGGAGGTGGTGGATTCACCATCTCTGGAGGTGTTTAAAAAAAGGGTAGATGGGGCACTGAGGGACATGGTTTAGAAGTGGCTCTTGTCAGGGTAGGCTAAAGGTTGGACTCGATGATCTTAAAGGTCCCTTCCAACCTCAACAATTCTATGATTCTATGATTCTAAGATGAAATGGTTGTTTCTGTGCAAAATCTGATTAGAAGTGTCAATATGTTGTCATGGATAACTTACTGGCAGGAAAATCTGCCTTCTTGAATGATTTTCCAAGTGAAGTAGTACAAGCTCTGTTATCTAGTATAATTAAACCAGACAAAACCCATAGATTTTCAGTGAGGAATATTGTGATGGAAGCAGATAAAGCAGTTTTTTAATTATTTTTTTCAATGTATTTTCTTTTTATTCTTTGGATTTTTTAATAGCTCAGACCAGTCAGCCTTTGAAACCCCCATTTTTCTTTCACAAGTGTACCCTTTGAAACCTTTTCTCAAAGGAGATGCTACAAATTTGATGCTAGAGTGGAAATTCAATGTAGTAAGTTTATCTTTAAATCAGAGCTTCTGGAGAGACTGTGGTTTGATTTAACAAGGTCCTTTCTCTCCTGTTCTATTCTTAATTAGGCATGCCTAAAGCACAGCATATTTCATGAAGAACTATAATTTTTTCGAATGCCTATGTGCAGGGTTGTCATAAAGATATCATCTGACCAGCTCTGCCTAAAATCAGAGCTCCCTGGGCAGGTGCTGAAGGTCACCTTTGAGTAAGGCAGTTCCTGTCCTAGAGATCTTACGTTTGAAGTGAAAGATACTCAGCCAGATGGGAGAAAGGAAAACTGAAGCAAAATATAATGGTACCTGAATCTTTTACCTACCTGTCCGGCCCACTGATCCAACAGCATGCAGTCAGGATCCTGCTATGCAAGGGAATTGTTTCTTTCTTCCTGCAAATAAGGCAGTTTTGTGTCTTGAGTTCAGGGCCTCCTCATTAAACAAAGGAGAACTTAGTCTTTAATTTCCTGAAGCTTTTCAGTGAATGCTGGAAGGCACTATAATAGTTCCCATTTCTTGGAACTGCTTTCTCATTACACAGAAATCCCAGTCAAGCTGCATTGTCTGTAAACTATATTATTGTTAACAATATCTGTAAGAGTAACTTCATAATGGAGCAAGTCTTGCAGTAGCAAGAGAGTTCGGATGTGCCTGAAAGGAAATAGGGGAGAAATGACTGACTCCAAAGCAAACGGGCTGCTTGAGCACTTTGCGTCCATCTGACTTCATTGTTGTGCCACCCTTACTTAGAGCGGGGCATGCTGACAAGGGAATAGGTCTGGGGAGGAAATGGATGGTCAGAGTATGTCAAATGCCTACATAAATACATGAATAGAGTAGAGAGGCTTAGACTCCAGTCCGTGAGTTTTTTAAGTAACTTGAGACTTCTCTTTGAAAGCGCTAATTGAGACTGCTTGACACGACCATGAGTTCCGTACAGTCATTCTCTAATTATATAGTTATTGGTGTGTTTTGGAGCACATTAGACTGCTATAAATCATGTTTTGGGAAGAGGTCCTTGTTAGGAAGGGCAACATCTTTGTTTACATAATCTGAAGGGATGAGTGGAAGCATACTTTGTGTGACTGCAGTAAGGTTGATATTCAGGCTTTGTCAAACCTAAGTGCTATAGACAGTTGGAGCTTTAAGTGTCCATAATGCTGCTGCTGCCGCGCAGCTCATGCACTGAGCAGTGGCAAGCAGGGTGGCTGTTGTGCCAGCGTGATCCGAGCTCTTCCTTTGGCTTGACAGCAGAAGGTGCCAATCAGCACAGCTCCCACCACCTTTGTGCGAGGGTCCTAAGGACGTCGTCCATGGTGAGTCAAGGCTGCAGGGTCACAGGGAAATCAGTTGCTGCTGCTAGTGCCATTTTCTTCTGTAACCCCCTGGGTGAGGGGGCTTCCACTTGAGCCGGCCTGGAGCTCCGTAGCGAGCTGGGAGGGGAGGAGGTTTCTCAAGAAAGAAAATGCCTCTGCTGTTACAACTACTGTGAATTACTTGGTTGTGCTGCAGCTCCAGAAGGCATCCAGGTGCCCTGTTGCCCGGATTAGACAGTAAGGGTAGACCCGTTCAGTTTTCTGGAACGTTAAATGGCCCTTTCTGGGAACAGTAAAGCTTTTGTGTACTGGTTAGGAGTGTTTCACTGTTCTGTGAATCCATAGCATTCTAAGTAATACATGTATTGAAGAGTCCCCTCTAAAGAGCAGTTATACATAGTAGATAGTTAAAATCTCAACCTTTGCAGTCCAAAGACCCCCAATCTATAGAAAAATTAATAAGGTCAGTGCTTATTCTGTTCCAAGGCAAATTGTCAAATTTATATCTTGGATCGAATGTGTGAGGGAAAACATGCACATGGATATTGATTCTTGTTTCCATATAACCATGAATATGCTCAAAATACTTCCAAAGGAGTCAAATGGGTAAACCCAGAGCTGTCAGTTGTTAACCCAGTGCTTCTTGCAATTGATATGGAAGCAAGTTTAGCACAGCTGCCATGAAGTTACCATTTTTCAATTTCTCTTCAATTAAAGCTTATGCAAACAGCGCTAGGTTTGAGGTGTCTAAATGCTTTTAATTCTTGAGAAGAAACTGGTCGCCATCTCAGCTGGAGGTAGGAAACCAGTCAAAAGTACTGTTTTCTTGTGTCATTACTTATCTGGACGTTGTCCAGGTTAGACCGCAGAGAAGCGGCACAGGTTTGCATTTCCTTTCTGCAGAAGAGGCAAAACTGATGTTATGGAACCACAGCATGTTACCAGTCTGTAGTGTAATGAGTGTGTCAGATGCTCCCGCCTTGGTCAGCAGTTAGAAGCATAGCTTTAATAACCTGCGCTTCTCTCTGAGCTTCTCTGTAGGACTTCAAGCACTAGACAAAGCCAGAGGTAGCGCAGATGAAAACCTATTGCTTCACAGTCCCAAAAGCAAATTCAAAGCTTGTAACTTGGTCCGATGGCTGAGGAAATGTGTCAGTGTATGGTATATAAACAGTCAGAGAACTTTCTTAAAAGTGATGCAGTGCTGGGCTTATGAAGTCCGAGAACTGGACTTGGACCAGGAGATTTGTTCTGGTTTCTGCCTCTCCACAGTTAAGCATCACGTAACAGTGTGTATCCCAGAGAGGACCAATTCCCGGGTCAGTGCTTCAGACTAAACCCAGCCTTTGGGGCAGTAATACTCGTCACACTACTGGGAGCCTGAGGCAGTGGTTAGGTCAATCCTGAGAGCAGCAGCTTCCCTCCAGGTTGTAGGATGGATGCTGGGCACAGCTGCGTCCTGCATGCAAGAGCAGGCAAAAAAACATTTAGTTCCTTCATGCTTTGAGTTACCAGTTTTGGTGGGGAAATTCTTGTACTGGCTTAGAAAGTGCCTCACTACAGCACGGCCTGTTATACTAGTAGTGATAAAGATGAAGGATGTCCTGTGACTTATGACAAAAAATAAGCTCTTTTAAAACAAGACTGACGCTTATTACTGGGTTTCTACAAATCAGAGCACGCTGAATTACGCCACCCTCAGCGGTTTGTGTTTGCTCGTAAATAACACCCGTAAAGTGGATGTCTCTGTTGGTCTGATAGAGAGTCCCTGTACTTAACCTAGAGGCCATACGTCCTCTTGGCATTACGCGCTTCTACTAAAGAACTTACTCAACAAACCTACAGAAATGTGGAGATGTGCTGCTGTGCTTGCCGAGTTCCGAACAACAAATCTCTGAACTGAAGTATAGTGTGCACAGCTTTAAGATAATGTTTTTGTGACCTTTGGCTTTCAATAGTATTGGTTTGAGCATCACTACTACTAAAATTCCCAGTTAGTTACTTTTTTTTTCCTTCAAGCTTTTTGAGGGCACTTAAACAGTCTCTGTTGTATTTCTGATGGATGAGTCACGCTAAATTTTTCAGCTCTTGTGGGTAGGAATCTGTAGTAAGTGCATTTAGAACAAAAGGTGGTTTTTTGGGTTTGTACAACATGACTTGCTGTTGTGTTGTGTTGGTTTTGTTCTTAATAAGTGCCCCTGCAAGATCACTCTTCAGTATTTCATGCTGTAATTGTCAAAGTTTTCAAAAACAATCTTAAGAATTTTTCTTGTAAAAATCAAAGGCAGGTATGCATCTATCTATATGTTGCTTCTGTATTCATATGCTGCAAAAGGCTTAACTCCTACTTTAGGAATGACTGTAGACAGTCATTATAGCCAAAATGTTGCATGTTCGTCTTGAGTTTCCAGATGAATCCTCCTATATTCAAATGACAGGAAATAAAAGTGGATGATAGTGGATCTGTGTTCCCTCACTCTATAGTTCTAAATGAGAAACAGGATTTCATACATAACTTTGGGATAGATTAAGACAAAAGTGTATTTTTTTTCTCCCTGTCTGGAGCTGGAGAAAGCACAAAAATAACAGTAGTTATTTGTAACTGTGTTATGCATTTGTTTTCCCAGACTGGCTTCACTAGAGTTAGTCTGGCCTAAAAAAACCCACAAAAAACCAAACCAACCAACCAACCAAAAAAAAAAAAAAAACAGAAAGGGAAACTGAGTTTCCTTCAGTAATCCATTAAAATGATGACCGTACTACTTGGTTATATGAGGCCTTCAAAATACTTTTTAAATAATGACATAATTTTAAACTTTATGTAATTGTAGAATTCAGATTTTTGAACTGCAAAAGGCCTCCTTGAACTAGCTGGTGCAGGCGGGTCTCATTCAACTGGGTGAAGCCAGCAGCTGGGACGGCAGCAGGCCCAGCAGCTCCTTCTGGGGGTCTGCCCAGCCCTGGGTGCGGGGGCTGAAAGCCTGTGCGCAACATCCTCTCACGGAGGGAACCTCGCTACGAGACGGGACACAGTTTTAGAGATCTTCAGTAAAAGAAAACTCCAGTCCATTTCCACTGCTGTAATGGTGGTGATATCTTGAACACAAAAATTAAATAAAATGGAGAGAATAAATAAGGAAAAAATGGTTCAAAATTAAAAACTACTCCGTTCCATGTTCATGATGTTTTTAATACTCATCTTGCTAAGATGCAGAACAAGGACTATTGAGTTTCCATTCATTAGCAGCCAACAAGATATGAATGAGTATTAACTTCAAACAAAAACTGATTTATAACATCAAGTTGTGCACTTAAAAAAATAATTACAAATCATTTTTAAAAGGAAGAGTAACAGTGGAAGCAATAATGAATATAAGACATGACTGATTAGGCTTAAAACATAACTTCAAGTATTCTATGGCATTTCCTCAGACATTTGTCTTAATTTTGTTTGTGCAGTACCCATCTTTGCATAGTAAAGAAAAATTGGTTAAACTCCAGCCTTAAGTAGTCTGTTTCTTTTAACATGCACCTATACAGCTGTTAATTTGCCTAGCAGACTTCTCTTGTAGGAGGATCAGATCAACTCAGTGAGATCATGCAGCAAACTGGAAGGAGCTATACAGTTACCACAGTTTCTTGTCCAGATGAATACAAAAATGATGGAGTAAATATGCAGCGGATGAAATGGAGGCAGCGCTGACCAGGTCTTCCTTTGATGACGCTTTGTGATGAACAAATTAACACCAAATGCATATGTACTTCCCAAAGCACAGCAAAAGCAGGATGTAGAAAATCAACACCTACCAAAACCAGTTTTTTAATTGTCTACCACCACAGAAAGCACTTAACCTTTACCTACCCTGAGCTGCTGTCGCTGTGTTCTGTACACACAGGGCAGAACGCAAATGTGGCCTGCCACATACGCACAGCGGCTGATGAGTGGAGCATCAATTCAGTCAAGAACTCGTAACTCCTACGAAACCGCTGGTGTAAATAGAAAAGTTACTCCAGCACTGAACATATGTACATAGTAGTTGGGGACCACTGTGGTCTGAATTAAAACATCACATCACACACTAACAATGTTGTTTGTGAAATGCTTCTCAAAGGTTTATTACACAGGTAGTTTACGTATATCCAGTTGATTTTACTTATTTTAATTTTTGGTAACCACAACCACTAGTGTTTCTGGTGTGGGTTTCACTTGCTTTGGAAGCAGAACCCTAAGATAGTTGGGGATTATGTTCCCAAGCAAAGTACTTTTAGAGGACAATAATACAGCTGCAAATATTTTTGGTTTGCCATAACAGTATTGTCACTAACTTCATTCTGCTTGAAGCCAGACAGGAATTTTTCAGAGTAAGATTTATAATATATATCAATGTTGACTACCTGTGTGCAGCACCTTTAACTCATAACGTAGTAAGTGTTAATGTGATTATGTTAAAGCTGTTTAAAAACATTTAATAATAACTGTCAACCAAAACAATGTATTGTAGCTCTCTTGTGAGACTGCTGGATTGAACATTATCATAATAAGAAATATAATTGAAATAAGATTTTGTAAGTCACAGGAAATCTGCAGCATTTTCTTAATGTTCTGGCTCTTAAAGCTAACTCAGGAAATGGATTTCCACTGAACAAAGATGCAGTAAGGAGTGGAACTGGACTTCCGTTGTTACTAATATCCAACCTTTACATCAAATCCAAAATTACAGCAGTTTTTAATTCTGATTATCAGATGGAGCAATGAAATTTTCAGGTCACTTCACTTACACAAACTGAATTACCCAAGTTTTAATCCAAGATGAAAAGGATGAGCCAGGCTGTACAGCTTGATACTTTAAGGGAGGCCTAAACTCGACATCCTCACACCGTTCTCCAGCCAGACACACCTGGTTATGGGAACAGCGCCGCTGCCCTGCAACTTCCCTGCAAAAATCTATGTTTGGACACAAGGTGTATCTAGAAGTAATTTCAACACCCATCCCCCTGAAATTACATGGGATTGCGCACCCTTTGTGATGGTAACTAGGTATTGGTAGCTGAGGGTCAAAGTACTGATTTGTGTTATATCCCGAAGAGTGAGAGGCGTCAAAGAGATACAGGGAGTGAGTTAGAAACGTCAGTCACCTTTGGAAGCCCGTTCGGGTGGGTGGGCAGAAGGCAAGAGATGATAACTCGTTCCAAGCTTTTAACATTTTGTGAGTATTTTAAGGCTTATTTAAGTTTTTATTTCACAGGATCTAGACATGAAAAAAAGTAGCTATAGTTAAAATAAAATAAAAGCTTGGCACTTCTGTGATTAGTTTGAGAGGGTGTCACTTATCTTACATTATATTACGGAAAATCTGTATAACAGCCAAAAAAAAGTAATCCAGACTTATAGTCAATACATAGATATGCATTTATACATTTTAATTGGTTTTGGTTTCAAGCATACAAACTTTAGATCATATCTGTTTGGTGTCAGAACTCCCTGCATCTGCATGCTATTATCTGCCTTTTTTGAGCAAGCCCAGAACATCTGCTGTACAACATGCTACAGGAAAAAAAGGGGAGCAAAAAAAACCCAAAACCAAACCCAACATCAAAAATAGATTTACATAAAGAATAGAACCTTTTCATATGGAAATCCTTTTCCCTCATATATATATATATTTATATATAATCTGTGAAAATGATATGTCAATATCTTATTTCCATATTTACACTTTTTCCTTCTTGGAAGAATTACAACCATCACTTGATAGCTTCCATACCCAACAGACTCCTGGTCCAGGAGACCACAACAAGGTCGACAGCGAGCTCACAGAGCAGGGAACTCTGAAGTCCAGCAGCAGAATGCACTGCGTGGCTGGAAAAGCTGTCGGAGCCTGCTATCAGCTTCCCAGCGGTTTGTATTTATTGGGCTGCAGATTCTGCTTGGGGTCAGCTTGCTAGCTTGGTTGGTTGTACGTGAGCCATGCAGGTTACCCTTTCAAAACTCATGCCACTGGAGTTTGATAAGAAAAAGGAATTCATGCGAACTCAAGTGAAGTCAGAGTGCCAGCAGGCTGGGAAAAAAAATCTTCTGCTATTTCACTGGTTTGGAACAGTTCTGTTATTGCACTTGGTCTGTGTGTCTCCTCCTTTGTTTGAGGAAAGAAAAAAAAAAACCCACCTGATTTTGAAACAGTTTGCTTGTAACGCTTGTCAGTTAACTTTAACAAGAGAAAGGTGAATGGAGGAAATACTTTGAACTTATCTCCAAAAAGGACAGTCTTCTACCACCTCAAATCCTAACATCCCAGCATTGTGTTTATAGTTACTATTTTTCATGTTCTTTCTTACTCGTTTAGTTCCTGTGCAGCTACAGCAAAGACATCATACCCAAAATCCAGTAGTGCAAGAAGAAGCTTTTTGAATTGCATTTCTTCAGATAGGGCCTTGTTGGCTTGGATCGAACCTTCGTTTTTTGACATTTCTTCCAGGTTGCATCAAAAGGAGATGAAAAGAGAAAAATGCAAGATGTTAGACATAACAGGAACAATGTCATCGCCAAGGTCACAGTAAAGTAAAAGGCTCACACTGAGACAGTTTAACAAGTAACTTTTCCAAGGGGTAACAATTTAAGGAATTTGGTTGCATGCTTTCTGTAGCATAGTATCAAGTATTGGTCTCCTTATGTAGTTTAAAGATCATGCTGGCATACAGAATTCAATTATTTCTGTAGTACTTCAAGTGGTGCTTTAAATTTGCAGAAACTTTCAGCCCACAGTAACACGTGTGTCCCCTAGGCCAAGAAAGCATGCGTATACCTAAAGGGAATGAGTCAGAAGTGCAAGTACTGGAAATACTGAGCACACGGAGACTTGAGTTCTCAGAGCAAGTGCCCATCTCTGGCAATACCAGAATTTAGTTTACGTGTTCCAGTATGATGAAAAAGTGAGTGCCTCTGTGAGCTCTTACCCCACTATTGACCATAACTGCTGTGAATCTTAGTAAGGTGCAAAATGTAGCAAAAACATTGCATTCGTAGGAGACTGGACAGTTTTGTAAATTGTGCGATTAGAATTTAAGGTTAAGAGTGGATAGCAAGCTGGTCGGTGATATCCAGTCTCCTGCGATACCGATATCCTATGTCAAACAGCAAGACATTAGGAAGCAACAACAAAAGTTGGGTGCAACCTCCCCGGTATCTGGCTTTATGTGGGGCATCAAGCAAGGGGCTCATGCATTTAGTTTTAACATTGGGCATATGCACCACTACCGCCACCAAATGACATGCAAAAAATACAGAACAGGAATTCATAAATTCCCTAAAGCTATACACCAGCCCCAGGACTTTCTATTTTCTGCAGCCCTGCTAAGTACTACCACTGCTACAATATTTATAAATGTACTATACACACGGTTTGCCTGGTGGTTTAAAAGACTAATGGATGTATGCAAAGGCGACTTCTTTTTGAGCAGATTTCCAGAGACTGGTAATTCTTGGGCATCTGTTGTTTCGTTTTTCCCTTGGGTACCAGTGCCTACATTTTTGCAAGGTGAATGCTTAAGAATTGCTGGTTTCTGAAAGATTGCTATATTAATCTTTTAATCCTTTCTCCTCTAGGAGTACCATACTAATGCTCCTTTTGAATTACGCTGACATTACTTCAATATCTCAGTCCATCCTCCTCTGTACTACAGGTAAATTTGAGACAAGCAAATTATTTTTTCAGGCCAACTTGCAGAACTGCATGATAGGAAGTATGAATATAACTTAGTTAAATGTGAGCTAAAACCCGCTTTGCATTTGCTTGCCCTGCCAGTTTCAATGGGGAAAGGACGTGTCTGCTTCTCTTCCACTCCCCCGCCCAGGCTTTAAATACTGTCTAGCATACTCGAATTCAAATACTACCAATGAGCAACTAAAACAAATCATCAATGCATGTAAAAAATCCAAATGATGTAACTTGTCCTCCTACTCTAAGGAAAGTACCGTATTCCAGTTTGCTCGAAGAGGACAAGTCATTAAAACACACTGAATTACGTTCTGTTACCTGAGCTTATTTTAATTAAAGAAAAGGACTTACAAGTCTTAGAAGTAGGTACAGAGGACAAATGCTATGCTAGCTTCCCCGCACAACTCTTGTAACAAAACTCTTTTGACTTTTATCCTATCAAATCTTTTCTAACTGATCTCTACCAGCGCAGTATCCCAGCAAGGGCCATTGGGTTGTACGACAGCTCGGACGGCACCCGTGCCATGAGGCAACAGGCAAAGTCTGCTGTGCCCTCGCCGAGCATTCTGTGAGCTGTCCAAACCATACATTTACTCATTTCCTAGTTTTATCCAGCAGAAATATACACTTTAAGGAATAAGTTACTAACCAAACCAGTACTTTTCTTCACTTGGGATATTCTGCTAACAGTGTTGTATGAGAAAGAAACATGTGAGGAACTAAAAGAATATTTAACGTAAGAGCCAGAAATAGCCTCTGAGATAGGGAACATCAGGTACAGTGTCAGTAAGGGAACACAGAGCACGTGTGCAAAGCATTATGAGGAGCCTGCCACATCTCTCTGCTGCGAGCGTAACACTTGCCTGCCTCTGTGAAGTGCTACCCTGCAGGAATACGGAATTCTATTCTGATTCCCCAACCTGCTTTAACAACTTCATCCCAAACCACCGCCCATTTTAATACTAAACTGAAGACAGCAGTCTTACTTAATCAGCAAATAGAATAAGTCTCTTTCTTCCCCAAGAAAATTACAATAAAAAGAAAGGAAACTAGGTGAGTATCAGATCTTGGATATTTGCACCTCTTCATAGCTGTGTATTAGAGTGGTACAAGATTCCTTCAGTAAAACAGTAAGGCAGGGGCAGAAGAGTCCTCTGTGGAAGGACACACAGGAGAATAATGCTTTTCCTAGTTCGTTCTTTATCTGAAAGATCTTAGAACGTTAACTTCTTCTTGCATTTAATGTTTAAATGCCTCTTTAAATAATGAGGGTAAGCCTTTCAGTCTGTAATCCAACCAGATAAAGTGTCTCAAACAAAACCAAAATTATAGATGTTTCTGAATCAGAAAAGCACACCGTACTAGAGCACATCACTGCCTCTGTAACATGGTCATCTTTACAAATGAAAAATATTTCATAAAAGAAAGCTGGTTTCAAAAAGGCTGGATGTTTGTAAGAAATACCTTGCTGTGACCTTCTGCATTTTTTTTCAACCAATTAGGAATGTGGCTACAGAGTATGTTACTTGCAAATCTGTGTCTGTGATCACACAAATGCAAAGCTTTACTTAAGCATTTAAAGATTTATCCAAAACCAGTATTTTAAATGCAAAGCTTTACTTAAGCATTTAAAGATTTATCCAAAACCAGTATTTTAAACACTTCAAATAGCTAATGTTTTCATAGCCATTCCTGCAGCGTGGTTCAAATGCTGGAGATTAAATAAATGGCCTTCTGCTACAGAACTGATTCAAATTAACAAAATGAGGGACTAAAATTACCAGCTTAAAATAAAATGTTAACCTGCCATTTTTTCTCACTTTTTTCCAAGCTCCTAGAACATATCTCACATTTGCTTCTGACATTTGTGTAGTGGTGACTGTACTTAGGTCCCAATACATGCTTTACAGAAATGCTGGTAAGGGACCGACGCCTCCTTCCTCACAAGGTTGCCATTAGCATTCACTGCCTTATCCTGCAGAAACTTTTGGGGTCTAAATGCACCTGCACGAACCAGTTAAAAACTTGGCATCTGTAAGGACTGGGTAAGTCTTTGGTCCATCCGTTAATTTTCCATTAAAGGGACAGAAAACCCCGCAGCTCTTCAGCTAAGAAACAATTGCTGTAAATAGAATTGTGCCTACAGTCAGCTCTGCTGTCAGACACTTTTGCATTCTGATATAACACGCAGCAGCTTTTCATATGCATTTCCACATTTTACTAGCAATGCCTCTTAGCAGTGCTGCTTTATTACCAAAAATTGCTTTAATTAAAGCAGTTAAAGTCAGCGACAAAAGCATTTAATTGGCTTATATTACTGCAGTAGCTTTGCAAAAGTAACTGAATGTATGCTAGAAAAAAAAAGTGAGCGTAGGCCCCTGAGACTGCAATTGCAGCCAATGAACAAAAGAACTATTTTAATGGTAAAAAAGTCCTTCCTGTAACAGTCCTATATTAAATGCTGTATATTGAAATCTTCTGCAGACTTGCTGCATCAAAATGAACTTCACATTTCATGAATGCTGTACTTCTGTGCATTTCCCAGCAGAGTTCCGGTAGAAATATGCAGGGCTCCCTTACTGCAGTCTAAACACCAACAGCTTTAAAAATACTACGCAAGGCTCAACTGAAGTAAGATCTACTTCTCAAGAGTTTCCGCCTTTAACTCTAAGCCACCTGAAATGTGTAACAGGGCTCTATACCTCCTAAGATTGTCAGTTAACTTTTTTCTTTCCTGTTCTATCCACACAGTAACTTGATTAGAAAAATTAACCAAGGATTTGTTCTTGAAACTGGAAGTTGTTAGGTTTTTTTAACTTTGTTTCTCCAAACTTGCACCAAGCCTTCTTTTCCACTTCCCCTCCAACCCACCACCCCGCGCCACTTCAGTTCATGAGCAAAGTTTGCTTAGTTGCAGCTTACGTTTGATATGGACTTGACACCACAGTACCGTATGTTCATATGAACATCTGATAACCTGTGAAACAGAAATCACATCTCCCAGTTTGTAAAGCATTGGCTACCTTCTCTCATATTTGCAGAGACTAAACATATCACTTGCTTAAAAAGGAAAAGTTAAAATCCTCTTTATTATCCTCATCTGCCCCTGCAGATAAATCTGAAGCAAAGTATCAGAGCGTCTACGAGTGCTAGTCCTTCTTTCACATACAAGCTGAAAAGCCTTTTCTGACCCCCAGAAGAAACATGCACTTCAAGCTGTGAGCTAGGCCAGGCCAGTGTATTTGAGGTTCTGCTACAGAATAAACATTTGTATCTTGCTCTTTTGGGAATAAGAACTTCAAGAGACACTTCCAATACAGCTCCTCTATAGGGATAACAAGCTTCTACGTTTGGGCAAACGACTGACACCAGGATGCAAAGCTGAATGCTTGTGAGAGTATTTTGAGAGAAGTGGAACACAAAGAAGAAATAAACAGTCAATTAAATACTTTACAATAGTTTCAGACAGGGAGGGATTCTTCTAAAGATCTGTGTTGATGCGAGTTCTGGAGCGCAGGCTTGCCCGGGGCAGCCCAGCTGCTCGCACAGCTGTGGCAGGTGCTGCAGCACTCATGCAAAAGAGCAAAGGTGGTCACAGCACCAGACAGCTTAAACAGATTAAGAAACCGCCTAAAGTTTTTATATTTTTATGACTCGTACCGTGTTTTCAACACATTACCTTCTGCAATACAAATGTATTATTTAGGGATGTGTACTCTCTGTGAAGTATATGAATTGCTGAGTAACAGACATACGTCTCTAATAGTAGAAAACTGGTCCAAAAGCATAATCTGACATTTATTTTTTCCAACAAAATCTAGCTTGCTTAATTCCCATGGGAACTTGCAGTATCAATGTTTCCAATATTATCACTTTAAATGTGCGTGCATTGTTGTTCTCAATAAAACAAAAATTTTAACAGAAATGCTAAGGCCAGCCCTGCACAAAATTTATCTGTATTTATTTAGAAAGCTACTTGCAGTGAAGCGCAGGGAAAAGACAACCCTCAGTTCTGCCACTAACTGAAATCTTAATGTATTTTTTATATGCTTTATTTAGGTTAAAAGACAACTCTCTCCTATAATTTTGCATCTAGTAGGATCTGATAGAAAAAATGTAAATGTACTTTTATTAGTTAATGCTATAGAATATGTCCAAGTATTACAGAGAGTCTGGGAATAATGCTTTTTACAGACTAGGCCCTTACACAGAAGAAATCTTACAATCCATCAAATGGAAAGAATCCCGGTTCTTTCTTGTGTTCACACCACATGCGAATCCGTGTCTGTCGCTGCATATTCTAAAGTGTGTACCTCATTTGAATTTCTGCCTTGGAACACAGATTTGATGAAACAACATAAGTCAAAAAAGCATAAATACTAAATTATTTTACTGTTTATAAATATGGAAAATATAAATCTCAGCCATATGAGAGACAATGCAAAAGATATCGGACCGAATTAAAACTATGTCGTTTAGAGCTGCCCTGTAATAACTTATAAATACTGGAGGCTGACCTAGGGGTATTTATTGTACAAAGAAGTGGATTTAATTTATTTAACTGATAAGAAGCTGTAAGAAAAAAAATACAGCAGCTCAAGGTAAGTCTGTCAGCAGGAATTAAAAAGGCTAATGAAGATCTTGTTCTTATGCTTAAAGCTTCCATGATTTGCAAGGTTACAAACATTGATTCTACATTTAGATCCTTTTTACCAAACATGGACCATGCATGTAGGTAGACTTGACACTACAAAAAAAAAGTGAGAATTAAATACAATAATAATATTTTTTTTAAATGCAAATTTATAATAAATAAATAAAAATAAATCAGTAACCACAAACAAAAGTTAGCTCTAGCAATTCCGAGTCAACTGTGTCAACACGTTTGTTACTGAAAGCTACTCAGCTACTGCCACCACTCACACATGAAGTCTTTAATTATATCGAAGTTTATCAGTTTGAAAGGACTACTGCATTCAAAATGAACGCTCCTCAAGACATGTGTCTTTCGGGGTTTTTAACCACTGTAGTCAACTTCTGAGAACAACACTAGTCAGTGGAAATGAAAAAAAAGGCCTTGCTCCCTAAGTGTTAGGGTGAACTCATGATTGTTAAATTCATTCTTTTATTGTTCTTCAACTTTGCACCCTGATGGCATCTGCTACTTTCAAATCTGTTTCCTCCTCTTGTTCAGCGCACACATAATTCTTTCTCTTTAAAGCAGTTTGTTATAGTTTGGTGGGGGAGTTACCTTTGATATCTTGTAGCAGGAACTCAAAATTTAGTGATGTAAGCAAGAAATAGAAATGCCATAGCCACTGAAGAGAAGACATGCGGCATTGCTTACTTAAAGCCCCATCCTGTCCCCCCAAGGACAATAGCTGCTACCAGGATGGCACCAGCGATGGAGCCTATTATAAGATTGGTGGCACTAGGACCTGTGATAAAGGATTATGGTAAGACAGACATAAGAACCAACCACTTTATTCACGTTAAGTGAAGCAACGGAAGGGTAGTCAAACAATTCAAGGAGTACAGACATCACACAAGGTGATGTCTCCAGACAATTTCAGCAAGCCCAACTTAGTTTTCTTTAACAGTAAGAATGAACAAAGCTGTTGGTCTCTGCATTGTGCTATGTTGACTTCTACCGTAGATAAAAACCTAGTGTTAGACAGTAAATTTCATTGTGACTTACTCCATTACCTAGCAAATGAACTGTCAACTGAGGACACTAGGATATTGGTGAATAATTAATTCCTTAACTTAAAAGGAAAAACAATCAGAGCTGTATGTTTTATGACTACAGAAAATGAGAAGAAAAAAACCCCACAATCAAAAAGCCTAACTTTTTTCATGTACATCCTGAAAGGTGGTAGATATCTTAATTTGACCTGAGAGCATCTAGCACCACTTGCTACTCAGAGTCCAGACTCCCTACAGTTACGTCAATCCTAAATTTACAAAAAATTGTTTGACAAAAGCAAAAGGATTACATAATAAGGAGCAGAAGTTGAAATAAAAGCTGTATTCCCATTAAGCTTTCCAAACATCAAAGCATCTCTTCAACATCCTCAAGAAGCTACTTAACAACAAAGCGGGGAAGGGTGGAGCAGGAAAAAAGGGCAACAGAAAGAAGCAGCACAAAATATGTTTGTGCAATTTTCTGAAGAGGGCAAGAGGACACCTAAATAAGATAGTCATAATTGACCCTTAAGTGCTCTATTTACACAGGGTGGAGGAAAACTGACAACAGACTTTGAGTAACATTTTAATTGCTCTGTACATAAATTTCCTATTGAGCAGTCTTTGATGTAAAGCTCATTGCATCTGAGCTCAAGGCAAAACAAAATGAACCCAAGAGTTCTTGTGCAGCATATTGCACACGTTTTGTTTAAACATTTACATATCCAGGAACAGCCTTCAAAAACGGTTCTTACCTCCTATCCCAGTCTCCCCAAACCAAGCAATTGGAATTTTCCTATTTAAAATGTTCTGAAACTGAGTTTGGAAAACTGTCAGACAGCTAACATAAGGAAGAAAAAGGAGCAGCCAGAGATCAGCAAAGGAAAGAGCAAGGGCAGCTGCAACAACTGAAAGTTTTAAGCTGGTACCACAAAACCTTCTGCCCAGTCCCAGACACTACAGTAAGTATGTGCCCTAAGTTTTAAAATTTACTGCAGTGACCTAACTTCACTGTATCCATTACATGTTTCCCATATCAGTGCTTCTGGAGATCAGATTAGCTAAAAGAAAAACCAAGGTTTAAAAATTGCTTCCTGCAATTCTGACACAAACAGTATTCAGGATTATTAATAAAAGACCTGGACTGAAAAAAAAAAAAATAGTGAGCTTTACAGATATGAGCAGTGCACAAATTTGACAACAATAATTTTTCACAATTTGGAAGAACGTATCTTTATCTGGACTTACCTTTAAAGTCACACCTGGCTCAAGTCAACAGGAGTGAGCACAGTGGAGGGTGAATTAATGCCATTCCATAGGCATTATATTCCCAATTAAGGCTTGCTATCAACAGCAGCCTAATGAGCTTCTGTACCTGACTCAGATCTATGGCTTACTCTGGATTTTATCAAATGATTGCACACAACAAAAGACTGAAACCACAGCAAATAATTTATCTGCAATAAATGTTAAAAGTCTTGAAAAATTCTGAAGCCGATTTCTTTCTAGCCATTGAATGCTGTCTTCCAACAAAAGAGTACAATGATTAATGATAGTAATATAGTCGTATCTTTGATAAGGAAGTACCAATTGGCCACTTTTTTACATCCCTCTTCTTACTATGTTTCCTGGTTGTTAAATGTTCACAGGGAAAAGTAAATTAAAAATAAAATCTATTTCATAGCATGCATCCATTCAACAAACAGCAGTTTGTTCTTTCAATACAGAAAATCAATATGGTTTTATTTACTATAAATATCGAAGAATTAAATAAAAATTTAAACAGAAGAGAATAATATACAAAATAATTATGATCGGTTAATAGAAAAGTTACTAAAATTATGTTAAATAATAAATGGGTCCTGATAAAAAACACTTTTTGGATCTGACCCAATTTTATAAAGCGTCAGTGACTAAAGAAGTGATGTTCATTTTTAGCACCCAAAAACCCCTGAAAATCAAATGCCAGTGAGAATTAGGCTATCTGCTAGAGAGAGCCTAAGAGCAGAGTAAATGATAGATGGCTGTGGATAAAGGCACGTCCATTCCTCTGGAATCATTTTAAAACTATTTCACAGTATGCTGGGAGTGAGAGTTCCTAGGAATGCAGAGAAACAGCTATTTGTCCTGCTAAAGAAACTGAAAAGGCTACATCAAGGTAACATTTCACTGATGATCAACAAGACTATAATCTCATTTCTGCTTCAATATAAAAACAAAGCTCACCAAATACTTATGATTACTAAACAGCAACCATTTGTCTACCGTAGCGGAGGCCTCCAAGTAATGAATTCCGGTTTTGAAATACAGAGATTTAAGAGGATTATTGGTGAGCCGTTTTAAGGCCATAACAGACTGTAGATAAAAGTACTTACAATGGGACTGCTTTTACATGTTATACCTTACCTTAAAGATGAATGCCTTATGCTTTATTAAGCATTATCAAGGAAATTGTATTATTAATAAAGCAGAATTTTGCTAACAGTATGAAGCTCGCTTTGCATCAGTTCCTTTTAGTTAGTGACATTCATGAAGAAAAGTATAGGTCAGTATGTTTCAGCTAAATAAGATTCTCTAGTCACTGAACTCAGATGCTTAACAGAAATACACGCAAACCAAAAGTAAGAGGAAGATTTTAACAACCACCATATTGTGGGGTCATTTTCCATCCAGACTATCACAAGTTGAACACTTCTGCCATACTTGTTCCTTCTGCCGTACCACTGCTATAACCTGCAGACACAGATTTATCAGCTCCTGCAACTACGCAAACCGTAACTGCCTGGCACAGCACCCTTTCCTGCAAGGCATGATCTGCTTTGGCACAGCTATCCTACCATTGCTAGTCGTCTTTTAGGACCTTGACACAAATCCTACTGAAGGTGTTAAAACAGAACACACCTTCAATTTCAGTGGACTTCAGACTATTCCCTAAATCTTCATCATCATCGTATAGATTCTACAAGAGTTAATATATATTGCTTTGAAACTCTGCTAGTTGTAGAAGAAGCAAGTTTCCTGCAGATTGTCCTGCAGATAACAACACACTGTGGTGGTTTGATATTTTCTTTTCTTGCCTATCGCTTTGCCAGGCAAATCCTCTGGTTTCAGTTATCAAAGCTAAGTACCCATTTTAGGATAACATCTGGAAAAAAAACCAACTCTGCCATTTTGTCCCTCATGATTACTACAGTAAATTTATAAACCACTAAGAAACTAAAGTTCTTCCAGCACTTTGAAGAAAAGGTTGCAATTTGCAAGTGAAATGGCAAGGAAGAAGGGCAGGACCTGGCATCATGTTGTGATGAACACAACCTCCCTGAAGCCATTGATGGTAGCAGCCACCAGGGCCTGAAGGGCACTAGGAACAGAAAGTGTATTTGTGTTCCCCATGTACTTTCTTTAAACAAAGCAACAAAAAGGCTTGCCTTGAATATACGTTTGTATCTAAAGGAACCAGAGGACAGAGAAAAGACTGATGGGATCCAGGAAAGAAGAATGGATAGAAACAAAAAGAAGAATGAGTCGGGTAGTAAGTGATCAGAGGAGCGGAAAAATGAAGAAAAGCTGGAATTAGAGCAGAAGGATACAGGAGCAAGAACAAATGGTCAGGGACATCGGTCAGAGCTGGATGGACCAAGACAGCAGGTAAGGGAAGATAAAAACAGAAGGGTGCAAGGCAGAACGTAAGCAAAAGGCACATGGGTCCTCAACCTGGAGGTAAATCTCTGCTCCAGAATCCGGGTCCCAAATCTCTACAATCTTCGGAGTCTTCAATTTTTAGCAAACATTAGCAAAAATTTTTAGCCACCAGTAAAACACCAACCTGATCTTTCTCCAGCAGATGATCTATTAACTTCTTCCTTCTCTTTGTTTTTGTATTAGTTGTCCTCTGAGAGTGCAAAGGTCTCTACTCTTCTGAGAATCTAAGATGGGTTTCATGCAACATTCCCATTCAGCAAAAGCTAAAAAGGCTGTATCTAGGGCTGCAAACTCAGACACACAAAATGCTGCCTACCAGAAGAGTGCCTATTCAGCCTTAATTAGAACTGCATATGAATGCTTTTTCACACAGCCTGAACAGAAATCACAAACTGTCTTGTTATGATTCCTCCTTCAGAGAGATGGCACTGCCACATGACAGAGGTAATATACAGCATTAGAAACACAGCGAAGTCAGAAATCTCAGATGAGCAGAATAAAAGCAATTTATTCTGTAGTTTGCAGAGTGAATGCAGAACGAAGAGAGCTCTCACATGGGCATTTTTATATGTGTGTATATACATATACACACACACAGAAGTATATAAATCATAGCCACTGCTAAAACTGCGGTAGTGGGCTAACACTTAAGATTACAGTTTCCTAAAACTATGAAAAGACAGTAAAAAATGCTCATACATATTCTTTCTATCTGAATTCCATACTTCACCATTCTACTGCCTTGAGGTAACAAAATCCTAGCAATGGAACATTCAGAAGCTTTACTGTAAAACTAGCTGTCTACACTATTATCAGCAGCTTTCATCTTCCTAGCTAAATCGTGGGACCTATTATTACACTGAAAGCCCCATAGATCATAATAAACAATTTCTGCTTTTTATGAAATAGTCCACGTTACTCAGTCTACTTTTCAAAGTAATCACCAACTTCCATTTTTCCCCATTATTTTTATAATTTGGTGTAATGGAAACATTTAGACATTTAATTTTACTGTGACAATGTAAAAATTCACAAACTTATTGTTTTATGCCCCACATTATCCCAGACAGGAGAAGGTTCAACACTGCATGAGCAAACCACATGACACAGACACGGTCAATCACATGACAAATACGGTCACCACATGACAAAGCTAATGGGGTAATACACAGAGGGCTCGGGTGCATACGGTTACCTCACACACTAGGCACCAAACATCAAACTCAAACTAAGAAAAATGCTTACTCTATTCCCCACCCTGTGCCTCCAAAAATCACCCCCAAGGCCAGAATGGTCCCTGCCACTGCACCTATTAGCCTGTTAGTGGCCATGCTCACTGTGTGGAGGGAAAAGGGAAGATTTTTTAAGGAAATGATCACATATATGTCTGAAATGAAAACATGAAATAATTCCTCAAGGAGTATTTTACACCACGATCCATCGTCGGATAAACACTTCAAACCTCCTGATGAATCTTTATTTAACAAATACTGTAGCTTTAAGGATTCTGAAATGAGCTATATTTGGTTTTCTTTGAATGCTTGCAAATATTTCATTGAGAAGTTTTCCTGTAAATGTAAGACTATTCCTTTTAGCTTGTGATTCTATTATTTACATAAAAAGGGAACATCCTCAACCTAGTGCTTATTTAAAACAGACAAAATGTAATAAGTCACCAATTAGAAAAATTCCTTTTGATCACCAGAAACTTACTGTATCCATAATATAACTAAGCAAATGAAAAATGTTTGGAAACAGTTGCATCAAAGGAAAAGAAAAAGCCCCAACTTTTAAAGTCATTCTTTTACTAGTTAGTAATATTTTTCTCTGTTACTGCATTTATCAGTAGGACTCTATTTATCTGTATGACCTAAAGACAGATAGCACCTTTTAAAAGGAAAAACCTACCCTAGAAATGTGCTTCAGGTTAACACTCTGAAAATGTCGGTATGTTCAGACAGTCTCTCAAGGCAGTGAGGCCTTATTTTTCATTTTTTAAGGGAACTCTTTTGAGAAAAAAACATCTATACATTTCCTATGTTCAAGATTACAAGCTTGATAGATTCATCAAGTCATAATAGACCACAAGCAAGCAGCTGAATTCCCTAATGGGAACTCCCCAAGGGACAGAAACTTTATACTCTTCATGCTGAATAAAGCCTGTTTTGAAATGGTTCACCATTTTTTCTTGTTTCATAAATATACACACACACAAACGTACACACACACATTTCAGACAAAAGTTTTATAATAAAAAAAACCAAACACACACTATTCCACTAGTCAAACAAAGGCCTAATTCTGCAAATGAAACTGGAAAGGAAGAATCTTGTGTCCCTATGGAGTCCTACTGATTTCAAAACTACTAGCCAACGCTCTGAAGTAATGCAAAGTTTCTGCAGTAGCCAAAAACTAACAGCAAGGAGACTTTGTCTTCCAAAACTGCTATCATGCTGTGTACGTCTGCTGGTACAGGATACAGTAGGTTGCTGAGTTTAAAGTAATTCAAGACTCATGTATTAATACCAACATAATTAAGGATCACTAAATTTTTAAATCCTGAAATATAGTATGGACCCAAAAGCAATTGATAGGTGATGGAAAGGTCTAAAAAGAAAAGTGCAGCAGGGTACCAGCCAGTTATCATAACAAGATATAAATAAGCAGCAATACTTCCTAGCTATGCATGCTCTAACTGTAGTAAGAAAAATGCTTAGATTTATGGTGTGAAAAATCTTAAATCTGTTAGGTGAATTTTCACATCATGAGTGTTGTGTTTCTGAAATGTAACAAACCTCAAATTTAGGGCTAAGGGAAAACAAGTATTTTGGTTTCTGTCTCAGACTTGTAAACTGTCATATGACATACAAAGTACTGGTAATAAGGGGAAAAAACTTAATGGAAACTACTTGAGTATGTTGGATCTTTACAATACAGAAAACTACTTCCATAACCTTCTGACATCTTCTTACAAAGGAATTCCTTTATTAGCACACCAAAAGAGATTATAATAAATGTCAGTGAATTCATTTCTAGGTGATTCAACATCAATAAATTACTGTAACAACGTTAAGGAAAAATAACCCATCTTTTGAAATCATTGAGCCACCTTGTACAAAAACATATTCTGCTTCTTTGCAGAGGACTCCATTGAAAAATGCAGTCTAAACTTTACGTCTGTACCTACTGGCAGAAATCCAGGCACACACTATTAATTTAAGACTTTTTCCCAGAATATTTCAGCATTGACATATTAATTTTCATGAAGGTATTTCCAGTCTGAATTAGAGGAGTGAATCTGAATTACAAAAATCTAACCGAGATAAGCGTACCCTTCTGTGTTGCCTTTCCTAGAGACCTTTTTACAGAGGAGGAAATTATTTCTTACCTACAGGATTTGGAAATAAGCAATATAACATTTGCATATGCTCAGTGTCACAACTGTAAGTACTGCTCTCCTCATCCACACAAAGAGAAGTAGCCAACTCTGTAGTGCTGTTCTCCACTATTTTTTTTAAGACTCTGTAAGCAGCATTCCACAGTTAGGAAGGTTTTTATGGGAAATGGAATGACAAGTTGCTTTGTAAGGGAGGGTACAAACCAGGCAGCTCTACACTGAACAATGTGGGGTTAGGAACCCAGGAAGCACCTGCACAGATTCACTAATACAAAGCTGGACTGTTCTAGAGAGCCTCCTTCACAGTGGCAACTTGTTTTAAAACGATCTCTTCACAGTTTTTGGTAAAGGTCTACTGGAACGATTCTGCTAAGGGGCAAAAGAGGAAGGCACACAAGACAGAAGTAGAGCCATTCTGGAGGGGCATGCAAAATGCCACCCTCCCTTGAAACCTTGGGTATTTTAAGGAGTAATCAATTAGAGTCTGAGCTCTAAGGACTACATTTTTAAACAAATCTCTCTTCTTTCCATCAGCCTTGTATAAGGGACAGAAGAACCTGGAACTGGGACGTAGCAGAAAAATTTTGTTTGTGTTTCTCAGTTGTTTATTTGGAACTTTATCTGTAAATGCATAACACAACACTGGATAAATATAGTCTGATGGACAGGACAACATCCTGGTGACAGGAAGGACATAAAAAAAATTGGACAGTACAATCCAAAGACATTCCTTGGCAGAGAGGTAAGAGAGAATCTCAAATGCTTTTTCTTCCTCTTTGAAAAACTTTTTTGATTAATTATTTCCTCAATAGCTCCTCTTTGTATTTATACTAAATATGCAACTGAAATACCTACTAAATACTTAAGAGTAAGCAATAATAACTGTAAGAATAATTTAAGTTCTTAAAATCTTAATTTATTTCTGTGCCCTCCCATTGAAATGTAATTTCAAGGAACCAAAGCTTTTTTTCATCAGGGATATTCCACTTCGCCCGTTTTTATGCCACAGTTCTCTGAATTAGCTGAAAACAACTAAGGGAACCAGAAATCTCTAGTAAAACATAAATACTCAATTATCATATAAATAATAAGAGCCACACTTAGTCAGATTTCAATCACAAAGAAAATTATTGTATAAAAGAGAGAATAAGTTATGAAGGAAAAACCAGAAAGTACATACAATTACCCACTGAAATCTTCCCCATATTTAGGTTAGAAAAGTAAGTTTCATCAGTTCTGAAAGCAGAAAGACCTACTTCATCTACACAAACCATCTACCTGTGGGTCTAAACAGGACTGTACAATAATATTCTCTTTCTATATGCTAATTCTACTACCATGTATCAACAGAAAAACATCATAAATACTTGAGCGAACATCAAAATTGAAATCACACAAACCCTTGGGTCCTTCATCCTTTTTGCCACCAGTATCCCTGATAGGATCATCAATACTGCAGTCAGTCCCAGCCCAGGAGAAATTACAAATGCAAGTGGCTTCATTACTACAAACCTGGAAAAGAAAAGAAACGACAGCAGTTGGTTTTTATTAAGTTTACATTTTATTACATTTTATTAAGGTTATTTAGCGTGTAATTAGGTATTTAATTCACAGTATAAAACTTACCCATTTATCTTTTGTAACAATAGCACTCAGCGTTTAGAGTGAGTATAATACATCAGTAACCTTAACGTTTGCTTTAACCCTCTAAATACACTCAGATGCTAGGAAAAGCACAAGCGCTCCCAGTGGTGCCATCATCACTTGCACTATACAGCTGTGTAGAATGTAAAAAATAACAGGAATTCTCATCCAAAACCACCCCTATGTAGACTAGTTAGATCTTCACCAACCAACTATTTAGACTTTGAGCCTGGATGTCCAGGAGTACAAGCATTTGCATTTAAATAGTTCAAGACATGGTTATGCTTTACAACCTCTCATTTACAGCTTGCTCCCATGTTAAAAAAAGAAGTCATATTTTCATTGGTTTTGTTGGCATTTTTTTCTAAGCAGCAATGAGGAGTGCTTGTTTATCTTCTAGAAAGAGAGGAAATAGTTCTTCCTAAGTCTATATTTACTTGAATGACCTCTGAAAAAGGACTTAGGACTCACTAAAATTGGCAGTACATTTCTCAGATACAGGAAAACCTATCCAACTGTCAAAACCCAAAGTATCAAATCAATAGTGAGAGTCAATAGCCATAAACTTTCTACATGAAAAAGAACATGGAATGTATTGCTAGAAGAGGTTACTAAAGAAAAAGCATGACATGAGAAACAGACACAAAACAAAGAATGAAGTTTTGATTATGGGACTAGAATCAAAGTCTGTCCTTGGGCATCAGCTAATAATGTCTTTTGGACATTGGAACATGATGTCAAAAAACCCAGAAAATAACTTACACACTAATGATTACAAGTACTACATGTGATATTTTTAACTTTAACTTCTAGCTCACTCTGCTTCTTGAATATTCACAGAAGAATCTTATCTAGGAAGCTGAAGATAAATACATCTTATGGCAGATTTGATTAAATATTGTTTTAAAATTATGATTTGGAATAAACCAAAGCAAAACAAAGAAGGTAATATAGTTCTCTCATCACTCATGCCACTCACCAAAAGTGCCAAGATGATTTCTAGAACTCCTAGAACCTTTATTTTCCATTTTGAAATTTTTCTTCTTGATTTTGAACCTAAGCCTCTTTGAAGCACTTAAATTCCTCTTCAATTACACATAACAAGAGGAAAAAAAAAAAAGCCAAAAACCCTTGTATAAAGTCTAGCCCCCTTCGGCAAGAATCTCTCACTGAATCCCAGAGTGGAAAGGTTTTATCAGTATTACAGTTAAGACATGGAACAGTGAATCTGTTCATCAAAACATACCTAACGCCTTAGATAAATGGACTTACAGGTAGAATAACAGAATATAATGTACCAGAATGTAAAATGATACTTTGTATCTGTTCAAGAAGAATACATCAACTCTGTTGAGATCCAACAGTTTAGAATTTTAATTATTTAAGCCGTGAGGTATAAATCCACAAATACAGGAATAACTTTATAAAGATGTTAGTATGCAGGAAAAAGTTTAACTGAGGATGGCAAGTAGCTTGAAATACGGGTAGTGCATTACAGAAGTCTTTACAGTAACTGATGTCAAAGCTCTTTCTTGCTAGTAACGGAAACAACACATTGGATATAACTGCAGAACTAATTTGACAGCTTTGCTTTCTAAAATTTTATCCATGCTTCACAGAACGGCACTCTTCCCCCAAGTCTAACGTTTGTGTTTTCACATCAACAGGTCTTAAGCACAAGTTCAGGTAGAGAACTCCACAGGGTACATTAAGGTCAGATAGATAGAGCAGAGACAGCTGGGGAAGCTTAGCTGCTAACTCCCAGTACAGACTCACCCCATGACCGGAACAGACTTTTCCATTAGAGCCAATGGGACAGCTGCTTATGTTCAAGGACTGAATTGGGAGGCACTTTTTGTCCAGACACATCATGTGAGGTCCACATGGAGCTCCATCCTCCACGTAACCTAAATCTGTATCATCATCTAAAAGAACGTGAGCACCACTAGGAGAAATAAGTTTTAATATACTGTTAGTATTATGACCAGAGTCTTTTGAAAGTATTATACATGTCAGTGTAGATACTGAAAGCCTCACACCTTTCTCACATTTAAGCATACAGACAGATTAAACAAAATTATAAAGTTCTTCTGTCTGTCCATGGCATTGACAAGGTGTCCCAGCTGTCAGACTAAAAAGAAGTCTAGATAATGACTTACATACTCAAAAAGAGTACCTTAGTCTTTGGGGTTTTTTTTAATAGTCTTTGATGGGCTGATTTTTTTATTTTTTTTCTCCAAATGCTGTGAAACACTACTGCTAGAAAAATGTTTAAAAACTAACTTCCCATGAGATGACATTTAAATAAAAATACCTGTGGAATAGTAGAAGAGTTAAGAATCATTGTTCTCTCGGGACCTAACTATATAAGAGAGTACTAGCATGACAGCAATATTGCCAATGTCTTTAAAATACAAATCCAGTATTGTGCACAGTAGACTAAAACCCATTTACCTGCCCTTTAACTGAACTGTAGCTTAGCATCTTATCCTCCCTCCCAGCCTTCGCTTCCTTACAGCTATTTCTCTGCGGATATAATACTCAGAAACACTGTGTTTAATAAATGGGTCTTTGGCAATTACAGACTTGCCCCACATCCCCCAGAAAAATATAATGCTGAGCATTAAACTCTGACTGTGAACTTCTGCTACTGGAGAGATCAGATAGAGTAATCAGGAGGATAACCCACATGTCGCCCTCTTTAAATGTGGACTATTAGGCTTTTTATTTTTTTAATTAAAAAGAAATACCACTCAGAATAATGATTTATCTGAAAGATATTAATTACGTAAAAATCACAAAATTTTACATTTATGTTTATCTTAATTCAATTAGGTTTGACAGAGCAAAATCATGTTGGAACACTACATTATCTTTTACCTGCAGTCCACTATTCGTCCTTGATGATAAAAAGAATTTGGTATAATTTCTCCTTGAACTTGACCAACTCGTGGTACTTTAGTAAGATTAGTACAAAGCAAAAAGCCACAGAAAACATCACTGTAAAATGAAAACATAAATCAAAAAGTTGCTGGAATACTATGAAGTAAACTTACAAAAAAGAAAGACTGCAATGATGCTGCTGATCACATTAAGTAATATATTACCATAAACCACATGACAGACTTTCGGAGTGCAAGTCTGGAAATAAAATGTTATTTGATATAAATGACAAGAGGCCGAAACAAGCAATCGTTCTCTCTAATGCACCAGTGAATGTTCACATGAACAAAAAAATTATGTGTACTCTAAATACAATACAGTACAATTAAGAGGAGCCAAATTGTACAGTGCTTTGTCATATCAGGCTAAATTACATTTCCCTCCCTCTAGCAGCTTGGATGCCATACATTAATGTGAAGTTTGAATTTTTAATTTAATTTTATTTCCCTTGCAGGACAACAGAACGATAATAACAATCATTAGCATGCAGTGTGTGTGCCTGCATTTTAGTAAAGAATCTGCTTCATTTGATGTTGATCTGTTCATTTGATGCGATCTTCAGCAGAAGGATATCAGCTTAAAACTTCAATCTCCTACTCTAGTTGTCCTAAGTCATAGAAGCAGCTAGATAAATGCTAGAAATTGTATTTGTTAAAACTGCAAAAAATTTAAACAGACCTTCAGCTGGACCATTTTTCTGCTTCTCTCTACTGACCAAGGAAGGCTTTTATATAAATGAGGTTTTTAATATACATATCAGAATAACACTATTCTCCTCTAGATATATAAAAAAAAAATCCATTAAATAACTCCTTTCCTTGTGATCCTATCTGAAAAGTGCATCATGTAATAAAAAAAAAAAAATAGCGCCACTTGACGAACATCAAATAGTCAAAGGAAACCACCATTCCAAGACTGAAATATTTACACGCATACTTAAAAATTACGAAAAAATAAGTAACTCAGTAAAAATTTAAGTCTATCCACTGATGATCATTAACTTGAAAAGTAAATTTAATCAAATATGCATCTAGTAATGATCACATGCAAATGAATCAGCCATTTCCTCTATAGCATCCAAATGTCTAATGGTCCTCTATGGTCAAAGTAATGGCTGGAACAAACTTGAAATAGCATAATCTGGTATCAGTCCCAGAGCAAGTGGAAATAGTGTGCGTATTTCCAGCCCAATTTATCCCTACCAAGTCTGAGTTGTTTGTATACTATGAACTTGTGACTTTTTGCTGCCTTATCCCCAGCTCCTCTGAAAGAATTAAAGTCACAGTACATTGTTCTGAAAATCAGGAATTCTTTACAAGTCTATTGCTGAGTCACCCATGGATTTGTCACAAAGGAACTTTTTCAAGATGCAAATCTTCTGAGGCAAAGAACATTCCAAATAATGCAAAATACACTGCTGAAACATTCATGAAAAAGTAGACAATACTAACCCAGTATTAATCTATTTAAAATACAAATAATCTCTACCAAATGGAACTCACTGTTTGCTACACTGAATCCATCGGTCTCCATCCTTTCCACAGTTTCCTTTTTTTGTGCCTTCTGTATTAAGCTTTTCATAACAAAATTTGTCAGATCCTGAAGACTCTGTTGATAAAGAAAGGAAAAAGGAATGTACTTTCCATTGGCAACACGAGAGCTTTGAAAACCTGCATAATTTATTGTAGCAGTTCTCTGTATATTTTTAATAAAAAACATAAATCTAACCCCATGTATATGTACACAGCTGGTATTTTCCTGTAATTACAGTGGGAACCTAGCAGACTGAACTGCAATACCTCCAGATGGCTTTTCTAAAATAACGCTCAATATTCAAAATTCGCTATAATTTTTTTTTTAAAAAAAGCAATCTCCACAGAAGCTTTATGATCTTCTGTATTTGAGTTTATCTGTGGTATAATTTTGTCACTTCATAACAACTGCACAAGATTTAATCAAGGTGTTTTCATTGCAATTATTCCTGATCTGTATTTCAGGAGATCGAAGTTTTTATATATGACATATACCATAAGCATATGTTCTGACATCAACTCAATGTTTATTTTATTTTATTTTTTAGGAGTTCACAGAAAAAACAAGGTTGAACAGTCAAGAGTCTAATTCCTGCTGCTTTTTAGGAGTAGAAATCTGAACTAATAGGTTTAAAACCACAAAAATTTACTAACAACCCCATTTGTTTTTTCTAAAAATCAGTTAAAAAAGAAAAAAGAAAACCACAGCAATTATACAGAGTAAGATAAAATATTACAGGTAAAAAAGACAGAGTAGTTTAAATTAAATCACTCGCATGCAAGACAAACCAAATATTTTAAAACATAAGTGTGTAAAATACAAAGAAATTAGTTAACAAAAACACCTGTTGCCTTTAATATTATCAATAAATATGTGGTAGCAACATAAAGCTCACAAAGGCATCAGAAGACAAAGAAAATGTCTCCATCCAATTTTACACTTACATAGCATCTTTTGTATTGTACAAGACAAACAATAAATGGTAAAACTATATCCCTCCCATCCCATCTTCCCTATGATGAAATGATTCTTCTGCCTCAAACAGGCAGTGTCAGGAGTGGCAGTTATGATTAGAGAAAATGCAGAAGAAAACATTAAGCGCTAGAGAACAGGACATCCTGATAGTTCTGCTCTGCTGAACTGCCTCCAAGTCGTTACAGACAGCATTTATCCCATCTCAGCTGCAAGCAAAATCCATTGCAACTGAAATTCTATTTTATTCAACACCTCTGGGCTTAAATCATACTATGTACATTTAAATTCACACTAACGTATTAATTTTCCTGACTATAGGATGGTACAGCAAAGAAAGGCAAGATGGAGCAGCTTTAGCATGAACCACTGCTGGAATAATGGAACTGACAACTGTCATTAAAAAAAGTAAAAAACATCTGTTTTGAACTGTACCAAAAAAATCCTCAAACCCATTTTCCCCCCCTTGGTAACAGTAACTCAAAGTTGCTAATATTTTGTATGTTTTCTCACCTAATTCCAGCAGTCCAGCATTTGCTGCCCTACCTGTCTGCAACCACATCATGTCAGAACAATCTCACTGTCATCACCCTCAAACCCAAACAGGCATACAGCTCCAAATTGCACTTGCCAGTCAAGCCACAGTTTCTCGCTGCAGCCTTTTCTCCTGAGCAGAAAACTTTAACTTACAGTGGGAAGAACAAAAAATAGAAACACAAAACAAAGGCAGGAATGAACCAGAACTAAAACACACTTAAGGTCATTAAAGTCAACCTACTAGATCCCCAGATATATTTGCACTGATTATCTCTTGTCTTGCATTCACCATTATAGCAACGACCCTAAACAAAACACAAGATGTTAGCAATGAGAACTGAACATTATTTCATTTCCTTCCCCTCCCCCAACAAACGTCTCATTTTGATTCTTCACACACGTACTGGGATGTATAATAGTTTTCATGAATTTGGGTAGATGGAGTACACATTTTGGACGAGATTCTCAAAGTCATTTGGTGTCTAATACATACTGACATTTCGGCAGCTGCTTTATACTTTTCATTTACATAGTTGTAAAGAACTTACTAATGTGGAGTGTAATAAAAGATCTACATGTAAAATGTAAAGACACCAAGCAAATTTTACTCAAACTAGAAATTTTTACTATTCATAGAGTGCATAAAGCACAAGCAACACTGATGTCCAAAAGACAAAATTTATGAAGAAATGTAAAGACAGGATTAAAAAAAATATGAAAACTTGTATTTGGTTAATTTCTTTTTGCCTATGTACAAAACATTGCATACCTGATTCGAATCACAGGCATACCCATCTTGTTTATGAAGATTTGGTGGACACTGAAAAAAATGAAGAAATGTTTTTTATTGTGTATTGTAGCAATACATCAAAGGATCACATTGGAATTTTCCTCATTTTAAAAGATAACTGCACAACATATAAAGGAGGTAGATACCATAATTAGTGCAGGAATCTTTACAGCTACAAATACAAATAAAAATGAACATTTTGAGCCATGAAATACAAGGTTTGATCCTAGCTTTCTGCATACTGCAAGTAGAAATGAAGGAGGTGAGGCAAAATAAAAAGTAAATGTGTTCAGTAACAGTATATTTGGTAGCTAATACAGGGGCCATATCTGCAATGCTGCCACTGCATTCATTTCAGTTCTACCGAGAAACAAGTGAGCACCTAGTTGTAGCCTACCAGTCTATTGCTTACAGAGCTGTGGGTTTTTTTACAATGTTAATTGTCATGTTCTCTTGGTATTAGAAACTTTTTTGGTATGAACAAGTCATTAGGTCCAGAAGCCTCAGATTAATAAAGCTAGGAGCAGACCATTGTCAAAGCTTTTCCTCATCAAAAAAGACCTGTGAAGATGTGGAAAGGGTATGTTGCTGCAATGCACCATATTAGCCAATACTCTGAGGGCAGCCTTTCTAGCTTAAGAAAGCCCTTCTCCCTCCCATAAGGAGTGCTCCATCTATAGAAATTACAATCTAAAGATTTACAATAAAGTCTCAGCAATAGCTACTTAAGTGTGGATGTCTCAGATGATATATAATATAATATAATATAATATAATATAATATAATATAATATTGTTAATTTATTGGCATCTATAATTACAGACAATGCCCAGAGACATGTTCTCTGTCCTGAATCTTACTTCTTCAAAGCTGAGAATTTAACGCAGTAGATGACTTATGAAGTCCTTATATAACCTTGAAGCTAAATACTCAATATTGAAAAGGAGCATATACCACCTAAAGCATCAAAGTTACTGCAAAAATGAAAGATATACAAAATGTTGACTATTTAAAAGAACTCAAGTTAAAACAACCTTGTGGTTGCTGTTTATTCCTATACTTTTGAGTATTAGTTAAATGTTTTCAAGAGAAATGCTTAAGATCCACAACTTTTAAAATTATCATACATGCGCACGCTCTTAAAAAACATAATGAAAGTCTCATGAGGAGCAGCTGTGGGAGCTGGGGTTGTTTTGCCTGGAGAAAAGGAGGCTGAGGGGAGACCTTATCGCTCTCTACAACTACCTGAAAGGAGGCTGTAGCGAGGTGGGGGTCGGTCTCTTTTCCCAGGTAACAGGTGATAGGACAAGAGGAACAGCCTGAAGTTGTGCCAGGGGAGGTTTAGGATGGATATTAGGGAAAAATTCTTCACCAAAACGGCTATCAAGCATTGGAACAGGCTGCTCAGGGAAGCAGTGGAGTCATCATCCTGGAGGTATTTAAAAGATATGTAGATGTGGTGCTGAGGGACATGGTTTAGTGGTGGACTTGGCAGTGTTAGATGAATAGTTGGACTTGATGATCTTAAGGGTCTTTTCCAGCCTAAATGATTCTTTGATTCTATACTCAATTAGCTGTAATTTTCTACATTTATATTTTAAACTATTTTATTCCATAAAATCTTACTGTTATTACCTTTGAATACATTCACATTTGCAATTTATTCTTAGTATGTACGCTATAGACCAGGCAAAGAATAAAGGAGGATATCTGACACAAATACTATACAGATACACAAAACCCCACAAGTTCTAAAAAACAAATAAAACCACAAAAGTCATATTTTGAGTCCATTTAGATTAATTCTCTTTGAGCTTATGACAGTTTATTCTTATGTTTAAAAAATTTTGTTAGGATTAACAAATAACCCCCCACAGTTATTTGTGTGTATATGAGTGCAGTTTGTCAATCCTGATTTTCCTCTTAAATTGATATAAAATGAGCGCAAGCAAACATCAGTAGTGTAAGCAGAGAAAGCTTCTGCAGACATACCCGGCCAGAATCTCCAGTGCAGAACTCTGCAATATCACATTCATTCACTGCATATCGACAGTCATAGCCTCGTGGAAAAAACTAGAAAATGAAGAATATAGTTCAGGACTAAGATTATGTAAAAGCAAAATTAAAGGTTCCTGTTTGGAATTACTCCTCATTTTAACACTCTGTGAACACCATACTCACACATATTTGTCTTTTTTTGCTTGGCTAGGAAAAGAACACCACAACCTCAATAATTATTTCAAAGCGTTGAAAAGGATTTCAGTTTCTTAATATTTGAAAGGCTAAACTGAAGTATATAATATTTTGAAAATTTAGGGGTTTTTTTCATCTCTGAGATATAAACGCAAAAGACGTTCATATAAACATGAATACATAGCCAGTGCAATCCATTCCCTTTATATTTGGGGCAGACACCACATTATTGTCTGGAATAACAGTCTTAGCCTACATAAGCTGTTCCTTTTCATTCTACATGAAACACACTTTGAACTGTAACAGGCTGCACATGACTTCCATGGACAACTGAAAAGAACAATAGATCTACAGCAGCAACACTCACAAGACATGATGTATTACAGCAGGGTCCATCACTACAATGAGCTCCATTAGAAAGAGAGCACTTCTTACAACAGTCTGCATAGCATTCCTGAAGAAAATATTAAGCAACATTTTTAGTCTTCCATTTTGAATAAGTTTTTACTTCACAATCTTTCAAAAAAACAAAATTTTTCAAAAAAAAAGTACCAGCAGACAAAAGATTCAGTTCAGCACTGATGACCTGAAATTATCAGCTGGAAGAATCCTTTGTAATGCTCAAATACTAAAGTAAAGGGAAAACAGGGACATATATGCTATAGCGACACTGGGATTCACACCTGAAGCCTCTTCACAGGTGTGGAATAGCCTGTGCCAATGCATGCTGCTTAGTTACATTGCATTCAATGCAGAAAAAAAGTTAAGAAAACTTATTACGGGTGTAATTACATTTAAATACTAGAACTAGGACTCAAAGCTACAGGGCAGATTTTTGCAAAAGACATTCTTGCACTATTTCTACAATAGAGAAGAAAACAACGATTTACTTATGCTGTCCAAACACAGGCAGCTCTCTCCAAAGCATGGAAAAGGAGTGTACCACTCCAGGGACGCTATCCAGGAAAAGTAAAGGGGTAAGCACTGCTACGGCGCCATTCAAAAATTGCTGGGAAACAGCAACATCTTGTCATTAGTATGACAGTGTGCGTCCTCGAACCAGGGCAGATAGGAAGCCTGTTCTGGGGACACACTCTATCTTTGCACTCTTTCTCACTTGAAAAAATGTTTTAACGCAGTCCTTTAAGTTGTTCCCTAACAATAGGCAAACAAAATTAATTTCCATAACCTTTCCCCTTCCCTTACCAATCACATAATTTATCTTAAGAGTAAGAAAGACTTGTGGAGTAATATATAACTCTACTTGCCATTCGGAAGCCGCAATCACATTCTTCTCCTGCTTCTACATATCCATTTCCACACTCGGTGGTTTCAAACAGCTGAAAGCAAAAAAGCCCCCCCCAAAGTATCAATAAAACTAGTATCAAATGACTTTTCTGTCGCACATAGCCCATCTCTGCAATGCTACAGAAACACAGTCTCACAGAGAATATATATGCCGTGCCACTCTGATGGGGAAGGCGGCATGTTTTTCAAGTGCTGCTAGTCAGAATTGTTAAGACATAAAAGATGTACAGCTAAATCACTTGATTGCTAGCCCTCTTTAGGAGAATACTGATCTCAGAGAATTATGATAGACAGAGAGACACTAAAATAATTCTGAAGGGGATAACATCTGAACTTCATTCCAATTCTATGGAGTCTAATTTCTCTGACAATTCCTTCAAGAAACCAGTCAGTAATATGATCCCTGGGATCTACTCAGGTACCCGTACTTTCTCATGCAATTAGCTACTGTCTATGCCAGTGTCACATGTTTGTACACCAAAACAATACAAATTAAGAAACAGTGTCAAAAGGAAGTTCTATGTGCCTTATTAAGTTAGAATAACACAACCATAGTGCTAAACAGTTACTTCTGGGACCAGATATATACAATACATAAATTCTACAGTTCAGGATGATACAGATTCTATGCTGGTTTCAAAGATCATAATTTTGATTAAAAGTGATATACTGTATTTTTCAGTGTTGTCACAGAAACAATTTTGCAAAAAACTTGCCTGTTTTCAATAGAATAATTCTGCATTAAAATCCTATAAGAACATCAGGAATCCCCAATTTAACCGGGATATTAGCAACTGAAACAATTCATCATTAGAACATGGTTGAAATGAGAATTTAAAAGTTAACAAGTTAAAATGAGAACAGGTAAATCTACAGCTAGATGACAGTGAAAGATGCAAGTAAACATGTTCTGGACGGGTTTAGTGGCAGTACAGCTGTTGAGGATCATAAAGATATGAAACATAACATATCATATAATAGAAATTATTTATAAATTTGGATGGAATTCTTCTTCAGTACTTTGGGGTGGGGGAGGAATGCCTAATCAAAAAGAAAGAAATTTTACTTTTGTTGCATAAACAATCAATAACACCTACAAATTTGGGTGCCAGAAGCAAAACTACACTGAAGCAATACTCGTGTGTACTCTTCTTCACTAGCAATGTCAACATGATTCAGAAAACTGAAATGTCTTTTTTTTCCTCTATAAGCTACTGTTACAACCATGCTTCAGTGGAAACAGTAAGATCTCTTATTCTGAACCTGAAATTCAGCTCTCCATCAAACAGACCTGGTTATCTGACCTGTAGCTCTTAAGAAAACAAATAGGGGTCAACCAGCGGAATGCAAGAAAATAACAGAACACACACAAATTTCCTACGGCATTAATGAGGAAATATCATGTGTTCATATATATGTCAGAACATAACTAAAAGGTTATAATTAAAAATGACACCATGGTGACTGCTTAACACAACTACGTTTTATTTACCTAAAGATTAAACACACCGTTTTCTACCTTTCCTCCCAACCTCTAAATAACAGGTTTCAAAACACTGCATGATTCCTCCCCCCTACCTCAAAGTACTTTAACTTCAAAGCTGTGAAATACTGACACACATAACACATGAAGATAACTCAACCATTCTCCTGGGACTATTTTCAGGGAAGTAAACCAGATTTTTATTCCGTATACAGTCAATTTGACAATTTGTTCACATTACCTTGCTAGACAGCCATCATCAAAAAATGAAGCTGTGTTTTTCTTTCTCCCTCCTTACTCTTTTCTGTAAGAATTCTTACATTCTTATTCTATAAGCAAAGATTGCTACCCTGGGGAAAGATTAAAAAACACTCTAACAAGCAAAATTTTTTTAGTTAATTGTGCAAGGTGATGGTCTACCAAAGGATACAGAGCAGTAAACAGAACAGCCTAGTAGTCTCATGTGGTATTAAATTCTACAAGGACAGCAAGTTTGACACCATGATTAAATTGAATATTAATATTTTGGATTGATCTTACTTTGCAAAAAGAGCCACATGGAATATTTTTATACTACTCAGCTTTAGTAGGATGTCATGCTAACATTGCCTTTGAAAAAATTATGACCTTGGTAAGTTTTTAGGCGAAAAAAACCAATGGATGGTAGAAGGATACAATTATAAATTACAGAGTTTTCTAGATGTACATCTGAAATGAAATGAAGTTAACTTTCAGAACAAACACAAATACTGTCTATATGAAGTAAACTATTGATTTCTAATTTCTAGTGTGGTAACTGGAATTCTTTTTAACAACCTCAGGCAAAAAGTCAGAGAACTGAATGTATTGTGGAGCATGCACTACGACCTCACTTCTGGATTTATTTTGCACTACTCTGAAGATTATTATAAATAATGGGAATGAACAATCAGCTAATTACAATCAACCTCAAGAAAATACCCACAGAAACGTTTGAATAATTTAAGAACAGATGAGTGTTAGTGAAATTAGTACATTTTCATTACAATGTTTAGCAGAGGTGCTGACTACCGTCATATTTATTACCTTTGTTGGCCTGTTGAAAAGACAGGCACCTCCCCCACGAAGTAAAAATTCTTTGTATTCTGCAATGCTGCATTTGGAGAATTTCCTGGAATGGTATACCCTAAAATGGCAAAGAATTAGCTGAGTAAATGCCTTGAAACACCAACAGTTACTGGAAGGAGGGGTCACAACATTTTTTTTAATACTGTAAATCCCAGTTTCTTACAACCACTGTGTGCAACAGTATGTCAGCTCAGTCTTATCCTTAAGCAATAAAATCAGAGCAAAAGAAAAGTTTTTAAACATTTTGCATTTTCATATTTCTATTATATAGATTACAGTACATGAAAGTGTGGTCTTCTAATCTTCTTAATAATGTGAAACCACATTATCATAATAGCTGCTATGCACCTTCCTGATTGCATGCGTAATCCAGTGTTTTCTTGGGTTTGTTTTCCCTGCAGCTTCAGTTTAAAAGATGGATTACACTCCAGATCCCTGATTTCATGCCAGGGTTTTAAAATTGTTCAATTCATCTGATCCTGTTAATGAGGTTAATTTTTCAAGTAAAATTGTAGCCAAAAGAACAGCTGTATAGGGTCAGACCAAAAATCCACTTTACCCAAATCACATCTCTGATTTCGGCCCTAAGAATATGCCCAGGGAAGAGTAGAGAACAGAGCCCGTACTACTACTTGCAGAATATTTCTCCAGCTTCCAACAATTTTCAGCTCAATGACTTTCTCAGGAAGCCTTGTTTTGTCTTATTTAATAATCATCTTTGTATTTTCTCCCATGAATTTGCCCAAAATCTTTTAGCATCTACAAGATGCTATAGCAAGAAGTTTCACTACTTAATTACAGACTGGTAGAAGAACAATTTCATCCTATTTTTTCTGTCACCTATTTGCTAGTCTCATTTCATGTCTCCTTAGTTCTTACACTGGAAGAAACAGTAATTATTTGCTATGTTGTTCATGATGTTCTCTTCATATTTCCTCATCCCCATCTTTTTTCCCAGGCTGATGAAAACATACTTTATTAGTCATTTCTCATACAGAAACTGCCTGATATTTTTATTAGCCACGTTTTGAGATCTGGGAATGAGAACTATTCACACTATTAAAGATGGGGGTAACCATGCCACAAGGAGGTTCTCCATTCCTTTCAGTAGATCACTGCTACTGAGCTGGTACTTCCCCAATGAATTATTCTATATACATAAAATGTCTTCTGGCACAGATGGAGTTAAGTGAATATTATTATCTATTATGTTACCTTATATATGGAAGAGGTTTGTTCCACAACCTTTTCTGCTGATATTTCCATCCATGACAGATACTTTGATGAGTTCACCATAGGAAGGAAGCTAGTATCTATTCTGATCAATGCCTTACTTTGGATTCCAGAAGCAAATTTAATGAATAATTTTCTGCTGCATTCATATGGTGGCTGTCAATTAGAAATCTACAGGAATGCCACACATTAAGTCTATTGAAGAACCAATTTCCAAATACCATATGAAGAAACTAAGCTCCTTCTGTCTTATTTATAACTCATTTTCTCCTTATTTGATTTTTGCAATCAAACTTCCACAGTGAGCAAGAATTCTGACAGGAAGTGATTTATAAGACTCAAAAACCTATGTTTCAGAAGCTATCCTTTTCTAATTGATTCCTTACAGTATAGAGAAGAGAATCTTTGGCAGTGTGTGAGGGTAGAGGGCAATGATACACAGTTTCCTCGCACATAGATGTGCTTTCCCCTCAGACTTCACTGACCATTTTGCTAAGGATTGAGAGCACTTGCTGAAAGCTTCAGATTTCTACTTTTATTCACTGGAACAAAAGCAGAGAGATCTGTTTGCTCAAAATTAGAATTTTGAAGGAATTGGGGAAAAAGTAATTAAAATTTAGGAGGAAAATGGAAATATCACTTATCAAAACTGTATTATAACACTTTTTCAGCTGCACATAAAAAGTACAACTGCAGTTATTTAATGAAAAATGTATATGCTTTTCTTTTCAATCACTGTAAGTACAGCAAAGCATTAGTGAATACACTGCATTGCACTTTGAAATATAAGATTTATTAATAACTTCCTAAAATGTGAATAGCAAAGGGAATGAATTGCTGAAAATTGAAGTCATTAATCTATATGTTTGGGTTGTTCCAACTGCTTCTAGTTTTTCATTTATTAGTACTAAAACACATGGGCAAATCCCAATACATAAATATTTATGCCATAATGTAAACTATGGACTCAATCCAGAGCTCTCAATTACTGATAATTATGACATACCCCGTTTCCTCCATGATGCAACCACCCCAGGATTCAGTGCAGTCACACTCTTCTCAGACAAGAACAAAATACAACAGAAAAGGAAAGCAGTTATAAATAAGCTTACAATAAATATAAAGTACTCACTATAAAAATGGACCTTGACCAATTATACAAAGATTAGATGGTTGCTTGGCTGTACAGTTTCTAGCCCTAGAAAGGAAACCAGCCCCCATGAAGAGATACTAATATACTTAATAAAAATGCAGTACTTTCAAATTACCATATGTGCACGTTCCTAGACTCAACACAAAGTTTCAGGCAGTACAGAAAGCTAAAAATAGCTGGCAACGTTCTTCCCTGCATGCTCTCAAAAGAGGCAGCATAAGGGTATGTGCAGTACACAAGACACTGATGATTAAAATGTTGGCATTTTCTCCCCGATAAAATGTGTATAGAACACCCTGAAGGAGAATGTTACTGGTCAGGCCACGGTTTTCCCTTTGGAATAGAGTTAGTAATATGTGAATCAGCCAATCAAACATTCATTAGAAAAAGTAGTTGAGTGAAAATGGATTTACAGTTTACTTACAGCTATAGCATGTAAGTCAACAGCGACCAAATTCACAAAATCAACAGATCAACATCTTACAGTTGGTAAAACGGAAGTTATAAACTGCTCATAAAAATTATCTGCCAAAGAAGTAATATTTTCAATAAGGAGGATTCTGTATTCTAATTACTACAGAAAATCCATACTGTTTATCCTCAGAAAATATTCACAGATTATTTATATGGTTATTTCTGCTCTATCCAGGTCTTCCATCAATCTTTCTCTATGAAGGGTATCGAAATAAGGAAGCTAGGCTATCCTTGTAAAAACCTCTATCTTATAAAAAAGATTCTGATTTCCAAATTATATGAACTCTGTTTTACCTGTAATCAAAAAACAATGATATAGAAAATATTTTAGCAATTTCCAAATTTACCCAACTCAAAAGCGATGCTTTACAAAACAACATTCCCTATAATTTTCCACAGTTTCCTAATTCAGTTTTCTGAAGTGGTCTCAAAATAAAGTCAGCTTTATCATTCATGTTTTTAAAGAAGAATCAAAGACAGAAAGTAGCCAAATTGTTTACAAGATATAAGTGGAAAAACTCAACAGTTTTCTTCAGCTGCTTTTGCAGCAGCTTCTGTACCTACACTCTACATGTGTTAAGGCCATGTCAGTCTAATCTTCTGGCTGTGAAGCAGCAAAATAACAAGTTGAGCAAATGTCACCCTGGACTAGGTTAGAGCTTCTTACCATTTATTCAATTATAAATCAGGTATTTTTGTATTGTAAGTGATCAATGATAGTTCTACAGGAATTACAGATTTCATTATCATAGATAAGGAGTTCTGAGCTAAATTAATGGTGGGTTTACAACTATACATTTGAATATGGGTTATGAATCTAACCTCCTGACACAGGACATCACTGAGGTCATTGCTAAGTGAGTCCTAAACTGGTGGCTTTTATTTTGATTAAACTCCATTTTTGGTGCATGTATTTCCAAAAGCAGCAATTCTTATTCTACAGTTACAGCAAGTTTGATATTTGTTTCAAATGTTAGATAGAAACAGTTTATATATTTAGCTAAGGAGGACAAAAGATGACTCCTAGTCCATGTACATACTCGGTTTCCTGGCAGCTGGCTCCCATTGTATTCCAAGGTTCTGAGCAAGACTTTGTGCTAGTTCCTGTGCCATGGCCAAAGGGAGGCCATACTGTATTTCAAGAGGAGCGCAATTAAAAAAAAAAAAACAACAAAAAAACAAAACATAAGTTATTGTAATGAACACTCATTCTGGCTTACCACATACCTACACTTCAGTAATTCTGTACAGCCAATAACAATTCTGTGTGCACATAAGGAAAATAAACACAATGAAGTATGTAACGGAAAAAAAATTTCCTCTCAACCTGACAGAATCCCCGTCTGCTGGTTAACCTACGGAAAGGAGTGTGTTTGATATATATGTAATATAGTTTTGTACAGTATGGTTAACCCATGTTAAAACAGGAGATTTTCAGGAAAAAAATAATAACTTTTAAAAAGAAAAATCAATACACAGGGAACAAATTTTTCTAGTTTTAATGTTAAAAAAAAAAATCAGTAAGAATTACATGTAAGAATTACATGTAAGAATTACATGTAAGAATTACATGTAAGAATTACATGTAAGAATTACATGTAAGAATTACATGTAAGAATTACATGTAAGAATTACATGTAAGAATTACATGTAAGAATTACATGTAAGAATTACATGTAAGAATTACATCAGCGCTGCAGAAGATCAAGACTCTTATACTGAGAAGACCCAAAAGGAGGTTCAATGATATATTTCAAATAGTCCTGTACAAGATTTTTGTGTCTAAATTTCTGTCTAAAAGCCAATTTTAGATCTCAATAAGAGAATAATGCAGCCTGTCATATATACTAAAAGCCAATTTTAGATCTCAATAAGAGAATAATGGAGACAGGAGGAATACTTTTTAAAAGGAAAAGCACAGTGAGCAGTAGTTCAATGACAATACAAGAAGGCTGGCTATAAGAATCCTAACTTTTTAAAATGTAAATTATCTTTAAGGCCCTGAATACTGAAACATCTACTAAAATACTAAACTCTGAGGTTATAACATACAGTTTCTATTTTATTTCACTTCAGTCATGAAAAAAATTACCTCATTCACTCCTACTCCTCTGGTCACAGAGCAAACCCCTCCGAAGTAACTTAAGCTGCTTCTTTTGTAATGAAATGTCACATTCCTTACAAACAAATAAAGAAAATACAACACATCGATATTGAGCACCAAAAACTCAGTGAAAGCTCACACTTTCACACATACTATGATATATTGCATGCATATTAATCCTCATATAACATCAAAAGCAACTGCAAGTTTACAAAGAGAACACCGACACCAAAAGAGTCAATTAGACACCTTTGACAAAAATACTATTTTTATCTTGTAGAGTCAGAATCAATCCCAATCCACAAACAAACCAAGCAGACAAAGCTAGAGTACCAGATTCCTAAGAAAATACAATGATAACATTTTCTTTAAAAAGATAACAATATATTCCAATTTCTAATCCGTCAAGAAGGGATTCTGTACTGAAATGTGTCAGTGTTGAGAATTTTTTAAATTATGCTCCTAATCCAAACCAATTTAAGTCCTAGTTTCAACTCCAAATGAAAAGACTGAGAAGTATACCTAAAGGGAAAGTAATTTAATACTGGTCTTTAACCCTGCCTTCTTTATTTTATGGTTAATCACTGGGGAGGTGGTTCTGAACAACTGATATACCACATGATAATTATATTTAAATGTGCTTTTTTTTAAAAGCGGCTAAGCCCCAAATAATTAAATTAATGTAATCTGGAAGATATAAATTATTCTATAAAATGTGTATAAATGATTATGAATGATACCTATTTTAACTTCATGGGTATAATAATAAACCTATACATAGCATAAATCTGTATCTGCATAACAAATATAGCTACTCTTTGAAAATTAAACTATTTTACAATAGCAGAATCAATGTCACTTTTATTTTTTTAAATGTCAGGATACTCCAGACAGGTATATATTTACTTTTTCAGAACATTCTGACAGCCATCAGAACTTTCAAACTGCAGTTTAACTATACTAAATGATTAAAGCTAGATGCTTTACAAGAGACAGAAGCACAGTACGGGCTGAGGCTGGCAGGCACTTCTGGAAGTGGTCTTAGTTCAATCCCCTTGCTCCAAGGAGGCTCAGCTGGAGCAGGCTGTTCAGGGCCATGTTCCATTGGCTTTTGAACATCTCCAAGCATGGACACTCCACAGCCTCTCTGGGCAACCTGTTCAAGCATCTGCACAGGGAAAGGGTCTTTTTTCCCTATGTTTAAATAGAATTTCCTGTATTTCAGTTTGTGTTTGGTACCTTTCACCACGCACCACTGAGAAGACTCTGTTTGCCCACGGGCAAACTCTTCACCAAGTGACACAATACATGCATAAAAGTAATTAAGAGTGCACATCATCAGCACTTTGCATATCGTATGAAAAACACAATTAGTATTGTGCTGCAATGCCTGTGTTAAGGCAGTACAGCTATGACAGACACTGGAGGAGAATATTCATCCCCTATTTTTATCTTCCTCTGAAGAAGATGAATGATAGGAGAATCACACGGAAGACATCTGTCACTCCATCCTTGTAGTATGTCATGCTGCTGGGAGAAGGCTTAAGATCTTTACGCTGCACAGGGGAGCACACTCTTCCTCCTCTTCACTTACAATGCCAAGAAGTAAAAAAAATACTGTTGGTTAAGGCTGATGTCGTGCCTAATGATGCGAGTGGACTTTCCCCTCAAAATGCATTGTGTCTCAGAAAACAATTCATTACAGCTCTAAAGGAGGAGACCTTCCATTAACAAATCATCACTGCAGCCACATGTGTGACTAAATATAGTAACTGGAATGCTCTTGTGGCAACACATAATACTGTCAGCTCTGCCCTCTCCTGCTCTTTACTGGAAAGCAGTACATTACACACCTGATTAGCAAAACTACATGTCCTTAAGTGCTCTTCAGAAGACACTTCAAATATGTGACATTGTCTCCAGGTTGCAAAGACATTAAAGTTTCATTATAGATACATATCAACGTGACCATATACCACACCTATTAAAAATAGACTAACATGGTAAAAAATAGAGTAAGCTTCCTAAGGAAGGCAGATGTTGACTGATGTAGTGACTACAAAGCAAAAGTAAGCAAGAAGAGACAGGTAGATAAAAGTGGTAGACAGAAAAGTACATAAAACTGTAATAGTCTAAACAACAGTATAATGGTACATACGATAGCAGGTGCACAGCATCAGCATGCTGTTTGATGTAGTGCTGTCGATATTTGGAGAAATCATGAAGCATCTGCAGAGGGTCAGGGTGAATATTAATATGATCTTTCTCTGTCCAAGTTTCCACGGCAACAAGAACCACCCTGGTGTTCAGCTGTTCCTTGTATATCTGAGGGCAGAGACAGGACAGGCACAGGAGTAGAACACTGGGTCAAACATGCACAGTTAGCCAGTAAGAGTAAAGCGGAAGGACAAGAGGGATAAAGCAGGAGGGAAACATGGGAAACAGTTAGCTGGTAATGCCTAAAAGTTAATATTCTGATCATCTTAAATTTTATGTTTTAGAGGACAAAAAAAATACCCTTGTTGCTTTTTTGAGCTACTCCCTTTTCTTTAAAATTCTCCTGACAAATAATTTCATGACTGAGTTTTACAGAAAACCTGTACAAGAAGCAGCAAAGAAGAAATGTAAAGGCACACTGGGTGATCTCAAAGAAAAAGAAAAGAAACATCTCAAAGACAAAGAATAGCCAAAGCCAATTCTTAAGTCAAGATTAAATAATTTCTCGGTTCTCCAATATATCCAAAATTTAATTCACATAATCCTTGATTTTCATTTATAGTATGATCACTTTATGCTACTAAAGTCATGTGAGAATTAAGTAAGAATATTTTTTTTTTTCTTTCACTATTAGCGTCACTGTAGCAATAGACAAGGAAATGAAAATCAGGCTCTAATAATTACAAAACGGCTTTAAAATATCCATTTTAACTTTGTGCATGGTACTTCATTCTGAAATAAAACTGCTGCTCTCCCTAGGTTCAGGTCATAAAATGCCAAGTTTTATTAACTAAGGTTATTCAGAACATGCAAATCTACAAAAGATGCACTCCTTATCCACAATAGACAGTCTGCCCATCAAAACTCTTACATGGGACACGAAGAACACTTACTGATCATACTTAGTTATGATCTAAAGCACTGGATAATTAATCCATTGGCTGCCTAATGCATAAAATACACAAAAAGCAAGTTACTTGGTCAGTCCCATGAGGCATCATATTAAATACATGCTTTTATTATAGTTTTCTGAATTATACCTACAATACACAACATGAATTGCAAATATCCTCCTGCATTTATGACAGATATTTATACTGAATAAACTCGCACTGTCTAGCACGCTAGTTATTTTGTACCAAAGCAGCATTGTCCTTATAAAAAAGTCAATGCATAATATTCATCTTCGGAAAAAAAGGCAAAAAATATAGGAGCAAGAGAGAGCAACCAGCTAAGCTCAATTTCGTCCAAGAACTTTGAAGGAAAAAATAATATTAATATGCTTCAATCTGAGGGAGACAGGCTGAGAACATACACAGAAAATGGTTAATGGCATGAGAAAAATCAATAAAATTAAACCCCAGAAATTATATATGAGTGGATCAATAAAGACTTTACTTCTGTTTGCTGAGAGGAAAACTATTTCCTGAAGCAAACAGGAAGTAAAGAATGGAAGAGGGGGCAGAGAACCTGGAAGCCTCCGTAAGCCAATATCTTTTTCCCAGTAATATACCAGTAAGAAATAAAGCCCACTCCCTGGGAACACAAGGGAATAACAAGGCGAAAATTCCTGCTCCTTTTCATGCTTTGTTTAAAGAAAAGGCCATTAAGATGTCATTTTGCAAGATCTCTATGATGAGACTGAATTCTACACTGGAGGGAAGTTGAATGTTTCTGTATACACACATAAAGCAAATAAAAATGGAAAAACAGAAGGAATAGTCAGAGAAAGGAAAGACAGATTAAATAACTTTTATTAAAATGCAGAAGAAATATGAAGAAATAATGATCAGGTGATAAAAAAATTAAGATGCCAGCCTTTCTTTGGGAATGTCCAATATAAATTGCAGAAATACTATTTCAATTATTAATATTTTTATCTGCTTTTGTAACTTTTCTTCATACTGGCATTTTCAAACCATTACACAAAAATATTCCAAAACACTTCCAGTACTTCATGTATTTTAAATATATTCACCTATATTTTCAATATACATACAGTATACCTAATACTTCATATGTAAGATATTAAGAACAAATACTTTATTGCTTCCTCCAAACTAAACAAACTGTTGACAATGTTTTGCACTGAATCATATCACACAGTTCTATTGGTATCAATAACATCATATGAAAAGGGGACTTTGAGTCAGAATTTTGGTAGCCATTGTATTTATCACTACTACGGAATCTATGCTATTTTCACTACAAACACAGCTCTGAAATGTGTGTAGTCACTACAAGTATATCAAAAAGAGAAAAAAATCAAATTTTACAACAAAACTTATTTTTAGTTTATATGCTGTATGTGAAATTTTTCTAAATTTAGTCACAGGTACAAGTATGGTATCCGTGTCAGTGCTACCCATTTATAAGGTAGTATGCTGAGATTTTGTTTGTTTTTAAGCAAAATACAGATTTATAAAGGAGAATTTTTATTCACACTCTTTTTCTCCCAATAGATAAGTGCATCCTTTGTGAACTATACTTGCAGCTTCACAAATCTACACTTGATTAAATCTCATTCTTAAGCAGTGACAGACATTGAAAGCGCCTTCAAGTTTGAAATCCCCCATGCCAAGAGCAAACTCTGTCAATTGCAAGCTTTGAGAAAATGCCAAGGATAATCTAGTGGTTTCTTACACATTCACATTCTTCTGCAGAGGAACTGGAAATGTGCTTTTAAAAAAATGACCACCTATAAAAATTACATTTTATCCTGGTATCTGCTAATGCTAACTTTTTTAATACAGCACTAAACTAAAAGTCAGTGATGCAGTTTTCAGAAGAAACATTGATACTTACAGCATCTACAAGGTTTACCACAGACTTTGCAAAATTGTTTGTGTATACATTTGAAGAACGGTGCTTTTTGAACTAAAAGGAGAAGAAAAAGTAGAACACAGTGAGAACTTAAATATTTATTATTAATTCTTGATTTTTACAGGAGGAAAAGAAAATTAATATTTTAAGAAAGAGCAAGGGAAAAACTCAAGAAGCTTTTCAGATCACAGCCTATATCTCATATTCCAGAATTCCTGAAAGATAAAGGAAGCCATTTATGCTAGACAGCTTTCCACATCTATAGAAGGAGCATTTAGCCACAAGAAATATCCTATTTAGAAACAGAGTTCAAATGTTTGAGACAAAATTACAGGTAAACATGAGCATAAGTATGAGCTGAAAATTGAGGGGATGCTGTACCAATTAAAACTGTGCTTAACCTGATGAGTAAAATATCATAGACTGTACTAGCCACATACCATGACTATAATTACAAGACATGAAGATGAAGCATTTACCATTTGTCCTGTGTACAGCTCTGTGCAAAGGCATCCTTTCTCTACTATAGCACCAGACTTCTATGACAAGTAGCATTAGTTATACCAAAAGGCAAAAAGGAAGAGGGAGTGCATGCTAAAAGTAAATATGTGTTTGAATACAGAAAGAGTTAAGCTGAGTATCTTAAGTTTTAAATTCAATTTTTTCCATTTCTGTAGACTTAGATAAGCTGTATTACAAGTTCTGCTTCCTAATTTCTGTGCATATTATAATTATTTCACGTCCTTCATCCTGCCCCACAAGTCCCCTCCATTCCAAGTCAACTTTTCCAAAGATGCTGCTATGATATCTGAACATGAACCCATAATTTTCAAAAAACTGAAAAATTGTAAACCAAAATTGCATTACACAATATGATTTGCAGGCAGGAAAAACAAGTCTTCAAAATTTCATAGAAAAGGAACACAAAATTGCATAGAAGAAAGAGGGTAAAAAGTCTTCATTAAAAAACTCTTACTAATTTCAACTGCTGGTTAAAAGCAACAAATCTCATCACCTCATGAGCAAACATTATCAAGTTCCATGAAAGTGTCAGCTATTCCCACTCCGAAACACGGTACCCAAAAAGAGGCCTTGAAACAAGAGGGTCTGACTCTTCTCTGAGAAACTGAATAGCTACTCTCATCAAGTAAGTTAGATGATTAACTGTCTTCCCAGATCAGAATTACAAACCAGACAAATCCTCTGTTTTCCAGAATTATGCTTGGTGCGAAGGTGAGAGTAAAATTGGAAGACATATATGCTTTTAAAATTAAATAATCTTTTTCTCAAATTGCAAGTCAGAAGAATGACATGCACACTATACTGTTAGATAACAGATTTTCTATCCCTTTAAATTCCAATTATTTTTGCACAAGCTATCTAGTTTTATATGGATGAAATGCCATAGAGATAACAAAAAGTTCATCAAACTTAAGGACTACACTCATTCATTTGACTGCAGGAAGATAAATTTTTTACATATGCAGTTACTCACTGTTACATTCCACAATGCTTCAGCACACCCACAGCAGGTTTTAGTACCCAAAGATCCTACAACATAGGGTTGCAGAGACCCCTCACCTGTAACCATTCTCAAAAAAAAGCACTTTCAGTTACAGTGCTAGTAGGCACTTTGGATCTACACTGAGCAGAGTATCCGTATCACAGGACTCTCTTTGGTCCCTGGGGAACCATGATACTAGAACAAAATAATAGGAGAGGGGGGAAGGGTGGCTTTGGTTTTTTGTTTTGAGCCAATCCCAAACTCTCCCAGAAGTGGAAAGTAAAATAATATGCTCTGGAAAATGTTCTGATTTTCATGAAAGTATTTAAATACCATATGACATAATGTGTTTAAACACAGCTCCTAAAACAGAAATTAAGCTAGGTCAGTAAAAAGTGAAACAAGGTAATTAAATACGTTTAGCTGTGTCTGTAGTGTTACAGGAAAGGAAAATTTTTTGAAAATACATAGTATTAATCACTTAACAACACAATGTCCCAAGAGGTTTAAGATACTTCTTGCAACACAGAATCTTCCTGCAGGAGAAATATGACCTCTACTGGTAAGCAGGAAACATTGAAAGTACATTTAGGGAGCTCCTGGACTGGCAGGCTTTAACTTGTAATTGTGAACACTTTCTTAAGTATATCCATTTTATTCCTTGAAAAGAGTTATTACCTGCTTCTGAGTCACTGACAACTCTGAAGCAAAAAAAATCTTGAATGCTTGTGGTCTAAAGTTCTAACAAATAAAGCCTGAGAAGAGACAACAGTTAGTGCCTGTAACAAATGTAGTGAACAGGATGGTTGTCCTTTAAGCATGTCTGTAATACTGGAGGCCAGAGGAAACAGAGGGACTTAGAAATACGACCTCTTTATAAGGAACACCAACTACAGACCTCAAACAAGATAAAAAAATGTCCATAACTTCAGTTACTGTGCCCAACCCCTAAACAACTAATACGTGAGCACTCTTACAATAATCTCCTACCAGGTGGCTTTGCAAGTGAAAACAGTTAAAGAAATTTCTGTCCTACTCTTTCCACCCATTTGAATTCCCCCCAAATTGCTGAACTGACACAGATTAAATATAGGTTATTTTTATCCAGACTACTTCTAAGATTTATAAAACAGATAAGGGAAGGTTGTATTATCTTATTCAGCGCTAGAACAAGTACTGCATCCTGTTCTGATATCTGCTATTTCTGGCTCTTTAAAATCATCCCTCAGCATTGACAAAGAGCCTACAACAACATAAAGCGTTGGGAAAACACGCAGTAGAGTGAGAGATGCGAGGAGCTCTTACAGAAACTTAAAAGTTCATTTTACTTGCATATAACATAAGCAGAAACTGTTTTCTCAATAGAATTTGATTTAAAAATTCCATTGGTCTGATTTTTTTCCAGTCATCCCTCAAGAGAAAAGGGGAAAAAAAAGTGGGTTTTTTCTTTTTTTTTTTTTCCTAAAATCAGATGACAAACACTTTCTGAATCGAATAAGAAACTTATCTTGCACTTAATTATAAATCCTGTTTATACATGTGGAATAGCCAGGAAGAAGCATCAGATAGTTTTGTCTATATACTTTGCCACATTCAAATGTAAGTTAGTAAAACTAAACTCAAAGTAAGAAGTTCTGACCTCTTTCTTCATTACTTTAAGGATCAATACCTTAAGGATCAACACCAGGGGTCAATACTTGGACCAGTATTGTTTAACATATTCATCAACGACCTGGACGAGGGGACAGAATGTATGCTCAGCAAGTTCGCTGATGATACCAAACTGGGAGGGGTGGCTGACACCCCAGAGGGCCGTGCTGCCATCCAGCGTGACCTGGACAGGCTGGAGACCTGGGCAGAGAAGAACCTAACGAGGTTCAACAAGGACAAGTCTAGGGTCCTGCACCTGGGGAGGAAGAATGTCAGGCACCAGTATAGGTTAGGGGTGGACTTGCTGGAAAGCAACTCTGAAGAAAAGGATCTGGGGGTCCTGGTAGACAGTAAATTATCCATGAGTAAGCAATGTGCCCTTGTTGCCAAGAAGGCTCCCCAGTTCAAAAGAGACAGGAAACTGCTGGAGAGAGTCCAGCGTAGGGCAACAAAAATGAGGGGAGACCTTATTACGGCATACAAGTATCTAAAGGGTGGGCTGAAGGAGGATGGAGCCAGCCTCTTTTCAGTGGTTCCCACTAACAGGACGAGTGGTAATGGGCACAAGCTGGAACATAGGAAGTTCTGATCAAATATGAGAAAAAACTTCTTTACGGTGAGGGTGACAGAGCACTGGAACAGGCTGCCCAGGGAGGCTGTGGAGTCCCCTTCTCTGGAGACTTTCAAGACCCCGCCTGGATGCAGTCCTGAGTAATGTGCTCTAGGCAATCCTGCTTTAGCAGGACTAGATGACCTCTAGAGGTCCCTTCCAACCCTGAAAAATTTCGTGATTCTGTGATAGGATGTAATTTTAGAATGTTTAGCATGTTTATTCTGGACGTAAACGTTTTGCTGCTTTACTTTGTTGGTCATGGGCATATTAAATTATCCATATGATACCAAAGTGTTTCAGATGTATTTTGAATATATATATTCAATTAATATAAATATATATATTGAATATATAATTGCTGTAGAAAATCTTACGTCACATTAAACATTATTGGGTATTATGGCCTATACTGTGTCTTACAGTACAAATGGTAACAGTTGCTGATAAGCAAAATATTTGACTGAAAAGTTGCTGACGTAGCACAATGCTGTATATTAACCTACAAATTATAATCAAAAGGAAGATTAGCACAGAATTGATATACTTACCATTTTATTGTCATTGACTATCATGAGCTCCAGATATTTCATTTCTTCGAAGATACCACGAGATACCTGATAGATTAAAGAAATTGTTTGAGAAATCATGAAGATGTAGTTATTTTCAAAAATAACAATGGCTGATTTAATAGGATTACCCATAAGTATTACGTAGGGTGTGTAAACCTGTAAAAACTGGGTCAGATGTTCAAATAGGGTAAATAATCATAGCTCCAGTAACTTAGTGAGTTATGAGAGACACCGGCTGAGAATCTGACTCACTTCATTAAGAATGTTTAGAGTCTGTTCTTTTTGGTTCAGCACAGAAGCAACCACTGCTTCCCTCCTCTCTTATTTTCACAAAGGAGAAAAATCTCAAACACTAAAAACTCCTGGTCTACCGTACTATTCATCACAGATTTAATGAGGAAGGAAGTTACTAAAAATAGACGTGCCTCAAAAAACATGCTGTGGATTGTGCAACTCAGTGAAGAAATACAGATTAATCTTCTTTAACTCAGTTATTGCCCTAACTGACACATACGCATGTGCAGATCATGAGGACCGTCTGCTTCTGTTCTCTCAGTAACTCAGTTCTGGGCGTCCTCATTTGGATTTTTAATTTAATCATGCTACTTAACGAGCCAAATGAAAATAAAGTCAGATATCTACAAAGTAGTACGACTTCATTCAAAATTATTCTTTATCCTCAAGCAGACTCAAAACTTAAAATTCTAAACTCATTTTCACTACTAAATTTCCACTCAATTGATGTATAGTATTACTGTCACTTTAGAAAGTTTATCCACTTTTCTCCAAAGATTCTATTTTTATAGAATAGTCATCTTGTTTTATCATTTGATAATTGTATTATGTGACAATATTAATCTACCAAAAATGCTTGTTTTCTAAAGTCTATGTTCTCTCAACATTAAAAAAATCTGGAAATTAGTGGTCTTGGTTTTGGTTTTATAAATGGTCTTAATTCAGGGTCACACTTCTACTCACTGCTCTCTTTCTTCTCTTTCTCCTCAGCCACTGTAGTTCAGACAGAAAGGGCCATTCAGAACTAGATTCAGTCTCTGTACAAATTACAATTTAAGAATTTCATGGCATTATTTTAAACTATGTTTGTACACTGTCCAAACCAAAAGTAGATTAAGATCATCAAAATTAGAAACACCTTTGATATTGAAAAGTTCACTTTTTAAAATATAGAAAATGTAAACTATCTCATACCAAAACTCAAGTCATTTAGAAATCTAAAGTTAGAATTAAAGCATGCAAGGGGAGGTAAAGAGATTGTAACCTGGGCTTAGAATATACGTTTTCTTCCATTTCGTGTCCTCAATAGCATTAATATCACTGATTAAATTAAAGGATTTGCAGAAGAAAGCTAAATACAGGTCTTCCTGGATGAAAACAATTCAGCTGTGTTTTGACAACTCTAAATTTTATTGCAATTGTAAAAAAAGTCAGGTTAGTATCTATTTTTCAAGTTTTTCTAAATTTTATACAGACTGTTAGCCTAATATTCAAATTTTTCAAGTTATATATACAATTATTTCCAATATTGAATAATTCATAACATAAGCAAAAACATACCAAGGTCCTGCAACTGCTTGGAGGCTTGTGTTCCATAAGTTCTTTGGATGATATGAGGCCTACTTTTACTTTCCTGATAAGAAAGATAAGTGACATTTTCTTCTAATTAATAATGTCAAGTTAAAAGTGAGGCACTTCTTTCAGTATTTATAATTTTTATTATTTTTCCATAAAATGCAAGCAACCTTAGTACCAATTTGGCATATTACTAATTTAAAGCAATCTATTTGCAATCCTGAACAAATCATGGAACCACTCTGCTTCAAGAACGTTCACTACACTACAAAACTGAAGTACCACAGATGTCTTTAAGATGACTGGAATAAAGTCTTTCAAAAGCAGTAGTCTTAGAGAACACAGACAATTTATTCCAATAAATCAAATTTAAAAGTACATATCTAGTTGAAATCTTCCACAGATGAAAAGCAGCTATTACTATTTATGACAAAAACGTATCTTTCTAACTGCTGCAAAATGCAAGAAATTAATCAATACACTATCTTTAAGAGGATTATTTCACCCTGTCTTGTTGGTGTATTCAACAAAGGAGAAGACTTTCAATGCATATTTTCTTTAGAAATCTGACATGCCCCAGATTATCACATTTTGGTATCTGCTCTAGAAAACAACCGTCTTTTCTTCCGTAACACCTCCTCCACAGAGCCTGCCAAAACAAGCAATTCTTTTCAAAGGGTAGGATGCTACTGGTCTGTAACTTCCATGAGAAATACATAACATATTGAAGGAAAATATTGCATATTTTTGCTGGGATTTTGGTTTTGTTTTTTGGGGGGGGAGGGTCTCTTTGCAGAAACGTGGTAGGTCAAAGACCAATCTGATGCAACTATTTAGAGAGGGATGAATAAACGACTTCCAGAGATCCCTTTTATGAATTTATAAATCCTTTAGTTCAAGTACTAGAGCAAATTGATAAAGGCTTTTTGGCAATCCATAACCATTTGCTATGGAAATGGTCTTATTAGTCTACTCCCAACATCAAAATGATCAACAATAACTAGGAAAAGAAAGATTTAAGAAAAGCAGGGAAAAATCTTAGGTAATTCATACTTGCACATTTCTTGCCTTAAATAAATTCCAATCAAGTGTTTTAAAAAAAACTTTGTTTTTTCGTATAAATGCATGAGAGAGGTCACTCATTTATTGATTTATTCTAATACTTTTATTTGCTTTTACTTGAGCGCTCTTTTTCCCCAAACCAAATAGATTAGATAAAAATAAACTTACTGTACTGTGGGTCAGATCTACTGGTTCTATCAAGTACAAATAAGTACTATCTTCAAACATGCCACTAGAACATAGAGAAAAATAAGTGATATTTAGGATTACATGGCAATTAATTTGACTTCAGGATATGATTTTTGACAAGACAAAACCAAACTCAGGGCTGAAAAACTGATCAACATTAAAATAAATTCCATGTATGTTCATTACTACTGTGTGTGGCTAAAGCCAAGAATTTTTTTTAAAAGGTCATGCACATTTTAATGAAGTAACACTGAATGTAACGGCAATGCAATGATAAAGCACCCAAAAGACTAAAGATTTGACCTTGGAAGGAGGAATCCCTAAGATGCACATAAGCATGCAGAATATAATCACCAGCTGAGTTGCACTTAACAGAAAATAATCCTAATGAGGACTAATTTCTTATATTTTTTTCCTTGTACAATCTAACAAAAAGATTTTTCTATTGGCTGACAAAATTATATGTGAATATTGAGCATGCAAACTGCTGAAGTACAATCATTGTTTATCCTTTACCATAAGTCATCTGGGGAAATATTTATTTGCACTTACCATATTCAAAACTTTCATGGGACAGCATCAAAAGACCAGCAGTTTTGCATAGCTGGTACCGGCATTTCAAAACGTCAAAAATCTTTGGGCCTTTAGAGTTTCAGTCCCTCACATATTAAGAGATCATATTAAAGAGTAACAATTAGTTAATAGCCTCGTTTGTAAAATGAGAACATGCACTTACTGAAGTCCATTACATGTTGAAAGAGCAACTTTGGAATCCTTGATACCTCTGACATTTCCATGGTAGTAACAATGCTCTCCGCCCTAATAATGTTTAAAAAACAAACAATGACACGCACAAAATTATCCCGATTTAATGTCTTGCTTAAAACCAAGGAAAAAAAGATCTAACACCTTGCATTACGTAAAATTTCAGAGAAAGCAGTGATTGCTAAACTAAATACCAATGACTAGCCCTAATTTCTTATAAGAGAAAAACCGTGCCCAGTAAAGATTAATTTATATAAGTCTTCAAGCCATATCATGGGTTATTCTTTTTTTGAAGTCACAGCATTCTTTATCCTTTTTTTTTAAGTGCATTTCTTTTCTGTAAATTGATTCTGTAAAAATATTATGTAAAGCAGTTTACATAAGCATTGAATTGCTTCTTGTTGTGTTCCAGGTCTGTTAAAATTACAAGTGATACAGTGTTCATCAATCACCTGGCATATATTTGCCTTAGATCTGGATTCTACCAATTTTCTCACTAAAAATTTATCAACTAAAATGTTACATAATTAGACTGTAGGTACCAACATCAGTAATGATGAATGAGCTAGAAAGTGACTCTGGTTTAGCAACACTAAAGTCTACAGTTGCACTTTTACTGTATATATCAAAAGGCTACTAAAAGTCAACTCTTGATTTTAACTGCATAAAATTCCAAATAGATGCAAAACCCAAATGATTCCGGATTGGCAGGATTTTTGTTTCCCTAAGGAAGTCGGCAGTCACGTTTTAAACAAGGTCCTGCCTTTTATTTAAAAACTAACAACATTTAAATTATCAAAACTGCGATCCAAAACCTCAGTTCTCAAAGGCCCTAATGATATGAAGTAAGGGAAGCCCTGCTGAATGCTGCACTGCAAGATTTTAACAGTCAACTGATGCGGGGATTAGGCTGAATAGAATTAGTGCAAAATGTGCTACCAAATGGGCATGCAGTGAAGCTCTGTGTATAGTCTTCCACTTCTCCACGAGAGTGTTAGAGGCTTACAGGGCTACTTATCATGACTAAGGGTAAAATAAACTGGCTTCATAGGAATGGTTCAACCAAGTAAACACGAAGAGCATATTTATTTTCTATCAACAGAAACAAAGCACCAAGAGCAACATTAACAGACTGTACAAGCTATGAATGTTTAGAAAGAAACCAAGAAACATTACTTGGACTTTCTAAAGCATTACTTTTACTTTTCTAAAGAAATCTAGTGAATTTAGAAGCTGTAAAATACCAGAAATTCTGCTGCTATATGTCAGTGAAGCTAAAATGAGGAAAACTGAATGATACTAATTTACCTCACTTAAGTAGTTGGTCTTTAATGTCTATCAACAATAATCCCAGCTAAATTAAAAAGTATTCTCAAAAAGTTTTATTAAAAACCCTTAAGTGTGGTTGGTTCACACACATTGTTTGAAAAACGTATCATTCATCATCAAAATATTCTTAATTCTGATGTCATATCATCTGAATTCCAACAAGCATATTGGACTCACTCCTTCTGCTATTATTATAATCAAGGAAGTATCAAAAATGTAAATGCTCTTTGTTTAGATAATGCACAGCATTATTTACATTTTGCACCTTATTTAATGAGTTATTCAGTTTCTGAATGAAATTCCTAACAGACTACTGTGCGTAATTAAAACAAAGTACTACACAGAAAGCAATCGCTACATATTTACCTTTCCATCAGTAAGAATGCATAAGCCATGCTTTTTAACAGCTTAATCGTTATTGTCTTTCTCACACAAGTAACTTTTCAAGAATTTTTTTTAGAAGATGGTCATCCAAGTAAAGCAATTGCTGTTTGCTCTTCATTGTTTTCACTCTTGTAATAAACTATCCCTTTCTAGAAAATGCAATACTTTTCATCAAGATCTCACTTCTTTACATCCACGTCAGGAAACAAAACAATCTTTTACTTATTCAGGTCTAAAAAAGGATTAGAAAACACTGCAAAAGACCAAGATACAGTCCTTATTTGATCTCCTACACAAATTGTGTGTATATTCTCTGAACTTATAATGAAGCCTTTTACAGATTAATGTGACCTCAGGAGCTCTATTATTGTTTCTAAATAAATCAATTCAAAAAACATCCCCTAGGAAGTTTGGATCAAGTTACTGCAGCATGCAAAGGTAGTCCATTTGCTGAGTCTAAAGTTCTAATATAATTTTCCAGTCAGATTCATGATTCAGCAACCGCACTGCTCAATGCTAGTGCTGCAGCTGACAATTGCATGAGCTTGTCTAAATGCCAGAGGGAATTGTTTTCTTGCATCATTTAGCATTTTTGCCTATTCTGCAGAGTACTGAGTCTTAATGAAACAACTTCCTTAGAACGTGACATGAAACTATTTTTCTTCTTCAGTGGAAGAAAACAAAACAGTATATTGCAATAATTATACTGCAATGTAATTGTTTAATTTTGCCCTGATCTGAGATATAATGTTTTATTTGAGATTCTCTATAACGAGGGCAAAATAATAAACTAGACACCTAATACTTGGACAAACAACAGTCCCAACTTGCTGAAGGCATAAATGCAACTTGAATGTTTGCTTCCTTCCACTCTAAATAGAGAGGTATTTCACACGTAATAAGCTCACAACAAATATTCCAGCATTCATACCAAATATGAAAAAGCCGCTCCCTGAAAATAGAGTTTATAACCTTCCTAGGAACGTACCAGTCCTCATTTTGTTACTACAACAAACAAAAAGACTGATCTGGTTCCATTAGTGAGGACTGAACTATCTTGCATAACTTTAATCTCTTTGTCTTTGGATCAATAGCCTATGGCACTGCATTCAATTTGGGAGTTAGTTTGACAAATGTAATTAATTGGATGTCAAGCAATATGCTGGTTTTGTAATAACTGAAACCTTAGCCTCTGGAGTTAAGTTTTTCATTTACTGTTTCACAACTGTATAATTCTTGCAAAGAAAAGTCACGGCAAGTTTTTTTGGTTTGTTTGAATGTCTTATATTACCATTATCACTTCCCCTTGCACTTTGTGCTAAGGACATGTAAATAATTAACGAAGACTATACTCACGGTGACTTAAACCCTTCCACCCCCTACATTTTACAAGATGTAATTGTTCTGGCAGTATCTGGATGATCTTCACTGCTACCACCAACCACTGCCTACCCCTCACTCCAACACACAGCTTTCCTTTTTTGTACAGTTCTTCTTGCATTACTGAGGTATCCTTACAAGATGAGATCACAGTTACCTTGTAGGTGTGGAAAAAGGCTTCTGGCGGTTTAGAGTCTTGCAAAACTTTCTTTTTTTAACAATTTATTGGTATAATTCCTTTAGAAAGACCATTCTGACACATTTTAAGAGCACAATACCTTAGAAAACTTCGGTTTCCCATCTTCATAATGAATCTCCACATAATTGGAAGATAATAAGTCACTGTCAAAGAAAGGAAAAAATCAAGATGACAAAAATCTGAATATTCTTTCTACTGCTATGGGTGGGTTTGAGTTTTTTTGTTAGAATCTTCAAAACATTTTTTTTTCTTGTAAATTAGTTTAAAAAAATCAAGCAGCTTGTGTCCAGTAAATGGCTTGCTGGTACACTAGAAGTCAGTGTTATTGAAGGGGGAATTTCATTCTGCAGTCTAATCCCCTGTATTTTAGCTTTACAATTAGATTATCAGCCTTTTAAATATGCAAAAAAATATCCCATGGCTTTAGAACTCTGTTTGCTGCCAGTAACTGGTACTGACAAAATGTATGTTTAGTTCATTACTGTTTTCAAATAAGTTTTATATTTTGTCTGAAACTTAAACAGGGTATATGTAAGGCTGAACAAATACATAAAATGATTGTTCTGAAGACAAGAGTGTATACTTTACCTGTACCTCACTTTCACAACTGCAAATACTCAATTTTTTCCAAAACCAGTAATGTTCTTTAAAAAAAAAAAAAAAAAAAAAAGAACAACGCACAGAAAAAAACACCATACTACCCCTTTTCTTCCTTTCACTTTTTTTTCTCAGATTCTTTTCTCACTCTTATTTTTTTTCCTAACTCTGGCAAGACAAATTCCTGAAGCATAAAAGTTTCTCATATGTTATAATTTACAGTTAAAGTTTCATTTTTCTTAAATTGAATTTGCTAGCTTATACACATCCTGGGAGAACTTCAATGCCCCATTCACCTCTCACTCCATTATAATCAGGGTTGCAGTATAGCAGCCCAGGGAGAGCAAAGCAGTTAAAAATGTTAACTGGCCCCATCATATAAGCAAGGTTAGCATTTTATTTCATATGATCCATAATTCTCATCATTTTTCAAGCCTCTAAGAGCCTGTATTCTTCAAAATAAAATAAAAAACAAAAAAAACCAAAAAACCAAAAACAGCATTAAAGGATCTGGTAGTGTTATATATATCAAAACATAAATATTCTTGCTCTGAATAAAAACCATCCTCATTATGGAAGCCTGGTCTAACAAAATAGCTCTGATGGGAATTCACAACGAACAACAACTTATGATAATGGGTACCTCAAACTCAGATTAGGCTATTAGCAATCTTGATAACACTTTAACTCTGTGACTACTGGCTCATAAAATCAATTCTTCATGCTGCATTTATCAGGCACTACATTTATCAGAGAAGATCCTGCAGAAGTCTGTTACCAGTGGTTGTCTCAAAAGTCCTTTTTCATGGAACTCAGAGACCACATTATGGGCACACTGTGCCTGCAAAACCAACACTAATAGCCATGAATAATTACTGAAGTCTCGTCATTTGTCTTAACCTTCATTTTGACAGCAATATTTCATAGATACGTTTTTTAAGTGCAGATTTAAAAATAAATTCAGTTGCATAAAATAATTTTAACTTTCTCTATTTGTATCATAGTAAGCTATAAATTTTCTGTACAAGAACACAAATGCTTTATAAATAGTGTAAGCACTTGACTACAATGCAAACATTCACTTCTTCAATGTGGCAAGGCTTGAAGCTTCTAAAGAGGATTACATATACAAAGCAATTAAACTTCAGTGTTGATAATGTCCTTTTCTTCTTTGCATTTTTCATACTTACTATGAAGCATAAGGACTGCTGTCCTCAGTACTTAATGGTATGCTATAGACAAGGCTAGAGGTAACTGACACAAGTAGGAAAATGGAAAACTTTTATCAGATGTAAGTTTAAAAAAATCACTTAGGATAGTTAAACCCTGGAACTATGCTCAGCTTGAAAGGGCCTTGACCAGATTCAGATTTTTACAGACACTTCTGCTTGGATTCTCGGAGACCATTTGGTTTCCTCCAACCAATTCCAGGATCAGCATTTATCTACCCATTTTCAAATCATGCTCACACTCTCACACCCTCGTTTTTTGCCTTCTTCTAGTAACCTTACACAACTGATCTCAGAACTGCTTTCAGTGCTATCTAGTGCCTTTGGCATCTTGTAAGACTTGCAGTAGGTGGTTTCCCACTGTGTCTACTGACTCACAACTAACTGTAGATTAATTACAGCATTTGTCTCTTAGATTTATCTCATTTCATGTGACATAAGAGCTGCTCAAAATTTCTTTAGTCCACCCTTTGCAGAATCCTTCCAGAGCTCAGGGCTCTTTTCTTGGATTTTGGTTGAACAACTGTTGTAACCCAGTTGTGTCCTTCATCTGCCAACCTTTTCCATTCTTTAGCTTCTCATTACTTCCAACTGCAAAGGGATTCCTGATTCAGGTAGTAAATACAATGTCCCACACGATAGGATATCTAACATGACATGCTTATGATGGAATACTTCTACATATACAGTACAAGTATAAAGCACAGACGCAGGAGACAGTGGCTTTTCCAGTAGACTCTACACTTCTCTCATTGCTGACTTTCCAATGTTACTGTCCTGTGGGATCTGCTGGATACAAGGTACATTGATGAAATTCTCCATATTGAACAAATTCCCTACAAAGAAAATTGAGGCCTGCTATTCACGATATACTTCCCAAATGCCATGCTATAAACAAAACGCACCTTCAATTTGTGAACTACCCTTTTGACAAATGCAACACAGTATCTACCACCTAGAAGCTGAAGCAGAAAATCCAAATTATAAGGCTATTGTCTTTCACAAACCCATTCTCATGCTACACTGTAACAGGGTATTTAACACCAGTTTCTGGTCATTATTAGTCATATTATGTTCCTCAGCTTGTCACACATAACCACCAACGTACTGCACGGGCATTTTTCTCTTAACATTTCCCAGAGACCAGCAAGAATTTTGAATTGTCCATTGAAAAAAAATCAGTCAGCTTCTCCTTAAACTGTATGCCTCTACCTTGGTAGGTTCCCGATTTTTGCCAGGTACCTTGTATCACTTCACTATTTCAAGTGTCTGTCTACAACCACCGAACATCCTCAAGAACACCTTACTTCCAACCAGCCAGAAATCTCTCAATATGTATTGCTAATCTGAGAAAAACATGATCTTACTCAGGGGAAGTGGGACGAATGGATGGGGGACATTATGTTTGCAGGCCTTTTCCAACATGGCTTAAACAAAATAACTTTCAAACATTTTTTCCAACATGAAAGACAGAAACATAGAAGAGCACTGCAATTTCACCAGTAAGTGCGATGGGATCCTTTATGCAAGTGACATCAAAAAGAAAGGCTAGGAACGCACTGATTAAGAGCTCATATATAAGTACAGATGCCTGAAGAACGATACAGAATTCATGCACAAAGTAGGGTTCCCTACATCACAAAATAACTCTTCTTCCTTCATTATCATTCACAGAATGCCTAAAATTATCTCTGAAAGGCAGCCCTGTTTTCTAGAAAAAAACATTTGTGCATTGTCAACACTGGACTGTATTTTGTCACCTTTCAGTTGATCCATTTACATTTTCATTGAGCAGAAATGCATCCAGTACAGCAAATATGATTTACAATATTATGAACACCAGAAACAGTGCAAGCTTTAATTGAAACAATTGTGTAAGTCACGATGGCATCAAACAAAAGCATATTTAGGCTAGTGACACATTAGTATGACGCCTTAAAATGAACAAATCAAATTGCAACATGCCGAATGAACTCATGAAAAAAAAAATTAATTTTAGACTGCTGTGTCCTTTCCTATAGGACCCTGCCTAGTTTATCATTGGTAACCGTTTTTATTAAGCTGTCCTGCACCACCAGCTCTTCTATCTGAGTTACACTGAGAGATGCAGCAGGGATATGCCTGGGGATATGCCATTCCCAGCAGCTGCTGCCTTTGAAGACACAGGCCAGCTGTTAAAGCAAGCAGCAGATGCTTTCTGAAGAACTCACATCTACTTCCCTGGCACATATTTCACTGCTGCTGTTTTCATTAGCAGGAGAACTGCAGTGTGAGAAGTGGCTTACCACAGCTGGCACCTAGCTACCCTGATGAAAAGAATTGATTCGCGTAGGTAAAGGCTATGAAATGACTAAAAGATATCTCGTACACAAGTAATCAAGTTAGCTTCCAGGAACCTTGGACACAGCCTGCAGAAAATTGGACTACCAATTTATTATTATTTTTTAATAATTTATTATTAATTTTTAAGTATTCTGGAATGATTCAAGCTCAGTACCAGTGTCTGAGCAACCTAGTTTAGTGGAATTACTTAACAGAATACCCATCAGATGTTTTTGTCCATTTGACAGATACAGTTTAGTAGCACATAAAGATGTGAAAAACAAATTAAGACCTTGCTACAGCATTTTGTCAGATCATCAAGACACTGCCATCTAATGAAAAGGCCATCTATAACCTTGTTTCTATTACCAGTTTCAATTATATCCACAAGCTTTGTTGAATCGACTGTTCTTACTGGAATTTATTATTAAGTTTCTAGCATGTATTTACAGTAGTCTTTACTTGGCTGTTGTCTTTGAAGCTGCTCTGACAAGAGTGTCTCCAAGGAATACATATACTGCAAATATTCAGCAAGGTTTCACTACTTTTTCTTATATTATCTTGAATGAGCTTAAAAATTCAAACGTGATACTGTGGGTCAAGCATCTGTGTTTCCAAGCAATTAAAAGAAACAACTGATGATGCAGATATATAGGTCAACTTTTTCTTAACTATGGAATCAAAGAAAGTCCCCGCTCACTTCCGCTATTGTTACCATAATGATTCTATAACAGTAAACAGTATGCTTATTTAAAAATCACTTCTTGCATAGTCTTGCTCAGTGTTTGTTTTTGTTTGGCTTGTCTTTCAGGTAGAGAAAAGGATGACCTGACAACAAATTTATTAAACTGAAATTATGTAGATAATGTTTTAGGTATTTTTAAGAGGTCCTCAAATGGGGAAAGATCTCCAGAAAAGACTGACAGGAAAGCATGTTCTGAAGTCATATAGAATGGTGCAGAAAATGCTCCAGATTCTTTTCTGGATCAGTCTGCCTTCCTCAGTGCAAGAAACCCTGAGTCAGTTCAAGGGAGTTCACACAACAAATTCTTCATGATCTTTTCTCTAGTTAAGTCCTGAAGTCCTCCATCTGAGAACGCAGCATGCTATATTTTAATGGGTACTTCAGCAGGCATTTTTAAAGTAGGAACTTGAAGCATTCTCCAGAATATTAAGAACATTATGTTGCTCAGTTTCTGCTATATTTTCTATTTTCCTTTACCATAGCGCTGAAGATGATACCACTTTAAAAAGTGCTATGTAAAAGGATATGAAGAAATGAACAGCGAGACAATATTACAGAAGACATGAGTACTGTGTCATGGAAAATACCTCAATGCAATTTGCTATGACAGAACTTTCCTAGAAGAGCAATTGACAAAATAAGGATTTCATTTAAAGAACTGTTCAAGTTCATTCAATACTGCATTTTAATTGATCCCTTTCTTTCATGACCAGCTTGGAAAACAGATAGTTTTGAATTATCAATAAGAATTTTATTAACATGTAGTGTAACGTTGAGGGTTGCCATCTGTCTTTGCCAGAATGGTCTCATTCAAGGGTAATCATATCTGCCAGAGCTTCCTTCACTTAAAGCAAGGGGTTTTTTATATACAAAAGAAACGTTGGTTTCTTCTCAAAGAATTCACGAATGCTCCACATGTTCTGATACTCTGTATCTAATGAATTAACGGCCCAATTCAAACCAATTCTTACTATGAAGAAAAATCCAACCAGATGCAGGTGTGGGTTTTTTAAATTATTTTATTTTCCTTCTCATACTAAAACTAGTGAAATTGGTTTGTTTATAATTACAGAGAGCTGACTTGACCACCTTCAGATTAGATTAACAACTATAGCAGAATCAGAGATACATTTTTGTTACTCCAGCAAACTAAAAGTTTATTTTGCTTCCCTTAATCCATGCTTCCATGATGAACTACATTGCACAATTTTAGCTTTGTCATTGAATCGAGTTAAACTCAGTGCTATAGACTCTTAGGAGCTAGTTTGATGAACTTAATTAATCATATGTCAAGTATACACAGGCTTTATACTAGCTCCAAATGCAAATATTTCAGCCTGACTGTAATAGAATCTGAGATCCTAGTAATTCACTTCAGCATAAAGATCTCACTATTGACAAGACTGGACCATCTCAGAAACAGGCCAAAAAATCTACTAGATTCAAAAGGTAACAGCTCTTTACCACTGACACGTTACAGTGGCTACATGTGAGCAAGGAGTACGAACATAACCTAGGAACAGATGCATCAAGTCAGACAACTCTTAGTATGTTGTTTGACTGCAAATACACATGTAGGAATTTTTCAGGGAGTTTTCACAGCACCCAGTGATCTGTGACACCAGAATTTCATAAACCAGAGTTAGCATAATTGTTTTCAATGGCCCTCAGATTTCTTTTCTGTAAGGTCTTAAGGCCAAAAAAAAAAAAAAGGCCAAAAAAAAAAAAAAGGCCAAAAAAAAAAAAAAGGCCAAAAAAAAAAAAAAGGCCAAAAAAAAAAAAAAGGCCAAAAAAAAGTTAAAAAAAAGTGGAATTTCGAACAAGTTAGACTATGCTGAGTTTCTTACAGTCTTGTTGAAATAAACTCTGCAGTCAATGACTTTATTGATAGCCATTTTATGGAGCACAACTCTACTCATGCATTGCACAGCAGGCATATGGACATTATTTAATTACGACAAAGGCAGGGACTGCAACATTAATTTCTATGGCTAGAGTTATAAATTCTCCCCTACAAAACATATACAGAAGCAGACACACATACACTCTTTTTCTTTTATAAATATTTGCTAAAGATAAGGGGATGAGATGAAGAAAAATGAGATCAAAAAAGAGGAAAAATATTAAAAGGACTGATCTGGAAAGTTCTAGGAGGAATGAAAGAGGCAGATGGCAAGGAGCTGGAAATTTGAGACATTGAGCGAAGAGTGCAATGACAGGATTGGTGCTGCCTTCTACTGTACTGAAAGAGTGAATGAGTAAAACACTAGACAGTGCATATTATTGAACGTGCAAATGTGCATACACATAATACAAAATACACATTTTTATCATAATCTTAGTAACCTAGTGATGGAAAAAAATACCTGAAGAGAATTCTACGAAACACGTCAAATTACAGAAACAAAATATTAAGAGAAGACCGAGTAACTGAAATATTACTTATAATTAATGCTTCTAATTTACAGCTGAACACAGTAATTGAGAGTGAGCTTCTTCAACCATCAGGTTTTTATAATTAAAAAAAAGAAAACAAGAAAGCTTTTTTCACACATTAATATGTGTGAAAACGTGCAGAGGTTTTTAGAATCTGTCTCTTAAGTCTTTTTGCAAGTGAAATGTCCACTGAAGCAAACGATAATTTTTAATAGATCACGTCCAGTTCTGAGAGTGGCAAATGAGGCAGTACAGCTCTGTTATCTACCACTGAGACGCTCAAGACTGCACTTACTCACACGAGTACACACACATTCTTGTAAAATGCTAACACTGAGTTCTTTGCAACTCATCTGTAACAAATTTTAAAAAGCTGACTAGACTTAAACTTGACACAGTAATATCACATTTAATTACACAGCCTGTGTATCTTACACGATCTATTCAGTACCCTAAATGTTTAAGCTTTTATTTAAGAAAATGTTATAAATATTTGAAGTTTCCTTCTAGAAAACTGTGACTAGTTTTCCCATTTCCATTAAAAAAGAATTTTGAGAAAAAACAAGAATTAGACAGATTCTCAAATAATCCAGTTACTGCCCTACTGTTTTTTAAATTATGTTAACAATGTAATCTCCTCTGGGACTAGTTTCAAATTAAATTCAGCCCTACAGAAACATACACCACAAAGACTACAGAACAATTATAAGTTTTAAACTGATGGATAAAATCGGCTGTAATATGTTGGCTGTAATGCTGCACTTCACATAAGAGACTCACTGCTCGCAAGAGTCATCATGTTTTAATATCTCAAATATTTAAGTCATGTTACAGCCAAATGTGGAAAAGTGGTAGGGTGTTTGTTTGTTTGTTTTTTAGTTCATGTCAAAGTTGATCATTTTGGCATATCATGCCAAAATCTAGCTCTTCATCGAAAAGAAAATCCATTTTCCTGGAAACAGATTTTCCTGGAAAGGTGGACTTCTACAGGGAAAAGAAAGAAAAAGATGAAAAATACAGGCTGGTTTTGGTGATATTTTTCCCTCCCCTTCCCCCAAAATCCTATATTTTGAGGGAAGTTTTCAGTAGGAAGGGAGATAAGTTTTTGTCTCTGATTTTTACCTTCCATTTCTGTCCAGCTCGGGTACCTAATTCCCCATTCCATGTATGTGCCCCCCAGCCACCACAGTACCAGTGGGGGAAGGCTCTAGCACGGCCCCAGCCCCAGTGCTGGAAGAGATCCCTTTATTCAGAGACTGGTGCTAGACCATCAGCTGAAAATTGCCGGACAATATAGCCAACTTCCCTCATCACTAAAAAACCAGCAAGTAGACATTTTTAATTCCCTGCTTTTGGCAGTACTGCTCTTTAATGTGTTTTAGTACTACACCAGAACATAAAGACTGCTAGCTTTAAACAGGACATAAGAGTTACCTGAAGTAACACTTGTCCTTCAACAGAAAAACAGCAGCTTAAAAGCCTTTTATATGCTGGTGGAAAAGAGATCATTAAAAAGTAATTTGGTAGCACCTCAGACGTTTATGTATATATTACATAAATGAAAAAATAAGAAGTTGTTCAGATACATTAGGATTATTACTCAAATACATTGTTACAACAAATGAACTGGCAGTATTGTTTGAAGACAAAAATACAAGTTTACTGAAAGTAATGAACACTTTTCAAGGCTCTTTATATAAAAATTGGGTTTTAAGACAATGCTACATGTTACTTGTTGCATAAGGAATTTATTGAGTTGGGCAGACAATCATATCTGAACTATAAAAAGTTGAACTTCTCAAACGGGATTAATCGTTACCCCTAAAACCCTATAATCTTTCATTTTTGTATTAAGAGCATTAATTGAAAACGTTATTTAATCCATTACAGATTAGAAAAAGTATTACTTTTTGCATCAAATTATTTCCATAATCCACATATCTGCAATTATTATGCATTGTCATCAATGACATCACACTGACAGCCTGAAATTGGTCAAACGTTTAAGTGTAACGAGGGGCAAGATGTCTGAAACTTCAGAGCAGCCCACCTTGTTAAAGAGTTCAAAACTAATCTTTTTTCCTGAATCATAGTGTCAGAAAAAAATGCCAACAATGACTTTTAGGACAAAAAATTGTTGTCCTAAACATTCATCTGTTTTAACACCGGTAGCTTTGTGCAACTGAAAAGTTATTACCCATTCGAACTCCATACGAATCTTACATTTCAACTTCTCTGCACACTGAATTCAACAGGTTTGATGGGCTTGTATTTCCTTCAAGCTGTTTGCGCTGTTGCGCTATAGCAAGATAGAAAACATCAAGTAAAAATGTACAGTAAAATGCTCCAGAAACTTTCAAATTGCCACCTGTTTTTTTTTTTTTTTTACAAAATCTTGACAGTTATTAATGCAAGTGAATATCCAATTTTCTTCATGTCCTGCATACAATACTTGCTGTGAAAAAAAGGGCAACTGGAACATAGAAGGTAGGCGACGACACATATTCTAACAAAGGTAAAGACAACTTAAAACTTGAACCTGTGTGTAGGCAACAACTATCCTCTGATTTTAGTTTCATATATGCAAAGAACTTTCATAAAAAAGGCAGGGACAAAACCAGAATACACAGAATAAACACACAGAGTAGGTGACATTAACTCACCTTAGAGAAACTGATACAAACATACATTCAACATACTCAAGGGTATTCCGAATTCTGAATACGTATTCTACATGCAACTGGATTATTTTGGCCAATAGCACATTAACAGCTGAAGTCTGTGGCCCTGTTGTTCTGCCTTTCCTTCTGACTAGACATTAGTAATACCAGTATGCCCACAACAATTCATTGTAATCCAACATAGTAGCAAAAGGCAGCGTTTTGCTGAACGCATTAATATAACTGAGACACAAGAATGGGTCTTTTTCCAATCATTGTCTATGGGTATTTACAATTTATGATGTTACAAGTTTCATGACTTGTGGTTTTAGAATCATAGAATCTTCATGGTTGGAAAGGACCTTTGAGATCACTGAGTCCAACCATACACACACAAAAAAAAACCCCAAACCCCTACAATCTCTGCCACTAGAGCATGCCCTGAAGTGCCAAATCTAGACATTTCTTAAATACCTCTAAGGATGGTAACTCAACCACCTCCCTGGGCAGGCTGTTCCAGTGCCTGACCACTCTTTCAGTAAAGTAATTCTTCCTAATATCTAATCTAAACCTCCCCTGACGCAACTTCAGACCATTTCCTCTGGTCCTGTCATTATTCACCTGGGAGAAGAGGCCAACACCCACCTCTCTACACCCTCCTTTCAGGTAGTTGTAGAGGGCCATGAGGTCTCCCCTCAGCCTCCTCCAAGCTAAACATGCCCAGCTCCTGAAGCCTCTCCTCATATGACCTCGTCTCCAGACCCCTCACCAGCCTGGTAGCTCTCCTTATGTCAGGTCAAAAAGTAGGACAGGTTTTTGAAGTCATTATTTTCTGGAGCAGAACCAGCTAGAGAGTCAAATGTTTGAGAGTCGAAAATTACTTAGGAAGCTAGGAGAAGACCTAATGTATAAAGAGGCAAATGGTAGGGATACCAAGTAAGGCACCTGAACACCCTGCACTTTACATATAGCCAGTCAGAAAATTCTTGATAGCCCAAGAACAGAACTTCTTTGCATAAGGTGCACAGCAAGTGATCTCCCTTTCTCTTTTTGAAGGGAAAGACACTGCATTTCTTGATTGCTGATAAAGCAACCATAGTTGGAGAAAATATGTACATTTACTTTCTTTATGGACCACTTGTTGTTATAAATAAGCAAGGACAAACAGCAGGGCTGGACTGCTGTTGGGTGCACTGCAAGGATATGGGGAATGTAAGGCTATCGGGTTTGTGATGGCATTTGGTTAACAGCCATTCAGCATAAGGAAAAGCAACCAACACACAGACACACAAACCCTAATGAACAGAAGATAAGCCTCCTGGTCTTTGTTATTATCTGTTAGGTCACTGACTGACAGGCCATGTAAGGAGTCACTCAGGCATGGCCTTGAAGAGGTTCAACCAGAACTTTAGAACAGATAAGAAGTGGTAAACAATGTCATCATGGGTCTCCTGGGAAAGAATAAACTTATTACAGGATGTAGGGGCTTGCAGAAATGTGCAGACATTGGGATGCTCAGGGGAAATGCCAAAGGTAGGGAAGGTGAATCAGGACGGAACGAATAGAGGGGAAAACGGAGAGGTAGTGGCATAAAAGAAGAGTCATTAGTGTAAGCTGCAAGTCAGTAGGGTTTGTTTGGTCCAGCCCCCCACCTTATCACTGCAGTTTGTCCTATGTTTTTATTGAGTCCTACTTGTAGTATTTTCTATGTGACTTTGCTCTCTATTCTGCATAGGTGTGATGTGCAAGTAAACTTCAGAGTCAGTCAACAACTATGAGGAGATCTGTATCCGGGAAGACCTAAGGTCTAAGCCAAGTAAGAGACCTCAGACCTAGACGTGAATGTTTGCTGATCTTAAAGCCTGTGTTAACATTTGAGTCTGAGAATTTGGGCGTGCATGTGAATCAGAAGAGGGCTGGTGCATGTGTTTCACTAGCAAACTTCCAATTCTCATCAGCTGGAGAAGAACTTTATCAGGCTGTTTGTATTCTTGTTTACTTCAGTGCTGTTTGCGATTATCTGTGGTGCCAGTAAAGGCAATGTTTTTCCTTTGTGATGGTCTGCGTGACCAGCCATATCCTATGTATAGTGCCATCTTGGGATTGTGTGCTCAGTCTCGCTACTGGCTGGATATGCAAACAGGAACAGCAGCAAGCAGACCAAGAGGAGAAATTCTCTGTAGCTTAAAGGCCATTAGATATAGGTTCCTTTCATAAATGCATTGTGATTATCCCACTGTAATTACTCTGCATACTCATAAAACACCATAGTCTTGCACTGTACACTACACTATAGTTCTTCCAGAGGCTAGAGATCACCCAGTTATCTTCAAGCCTTCTTTCTCCTTCCCTTGTGTGCTATTCCCGGCCTTTGTACTAACTCATCTTTTGCCAGCCACTGAAGCCCGTGTGTCATATTTTAAAAGATGGAACTGCAGGAGCAACCTAACTTCAAAATCATGCATGGATGAAGGAAAATGTTTCCAGTTCATCTTTACTGCAAAACATCTGATAACTAGTAGCCAAACAATTCATACAAGTACTCACAATATTCTTACACACCTAGTTTGGCAACCAAAATAACATCTGCATGACAATTCATCAATAAGTAAAAAAATGCACAAGAAAATCCACACCTTTCAAGCACTACTAAAAAACACTCTATTTATCATGAGCGATAAATTTTAAAAGTATGTATGTTATGGATGTCAGCACGGATAACACCTCACCTAAAAAAAGGCTCAGTGTTATTTTGCATTAATAAACTTGGATAACAGCATATTTTTCTGCAGATCTTGGGATTTCATGTACTCTGACCTTGTACCATAAGTTAGAGAAAATAAGAGCAGGAAAGAAAGAAACCTCAAATTGCGCACTTACTTATTCAGTGTGAGGTCAAGGATGAATTTGGAGCCAAAGGCCTCAATCTGGAAGCTTGCCTGGGCCAGATGTACAGCCTGTAAACATGAACACACAGGAGTACTATACAATTTTGCAGAACATTTCAAGTTGTCAAAAGAATCACTGAACTTCATATGCAACAAATACATGACAAACACCTGTGATAAGCAAAGTTATGGAAAACATGTTTATTTTCATGAATCTCACAGGCATATGAAAAGCTTTGCCCTTGTACCAAATTCTGATTCAAAAAGATTGGCCTTTTTATAGGGTAAAGGAAGAGAGAGAAGCAAATGGTACTTGAAAAGCATGCTTTCAAATGCACACTCATTCCTAACAAGAAAAGAAAAAAGAAAAAAGATTCACATAAATGCCTATATTTTGCCATAACCAGATGGCTATGTAACAAAACTGTAAGTAACGTAGCATACTGTTCTTTTAATAATGTTACTACATTCATTCACTTTAAAAGGCCTGAAATAATTAAAGCATTTGTAATACGCGCCTTCAAATAAGAAAATCATGGCAAAGCTTGCATTATATGTCATAAAAGACTCCTTCAAAGTAATCCCTTCACAATTAAAGGCTTTGTACTTGGCATTGTAGCCAAACCAGTGTACAGAAGACCGATGCTGCTACAACAACAACACAACAACGTTAGCTTGTCTTGCATAGGGAGTTAACTTTAACTTGCAGGATATTCAACATTTGTCAGATGTATAAATTGTATTCTTTATTCTTTTCTATACCATTGTAATCGAAGCCAAAGACACTTAAGACATGCTCACCTGTTTTCTAGAAAAATAAGGAGAAGATAAGAAATGATCCAAGAACTTATTTTTGTGAAGACACTGTTCCAGCAGGATGGAAGAGATTAGATCTGAATTTCATAGAACCTCTTTGCTAATAATATTCTAATTAAATCATGCTTACTTATACACTAATTTGATACAGCATTAATAATTATATAAAGTTGGAATATTATGACTAAGCCCTTTAATCAAAAGACAAAAAAATACCATTTTTTATTAAACTCCACAATCAATCTTCAGGTATGTTACAAAAACTATATAAAATTCTAGGTAGTTTATGACATAACCTAAATAATATGAAGGTTAGCTTTTATGGCCCACAAGGCCTACACTTTTTTTCTCCTTTAGAAATTTTTCCACAAAGGATAAATTCTTTACCTTCCTTTCCATTCCTGCACTACACAGACCAGCACTGATTTTCATCTCTCAGCAAAGGTATCCATCATTTTTCATAAACCCCTGCAATATAATTTTAAAAAACTATTTCTAAAAGTTGCTATAGTGACTAAAATCAGCTGTGATGTTTCCTGTGTTAGTTTATCATTCTTTTCCCCAGAATTATCATTTCCCTTTCAACAGGGTCACAGAGCTTTGTTGTCAATATTCTTTTTAAAAAGCATGTAGTTGTAAAATATTCCAAAAAGTTTTAATATCATTAATCAACCTCCTACCTAAAGCCTGTTTTTTGTTTATCAAAAAAATACAATAACTTTAAACAAGAATTTTAAAAATAATATTACTAGGTGCTATCTAAAATAATACAGAAGCAAACCAGTATCAAGCTTTCTCTCTGTTCCATTTCTTGGTAAATGAATATTAATGGTTGTCTCACCAGTTCACCGAGATAACACTGGCCTGGCAAACTGAGTTTACAGCTGCTCTGAATCACCAGAGTGAAACAGCTTAAGTATAAAGACAAACAGGTGACTTGACGGAGAGAATCTGCATCAGGAGAGAATCTGCATCAAGAGAGAATCTTAGAGAATCTGCAAGGATGAAAGTTAGAATATATATATTTTTTTTAAAAAAGCATAGAATCTCAATTTAAGTGCATGCCTAGTAGGAGGGGCTTTTCAGCCCCTGCTCCACTTTTTTTGCACTGTGAAGATAAAGTGTCACAAGGAGTTTTTCAAGCACTTGTTCATGACAAAAACCTAATTGTTTTCAACAATTATTAATTTAATTAAAAAAAAAAAGAAAATTTATTGCAAGAAAACTGTTGCAATTATTTTTATCCCTTAAAGATTCCACTTAGAGTTACAAGAGCTACTGCTTTGAGTCTCCATTACATGTAACATTTACTTAAAATTATGTCTCTTCATGTATATGCCACAAACAAGACTTCAATATTAACTATCTGGAAGTTTAAAAGAGCATGTACTGTTCCATTAAGATCATTCTGAAACACGAGAAATGAGAACTACAGAATCTCAAAGTACCTAATTTTATCATCCTTTTTTAATATATATAAAAATTATTTTTTTATATGTATGTATCTGTTTGGAAGTTTTTCAAAGTACCTCCTGCTTGAAGATAAACATGGTAATTTTGAGTATATTGCATTTTTACATAGAAACCATGAAGACTAAGTCTTCCCTTTAAGATAAGATTATCATTTACAGATCTATGACGTAACATTCCTGACACATGTAACTTGGCAAAAAGTGACCGTGCAATCAGGATTTACTCAGCGTAGCATATCATTAATGATGTTTACAAGTCATTTAAGAAAAAATACTAACTACTGCTGATCCCAAATGCTATACTTAGCCAAGCTGAACAAAAAAGTAACATCAAACATGACTTTTTCAGGGTTAGTTTAGAAACAAAAATACACTCTTTCTTTTCAGTTTGGTAACTGCAGCATTGCTTTCACTTCTCCTAACATACTATACATTACTTAAAATGCATATTATTTGAAACACTTTTTAGAATAAGAGCAGCATCAACGCTAAATAATCACCTGCAAGAGAGAAATACCCAAGTATTTTGTTTCCCACTTTAAATTTTTTTTTTTTTTTCCATTTTTGTCAGTACAGTTGTTCTTACTGCCAATTCCAAACCAACTAAGTAAGTCAAACTCTTGAATGTCTTTCCTTTCAAGAAGATTCAAGCTACTTAACCGGTTAAGAAAATGCTTAAGCGTGGAGGATGACATACCACCTTGAATAACAAAACATATTTCAAAAGCAATGCTGGTGTACTGAAACATGCAAAAATCCTGAATCTTCAGCATAAGACATCACAGATACTAAAAATGAATGTGTATAAAAAAAACGTGGATAAGGTTCGGAACTTCCATCAAGGGCTACTAAATCCAAAAGACAAGTTCTGGTTCCCAGAGATCCTGAGACACAAATTGCTGGAGTCTGTGAGACCAGGCTAGGAAGTAGCACCCCATGACTGTTACGCTCCTATATCCATCCCTAGGCATCTGCTACTGATTGCTCTCAGGGACAGCTAAATGGACGTTCTAGTCTGATCTGCTATAGCTCTTCTTTTGTCCAATCAAGCCCATTCAATGATAAACGTATATCATCCTTTAAGTTTCTAAGCCATCAACCATGTATTCTTCATCTTTCTGCAATTTAAAATTATTTAAATTAACTTGCATTCTCAGTCTACAATATCATATAAAAAGTTAATCTTGTAGGATTAGATATAATATCATTGCTATTTCTGAAAACAATTCCTTCTGTATATAAAAACACCACTTGCTATTGATTACTGTGCCTCACTTAACAGGTGTAGCCCGTACACAAAAGCAAATGCTGCAAAGCAGCTGACACTAGTTTGCTACCCTGCAGTAGAGTGTGTTCTCCACCAGACTCAGCTCAAACCATTGGTTACAAAAAGAACACTGGATTTTTAAATCTGTGCAGTTTAGCAAAAACACCGTTTTGAATTCAGGTGAATGTGATACACCACTGCTGCAGCAAAATACAGATTTTGTTAAACCAGTTTAACAATAAAAAACCACCAGTGAAAGCCATAAACCAGAAATTAGGTGAAGGTAACAGGACTAAAGTATTTAATCCCCAAACTGACATTTTTCCTGCAACAAGTTAGCACAGAAAGCTACCAGTGAGCTATCACCAGGTGTTTTAACTGTTAAAAGCATCAGGTACCACCATGATTGGGAGGAAGTATTTCAGAAAAGCATCTGTGGAATTCTGTTATACAGCTCATCATTTCACAGTATTCTCTTAACAGCTACTGTGTAATACAATGCCTGCAGTATAATATGAAATACGGTGTTCTTCTTATTGGCATAGAAATAAAAATTCAAGCAAGAATATAATGTAGCTTAGCATGTATTTTGAAGAATATATATGGGCTAGATATCTTACCATGTCTTTTCACAGGAAAAATATTAAACACGACTTCTCCTACGACTTGCATACCTGCATATGTTCGCATCTGCACAAGTATTCTTTACTTACATAAACAGGAGACTAAGTTCCTTTGAACATGTTTGTTTATAATTTTAAAACCTCCGCAGAGGTTCCCGCTTTGACAGCTATAAGCTACTCCATTGGCAAAGCTGCAAAATTACATAAAGTTTTTTCTGCAACAAAGAGTTACTGATGATATACAGAGGGGCAGGCTGAAGGGAGAGTCCGAGTATTTAAAATTTTTCCTGTCCACAAACCCAAATTTTAGAGAGGAAAAAAAAGTCTTTTTTCACTGTTCCGGAAGCTCAGATTACTAGCATAGTCACTGTAATAAGAGATTCTTCATAGTTGGGGATATTGCAGTATCTGCTTGTGCAAAACATTAGTTCTCAGGTTTTTTTCCAAGCTAAAAATCCATACACATAAAGAACTCCAGTTTCTTTCAAATTAGTTATTAGCTTACTTTAAGTTTCAAGACAAAAATGGACCAGAAGGCTGTAACTGGAATCTCAGTTCTATTGATCCATGTCACAACTTGAACATTTTCATTATTGTGCTTGGGCACCATTTTTCCATAATTCATTTTTTCAAGACTTTCAGGAATTTTACAGCCATCATCACCAAAAGTAAAGTATTATATTGGTTTTACTTTCTTCACAATAAAACTATGCCAAATGCATTAATGTGTTATCACTTCAAAAATACTAAGTTCTGTCACAAGTCTTTAAACAAAAGTAACAGCATTATTTAACTGACTGATAGTTACTATGGGTCTTTTGCTATATTCAGACAGATATGATCTCCAAATTACAAGCTCATTGCTTTTAGAAATCTATTTTTGCATATAGTTCTGCTGACTAAAATAATGGCCAAAAGCTGCATCTCTCATTTCAGTAGCTGAGCAAGGGGTTTCATCACTCCCATTTTGGAATTAGAAACTTAAGTCCCATTTAGATGGATTTTACACCATTAAAACATTTTTTTGATCTAGACCTCCATTCTGATAATAGTACAATTTTTGTCACAAATCCATGTGACTTCAAATATATTAGTTCCTTACTCTTCTTTGCCTATCCTCAGATTTCATACAGAAGCCATCCTTCTTTAGTGTTTGAAAAACATCTCCTATGTGGCATACATACCGAGATAACCTTTCACTATTCATTGGAAATTGTAGAATAATTTGGGTTAGAAGAGACCTTTAAGGGTCATCTAGTCCAATCCCCCTGCAATGAGCAGGGACATCTTCAACTAGATCAGGTTGCTCAGAGCTCCATCCAACCTGACCTTGAATGTTGCCAGGGATGGGGCGTCTACCACCTCCCTGGGCAACATGTTCCAGTGTTTCACTACACCCATTGTAAAAAATTCTTCCTTTTACTTAGTCTAAATCTACCCTCTTTTAGCTTAAAACCATTACCCCTTGTCCCATCCCAACAGGCCCTGCTAAAAAGTCTGTCCCCATATTTCTTATAAAGCCCCCTTTAAGTACTGAAAGGCCGCAATAAGGTCTCCCTGAAGCCTTCTCTTCTCCAGGCTGAACAACCCCAACCCTCTCAGCCTGTCCTCGCAGGAGAGGTGCTCCAGCCCTCTGATTACTTTTGCGGCCCTCCTCTGAGCCCGCTCCAACAGGTCTGTGTCTATCCTGTGCTGAGGGCTCCAGAGCTGGATGCAGTACTCCAGGCAGAATCCCACCAGAGCAGAGTAGATGGGCAGAATCACCTCTCTCGACCTGCTGGACACGCTTCTTTTGATGCGGCACAGGACATGGCTGGCCTTCTGGGCTGCAGGCACACACTGTTGGCTCATGTCCACCTTTTCATCCACCAGTACCCCCAAGCCCTTCTTGGCAGGGCCGCTCTCAATCCCTTCATTCCCCAGCCTGTACTGATACCGGGGGTTGCCCCGACCCAGGTGCAGGATGCTGTACTTGGCCTTCTTGAACCTCATGAAGTTCACACAGGCCCACTTCTCCAGCCTGTCCAGGTCCCTCTAGATGGCATCCCAGCCTTCAGGTGTGTCAACTGCACCACTTAGCTTGGTGTCATCTGCAAACTTGCTGAGGGTGCACTTTATCCCACTGTCTATGTCATTGATGAAGATATTAAAGAGTACTGGTCCCAACATAGACCTCTGAGGCACGCCACTTGTCACCTGTCTCAAGTGGCTCTGGACATCGAGCCACTAACCACTACATTCTGGATGCAACTATCCAACCAATTTCTCATCCACTGAACAGTCCACCCATCAAATCCATCTCTCTCCAATTTAGAGAGAAGGATGTTGAGGGGGAACATGTCAAAGGCCTTACAGGAGTCCAGATAAACAACATCTGTAGCTCTTCCCTTGTCCACTGATGTACTCACTCCATCACAGAAGGCCACAAGGTTGGTCAGGCAGGACATGCCCATGGTGAAGCCATGCTGGCTGTCTCAAATCACCTCCCTGTCCTCCATGTGCCTTAGCGTAGCTTCTAGGAGGATCTGTTCCATGATCTTCCCAGGCACAGAGTAGAGGCTGACGGGTCAGTAGTTCCCAGAGTCCTCCTTTCTAGTCTTTTTAAAAACATTTCATACTGAAACAGCATACATAAAAGTCACAGCAGCATAAGTAAGAACTCATGCTTAAAACACGCAGGATTTCAGAAAAGTTCCTGTTGATGATTTGTTTCTGATCTTTAATGAGTAACAACAGAGAGGTTACTTTGACACACTTGAACCTCAAGCCTCGAAGACTGTTCTATGAAAGAATCGTTGTCAGGATGTGAACAAAGGCTCAGGCCTACCTCTAAAAGCAATCCTACTGTTGCATTTTTAACCCCAGGGGCCAGAAATCACCATTCTCTCCCAACATGACAACACTTAGATTCCTGACTGTAGTGACACTGTCCTCTAAAATTATATCCCTCTCGGGTTTTGTTCATAAAGCTCTATGAAGTAGTGCGTCCATGTCTTGGACCACTTTCCTGCAGTACCCATCTTCCCACAAATGCTAGAAAACCTATAAACTTCATTTTTTTTAATTTCGGAACAAGGCTTAAGAAGCGCAAGTGTTGCACTACCTAACACTTAGGAACTGAAACCTTTTATAGGTTATCACTTGAAGCCCATGAGAGGACCCAGAAACATATTTTTTTAAAAAAGGATTTTAAAAGTTTTAGAAATATCATGACTCACATTTCAGCTAGGAAACCAAGATGTAGATCTGCTTGAGAAGCTGACATAAGGAAAATGGCCTTCTAAGCCCAGAAACCAAAGAAGATAGGAAGACCAATTTCAGCCCTCCTGTTAGTAACTACTGAAGACGCTGAATCCAGATAAGCCTTTTGCATTAATATAAACTCAATATAGAATAGAAAAAAAAGAGACAAAAGTACACAAAATCATCAATTTGCAAGCAGTGTAAACTGAAGCAGCTGAGCCAGCTGAAATACTACAAAGAGTCTCCAACAGTCTTAAATTTATACACATAAGCCACATGAAGTTCATTCATTATTTTGATCCATTTTCATTACATGGGGATTAAAAGTGAAGACCTAGCCTAAAACAGGCAAGGAAAGGGAAGACAATAATTAATACATAGGATTTTTATCTGGATTTTAGTAAGAATTCACATGATGCCTCCCCTTGAGAGATTGTTAACCATGATCTTTCATCTTTTACAAAACAGGCCCACTTTTTCTTCAATACTACCTCCTTTGCTGTGATACAGTTGTTTTCCTGTCATATTAAGGATGCTTTCCCTCTCAAATTTTGTACACTACGTACCAAAATTGCATAAAGGACTGAGACAGCACCATATCAACATTTGAAGCAGGGCAACATAGCAGAAAACATAACAGTCAGCCTGGCAGGAATATTTCCCTTATTTAAATGGCAAACGGCTGAACTGAGCAGAAGCACCTGGAGTTTTCACTCCAAGAAAAAATTAATTTAATTTTTTTTGGAGGGTGGAACTGTCTTCACGGTCAAAACTACTACCACACTTCTTTTGGGGAAAAAAAAAGTCTTTAGGGTCTGCAAAACAGTTTTCTTAACACCACCCTCCTCCCAAAAATTACACTAACAATTTAGAATTATGCATGAAGACATTGCTTCTTTACAGCTTCTGAGAACTCATGATTCAATGATCTAAAACCAGTTAGAAACTGCCCAGTAGATACAGTTGTCTTTCATGTGCACCTAGTTCAAGCTATTTTCCACTGAAAATTTGGTAAGGTTGCCCTGAGCTGTGTTTCTCTGGCAATCCTATTATCTTGAGATCACATCTCGTGTTGCGAGACTTCTCCCTCTGCTGGACACCATAAGGACTTGCTCCTAGCCTTTTGTGACAAGTAGTGTCCTGTACAGTCTTCCTACTAAGTCCTAAAAACCTTGTATATGCAGTCTGCAAAAATGAATCAAAGCAGTACTCTGGTTCAATAAAGAGATTACCAGTTCATTCAAAATGCTACCTCCATCTGCAGAAGTTTAGAGAGACAGAGCTAAAGAAAACAGATGACTCAGACCTCTTCGGCAAGTTTAAGGATTCTCGTGAGCTTCTTCAGTCTGTTTTTATAAACAGATGCTCATTTTTGAGCATTTCACACTAAAAATAATTTCAGAAGAACTCAAAACCAGCTAGCCTTAATTTGACTGTGAGGAAACAGGTATACAGATTTTAGTCTTCAGGTATTTAAAATAGGCTTTTTTAGAGCACGAAGAAAAAATAGATTATACAGTAGAACTCTGTCCACCTTAGAGATAGACCAGTTCACTTAATCAAAACTATGGTGAACATTCCTTTTCTTTGAACAGTGAGAAAAACCTTCTTAGAAGAATAAGAAGGAACGAGAGAGGTTCTACCAACAATTTAAATCACATACACCCTCCCATTATGATGCCCTTTCACAAAATTCAAAAGGGCATAAAGAGGATCAGTGCTAAGAAAGCAATTAACTATTTAAATTTTTGGTTCTCTGGTATACTGGTTTTTTTTTCCTCCAGCCCTTCATCTCTACATACATTTCATGAAGAAGGCTGCATAACCTTACTTTTAGGAAGGGACTTAGAAAAATAAAATATTTTAAATCATTTTACATAATTATATTTCTCCAGCTTTACCTCTTTCTTCCCACTTGCACACAGTTTTCTCTACTCTTCCCCTCTCCTCAGGGTGACTCAGCATTTCTGAGGTATTCAGGCCTAATGCCACAAACTATCCATATGGCTTATATTCTTCTGGCCACTATAATGAAGTTCCACAGAAAGGGGTCTACTGAATAATATCCATAGCCAGGGAGTATATCCACACCATATGTCTATAAATGGTATATCAAGGCTGACAAGAAAATACAGGTAAAGGATGTTCCAAGAACAGTAAGAAAAAAGATGGCATTTTTCTTCCTCAGCTGTGTATGTATATATGGTCATCATATTTTAGTTTACTTTTTTCATATTCTAAAAATCAATCCTAAATATAGATTTATTTTTTATCTAACTATAAAAGCATTTTGGTTATTTCCTTTTATTACCAATATGGGGCACAGCAAAATCTCGCAAGTAGGATTTATTACAATATAGCATTTATTTTAATTCTGGGAAAGGATAAAAGCAAGCACTAAAAAATTCCCTACTGCCCACCCACACCCCCCACCCCAACAAAAAAAAAAAAAAAAATCAAAACCCTTGTGTATCTTATGTATCTTTCACAATCCAACTGCATTCTGGTTTCTTTATGGGTTGTTTTCCTAGGCAGACTTCCCCCCTGCAATTTTTGCTCTATAGAGTTAATTATAGTGAATGTTAGAACAAAATAACCAAAATATTTGTTATTGTATTATTGGTAAAATAGATGGAAGGGCAAAGAAATTACTTCATGCAAGGAAAGATACAAGATGCAAGTTGGGGGGGAGAGGGTCGAAGCCTTCTATGGTGCTCTGGAAGCAAGACATGCAAAAATCAATCCAGACAAGGAACATAATCAACCCTTTCCTTCAATTAAATGGATCAAAGCAATAAAAGTTTCATGCCAGAAGAATGAAGTCAACATAATGTCACTCCATGAAGCCCCAAGCTTACAGAACCCTTCTGTGGGAAAAACTGCAGCGTGAGCACTCCCTACGCTTAAAAGGGACACGGTGAGTAGAAAGGAGATCCACTTTACACAGTACTCAGCAGCAAGCATACCCAAGGAAATCAATACCAATTTTGTCAGCACGGATTTCTGCAGAGCTTTACCCCAACAGGTAGAGATAAGGTAGGGCATGGGAAGGATACGCAACAGCAGTAATGTTCCTGTGGGAATGCTAGGTAAGTAAAGAGATTGGCAGACATTGTCCTCTGTGGATTCCCAAGAAAAAAATCATGTAGAAACACGGAGGAAGCATTATTCCCAAAGGCAGGTCTGCAAGCACTTGCAAACCCCTTTCTTCCCACATCCCTCTCCAAAGAGGGGAACATAAAGTCCCTAGTGTTTATTTAAAGAGTGGTCTCATTTTAAAGGGGTATTAGTTCTGAATGTAGCATTATCTTAAGTAGCTCCAGTTTCCAACAACTGAAAAGTTTTTCTATGCCATCCATAACACATTGGTGTATTTAGATGCATCCAAAGGTACATACTGGTGTTCAAGTTTAATAAGCTAGGAAGCAACCTTTCCCCGCATGAAAAGATCAAAACTATACAACTATCTCTTTTTTTTTTTTCCAAAGATTATACGGTGCCTCCATATTAATTCCACATCTAAAATGGCACATAATTAATATCAACAAAAGCACATATGATGCATAATAAATTCACTTTCTAAAATTTCAAAAGAAATGCAATTCAATAGCTAGGAACTGCATTATAGGTAAGTCCTTCAGTAATATCATACACACTGATCTGCTTTGCTGTCTTTCTTCTCTACCATGGCAATATCTTCCTATACAAACCATCTTTACCTTCACTTTACCTTTTTAGCCTGTGGGAAGAAATTAATTTTTTAAATAAAAATTCATAAAAATAGGATGGAATCATTTTAAAAGGTACCTCCTAAGCGGTATAGTTTAGGTTTACTTCTTTACCAAGTTATTTCACAAAACCAAAGGTTGCTCAATCCCGTGCAATTTCAGAAAAAAAAAATGCTATCTGCGTCTATACAAAATTAAATAATAGATGTTGCCATTAAAAATGAAAAATGCAGATACTATCTGACAAAAACTGGTAACACTTCACAGTGGTGTTCACTGGTCATACACTGGCAGGAAACCAATACTGCATTTATTAGGTACACTCAAAGCCAAAGCCAAGTAACTCATGCTGTAAATTCAGAATTATAAAGTCCCTATGCAGACATTTTTGCAGTCTAGAGCTATTTTAGAAGAAGCATTTTGTTGATAACGATATACCATAAGTCAAGATATCGGAATCTACACTGATCAGACAAGTCAACTTTGCATAATTCCCATTCATTTTATCTCCAGTTCAGATTCCCAACCATCCTGAAATTCAAAATAATTATTTTTAAATTAACACAAGGGAAATTACATTCTTGTTTAATTACATGTCCTCCTTTAATTCCTAGAAAGGGTGGTAAGGACCATCATTAAGCCTTGAAGATCTACAGAATAACATGTTCGAACACAGTTCCACATCACATATTGCCATTCTGATAATTCTGCAGATTAGCCTCTTTTTACCCTACCTTGTCATGTTTCTGCTGGTGCCTTGCCCTAGTATCCAGGATATGGTAAGGGGTTTCAGAGTCTCTGTTGATGTAATAGATTAGTCTTGAAGGCAGTGTGATTTCTTTCTGGATTGCATTGCTGTAGCTGATGTTTTTACTGTTACTGCTTTTGTTCTGTTGAAAGGTATTCTCTACATCTGCCAGTACTCCCTCTATACCGCCTGTCGTTTCATTCCAATGCAGGTCTGAGGAAGAAAGATACGCCAGCCATAAATTAGATGGCAGAATGTGTTTATTTCCATTAAAAAGCTACATATTTAGCTTGCAGTATTCTAATATTTTATTAATCACTCAAGCAAACAAAAAGATAGCTTACTCATTGAGCTAGATCTCATTCATTTTTCACACATAAAATGGCTTCAGAAATAACATTATTTATTTAAATGCATATACATTTTCATACGTAGTCATGGATTATAAATATTTTCATGCCTCTCAGCCTCCAAGAAAAAAAAAAAAGCACCTCAATGGATATTTAGTTACCCCTACATCCTCTTTGATAGCCAAGTTCTCCTCTACTCAAAGACACACACACAAAAACAAATATACATCTACAAAAAGCTAAGAACACTCCCCATGTTCCTAAGACAAACTGAATTCAGAGTCCACGCGCACTGAATGCTCATCAATTCCATTTACATAATGGGAAGTTTTCTACCTCTCTAACTTTGAAAAGAGCCCTTTTCTTCAGTGGCAGCTTTTCATATGAAATCCTGTACCCTTCCTCATTAAAATTTCAAGATACAGTCAGTCAACAAGCAACGTAACAATAACAGTAATAACACGATGCACAAACCGACTGCATTCAGCATTCCACATGCCATCTCCATGCGAGAGCAAACAAACAAAAGCACACACAAAAAATCCAACCCCAAACAAACAAATTAGCTTCCCAGTCAGAACCCCGTATACACGCATCCTAACACACGCAAAAAACACCTAAGCCTTTTCTTTTTTTTTTTTTTTTTTTGCCGCATACCTCACCAGCATACCTCTACGCACCCCATCCTCTCATCTAAAACACTGCAGCACTGGCTTCAGAAGATCAGAGGAGGAAACCTCACGTTCCTCTCTCTTGTGTAAGCAAGCAAACCGAGGAAACATTTTCTGAGCCCCGTTCTCCTACACGCCGAAACAGACACGTACACAAGGCTGAAAGGGGCGGAGGAAGAAATCGTCCGGGGGAAAATGGATGTTACTGGGGTCTGTCACCCCGGGCGGAGACAGGGGGGTCGAGGGGAGGACGGGAACCGAAGAGTAGCAGATGCCTCACGCACACCAACACACCACACGCCCCGCTATACCCACCGGCGGCCGCTGCAGCCGCGCGGGCCCGGTGGCAGGAGGAGCCATGGAGGAGCAGGAGCAGCGAGAAGAGGCGGCCGAGGAGCGGCAGGAGCGCGGGGAGGCGGCGGCCGCCGCAGCGAGGCTGCCGCAGGGAGATGCTGCCGGGCGGCTTCATGGCTCATAGCGCCCCGGGGCGGCGCGGGGGGCGGCCGGCCGGGGGGCAGCGCGGCGCCCTCACCCCGCGGGCCGTGCCCGGGGGTCCGGGGGAGGGGAAGGCGGGGGGCCCGGGCGGGCGGAGGCGGATGGAAGCAGGCGGCTGCCCACAGCGGTACCCGCCCGTCTGGCTCCTCTCGCCACCGTTACGGGAGGCCGTTACCTCAGCGCGAGGGCGGGCAGGCAGGCACCGGCGCGCGCGCACCTTCCTCTTCAACACCGCCCCCCCCCGCCGCCTCCCAACCGCCAACCCCGCGGCAGGCGCACGCGCGCCGACCCCGTCCCACGGCGGGCGCGCGGGATGGGGCGGGGCCGCGCGGCCGCTGTCCGTTGTGCTGCCGCCGGTGGCGGGGGACCGCGACACACCCTGGCGGGGCGGGGCGGGGCGCGGCGCCTTTCCCCCGTGTCGCCCCACGGGTGACGCCGAGCAGCCCCGCGGGTGAGGGCAGGCAGAGCGCGGCCTGAAGAGGAAGCCACGGATTATTCAGGTCCCAGGGGAGCTCGGCATGGGTAAGGCAAAGGAGCCGTTTCACCGCCCGCATTAAAATCACAGTCACAGAATGGTCGGGGTTGGAAGGGGCCTCTGGAGATCATCTGGTCCAACGCCCCTGCCAGAGCAGGGTCACCCAGAGCAGGTTGCCCTGGAACGTGTCCAGGCACGTTTTGCGTATCTCGAGATGGAGTCTCCACCAACTCTCTGGGCAGCCAGTTCCTGTGCTCTGCCACGCTCAAGGTAAAGAATTTTTTGCTCATGTTCAGACAGAATTTACCGTGTTCCAGCTTGTGTCCATTGCCCCCTTGTCCTGTTGCTGGGCACCACTGAAAAGAGTCTTGCCCCATCCTCTTGACACCTGCCCTTTAGGTATCTATAAGCATTGCTGAGAACCCTCTCAGTCTTCTCTTCTCCAGGCCAAACAGACCCAGGTCTCTCAGCCTTTCCTCATAACAGAGTTAGTTTTGTTCCTATTTCCAGGCCCTGCCAAGGGCCTTCACTGAGACAGCATCGCACAGATGGACAGGTAAATGATTTCCCATTTCAGAGCCCTGCTAAGGGCTTTTCACTGAAACAGTTCAACGTTTGCCCATTTCAGAGCCCCCGCAAAGGACTTTCACTGAGATAGTTTCACAAAGTTGAGGAGATAAAATGATTTATTGAAGCGACAGATAGAGCAGATTTGGAATTGCCGTTGATAAATTCGCTAGCTACAATAGTGATAATATACTATAATAATGCTAGCAAAATAAATGAATAAATGAATGAATGATATCCCGGGTGTTCTTCACCAAGAGGCGAAGGTGCAATGCTTACCAAGAAGGTGTCCCTGTCTTGGTAGAGGAAGAGGAGCACAGCCCATCAGCTGTCTCTCCTAGGTCTCCAGTTTCTTCTCCCTTGGAGAGATCTCTCTCTAATGCTCTCAATATCTCTTACATCCTAACCTTACCTGTTCCCCTCCCTAGGGGAGGGGACATTTTAGCATGATTTGGGTGGAGAGTCGAGTGCTATAGTCATATATCATAGAGTGGTTTGGGTTGGCAGGGATCTTAAAGATCATCTAGTTCCAGCCCCCCTGCCATGGGCAGGGACACCTCCCACTAGACCAGGCTGCTCAAAGCCCCATCCAGCCTGGCCTTGAACACTTCCAGGGATGGGGCATCCACAACTTCCCTGGGCAACCTGTTCCAGTGTCTCACCACCCTCACAGTAAAGAGTTTTTTCCTGATATCTAATCTAAATCTCCCCTCTTTCAGTTTGAAACTGTTACCCCTCGTCCTATCACTACACTCCGTGATAAAGAGTCACTCCCCATCTTTTCTGTAGGCCCCCTTCAGGTACTGGAAGGCCGCAGTAAGGTCTCCCTGGAGCCTTCTCTTCTCCAGGCTGAACAGCCCCAACTCTCTCAACCTGTCCTCATAGGAGAGGTGCTCCAGCCCTCTGATCATATTTGTGGCCCTCCTCTGGATTCGCTCCAACAGGTCCATGTCCTTCTTAAGTTGGGGGCTCCAGAGCTGGATGCAGTAACCTGGTATAAATTCACTCTGGCGTGCTGCATTCAGCAGCAGACAGTCTGGACCATGAACATAAAGAAGTATTAGTGCATTTCTGTACAGTGAGTAGTATCTCTTATACTTCAGTGCAGCATGCCTGGGGTGAACCACCAATATGAAGAATATTTGCAGAGATAAAAATAACTTCAAAGAGATAGGAGAAGATTAACCTGCTGCTTTGTATTCATTCCATGGCTTCAGGAGTCAGAAAAACCTGGAAGCTGAGTTCAGAGACGAGTTTAGATATTGAGTTCTTAGTGCACATTTTGCCCAGCAGACTTCTAATACCCAAGCATAGATATGTTTTATTTTGGTGCAGGTCTGGCTGATGAGGAAATAATGATGTTTCTCCTTTTTGTCTCGATATTACTTTTTATTTGTCAGCTTATTCCTTCTAATTTGTGTCTGGGTTACACATGGATTTCCAGAAAGATAGGAACTTTCTCTGCTACACATAATTTTCTTTAGATTCTAGCCTGAATTCATTATCATTGTTAATTTAGAAAGCATAAGCAGTTTTAAAAATCATTACCATGCAGACTACTTCATAGTAGTAGGGTTATTACTTTTAAAAAAAATTAATTCTGAATTATCATGCTGTTCAAAAAGGTGCTACTTGTGGAAGCTTAAAATCTAAGTGCGTAATGGCAGACAAACACATAGACGACACAGACCCATGGGATGACCAGGTGTGAAAAATAACAGAAAATGTGCCTTAGGATTTATCTGCTGTCTGGGTCTAGGGAAAAAGCGTACCAGTTTTCTATATAAAATGGTCTTCCTTGATACTGTTCCTCCCAGACCCTTTCATGCAGCCCATCTAGCCCAGTTGTTCCTCATCATTAGATAATCACTAGAACATTTCAACCAACAGCAGCTCCTGTTTCTCCCCATAAACGTATAAACAGATCAAAGGACTGGTTACGTCAGTGCATCTAGATCTAAAATGAATAAATACAAGGAACAAAAGAGTAAAATGACCATATAATTAAAAAAAAAATCCAGAAACTAACTTTCACCACACAACAAAACAACAAATCTAGCAACAATGAATGCTAGAAACGCCTGCTCTATGAAACTATCAGTTCTTATTTTTGCTGTTCAGATTTTGAGGGGACAAAATCCTGATTGCTCTTTCTACAATTATTGCCTACATCAAGGATTTTCTAAAGTTCTTTTAACTCAGGTACAAGTCTGCAGCAGAAATAACCACGTGAATAACCATCTGACGCAGACATGCCTCTCTCCCAGACCCTGATGGACACGTAACTCAAGCTGTGTTTCATAAACCTGCCACAAACCTTCAGATGGTCATATGCAGTTCACAGAGCATAATCAGCTCAAGATGAAATACCCCAGTAGGAATGACAGCTACATTTTTTTTTTTAAATGTACTTTCATCTTTGAAAGACACTATGGAATAATCCCAGATAGATTGCTCTGCAGATGTTTGAAAACAAAATACCAGAAGCATGGATTATCATAGCAACATCTGTATCCAATGAAAGAAATTGAAATGTCTGAATCAGGAAACCACTGATAGCTGGTGCTTCAAGACTGGCTAGGGACCAAAGGCATACTATGCAAGGTATATACATACTTTCAATATGGGTAATCAATAAACTTTACATTATATCTCCAGATGATTGCCCAGGACTTTTGAATTCATTACTTCTTTATCAGGATGGGGGCAAGTGAGCACATGGGATGAAATTTTGTAATGCTACAATTCAAATCAAAAAGGCTTCAGATGCAAAACTGCTGACAGTAGCCTTGGCTGTTCATATTGCCAGCCAGTCAGGAAGTGTTAGTCCAGGATTCAGTAACCCAGTAATAAAGATACAACCTTCCAACATGATCAAATGCCTTTTTTGATGTCACCCAAAACAAGAAAAGAAGTCAGTGTATCACTTGACTTGGGAAAGTCTCTACATAGAATATGTTTTTAGAGCACTTGCTCCTTGATACAAGGCATAAATAATATTGACCTTGCTAAGTGAGCACAACAAGACTGCGTCTTACTAGGAAATAAAGAAAATTTCTGGTTTTTGACAGTGGTCTCTTATTTAACACTTATTTCAAGAATCCAGTTAGGTCCTGTAACAAATGAGCAGGTGGGGTATTCCTGGATATTCCTCACACAGGCAAACTATTTACCAGTTTAGTAGAAAGAGGAATATTACTGTTGCAGATGGAATATGAAGGAGACAAGCTCAGGAGGTACAAACATGGGTAACTAATTTATAAAAAAAGTCTTTGCAAGGATGCCGTAGGAACACTGGCTGCCAAGTTTACAGTAGTGATTATCATTACAGAAGAGGAAATTATTAAGTTTAACAGGCTAAGTATAGGAAGACTAGCATAGTTACTTTGGTAATAACAGGTGGTGCCAGTTGGGCAGCTCAAGACTGGCCTTGGGTGATGAAGGGTACAACACCATAGGGAACACCAAGACAAACAGCAGAGCAGAAGCAGCCGTTGCTGAACTCTGCTCTCAGGTGAGTGCAGTAATCAAGTGTGATTATGATTTATTCATATTACCAGCAGGCTCAGCCGTAGGCTGAGGTCCTGCTGTGCTCCATGCTGTACAGACACAGGACAAAAGGACAGGTCTGTTGGAGAAATTTCTTTTGATTTGCAATAGCAAATAAGTCAGCCAGCGCTGTAAATAACAGAAGAAATATAACAGCTTTAGGAGGTGTACCAAGCACACTGCAGGTCAAAAAAGCCGTAATTACAGAGGAGACGTTGAACAACGACAGAACCTCATTAGTTGGCACATAACTAATCCACACAACCTGTAATTTGCATGCAAAAGAAGGTGGTGGCCATTCCCTGTTTCTCAACAGGGGGTTAACAACCAAGACAAAGCTGTACTGAAATGTCATGCTACTCATGCTTCCTTACTTTATATCATATGCAGTGTAAGTATGGATAATTTATACTTAGAAGAAACCTGGGAATTGCAATGAACAATGCATTGCATTAGTATAACTTTTTTTTAATCACACATGTTTGAATACTCACTGATTCTCCATGTTCAGCTATTCTCAAAGAGCTCCTCAATCATTAGTGTGAAAGTCTATACAAAGGGCTATTAACATTTTTTTAATAACTTGTTACACATCCCACCACCTAACAGCCCAGCAGCAACCAGCATTTGGTCAGAAAAATAAGTACTTTTCATTTATTCTGTTTGTTTTAGCTTCTTTAAATTCCTTTTAGCGACTGGGAGGAAAAAGAAAAAGCATAAATGCAATAAACACATAAGACTGATTCAGGAAACAGAGCTGTGGCTCTAGATTCTTCTGAAGCAAGCATCACTTTCCAAACTGTGGCTCTAACAGTACAGGGTTTCCATTGCTTTTCCATCTTCCTTATTTCAACCTCACACTCTTCAGAGGAAGAGCTTTCTCCTACTACTTAGTCCACAGTTGCAACAGAGCCATAAACCCAGCTTTCCCCTCCATGTACAATAGTGGAACAACATACAATATTGGACACAACGCTATTTTAAACACAGTGATATTATAAAATAGAATACAGAAAAAATGTCCCTTTTCCACCAGAACTGTCACTCATTTATCAAGCTCTATGTGCACATCATCGTTATCTACTCCTCTCACCAGTAGTACTACACAAATGAACTCTTTTGTGAGTACCGTATGTTCCAGCACTACAAGTTAGAATACAAATGGTAATTAGGATATACTTGCCAGCCCCTTCCCCTCAACATTGTGAAATGTTGATGGTAAAGTCGAGTGAAGAAAGTAAGATGATAAAAAGAATATATCTTACCAACATTCAGCAAGGAAGGGAAAGGAACACAGCCATGCTGCTAATAGCAAACAAGTCAGAGGTTTTATTAATTGCAGTTCAATTGGTATCCAGGTGAAACTTAGCATCAGTAATCTACTTTTGATTGCAGGAAAAAATTATTTTGAATAAACCACACCAGACTGTAATTTCAGAATTAGCTTGCTGCGTACTCTTGTGCAATTAACTAAGCGTTCATAGCCGAAGGATTTCACACCTTGTTTAGTAGGATTCCTCAGCAATGTTGAAATAACTGCGTGTAAGTCATTGTATACAAGATACTGCAGTGAGGCATTTTTGCCATCAATGGAAATATTATTATACTAAAGGCTCTAATTATTCACTATATTGTCCAATTTATTAATAAGAGACAGAGAAGCAGCAGAAACATGCTGGTCAGTGATGCTATCTAGAACACATTTGTCAGCCATTCTGATACGGATATACTTAGCAAGTAAAACATATGCCACCAGCAGAAAAAAAAATGCTGCTCTTCTAATAAGGAAGCAGTTCTAACTGTGGCTGTGACATCAGCTTGCTCCTTGCTAGCTCGTTTCACTCTTGTGAGTTAAAATGTAAAAACAGTGTCAAGAAAGTAAGATGGGGTGGCAGGGGAAGTCTCACTTAAATATGTACTTTGATTTATATTTCCTTCAAACTAAATACATGTTCACATCCCAAGGACTTGCCACAGCTGATCAAATACTTCCAAGTGGTAGCTTCTAAAAAAGAGAGATTGCAGCTATTCCAGTGTGTCTTTGCAAAAGGGAGGGGAGATATCATCACTCTTTTGTTGACCCACTTGTGCACGCACAGGGGAGAAGAGGGCTGTAAGGGATCTCTCCAGTCATCAAGTCCAGCCCCCAGCTACCCCTGGTTATTCCATCACACAGTTCCTTTCATACATTGCACGTAAAAGTAATTGGGGGGTTTGCCCTTCTACTACCACTGGAAGGCTGTTCCAGAAGCTCATTGTTAGAATCACTAAGTAAATCCTCCCACTTCCCATCTTAAATTTATTCATGCCTAACAGAAACCCACTTGTTCTTCTGCCAACGCTAGCATTAATAGCTCATTCCCCCTGCTGGTAGAAATGACTGGCCTCTCGATGCTTACAGCATCTAGGCCCAAGTGATGGGTGAAAATTTCATGAGACTGCAATTGAAAACATTAAGGGTGTTGTCTTCAGCACAGAGATGCCCAGAATAACACAGACTGCATTAGCTTGAGAAGCAGAAGGAATATGGCCGTGCCAGTACAACACATGCTTGAGCTACTAAACCTCACTAGGAAAAGGAACTTACTGGCTACAATTAGTCCTGCTTGGGAGCTGGTTTGATTGACATGGACATGCAGCATTTAAAGGTGTTATAGTTTCTTTCCAGATGTTCACCCCAAAATAAAAATATTCTTCCTCCAGCAATTTGCAGGTTCTGGGGCTGCTGCTTAGGTAAGAGACTTTTACGCGTTCAGCAGAGACCTGTGCTGCTGCTGCTGCCATCACCGCTGTCATGCTATGCTATAAAAGGTAGGTAAAAATGCTGAGAAGCAGCAATGTTAGTCAGATGGGGAAAATCCTGACGTTTCCATAAAAAATAGGGAAAAAAAAAAAAGAAACTGCTATATCCAATTAGGCATCCTGCCTTTTCTTTGTAGACAAACTTGGACCAGTTTCCCTATTCCTTCCCTAATTAGGCATAAGGATGAATCAGACACGAAACATGCTATCCTGAAAGATTCCTATTTGAGGATGTATCTAGGATTTGGCACTGATTCCTCTAGAGAGCCTAAAACATTTAACCAGCAGTTTCCTAGAGAGATTGTCTGAATTTTTACGAAAAAATCAGTGCAAAGTAGAATCAAAGTGTTGCACTGAAGTCCTAGGGTGTCCCTGACACATTACAGTTACTAAAATATATTTTTTGTCACATAAATAACTTTCAGTGTCAGATGTGGATCACAGATTTGTGTGTTATCATCCCCACCACAAAAGACCTTCTAAACTAATTTCCTTACAAGTTTGATATACGACCAAAGAAAGTCTTTCAGCTTCTCCCCACCAATCAGTCTGGACCTATGGATTCCCAGATTTTTAAAGAGGTCAGTCACAGATTTGGTGATTCTCACGACCCTTCTGTCAGAGACAGCATCTGGTAATGTCAACATAGTTGTTTTGTAACATTGCATCAAAATTATGCACAGATCCCAGTGAATGCTTTGCATAATTTCTGCTTCTAATTCCTTGAGCAGATTCTTGCTTCCTAAGGAAACTCCAGTAAATTTTCAATCTCCCAAAGCAAAGAAAGAGTAATGGCCCAGTAATATTTTACTAGTTTACTAGACTCGAATTGCCAGTGCCATAATGCAGCAGATCCTTCAGGGGATTACTTCTTCTGCTTTGTCAGCTTGGTACAAAGGCAAATAAGACCCAAACAGTCTTTCCTGATGTAGTACGTATGCCTCAGTCTTCTTGCTGATTTTCTGGACACAAATCTCTAGAGCACAAAAAAAAACCCAAGTCCTCACAACCATGGAAGTGGATAGTCCTCTCTCACACCCACAGGAGCCACACACAGCCTGACCATGTGGATTGTCATGTCGAGAACCCACAGTTGGGGGATGTGAAATTATGCCCTTTACCCCGCTGCTTCCATTCTTCGTTTCGCCCACACGAACTTACACTTAGTCACCCTTCAAAGATCTTATTATTTCTCTACATATGTTCCCCATGATTTCCTGGAGTTGCTTATCCCACTAGTTAACTATAAGTTTAAACACACATTATTATTTGTTGTTGCTATGGTAATGTAGCATTTTTTCAAAGACTTCCTTGGAAATTAAAGCAGCGATATTTTATCCTGCATGGAGTATCTTTGTAGCATCCATGATTGAAAAAGTGCTAGTTTTCCTATACTACCCCCCCAAGAACATGTTTATTATTCAAAACCCATACTTCAAAAAAAAACCCTTTTCTATTATTACTTACAAAACTGCTTCTTATGGGGAATTAATTTGTTTTTCTCTCTTAAATTCCATCCATATCTTATGGCTAAGAAATGCTCCAACTTTAACCATCTTTCAGTTTCTCATCCTCTTCATCCTGCTTTTTACATGTGGGCACCAGAAGCTGCATAAATAAAGGAGGAGATCACTTCCTTTCTCAAGACTGTTGCCTTGAGAAACCAAGGGCTTCAATGCATAATGATGTCAGAACAGTTTCTTGCTGCAGACAAGCTACAGTGGCGTGGCAAAGTTATCTGTATGCATACATGCACCAACTACCACTGGAAGTGAGACATCACCAAAAGCAGTTCACACCTCCAATGAAGGTTTAGTTGCACCAAGTACGCTATCACAGTTAAAGAATTTCACATAAATATTAAGAAAACCGTAGGAATGCATTAACATGCAGCAGAAAATATTTGCTTATTGTAAGCAACTCCAGAAAATTAGCTGCTCCTACCTGTAGCTGAAAGGGACCAGTTTGCTGACAATCAAAGCGTTGCAAGCAGCAAGTGCCTAAACAAGAACCAAAATCAAAAGAAATCTCACCTCTGATTAAATTGGGTTTCAGAGCAAACCCTCTTTCCATAACGAATGCATACACAAAACTTGGATCATGGGTCTGCAAAATAAAGAATTATTTTTAATTTTTTTTACTGTTCTCATGTGATAAAAACTGCATGTGGAGCTTGGAGTACAAAAGAATTTCTTAAATAAACAAACAAATACACTTCAACTGGTAGAGCTCGGTGCACTGAAGCACTAAACAGCAGAGGAACATGCCCAAAAGTACGAAGCAGATTAACTGCACAGTCCAAAGGATGATCTGACCCCTGCAGGCCAAAAGCAGTTCAAGGCCCTTCCCACTGGGCAGTGTTTTCCTGCATTTATTTTTTGTATTATTTTAGCCACATCCCAAAATTTACATTGCTCTCCGACACAGATGCATAATCAATGAATCTTCCATTTAGCAAATGGTAAGAAATCCTGCTGAGCACAAACTGTCTCTTTTTCCTCATTCTGCCTATAGATAAATTGACTTTTCTTGTAGAAGAGAAAACTGCTTCTAAACAGGCACAGCTATCCATTGATTCGGCAACCGTTTAAGCAATACAACAGTCTTTCACAATGTTACACCACCTACAATCTTTATGGGGGAAATAACAATACCTGAACGGATATAGACAAGGAGCATCACTTAAAAAAAATAAATAATCATGCTTAGAATGAAAGCGATGCAATCAGAGTTATATAATCTCTTTTGCATTATTTTGCATTCATACAGCCACAAGAAACCCATGCAGTTCTATTTCTGCTTTAGGAAGGCTGGCCACTCAACAGCGCAATTCAAAATGTCAACCTGTTTTATGATGGCTAAAGAATCACCCTACTTGCTTGGCCCCAATTGTTTTAAACTTGACTTTCCCACTCTGCAGCACAGTGCAGTACCCAGACCAGTGTGAAGCTGCACTGGTTACCACCCAGGAGCTTGAACCCTCTCCCTGGTTTCCAGGTGTGGCTACCGACTAAGACATTCAGCCTTTTCACATGACCTTGGATTCTCTGTGGGTCCTATCTTCAGCAGTACAGAAACCCTAAATCTGCCTTCATTGCTTTTTTAAGCGTTCCTTTTAGAGAGGCAAATCGCCAGGCAGAGCTCACACCGTACCTCCTCTTTGCTGCTGGGCTACAGGGAAAGGTGCCTTGTATTTATTAATTCCTAGTGCCAGAGCAGCCCTTACAGATGTGGCCGTATGGTAACAGCCCTTAGTCTAGGCTTCGATAAGTACATGAATAGGTTTAAAGTGATATTTAAATGCTGGTTTTTAGAACCCTTTTTGGTCCCAGACATATGTGTAAAGGCAACGAGCTGCAGAGCCAAAACTAGAAACCGTACTGGAAGCACTAATGTGCTTATCCAGTCAGGGTATAAAATGTTATTTGGCTTATACGAGCTGTCATGCAGCTGAACTGCAGAGCTCAAATTTAAAATATTCATGATCATCCTCGCAATCTTTCCCCCCTCCCCTCTCCAAGAGGGCAACGAAGACACAGTCTTACATTCTCAGATGTAACTATTTGTTTTACAGAGGGAACATCTTTTGTTGGGCTGCCAAGCCTGAGTCATCCCTACAGACTCATTTCTAGAAGAAGCGTGCACATAGGACTGACAGCTGATCACAAGCTACCTCCTAACTTCCATAAAGATCTTATAGGTTTTAAAGCAACCTAGTAAAATTAAGACACAGTAACCTTCCCTTTATAGTGGCAAACATTAATAAAACTCTCAGTTGATATAGTTATGAAGACTTCTTTATTCATAAAACTAGGTCACTGAGGAAATACCGTGCTCACACAGCAGGGGAAAGCTTTCTGAGCGTGCAGAAAGCATATTTCCCAGCTTGCTACTGCGGCTTGGACTGCCACCTTTGCCTCTCAGCAGTTCCCACCACGATTCTGGCGCTGGACCTTGCAGGGCTCCCAGCAGCAGCGACGTAGGCCAGGAGCGATGGACCCCAAGATCTTCTCCACCAGTATCACCGCGAGCAGAAACAGGACCTTCTAGCACCAAGTGAAGAGTCAGCATGGAGACTTTAGCAGCTGTTATGTTAGAGTATTAAGATGGCAAATACCAGGTGCTAACAACTTTAATTTCTAAAAAGCAGAGTTACAGGGTAAATTATAATCTTGCCTTTGGGATTTTTTTGGCTGATGCCACCATATTAGCTGGAACAGGTCAGTATTGCCCATGTAACCCATGTAACAGGCAGGGAGGTCCTTCCAGCTGGCTTACCGCCACAGAGGATGTTGGAAGAGCACACAACTGCTGTCTCTCCATGTGCCATCCGCCTTCTGGGGACAGGCTGGGGCAGTGATGGGGGAGCTTGTTTCATGAGCGTCATTTCCTGAGTAAGTCCCTGTGTAAAAGGCTCCAAGAGTGTGCAGGGAAAAGAGCTAAGCAACATGCCCAAGACCTGCAGCGTTTGGGCCTGATGGCCTTTACTGGAACTTCAAGGACAAGGAGGCCCCCGGGTGACTGGCTCCCTTCCACCAGCCAGGAGCCTCCCCATCACACACTCACAGGTAGGTACGTGCGTCAGGCACTGAGCTCCTTCTCCATCTCCGCTGCCATCTCCAGGCCCTTCTTTGGAGGAAACCTCAATGCCCAGTGAAGACACTGGTCAGCGTCTCTCCAGATTCCCTGGCTCCCTGCTGCCAGCCAGATCAGGCACCAGCAGCCCCCACGGCAGACGTCCTGCTGCAGCCTGGTCACCTTTCACACTCACTGCCCTGCCGAGTGGTGGGACAGGGGCAGAGCCCCTCGGTGGCAGTAGCAATCGGGTAAGGGCAGCCAAGGCCTCTGGGGGTGCCAGGGCAAGCGCTGTATCCTTTTGTCTTTCCCATCCCTTGGCTTCCCATCATGTTGCTGTTGGAATTGAGGCACCTGCAACTTTGGGTCAGCATTAGGGTTGCCTCTCTCTTTGAACAGCTCTGGAAGTGTGGGACCTCTCTGGATTGCTTTCATGTGGAGCATCCTGGGTTTCATCAAGCAATTTGTTAGGCAAGTGGCATTTTTCCTGGCCTCTTTCTGGCTCCTCTGCTGTGATGCTACGTTGTCACTTCAATGGAACTGCAAATAATGAGACAAGAAGTGCCAAGTGCTCATCCAGTGACCCTCATACCGTGTCTTTCACGGGTCTCAGATGGCTGTGTCGGGAGGAAACACTGAGAGATCCTTTACTGCTTCCCCTGAAAACTGATTCTCTTTTGATGGAAGCAGCTGTAATCTCTTCCTACTTACCCTGCCAAACCCAGCCTCCACCCAGCACAAATCCCTGGTGGGATTTGAATTAGGCAGACAGCAAGCCCTGTTACTTTTCCAATTGACTTTTGGAGATATTAGAGGTTTCTTACATTTTTTCATTTTTATGATAAAGATGTCCTCAAGGAATTTTCATGCGGATCTTTCTATTACCTTCTCCAGCAGACATTTCTGCCCCAATATGAAAGGCGCCTGAATATCTAGAAGGCTCTTTGCCCAAGGCACATAGTAATTAGCATACCTTGTGCCAGGAGGGAGAGTATTAGACTCTCTTCAGCCATCTGCTGAATGTGCTTGCCAGTGTCAGAGGAACATTTTGCTATATAACTGCACAAAGCATATATCCATATACAACTTTGAAATTTAGTAATTTTCCATTAAAAATAAAATCTGGCTGTGTGCAGTGCAAAAAGAAGTGGAAATGCACCACAGCATAGCAAGACACAGAGAGTGATGTTATTGAATCTTAAATTTTAACTGTGGGCACGCTGACAGTAGTAGGAAAAAAATGGCCGTGTAATGCAAGTTCTCAGAGATTTCACAAATCACCTTCATGCTGTCTATACTTGCTCAGCAAATACTTACGTGATTAACCGGCTGAATAGGAAAATTGGAACAGGCATGTGAGATTAAAAACAGAGACTTTGAAATTTATTTGGAGAATGTAATGCTGTAGGGCCTAGGAGGAAGAGACACCCATGCTCTCTCAACTCTCATTTATTACACCATCCTTCACCAAAGTATTTTCAGTGACAACAACAGGTAAGTTGTACTCTGCAGAGAGGTAATTCAATTTTCTGGTGGATTTTGATATATTCTTGCATTATGTTTCATTGCAGTCTGGAGCAAAACAGACTTGTTTTGTTTTCAGTTGCCTACCAAGGAAGACAGAGCTCCAGCTCTGGAAGAGCCTATGTCTCTCCTCTCCAGACATCATTACAGAGACTTCTCCATACCTGACCCTATTCCATTTGCTCAGGATTTGGACTTGCTGGGTAGCAGGTATGTTCATATCCTCCGGGCAAATAATAGAAAGCTTGGGAGTAAGACTTCCAAGTGTTTCACCCACACCCACAGCAATCCACCAGCTATACCCCTCAGGTGGGCCTTCCTCCTGCCAGGCCTTCAAGCAAAATCAGACCTCAGATCTTCTCTACCTGCAGCCCCCAATGCAAACAATAGGAGAAGCAAAAGAGAGAGAAGAGGACACGTAGCCTACTGCCAGCCCATGTCTTATGTCCAGGCAAAAAATGTTTACCAGTAAATTAAGCCTTAACTACCAGTTTTCCCCTTGCTTCAATATTCAGAGCCTACTTGCTGGATCCTGAAATATGATCAAAACGTAGCGAGAGCTGCTGAGCAGCCTCAGCATCCACTGATTTCAGAAGCGGAACATAAAACACACTGTAAGGACCAACCCTGCATGGAGCTTTATCCCTGAAAAGAATTTTTTCTATCTCTAATTTTTGTGATTACTTTAAAATCCACACAACATCTCTGTTACGCTTCATGAGTCTTGTCACAAGTACAAGCCTTCACATTGGCACATTTTAAAAATAACCAGTGAGTAAGATCCTGTTCTCATTTCTATAAAAACTCCCCTACTGATGATAAAAACTGGTTAATAATTTAACAAAGTAATCTGAGTGTTCTAAAAGTGGCACAGAGCCGTGTATATTTCAAGAAAGTGCTTACTTATAGGTGATTAATCTGTGAGAGAGGACCATAAAATAATTAATAAAGAAAACACTTCCAGAATCATTTGCATGGACTCCTAACATCACCTACCTATGGTTAACTATAGGGTATCTGTTCCTCTCGTGCTGTCTGCTCTCATGTTTAGAGAATGGCTCCACTGAGAAAAGGCTGGCTACTTACAGACTGAAATATTACTCCACAGAAGGTTAATGCAGTTTGTCCCATATAATCAAGATCTAAGCTCCACCACTCCACCCAGGCCCCAACAAAGCCATAAGAAAAGTCGGGCCCCTGCAACACAGTTTATTGATTGGAAAACTGGAAAGAATTGGAGGGTTTGTGTTTCTTTTGTGGATTCTGGAAGGTTGCTTTTCTCCACGTTACCAAGGATCTCCATTTATGTTGAATGCCAGTTTTCTTGATATTCGTTTCAGGTTACCTAGGGCCTGAACCTCATAAATATCTAGCAAAAACTTGGACCAGCATCCAGGCCACTCAAACCTCTAAAACTTAGTCAGCGTGCATCTTGATTTGAAACTGAAGAAGGTCAAAACATGTTTAAAATGTTTCTCTTAAGCATCTTACCTCACTTTTCCAACCTTTAAAATAAGCATAATATCAGTTTATCATTAAGAAATATTTTCAAGATTAACAACTAATTGGAAATTACGGAAAATAGAATAAATATGTATTTTCTTTATTTGGTTAGTGCATCCCCACATCTTTCACATTTCATCCTGCAGGCAAAGGTATAAAAATATTTTAAAATGTTTTATGACTGATATCTATATTCCAAAATTTTAATAATTTAACAGGGTTCTTTTTTATTTGTTTTGTTTAATATATTATTTTTATTCTTCTGACAAGTTAAATTTTATAACCAAAACTATGAATATGGAATACTGAGCTTCTGGATAGCTGAAAGCGAAGCCTGAAAGAAAAATTACAGTTCCAAGGCATTTTCTAATTTGGTTTATAAATAGATGGCTTTGACACACCACTCACAAAAACAAAGCTATAGTTAGCTTGCCTGAGGCAGCTGCGCAGCTGGGAGAAGAACATACACTGGCAGCCTAGTTGCGCGGTCGCCTGTGTTGTGATATATGCTATCAAAACACCAGTTAAGAACACAGAAGGAATTAGCATTTTGGCTCGAGGCAGAGTGATAGGAAGCGGTCTTTGATTTTATGTTATCCAACATGTAAGCCATTGAAGAAAAGCAAGCTAAATAGATTCTTAATTGGCAACGGCAGGTAAGAAACTCTAATGCCACTAACCTTCTTGGGTGTTTTGGTGCAAGGCAGGTAGACTCATGTGAAAATTACTGTTTCCTGTAGTTGTAAAGCTTTTTCAGTATTGATAACTGCGTAGCAAAATAATTCATTTATTAAAGTCAAATGAACAGGCAGAAATATTCTCAGTGTACGACTAGTGGAAGGAATACCCCGTAGAATGGCACATCCCGCCTGGGGCCTGATCCAGGCTCATTTCTGTCACTGGAGGTTTTTGCACTGACACCAGGTGATTTCAGCCCACCCCTGCGGATGAATATTCTGCTATACCTGCAGCATTCTGGCTCTGAAACAGCACAAAACTTTAAAGATTTCCGCTGAAGCTCAGAAATAGGTCCCCTTGAACGGATGGAAGCTTGCTGGTTTTCTCTTAGATAATTTGGGCTCTAACTTACTGGATTGATGACCTATTGCACTCCCAGGAGTGGAGCAGATATGGCAGTTCTAAATTTTACTTTGTATTTATTTAATTCATGTATTCAAACTGAAAAATTAGGATCCATATCCAAACTTTCCAAAGTGTCAGTTACTTCAACATAATACTTTGTTTCAGACCCATCTTTCAATGATATGCTTTCTAGCTGATAAATAAGCCCAGCGCGCGCACAAATATGAATGGATAAAACCTTGATATCACACAGTGAATGCCATAAAGGCCTTTTATGCTATATGCATTTTTTTTTTTAATCAAGAACAGTGTTTCCTGCCCCTTAATACTTTTTCCGACATGAATTTTGAGCATAGTAGACGCATGTATTCTGCAATCAGAAGAGAAAAATTCTATGCGTGTTAAGGCTGAAAAAGAGCAGGTATCCTCCCACACAGTGCTTACAAAATGATCTCTAGACTTCTGAGACGCTGCACAATCTTCACTTACATCAAGTGCATTAAGTTTAAACATTTACTTTAAATAAAAATAAAAACTACCACAACCTTTGCCCACAGAAGAATCCTCACTTAGCATACAAATACCATCAGAATTCATCATTTAGAAACAAGATTTTCCTTCCTTGAAAGTACAAACCTGAGACTGTGATATAAGTGATAGTCCTCTTCACTTCTAAGTGTTAGAAACATGAAAAACAGGAGTCAACTTGTGCATGAATTTCACCACTCAGTCCTTTCAAATCCACTCATAGCCTGAGCATTTTCACTGCCAAGGCATTGATAAAAGCACAATGTATCTCTTCAAAGCTGAAGTGCCGAAGAAAAAGAGAGGAAAAAAACCGCAAACCTATCACAACTTAAATACTTTACATAAAATATCCAGAGGAGTCTGACTGACTTGCAAGCTCATGCCTTTCCCCCTTCTCCAGATGTAATTCAAGAATTTAGTAAGGTTCATGCAAACTGATGACAATGGAGCTCAGACTCACAAGGCACCTTTTGGCAAATGTTAATTCTTTCCCCTTATAAACCTGAGAGAAATTAGCACCTTTACAAAGGAAAAATATAGCACTATCATTCTATCTAAGATGGACTAGGAGAAAGAACTTAGACTGATGATAGAGGCACAGCATTGAAACAAAAAGAAAATTAAATAAAACACCATCTTAAAGATAAATCTAAGTATAAAAGGGACAAATAACACAAGTTCACACACTGGGAATATTTGTAACTTCAGCTCTCTGATATAAATTTCTCGAGTTTTTGTTCATAGCAAATTTAGAAGAGACCACAATGGCAAAATGTGCTAATCTGTCTAATATTACCAATCGGCTGTTCTACAGTATTTTTAATCTACATACCTATGTTTTATGGAGTTGACATCACTAATGCGTAAGAAAGGAGGGAAAGTGATAAAGTATAAAAATCCCACTTAATGCAGCCTGGCTTTTTCCACAACGCCACCAGCCGGCTTTGCAGAAAACAATGGCAGCACAAGTCAGCGAAGGAGGGCTGTTTTAATCCCTGTTCTCCCAGCCTTTCTCATCAAAAGCAATTTAACCTAATTATCAGTAATGGGAAACCAAACACAATCTCTCTACAAACACAGGCAAGGGAGAACATACAAAAGAAACAAGCAAAAACAGCAATAAAAATCTCACAGCCCAAACGAAAAAAGCCAAATTAAATCATAGAATCATAGAATTGCCCCGGTTGGAAGGGACCTTTCAGATCATCTAGTTCAACCATCAACCTAACTCGGACAAAAACCATCACTAAACCACATCTCTAAGTGCTACGTCTACCCATCTTTTAAATCCCTCCAGGGATGGTGCCTCAACCACTTCCCTGGGCAGCCTGTTCCAATTAACACTAAGCCAGTTAGAACAAAATATTGGACACAAAGCAAAGTAAACCAACCCAAAAATCTCAAGTAACAACAAACGGAGCTAAAAGCAAAAAGGAGAAAAAAAAATACATGGAAAGAATACACGCAAGACCTGTATAGCCCTGTAACAAATTTATAATTGTAGGAAACAACTATAAAGTTTTAGATTTACAGTCAGTAAACCCATATAGCTTGAAATATTAAAAGAAAAAGAACTAAGGAAAAATCTTCTGTTGAAAAAAAAAAAAACTTAACTCCTGTAGGATAAAAAGAAGGGAGGGTTAAGCCTTAGGAAGTTGGTTTAGGGGACTCATTTTTCCACAGAAGCCAGGTAAACCACAGAAAAATCAAAGCCCACGCAGGTCCTCATTGTCACAGCTGTTTGTCACAGCCTGGCACAGCTGTTTGTCACAGCCACCTCCTCCTTTATGGGACAGGACGGGTTCCCGACTTGAAAATCTCCCCTGGCACAGCTGAGGAAGGGTTTCAGGGCCAGTTATTCCCCACAGCCCCCCCAGGCCGCGCCAGCGCTTCCAAGGGATGCACAGCACAAGCAGTGGATCAGCCGCCGGAGGGCAAGCACTCTCCTCAGCGGTGAAAGGACAAGAGGTACCGAGCACAAATTGAAGTACAGGAAACTTCATTTAAACACAGAGATAAAAACCTTTTTAACTGGGTCAGATGCTGGAACAAGTTGCCCGGAGAGGCTGTGGAGCGTCCATGCTTGGAGATATTAAAAATCCCATGGGATGTGGCCCTGAGCAGCCTGCTCCAGCTGAGCCTGCTCCAAGCAGGGCGTTGGACTAGATGGTCTCCAGAGGTGCCTGCCAGTCCCAGCCCTCGCTGCTCTTGCGTTAGCTTAGAGGAGATGGTGGCAACACAAGGCTTGCCAAAATACAGCTGTCAGATTTTTGGCTTTTGCCCCCACACACACTAAAATGTGAGTCGCTTATGGGAAGAATTGGTTGAAAATGGACTGTCAACCAATTTTTTTTTCTGTGAACTAAAAAAATTTGTTTTCCAACATACTCTAGAGTTAAATGAAATAAAGGGAAATAGAGGACTTGATACACTGGCAGCACTAGGGAGCTTGAAAAGGATGTGGTAGGCATAAAACAAGACCCAACGACTAGAGACAGACAGGAGTGGATGCTTGGCTCCCCTTTACAGCTTCCATGAAAAGGCAGAGATGTCCATGAAGGCATAGGCAATAATGACATAATTAAATAAAACTATACTAATGATACAGCCAAATGACACTCATCACACCCTACTCTGAGAAAATAAAGACGGAGAAGTCTGCATTGCAGATGGATTCTTATTTTAAAATGGAAGGGTGTGAGGGAGAAAAAAAGAAATTTGCTAAGCACAGAAAAAATTAAAAGTCTCTGTAAAGCTGGAAATAAAAATACGTAAAACACAATTTCATTTTTGTGTTCTCTTTTAAGCTCTAAAAGGAAAAAATATTGTGCTTACCAATGCATTTCACAAAAACCATTGAACACTGACGTTTAAAATAAGAAGAATATAGAAGATAATTCTTGATAATACTGAACACTAAAGAGTTCTTTACATCCACAGAAAGTGCTGTATGAACATTAACTAATTAACTAATTGCGGTAGGTGAAAATATGCTGACGTTGACTCCAGTGTTATCCTGACCCCAGATTCAATCAAAACTACGGTGTGTTGGCAATAACTCAAGAAATTACAATTTGCTAGAACAGTCTGGAAAATGAAAAGCGTTAAACACATTTGGAAATCCATAAAACATGTTACCAAAAAGTCAGTATGTTTATTTTTAATTGTATACAGATTGAGTCTAATGCCATTAAAAACAAAAGCACAAGTGTTTCCGTCATCATTTGGGCAACTGATTGATTAGTCATCATTAGATCAGAACATTAACAGAGCTCCTTTCAGTGTTTGAGAATTCTGCTGGTAGTCACATACCGCCTTACAATTTTTCTCTTTAGCCTTCTAAAAGAAGCAAGTGCACAGTCTTTGTTATAATAATTTTTCCCCTATTAGCAGTAGCTAAAAGGATCAAAACAAGCAGGAGTAAAGAGAAATATTATCTGTGTATTAAGCAAATACAAGTAATTTACCAGAAAAAAGAACGATGGAATCGGAGCTGAACCACCACAGGAAGTAGATGAATTTTGACAACTGTTTGCAAAGGTTCAGACAAAACAGAGATGAATACTAAAAAAAGAACCAAAACTGAATATCCATTAGTCTAGTTCCAACGTATACTACATCTTTAAGTCCTACTCCTCACCTCCCTCTTCATCTTAAACCTTCAGTGTAATAAAAAGCAAGTCCTGCACGTGCATTGCATCCACAAGGGATGCAATACGCATGCCGAGGACTACGCCTACCCCCTTCACCGTTAATTCTTGCAGCACAAACTCCAGCCCAGCAGACAGTGTCTCAACTCTCTGCATGAGCTCGCAAGGGTGCATTTTGATTCTGCAACTGGCGTGCGCAATACTAATAATGACCAAGTAAGCTATAACCAACATTTTCAGTTGCACCAGTACCAACATTAACACAGTACGACGCAGCAAACAGGAAAAGCCGACCAGCTTTAGTACGCTAAAGTACATTTTTATTTCAGGGTGTGAGAGAGTTAAAAACCTGTTTATGAATGCTAGTATTTGGGAAGAACTGTTTTTCGGCTTTCCTTAAGGAAGGAACAGACAAAGAAAAACCATAGGTTTAGAATCGCTGTTAAATCACATAGGTTGTAATAATGATCTGTGTTCATGTGTTTCATCAAAAACGACACTTCTGCACTTCAAGAAAATCATTATGGCTTCCAGGACCACAGAAACACAATAATTCTGCACCTCAAACCACCGACTCCAATGAATCCAAAGGCAACTAAAACCACACTGTTAATTTAATCTTAACTCTCAAATATTCCAACTTGAACTGGACCTCCACTGTCCTTGACACTCCATAAGGGTATCATTAATTGCCTATATTTCCCATGAAAGATGCAATTACCAGACTTAAAATTCGCTTTCAGTATCACGTTTGCAACTCCAAGTATAGATGGTTGAACGATGTGTCTTTAATGAATTATTATTTGACAGCACAGAAGTAACTTCATTCAGCCAACTACATAATACATAGCTATCTTCAAGTATGGATTAAAAAATGCAAAGCATGTCCTGAAATTTTATGACGCATTGAAGCCTTGGGAAACAATATGCCTATGCCTTTTAGCATTTAGCACATCTGTGTGCATCGCTCCTGCAAAAGATCACGTTGGTTACACTTGCAAACAGCAAATGACCACTAAATTTAAAGAACAAGGTGTTCTAACACAGGGTATTCTATTGGTCAAGATATTCTAGTATTCTATTTACCAGACAGTCCCTTAAATGTATTTTTGCTCGCAGCTTTGAAGACAGTTCTGTGTGCATTGTAAGATCATAATCAGGATTGATTTGGTCTATGATTACAGAGAAGCCAATCCATTTTGCATAAAGTAGAAAGCTGCTTAACATTATGATACTTCCAGCCACCTCCCTCGTTTATTAAGTGCACATTGTGAAAAAACTGTTCATGAGTAAGTTCTGCAAGGAACTGCTTGCCATGTGGTTGGTGCTTCTTGGTTTCCTGCTGCCAAAATACAATTAGGCATCTAAAATACATCCGCTTTTTCAATGCCATCCTAGGATATCACTGTTTCAGTTGCCACAGGATGGATGTATCTTGGCTTCACTGAAGTCAACAGAAGACTTCACTGGGTCAAAACATCATACAGTTGTGAACAGCTGTTTAATTTTCACCGTAATAGCTTATTCCATAGCATTCTGTGGTGTTCTTTCCACAACAAATTACAGCAAATAGTTTCAAGTTAAATTCCATGTCAAGAATAAAGAAACTACAAAAAGACAAATTCAGTCTTTATTTTATTAAAACAAGATTTGTTCTGCTGAAGGAATGAATAAATTCATAACTGCAAAACATAAACAAAGAACAAAACCTTTGCTTCTGGGCATGCTCAGACCTATGCTACTACAAACTCTTCTGGAAAAGATTATCAGGAATGCATAGCAGATAAAAATTCTGGGATTTTAATTGCATTAGCAAGTGAGATATATTTTACTTTTATCTGTCCCCAATTTCCAGAATAAGTATGAATTCAGATGACTCCCTTCTCAGGCAGAGTTCCCTAAGGGAAAGAGAAAGAGAAAGGGAGATAGCTAAAGAAATCAAGAATCATCATTTCACACTACTCAGGGAAGTAAGTGGACTCCCAAGCACAGGAGCACATAGAGCAGCTTGTTCTCTGCACTTCAGATCAGGACACCATCCACTTCTGTCACCTGTCACCGATTTACTTCCAAACAGAATAGCCTGTCCTGTAATTTAGTTCTTCACGACGTAAAAAAAAAGATCCAAATGCACGACTGAGGAAAAACATGGAAACAATACCTCTGAAATTAAATAAGCTGAAAATACAAAGAACATCCAACAACAGCATCGGACAAGTTTGTAGTATCACTGTATTCTTACAAAGTCACATTGTGACAAATGACCACAGACAGTGGAGACAGAGAAGCAGATAAAAAAATTACAGCATCAAGCAAGGGTATTGCAAAATACATTACCAATTACAAGAACATCAAAGCCACAAAAACACATATTCTCATTTGGGCACAAATTTAGCATGAAATTTAAACACAACTTCAGATTAAGTCATAGTCTCATTATAAATACAACTAAATACATCGTTTTATCTGAGTCGCAGAGAGGAGCACTTTCATACTACAATTACAAGAACATTGGATGCAAAGTTGTCAGAAAGAACGAGAAACCAAAGAATCCTATCAGAAAAGGAACTCAAGAACTGCTGGGTGCAAGTGTCAGACATGTAAAGTTTGGGGGACTTGCTAGTCTGTTTGGTTAGCACCTGGCACGCTGTGAGTCTGGGTCACACTCAAGGTTCACAACACAAGGAAATAATAAAAATCAAGCTGCTTAGAATTGAGATTGTTTTAAAAGGTGGAATGAGTAATTTGTGGGGGAAGAGATTTTTTTTAAATTATGAACTGTATAAAAAACTTAAGTATGAACTTGCAGAAGGTCAAAATTACATATGCATAGAAGAATAAATGATAACATTTTTCTCAACTGTTATAAAATATCCTGCATCTAGCTGCTGCCAATTAATTTAAAAAGCATTACTTTATTCCTCTTTAATCCAGTTATCTTTTCTTGCTTCTCTAGATTAAGACCTGCAAACGTACCCACAAACATCTTTGTCCACTAATGTTAAAAACAAATTAAAAAAAACCCATCCCATCCCAATCCAACCAAGCCTCCCATCAATTTCAGTGAGAAAGTATTTCAGCTCTCAAGTTTTCCACTGGTATAGACTTCACAATCACGTTTTAAAGTTTCAGCCACGCTGCTAATGAAGCAACATGCTGTCCACTAATAGCAGCAGAATTTGTATTATTTATCTAATAGGAAAGTGTTTGACTAATTCCTCAAGACCCCAGAAAATTTCTCATTTCTCCTTCATGCACATGGTATTTTGAGCGTTTCTGCAGTTTTCTGTTTTGTACGCATCTTCATCAATTCTTTTTACAAAGCAGTTTCTACATTTACTTCTCCTACCACAATCTCCCCTTTCGCCTAGTAGTCATTGAGCATGCACAGAAGAGGTTTCTAAATAGTCAGAAGTGAGGTGTAGAATAACATCCCAGCTTACAGTAAATTTTATTTTGACATTGTCAACCACAGAAATGCTTCCAGACTTGTACCCCAAGTCTGATTTTTAAAAAAATTGTTACATTTCATACTTTTTCTTTTTTAAAATTCTTTTTTAAAATTCTTTTTTAAGGAAAATATATAGCTACTCACATTTTTATTTAAATATAATACATTTTTCCTTTTAAAAAACTCACCCTGACAAGGGGGCCCATTATTTACAAAAAAAAAAACAAACCAAAAACAAAAAAACCCCAAAACATTACAGGCTAAAAATATTAGTTGTTCTACAGTCAAGATATTTTTATTACTCAAGGTTTCAAGGAAAAATTGTGTGCTGGAGAAACACAAGCTTGCAATGAATGAGTATGGAGAACAGTATTTTTGGCTGTAAACAAATATGCACTAGTGATGTTAAAGTACAATGTGTATTAAATCTTATTCACACACAAAACAAATCATGCTCTTCATGTGTACAATATTGTGAAAAATAGGATGGAAGAAGTTAGATAGGAAAACATTCTTGTTTCATAAAAATATGTTAGAATGGGACTTATCTATAGAGTTAATTTAAAGCTTTGCTTTAAAACAAACTTTATTTAAAAATCTTCTTTTGCTTTATCTAAAAATTAGCCTTTCTATAAAAACCATTCCTTTAAAACTTTGCTTTAAAAAAATCAGTTTTATATTAGACAAAATATTAAATTATACAGGCACAATTAGTTAAGAGGGCTATAAGAACTCATATTATAACCCTTCCTTTTCCAGTGACTTGCAATACGGTCATAAGATTCTGTGTCTACTGACAACCATAGGAAAATTTATCCATAGAAATCAACTTTTACTTCAAAAATAAAATAAATTAAAAAAAATAACATCAAAAATCTGTCAGACCATATTTGACTTGCAAAGGAACTTAGTTTCCAGCTGGCTTAAGTACATGCACATCTTTTATTTATTCTGGGAAATATGCACATACATTAAAAAAAAATCCCCAAAATATTTTTTGAACAAGTGGTTTATGATGACAGCTTTTATATTTCCTTCAGATACTGTATATTAAAATAAAACACTTCAAAGTCCACCTTTATCTCAATCCAAACCAGTGACCCTTGACACTTCAGAAAACAAATCAAGAATGATTTTGTTTTTTCACGGAAAAATGCACAGATATTACGTTCAATGGCAGAGAGCACAGGGTCTGGTCTTTTCTATGTCATTCTTGTGTTCTGAAGATGTATTGTACAACAACAGAATTTGCAAAGACCTTTAAAGATAGGTTATATAATAAACCAAACTGCAGATTTACAATCCAGAGCCCCAATTGTGATGATGTTTAACTATATGCTTAAATTAATACAAATGAACAATTAATCTTGGATTTTAAAGCACAGAAACGTCTGCAAGACTGGAGTTTATATTTCCTAAACACATTAAATAAGCTGTCATCATAATAACTACTAAATAAAAAAACACAAATGAAAAAAATAAAACAAACCAAAAAACACTGGTCTTTTTTGCCATAAAATAATAGTAGTTAGTGCATTCAGTGGCCAAACATGAATCACTATGGAATATAATTTTAATTCAACTAAATATTTTAAGCAGATATTTAAATATCCGTTTCAACAGATATTTGAAGTCTAGTACATTTAGATGGATGCTGCTTTAGGTTTATTTAAATATTTTACTGAAAGTTTAAAAAGAAAGTTTCAACTACAGTACATAAAAATGTAACCAACAGTACACCCAATTAAAATAAAAAAACCATACAATCTCAAATTTAAGGTTGAAATTCTAGAACAACTCACTGCTATTTGTTTGTGTTATAACTTTTCCATCCCCCCACTAAGGAATGTGACCCTATAAATGTAATCAATAGGCTATTTAAAAAACAAACAAACAAACAAAAAAGAACCAACCCAAACCCTAAGGCTATATTTGTTTTGGAATTTGATATTTCACTTTAGTCACCACCGTTTCAACAGTGCCCTAGAGACATATTTCCTTACCAGCATCGCCCATTATTGCTTAATCAGAGCCCACAGTGACTTTTTATCCAAAATAACTGCTTTGGACATGGTTTCAGGAAAAAAGTCAATATAAAAACATGTACAATTATATTTCTTTTCAAGAAAGCACTGAATTGATCTGAATTGTATCATACTGTATTAGTTTTAATGCCACTCCATAGGCAAGTATATATTATGTGTTGAAGGAGGTGTGCATATACACAAACACAAAATACATACACAGAATTCAGCCCAGATTAATATTATCTTCATTTAATTTCTAGCACAACAATCGAGTCATTTTTTGCACTTTAGAGTTGTGTGGAAAAATAAGAATAGGCACAATTAATTAATACAGCTTCTAATTTACCTTATTATAGTGCACTATTACGCACTGATAATACCATAAAAACAATATGATACTATTCAAGCCCATTTTTCTAATGTACAGGTGAAGTCTGGTAACTAGGATTCTAAGTGCTTTTTAACTCAAATGCACAACTTCTGCAGCTTTACACAGTAGAACAGTGCAATACATTATGTCCCCATATTCCAGGAACAAGAGCTGAGTTTACAGATGTACTTGTTTCACATTAGCCTGGCTTTGTACTTTCTGCAGCTCTAGCACTTCAACTGCTTTGTCTATGACCTCCTTTTGTTCCCTTTTCCTCAATCTTCTTCCAGGTGCTGGCTATAAAAACATAAGTTCTTTTGGTAGCTAGCTCTCACCTGGTAGAACAAGACAGTTTCGAAGTAACGGTACAGCAGAATTTCTTCTAGAGGGTCGGTTCACAGTGCTAGGGTGACCCCGATCTCCACTTACTTCCCAGTTACTGACTTTGGAAGAAGCTCCCTCTGGCTTCTTGGGAAAAGATTCCGATGTCACCTTCTGCCTCTTTTCAGGAATCCCTGTGACAACTGTTGAGTTCAGAAAGGTCCTTTTTGGTTTCCTCCTCACCTTTAATTTTTTAGCATCAGGCTTTTCTTTCTTAAGGTGCTTTCCCACTGTAGTTTTCCTTGTCTGGCACCTATGGGTGGAGAAAACTGAAGATTTCTGGGCACGAGGACGAAGTTTCCTTCTCACCCCCTCTTTTTGCTGTTTTTTAGTTCTGGAAGTTTGCTTGCCTGCAGTTACTCTGTTTCCTCTCCTCCCAACTGTACATCTGACAGACATAGATCCTGCAGCCTTTCTAGAAAAAACTGGTTCTTTATTAGTGCCTTCTTTCCTCTTCCACATTGCCTTTGGATTCTCCCTCTCTAACCGCTCACTCCTGATGGAGGTTAGAGGAGTTTTGGTACCTCTACTGTTAAATGGAGTTAATCTACAATCTCCTTCTACCGCAGACTGGTGAGAGTTCAAAGGTGAAATGATCAAGTGTTTAAAAGAGCTCTCTGAGTGACCAGATACCAGACAATCTGTTCTTTCTGTGGAAGCAGAAGATCCATCTGCCTTTTGACTTGAGGCTGCATCATTCCCTTTACCTGGATCTGGCAGGAAAGATGCTGAAGATGAACTACAGAAGTCTGACCAATTGAGTGACTTTGATAGCGTGCTTTCTCTCTGTGCATCAGCTAGTTTCCTCATGTTTGCATCAAAGCTGAGACTTCTGAAAAGCTGTCGAACATGGGAGGGCTTTTTGGCCTTTTCTCCAACTGTACTCTTTGGAGGCGTTTTCAGAATTCTATTTGTCAGTGGGTCATAATACTTAAAAGAACACTGTTTGTATTTATACCTTACAGAGTCCTTGCTGTCTGTGGAGTTACGATTTTTCCTCATTTTGGGAATATCTATAGGTTTACCTTTACACTGTTTAATCTCTGGGCAGGAAAGAACATACACCACTGTCTTGGGCTGTACAGGACTCATAATCTTGCTATAAGACTCAGGAAGTTTAAGGGCACATAGTCTAGTTTTCATGTTTGGAGTTTTTTCATTCTCTGGCCACGCAATGCTTGCTTTCTGGTCAGCTGGATCAGATTCCCTTCTAGACATTTTTCTTTTTGCTACAGGGTAGTTCAATAGACTTGTTTGGGTGCCATGGCTGACTTTAACCACCTGGCATCTTGAAGCCAGGCGCCATGTCCTTTTCCTAGGCATTTTAAGAGTTTGTGGGTTGCATAGTGTATCTGAGGCTAAAGATGGGTTATCAAAACCAGAGCCACCACTTAAAGCATCGTTAAATTCTGGCAATGCTTTAACTGATGCACTTTCTGTTCTATTGCCCTCAACAATATTGTTCTTTTTTTCATCCTTCTGGATTTTTTTCTTCATTCTCTTCCCTGTACAGTTGGCTGAGGATTCACTGTCAAAGTAGCAGCGAAAACGACCTTCCCTGAAATCACGCACAAGTTCTTCAATTTTTATATCATCTTCATACATTATTTGAGACCATGTCTTTCCCACAAAAGAAGGAGGCACATGAGGCAGAGCTGGAAGAACTGGTTCTTCAGTATGAACTACAACATCCTGTTTTACTGCTTCTACTTGCTCTACTGACTCACTTTTTAAAACAGAAGAGAGCTGTGTTCCGTAGTCTTTATTTTGCAAACTTATTTGGACCTCTTTTAGGAATTCTATATCTTTTATAGCTGCCTTAGGTAAGTCTGTTCCTGCCTGAATAGGTGCATCACAGTCAAAACTCATTTCAGAACCCTCTAAATGAGTATGGTCCAGAAGTGATGAAAGAGTTAAACAGGGATTATCCTCCTCTTTGAAATAAATTTCTTCAGATGTAGTTCCATGGCAGTATTTCAAAATAACATCTTCAATAGTGTCATCCACTGAACTTTCATCACCTCTGCTCGTCTTCATGTTTTTGCATCTTGCTAGTTGTGGGGATGTCCCAAGACCTAGGGAGCTGCTGATACCCACAGTATCCCTGAGATGGAAATCAGACACCAAAGTTTCATCCTGAGTTCGTAAACCATCTCGTTTTGAGAGAGATTGACCTGAGGTAATATGTAAAGAATTGTTGTGGCTGTACATAGGATTCTGATGAGAAAATGAAGGGTGTTTTGGGTGAACCAGTGTTGAAGCAGGATTCAAGCATGGATTCATTAATACATCACTATTGCATACCATTTCTGTTTTATCACATCCACTATGCAGAATCGGATTTGATGCTGCCAAACTCATATCATTTTTTCCTGATTTAGGATTAACAGAAGAACTATGGATTAAACGACTGGCAGAAAAACGCTGAGGTACAGGGCTCATCACAGTTTTAAACTGGCCTTCATAGCTATGATTTGCAATTTGAGCATCTTTCAGGGTATCCCATTTCTCATTGCTACAAATGCCCATAGACTGCTGGGATGTTCTTGTAACATGTTCCTGCCGTCTTTCTAGTTTCTGAATAAATGCTTGTGTTACAGAACTTTTCTTTGTGCTCTCACGAGACAGGCATGGAACGGAAGAGCATATTTCACCAATGGACTCCTGGTCTTTGCCGGAAATCTCCTGTTTGTCTTGGTTTCTCTTTTTCTCTGTCTCTTCCGGGGACAGACAAGCAATCCTAGCAGCCTCTGGAGTGACAGGGAGTGGCATGTCGTCATAGGTTGGTCTAAAGGGGAGGGCAAAAAACCACTTTATATAAATACTGTAAATATGCTTAAGATTTTTCAAACAATAGTTGTTTTTTTTTTAAAAAAAAAAAAAAGAGTAATTACCTAGAGTGCATCACACCTAATGAACAAACTCGTTACCAGCTCTGCTACTTTAGCAGAGATATTCCATTGTAAAAAATGGTGGAGGGGGAGGCGGGAATGTTCCACAAAGCTAAAGATAACAATTTGGGCATTAGTTAGTTACCCTCTTCATGCAACAATCCATTAAGAATGGCCAAATATACATTACGATCATTCTATAAATACAGCAAAGCAAGAAAAAGTAAAAATATTTCTTTTGTTTGAAGTTGTGAGCTTAGAAAGAGGTTATTTCACTGGTAAAACTATCACTCATTAATACTGAGCTTTTGTAGAGAAATGGAACATTATAATATGGCACAGTATAAAAATACCATTGAGTATAAATGCCCCTTTCCCTACAAAACGTGGCCGTCTGATAGGGACTCTGCACATGTCGCCAAGGAATTCCAGGCTTACTGTTTCTCACAGACATACTACAACTTCTGACTCACTTCTATAAGAAGTCAAGTTATGATTGTTCAGCCTCACTGTGCCAACAGCAGATTTTTATATATTCTGCAACTGGCAGTTACATCTTTAGGACTGCCTTAAGTACAAGCATTTATGTCTTGCAGAATTAACAGAACAGACAGATATGGGCTATTTCTCATATGCAACACAAGAAACCACAAGGCTTCAATGTGTAACAGCTGGGCAAATCCAATTAAAATAATTTTTAAAAAAAATTAAAGAGAGAATGTGATGTTTCATTTGAAAGTTACAACCAGACCTTGCAAGACCCAAACAGATGCTTACTTTAATACATGACAGACAGCCATGCACCTCTTACGGTGCATTCATCTGCCAACAGAAGTATTGTGAATAGATTTTATTTTATTGGAGACTTTTATGCCACATCTGGTGGTATTAATATGCCCTCTGCAGAAATTAACTAGGAAGAAAGTTGTTTAGCAGTTGACCATGCAACAGCAAGAAGCCTTTGATGTCTGCAAAAACACTTTGATTGAGCATGCACAATTATACACTCCTAGGTAAGGACATCCTTTTGAATTATAAGTAATAATTCCAGACAGTATAGTCTCGTGGGGATTGTGGCAGATGACTGGGCCAAAAAACCAGAAAGAACCTGTAGGGTTTTGACCCAAGGCGTTACAAGGCTCCACTACATTTTACCCCAATGGAAAAACAAATTTTAGCTGTAATTTGGGCACTACAAGAAATTGAAAGAATCACAGGCCAAGACAGAGTGACTGTACACATACCCATACACATTCATGAGCAGATTACTGATGATTCCATTAGGGTCCATGCAGGGGTAGCTCAGGCAGCCACACAATGCAAAAGGAAACGTTATTTACGGCAACGATTTCTACCAGGAAAACCACACGTAATCACTCCACATGCCACTCTTCTAGGAACTGTATCATTTAATCATATGCCCACACTAGGGGAAAGTCTCCCCCTTGGAGATATCCCTACATCTCCTGTGGATGAGGCTCCCCCTTATGACGAGTTAATAAAAGAGCACAAAAAGACGCCTGGTTTACCGAGGGAAGTGCAACATGTATGGGAAGCTGGACAAAGACAATGGAGAACAATTGCATATGCTCCACTACCAGGAATTATATTATGGCAAACACGTGTACAGGCATCTAGTCTGTGGGCTGAACTGATTGCAGCACCTTTTGCTACCCTGAAGGGAACTGACAATTGGGTTGTATTCAAAAGTCTCACGATGTGGTTACCCCGCTGGGTGCAAGAAGGTTGGCATAAGATACCCTATATGGGGGGCAGATATATAGCAACAACTTTGGCAACATATACAAAGGTATCCCTTGAAAGTAAGGCATGTCTGAGCTCATCAAAAATAATTCACTTGAGTCACAAAGTAACAGGGAAATAGGTAAGATGACTTTGCTGAAGTACATGCTCAAGCTATAAATGCATATATAGCTTGTGGACATCAATCAGCTTATACTGCACATGCACGAGAGATGATTGCTCACAATCAAACCCCTTTGCCATTACATGTTTATAAACATGCAAATAATTGTACTACTTGTATGCACCTACATTTAAGGGCATTATATAGGCCACAGGCAAATACAGTCAATGGGCTCTGAATAGCTGGCAGGTCGATCATATGGGGCCCCTGTCCCTGTCAAGGGGGTGCCAATAAGTATTCACTGCTGTGGATACAGTGCCAAGACTGTTTTTTGCTAAATCCACCAAATATGCTAATCAACATAACACAACTGAAGCACTAGAACAACTCATTCATCAATACGGACCTCCTGACCAAATACAAAGTGACCAAAGAACACCATAATTTCCAAGACTGGGCTCAAGGGCTAGGGATAGATTAGATATTCCACATTGCCTACTATCCCCAAGTTAATGGCTTGATTGAAAGAATGAATGAGATGCTGAAGGAACAACTGAAAAAACTAACCAGTACTAAAATTTTACAACATTGGAGTTCACATCTTACTAAAGCAGTTGTTTTGTTAAGCAGACAGAATATTCATAATCAAACACTCTATGACCATGTTATAACACCTACAGTACAAAACGTGGTGAGGACTGAAATTCTTCCAGATGGTATCTCTCACAAAATACTAACTACAGGCGAAATGGAATTGTTCACACCGACGGATTGCATGGTGGGACCACAACCTATTAGTCTAAATGCGAAGATTCATATAACAACCCCTGAGAATACCGTATGGTTATGTATCCCAACTACTCCTCTTATTTGTCATCCTCTGTTGATACCAGATTCTCAAGTTCTTGTATTTCAGCTATCTTTGATGAATACCTGTGCCTTATCTAGAGGAGATAGCATTAGAATGGTGTTACTGGAGTCACAAACCCAACATCGAATTGAAGTTCAATCTGAAAAAGCACAAGACGTAGTTCTCCAATCTGTCTGAGCAATTACCCCGTAACAGATTATCAAACTCAAAGTAGTATTAGCTGAAGGAGCCTGAGCAATGGCATATGTATTACTGGAAGGAGATGATACTCCTGTTTTCCTGCCCTATCACAGGCTGGCTTGTCATGCTTTGTAGTCTTGTACTACAAGCACATGCCTTGGGTACTGTTCCACAAGATGAACATGTAAATACTTAGATTTGGTTAGCCTCTACTGTAACTAACTCATCTGCCTTTTATATTAAGGGAAGATTAACAGCTGCAGAACTTTTGACGATGTGTTCCATTGGCATGCCAAGCCCAGTAGCTGAATTACAGAATTTTACTATGCTAAGTATATTTCGATAGTTTCTCATTGCTGTTTTTTCTGAGTAGGTAACAGCTGTGCACCAATGAACACTACCAAATTGATTCACAGTGGACTATTTCCTCCTTCAACACCATAAACGCTGCTTCCATTTCAAAAGCACATGTTGCTTCAACATAACTGATGAATCAGCCAGAGTAGAGGATGACACTCAACATCTCTAGGACTTAATGCATCGAATGAAACAATCTACTGATGGTGCCTGGCTGGCTGAGTGGTTTAATTCCCTGACAGGATGAATGGGACACCCGATTCAAAAAGTATGTTTATTCCTTTTTCTATATGTATTTATTACATACCTCTGTAAATTACCCTGCCCTACACCCCACAAGCCCAAATGGACACCTCCAGCTTTGCCAGCCCCAGCAGAAGTGGTCCCTTGAGTGAGGGGGTGGAATGCGGGGAAAATAACACAAGATTGGCAAGGAAGATTGCAAACACGCTCAAGTGACTTGCAGCTGGTGTCAAAAAACACATATATCATACTAATTGTTGTTTAATCTTGTGTGCTTGACAAGTAGAACATCTGTGTTTAGATAGCATAGGACTGTAATAGACTCAGAGGCACCCTATCAAACATGCTTGAGATTCCTGCCCTGCTGTGGGAAAGATCAAAGCACAGTGGTAAACTACGCCTGCGCGAATCCCTGAAATCCAGGCAAAAACAGCAGGTTCAGTAACTCTCTAGCAAGGACCAAGCTACATGGGGCCTGCATTCCCACTTGTGTGCCACTTCGGAGATCCCCCGATTTGCAAGGTAACTAAAATATACTCTTTGCATTTCATCCATGATTTTGTGGTTGTTCCTGCATCCCGCCTGTGTCAGCTCACACAGCGACATTTTATTTTCAGTAATTTTTCAGAAAAGGATTGCAATATAAACCTAGTCACACTTTCTTTTCCATCTTGCTTTTCTTTCTACAAACTCTGCCTAGATTTGGGATTATCCTCCTCCACCTCTCTCCAGATTTTTGTACATTATTTTTCTCATTCCATTCCTTCTTCCAACAATTTAGAGGAACATAGGTAGCTTGATTTTCCTCATTAGTTGGTTTCATTCAACAAAGAAATAACCTTGTATTAGTGACACCTCAAGAGAGGGCTTTTTTCATTTGGGTGTTGCCTTAAAGTGAGTCCTGTATTTTCTTTATGGCAAAAAATTGAGGATGTTCTTAATCTAGAAGAATTAAAATTATTTAAAATGGAAGGATTAATTCATTTCTTTGTAGTGATGTGTACGTGCCCTTGGCTAATTTGTCATAGACATGCCTATTAGCTTGTTCTGTCACATCCTCATATTAATATGACTGCCTTCAGACAAAATACTCTTCTACTTGTTGTCAGATCTATAGCAGGGTTGTATATCAAGATACACTGTACTGGTTTTGGAGTGGGATTTTTGTCTGCCTTGCAGAACATAACAAACAAGGAATAAGATTTAACTGAGATTTAATTTTAACCATTCTATAGTTCTATGAATAGATTTCCCTTCATCTACAGAGAAAAACTTACACACTGACCCTCTTATCACTAGTAAGCATGCACACGATAATTAAAGAGAACACTTTTCAAAATCTGAGCATTAATGAATTGGCCAATTCATCTAAATATTAACTGAATGTGTGAACTACAAGGATAATGAAAAATTAATGTATAAACATTCACATGACTTTATCCAAAAACAACAAAACAAAATTATGAACGCTTTCAAAACATACCACAAAATATACTGCTAAATATACATATATATAAAGCCCAGAATTTTAAGAATTATAATTATATATATAAGTATTTATAAATAAAGCCCAAATTATAAGAACTTGTAAATGCACGTCAGAGTGTATGGTCTGCCATTATACCCACTGACTCATATATTCCTTCTTTTTTCAGGTCTTCACATTTAATTGCTATCAATAGGGTTGTATCAAATCCTAAAGTAGTGAAACAAAGTTTAAAAGTGCAGAGACAACAGAAAAGCAATATACTCGGACAACGTTTATATAAATGCACTGCTTTCTAAATTGTCTTCAAAGAGTAGATTTCACCTCAAATGGAGAAAATTTACTGCTCAGTGGAACAGAAATAAGAACTTTTAACACATGCATTCTACCAACACATATCTAAAAAAAAAAAAGAAAAAAGAAAAAGACAGCTGTATTATACCTGTTGTCATGGTATCTGTGGGGATGATGCTGTAAAACATCTTGCAGGAAACGCTCCATCAAGCTACTGGTACCCATACGATTCCTACAGTAAGTGGTAAAATGCCTGTGCTGGGAGCTGAAAATGTGCTGGTGAAAGATAAAACAGATGACTAGCGTAATAATACTATTAACACACTGGCCTGTTCCTAAAAATGACTTCCCAGGTTAAACATTACACTGATGCTATGAAAATGTTTAAATAAAAAGAAAAATCTTCAGCCTTTTCTACTTCAAGGCCTTGATTCAATGCAATTTTTAAGCATGCTTACAGAGTCTCAAATAATACTAAAATGTATTGAAATACCCTTCCGAGTTGGAACTTAAATTAGCAGCTCTGACAGATGCTCACAAATCTCTTCTAACTAGTACAAATTCTCTCACAAATCTCACAGCTGCTCACGAATATCTTGTAACTACTACAAATACTCTAAATGTATCTATGAATGACTACTAAAATATTTTATAACTTCATATGAAAAAATATCCTGCAATTCACTTGAATTAAGGGGGATTTTCACAAGCATAAAAGACTAAATAGACTTCTACTTTCTAATTAAAGAAGTCTAAAACACAGGAGACTAACAGAGCTAAAGAACACAAAAGATAATAGTTGATCAAACATCCTCAGCCTTGATATCCAATTAACCCTGATACTTCACAATATACACAGATCTCAAGATTGAAGCCACAGAAATAAACCAAATGAATGCAATGCACAGCAGCGTACCACTTCAGAAAAGCAGACTGCAGTAGCCATGCCACACCACTAGCATCTTTTTAACAGGTAACAGATAAGAAAGGTATCTTCTTCTCAGTGCATACATTGTGCATTTCACAAATTGATTATTTTTCATTCAGTATTGGTTCTTCAGTGTACAGAGTGATATTTTATAAGCTGATAAAACCTTTGGGTACTCCTTGCTACCTGTTGCTGAATTATGCAGAAGCCTTCTCACCTGTTCCAGATTACTGTAGTGTACATGGCAACAGTTGCAGTATCCTTGTCTATTTTGCACAGTGGATACTCCAGGCCGAGGATCTTCTTGCCCTCTTGTGTGTAAACTGAAAGAAGCGGGTAATATTACCAAGCCGTATCAGTAAGAAAATGAGAAATGTTGGGTTGTTTAATTGACGTTCTTAACACAGAAATTCTAAACATCCATCTTACTATAGAGCTGAAACAAACTTGCAAGATAAAAGTTTCTATTTCAGAATGGTAATGGCAAATAGGACTACAAATTTTAAGGTAATCCCAAGCAATTTTCACTAAAGAAAATTTTTCTTAGACACAGAACAAAGGATAAAAGGTTGAAGGCACAACAAACACAAATGCTAATTTCAGTTGGCTGTAACCTGAAGAGAACTGTCTTTCCAGAACAAGGCAGTCATCTTTTCATTCTTCCGGTTTTTAGTATTTTGAAATTAAAAAAAAATAAAAAAATCGACCAAAGACAAAGAAATCTTGACACCCACACATTAGTTTTGGGCACTATAACATGGCATCCCCACAGATTTTAACAGTACGTGGGTAGAAGATAGAAAGGACTTCCATCATACACTTGGTGTATGTTGCATCACTGTCATCCATTACACAAGATAACACATAAGGTTGAAAAACAGATTCTTCCTGTTTTACTTTGTGTAAGCAGTAAGCTAGATGCCAATTAGATCATCACTAACTTACCTGCTATTGCTGTCCTGTTGTAGAGAGCCTTCAACACCATGTCTTTCAATTCCTATAGAAAAAACAAAACAAAACACAATATCAAAGAGATGGAATAGAGCTTTACCTGCAATTAGTTACTTCTCTTACCATTTTAAAGGAAGATAAAAAGTTTAGTAAGTTCAAGAAAGCATGTAGAGAAGGATCCTTTTGTCCTCAAAGTTCCTTTAAGAGCTTAATAAAATAAACTTTGCTCTTTCATGGTTGAGGGGAGTGGGAATTTTTCTACTGATTTTTCTGGGATCAAGACTAGGCAATCTACGTTTATACCGCTACATCCATGATCACTGAGATAAAACGTTCCACATCTTAAACAGCTTATTACAGGACAAGAAAGTTACATCTACATGGAAACTCTGTAGATGACTCAGAAGTCACTTCTTCCATCTAAGTTCCATAATGAAATATAGGAAATCAAAGCATGCAATTGAAACTACAAGGTGAACTAATGCTTCTACTGTTAATTATTACATTAAAAAAAGAATAACTGCTACAAACCCCACTACTTTAAACTTCTCACCTTGTGCTGAAGAAGCAGAAGCCTCATCAGATGGTTTGATTCTGTCAAACATCTGTAAATAAAAGATAACATAACTAAGAATAAACAATAACACAAAAAAGACATAGTAAAGCCCATCCTCAAGTTGATCCTTCAGTGAAAGCTCCAAGCTGTTCAGAAGCACTATATTCTTTCAGCTATAGACCAAGACTTGACTTAAATGAAGTTGCATTGCAAAAATAAATTTCTGCTTTACTAGGTTACCCTAAGTCCCAGTTTCAGCTGGGAAAGAGTTAATTTTCTTTCTAGTGATTGCTGTGAAAGGAATGTCAATAATACCCATTGGTTTTAGTTGTTGCTACTTGATATTTACACTATTCAAGGACTTTTTTCATCTACACATAGAAGTACAGACAGAACAGTGGAATGGCCAATGAAATATTCAATACCATAGACTTCATGCTCAGTATATAAATGGTGGTCGGCTGGGGGGTGGGAATCCACGATCACAGCTCAGGATGATGCCAAACCACCAGGCAGTGAGAGTGACCTGTGTCATTATTATTATTGTTATTTTTATTTTTACTGTTCTGTTATTGTTTCTATTAAACTGTCTTTATCTCAACCCATGATGTTTCTTTTCCTCCCTTTCCCCTCTTCCCCCACACCCTTCGGGGGGCTGGGGAGGTGGCGAGCAAGCGGCTGCATGCATCTAGTTGCCAACTGGGGTTAAACCACAACACCCTAATATTATATTTAGCAATGCATGGTAGCTTTGATAGAATGAGATAATTTCTGATCAAATTAATGAAGTAAAATATTATACTTATGAATACAGCTTAGACTCTGTTAGGTTATTAAGCAATAACCTTGTCAAATTAATTTAATTACTGAATTTCCTAAGTTGCCTTTACAATAAAGATGAAAGATGTATGCTAATTGTATGCAGTTACGTGCTTTAGGGTGCCCAAACACAAAGGACTTCCAAGTTTCACGCAGTCCTTTTACATTATAGAATGCAAGCATAAAATCAGCTTTCTGGTACAAACCTTAGAGTCATCAACCTTCTTCATCCACCAAAGCTGTCTCCAGATTATGTCGAACAGTAGGCCGTTTGCAGTGCAGGACACTTTTCTCATCCCATCTGGCAACAATGAAGTTAAAGAGCCTTTTAAAACAGAGTTAATAATGCATGTTTTCCATGCCCTAAGGCACATAAATTTTTCTGTACCACTTTGCAAACCTGTCAGTCAATATAATGAATAAATCTCTTTTTGAAGTCTGCAGTACATCCTTCTTTTTTGTTATGGAAGTTGTTTTGACAGTCTTTCCTACATAAATGTTAACCATTCCTTCTGGAATAACTTTGTTCCTTCTTTCTTCCTCATAGTCCCTATGTATTAAATATTGTTGTCATTTTGGATGCTAGCACTCATGAAATTAAGTATAATACTACAATAACAGAAAACAAATTCCTCAATATTAACCAAATTGAAATTAATCTATTTTGAGCATCATTCATCAACCTGCTCAGAAAAACAATGTTTTATTTTGCTTATGTTACATAAACTAGTTGCATATTGCAAGAATACATTAACTGGAAATTTCACAGTAGGTTGGATGTTCAAAGCATTTTATAAATTAATCATTATATACTCAATTAAGTATTATCATTAGCATTGCAGAGAGGAAAGCAGAAAGGCCACAATAATTTGCACAATCACTGTCAACAGCATCACAGTGGGAGTACAAAATCCTGTCTCAAAACTCAGGACTTCGCAATTCTTAGATCTGCTCATGACTTACCATTTATGTAATTGTGGGATCACAAACCTGAAAGTTTCAAATCAACCACTTCTACTTTTTAGCCTTTATGAACAGTTTTTTTCAAGACTCATTCCTTCCCTTTTCCTTTCCTGTTCTCATATATGTAGAAAAGATGCTCCTATATAAGACTACATACCATCAGGCTTGACAGATGTGTGGTTTGTTGTTTATTTCTTTAAACTTGTTTTGCTCTTTCCCTGACTAAGCACTGCTCATTATAAAACAGCAGGGCTTTTACAGCAGTCATGGTCAGAAAGAATATCTTATTATCTCAACTAAAACCAAACCAAACCAAAACAAAACCAAAAAAACAACAAACCACCCAACCAAAACACCAGAATTGATAACATAAGATAAAGCTACAAACGTGGAGCATAGTAAGAGTGTAGCAACCACAGAGGAGCCTACCCCATTGACAGTACGGTCAGACAGTCAGCAGGGGACACCACAACCATTCATTCCCATCCACTGCCCCAAAACCAGATTTACAGCATCTCAATATATAAATATCTAGTTTCATCTCAGAGACATCACTACAGTTCATTACTTCCTTATTTGAAGGAATAATGGTGTTGCTCTACTGAGAGTTCACTCATCTGCAAGTACAGTTCTGTAAGTTACACCCCTAGACACAGATTTACACACATTTAAACTGAGCTAGGAGTGTGGCAGCACAGGACTATGAAAATAACTACAATTAATTACACCAGTCTGCATCTCCTTGACAACTTTCTACAGTTTGAGGAGATTCAATGGACAAGATTTTCTCACTGCAGGGGGGTCAGGTTAGGTAAAATTTGTAAAAGCCTGGCTATCGCTTAGTAACCGACAGAAAAACATCAGAGGAAGACCTTTCAGAGATACTTATGCACAAAGCTGACAAGAGAGGAAAACCTATTCTCTTTGTCCCAGTGTTTTATGAGAACATTAGCGCACAGGACAAAGAAAAAATCTGAACTCAAATTATATACAGCTTCTTACCATATGAAGTCAAGCTCAAACCACAGGCTAGTAATGTAAAGGAAACCTGTTATGTAGATGCCTTATCTATGTTGCCAAAATCTGGACAGCCTAACTGTAATCCTTACTTTATCAAAACAGAAAGTACAGCTATAAATCCACAAAAGACTTTTCAGACGTCGATGCAAAGCCTGCAAAATTCTAACTTCGTTAAGATACTTCCAACTGTAAGTATCTTAAACTATTGGATTAAAAAAGTAAATTGTAAATTATATCTGCACAAGCTTTAGTGTAAATATTTTACCACTGAAAAATCCTGTAAATTGTAACAAATATAAAAACAACTGGCTACCTACAGAACTGTTTGATTTGGTAAATTTCTAACCAGGCTACTTTAGCTGTCTCTAACACCAATGTTTCTTTTTGGTTTTATCAAATTACTCTGTGTACCGCAGCCAGAGGATGAAAAGCCTCAGACAATCCCACTTAACAAGACAAATCTATAAGGAGGCAGCCAAAGGCATGAACTATACACATTAAAAAAATCTGGAGCGCATTCTGATAGTATATAAAACCTTCACAGGCATCAAAGAAACTCTCCAGAGAGCATCACTCTTGCACTGCAACCGGTAAAACACAAATAAAAAGGGGCAAAAAGGCCAATCAAAACTGCTCCTCAAAAAACACCTCACGAAAACTTCTACTGTCCCTTCACCTAAGAAGGTCTGCGCTGGGTAGACAGCGGGAAAACCCTCGCTTTAACAAAGTTATCTCTCTTCCAACAGCGTTAGCACAAATAGGGAGGCGGTAACTTATTTCAGGAACTGCTTTTGCCCCACGGCCGCACAGCACCAGCTCGGGCTCCGCGCCGGGTCCCGTCCCTGCTGCGTGTTCGCGGTCGCCGCCTCGCCCCGTCTCACCGCCCAGCCGCCACCACCGCCGGGGGAGGAGCCGCAGGCGGCTCCCAGGTCCCGCCAGTAGCCGAGGGAGGCAGAAGCTCGCTGTGTTTTGAGGGGGCCCCGCCGCGCACGACCGAGCGCCCGCCCCCGCCGCAGGGGCTACCGGCCGCGCAGGGGGGCTGAGGGGAGCACCCACGCGCGTTAACGCCCGCGCGCGCAGGGGGTTGGCAGAGCGCCGCGCGGACCCCGCCCCTAACGGCCCCTCCCGCTCCCAGCCGGCCCCTTCCTCCGGCACGGCTCGGCAGGGCTCCGCGCATCCCCGCCGCTCCCGCCGCCCGGCTCCCTCCGCGGCGCTGTCTCACCTCCATCATTCCCCCGTGAGCTCTTCCGTGCCAGGCCGGGGTCAAGGGATGCCATCCTCGGCTTCCTCCTCCGGGTCGGCGGGGGCGGGGCGGAGCGGAGGGTTGTGCTGGGGGAGGGGAGGGGGCTGCCGTTTCCCGCCCAGGCCTGAGGGGCCGTACCGCCGCTCCCGGCCCGCCTTCGGGCTCCCCCTTCGCCTCAGCCTCTTGCTCCGCCCGCTGGGGCTCCTACGCCCCTCTGCGCCCGCTGTGTGCTCGCTCTCGGTGGCCTCGGCCCTGTGAAGGGGGACAGGCGCCTCTGGGGGCGGCTGCCTGAGTAACGCGGGGGGCTGCCGGGCGCAGCCTGCCGCCCCTTGGGCGCGGGCGGTTCTCTTCTGTAGGTGTGCTAATGCAGTGTGAAGAGAGGCCGGAAAGCCTTGGTTTCTCCGGCCCAAGGCGCTGGAAACCTGCTCCAGCAAACCGGGGGGTTGCCTCTTTTTGCCAGTCAGTATTTTTCTGGTTTGGGAGGTAGTGTCTTTAATAAGTTTTATTTCAACAACTGTGATAGTTATTTTCTCCTTCAAAGCACAGTGTTGCTGCTTGAGAGCAGGCTTATACTTTTTTCGTTTTCTGACATTAAAAATAGCTTGCTTTTCATAGTGTACCTTGTTTAGGTTTTATCAGAAAGTGAAAGGTGTTAGTTTGACTTTTTGACTGAGTTAATGCCAGATCTGTTTTTCTCAGAAGAAAGTTTAAGAATATGACCTTAGTTCAGGTTGTCTTTTGTTTTCAATTGTAGAGGGATTTTTTTAACATTATCTAATCTCCCGTGGGAAACCAGCTATTGCATATTTCTCTCATGATGAAGCAGCAGAATTTTTTAAGCAATCCAGGCAGACACAAAGATAATCAACACCCTTATGTGTGAAGACAGGTGCAGATACAGACTTGGACTGTGCAATGGGGGAAGAAAAAAAAATCCTAAATGCACCATAATATGGAAACTTAAACCAAGGCTGCTGTAAAAAGATGGGGATGTGTGATTATGAGAGACCATAGCTTAGAAATGTCCACCCATGCTGAGCAAGTAATTGAACATAAATCTCAAATGGAAGAACAGCAGGAGAAGGCTTTTCTTTAGGAGAGGACTACCTTAATTGCTGTTGAATTCTTCTGTTATGTGCATAGATATGAATATGTTTTTATTGCCAAAAAATAAGTACTTAGTACCGAACTAAAGTTGCCGTGTAAAATATAGAACTTGGCAAAACTGGAACTCATTAAAAAAAACCAACCAAACAAAAAAAAAAAACAGACATGAGAAGAATACAACTTTTTAGTTGTTTAGTTATGTATAGCATAACATTTCTGTCTTTTAAGGCTGTCTTTTTCTGTCTTTTAAGGCTGTCGGGATCCCCTAATCATTCTACACTCATTTTTCACCACACTTACTTTGTTGGAGATAACTGATAAGATGATGGCTTAGTTTGAGGCATCTTGACAGACGTAAGATTTCAATACAAGTATATTCAATACAATCAGTCACTTTGGTAACATGTAAAGGATTTTTGAATTCAGTGTTGGACAAGCGAAACCTAGTTTTAGATGGAATTTTATGGGTAGGAGTGGAGATTTGTAAGAAGGAGTCATAAAATTTTGCAGATGCGGTATTTCTGTGGAGGAGACTTACATGTGTGAAAGCTCAGGCATGTGCCCAAATTGTTGACGTCAGCAGAGATGCATTGTTTAAACATGTGTACTCCATTGGTGGCAAACACACTTTGAAACGTGTTATCTTAGGCTAAAATAGTTTACCTTTTTGATGGTTTGTAGCAGGCTTGGTGAGTTACTGTGGCTCAGCTGACTCTTCATAACTTGTTGAAACAAAGTAAGCTCGGTTACGTAGCTGAGGTACTGACGTTTCTTTCCCAGAATGGTTCATGTAAAACAGAAGTCTGTAGCAAAGAGAAGGAGCGTCTGTTATAATGCCATATCACTTGTCCTTGGAATGTTCCTGAATAATTTTGCAAGGATAGAATGTAGTAGTCTATCTTTTGGACTGTTATTCAAAGATAGCAGAACGTAGGCTTGTGTTGCCAAGTATTTCTTGGCTTAAAACTCTTTCTGTGTTTGTGAACTTGAGGTTGCACCTTGATTCAAGCTCAGGTAAGGTATTGAGAGATATCTCTTTCCCTCAATCTCCTCTTCCCCCCCTTCCCCATCCTCACATACATGGATGAACACTAAAGCAGAGCTAACAAACTTCCTTTCCCCTTTTAAAAATTCCTCTCGCTCCTGGTCTAAGCATCAGACTTTTTTCTCTTTGCTGATATTTATACTCATCTATCAATTTCCATAAACTGTCCCATACACCTTTCACTGCTTTACTTTCTATTTTTGATTTGATTTGCTATGGTTTTCCACTCCTCTTATCCAGGTTATACCTATGAAAAACATTAATAAAAATTGATAAAGGTGAACAATAGCTATTTTCCTAGAAGGAGTCTCAAATTCCTTCCAACAGTTGGGTTCAGATTGTAAAGAGAAAATGTGACAAAAGAAAATCAAGGTTGGTAAAGCTAGCTGGCAGGAAACTAGATTTTTGGTTTGTTGCATATGTGCTTTGTACGTTCTACTTTTAAAGGCCTTATTTATCCTTAAATTGTTGTTTTGGTAAAGTTCTTCAAAGGATCTGAGCTAAGTGTTGACTGACTGACAGCCGTTGAGGGCTGGGGTTTGAGCCATGCAGAGAGTACTTTTGCCAAACACCCACAAAGATGGATTGCTAGATCTAGCCTGGTTTCTAACAAGCACAACTTTCAAGACAGTCTGAGTACACGTGTAGATTTTAGAGCACTTCAAATTCTGATTGAGCTTGGGAAAGGAGATCTTTTCAACTTTATAGCAGAATAGATGTTCCATAATGCCTAGTATTATGTTAAAACCCTTAATTGCCAAGAAATGTAAAATTCTCTTAAAAGAATTCTGTTGTCTTTCTCAGAACAATCTGATGGTGGCCACTGTCCAATATCAGATACCAGACTAAAAGGAGCAATGATCTGTTCTTCTGTGGTATTTAATTTTTTTTCCCCTTTACTATCAATTCAGTTATATTTAATAATAAGGGTTTTCAAAGTAAAAGAAAATAATTTCTCATCTGTGTACAAGGCATCTTTTCTCAAAATAGAGCTTCTTGTTCTCTTTGTTCTGCTTTACTTGGACTGTTTGCTGGGGTTGACAGATTGCTGTTACACATTTATTTTCTGTATTATAAACATGAAAAATATAAAATTAAAAATATGCAGTTTTTTAAAAAATGATAGTGGTCTTTTACTTATTTCGGTATGGCACTGGAATTACATGCAAGCCAGAAAGAAAAACAATTTTTTATATATTTTCTTTTTTAATTATTATGGGCATTCTGCTCACGTTCTCATTATCTAAATCTGATCTTTCTTTTTTTGTATTGTACTCAAGATTTTGTAAATTTTAAAATAAGAGCTTTACCTGAGTTAACAATAAAAACATCCCCAATATATGGGAGATTAGTTTAACCCCCTAAACTTAAGGGATAGACTAATTTAAAGATTGTTCTATTTTTCATTCTCTTGCCAGAACTACCTTCTTAAGATTAAAAAAATTGCAACTTAAATAGCAACTTAATAATTTCAATTGCCTAATCATTAAAGCAACCGAAAAGCTTAGCAACAGTGTTATAATGGAATCATGATTAGATAGGGACCCAGGAAGAAATTTAAAATACCTTTTAAAACTGAGAGGGTTATAAAAAGCATTTTTAAAATGTATGGACCAAGAATTTTCTCCAAAAAATATTGCTTTACTTTCATATAATCAGGTCTTTCATATTTAAAAGATTACTTGAAGTGCTTCGCAATTTGAATCTTTTTGCATATCTAATTTGAAGCAAATCCTCCCAAAGTCTTTTTTTGTGACTATTATTTGAAGGCTATGCTGCTGCTTTCATGGGCTTATGTTTTCAGTCGTATGGTTTTTACACTTCTTTGATCTTTTTTTTTTTTACACTAAAATTGCTCTTAATACTATATCTCTGTATATATGTACTTTGGAGAATACAGAGATTTTTATTATAATAGTGCTGAGCAAAATTCTCAGATGTTCACACTGATCCAAGAGCTTATTATTATTGCTGTTACAGCTGCTGTTATTCATTCGCCAGCAGATCATCCAGAAGGAACAGCTGAGGAGACAACTCTTAAATGTGTCACTTTAAACAGTATGGCTACAAAATTTATCCAAATTCAGTGTTTTCATAAAATTTCTGCATGATGGGCTACTGATGTTCTTAATGACGTTTAAAATCCATACCCTAACACTACTGTAATGAACCTGTCTGTTAGCTTAAATTAACATGTTTTAAAAAAAAATGCAAATAAATTCAATCAGCAGTTGAGAGGTTTGTATGCCATGGCTCTAACACTGCATGAAATTTTTCTTTACCGGACCAAGACTAACCATGCTGTACCTAAGGCAACATGGAGAGAATGTGGTCGCGGTGTCCAGACAGCCCTCTTGCGGAGCACCATAAAATTCGCTTCAGTTAAAGTAGAGAGGAAACTTGTCTCCAGATCCTTCTTTCCGTTTGTAACCTGAAAGAGCATTCTGCTTTCAGAGAACAGTTTTTCATCATAGAATGCTGAATAGTTTACTGTTACATTCACAGACATTTCTGTTAATGATTGTTCAGCCAGTTCATCTCTCTGAAATAACTATGCCTGTTTTTTAAGGGAAGTGACACAAAGAAAAGGACTAGGTCAGGAAGTAGCTTGGGGGTTGCCTGTAGGTGACTGCTCGTGAATTGCAGGATATTCTTTGACCTTCATGTTGTGCATGGAATTTTTTTTAGCTTCAAAAATAACAGTCCCTTAGAATTTCTCAATTCTATTGGCCATTGTTTCATATTTATTTTCAAAAATAACACCGATTTTAAAATTGTCTGCTTGATATAGTCAGATCAGCCCTTGAGAATTGGCAAAGTTTTCACGTATAATTGTTCATTAACGAATTACTTGGAAACATACGATAATTTCTGACATGTACATGCTGGAAAATGCAGTGGCAAGTGACTCCGTTTCCGCATGCTGAAGGGAGCTCTACAACCCGAGAGCCTTCAGCTATGAAGGGAACAGAAAGACCAATAGGTTCTTGTATTAGCCACAGTCAGGTAACATGACAGAAATACACTTATACTCAGAATTATTCTCATCTGCATGGCAAAATGTTTTGATTAGCATGTTTTAAACCATTCTGCTTTTTATTATTATAGGTAAGGTACAAAATGAATGTGGCTTTTTTTAATCAGATGCTAATGTGAGAGTCTTGAAATATTTTAAATAAGTATAGTAGATGACTATTGCTGCCTTCTAGCCTACCTCACATTTTATCGTAGTAGGAACTCCAAGGCATTTTTGAAAAAGTAAATATTCATTCCCACTACTCAAGCAGGGAATACCGTATTTCTGATACAAAGACATAATTTTATCAAAGCTTCTTGGAGGGATATTAATTCTGTTTTTCAAGAATTTTCAAGCTGCTAGAAGTTGAGAACCTGCCTTGACCCCTTGGAATATTCTGAATTAAATGTTTATATCCATCAATTTCAATGGAACTGTTCTGGTTTTAAATAGGTGCATGCAGATGAATGTAAGATGATCCTGAATGTAAAATATCTCTGCAGCTTCCTTGTCTGTAGTGTAATTTATAGGAGTCAGGGAGTTCCAAATATATATATATACTATTATGTTGAGTCACTGGATGTTCTGCAGTCAATTTAAGGTGGGGTCAAAATGTATTCCCAAGGTAATTAAGTAAGCGTTATTTTCCTCTGTACTGGCTGTTCTAAATCATGTTAAATTTTTTTAATGTTCCCTGTCGTGGGCGGAGTGATTAACTTCACTTGTAAGAGAGAAGTAGTGAAATGTTTATGAACATAAAACAATGATTTAACAAAGTTAGTAGTGAATGCGACAGTGTTTTACGAGATTCGATGCCAGGGTACACTTGATTATTTACTGCATAGAGGCCAGGGTCAGACGAGCTGTAAGCGAGACCCTCCCGTTGAGCCACGACGTTTGGAAAGGACCCTCTTGCTTTCTAAACTTCTCAGAGAGGAGTCTAGGTGCAGCTGGATCCAGTCCTAGTCCTAGACTTGGTCAACGGTTTATGTCTAAAGGATTATATATGCACAATCAATCCTTATATCACTTAGCTAAGATTTCAAAGTTTAGCATGCTATTAGTCACTTACCGAGAATCTGTTGCGGCAAGGAATCTCTCAACCTTGAGGAGTAGAACCTTAAGTGAGCGTCCCCACTCAAGGGGAGATCCTGTCGTGCAGCCCACTGCTGTGCAAGAGAGCTCAAAGGGCTCTTGGGCTGTCCGCTATTTATGGAGTAAGATAATGGACCTATAGGCATATTCGCATGGGAACAAGATGCCTAGGTTCCCACTCCAGACAGTGTTTTGGTTATGTTGCCAGCCATCTCCCACAGTTCAAGTGCAACTCATAACAACTCCCGCTGATGGCCATGGCTTGAGCAGGAGCCGGGGGGGAAAAGGGGATAGCACACCGCCACACTCCCACAATAAACCACGTAAGATATTTTCTAACATCTGAGAGCAAGCTGACTCTCCACCTTGCTTTACCCTGGGAATAATTTAAAGAAAGATTTCTTTATCCTATTCAGGAAAAAAGTGGAAACTTAAACAAGAGAAGTTTTGGGTTTTTCCACGGACAAAACTTAATTTTAGGCTAGGAATGCTGATAAGCAAAAACATCATTCTTTGAAAGAAACCTCTTTCTCCCATAGTTTGAAAATATAGAGACTTTTTCATGGCAAAAAAAAAAATCAAACAGAGAGAAAAAGAACTTTTGAACAAACAACCCTTTATTTGATTTGTGTTTCTTCAGCATTTCACATACTGTTCCTGGAACTGCAGTAGTTCTTTGGATCAGAGTTCAGTCTCTCTCTCTTCTGGTCCATCAGTAAAACCATAAGTCTCTTCTACATTGTTGGATGGTCTATGTTTCTAATACTGAAGTGATCAGAGTTCTTTTTACTGATTTGCACCCAAGCTACATAAAATTAGTGTAATAATTCCCCTTTGCCTAGTTTTTCATCTTGAAATGGAGAAGTGTCTGTTCCCTTCTCTACAAGCTCTCCTCTTGAAGAGAGACTATTCTTAAATAGCCTTTACAGAAAATGCTGCAATTCTAGTCTCTAGATTCATGTAAATTCCATATTCAAGTTCATGCTAAGTGCTGAATTTGGGGCACATAGTCTTCCTAAAAAAAACCACAACAATAATTGCAAAGTAAGAAGGATTTAAAATTAACCTTCGTGTGTCTTGATACAGCTTAAGAAGTAGAACTAAAATGGAGAAATAAATATGGGGGAGTTTAACTGCCTCTTTGCTTCGACTGATTTCCTATGCTTCCCTCCCTGAGCCCACTGTTGATTTATTAGAGATAGTGCTAGTTTTGCTTTTACTGAACGCAATGGAAGAGTTAATATTGACTTTATAGACTGAGCCCTTAACTAGCAAAGTGTTTTTCAGAGCTTCTAATAATTTGCTTTGCCTATATCAGAAACAGTAGGTTTATTGAAGTTTATCAGCTCCCATCTCATTAGAGAGGCTGAGGGCTGGGTAGGGTTTAGACGCAAAACTGTGTTCTCTCCCCTGAGAGTGATCAGAGGAGAGGGCAAATGCAGAGCAGTAGGCAGAAACTTGCATTGGTTCTCCCTGTCTCACATTCATTTCTATGGATAAATAACTTAAATCCCTGTGGAGTCAAGGTTGCCTGGCACCTTTCACAAAATGTGTTTACATCCACTAAGCAGACAAACAATCTGACAAATGCAGCTGACTATAAAAAGCAACTTTAAAAATATAAATGAATATGTGTTTGACCACAGCTTCTTAGAATATCCATAGTTGATTGATTGAGTTTGATTTGGATTTGATTTGCACCAGCTTTGCACGGATATTCAGGAACCATTATCCATTGCAAGGAGCTACTGTCCAATTTAAAACCTTTGCATCTCCATAAATCCTAAGGAATGTCAATGGCTGGTCACTATTATAAAGAGTAACCAGCAGACCGCACAATTCTACATGTGCATAGGTATTTCTTTTAGTTAAGATTTTGAGTAGTAATGCTGCAAAACAACAACCTTGCTTGATCACCCACGCATCCTGTAGGCACCCTGCCTATTAGCACATATTTTCAGGGAGCTGTCCCTAATTTTGTATCAACCCTCAGCTTTGCTCTGTGCCTTTTGCAGGGGATTAGAACTCCTTTTCCATTTCCCTGTCTGCAGTTTGTTAGTGTTTAAGACTGGCTCTGTCACACTGAGCACAATAGCTGAGAGCAATGGTCTAGCTGCAGAATAGTGAGGGACTGGAACCTGTAGTTGTCTCCTCCCTGCAGATCTGCTCGTTTTGTGAGTTGTTATTCATCATGACAAGTTTTAACAACTTAGCTGTGAATTGGTAATAGATGAATGCAGAACGGTGAAATTTAAATACCTCTTGGGTCACTGAGTCATGTCCAGTGTATGTAACACCATAATATAATCCTATTTGAACTGTGGATTTGGGGTTTTGATCAAAAAACCTTTACATAAGAAAATGGAAAATAAGATCTTTGAAAGAATAGGTGTAGGCAGCTATGCTGGTGACTTGAATCCCGAGTGGATGGAGGCAGCTAAAATCTTGAGGAAGTATGGCTCAGGTTCATCTCTGTACTTTGGGTTTCTTTGAACCTAGGCTAGTTAGACTTTAGGCAGTTTTTCAGACATCTAACTCAATCCATGTGTTGTAAGTTAGATGCACAACAGTAAATTCTGACTTCCTTTTGAGGGCTTCTTTCCTAAAACCTCTGTAAGTGACTCTGTAGTTCCTGGTAGTTTATGTGATGTGAAAAAGTGCACGTTGGTTAATCCCTATAAGCAGTACTAAAGATTGTGAAATATGTAGTGAAACAACTATAGTTTGCGTAGCCTTATTTTTATTTCTGTACTCTGTAGTTGTCTCTGAAATTATTTTTCCAAACACTGGCATCCTTTGTATGGGAGGAGACAGCACTTGAGCTAAAATGGAAAAATACTGTTGTCAAGTTTATTTAGCTATTCAACGACTATAATCTTTAGCACTCAACGACATATCAGAATGTTTGTTTTTAAGGCACCCTTGGAAAATTCCATGGATTTCAAGTGTTATCTGAGTGGCAGGTATAATATCTTATTTTATTGTCATGTGAATACAAAATTTGAGTAGCTGTGGTCTGAAAGTTATGTAGAAAATCTTTCCTACTTATTTGTGGAAAATGAGGAAAAAATGCAAGTGTAAAAGCAAAATCTATGGGAGAAAAAAGAGGCTATTTCTACCAGTATTTTTTCCAGGTATTGTTCTTAGTAATAAAAAAATAGATCTTTTTCTTTCCCTTTCCTTGTAAATTATTCTCCAATATTAATGATTTCATAGAATGTAACACCATGATGGCTTTGTTTGCAGGAGTTACATGAAGTGCTACTTTTAAAGATCCTGCTCAAACTTATATGTATGTACACATATATATACACATACACATATAGCAAGTCATTTATATGCTTGTGTGTTTTAACTTGACTGAAGTAATAGATGAAGGATTTTGCCTTCTGCAGAATTACTGAATTTTTTCAGCCTATTATACATGCAAATCTTCAGATTTCTAATATCAACATAGAAAGAGGATGTGGACCTGCCTAAATGAGCCAAACCTCCCTTCGTCAGGTGATTTGGTTTAAATGTGTCGCCGGACAATTTTGTCGTAGTTGCTGACTATGGTATATAGTGGGCAGTTAAGCCACAAGTAAACATTACAGCTTTACCAAAAGGATAGGCATGAATAGTCATTAGTTTCACGGGAAGGGAGGAAATTACCCTTTTCCTGATTCTCAGGTAGTTAAACTCTGTCTTTCCCGAGTGGATTTTAATCGATGAGGTGTTAATTCAAACAGTGAGGACAAAGGAACAGTGAAGATTTTTTTTTTTTCCTAAAAAAAAAGAACAGAACTGTAAACAGCTGAATCCTGAAAAGGTAAGTAATTTCTTTCTTGTGTTTTTCAGCTTAAATTAACCTTGAGAAAAACTAAGTATCTTTTGTTTGACCTAATTTGCAAATTCATGGTTGGTACAATTTAACTGAGTTAGTTCACATTGAATTTAGTCTGGGGTGTTCGTTAGTGCTGAGTTATCTGCACATACTAATAGGCAGCTAGATAAGATCCAGTGGTCTCAGCAGTGGGAAATAATTACCAGAACTATGAGGCAAATGTTGGTAATCTAGGTAAATTAACGCTACTTTGTTTATTGCTCTGTAATTTGTGCTTTGGCTAATACTGGCAAAGTGTTTCTGAAGGTTCTTCCCCCATCTTTTTTTCCCCATACATCCTCTGCCATGAACTATCTGCCTTTGTTCTGTTTTATAGGGTTAAAAAACCCACAAAGAATCAGAAGTGCTTTTAAAACTCATTTGCTTTTCCATAGACCTAGTTTATTTACTGATGGACAACCCAATATCTATTATTTGTATGAAAACACTCTCCTTGGTCTTTTTCCATCAGGTATAAAGTAGTATTTCCCTGCTCTCCAAGTCCCACACGCACTGTATGTTCATGAATGTATGTCCTTCTTCAGTGTAGCTCTGGCATATTGCCATACTTAATGCAGAGTAAAAACGTCAAGACTTCATTAACTTACCCTGTTGAAAAAGCACAAATGACGTGGCAAATAGAAAAAGGCAAAGACATGAAAGTAAACAAGGTACTTTTTTTTTCCCCATTCATTTTCTTCCAAACTTTCACAAAATTATCTGAAAAGATCACACTCATAAAATTATGTCAATGGTTAATGGGTTGCACAAAAGTATATATTTAAAAAGCCATGTAATTTGGGACTCACCATACCAGTTTTACTGTGTCTGAGCACAGGAGGAACAAAAACAAGAAAAGGTTTAGGCCCCAAGCTTACATTCCTCAGGGACTTAAGATTCCTACTGTGGTTAATCAAAACCGTAGCAGAATAAAATGCTATATTTAGCTCTAAAGTGAAAACAAGCAGAACAAAATCCTTTCAGATTAAATGCAGTCTTGTCTGTAAAATTCTGTTATCTTTTTTTTCTCGCAGATACATTACATATGCTGGTTTTACTGTGCAAACTGGGTAATTGCTTATCAGAGCAAAAGTCCCTTTCAATTGAAAAGTAACAAATGTAGGTAGGACAGATTGGTAGACAATTCATTTTAAGTGCAGTAATCTGCTGTTCTTGAAAAAAGAATCTCATTTTCTAAGAAAACTTGTCTCCACAAAATGTCTCCTGAGTCCTTAGCAGTTGTGACTTCATATTTGGTACAGCAGTAGAAAGGGTGAGGAAAATCTCTGCGTGAGGTTTAATCCTCCCTTGTCTCTGAAGGATGGAGGACCTGAACTATCATGCCCAGTACGTGTTAGAGTAGCTTTAGGTTATGGTGAAGGAAACAGCCCCTTAAGGACAATTCCTCACTACCTCAAAACTGCTAGAATTCACTGCACTGTCCAGAATACTCACTTCACTGAGAAGATGAAGAGCATTTGGCAAATGTGTGACTCGACTCTGCTTGCTGGGTTTTTTTTTACTGTAGATCTTGTGTGAGGGTCATCTACCCAGTAATTTAATCTTTTGTCCTACTGAAATAGTACTGACCACACCCTTGAATTAACTGCCTTACAATAACTGGATTTGGCAAAGGATTTAAGAGACACACAGACTCATGTGCCATTACAAGCAAACAAAACTTGGCAGAGCTACCGATAAACGGTGCCTGTATTTAACCTATCCCAATATTTATAAAAGAACTACTATTAAAAGAGTTTTTATCAGTGAAGGTTCACCAATCAGTTACCTAGAGAAAACAGGAAATCTTTAAAATGCAAGAAATAAACAAGTGAGATGTCAAATCATGAGGTGCTTGAGTCTTTCCATGTTCTTTCCTCAGGCAACCCCCCCTCTTTGTCTCCTACATCATGTATTCACAGGAATCATGCCTCTCTGTCCTTTCCCCATGGTCCAGGGACTCTGTGTCTGACCTAGCATAATCTCCATCCTCTTTTCATTCATAGCTTTTCCCCCTCACATACAAGCCATCAGCATTTTAAGTTATACTGGCAGAAGGAAGAGCTGTTGTCATGAAGGAAAGACAAAGCAGGATAGTTTTGCTGGAAGGAATTTTTGGTTCCCATTAAGAGAATCCGTGATTTGTGGACCCATAAGAGAGGTGCTTAAAACTGACAGCTTTGCTAACCAGATGCTGAAAGAAGCAGCAGTTTCCTAACTAACTTCCCTCTTCTGTGTTTTGTCACTTCCTTTTCCTCCTTTTCCTCCTTTTCCTCCTTTTCCTCCTTTTCCTCCTTTTCCTCCTTTTCCTCCTCTCTTTCTAATTTTTACTGGAATCAATAGACTTGATATCTGGAAAATTTGGAATTGACTAGATTCAATCAGTGTTAAACATTTTACATGGTTTGCATTAATGAGAGAGGAGTACCACTGTTCGATTATTGCTTCCACTAGAAGATTTGGGTTTGGGTAAGGGCAGACTGACAGATGCTCAGCTGATTTAAAATGGTACGATGAGTTCGGTACCATCAGAGTCAGGTGAAGCTATGGTATGTGTAGATACTAGTGGAATAATATTTCCATTTTACTGACTGAGAAACTAAGCGACATGGAGATCATGAGGCCTGGCCACAAAAACTCAGCAGGCTCTTTACAGAACTGGGAATCAAGCCAAGTCTTCAAAAAACCCAGTTCAAATTTCTGACCAGTGTTGCACTGACTGACAGATGGAGGCACTAAATAGTGATGTTTTGAGGAGCTCACTTCTCTCTTACACACAAAAGGAGATTAATCTACTAATCATAAATACAAAATGAGCGTATCTCACGATACAGTTACAAAATGATGCTTTCAGTGTGACTTTTTAAGTATCTTTCTGGTCATTCAACATTATTTTCTATAAACCAGAGAGCTTACAAAGAAATACTGTTCAACCTTGTCTCTGCATAACAAAAAGCACCCTACAACTGTAAGGTCTCTTTCCATTCATCAGCCACCACATCTGTTGCTTGCTTGGACACTGACCAAAATGATTCATTCACATGTCTAACATTTATTTTTGGTGAAATACTGGGATTATACAGAAAGGCAATATTTCAAAACTGGGTCTAGAAAACCAAGGGAAGTTGGAAACAACTTCCTCAGCTGAAAACAAACACGGCGTTATATCATTCTGCAGCTTTATTAGAAGGAAGGCAGTAGCCAAGTGAAGCAGCTGGAATCACACTGAAGTCACTCTGAACTCCGCAGATCACTTTATTCTTCCTTCTGCGACAGAGCTCGCATCCCTGATTTACAGAGCATTTTGTTCCAAGGGACTAAAAGAGGTAGGTCAATCTCTCTGTTATATTTTAAATCTTTCTCTCTCCCTTCTAAATAATGTGTTTCTACAGCTACAGCAACACTTGCAGGCAAATCCTGTAAGGTAGTGGAGCACATACTAGCTAAAAGAGCTTCTTGGAAGAATGCGATACTCGTTTATTTCAAAGATTATTTTGAACCACCCCTGCAGCGAGAAAAGATATGAAAGTATGTGTGAATTTAATTTTTAATGACTTTTGAATGTGTTTATACACACTTCAAGATGTCTTTTATCCTGTCAGAGAATGGTAATCTGACCAAGATGGGGGGAAATCTGTCCCCCCACACTTTTTGCATTGGTTTTAATTTTTTTATTTGCTTAGGGATAGTATGTCTCCTATAGCTATATCAATTCCCAGTATTATTAGAAATAAGTACATCTCTTCCAATCTGAACAGATTCTAGAACAGAAACTGGAAATCATTTCAATTTAAGCGGCACATTAACAAACTAATTCTGAAGAATAAAAGTCAAGCAGAATTAAAAAAGGTTTCTATGATTTGAGCTGGAAGGCGTGTGTGTTTTCCCCAGCCACCGTGCAATAAGGTAGGATGTGGATCTAGCTGTCATTAAGTGCATGGGAGCATGTTTCCTAGGAAGTGGCAAGAAGATTTGAAGCCGTATACACTACTGCACAATGAGACGGGGCTGGATTCCACCTCCTATTCAGACTTAGTGATAACCATGTCATTGTCACCTTTAGCCTTTCTAAATCTGATTTTGCAAAGCCAAACAATATCCCGGACCTGGTTTTGTAGATTTAAAGAAGATGTACAGATTGTCTATGAATTAAAACAGATTTGCTTTCTAGATAAATAAAATTGTATTACTGAATAATGTTAAATTTTTATTAATTCATAGCTAAGGAGAAGAGAATGAATGAGGGTATGTCAGGGTAAAGGAATTTGTCAGACCCAGTTTGTAGAAACTTATTCAGGATTAACTTGCTTATGACAGTTTGCTTTCACTAGCACCATATTCTTGTTTTGCCTCAGCTGAACTAGGAAATGGAAATATTTTGATAACCCGATTTACTTTTGTTTAATGTCACTGCAGCTTCTGCCCGAATTTAAAACATTATCAGTCACTTATGCCAGGCACACAGGGTAGAGGTCCAACCAAGTTTAGTTTAATCTATGGATTTTATATGTGCTATGAGTGATATTAGAGTGCCCTTTTATTGCACATAGAATCTCTTTGATTGTGATGTAGTGGAAATTATTTGACTCTGGAGAATGAATTCATGGTTTGGATTCAATAATTGCCGTTGTGGAAAGGGATCACAAGTCAGGAAAACTCTGTATAATGATTCCTAAGCAGGATCTGACTACAGATTTTTACTGTACCAGTGACGGCAGCGGAAAACTGTTGATAATAATGCAATTTGTATATGTTATACATTATAAATTCTTCCTTTTAATTTTAAGAATTTCTTTGTCTGCTGACAATCTGATGAGCAACTTCTGAAATGCTGTTAGATTTGTATTTATTTCTGATAGATTGATTCAAGAGGAAAATTTATATCTGTTTCCTAATAAAGCCAGCTGCCTTAAAGAATTTTCTTCTCCTTATGTTTCTTAAAAGCCACTTGAAGTTTGTGATCTGTTCTTAGATATTATTTTTTTTATTAATAACTCTGCTATTGCAAGCACTGAGCAGCTAGCTTTGTAGAGGATTGTAGTCTGTTGAATGGTCTTGTTATTTGCTTATTTATTCATTTTGTCGTATGGAATGTGCCAGCAGTTCAGCTGTCTCTTACTGTGCTGTCTGGTTGTCTGGCTAATTTTCACTCATTATTTCTGATAATGGCTTGATTTGTGTTCATTCAGTCTGAAGCTAGCAGTTTCACAACAGTGCAGGGCTCTGTTGTTGCTGGCTTTGCAGAAGAGAACTGAGTGGGAGGAACAGTTTCTCCTGGCCTGTTACCAGAAGAAAGGATTGCTGTGACTGGGGTGGGTGGTGTCCAAGAGACATTTGGTTTTAGAAGGGAAGATGTCATCATGCGCAGATCAACTCTCCCACACTTGCTGCTACTTTTACAGTGTGCAATGAGGCTCTTGAGACAAAAAGAAAAATTGTGTGTCCTCAGAAGAAGCATGTAGTACTTCCAGGGGAGCTCAGCTAATTCTGTGCTCTTTGTGTCTTCGATATGTTCCAGAGGTTGAGAGCCTGGAGACACGAGCAAAAAGTCCTGCATTGGCCCACATTCACTCTTTTCCAGAGAGAATTTGTGCTGGCTTGTTGCAGCTCTCTCATACCTGGCCCACCATTTTACTGCATTACAATTCTTTAGATGAACTGAACAGACCTGCTGCAGATACAATATTTTCATTAGTGGGCTCAAAGGGAAACTAAAAGGGAAACTAACAAAACCCATTGCTGCAAGTGAGATTTGTGTGCAAGGGTTATCTGCAAAGGACAGCACTCTAGAATTCTCCGTTCATTGCCAGGAACATTAGCTAGCAAAGAGTTTGCAGCCTTCTCCTACTTCTCTTTCCCAGCCCAGGCTCTCTTGTCCCTTTTTGATACTTCTTGAAGGATGTATTTCAAGAATCACATGGCATAGGTATGAAGAACCAGCACCTTTTCCCTCTATCCACAGAAGATATTTATCTCTTAATTCTTTTGGCAAGGTCTGAATTCTGTCTCCAACTCTGTCTTTGAATCTACTGTTTGGCTTTGAGCAAGATACTTCTGTTCCCTTCCCTACTCTTCTTGTGCCTGTTTATTCTGCTTAATTATAAACAAGACAGGAATTGTCTCTCATTATGTGCTTATAGTGCTTAGATCCAGTGAGGCTTTGATCTCCAAGGCTAGGGTCTTTGGGTACTTTCCCAACATAAAATACTTGCTTCTTTCAGCAAGTGTGAGCCTGGCACACAAGTTTATTCTCTTCTGAAGCCTTCTAGATGAGAGGCAGTGGTGAGTAGTAAGTCCTGTACCGTCAATGTAATATCACTTTCTGCACTACCATTTCTTCTTTCCGGTGATCCTCTTTTAACAAGCTCAGCCCCACATTATTTTAATGACATATTTGGGAAATGTTAAGAACCATTGCCCATTTAAGAAAACTGAGTAACTTGTCCTAAACTCTTACCTGAGGGTGTTGTACCTGTATCTGTGTGGAGTCAGGTGAGAAGTGATTTGCAAAGGTAATGTGAGAAGCCTGTAAAACCGGTATTTCCAAGCTCCTAATTTAACATCTTAATCATAGGCAACATCTATTCTTACCAGTGGTAGGGAGTGTTCACAATGCCCTATTAGGGAGACAGATAAATATCCAGCCCTCCTGAAATTGCATTAACAATATGAATTTTTCAGTTTTGCAGGAATACACGCGGTGCTTATTTTAGGCTTGATCTTAAAGTAAATAAAAGAGTTAGCTTTGTATGAGTAGGAATATTAGCATAACACTGATACAGAAGTAGAAACCCTTACTTACTGGACACTGTGATCCTAGTTTATTAACCGTGAGGACATAATAAAGTATGTTATCTTATCAGCGGTAGTGTTTTGGTTTTATACTAGCAATATTTTAGAATTGGATGTTCTGATATACTCATGCAAGAGTATGTGTCAGGAGTAATATAACCATAGCAATATTACAATCATGCTAGAAGAAACTGCTGATGTAGATTTAAAGAGTAGAATAAACCTAGAAGAAGGGAGATCAGTTTAGAAGGCAGTACATAACCAAGCATACTGTTAGAAGTGACTGGGAAATGAATAGGGGAAATAGAATAGGATATAAGAAGGCCTATTTGAGGAATGAGTTGTGTTACTCATTTTCTCTGGGGTTAGCTCTTAACTCTTCTTCTTAAAAGGACTGTAAGTGTAACAGATTGCAAGCTGTTTTTTAATCTGTTATTTGATAGAGATTTTGTATCTTGCTGGAGATGGTTATTTTATTTTTTCCGTAATGACCTGTTGTTACACTGCAGTAACTTTAGAATGGCTGTTGTTCAACATATGTTTAATTGGCCTTAAGCAGTCTGCTGAGACAACAGTTGATAGTCTGAAAGAAATCTCTGCATTCACGCTTTATTGTCTGCTCTCACTTTGCTAATTCCTGTTAAGATGGAGTTGTGGTTAAAGCATGTTTTTGCTGAAGGAGTACAACCATTTAAAAAACATGCTCAGAGCTGCATGATCATGTAATGATCATGTGAACGCTAGGCAAAATCTTCTTTCATCACAAATATATGAAACAGTTGCAAAGTAGAAATTTCATACAATTTTTGCATGAAAAACATAAAAAGCCATGCTTGATTAGAAATACAAGCGTTCGTTACCTTATCAGTCCAGTCACTGTGAAGATGAGGCACTTAAAAAGTTTTAAATTGGGTCTCTCCATTACTCTAGGTATGTAGTTATTATGGTGGCTTCTAGTCAAAGAAAATACTACTGGCATTTGTGGAGGAATAGAAAACATGTGAAACTTCCCTGGAACAATAATTCATTAGTGTGCGTATTTACATGCTGAGGACACAGCCAATATGATATATGGTATACCGGCTGGGCTTTGTCATCAGAGAGGTGAGCTTAGTGCCTCTGAAGTATGTTGTGGGCCTGCAGAGAGAGATTAATGTATATGACAAGCAAATGGTGGAGATCCAGGTTCCTTTTCTCTTCAATGCAGAGAAAACAGACTAGTATCTGCAAGGGCTGCCCAGGTAGGTGCTGGCTCCCTCCAGCGCAGTGGGCATGATGGCACCGGGGAGAGCCTCTCTTCAGGAAGGGGAAGGTCTCCCAGAGGTGAAGCTGTGGTTTCTCTGCTCCATCATGAGTGCGGGAACAGTGTTACGTTTAAGAAAGGAGGATGAGACTGTGGTTGAACCTCTAGGCAGGGACTCTAGGTTTAGTACCTGGTTTGATCAGAGGCTTCCTGTAGGTCATTCTCAGCCTTCCCGTCTGTAAACCAGACTGATGGTACTCCTCACTTTAGTCCACTTTCACTAAGCGTTGTGAATGCCGAGGTGTTATGATCGGTTATGTAAATACTTTGGCAGTGCTGACACATACAATATAAGACTATATTTTAAATCTGTTTACCTAAACTTCTATTTTTATCTACTTGTAGGAATGCTTAAATTTTTTTTCCCCCCACTTTAAGTGTTTCACAGATATCATCTATCATTTTCTTGGCTCTGCTGTAATATGTTTGTGGACTTGCAGTGGTTCTGGCAAATCCTTACATTCAAAAGGAATATTAGAAAAGATATTTCTACTTTTAGCTATATTAATGGAAGGGAATAAGAGCAGGAGTAAGCACTAACTACACAGTTACCAAGTGCTCCTCCCTACATATCCTGAAGGCATCTGAGTTTCTTTGTCTTCTTTGGGGATGGAAGTCTTGATGCTTGGGATCAGCGTGAAAATAAATCACTTTTGATGATACAGAGTTGCTGGTTGCAGATATTTATGAGCTACTTGATTGTGGAAATGGTGCTCTGCTCAATTGCAGCAGTTGTCTAGATGATTTGTTATATTCATGCCAGACCTACTATAGATGCTTTTCCTATTACAGCAGCATTATTTAGCTATAAAGTTGGGTTTTCAATTTGTTGTTTGACATTTCTGTGTCGGCAAAAGTGCTGGTCTGAAATTATTGCTTTACCAATATTAACTGAGTCTGCTCTATAAGGTTTTGTTAATCCTGCTGTAACACTCACTTTGTGTAAAATGCTATGAAGCTATTATCTGGTCAAATGACTTCAATACCACAGAAGAAGTGGTGTGTTATGACTAATAAGGTCATGTTTGGCCTTGCTCAAAGAAAGTTGTTTTTGGCATAAATGTTAGGAGATGTCTAGCTAGTACATTGCGTATACATTTCCAACACTACTTCACTGAGAGATGTAATGGAGAATGATGGTTATTTGCATTCTTGACTTGTCTGCTAGGACAAATACATCTATATTATGGCTTGAAAAGGTTTCCAGTCACATATCATATTATTATGACCCATTCTAGTTGTGGAATTCAGGATGGCTTACAAAGTCATTCTGTACCATACGTCTAATGACCATTAAAACGATAGTCAAGAGATAGGTGTTTGTGTATGTGTCTGTGAAAGAGAAAACATGCACACAAGCCTTGATTCTACTTTTGTGTATACTAGCTTAAAATGCTCATTTCCTAGTAGCTTTGTCTGCAGGGACAGCTTAAGACTTAAATTATAACGTAGCTATGATTTAATTTTGTAGTATGGGTGTATCAGGCACTTCCTGCTTTTGGGATGTTTCTACATGGAGGCAAGTGGTCATCTTGGTTTTGTTCTTTTGAGGGAGAAATGTAAGTCTATGGCAGTTTGTAATTTCATAAGTATTCCTTGTGAGTTTTAGGATCTTTTCTTATGTCTTTGTAAAATACTTGCCAGAAATATGTGTATACCTTTAACAAACTTGCTCAGCCTTCTGTGGTTTTAACTTCACAGACAAACTACTGTGTGAAATTTCATGTTTCTTTTTAAAGCTAGATAAATTCAAAATTTAGCACCTCAAAAGTTCCAAGAATTTTTTTTGAGGGCTCGCAAATGAATTCAGCATCCAAACTTGCTGAGACACAGTATGACATGCACGCTTTAGGTGACCTTTTGAGAAACTAGTTGTTCTCAACACTTGGCTCTTGCAAATTACAAAAGTTGAAGTGAATCGATCAAATAAGCTTTTCTTTAGCCATAGATCACATACCTGTAATGTGCTCAGAATTATTCATAAAGACATTAAAAGGAGGGTTTGTGTAGTATATTCCCTCTGTGAAGTTAACTGTTGAGACAGCCAACTCCGCAAACCATAATTTTCCTATTAAGTCAGGACCCACTATTGTGACCTCTGAAATCAATTTAGCTGGGCAGAGGCTCTGAGCACTGTTTATCACACTGAACAAATAGATTTTGGGACTACCACTCAAATATTTGTGTTAACTGTTAACTAACATAGACAATGAATAAGCTTTTCCCTTGGACCTCTCTGTAAATTTTGAAAGTAATGGGGACCAAATGTGAGATAGAGGTTGTGTGGGCTGTAGCCCAAACACGTGGCATAAATGACCAGTGTAATTAAGCTGGACCCTAACTTGTGCAGTGCCCAGAGAACTTTGAAGCCCCAGGAAGGCTTTGCATCAAGTCAAGTGAGTGCAAATTGCAACTGTTTTGTTTGTTTTCTCCTATTTTAGACTGAAAACCCAATGTAATTTCATTCCAAAGCCATTCCACTGACCTCAGGGCTGAGGCGTGGAGAGGTCAAACGACTTCCCCTGGTCAAACAGGATGCATGTGGCATAGCCATGAATAGAGTCCAAAGTACTAGTCCCATGTCATAACCGTAAGGCCATTCTTAGTGTGACAAAAGCTGTTCTATTTTAAGCAGATTCAATCCTTTTTCCAAGTTGTCGTTACGGCTCAACTTTATGAAATACTGTAATGGTGGCAGAGAAAATGAACTCTAGGTACTTGTAGTAAAAAGCTATGAATATGTCAGTTGAGATTCTGTAATTCTGTAATTCCCTGCTGAGATTCAGAGAAAGACAGTTCATGTAGCACATGAGGAAGTCTCTTCCCAGCAGTTCTGTGGCTTTGTATTTTAGAAATATTTCTTAACAATCTGTACTTCTTGGTAATTCTGTTTTCTGTCCCAGGATCTAAAAGGTACTAGCACCAAGTACCAGCCTGTCATATTCCTATGAAGTTGTTTAGTAATTAACGTCTGTTCTACAGAAGGGGACAGGAAATGAAACCTCCTGGTCAAGTGTCCTGAAACATATTTGCTTAAAATTAAGCGGATATATTCATAATTAAGCAACTGAATCAAGGAGGCTCAGTTTTTAGAGCTGCTTGTGACCTCAGCAAACAGGAACAGACTCCAGTCAAACAACTGCTGAGCGTGCAGTTTAGACAGACTGTTTACTATGAAGAAAAAAAAAAAAGGATGAAGTCTAAACTCAGTTATATTCACCCATATGCAATACAACACTGTTCTGTAACCTGTGGCTGCCCCCAGGTCCTATTGCCAGGCCTCTAACCGCACTTTCCTGTTTATTGAAAAATACTTTCCTCCCTCTGGCTCCTTTTTGCAACACCGGACCAGCAGGGACTGAGCCAGTGAACTGCACCAAACCTCCCCTACCCTTTCTAGCAGTTGGCCTGAAAGCCAAGTGGAAACTGCTGGCAAAAAGTCTTGTTTCCTCTACCGAGCCTCTGTTTGCAGACAGGTTCACGAAAGTCTTTCCAGCCTGGAAATGAGGCCATTTGTCAAAGATCATACAGGAAATCAGTGACAGAATTAGGAACAGAATTAGATTTTTTTCACTTTCAAGACCTAGACTTGAACTGTAAGACAGTTCTGACATTGAAAGTTTATTAATAAATAAAACCCAAACTCATGTATTTGGGACAATGTGTGTTTCAAGAACATAAACATCCTGATGAATTATGGCTAATGGTTATCCTAGAAGAAAAAAATCTATGTCTTTTTTGATGTAAACCAGCATAGCTCCACTGAAAATCCCCACTGCTTATGTTTTCCAGGGCAGGGCTTAACACTGTGAGACCTGTTATAGAAGTGCTTCATATATGTGGATGCCTCTCAGAGGTAAAAGTTTCTGGGCTTTGCAAATGTGATTGTCCGTCTTTGCTGAGCCCTAGCCGTAGAGTCTAGTTTCAGCATCTGTGCACAGGGAGCAGTGGTAAGCAATGTTCCTCCTGCTTTTTTGCCCCCGCTGCTAAAGAGTTACTGCATTGGAAGACTAGGAGTTAGAGATAAGAAAGAATACAAGCTTGGAAAAACAACTGCATTCTAGAGTTGCGCTCTTTCTATGGAGGAGTTTTAAACTGCAGGAGGCTTGGTAAATATTTGGTACTTATTTAGGTATGTTTTCTTTCTCCTGCTACACATCATCTTTGAAATTCTAAATATAAAATTAACGTTGTTGGACAGTAGGCAAATGTTTGTTATTGTTGTTATGTTTTTTTAGCACCATTAGGAAAAAAAGCGTGGGGATTGCACATATAGGGAGGAAATGTTTGAATACAAGTATTGTTGCATTGTGCTAGCTCTTGAGAAACTTAAAAGCAAAATTGGTTAGTAACTGCAATACAGGATGATAATCAGCAAGAGTCTGAAAAATTGGATTTTTTTTGTTGAATTGCGTAAGTTTGATTTGAAGGTATAGTTCTTTTTATATTAACCTGACTGTCCTCAGAAACTGTCCAAATGTAATGTTGTTCCAGATGTTAGTGGTACTGCTCCTTGTTTATGCTATTCCTCAGCAGCTGTTAAGCTATTTGAAAAAATGACTCAGATGGGTGGTACTGATATTTGATGCAGAATCTACCCCCAAGGGCCAAGTAATTACATAAATGCAGCCCAATAAGTATCATTTTATCAGGACAGCAAACCCAATAACATTCCTTCAGCCTGATGTAAATTACAAAGGGCAAATGTTATCATAGCCTCTTGACAGAACAGGCTGTATTGATTCTTATTACATATTTTTTTTTATCAAGAGATGTAAAATTACACATTTTTTCCCCCTTGTCCATCCATCTACGAATGAGAAAACTAATCCTGCTAATGTGTGTGCACATGCATAGCTTCACTTGCGTGAGTAAGCCTTTCAAAATAAGTGAACTGCGTTTTTGGAGGAAAGGTATGTACATGAATAGAAGCTTGCAGATGTGATTCTGCAGGCAGTGTACTTTGGAGACCCTGCTCCTGTTGTCCTTGGCATGCTAAAACTGATGGAATTACAGGAATGCAGGGCTGGGTTCCAAAAGCAAGGGCTGAATTTCAGTTTCTGAATGAAGCTAGCACTCAGAAGCGTACCAGTGAGCTCATCCATAGTACAGCTAATGGGCTGGTCATGTCCTGCTCTCAGGGACAGGTTTTTAGTGCAGCTGAGCCAGACAATATAGCTTTAAATGATCACAGAATTTAACATAATATTTGTTTTGATCATGGCAGATACTTTTGTGAGACTCTGGCCATCTGTGCTGTGCTACAGCTTGTCTCTACTGTGGAATGAACACATAACTTCTGAGTGCTTTTTCCTGTTCAACTTCTATTTGCTGTCTGTTTTCCCATTAATTCCTTTTTTTCTGTTTTGTGTTTTTTTTTTTTTTTCTTTTGGTTTATATTTTCCTTCTCCCTGCTCTGCTTCTCTCCCTCCCACACTCTTCCTTTGGAGTTTTAGAAGAAAATTCCTATGTGAAAAATCATGTTGTACTTCTAAGTTCCAGAAGCTTTTGCAACAGAAGAAAGCGGAGACTGTTGTTCTCTCTTAAAAAAAGAATAAAGGAGACACATATTTTCATCTTTAGCTATTACAGTGTGTCTTCTTGTCCTGGGAAGCTTTATTTTCTTTCATGTTACCTATTTCTCAGCTCACAAGTGGAAGAATATCACAATTGTATGTATTGGCCCTGAAATAGGTTCTGGGTATTTCCTTCTTTACATCCTTTGCTGCATTGAGGAAATCTAATATGTTGAATGTGTCTGAAAATCAGCATTCCGTGATACAAAGATAGATACATGATAGAGAGGAATAAACCCATGAACTTTCAGTTGCAGGAGAAATTGCTGTCTATGATTTTGTTAAATATAATTTGAGGTGTGTATGTGTGGGTGGTAATTTTATTAAAAATAGTTTCCTGGCATTTTAGCTGCACTTTTTTGCCTACATAGCTGCCTGGTGCTTCTCTAATTTCTGACAGATATAATCCATAAAACTTGCTTCAAATGGGAACAGAGCAGTAAAATTTGAAACTTGACTAGAAAAGAACAGAAAAATCACACTTCAGTAAAACTTTGCGGGCTGTTCTACCAGAAATTTATCAGTGATACTGTGCTCAGTGGTCTCTATTAGGAAATAAATGCAAGGAAAACAGTTCCTGAAGATTTCAAGTGTTGTCTTGATTGAACGTTCTTGATTGAAATGTCTGTGACCAAACTACTCCACAAGCTTTGTGCTAGCAACTGACAGCTAAAAAGCCATAGCTATGTGAAACTAAGTCAATATTTTCTTTTTTTTGTGACCAAGAATTTAAAGGAGTTGCAGGTTACTATTTGCAGTGCAGTAAAACATTTCTCTTCTGACTGTTCCATTTCTTTTCTTCCCCAGAAAGCAACTGTGCAACATGACATTTGAAGATTTTGAGAACTACTCTTATTTCTATGACCTGGCTGAGGAAGATGAATCACCCCAGTCCTCCCTCAGCATTGCCCATATTATTTCCCTTTCCTTTTACAGTGTGGCATTTCTGCTGGGAGTGCCAGGTAATGCCATCGTCATCTGGTTTATGGGCTTTAAGTGGGATAAATCTGTTTCTACACTCTGGTTCCTCAATCTGGCCATTGCAGATTTCATTTTTGTTCTCTTCCTGCCCCTCTATATTACATACGTGGCAATGGGCTTCCACTGGCCTTTTGGGAAGTGGCTCTGCAAAATGAACTCATTCATTGCACTGCTCAATATGTTTGCCAGTGTGTTCTTCCTGACATTCATCAGCCTTGACCGCTACATCCGCCTAGTCCACCCAGTCTTTTCCTACAAGTATCGAACTGTAAGGAACACCCTCATCCTTAGTGGGATCATTTGGATGTCAGCTGCGATTATTGGTGGCCCTGCCTTATACTTTAGAGACACGGCTACAGTTCTCAACAATGTCACCATTTGCTACAACAACTTCCATGTGCACGACAGAGAACTTATTTTGCTGACACATCACATTCTCATTTGGGTGAGGCTTGCATTTGGTTACCTCTTTCCTCTAGTGACCATGGTCATTTGCTACTCATTGTTGATTGTCAAAGTGAAGAGGAGAACTGTATTGACTTCCAGCAGGCTTTTCTGGACCATCATTGCTGTAGTTGTAGCTTTTTTTGTTTGCTGGACACCATATCACATATTCAGCATTGTGGAGCTGTCTGCTCACCACGATGAAAACTTGCACGACTTACTGCAAGATGGCATTCCCCTCTCCACTGGCCTTGCTTTCATCAACAGTTGCCTCAATCCAATCCTCTACGTTCTGATTAGCAAAAAGTTCCAGGCCCAGGTCAAGACGACGGTCTCTGAAGTGCTAAAATTGGCACTGTGGGAGGTGAGCCGCTCGGGAACTGTCAGCGAGCAGCTGTGGAGCTCGGACAACACCCATGCGCCCGTGCACTATTGTGAAACTGCTCAGTGACTGCTCTTGTCACCATCCCTCTCCAAAACAGCTGAGAGGAGATTTGGAGGTGTTCTTGACTTCACATCTGCCAGTCGGATGTGTATCTTTGCATATGCAGTTTTATGTAAACAGCTGGCTTAATTGCACTTGCTGCTTTCCTTGAAAGGTTTTTAAAGGACACATGGTTTGGGTGTGGTGTACTTGCAACACACACAGAGCCTGAACTGAAAGTTATCAGTGTAAGTGGAATTCCTGTAACTGGGTTTGTGATCAGGGATGTTGTTGTAATCCTGTTGTTTCATTGTGGTTCCATACCTCATTGATATCAAAAGAGCACATAATAAAAATATTCCTCCTTGCTATCACTGATGACACTCTTGATGGAGGCGTTCTCATCCAAGAGGTTGTGGCTGTACATCAATGGGGCACGAGTCTCCTGGTTGTCTTGTATTGCCTTAAGTGCGAATCACCTGGCGACATCCCAGCTAAGCAAAGCAATCGGTGGCTCCCCTCTGCAGTTGGAGAAGAATCCCAAGACAGAGAACGCTGAAATACTGCCTTCTCTTGTCAAATAGGAAAAATATGGAAATAAAATCTGTTATCTTATACTCAAAACTAAGACAGGAGATCCCATGTTTTCTCATCACTTATTCTTGTGCTTTTAGCACTAGTTGGGTGCAAAATAATGAGCAGATATTTCATACAGGTGTCAGTCTCATTTGAAACGTGCAAAGTATTAGTGAAAATGTTTCTTACAGAAGCTGAGATAAAGGCCCCCTTCCACACTCGTTCTTTTTCTGTGTTTAAACTTTCAAGCTCAAAGAGGTTTACAACTCCTGAAGAGCAACTGTTGGTTGCTCTTTATTGCTCTGTCAAACAAAGGTAAAGACATAATATAACATTTTGTTTGTCTTGGTGCCAATCTCCAAATACTAGGCAGAGTGAATTCAACAATGTTCTGTTAGAAGTCTGTAGCCAAATTCGGACTTCTTTGCCAAATGAGGGGCAAGACAGTACATCCAGGAAATGTACTCCCACAAGTCCACTCCCGTAAGAAAGATGAAGTAGTCCCAGTTATGCTGTATCCTGTTCCAACTTGTTGCTTGCTGCAGAATCACACATGCACCAATGCAAATGTATATGCTAAATGGGGTGGACCAATTTCCGACGCAATACCACTTTAATTAAAAAGTTGAATGTGGGATAAAGCTCCACTAAAAGTAAAAGCATAAAGCTTTGGGTAAATTTGAACTGGTTTCTCCTTTTTATTGGCCTAGATATATAGAATAAAACTGCCTTTCAGATAATCTGTCTAGTTTCTATGGCCTGCCAACACACATAAGTAGCATTTATACTGCAATTGAGGCCTTACATGTAGATATATTTGCTTTTGTATAAAATATATATATATATATATGTATATGCATGCATGAGCACATCCAGTATTGGTAGCTGTACAAATAGAAAAGAAGTCTGACTGTGGTCTCTCACTGTTTCTTTGGCCTCTGGTTTCAGAGTTTGGGAGCGTCAGGCAGGGTCGGTGGAATTTGGGCTGGGAAGTTGGTAAGCAGCACTCTTCCTTTGAGTCACTTGCTGCCTGGTACATAGTGACTCATCATATTTTGGCACGGTGCTGCTAAATGTATCTAAATCAAACATTCTGCAGTTTTTCTACACATGTTCCCTGACATCTTTCTAAGAATGATGTGTTAGTACGACTCTCCTGACTGTACTCCCAGTGAAGTAATAAAATTTTGTTCTTTCCAAACAGCGTGTTCATTTGCTTTTCTTAGCAGCGATAGGCAGTGACCATCCATTCTTAGAACAGCTCCTTCCCAAAGATTTTTGAAGATTAAAGCAAGCCCTGGCCCTTTCTACTGCAGGAATTAAGGTTTATGTCAGCTTTCTTCTTGAATGTCAGCTATGTGAGCACACACGTTGCTATATACAGTAAAAAGACTGCTTTTTTAAATGGGGAAACATACATGTGCTGTCTTGCATAAATTATCAGAAAGTCCCCCCTGAAGTAGACAACAGAGATACAGAAAAGAATTGAAAAAGGCCGAAGTCAGCCCTGGTCCATGGAATTAAGTGGATTAACAATTTTGCAATGTAACTACTACCCCATTCACAACAAGATCGGTTACAGAACTATCTCCAAATCATTTCTGCAAGAGTAATGGGAGATACCTAAACAAAACAGATAGTGCTTTAAGTTTCTGTTTCCAAAGAGTGTCCAAAAGAATGCCAACAGTTCTACTCTGCTGAAAGGAGGTTGTAGAGAGATGGGGGCTGACCTCTTCTCCCTGGTGACAAGTGATAGGACGAGGGGAAACGGGTTCAAGTTACGTCAGGGGAGGTTTAGATTAGATATTAGGAGACATTTTTTCACTGAAAGGGTTATTAAACATTGGAATAGGCTGCCCAGGGAGGTGGTGAATTCACCATCTCTGGAGGTGTTTAAAAAAAGGGTAGATGGGGCACTGAGGGACATGGTTTAGAAGTGGCTCTTGTCAGGGTAGGCTAAAGGTTGGACTCGATGATCTTAAAGGTCCCTTCCAACCTCAACAATTCTATGATTCTATGATTCTATGATTCTATGACTGAGGAACGTTCATTCATCCCACCACAATGGAAAAAAAAGGCAGATGAAGGGCATCTGTCTTATCATGCTATAAGATACTACAGAAAAACACTTCATATGAAATAGTTCTGTGATCAAACATTCATTCAAGAATAATACACATTTCGTAATAGAGGTTCTGGTTACTTACTCATTATCTGCTTCCTCAACAGTTTGTACTAGTGACGGTTGTTATGTAGATCAGTTTGTAACCAATACGTATGTTGAAACTGTTTTCCCAGTATTCCTGCATATCACATATTTAAGTTACGGAACTTTCTGCTGATCTTGCTGTTATGGGGTGCACTTGGGAGAGAAGTGTCTCATTTACGCTAAGATGCTGATTTTTCACAGGCACAATGACACAGTACATACCGAAATACTACGCAAAACCCCCTAACCCAGATATATGCGGATTCTGTGGAATTCTCTTGCCCGTTTGCCTGTATCTGGTAACTGGGGAGCCTGTGCTCTCTAGCCTTTTTTGTTTTGTTCCTGTGCAGCAAGTTTCCCTCTAACATCAGGGGGAAAAAAATAAAACAAACAGAAGAAATCCCAACAACTGAAGAGTTTGTACATAGGTGCTTAGCATAAATGAAACACACACACACAAATCCAGTCTGGCAGGTCAGAGGGACGGCTCATAGCACGGTATTTTAGCAAAGTTACAGTCTATAAATCAAACTATTTTATCCACTTAGAGCTTTAATTTCAAGGTGAAGGAAAGAGTTTAAAGGTAAGAAGTACGTTGAATAGGGGGTCAGAAACAGTGATGGCCAAGGATAATAATAAAAGCTACATTTTTGTGATAGAATTTTTATTTCATTTTTTTTCTGATATGGCATTTGTTAATTTCTTGCTTTTAAGAGCAGCACAACAGAATTGCTAAAACTAAGCTACATAATTTAGCAGAAGTGATAGCTAGAGAATTGCCATAGAAAGGACATTAATTACACACAGGACAAAGCTACTCCTTTAGGAATTAAGTTTATGGAAGGTGGGAATGAAGCCTGTAATTATACTTACTTCCAGTTATTTAATCATGCTTTAAACCTCTGGCAGGCAGATTTTTTTTTCTGAGACAAATTATAAAACGCAGCTCTTATATAATCTGAAGTTGGCAGACCTTTAAACAAGGAGAATCAGACCCTGCTGTGCCAGATAACCACACACAGATGCTCTGTGAAAAAAGAACAAAAAGTTATTTTAGCTGCTGCTGTCGGGCTTCGGCACAGAGCATCTTCATCTCAGAGTCACCAACGTGGCACATAAAAGGCTTCCATTTCACGATCACAATAAATTCTCTGTCTCAGTCCAACAGAAGGCCTAGAAACGTGAATTTGTCTAGAAGCTTTACAACTTTGACAGTTTTTACATTTGTATCATTCCTATGGATATTTTTTTGGAAAACAATTTAGTTATGATAGGTTCTTCAATCTTTAAAAAAATGTCAAAAATCGATTTAGAAGCCAATCTGGAGCAAAGTAAGCAGCTCAAACTGCCATTAATTATGCTACTTTATCTTTGCATTTTACTTGAACGCCTATTTTTTGGATGTTTTCAGCCAGGACTACACTTCGAGTTTATGATGGAAGTAAATTATCCCACCTGCATGAGCTGTGGCCTGTGTCACTGCTGCCCATTCAGGCTAGCACTACCATGGCGGGGCTGGACACTTGGTGCCTGAAGGAGCCCCTGTGGAAGGCCCAGGCCGCCCCCTAGTCGCCTTCGGGCTCATAGCACCAGGCCAGCCGCAGCCTGCCCGGGCTGGCCAACCTGCAGGGCATCATACAAGGACCTCCAAACACGAAAGCAGGAGCTTTTATCAACACCGTTATTCGCTGTACTAATTAAGAAGTCCCAGAAAAAGATGCAACACTTGAAGTAATTTCACCACAAACGTTTTCACACCTTGGAGGAAAAGAGCTACAAGTCATGGAACTGCCCCGGTTGGAAGGGACCTTTCAGATCTAGTCCAACCATCAACCTAACTCTGACAAAAACCATCACTAAACCACATCTCTAAGCGCTATGTCTACCCATGTTTTAAATACCTCCATGGTGACTCAACCATTTCCCTGAGCAGCCTGTTCCAGTGCTTAATAACCCTTTCAATGTAAAATTTTTCCTAATATCCAGTCTAAACCTCTGCTGGTGCACACAACAGGAGACAAGAAGGTACTGTGGTAGCTTCAAGTCAGATAAGGAAGTGTTTCACTACATGCCTTGTCATCCCTAGGGCAGTGCAGTTGCTTCCAAGAATCACAGAATGGTTTGGGTTGGAAGGGACCTTAAAGATCATCTAGCACCCACTCCCTACCATGGGCAGGGACATCTCCCACTAGACCATCTCCCCTCCCTCACTGAAGCAGTTTTAGCTTTCAACAAAAGCCACATTATATTTGGTTAGATCACCACCCTTATTAAACAAAAGGAATTTACACTACTAGTTATCTGCTAAAAAAAAAAATAAAATAAAGTGACTTGCACTTTGTCTGAGCCCTGTGCTTTTCCTTTAAAGCCATCCTTCCTTCCAGAGGAACTAAGGAAACTTCCAAAGGGGGAGCAAAGAGCAGTTCAGATTTTTAAAGCCATGTAAATGTGAAATCTGGTTTGATGGTAAACGTGAATTTTCTCTTTCCTCTGCTCATGCTCTTGGGTACTGCAGTGGGGTGTTGGAGCAACCTTTAAATTCAGTTTTAGGTTCTACTTTACCCATCAACCAAATTTTACATTTAGGAGTTGGATTACGCCATGATTTCAAATTAACCACAGACACACAGCCTAATTTTTGCTATTACATTTATTCTAGATATATCAAGACTTAAATCTTATTGAAAGCAGCTACATCCATTGATTGTACATAATCTTCAAAAGCTGTTATTCTCTCCTCCAGCATATCTGTTCCAACTTTATCATCTTCAACAACGCACTGGATCTGAAGCTTTTTGATGCCATAGCCAACTGGTACCAGCTTGGCTGCAAAAAAGAAAAAGAACATTTAGTACTCCTTGACTGGTGGAATCCCTTAAAAATGCAAGTCTGCTAAGAGTAAACTGACCAAAGTAGTTTGCAGGAATACATAAAAAATGTAGTTGTTCCATATTGATCAAAAACACAGCATCTATTACAAGGTGGTCAAAAAGGGTTTGGGTTTTGTGGCTCTCCCCCACCACCCATCCAAACCAGTGATGTGGGTGTATGGGTGTGTGTTTGCTGCATCAGGAACTGTGCAGGCAGATGCAGGATAGCGGAGACAAAGTTTTAAAGCTTTTAAAACCTGTACTTGAATCTCAACCTGGCCACTGCACTAATACGCTATCTTAAGAGACTGCAACACCTTCCCTTTCCCTACTTTGAAATTTTCTCCTACTTACAAGATCCCCAGACCAAGCCATCTGCTTGAATGCTTCGAACACACTCCTCCAGTTTAGCCATGTCTGTCTCATCATCCCAAGGTTTCACATCAAGCAAGATCGATGATTTGGCAACAACAGCTGGTTCTGGGGGAAGAAAACCATTGTTAAAAGCTAGGGAATTTTCAAAAACACTTGTGAATATCCTTGTGAACTAGCTTTGTAAGAACAACTTTTCCGATTTCATCAACAAGAACCATGACATGGCTGTGACAGGCCTCTTGTACCAACACACATTTCAAAAGCTATGCACATCCCAGTGTTCAAGATGCAGACACACGACACATTCTTGAGCAACGGTCTCATACGAAAACGTAGATTAAAAAGCCAACATTGTTTGTTACATAGGAAGTCCTTTTCAGAGGATCTGAGAAGGAGCTTAACGCCATGTAACAGTTTATTTTCCACAGAGGGAATCCTGCAACTGCTACAGTTCTGAACAGCTCCAGACCAGTAGCTGTGGACGGACTTGCATATCGCAGCCTTTTCTCTAAGGGTTCAAAGAAAATCCCAGGGTTACATCCATTTACATAGATAGCTCAGCCTCTGGGTAAGACAAGAGTGTATTAAGCAGGACAAATATATCAAAGTGCCCATTTTCTATAGGAAAGGCTAAGCTCACAGGCAATTCAAGTGAAGCTAATTATTCCCATCTCATTCCAGTCATTTATCTATTACAATCAGTGTTTCTAGCTATCCTGTTCAAATACATGAAAATTAACTCAAGCATAAAAAGATTAAAAAGTTCTTGGTAGACATACTTTTGGACTTCTTTGACTCATACTGGGCCAGACGTTCTTCCCTCAGTTTCTTTGCCTCTTCACTTTCCTGAAAGAAATCTGAAGTCACAGAAGAGCACCAAACCCCTGCATCTTTAAATCATTACCAAACAGACTGGCGTTTACTCAGGCAAAAACAAATCATCACAACTCTCAGCCGAAAGATGGTGATTTTTTTGTTTTATTCATCACGTAACCAGTCAAAGTTAAAAGCAGACAGTTCACCCCATTGCAACACATTCCTTTCTAACTCTTTCACCTTCCAAACTTTTCTGTTCTGCAAAGACAGCTGAAATCAAGAACTCTAAGTAGAATCTGGTATCAAATTTAAGTAACAAACTAGTAAGGCAAAAATCTGCATATCTGGTATTTCTAAAAAAACCTTAAGTATTATACAAAAAGGTCACAAGTACCTCCTCATCATCAGATCCAAAAAGATCAATATCATCATCATCTTTGCTGTCTGTGGCTGCACCTGTTGTGTCCTCAACATCCGCAGGACCGTATTTCCCCAAAGCCTTCTTTACTCCTGGCAAGCTGAAAGAGAACAGCAGGTATTAGGAACCTACTCGAACATCAACACAAATAACATCCATTTGTCACTGAACCCACAAGTATATTAACAGTAAAAATGCTGTGCTAAAAAGAAGCATCATCTAATTCTGCTACCTGAAAACAGAACCTCCTTAAAGAAAATCCCCAATGCTCCTGATGAGATGCTAGTCAAGACTACAGCAAATCCCATATTCAAAGACTGTTCATCTAAGCTGACATGATCCTGCCCAACATTGCTACTCCACCTAGGTATACGGCTAGAAAAAGCTTTCATATTAGAATCACTTATCTGCATTATATTCTGTGTAGGAAGAGTTATCAGCTTCTTATTCATGCTTCCCTAAAAATATTTTCAATTGTTTAAAAACTAGTAGTAACAGAAAACACATTGTTGCAAGTGACTTTGGAAGTGTGAGTGCTTTACTCTGGAAGCTGGCGAGGGACCAGAACCCCCCGAATTAATATTCTCCTATAGCTCGTGTAGTTCTGTAGTCTTAGAATAACCTCATAGTTTTATTGTTACTGTGAACTGCTGTTACGAGAGTCATAAAACTAGCTTTACTTTTCAGGAAACTGGAAGTAGTTTCCACAGAGCGGACTTTGTGAAGCAACTTTATAATCTCAGTCCCCTTTAGCATTTTAAGAGCTTCTGAAATGGACTGGTGACTGGGCCACCCAACTTTACAAGAGTTCCCTCCAAACAGGACTGAGGCACATAGAGGAGGCAGTGTAGCAATACTGACACTACCTGTGCTGTACCTTTTTAGAGAGGCCTGCAGTCTCCATGGTTGTCAATACAGCACCTTTCATGAACACTAAAATCACTAAAAAAGAAAAAAGATAACGTTTGCTTTCATATTTCCTCTTCTTTATATGTGCTTCTGCATTGCAAGTAATTATCTTCCAGGACTAAAAACCCTGAACGAACTGCTTTCCGTATTTATCATCTGTTTACAGTATATTTATCTTTAAAGACTCCTCTAATACTTTTTAATCTGTTTTGATGTTGCCTTTATGGGATTAATTACTGGTAATTAATTTCAAGCTTTCAGCACAGTTATCTGTGTAAATGGCAGCAAGAAAACTCAAGCCTTTCTTATAAGCTTTAGCAGAAATCTCAGAAGAGGGACAAAATCACATTGCCTAAATTCTACGTGGAAAGTGTAATGTACTAATAGAAGTCTGCTCTGCTTCTAGGGCTGTTCCTGTTCCAACGGCAACACAAAAAGCCATGTGGTATCAGTGAAAAACAGTTTGGTTCAAACTCCAGAAAACAAACGCAACACTTTGTAGGCCAGCTCGCACATATGTTCCAGCTTTGCAGTTTAACCATACCTTGCCTTTTGCTTTTCGTACGACTTAATATGATTGTACCACCGAAGAGCATGAAACAAGTCTGCAGGAGGTGGGGCAGCGATTGCTTCAAAGACTGCTATATCAGCCTGAGAAGGGACGTACCTGCGGAGAATAAGCCGAAGTTAGCCCCCTTCCTCGGTGCACGCAGGAAGATGCGAAGCAGCAGCCGCTGAGCACAAAAACGACCCCGCCACCGCCGCAGTAGCAGCAGCTCGGTGCGTCCCCCAGGCTGCTGCTGGGCCCAGCGGCGAACACCGCGGAAACTACGCGAAGCCCAGCGCGCTCGGCACCGCAGGCGCGCTGAGGCGGCCCCACGAGCTCGGCCCACTCCGGCACTCCGCCTCCCACAGCGGCCTTACGGCAGCAGCTGCCAGGGACAGAAACACAGGCCTGCCTAGAAGCTCCCCCGCGCCAGCACGGCCCCCATCGTTCCCCCCGCAGTCTCCCATCAGGCCACCAGGCCTCACCACGGCCTGGCCAGGCTCGCCTCCCCCGAGCCCCAGCGGTCCCCCAGCCGCCTCTCACCCCTCGATATAGCTCCTGTCAGCCAGGAAATCATTGAGGACCCGGAGGCCAGCGGCGGACTTAAGGTCCCCGAAGCCCATGGCGGCGCAGCGCACACGCTCCCACCCGCTCCCCAAGCCCGACCGCCGCGCAAAGAGACCCAGCAGCCCCTGCGCCGCCCTTATATAGGGGCACAGATCCTTCCGCAGATTGGTGCGCACATGTATTCCTCCGCCAGAACGAACCGCGAAGTAGTTCCTCATGGTGTTGGCAGCTCCAGCGCAGGGCGCGCAGCGGGCGGGACATCAGAGGTGCGGGGGAGGATGGGGTAATAAACGTGGGGGTAACGGTAAAGCCTAGGAAGCTTTCCTGCGTTACAAGGGTATGGCCACATTCCTTGTGCAGCCCGACCCCCCCTCACCGCAGGTCCAGCGGAAGTTGCCGGAGTTGGACGAAGACAAGAGCGGAAGGAGACGGAAATTGCCGAGGGTGGTGCGTCTGACGGTGGCCGAGAGGGCGCCGAGATAGCGGCGGAAACTGCCGAGTGCCGCCGACGCTCTGACGGAAATTCCCGAAGCGGCCGGTTCCGAAGGTTGCCGAACCGGCCACGTCAGAAGGCGGCGCCGGTCGCGGTGGCGCCCGTCTCCGGAGGTTGCCGAAGGAGGCCGCGGCGAGCGGCGGAAAGGGCCGAGGCCGAGGCGCAGGGCAGCCTGAGCAGCGGTGGGGAAGGCTGAGGCGCCTCCGCCGCCCGTCCAGGTAACAGCGGACGCCGTGGCGGGGAGGCCGGGGGTGGCGGCGGTACGGGCGCCCTCCTCCCCTCGCCGCTCCCGGTGTCCTTGACGGGCACGGCGGCGGGCCGGGGGCTGTCCGGCGGGCAGCGGCGGGAGGTGCCGCCAAGGTGACCCCCAGCGCCGGGCGGTGCTGCCGCCCGCCCTGCCCTCGGCCCCGGGGACGGGGACGCCGGGCCCGCCGCCGGGCTGAGCGGGCTTGGCAAGGCCGCGGCACAGTCGCTGTGGGAGCGGGGCCCGGGGGGGCTGGCGGCGGGGAGCCCGGCTGGTTCCCGGGGCGCTTGCGGTGGGGTGGGCCGCTGCGTGTGTTTGTAAACACGGAGCGCTTGCAGGGAAGCTGCCACCCGTTCCGGGTGGCTGCTCGTCCTTCGTCCGTGCTCCTGGCAGCGCTTGCAGAGGTCGCGTCTGGAGCAGGGCTGACAGCTGCTTGTCACTGTGGCTTGCACCATTTTTAGTGTAAGGTGACGTACATATACGTGAGGTGTAGATAGTTGTAAAGAGAGAGACATATCTTGTAGTTTAAGAAAGTAACTAGTTATTCTCTTATAACTAGATGATCTTTAAGGTCCCTTCTAACCTGAACCATTCTATGATTGTACAACCCAGTACGTATAGGTGCATACATACTTTTTTGCAACTGTTACAGAAGTTTTACTCTGCCTGTTTAAAACCTCTCAGCAATCTGAACTGATTAAAAACTCGGTGCTGTTCTCTCTCTTGCCAAAGCACAATGCTTCGACTACCTGCTGTCCGCAGGACCTTAGCTGGGGTCACCCAGTCCTCCAAAGTGTGTGGTAAGTGCCTTGAGTTTATGGTTTTTGCCTGTGTGTATGGTGATAAAATTGGTGCATGTGTAACTGACTTATTGAAGGACATGTATGCGTACTTTGTTTGCAGCTCTGGAATTCTATGTTGTACTGTTTATAGAACTTGAATCGTCTCAGTACTGTATGAATAACTGTAAGATAAGCAGCCTGGGGTAGTAACTGAAAGTTTTTGTTTTCTTTTTCCATGTCTCTCAGGACGTCGTACAACTGCAACAGCAGCCAGCAACCAAATAGAAGTGTTTGTGGATGGTCATCCTGTGTTGGTGAACCCTGGAACTACAGTACTTCAGGTGTGGGGAGTTGCATGCTAAATTTTTCTTGGACTCCCCGTCTCACTTCTTGGCAGTGTGTTCTATCCTATATATCAAAAAAACCCCACAACCCTTTGCATTATTTCTTGCAATTCTTATGGGTGTTTTCACTGACTGTGATACAATTTCATGTGGCAGAAATCATTTGGGGAGTTCAGTGTTTGAAAAAGAAGTATCTGCCATGATTGCCTGAAAGAAGATGCGTGCAGCTTGAATGCCAACTGCAAAAATTTACACAATGCAATAACAGACTTTGATAAATTCTGGTTGAAATTCTAGCTCTGAACTCTACGTGACCTGGTAGTCTTTCAGAACCTGTTAATTTTGTATCTTATTAAAGTGGTGTCTTAGGCAAATGAGGTGTAGTCTCCTTCTGGTTATTAGTTCTTATGATTCACAATACTGATCCTTCGCTGCTTTTATTCTTCTCGGTGTGGGAAGAAATGGAACCTGGATTTCCCAGCCTGTACTCAGCATTGTTGCTTTTCAGGCCAAAATTTCAAGTAGATCTTTTTTCAGTCTTAATGCCTTTTTAAGAAGCCATTAAATGGGGACGTGGTATAGTGAGTTAGAATATTAAAGTACATAGTATTTATTTCAAAATATATCCCTTGTTCTTTGGATACAAGTTACTAATTTATTTAGGCATTAGAACGCCCCTGGCAGGAGTCAAATGTAATATTTTCTTAAATGCTATTTTAACGAGCTTTTTAGTTTTGCTTACATGTGATAATTCTTTGTAGATTTCATCAGAAAAATTAGATCTTCTTAGATTTTTTTTTTTTTTTTTTAATTTAGTGGTGTTTGTTCTGGCAGGCATAGCTAGCGCTATAGCGTAGATACCTCAGCTGTGGGGATTTTACGCAGGAAAGGCCAGCTTCATCAGTTCTCTGGAAATCTGTCATCTCTGTCCTCCTATCGCTTCTTCAGACATTTCATGGAAGAATGTTTCTGAGTTTGGGGTTCTACTGAAGTTGAAGATTGACTATGCTCCAGTACCTTTATAGAGAGTATCTGTGTTGTTGAATTATCAGAAGTCATTATGCCCATTGTTGTTTCCTTTATATTTTTCAAATTTTCCTCTTTTATGCATTTTTCTTTAAATAGTGCATACTTTGTTTAAAAAGTTACTTTTATTGCTGTTGTCCTATCTATTAGAGAGAATTCTCTCTATTCTTGGAGGAAAGAATGAGAGAGAGGTCAGTTCTCATTTCCTCAATCAGTTACAAATTTTGCAAAAAACTTATTTGTAATTGATAACCTGACATGTTTCTGCTTGATCACTGTTTTTTTTTGTGGTCACTTCTTAAGATGAAAGATTGAATGCACTATATTCCTAAGCACTAACAGTGTTATTCTTTGAAAAACTGAATAATGTTTTATGACGTGGAACTGAAAGATCTAACTAAAATTTAATTTTCCTTTGTTTCTTATACTTTATAGGCCTGTGAAAAGGCTGGAATTCAGATACCTCGGTTTTGTTACCATGATCGTCTCTCTGTTGCTGGAAACTGTAGGATGTGTCTTGTGGAAATAGAGAAGGCTCCCAAGGTATCGTATATGTTTTATAGGAATTACAATTTTCTGCTGTGCTTAGGGCCTAGTTTAAATCTTGTAAATAATTGTTTGCACTATCATTAGCACACAAGTTGTTGTAATTCAGCTGCTCAAAGCAGGTTTTTCCTTTCTTCCCACTGGACTGCAGGGATTGCCTATGAATCAGTCAGTTCTCAGGCTGTTATGGATTATCTTGCTCCTGGATGTGAACATTTGATATCTGTCCATTTTCAGTAAGATATGTATTTATTTTATGTAATCCAGGCTTCAACCGCACGTTTTCAGCTGATATTACGCAAATAGTAAAGTTCAGATACTGTATGAATTCAGCTGTAGGATTAGTGTCTGCAGGTTTGTTTTAGTTAAGTAGAGATTGTGGTTACTTACTAGTTTAATGTATACGTACCATTGATGTCTGTTGTAAAATAGTAACTTCAGGATTGAAGGCTGTCTTCAGCCGTATTAAGAAATCTATGCAGATAGTTGAGGCATTCTTTTCAAGTTCAGTCTTGGTTGCACATTTATATTCACATATAAAGCTCTTTAGTTCACCTCAACTTGAATTCCACAGTTTGAGCTTTGTGTCTCTGTAAATGTTGGGTTATCACTAAAGATGGAAGTTATGATCCCACATGACATCCTTGTCTCTGAATTGGAGAGACATGGATTTGACGGATGGACCACTTGGTGGGTAACGAATTGGCTGGATGGTCACACTCAAAGAGTTGTGGTCAACAGCTCAATGTCCAAGTGGAAACCAGTGATGAGTGGCATTCCTCAGGGGTCAGTACTGGGACCAGTAGTATTTAACATCTTTGTTGGCAACACAGACAGTGGGATTGAGTGCACCCTCAGCAAATTTGCTGACGACACCAAGCTGTGTGGAGCGGTCAACATGCTGGAGGGGAGGGATGCAATCCGGAGGGACCTGGACAGGCTTGAGAGGTGGGCCTGTGCAAACTTTATGAAGTTCAGCAAGGCCAAGTGCAGAGTCCTGCACATGGATTGGGGCAATCCCAAGCACAAATACAGGCTGGGCAGAGGATGGATTGAGAGCAGCCCTGAGGAGAAGGACTTGGGGGTGTTAGTGGATGAGAAGCTCAACACGAGCCTGCAATGTGCACTCGCAGCCCAGAAAGCCAACCGAATCCTGGGCTGCATCAAAAAAAGAAGCATGGCCAGCAGGTCAAGGGAGGTGGTTCTGCCCCTCTACTCTGCTTTCGTGAGACCCCACCTGGAGTACTGCGTCCAACTCTGGGGCCCCCAACATAAGAAGGACGTGGACCTGTTGGAGTGGGTCCGGAGGAGGGCTACAAAGAGGATCAGAGGTGCTCCAGCCCTCCCTTATGAAGACAGGCTGAGAGAGTTGGGGTGGTTCAGCCTGGAGAAGAGAAGGCTCCAGGGAGACCTTATAGCAGCCTTCCAGTACTTAAAGGGAGCCTACAGGAAAGGTGGAGAAGGGACTCTCTTATCACAGGGTGTAGCAACAGGGTAGGGGATAATGGTTTTAAACTGAAAGAGGGTAGATTTAGATTAGATATGAGGAAGAAACTCTTTACTGTGAGGGTGGTGAGGCACTGGAACAGGTTGCCCAGGGAAGCTGTGGATGCCCCATCCCTGGAGGTGTTCAAGGCCAGGCTGGATGGGGCTTTGAGCAGCCTGGTCTAGTGGGAGGTGTCCCTGCCTATGGCAGGGGGGCTGGAACTAGATGATCTTTAAGGTCCCTTCCAGCTCTTAACTATTCTATGATTCTGTGATGGTCTATCTCATGGCGTAATTGAAAAGTAGGAGGGTTCTCTGAAAAGTTCTCTGAGCCGGAGTTTTTGTTAATCTTGCAGTAATCTTGTGAAAAATCTTGTTCCAGGACTCTTTGTACAGGCTTTGTCCAAATAAATGCCTAGTAAATGATGCATACTCTGAACTTCAGTTCTAGAGATTTTCCAGATCTCTGCTGAATCTCTTTGATTTGCCTTGTATCTGTTACAACTGACTTTCTTCTTGCTATTAACTACTTGAATTGGAACTGGGAAGTGTAAAATTTTCAACTTTAAACGGAAATAAATCACAACTAAATAACCTTTTTATATAGCAGATTATTCATAAATATGGCCTCTACTGGCTTTATTGGTTAGATTTTCTTTTTTTCCTTGCACATGCCTTTTTATTTCTACAACACGTTAAATTAATTACAGATGCGTATGTAAGAATTTAGAGGGAGGGGGAAGCTGGGGTTTGTGCCTATGTTGAGAAAAAACATGTTGTGTTCATGCTTGCCTTTTATGATGATTGCAGCCAGTTGCTGCGTGTGCCATGCCAGTTATGAAGGGCTGGAACATACTGACAAACTCTGAGAAGTCCAGGAAAGCAAGGTACCTTTCTTTTAGCCTCCTATAGCTGATTAGTTACACTATTGGCTAAATGATGTAAAGTTGACATTAATGTTAGTTCCTGAACCCAACAGAGAGGGTGTAATGGAGTTCCTGCTGGCAAATCACCCATTGGACTGTCCTATCTGTGATCAGGGTGGAGAATGTGATCTACAGGTACAACATCCAATTAAATTGTGTAGACTTATGTCTTAATACTCTTGCCTTAGGTGAAACTGTGCTTTCCAGCAGCCTGGATATGTCTGTTTTCTGTTGTCTGTTCTAGGATCAATCGATGATGTTTGGCAGTGATAGGAGTAGATTTAGAGAGGGTAAACGTGCTGTGGAGGACAAGAACATTGGCCCGTTAGTCAAAACAATCATGACTCGGTGTATACAGTGCACTCGATGTATCAGGTAATATCCTTTATTTTTCACTGGAGAGAGTACTGAGCAGGCATATTTATATCAGTTTGTTACTTGTGAGAGAAACACCATGAGAGGCAGCCAATTCTTATTTCTTTTCTGACTGTACTTAAGAATTTTATTTCTGGTAGGGACTGATAGCTGGTTTTCCAGAGCTACCAGACGGATGTCGTGCAGGAAATAGAGAGAGATGGCCAAAACATGAAAGTGAAATCAGAATTCTACAGGGCAGAACTGGTCCCATGGTGTTAGTGCCAGAAGGGATTTAGAAACATTAAGTGACTTCCTCAGCCACACTTGCAAGATTTATTTATTCTTGACAGCCTCTGGTAGCTATAGCTATATTTATGCTGTTCTGTAGTCCTGAGATTCAGTAACGGCTAACTTGAGCCAGATGGAAAGGAATACAATACCTGCCTAGTTCTAGAAAGAACTTGTTAGGACTAATCTTTGACTGTGAAATTCAATGAGCACTGAACTGCTCTGTTTTTTGATTTAACTCCACCTAGTTTTTGTAGCCCTGTCTGTCTGAAATTCTGCAGATGTATAGTCCTGCATGTGGTGGCACTGACTAATACATCTGAACAATTGTTTTCTTCTTTCAGGTGTGTGAACTAAGGCTAATGTTTTATCTTAAGAAAATGAGATAACGATGGAAAAATGTGCTGTGTTGCTGTTATACGTTCCAGATCTATTTTTAATTCTCTCTGCATCTACCAGGTTTGCTAGTGAGGTTGCAGGGGTAGATGACTTGGGAACAACCGGAAGAGGAAACGATATGCAAGTTGGGACTTATGTTGAAAAAATGTTCATGTCTGAGTTATCAGGAAATATTATTGACATCTGCCCAGTTGGTGCTCTTACCTCCAAGCCATATGCCTTTACTGCACGCCCATGGGAGACAAGGTGTGTATCTCAACGTCATACTGAAGATGCAGCTTTCTCCATTTCTGTCATACGCTTTGTCTTAGAATATGTCCATCTATGCTACCAAGAGTTTTCCCTGATTTTTATTCTCTGCGTTTTTGTTGTAGACTTTTCTATAGACTGAATCTAACATAAATTCTGTTATTTACTCACAGCTCATTCAAGAGGAAGAAGAATGTTTCAGTTTGTAGACTATTCTTCCCTTATTTTTAGTCTAAAATGTTTATGCCGACTGCTCAGTAAAAAAAATCTGTGTGAAGGAAAATTCAAATTCATTAGCTCAGTAATTGTTGAGGATATTATTTAAAATATCTTGTGAAACTAAGCTCTTGTATGTTTATCTAAAGGTAAACCTACAGCACTTTTTTTGGTTGTTGTTTTGTTTGTTATGCCAGTCTGTTGCTGCTTGTATATAGAAAACTGCAAATGGTTTATTCGTTCTTCTAAACAGGAAGGTAGAGTCAATTGATGTTCTTGATGCAGTTGGAAGCAACATAGTAGTGAGCACGAGAACTGGAGAAGTGATGAGAATTTTGCCAAGGCTGCATGAAGATATCAACGAGGAGTGGATATCTGACAAGACAAGGTGTGTGGGAGGTGTTTGTACCCACATGCGCATTTTTGCACGCATTAAAGGCACACTTTGCAGAAACAGAAGTGTGGTCAGTAGCACACTAACTGCTGGATTCCACTGTTAATACTGTAAAGCTATAGAGAAGAATAATTGCTAAAACATATTTTTAATATTATAATTGAAGTTACTGAGTTTTCTAATGTTTTCATTTTTGTAGCTTTTTTTTACAGTAACTTTTTTATTTGTATGACTTTTTTTTGCTTGTTTATGAGAAGGAAAAGTTAAACTCACACAAAATATTTCTTGTGTTTCTCTTTTCTAATCATTGCAAGCTGTTAGAAAACTCAGTCTTAGAAAATATTTAGTATACAAAGTTATCTCAGTCTTTGCTCTTTAGTAATGTTAGTGGTGTTCACTTAGGTTCGCTTATGATGGTCTGAAGCGTCAGAGACTTACTCAGCCAATGATCAAAAATGAGAAAGGAGTATTTGTTTATGCCTCATGGGAGGATGTATTAACTCGTGTCGCTGGTGTGGTAAGAACAATTTTCAATCCATGTAGCGTAAAATTAATTTCTAAAGCTGGACATGTAACAATGATTAATATGAAAACAGTTATATAGAAAAGGGCTTTTTTCTTTAAGGTTAGAGGGGACCATTTGACTTCTGATCCATTTTATTTCCACTTAAATTTCTTCTTTTGAATATTACTTCCTGTTTCATGGATGAGATCATCTGAAGAACTTTGTCTTATCATGATTTCATTCGGGGCATTGGGAGAGAAATTACTTTTATTTAAATGGGAAACTGAACTGTTTCTTCAGAAATTTAGGAGGAAGCAACTTTTCTGAATTACTCTGATCTATCTGAAGACTTCTTTATATTCATTTAAACTGTGCTATCACCACTTTTGCCATCAAAGCCATTAATTCTGTATTACTTAGATCTGAATTGTGCTTGCCTCAGTGCTTCCTCAGTGTGGTGATTGATTCTGCTGCTCCAATGAAGTGCTGCATGACTGCTCTGGATTTTGATTAAAAATTTTATGTGGGATGAAACAGAATTGAATAACTGTAATTGAACTTTCCTCAAGGATGTTTTTGCCCATGGTACGGTAGCAGGGTTTGTTACAAAAGCTATTGCATCTCAGATAATACCTTTGAGTTGAGTTTACTACCTGAGCTTGTGTTATGGAAGTTTGTATTCTGTCTGCACCTTAGGCTCATTAAAATAAGAGCATGCAGCAGTCTTCCTCTCCTCACCATACTAAATGAGAATTAGCCACATCTGAGCAGTAACTCAAGTGGGAGAGACTTGCACAGAATACAGAGAGCTGCTCTTTGCTTATCCTGAGTTCTGAAGGACCTGGAGTCACTGCCTTGCGGAAGTCGGACACTGCTGATCCATTTGTGCTGCTCCAGACCAGCGGTTGCACTGCTGGCTTTTGCACATCTTAATGTAACATACATTTACCTGGGCCAAATGGGAATTTATTTCAATAGTTTCTTTTGCTTACGTGTATATTTTCTCTTTCTCCAGCTACAAGCTGTCAAAGGTAAGGAAGTAGCAGCAATTGTAGGGGGACTGGTGGATGCAGAAGCGCTAATAGCTCTGAAAGACTTACTGAATAGAGTAGATTGTGATACGCTCTGCACTGAAGAGGTCTTCCCTACTGCCGGAGCTGGGTAAGAGTTCGGGCAAAGTTTGTCTGTAATTACTGTGTTAATAAACCTTCCAGTCTGCAAATCATCTCATGTTAAGATTCTGAAATGACCTAGGATAGCAACTGCTGTGCTTTAGCAGGGTTTGTTTGAATTTACAATGTTAATATATAGAGGGTATTTATGGATTGTCAGTTGATACGTCGTCCCTACTAGAGCACATTTTACAGTATGTTGAGGCTGCTACAGTTTAACAGTAGGCTACTGAAAGCCAGTTATACTCTGTTGTAAGTTGGATAATTTAGTCCATTTCTATGTGTTGTGAAAACTATAGTACAATTATGATCTTGTAAGCTGTGTAATAGCAGATGAAGTTTTTGAAGGCTCGCAGTAAACATAGGAAATATCCTGTAATATCCTGTGTCGTTCCTGTAATATTTTAATGTCTCTGATACTCATGAAAGAGAGAAGCTCGCTCTTCTTATTTGGGTTAGTAATTCAGATTGACAAATCTCTTCTTGCCCTTTCTTTCCCTGAGATGAAAAAATATTTTAAGCATGTAGAATGTTTACCATATCTTCATTCCTTCCCTTTACTGAATTCTCATCCTCTTTCTTTCTTGCATCTTTTTGTTATAGCACAGATTTACGCTCTAACTACCTGCTTAATACCAAGATTGCCGGGGTGGAGGAGGCAGATGTCCTGCTTCTGGTTGGCACCAATCCACGCTTTGAGGCACCACTTTTTAATGCTAGAATTCGGAAGAGGTTTGTACTCCTTGGTGGTGAATAAACATGCAAATCCATCTGGATTTGATGCAATGCTCAGGTGGAGCCGCAGGCAGTAAGTTGAGAGTGTTCATCCAGGCTCACTGGATTTAGTTCACTTTTTAATAAAGGGAATGGTGATACATCTGTAGAAAAAGGGGGGTCTCTTCTCCCTGTAGCGCATAGGTATGTTTTGTTCATTCTCACTTTGACGTTCTATGTAAGTTCATATGCTGAGACATTTATTCCTTTGTTACATTACACAGACGCCTCAGATTTTCTGTCTTAGAGAAGTTTGTTAAAGCATATTCCTAAAAAAATTATTTTCAGCATCAGTTTGCTGCTTTTTGTATTGTTGTTTAGCAAATCAGACTCGCTCATTTTAGAAGCAGTTGCTCAAGTTTAACATTTTTCTTTGGCAAGTAGTGTGGCTTTCCCAAATTTTTGAACGTGGCTAATTCAACTTTAACAAGATATGTCAGCAGGAGACAAATGAGGTTTATTAAAGCCCTGTCCTTCCTATTGCCGGGATCTTCCAAAATACATAATTTTAAAGAATAGTGGCCTTAAATTTTGAGAGGAAAAAATGCAATAAAATTTATGAACGATTCATAAATTTTTGTCTGCTATGAGAAGCTGCAGAAACAGAAAAGAATTCTAACCAGCTAAATTTTTCTGTTTATGTAAGAAATAAGCGGATTTGTAAAACCGTGAGCACTGTCAAATTCAGAATTCTATCCTCCTAAAAATGACTCCAACTCCAATTCTGAAGTACCTAAGAGTTAAGTCAAGCTAAATAAATTTAATAGTAACAGTACATGTGGGGTTTGGTTTTGTTTTGTTTGTTTTTGCCTAACACCGGAAAAGATTGTTTAAAGTTGTAGTACCTCATGTTGTGCAACCTTTTTTTCCACTGCATTGGCAAAAGTTTGAGGAGCGGAGGGAATTGAGTTAATGAACCTCTCATGTAAGGTGTGTTGCTGCACTGGTCCCAGAATGTATGTAGAGAAATAGTCCTTATAAAAAACTCTAAAGCTTGCTTAACAGTCAAGAGTAATGCTATAAACTGCATGTTACCAAAACAATCAATGCTGTTAGAATTCCTTAGAAAGAATTTGCATCCTATTTCAAGTTATTGCTAAAATTATAATTAGTGGCTTTGGTTGAGTAAACTTCTGTATTTCTTTGATTTTTATAAAATGTTTTCTGTGTTTTCAGCTGGCTTCACAATGACTTGCAAGTGGCCCTTGTTGGCTCTCCTGTGAATTTGACCTACACATATGATCATCTAGGGGAGTCCCCACAGATACTCCAGGACATTGCTTCTGGAAAACATGCATTCTGCAAGGTACACACAACTTCAGAGCGTGACTGTTCTATTTCAGATATATTGAATAGTAATCTGAATTCCCCACAGAGACAGATTTGAAGAGAAGTATCATGTTATATACGGAGTTATTTGCTTTTAATCAAATGCTGAGATGAGATAATGATTAGCGTGCACCAAGTATGCGTGAACTGCTTAATATATTCAGGTGTGTAAAACTTCGCAGTGCAGGAAACTCACAGAATATTTGATATAAAACAGGCTGTTTCAGCCGCTGCTGTTTCCACTTAAATGTCTGGTTATCAAGATGATAGTTCTGTATTGACAGGCTAGCGTACTGCTTATAGCAGTTTCTCTTGGCTTTATCTCTAAATGAAACAATGACCGCTTCAGAACCGTAGCTCTGCATGGAAGACTTATGTAGAAATTATGGGATTTATTACATTATCTGCACCAAGAATTGTCTTCGGAGCCTTGGAATGAATTTCTTGATTCTTTACTTGCACAGGTCCTCGACCAGGCCAAAAAGCCAATGGTGGTAGTAGGTAGCGCAGCACTGCAGCGTGGTGACGGAGCCGCTATCCATGCTGCCGTTTCCACCATCGCACAAAATGCCAGGACTAAGAGCGGTGTTGGCTCTGATTGGAAAGTCATGAACATCCTCCACAGGTTTGCTTTAAAGCTTTTTTTGGGAGCCACTTTCATTCACGCTGGGCATACACAAGTTACCACAATGTATGTGTGCAGATTTCTTTGTGTACACGCAAGCGGCTTATCAGGTTAGAACCTGTAGGGAATATAAAAAATAGAAGTACAAACTAGCAGAAACTTTTTAATAGAAATGGGTTTCTTGACCTGGCAAACTTCTCAGGCTCTCCATGAGAATTTATTAATCTATTACATATAAATGTAGAATTTAAAGTTTAAATTTAAACTTATAGAATACAGGAGAGCCTAATAACATATTAACACAGTGCTCAGTAGAATGCACAGCAGACCAGTGTCACTTGCTAAATGATTGCTTTTTATCTAGAGGAAGAAAAACAAAATTGCAAGAGTATGTAAATAATATGGTTTCTTATTATATTCCTTTTTCTATGCAGCTTCTTGACTGAATAGTTAATAGAAAAGCTTCAAAGCTTTTCATTTTAGGGCTTTTGATCTTAGCTATTCAGTTTATTCGGACGTTATTCCTTTTTATAGGCAAGCGTTTCTTGGGACAGTCCTTCCCCACTGTCTTCCTAAAACTCTGTTAAATTGACCACCTCTGTAAAGCAAAAATTAATTCAGCAAATGCAGTGGTGCTCAGATTCAGAGACTCAAGAAAGTCCTTCTGCCCAAAGCAGCTTCATAGATGTAAAACTAGTATAGCAAGAGCAGGGCTTGGTCCTCTGAAGGAAACTTAACTATAAAATCCTGCTGTTGAAACTGAAACATGTACTACCAAAACACAGATGAGCTTAAGAACACTCATGATACCTTTTTTTACATGTGGTTTGGTAGTATTTCATCTTACTAACTTTCATGCTTTTGGTGCACCGTCCTCTCTACCTTAAGAGTAGAAAGCATCTTAACTTATTGGAACCTGTATGTCTAACTATGTCAGACAAACATAAGTAATACTGAAAGATCTGTCTCTACAGAGAGAATGTTTTTTTCTTTTAAATGTAATTGTAAGTCTGGCACTTGGTTATGCAGGATTATGCAAAACTGTTCCTTTGGAAAAGAAAAAGACTGGACAGAAAATGAGAATGATTATTTCATTTTTCTAAAAGTATCTTTATGTTTGAATAAATGCATGGTGATGATGTAGTGGTCGTAAGTCTTAGATATTTCAGAGTAGCTGATGGTCCAGCAGCTGGTCTTTCATTTTTCACGCAAGTGGCCTAAATTAAAGGCCTGCTGAGTTGAATTCCTAGCTGAAATGTGACCCTTGATGTTCCAGATGATAAGTGAGCTGCCTGACACTAGGCCCTGACCTGGAACGTCTGCCTTTATTTTGCTATCCCATCTTAAATAGGTGAGATTCCCCCTGAAAACCTCAAATGGCATCAGTTTGTCAAAATGCAAAACCAATCTGATATTCTGTCAAATACTCTGTCAAAATTTTGAGCTGCCTTTATGCTTCATTTTTGTCCTGTTACTGTTAAGAGGCCTGTTATGTCCCTTTGAAATATTTAGTCAAAAAAAGGTCTGTTCTGATGGGAGAGGGAGAGTTCTGAAAGAACTTTAAGTTATAATGTGTTTGTTCCTACAGGGTTGCAAGCCAGGTAGCTGCTTTGGATCTGGGTTTCAAACCAGGAGTGGAGGCAATTAGGAAAAATCCTCCCAAAGTACTGTATCTCTTGGGAGCAGATTCGGGTTGTGTAACACGTCAGGATTTGCCAAAGGACTGTTTTATTATCTATCAAGGTAATTAGTAGATGTAAATTAAGCAATGTTACTATCTAATAGCTGGAGAGAAAGCCTAAACAGTGCCATATTCTTACAAAGATACCTGACCCTTTGATAATTTCTAGCTTTTATTTTCTGCCAAGAAATGGAGCTTCCAACACATAACTGAGATACTGGTTATCTATTTCTTAGGTAAAATTGGGGAACTGTTGACGAGTAATAAGGGAATATAAACCAGTTAGGTCTTGTGGAGCATAGTTCCAAATCTGGCAGACAAACCAGCGTTGTTTCCCAGCTGTTCTGTCATACCAAAACATGGTCTTACCTTCATTCATTAAGCATCCTTGTTCCTGGAGCCTCCCAAAGCTGAGACTATAGAGACTGAACTACCATTTACTACTGCTTGTAGTCCGTTCATTCTCCCCAAAGTATTAGGCAAGTAAGACCTCAGAGCAGTCAGCCTAATAGCCTTTATATTACTGCTTAAGCAAACGTCAGAAACTACTTTTTTTCTGGGAACACAGAGATTCTGTATTGTGTTAAGAAAGCATTTCTTTTTATTTTGACTTATGTTTTATATGGTTGTGTACTGTTTCCTCTTTCCATGTATTTAGGACATCACGGGGATGTGGGAGCTCCCATGGCTGATGTTATTCTCCCAGGAGCAGCATATACAGAGAAGGCGGCCACATACGTGAATACTGAGGGTAGGGCCCAGCAGACAAGAGTAGCAGTAACGCCTCCTGGGATGGCAAGGGAAGACTGGAAAATTATTAGAGCTGTCTCTGAGGTATTGTTGCTGTTATAAATTGCTTCTAATAAAAGTATACTGAGACATTAAGTTCCTTTTATATTGAAAAGTGTTTTCAAAAAGGAGGTACGTTTTCAGGGAAATACATGACTGTAGTCTTAAGAAGTAATGTTTTATACTGAATCCTCTGTTAATTCTGTGAGTTAAATCATATTGTTTCCCTTTTGAGGATGGCACTAATACTATAGCTGCTGTATGCTATTGGAATGCATAATGGGTGAAGCTTTGTCTGCAAATTCTGCAGGTCTTCATGAAGTGCTTTAGAGGAAGCTGGTGGGAGGATGCAGTTTTTTGCTTTTTAGAAAGAAAACAATATGAACTCTGAGGGCAGGACCTGATATTGTTAGATAAGATCAAGTACGTGCTTAGTAGTCACTGGGAACAAGATGCATTGATAATTGCATCAACTTTTATCTCATTTGGTGGTAAGATAGGGAAAGTACAAGTGATGTCTGTATGGAAGGAGAAAAGCACTACTTGTCTTTTTTTCCTTTGTATAGCAAACAGGATACCCTAGGTTTTTTTAACATGGGGAAGTCTTAACTGTAGGCATCAGAAGTCCAACAGAGTACTGTGACTTTGCTTCAGTTTGTACATTATAACTGCCTGTGTTGTCAGGAGTGTAGATTTTTCCTGATTTTACTTTAGGTGTGTTAATGGCTTGGTAATCTAAACCACTATGTATTAAATCCCTAGACTTGACGACATTTCTTTCTGTGAATCTCTTAGCTGGCTGGTATGACCTTGCCTTATGAGAACCTTGATCAAATACGGAAGCGTTTAGAAGAAGTATCTCCTAACCTGGTTCGATACGATGATGTGGAAGAGGCTAACTACTTCACCCAGGCAAATGAATTGTCAAAGGTAACCAAATCTGAAGCATTCTTTGACCTGCCCTGAATGTAGAATTCACTAAACAAACGCTTTGGTAACAAGTTCCTATCATAAAGCTGACTTTCTTTTTTTTCCTTTCCTGCCACAGTTAGTGAAGCAACAGCTTCTTGCTGATCCTCTTGTTCCACCTCAGCTCACAATAAAAGACTTTTATATGACAGGTATGTATAGTATGGCCTTTCCTTTCTGAAATTAGCAATAGGTTTTACTTAGCTTTACAGTAAGATTCTTATGAGGCATTTAAAGCTTTCCACTAAGATATGTAGGATTTGAGTCTTTTGAAGAAACAAAATTTTCCAGTAAAATGATTTGGAATTTGCATAAAGCATAGACTACTGAACTATATTTTCAGCTAAGCATTTTTCTTTATCCTCTTTCTATGCAGTCTTGTACTAAATCTCTTTTATCTTGTATCTGTGTATATAACACACCAACATGTGTTTGGATTTATGTCTTTTTCAGATTCGATCAGTAGAGCATCCCAGACAATGGCCAAGTGTGTGAAAGCTGTTGTTGAAGGTGCTCATGCAGTAGAAGAGCCATCCATCTGCTAGAGACTAATCAGGCTGCTACACCTCTATCCAAGTATTTGTTGCAGTTAACTGCTGTGACTGATATTTTTTTTTTCAAAATCTATTTGCTAGGTCGTCGTATTTTTCTTTTCTTCATTCACATTTTCATCAGTTCAGATAGCCCTATAATACTATAGGACCATTGTGCCTGAGAGAACATGCAGCACTCAACTTACTGTACCCAGAGGCAGAGTACCTGATGATTGTATACAAATAAATTATAATACCAAACAACCCATTACCTATGTAACTCATACGGCTCGCACTTCTTGCATGAAAAGAACTCAGTAAGCAACTCGGGCCCATTAAGTCCTGATTTGCTAGGAACAAGTCTACGTGGCAAAAATACGAGTTTGTGACCTTCTTCAAGAGTATCCACCTATCTTAATATTAAGCACCAGTGAAAGTGTGAACGTGCTATTTTTGTAACGTGCTTTCAGAGCAAGTTGTCCCTCTTTTGAGTTAAACATACCTGGTTTATGTCAGCGTTCAGACCTGCCACTGCTCTAGATATTTCTGTGTTTCTCCATTTCGGTTCAGTTGAGAAACTACTCATGGGGAAAATAAAAATAATTTTGATGTTGTGAAAAAGAAAAGCAGTTTTCGCACATCTTCCTCATATTGAGCTGCTTAAAATATGTAGCAAAAAGATAAGGCCTTTATCTAAACTAGTTCAAATACAGAAAAAATCTCAGAATAGTTTCTCCTTGCACTGATCTCTTTATAGCAAAGTGGGGGAAGGGATTGTGTATGCTGTTTTTTCGTTGGGTTTTTTTTTAAGATTTAGATTTACTTCAGAACAGCAAATCTCTCCTCTATTATGTTGGTTAATGGAAGTTTGGGAAAAGGATAGCTTGGATAGCTTCCTCTTCAACAGGCTGCGAGGGTAATCAGGTTTAGAGTAATTCTTCAGGAACTATGCAAATAGGAAGAGTACCATAAAGTCATCGCTTCCAACTTTATTATTAAAAAAAAAAAAGTGTTACTTTTGCAGGAGGAAAAGCTACATTTTCCAGTGTAGAATAATACTGTTACTATAGAAGCCTTAGCTTTATAAATTCATTTTTTCTTCCATGTTTGAAATTTTTCAGTAACAAGCAAGTAATTTTTTAAAAATTGTTTTCCTTCTGCCCAGGAAGAAAACTCTTCCTGGTCTAGCCCAATGTCCTGACACTAGCTGACTGTGTCTTAAATATTGTACATTATTTGACGCGGCCTGCTGTCCTCCAGTTACCAACGGGTCAGTTCTCTTGGTGGTACAAAATAAAGACAACCATTCACTTTATTCAAAGATACTACTATATATGTTAATGGGACATCTAGAAATACTGTAGTCTGTTTTTAATGTGGCAGTTCAGAGGACCCCATAGTTTGTCTGCATCTGTGACCAAGTACAGCATAAAACCTTCACGTTGTCCTTGTGAAACATGACTTCTGGAGGAGGAGGAGAAGGAGGAGGGGTTTATGGCAGGGACATAGCAAAAGAAGAATATGTGTGAGAACATATGCTGAAAGCAAGGCAGTTGGCTCTTCTCACAGATGGTAGGTTTAAGAGGAAGGGGTGTAGCTGAATCCCATGTTCAGTAAAACATTTGGTTCTCAGGTTCCTAGGATGAAAACCTTATTTTTTTTCCTGAAAATCCATGTTGTACAAACACAGGAATAATTTCAGCTGCGCAACAAGTCAGTTATCTCTTCTTCACTTCAAAATTTGTAAAGGTTCAAAAGCTTTAGAAATTTTTTTTTTGCCTTAAATGTTACAGCGTTATTTAGCTCTGGGAGCTCTGTCACAGATTACTTTTTGTTTTATTGAAAGCTCTGCATCCTTCAGTTAGTGTGTTTAGGAGATCCTTATTTTTATTCAAAAAGCGTTCAGCCCTTATCTTGAAAGACAAAAAAGAAGTACATGTGGTGCTGTTCGTCCTGCTTCTACCCTCTTTCCCACCTAACTAGTCAAAGGATGGAACTTTTCAACCCAACTTGACAATAGCAACAAGGCTCTCCTCAGATTTGACTGATAGTAAAGAGAACTCTAAATTAGCATTCTTATCAACTGACTTTTACAATCTAGCCCCTCCCTTATCTCTGCTGTTTGCTCTGGTGGCTGGACAGTCAGTGCACATGTGGACTTTTGACCGGCTAGCAATAAAAGGATAGTGGGGGTCTGCAAAGGAAGGGAGGGGATGTTGGCTGGGCAAAGTATCAGAACAGAAATTAGAGACAGGGCTATGCATGCAATTTGGTTCTATTTATTTAAAAAGTTTACAGTTAGCACTAGTACTTGCTGGTTCTGAAGCGGCAACCTCAGATTAGAGCAGAGCATTTTGAGAAGGCGGCAATGAAGAGTGGGGATGATGGGAGATGAACGTGCTCAAAGTGGTGTTCTTGGCTGTTAAAGGGCTTAGTAGCCTGATAGATTCCCTGAACGGTCAGTTCTGATGATGCAGCTCACCTCCAAATGCAATGTTGGTGGGTGCCTTTATCCAGACTCTGTTGGGGCACGGGCAGGGGTTCATTGTACTTTATTTTAAAGCTAAGACCAGAACTGAAGATTTATTTCCCCAAATGCAGCCCTAGTACCACCTGGCGGCCATCGGGCAGAATTTCTCATTGGTTGTATCGCCAGTTGTGGTCCAGTAACTTTCATCTTGCTTCCTCCTGCACCCTCCTGCCTGCAGACAGCACGAAAAAGAACAGGTATGTGTCTGGGAGATGGATGGGTTTAGACGTTAAGTATCTGCTTCTCTCAACACAGCACTGTGTAAACATAGCTCTTACGTCCAAACAATTAACCCCAAACATGGCTTGGATTAAACCTTGCCTTTAAGTAGTCTTGTCTTCAGCAGAAGATTGTGGGGAGTGGAGAAGGGTGTGTAAATTCAAGGTAAAACCCTTGTGGGAGCCGTCACAGGCAGGATGCAGAAACAACCACAAAACAATGGATGAAAGACAAATTTAATCTCGATACCTCACGGACTGGGGGATCTCTGAAGCAGCGCCCGGGCAGAGGCACGCAGGCAGGGGACGCAGGCACCGCGGAGTGAGAGCGTCCTTATTAGTGAGAGAGCAAGAGCTCAGACTTGCTGTTCTCGCCTGTATTTCAAAGGTTCAAGCAAGCAGAGTTTTTCAGTGTGCTTTGATCTTCAGCAGCAGGGCAGGAATCTCAGGCATGTTCGGTAAGATGCCCCTGAGTCCATCACAGGCCTGCGTTATCTAAGTGCGGATGTTCTGCTTGTCGAGCACGTAAGATTAAACAACAATTAGTGTGATGTTTGTGTTTTCCAGCACCCCATGTGCAGTCACTTGAGCATGTACTGTCCTACAGTACAGTGTTTACGATCGTACAGATCGCCCATCTTCCGTTACTTTCCCCCTATGAAGCACTTGTATTTTCAAGCAAGTTTAGGCCAGGTTAACACCATCAGTCAGATTAAAGAGAAACAAACTATTTCTGTCAAAATACTGCAAGCAGATTTAAGCATCTAAGTCTAGAGCTGCGATTTTAAAACAAAAAGTTTTTTTAAAACCCCTGTTCAATAGCCACCTTCCTGGAAGCACCAGCATCCTGTGGGTACATCCCTACAATTCCAGAGGGAGACTGCTTTAAATCCTAGGCAATTTAGTGAGATTCTTCAATAAAAAGAAACCAGACAATGTAGTCGCAAATGGAAGTCAAGTCAAACTGAGTTATGTTCTCAGCAAGATTCTGAAACAGCCAACAAAACTAGGCCATTCATAAAAATAGTTGTAACTGTCTCATTTTTTTTAATGTATTTTGAAGTGTAGCTCAAAGCAGAAAAGGAAGTGTCTATAGCATTTCCCCAGGAAGTAAAAGACTTGGGATCAATTCCTCTTCTGAGGCTGATAGGTTCTTGCAAGACAGTATCTGCCTGGTTGAGGGATGTGCTGGATACTGCTGTTGGAGCTGATAGAAAAGGACCTCAGATTCATAGAGCTAAAGAAAAAGCAGAACAGCAGCCTGGCGTTGGCCTTAATCCAGAGAGAAAAGGTAATAAAACCTCATCTCCATCCCTGTCCCCACACGCCAGCTCCTCATCAAATACTCCAAACAATGGCTGAGCCAAAACATCCTCTCCCAAAACAGGACAGTCTCTTAATAATCATTTGTTGTGTTGTCCTCTGAATATGCAATTAGATGAAATCACCTTCAGTGATGAAGGGCTGAAAGACTGACTCTTTCAAGGCACTGACAGGACATGAACAGAGAAAGTGCTAATAAGCAAAGTGATAGAAGAGGACTTAATTGGGAGTACAATGGTGGGAAAAAAATTAGCAATAAGTAAGCAGAGAATTATGGGGAGCACCTAAAAGTTAAAGACTTCACTGGCAACTGAAGTAAGCTTTTTATCAGGAGTGCAAGAACATGTTTTATGGGGTAAGTTCTCCCAGAGTTACCTGAGAAGTTGCCTTGCTCGAGAAGCAGTTTTAAAATTCCTATTTAAAAAAAAACCAACAAACCCACAAACCGCAACCTCTTATTAATTTATTAATAGATATTAACAGATAATTATTTATTATTATTCATAAAATGTTAAATGGGCACAAGTACCTTTGGGACTGAAACACTGAAATTTACAGAAAGTCACAAGGAAAACTTGTTCAGAAACAACCACTGAATCCTTTGCTCTGTGTGGGGGCTTGTACAAGTCATGGTCCTCTCTGTTGTGTCAGGTTTAATCCAAAAGACACTTTGCAGTAACACATATTAGCTGATGGAATGATGTCAGCAATGTGTCCCAAAGTACCTGGCTATCCCCAGCTCCCCACAGCTGGGCACAACAGAGACACCAAGAGCGAGCCATAAGCAACGTGTATAAAACCTTATGATTCAAACTCTGAGTGACTCCACCATCAGCAAAGCCTGCTATGCTGAACACTGTTAATAGATGTTTTTCTCCGGCTACATGCAAGCACCCATTCACAGTACCTAACGCTGAGAGGCCTACTGAGATTGAGCAGCCTCTTTGTGTAGTGAGATGTAATAGCGGGTAGACATCTCCCCACTCTGATGCTAATACTGCCTTTTGAATGTACTTAACTAATATTTCAAAGAAATAATTTTATGTCTTCTCGTCACCTTCTGTACACCAGTGTCTATGTTTGAAATGGATCAGAGATGAGAACCACACATCAAAAAGAAACATACTAAGAGCAAAAAGCTTCGTGTATAACAAATAACTTCCAAAATCCACTGGGATCTCATGACCCTAAACACTAATTAAGCCTTATGCTTTGATGTTAGCTCAACTCCAACTATTTTTGAAAAATCCTGTCCTGCGTGCTTTTCATTTCTGAATTATCCATCACAGGATATTCCACACCTTTGTTTGAAGCATCTTGTACTGGCTACTCTCCAAAGGCTGAGAGATCCCTCATTTAGTCCAGAGTGGGAGTTCTCATCTTTCCAATTTGCAGTGATGACCAAGACCCACCCTAACCGGCATATAAATGAATAACTGAACTAATAGCAGAAAGAAGCACTGGTGATAAAGCGTGTAGCTTCTTAAATGCTACAATTACAGTTAATGAAATATCAATAGACAGAAGCAGATAGTAAAAATACAATACTATACTTCGAATTAACAGTGAGCTTCCTAGTGAAATAGGACTATATTAGAGCATTCTGCTGGGACAGTTTATTCCATTCATTTGTCTTCTATTTAAAGGAGTCTCCACAGATGCCTGTCATGTACTCTGGACAACCTTCCCACAATTAATAGTCTTACTATTTTGTCTTTGCTGAGCTTTAGGAAGACAATACCCTTTATTTAATGCAGATTAAAATACACATTGATAATGAAGAACAGATTAGTTAAGTCTTAGTTAATTACTATTTTCAGTACAGTTCACTATCAATTAATTATATTATCATGCAATAGCTAGCATACATCTGCTCCCAGTTGGTTAAATACTTCTGCAACGATACTCCTACTGAAATCCACAGCAAAATTCCCATTGCTCCAATAAGCTTTAATGAAGGCCTTGAGACTCAGGAAGACAAGGCCAGTCATCTGTGCCTTGTGTTGCTTTGCTAGCATTTATGACTTTAAATGAAGTAAACTTTCTCTGTTCCACTTATGGTTTGCCCTATACTTTCAGCTGTGCTATCTGCCACGCAGGAGTGCACTAAAGCATGGCTTTGAAGGAGTTTAGCAGCTGGATTTATGCCATAACTCGGGTGTATTTGCTAGAGAAAAATCCTCAGACTGTAGACAATGTTTTTAGTATTAGGACTCTCTGATGTTCAGAAAAGTGGCAAAAAGCACGCTGGTTATAAAATACATACTACTGCAGCAGACAGGGTAACTGAAATTCAGATATGCTAGAGACAACCACTGCCATAAAATTTTCATGTTAAAGAATTGTTGAAAAATCAGAATAAGCATTTTTCAATAATGCTAATATGCTGGGCTTTAATGGTTAGCTTGATCCCAGAACCTACCACAATAAAATAAACCAACACCACATAAAACTGTTGCTCAAGACATGGCTTAAAAGAATGTATGTAATCATGATTTTGGTTGTTTAATTTGTCATCCTTTTCAGTGTTTAAACACCTAAAGACGAGATCTTCTAAACAAATGTGGCTCTATATACGGAAGTCTATAATGAACATCTACACACTTAAGAGTTGTTCCTCCCCTTCAGAATATTCACCTGCATTTTAAATAAATTTGCTGAAAACCCCAGACTCTTCACCACATGCACAGAGTCTAAGTCATGCTCCAGAAATTCCTCAGGTCTGCACTTGGGGTGCATATGACCTTGGGAGACAGTCAAGGTTCATTTATTGATGCAGCCTGCTCCAGTAACTAGTATACAACCTAAAGCATCTATTCCATTATTTTTATTATACTCACAAAGCTTATTCACTATGTCACTGACCCCTTTCTCACTATTAATACCAGTGAGACACATCAGCAAAGTATGCCTCATTAGCCAGAAACTAGTGATTTAGGAAACATTAGTGGTCTTTGACCACTCTCTGCTCAAGCATACAATATGTTTACTGGCTGGAGCAGTTGGTCCAGGGATGTGGCCACTTAAAAGTCAAGGCAGACAGACCTATTCCGTAATGAAGAAATGGACTTTCCAGAATACAATTCTTCATGTTGTACAAGGGATGTTTCTTGCTTTGGGTTTACACACCATCCTTGTACAGGAGTCTCGGCGTCCAATTTGTTCTCCAACATAATTTCAGAGTACTGCTCTACTCTATGACAGATCTCCCAACTTCAGAGAAGGGTCTTGTCCATAAAAATATATCTTTTTTAAAATCTTTTTTTTTTAATTCTGCATTACTCAAATTAGCTGACTTAGCTCCTTTAGGGTGCTACTGTATAACATTTTCTTGGCAGCTAAACAATTAAAATAATATTTGCATTTTTTAGTAAGTTACTGTAAAGCAAATCCTTTTAATCCTCTCAGGTAAATAAACAAAGTTCTGTTAAATAAATTCCTCCCTCCATAACTTACAGATTTTAGTTTCTCTGTTGAATGATTACACAATAGTCCATGTAACTAAGATCTAGTGAATTTTTCCTCTTTACTTTGTCCTCCTTAAAAAGATTCAATTTTTTTTGTACAAGACACTAAAAAATATCCCATTTCAGTTTTCCTATTCCAAACTAGACTCAAAACGTTTTTCCTTTTCCTTAGCATTAAGCTTCTGGCTTTGCAATTAACACACATCAAGTAGGTCTCAGGATGTCACCAAAACGTGTAATGCTCCTATGATGCGTGTTTAAATTTAGGCATGCAAGTAATCCGATTAAAGTCAGTATCTGTGAAGTCAAGCACATAAGCCAAAGAAAGGGTTTAATATCATTTATGTGTTCAGGTTCTCTCTTAGCCATTTCTCTAACACATTGTATCATCTGCATCCCACTTAAAAAAAATACTACGATATCCCTCAGTGTGCTGTACAGATATTCCCAAGAGTACCGTGGAAGGACTCAGTGTAGACCAGTTGTTCATGGTCTATACTGAGTCTCTTTAGGTCTCTTCCTAAAACAATAAGATTTCTTAATAGTGCAATAAAGAGAACTAACTTGAATTGTAGTTCAATTATGCTGAACTACTGAATTACAGTTAAAAGGAGCAATTCTCTTGTTTAATAGTGCTAGATACAAGACATCACTTAGTGCAGAAACTTGAATTCGGTACTCTAGCAAAACCCTACCGACTTGGTAAGAGTTTTATGCAAGTATTGAGTAATTCTTCAACACTTCTGAATTATTAATCAGGCCTGCAAGCATTTGCAAACCTGGAGTCTGAGAATTTGGTCCTTTATTTATTTAGAATAAAAGAAAATATTAGTTTATGCTGCATTTGTTGAATTTCTGAATCCATTGAGATAATTTATTTGTAATTTCAAAAGGTTGGGGTTTTTTTAATCATCCCATATATGACCAACATTTGTAATCCCCGTCATTCCTTTAATGAATTTTAGATATAGAATATAAAAAGTATTTTTTGTTTAAATATCTTACAAAAAGAATCATTATACTTCATGCTCCAAAGCACACAATAATGACTGGTGAGATTATGAAGTACACAAATTATTGCACTACTTCTATACAAAATACAAAATCTTTTAAAATACAATATAGGAGCAACATATTTGATATTTTTTTTTTATTTTCTAATGTCAGAGCAGAATAATGCATTTAATGGATTAATAACCTAAGAGAGAAAAACACCTCCTATGCAATAACTCCACAGAATGCAACACTTTGGATTATTAAAATGTGCTAGGCAGACTAACCATAATTTAAAAAAATTCCTGCTGAACAAAAAATACAGTTTGACACAAAGACCAGCTGACTTTTAATTATACTTCAATTCAAGCTACTTTATATAAATGAAAAACCTACTAGAAACACACAAGCTACGCTCACTATACTAGTGAGCTAGGCAAACTCACTATGTTTTGAAAACGCAATGTATCTAAATTCAGGAATAATTTTTTTAAAAAACATATTAGAGTAACTGAGCTAAAACAACATCTTTCATATTTGACAGAGGAGGGAGAGAAGTTGATAACATACTAAGTAATTCAATACCTTCATTCATATGACCTTAGTCTGACTGCAGTTCAATTAGCGTATACCACCTGAATAATTTTTACAATGGAAAAAACTTAGATATATTTTTTTTAATGTATAGCTCATTAGTTTCCTAATTATTTCCTCTTCCTTCGGGACAAATAAAAAGGCATCTTTGCAGTTCATCTCTGAACAGGGCTGTGCATAATCCTATTGCAAGAAACATTATCATAGGTCTGCTGAATACAGCAATCAGTGTCTTCACCTATAGATACACCATAGCATCTCACATTGTTTTGATAGCATTTCATGTATTTTTTACAATCTAACAGAAACACCTGCAACAAAGAAAAATACGATGACTATTTTATATTACAATATATTGCAGTGTAAATTTATAGCATTTCTCAACTTTGTAAAAAGTCAGGAATAACAGTATTCATAAATATCAGGAACGAAGCTCCCAGATCAAAACAAGAACTTAAAACGAACCAAAACAAATTTCAGAAGGCTGCAAGATGCTTTGAAAACATTAAAACCAAAACTCAACTATTGCCTCCAAATTTCTTGCTATCAGCTTTATTTTTTCACATCTCATCCTGAAGGGCAGACAATGCTAAATTTATGACAGATAAGCAGAATTTCTCTGATATATATCACAGGTTCCACTCACTTGCATTAAATCTCTCATAGCTTATCTACATGGCCTACTCTAGAAAAAAAATTAAAATTTAAAATTAAAAAAATACCTTTTTTTTTCCTACCTGTACGTTCCATTTTACTTGCAATGCCTTCAGAGAGAAAGACGCAATGGTACAGTTACACCAAACTATCCCACATCAATATCTCAGCTGTTCTGAGAGGACGAGTACCAAAAAAAAAAGTTACACTAACTTTCACAATTGCATACTAATTTTAAAACTATCACACAACGACAAAAAAGTTTTCAACTTTATAAATTACAGCAAAAAATACGATTTTTTAATTTTTAAAAGAAAAACAAAGTTACTAAAAATATATATTTTTTACCGTACCTCCTTTTAATTTTTTTTTCCAGAAAGCTGATCTTAACAGGTTATAAAGAAAATTATTTCTTCTTCCATATGTCTTTGTATATTATTTTTATTTAAAATAAGAAGTCATAAAAATGATAAAAAAATTTGGTTTTGGCCATTTGGCTCCCTCCCCTAAATTGACACTTTATAAAAACCTTCTGTACTTTTTTTCCCCCTCCCTCTCTCCCTCTCTACTACCTCCAAGATGGTAGGAAAGTTGTTGTTTTGGAGGGCAGAGGAGCCGCTCTCTGATGTTATGTCCTCTCAGTGCCTGTAGTGGTGCTGTAGGAGGCTGCTGGCTCTCTTCTTGAGCAGCCCCAGCGCCCTGCCTTCTTTGCTGGAGAATATATTCAGGGATTCCCCTTAATAATCACCTACCCTCTGAGCACTTTGTAGTTTTAAAATAATAAAGAGCCCCCAAAGCTTCCTCCTCACAAAAAGCAGGATCTTCTCAGAGCCAGGGGGGCAGCAGCTCCTCAGCACAGAGCCCGAGCCCATTCCCAGTCCCTCTGCTGGGGAGGAAACTCTGATCTGTCAGCCCAACAGAGGGAAAGGGGGGAGAGGAGAGAGAGGAGAAAAAAAAAGCAGCTGGAAAGGTAAGCCAGGCCCGGCCTGCATCCCCGGGCTCGCGTAGCGCGGCAGGCGGTGCGAAGCGTGCAGGGCGGGTGGGGAGGCGGGCTACTCGAGGCCGGGGATCGGCCGGGGCGGTGTAGGCCGCAGCGGGGGGTGAGGGGAGCCGGGGGGGTTTTTGAGCCCTTCGGGCGCCGAGATGAGCGCCGGAGGGAGGTGAGACGGTCGCCGGGGCCCAGCGGGAGGGTCGGGGCGCGGCGCCCTGGCGCCTTTGCCTGGGAGGTGAAGGGCGGCGGGGGAGAACGGGGGCGGGGGGGCGCTAGGCCTCAGCGCGGCGCGGCCCAGCAGCTCCGCTCCGCTCCCCGCCCCGCCGGGCCCCCCGCGCCGGGCCCCGGGCCCAAAGCGGGCCGAGCCCCGCCACCGCCGGAGCTTGGCGGCTGGGGGGAGGCGGCGGGGGCGCCTCGGACGGGGCCGCTTCCCCCCCCCACCTCCGCGCGGGGCGGCAGGGCGAGGGGGGCCGCGGGACGGAGGGGGATGGGGGGGTGGCTGGGGGCGGCATTAATTTGCCGAAACGACTTTTAATGAGAGGCGGTGGCGGTGGCTGGGGGGTTGGGGGGGGCGCCCCCCTCCCCCAGCCCGGTCCGGGGCCGCCGCGGCGGCGGAGGCGGTGCCGGTCCCGCGGGGCGTGCGGGGCCGCGCCGGCCGCGGCCTGGAAAGTTTCGCGGCGTTTTTAGGGTGCTTCCCCCCCCACCCCCCCATCGCTACCGCCGCTCGACCCGCGCCCGCGGCCGTAGGGACGGGGCCCGGCGGGGCGGGGGCGCCCCGGGAGGCGGCCGCGGACCCCCCCCACCCCCCCCGCCCGACCCGTTCCCCCCCCACCCCCCCCGCCGGCGTCCCCCCTGGAGCGGGCCGGCGGTGAGCTGATTCGCCTCACAACTTTTTGGGAGGAGGTGGGGGGACGGTTTTGGGGGTGCGGGGAGGCCGTCAGAGTGCTATCCCCCCCCCGCTCACCCCCGGTAAGCTGCCGGCACACGGGGGCCTCTGCCCGGCCCCCGAAGCTGGAAGCGAGGGACAGGGGCGAGGGGCTGCCTCGCCCTCGCCTTCGCGCCCTGCCGTGTACCGGGGCTGGCAGCCACCTCAGCCCCGCCGGCCCCGGGCCGGGGTCCCTCAGCCACCCCGGCTGTCACAGGGCCTGTTGGCATCAGCGGGACGGGGGCAACAGACCGCTGGCCCCGCAGCCAGGGGAAGGGATCGCCTCAGCAAGGGCCGTGTCTGGACTTGGGCCCTGGCCTCCTCTCTTGACCCCGCTGGGGGACCCTAGCTGTCCCCGCGGGCCGGGATCCCACTGGGGCGGGGGCTGCCTGCGAGGTGCCGCTGCCCCCAGGCCTGAAAATGAAAGGATCCTTTTTTTTTTTTTCAGGGAAAAGAACGTCTGGTAGTTGTGAAGTGAGTCCACTGGAAAACCCACCAACGCGCTTCACCCCGCACAGGTGAAATAGCTCCAGTTTCTAATGTGGGAGGTGTCTAGTTTTGGTCAAATCTTCCTTAGTACGTTTTTTAGCTCAAAATGTTAATTAATGGCTTTGTACAGGTAACCTCAAATGAATTTTGGAAATGACAGTAATGCTTACCTTAAAGCCTTACATTATACCGTCTGATTAAAATATGTAGATCTATAGTTAGTTCTAACTTTGTTACTTAACAACGTGCGACAAAGGTTTATTTTAAGGCTGCTCTCAATTTTTGAGGATGGGTAGACTTAAAAAGCAAATTGGCAAATTTAGGGCAACGCATGGCTCCCCTGTAGTTGAGTGCCCTCGGCTGTGGGCACCCCTGTGCTGGCACCGTTCCACGCTGAGGTCGTACCCACCAGGTACCGCTGCTGATTGCTGAACCGCAGCGCTCGTGTTGTATGAAGCTGTCACTTACAACCCGGTGACATTTTCACAGCCATCTTCAGCCTCTTAGGTGATTTGTTTGTAATCTATACGTACATCAGACAAGTTTTATTAATTGTAAAGCTAAATTGCCCGCAGAAAGCAACCCAAAATTTACTTAGTGGGACTTATTTTGATGTTTCAATATTTTTATGATGAGCGAATGAATTTGTACGTAGGGCCTGGTCCTACAGAGTTGCATGTACCGTGTTCTCACGGTGTATGGTAAATCCTCAGGAGGTACAAATTTGTTGTAATACCATATTGAAATTTTGATAGCTTATAACTGCTAAAAGGCTGCTTTTAGGTATTTTGGTTAAGCTCTATGTATTTTGGTATTTAGGTACCAAAGGTATTTTGTTTAACCTCATATGCAAGTACAGGTTATTTGTTATTTGAATAAAAAAAAGACTTGGACTTGCAGCCTTTTTTTCATTCGAGTATAGATGCAAGGTATGCTGTGGTACGTTTAGTCTCTGCTTTCTCTCAGGATCGTGGTTTTGATATTTTGAGATAACGTTTTAAAGTGCATTTCTGCAATGTTGCAATGGCCTAAATGTTCCATTTGTTGCTGCATCTGAAGGCCGTCTTTCTGCAGCCCCGCTCGCCCTGGCAAAACCTGGGCCTGTTTATACCCACTCTGAAATAGGCGTGCTTCTGTGCAAGCATGAGAATCTGCCTGTGAGGATGTGACTGCAGAACTGGGGCCTGAGACCTTCTGCTCAAATAGAGAAATCCTTATCCAAAAGACTTCCAAAGATACAGAGCCCGTCTTGAACCTTAGGTCAGGAATAGCCATGTTCAGGAAATTATTTTATTGAAATCTATAGGAATGTGCTCTTAGCAACAGTTACGAATCTTCCTACTTAACATTTTTCCCTTTAGAAATCCTTTGAAGTTTCTAAAATTCCTGGAGTCTTAAACATTTGTTGTTTTTTAGGCTTTGGGCTGTCTTTATCATGTCTTCTTTAAGGTACTATTTATCAGATGAGTGAATCAGCTGAAATTAAAATTCCTAATTAAGTTAATTTTGTGTAGGAAAATAAAAAGAAGAACCTGTTCAGTTTTGGAACAAAAATTTATTTTCCCTCCTCTTAGTTATGTTTTCTGCTGTTGATTGAAACTTGTTACAAGTCTGTAAGTTCTCTAGCTATTATTAGGAATAATACTTAAATTTAATCCTATGTGTATTGCATTTTATTCTGAAGCATAATCTGTATTACCAGTATTGCCTAAAATATACGGCTGCTTTTCTGTTAATATATCAGACATCCTTATGCAATAATAAACTGCTTTTTTGCAGAGTTGAAGTAATAAGCTTTCTAAAAAGGCAGAATGAGGACAATGTTGCTGCTTCTGTCTTCCTAGACAGATTTTAACATATGAAAAAAAAGTAGTCCAAACTATGATTCCAACTAAAATGTCCAGTAAGATCTTAACATGTTAAGTGCCTTGATCTGTCAGGAGACTTGCATGCATATGCAGTACCTTGACTTGTGCAGGGCTCTTCAGAGGCCTTCTTGAGTAAGGATTGTACTCTAATTAATAAAAGTGTTCACTGTAGGAGCTCTTGTAGTTGACTTTGGTTGCTTCCCAGTGTTTTCTGTCTCAATTTGGATGCTTTTACTAACAAAAAGACTCTTGTTTCCAAAATTACAGCAGACTTGGTTCGGTAGCTGAGCATAGTAGAGAATTGAGCTGTTAAATGACCAGAACTAAGCCAAAGTTATGGTTAGATCACAGAACGGGGACAGAAGTTACAACTTTGTGGTGTTGATGTTGACCACAATTAGATGTGGTGCAGCTTCTCTTGATAGAACAGAACACTTCACAGAGAGGTACTAGTTGCCTAAAGTTTCTTAGTATGAAACAGAACAAAGGAATGTTTTTGCCTTCTCTCTAATAATATGTTTTTTACTAATACTCACTGAAAGGTTTTACTGTAAGGTAGCTTTAAATGCGTTTCTTCTTGCAATAAATTTTACGGACTCTGTTCATCTCTGAGCGGATGAAATTCCATGTTGCCCAAACATCTTAAAATCTATGTATTTACTGTTAGTCTCAACAAAAGGGTCAGACAGCGGCAACGGTGGGAATTGTTCTGTTTTGGTCAAGTTGAGGAATCAAAAAACCTACTATTTATCCTATTTGTGGAAAAGCCGAGGTTCTTGGAGATCCATGTTCCACTTCTGGGCCCCAAGCTGATGGTTTTAGAAGCATATTTAGATGATTGTACCTTGTCTGTGAGATGTCATGAACACACCAGGCAATTTCACATGAAATCTGTGCTAGCATTAGCAAATGCAAAACAACACAGTTAAGACCTCTTTAATCGTGGCTTTTGTTTGGATGCAATGTGTGAAGCTCTGAGCTCAGTCCTCTTAATTATACATCTTTTAACCACTGACATATAATTGCCTTGCAATTTACAATGCATTTGGGATTCCATTGCCTAAAAGGGTCTTACGTACATTGAATGTCAAGTTCTGAGCGTACATTTAAGAATGTATCCAGCTCACGTGATTTAAAATAGTTTAATATTTTCAGCATGGTGTTTTCTCAAAATTACTGATTGAGTTTTGGGACTGTAATGCTTTAGGCTTTCTAATAGTGACTAGACCATTAACTTCTCTTTAGGCTACAGATGATGTCAGGTTACCAAATGACATAATGCTGATACTCAGTATGGTCCAGCAGAGATTCCCCCCCAAAGTTTGCTGCTACACTGTTTCCCAGCCACTCTGAAGGACTGTTTTAACTGTTTTGGGAGAGGGCATGTGGAGTGCAGGGCTACAGCTTTGTCATCTTGGGGCTGATGTGCGCTGCGAGGGAACTGATTATGCCTGCTTGCCAGTACTAAAAGCAGTTGAGAGCTGGCTTCTTCCTATGCCTGACAGCAGGTGCTGACGGTTGCGCAGGTGTGTACCTGTGTGTATTTTAAGTCTTTAATTTCTCTTTTTACAGTCACTTTGCAAACCACTTTCTGTTGTCTTGCGGACCACCACAAGACGAGTGTGGCTGCGCTCAGCAGGACAGGTAGCTCTGCTTGAAGTGGTGATGTTGCAGAGTGTGGCTTTGCGCTGTGTCATGCCTGTCCTTGCTCTGAAGCCTTGCTGGGCTGCTAAGTTTGTTGCTCTTCACATGTCCAGACAGAGCTTTCACCAGAGGGAGGAGATTTTCTTCCAGTCAACTGCTTAGGAATTAAAAATGGGAGAAGGGGAGAAATGAATGTGTTATCAAATTGCCAGTGTTAGTGGTAACCTCTTAAGAATGTAAAGAAATACCCAGCTGGTTCAGATTAGGGCTCGATCCAACCTAGTGTTCTGTCTTGGGCAGTAGGAGTAAGTGATGCTATTTAGGAAGAGCCTGAAAGCCCAGCCACTTTTTAGTGTTTTCTTCTCTTACTCCTCCACTATCCATATTTGTTAAATTAAGTGTGCTAGCAGGTACATCACTTTATCTCCCCATTGTCTATGAACTTTTCTATTGTCTTTTTGAACCTGATGATACTGTCTGCTTCCATAGCTTCCTGTGACAGCAAGTTCCAGCAGCTTACTACCCGTGAGTAGTAAAAACGAAGATTTCTTTAATACGTTATGAGTCAATCTCTTACTATCCCTAGTTCTAATATTGTGTAATATGGTATACGACCATTCTATGTTCACCTTATCCCCTACCATGATTTTTTTAAACCTCAGTCATATCTTAGATCATTTGGCAATGGCACACGCGTTTGGATTCTCTTTTGTTCTTTGCCCTGTTGCTTCTGACTAGCTCAAAATATTTTATTTAAAAGCAGTCGTTTAAGGAAAATCTAGGTTCCTCAAGAAGCAGCCTCTGTTTCTCATTCATGGGTTTTGTCTAAAACTGGTTTGAGCATATGCAGGCATAAATTATGTTTCTGTTGAACCTTTCTACAGCTTCAATGTAGAGTGTAGATGCAAAACCCAAAACAGCTTCCAGAAAGTTTTGGTCCTGATATTTTTGCAGTGAAGTACAGCTGCTTAAGCATTTGACTTTTCCAGGGGAAGTCCATGTTTCCGTCATCTCTTACTGAATCCTGTGGGACAAAAATAATTTCTCCCCCACCCACTATTTAGCTAAGTGTAGTTTCAGTTCTCTTCAGTTAAGTGACGTCTGCCTATTCCATGCTTGTGCTACTTTTTATGTAGCAGCAAAAAGCTCTGTTAAGAACTCCAGTATATTTTGTTCAAAATAAAATACTGCATCAGATTAAATTAGAATCAATAGATTTAAGTCTTTGTTATTTTTATATCTATATATGGTATGCTATGGAAGTAAAAAGAAAAAGCTCTTTTTAGATTAAGTGCAACTATAGTCTCTGATCATGGTAGTGTATTAACATAGTGCCACTGTCTTTTGGGGAGTCTGATAAACATATAATTGCAAGTTTGAGACAGTTGCTGTAGGTTTTTTTTTTATATAACATTGGCTGCTAGGTATAGTAGCTTTCTTTTTGTTTGTTGCACTGTAGTTGCACTAATTGATTCCTACTGTGATTTTTAACATGGTTATATTTGCATGAGCTTCTCTTAGCAGACATGTAGACCCAAAAATTCCAGTTCAAGCTCATTGATTTTCCTGAGGATTATTGTCAGTATTTTTCTTAAATGTTTCATATGGCGTTGTACTTGTGCCCTGTATCTTTCAGACAAGTGAGAAGTAAAATACTATGCCTGCCTTGACACAGTCAAGTTAAATGCAAAAATAAGACTTAATTATGAGTTAAATCCAAAAATAAGACTGAGGGCACAAGAATAAATACAGGATTATAGTGGCTGGGAACTGTGGAGCAGTTTCTTTACAGAAGCTTAACGGAGGCACACCAGGTATGCATTTCTCGCTGTTTACTTTGGAAAGAGTTCCTCAGAACGGTTTTCTTTGGTCTGTTGCTTGATAACCTTTGGAAAAGAAATGTTGCTGGGTTGTACAAAGGAGAAGGTCATTGATCTGTCAAAAAACTCTGCAAAGCATGATAGTAGTAACTTAAAAGAAGGTGGTAAATAAACCAGAAAGAAATAGAGAGCAACATGTGAGTCACCCAAGCTGCAAGATGCACTTGTTCTTTCAAGTTTTTCATCGTCTCCAGTATGCCACCAAATACAAGCTTTGGTTAACTGTTGGGAGAAACAAACTCCAGAGCAAAAGGCTTTCTGCCATCTTCATTGTCTGTATGAGATGCAATTAGTTAAGACTCATTTGATTACTTTTGCTGCCATAGTAAAGGAGGAGGCTGTCTCTCAAATGTATGGGACCCGAACCCAGGTCACAATTCCCGTATCGGGCATGTCGCCGTGGGATTTATGGTTTTTTTTCACATTGTTGCTGGATAATACTAAAGTGTATGTCAGTATCTGCCTTAGCAAAGGTGTCTGAAAATGAACTTTTTTGTTCTTAGGATGGATGCATTGTGAAGGGTCATACTCCAATGATTAGTTTCAAATATGTATATTATGTACTCTGTACTTTCATGTGCTTCCATGCATTGACAGAAGTTGGGAAAGGTGATTGGAACTGGATTAAGTGTGCCTGCTTGTGTTGTGGGCTAGCCGGTGTAAACAAAACGTGAGGCCCCTGCCCCTGGGGGTGCGTGCGCTTGTGTATGTGCATGGAAAGGGAACTATGTGTATAAAGAGGAAATACGAAATGATCCTTATTATTGTCAAATGATTAATCAGGTCACTTGTGCTAGTTACATTTTTGTAGCGTGTGGCTCCATTCTGTATGCTGTGCATGCTGCACACGTGCATATACAACTGTTTCAAGAATTTTAAGTGTGCGTTTTAAATTTTTAGTAGTCTCTTGTCTTGCTTCTATAGCTAATGAGAGGCCTGGTTTGTGGAGTTTACTCTTAGAGGTGTGATAGGGTGTTTTGTTTTGCCCCAGTGACTTAAAGTTGCTTTTCTAGATCCCCCAGTGCCATAGTACTTGTCATTTTCTCAAGGTGCTTTTGTACAGCGGGAAGTGAAGGCTTGTACCTTCACAAGTGGAAACTGCATCTTTCCTACAAAGTCTGTGTAGGCTCCCTCTTCGCAGTCATGTTCTTACATTTTGGGCCTTGGGAACAAGTAAGTTGATTGAGGTGGTAATCTGTACATTAGTCACATGTCTCTAATTTATTACATATTTCCTGAATATCACCCCTATGTACATTCTTTTGCTTGGTATATTACACGTACGAAACTGAACTGTGTACTGAATATGCCATGTTCAAAAGAGTTTATTCCAGTGCTTCAGGATGGCCTTTCTGAATAAAAGCGGCTTTTTGCAGGCTAAGCTGGGTGTAGCAGAGCAGCTGCAGAATGTGTGTACTGTTAGTTTTATTTGAAGCTGCTTTGGGGTGGAGGGTTTTTTGGGATTCTTTTTTTTTTTTTAATTATTTTTTATTTTAAAAGATGATTGCCAAAGACTCCATAGTGTTAGGAAATGAAAAAGTACCTTATGATTGCATGGATTTGTTATTTTGTTGCACTGTAGGAATCTACTTTAGGGAGGCAAAAAACCCAGCCTCTTGCTGAAATGACATTTCAGCCCTTCTGGCATCAATGGGAGTACAGCCTCTGACATTATTAATACCCACATTTACTTAAAATAAGTACAGTAAGGTAGGAAAAGCTCTGAAGAACCATGATGACCTCAGGAAGGACTGCATATTGATGTCTGCAGAAGCTGTGGGCATTTACAAGATCTGAAGACTGTTCATCAGGTGTGGTAAAGAAAGTGTTTGTCTTTTTTTTTTTTTTTTAAAAAAAAAAAAAAGCTTTCTTGCTGCCTGATGAAATTAAAATTTTGCAGAGCAAGGATAGTCATCAGCATTTTTGTAAGCAAAGGTACTTGCAGCAAAACCTCTGCAATCAAATGGGTTAATCATCATTCAGCTTGATTCCTGAAAGCAAGTGATCTAATCTGACACTTAACCTTTTCTAACTTGTAGCTTCTAATCACTTTCTGGTAGATGAGTGGAGTTCTGTTTAATAAGTTTAAATGTGGTGGCAGTAGAATTCCCCCCCCCCAATAATTTCTTTTCATGGTTTCCAAAGATCTGTGACTACTGATTGAAAACTGGTGTGCTAGTGGACTTGGCTTATTGGATGCTAGCTGAACCATAGGTTTAGTGGCTACATCTGTCCACTTACTTATTAAGCAGTAATAATATCTATTTTATTCTGACTGACTTTGACCTTTTTGATATTTTCCTTAGACAATCTGCTTCATCTTGATTCATCATCATTCCAGGATAGTGGTGTCCTTGGGGCTCTCTCTTAACATTGATATGGTACAGAAGATTTAAAATCAGGTATTGTTCTGGGTCCCTCTTTCCTGCCAAAACGAAACACACAATGTAGAACTGAATGCATTTTTTTTTCTTATGTAATTTATCTTAATATTTTGGTTCTTTCAGCTGATGTTCACAAGGAATAGAGTCACGTGATGTATGAAGGCAAACACATACACTTCTCTGAGGTTGACAATAAGCCCTTGTGCTCATATAGCCCCAAACTGTGCAAGCAGAGGCGACTTAACGGCTACGCCTTCTGTATCAGACACGTTCTGGAGGACAAGACTGCCCCCTTCAAGCAATGTGAATATGTGGCCAAGTATAACAGCCAACGCTGCACCAACCCCATCCCCAAATCTGAGGACCGTAGGTGAGTTGTGGTTACCCATCGGCAAAGTGGGAAGTGGCTGGGACAGTCATGAGTTTTCTTTTAAGACACTGCATGGTTTCAGGATGAGGGAGGAACTGGCCTGAGTGGACTGAATTCCAGGATGTTCCTTTGAGGGTTTTGTTTTAAGACCAGTAAACTTTGTTTTCTGTGTGAGTCAAGTACTTAGAAAGGGGGCAGTAACTTATTTCCAAGGAAGTTTACAGGAGAGTTCATTGCTTTTCTCAAATTCACTATAAACCGTGGATCAAACCTGCTACACAATACCTGCTGTTATAATTAATTTGCTTTGTCTCTTACAGTACATGCTCTTAAAATGGCCTGCTTGTTTGGCCAGCTGTGCCCAAAGCATGCTTCTGTCTACTTTTTTCAGGACCAACAGTTGAAAATGCATACCTTCTGGGCTTAGAGAGCAGTAACACATAGGGATGGATTCAGAATTACAATTAAGTGTTTGTGATTTGATAGTGATATGTAGCTTTGTATTACTGGAATAAAATAAATATTACTTGATAACAGATGAGCCAGCTTGGAAAGTGCTGTCCACTCCCCTTCTTCTTTGCTTCCCCCCTTTCTCTCCCCCTCCCTGCTTGAATGAAGATGCCCAAGGTGCCCAGGTATTAAATGCCTTGCAAGAGATAATGCTTGAAGTTGTGGAGAGCTGGTAATTCAAACCAGATTTCCTGAATTGCAGCCTGTACTGTAAACATAAGGACATTCTTCCTTGCTCTTTAAGACTTCCTGAACACCAATCTCATTGGTGTTGCCTGGGCTGAAATAGCAGAATTTGTCTAATCTTGGCTGCCAGGTATATATGACTTTAATTTTTTGGAGTCATTGTTGCAGGTTTTGCCAGTAACACAGCATTAAAGTAATGTGTGTGTTAACTATCTGAGGCTTGTTCTGTTAGAAATGATTTTTGTAACGTAAAATATAAACAAAATATGCCAAAAAAGAATTAAACGACTGTTTGCTGACCTTTCATGTTATTAGCTGCCATTCACTAACCTTTTGCATTGTTAGCAGTGTTCCCACTGTGCCATACATATAACTTCCTTCTCAGCTCACAGCTCCCTCTCTTGTCTGAAACAACAGTTGGACTGTGCTCTAAATTAACTTGCACTTCACCTGCCATTTCAGTTGAGGAGACTGATGAAGTGAGAAAAAACCATGAATGTTTGTCAAAAGCTGTAGGGCAAATGCTCAAATGGCACAAGATGAATAACTTTAAGCTGTAATTTGACAGTCGGTGAATGTTTCTTTGCTACTGTACAATTGAGGCTCTTTGGAAATAAGCTTGCAGAAATGATCATGGAAATTGTTAGTGCGAATGGTATGCTGTAATTTCAGATGCAAGAGCTGACTGAGCCAGAGTTGCAGTTTACCAGGGGTCATACTTAAAAACAATAGAAATAATAGTACTTAATGACACTTTTTTAGGTCTCATATGTTCCCATGGAATTTAAGATTTTTCTTTACACCTTGAATTGAGTTCACACTTTGTTCTTTTTGATTTTTCTCAAGTTAAAGTGAAGTGTGGTCATGACATCTGGTGTATGTTATATTAGAATAATTCAATTGCATGTCGAGTGTCACATTACAGTACTTGAAGAGGACAGCAGGTGTCTGAAGGAGAAAATAAACTTTTAATTTCAAATGAGAGGATGTGATAGTTTGAAAGAATATTTTAAAAGACTCCCTCTCAGGGCAGAGTTTAATTTTAACAATAAAATTTAATGAATGCTAGTGATAAGACTGTGCCTGCTCTAAACTTTTTTTTTTTTGGCAAGCAAACCTGTATCTGTTTCTTAGGAGACTTTTTTCACACTCCGTTTGATATAAAGATGTTTGCTACGTCTGAGTTCTTCACTTGTAGCTTTTAATTTTCTGTGTACAAAATTACTGTCAGATGGTCATTTTGTCACAGTTTTAGACATGTAACTGTACATGATCAGAAGCAGGCTGTATGATGTTCTGACAGCTATCTTCTTATATAATTTTAAAGATAAAATGTTTTAACAGGATGCATGCATTATATGCCAAAAGCTTCATAGTCTGTCCACAGATAATTAAAAAAAATTATCACTTGACCCCAGACAAATGAGATGCTACCAGCCACAAAGATGTTTAATACACTGCCATATTATTAGATTTCTTATTAACCATTAACACTCTACAAATTAAATCTATTAATAGTGCATGACTTCATTGCCTTATTTGAAGCCTAGTTTCTCTTTTCACTATCTTGTTTTTTTTAAAGAATATGTACGGGATGATACAGAAATGGGTTCTGTAGCTGTATTTCCTCTGAATATATCTCCTAATTCTTTCTTATCCAAATACACACATAGATAATGAAGTTCAACTTCAAAATTAAGTAATGGTTATTACAATTTACCTGGGTTAAACACCATTTTGTCTCTAATTCTCCTCTTTCAAGAGAATATTCAAATATTTTGTTAATATGCAAGACGCTGTCCAGTTTATTTGGATCTTCCCTTAAATAAGTGGCAGAACTTGATACCAGTTTGGGATGTACTGGGAAGCAGAATGCAGTTGTAGGTGGAAAACCTTGCTGTCTGGATTCTTACCCTCCCAGTGGTGTGGGAAACTGTCCAGCTGAAGCCTTCAGAGCCCATCACCTTTTGTGTGCTTCATGTTACGATAGTTTTAATGGGTATCAACCCACTGCTCTTACCATATGTGCTGACTGCATTTGACCTCACCTGCACAGAGTAAGTGCCTTTGGCACTGAGTAAGGAAGGGAGCAAAACCTGTATTAGATAGTTAGTGTGATACTGTCAGCTGAGAATAAATCGCAGTCAAGTTATAGAAATGACAAATTGTGCCACCAAGACAGGCGCATCAGAATTGGCTCTTGTAGGGCCAGCTTGACCCTAACGGGTTTCATGCTCAGAGCCATGTGAAAAAGGGACTGTGCTGCTTGCAGATGCTATTCCAGTCTTCCCAGTTATGCGTTACATCTGATCCAAAGAGTTTATTGCCTTAACTCACTGGTTATAGACTGGGTCCAGCAGAGTCAGTTAATGTCTGCACCAGGCTCTGCAGCACCCCGTAAAGTCAGAGCCAGTTTGGGCCAGGGCCAACTAAAAAGCCAATTTGGAACGTGAAGGATGGGTGGGTGTGTGCCCACCTGGCTCTGCATGAGACCAGCTAGGGCCTGGCAAGGCCAAGGTTGAGTTGGTGCTAATAAATTATGCCTAGACAAAACTGCCTGTGCGTAGTCTTCTCTACCCAAAGAAGACTTAAGTGGTCTTCCCAGCTTCTTGTTCCTTTTCGTTCAGCAGACGAGGTGCATTTGCCTCTGTTATGCTGGAAGACAGAGTTGATAGAGCCTAAAGCACAGAGCCAAGTTGATGTGTACTAGAGTCTGCAAGTGTGTGTGATCTGTATTTTCATGAAGTTGTAGCCTGTCATCTTTGGGTTTGTGTCTAGAGGAGATGCCACTGTAAGATATTGTTGGCTTCCAGGGATGCAGTATGGTCAGTTGTAAGAGCCAAAACTTTATTCTCTGCCATATGAAAATGATGCTGTTAGAGTTAAACGAATAAGCAAAACCCTTAATAGCCTAAAACTCAGAGAATGTTAGCAAGCTAATTACTTTTCATAGGTTTATTCACATTTTCTATATCTTGCTTTCTCTTTGGTTTTCACAATGAAAATAGACTAGCCAGTTTTTACCTTCTCACTCCTGCACAAGCACAAGGTGGCAATATTTAAGTTCTGAACAGTATAAAGTAAGTGTTCACATTGAGCAAAACTCTTTTTTGTTGGAATAAGAGGGGGAAAATTTCCATTGTGCTTGTTTTGTCTGCTTATTGTTTTTTCTTCTCTCATACTAAAAGTGCTGTTCTAACTGAACTCATCAGTCTTGTTCAAACAAAATATTTAAAAAGTGCTTAATTTTAATTATGGGAATAGTGCTGTTGACTTTAAGGGAAGCTTTATTGAGCCCTCATAATATAATTTTATTTTTAGAAGTGCATCTCTCAGTATGAATTTACAGCATTCCAGTGTATTCTAATAAGGACTCCACACGTTGCTGGCTTTCAGCTTGCCTCATTTAGATTTATTTATTACTTACAACTTAATGTAATGAAGAAATTATGTAGACAATAATAAGTAGCAGTACTTTTCAGCTTTTTCTGATTTGTGAATCCTTATGGGTGTGGATCCCTCGAGAAACTACATGTATGGAGATCCTTTAGAAGAATACATGAATTTGCTTTTTCTTTTTTACCTTTTATGGACCCTTTAGAAGCAGTTCACACATTGCTTCTTTAGGGGTGGAACAGCAAGTTGAAAGTCACTAAAATGAAGTGTTAAACCTTTTGAGGGGTTTGGTTTGGGGTTTTCTGTTAATTTTTCCTCCCTGAAGACCAGGAATAATTTAATTTTAATCTATTTGTTCAACAAAGCTTACTCTTCTCAGATTCATAACGATCAGATTTTATACCTTCACGGTATATTTCCTTACCTTGTCCTTATTCATATCCATGAATGCCTTCATGGATATATCCTTAGCTTGTTCATTAGTACCTTGATGTAGACATCACTTTTTCCTCATATCTTTGTTTTCATCTATAAGCTGCACGTTATAGACAGGATCCTGCAAGGGCACAAATCTGATTGCTGGTGGCATTCTACAGAGGCAGGAGGGCCTGCCTGCGTGGAACAGAAAAAGGATCAGATCATGGTTCATACATTTCTATCACCTGCTTGTTTTAATCAGACAAAAAATTATTGTTTACCTCTTAGTGTGTTATCTGTGGCTGTAAATTGTAACTCTTCTCTTTAAATTTCTCCTTTTAATTTTCATGACAAACTTTCAAAGACTTTTTTCCTCTTTTTTTTGTCTTTTTTTTTTTTTTATTTAATAACATGACTTTAAAAGCTTTTTTTATATTAGAAGAGCTTAAACCCCATGTTTCTGGATTGTATGTGTACATATTCCTGGCATTGTGTAAACGTTTACTAGCTGCAGATAATTTCTTTTAAACTAGATTTTTGTTTGAAGAACATGCAGCTAATCCTGTGGCTACAAAATTCATCATGTTAAACTACTAAAACAGAACTTAAATATTTATGCTACTTGTTCATTAAGTGCAAATAGTGACCCTTCTCAGCAGGTATCTTCAGTGAGATTGTCCATATAAGAAACTGCTCCCTACTACAGTGGAATTTGTAATAATAATGCGTGTGTTGATGAATATGTTAACTACTTCTAGTGAAAGAACAGCCGAATGAAAGGAAGTAGTCTTCAATGTACTTTTTCTTGGGAGCTTTTGAAATGATCAGAGTTAATGGCTTGAGTTCTTACTGGCTTTATGTATCAGACTGTCCCATTTGTGTTGTTTGCTTTGTTTTGTGAGTATTTACCCTGTTAGAGAGTAAATATTTTGAATGGTTGTGTATGAATCTCCTATGAATAATGAATATTTTTTTGTATCTTAAGATTACAAATTGTCACGTGTGCAAGTTTTTGTTTTCAGTTACGGGTTGGGAACACCACAGTTATCTGTTGTATTAGAAGCAGTTGTGTACACTTCTTATAAAACCTCTTGTGTTTCAATATAAATTCACATGAGATGGGTGTGTGTGGCTTTCCCTTTAGTGATGTCTATTTTCTTCAGATTTTACTTACAAGAGTTGAGTTAATCACTGATTGCTTTTATTTTTCAAAGGTACTGCAACAGCCACCTGCAGGTACTTGGCTTTATACCGAAAAAGGAGAGGAAGAAAAAGAATGATCCCATAGAGGAGGTCAAGGTCAGGCATCAGATGGATGCTATGGCCTTCAGTCTGACAGTGCCCACCCTGGCCTTGAAGATGCCCAATGGACTTGATGGGATGTCCCTCTCCCCTCCAGGGGCTAGGCTTCCTCTCCACTACCTGGAAGCGGAATTAGAAGACCCCTTTGCTTTCAACGAGGAGGATGATGACCTAAAGAAAGGGGCAACAGTGAGGAAAAAGTTGCAGAGCAAGTTGGCTCAAAACCGGCAGCGCCAGAGAGAGACAGAGATTTTAAAAGTTCGCCAAGAGCACTTTAGCCCCCTTCCTGCACCTTTGCAGCAGCAGCCTCTGCAGCAGCAGCACTCCCATCTGCCACCTTCATCAGCTTCGTTAAAGCCGACAGGGCTACCGCAGGGCGTAGTCTGCAAGTCACCTCAACCTCCGAACACCAGCCTACCAATGCAGGGAGTGGCACCCACCACACACACTATAGCACAAGCCCGGCAGTTGTCTAACAAGAGACCTCTGCCTCTCCTGCCACCCGCTAGGGCTCCTGTCACAGACCCTCCAAGGACTGATCGGGTCCTCATGAAAGCCACAGCCTTCTCTCCGCACTTGTCCTGCATGAGCCGGCTACAGAGACTGGTGAAACTGTGCACTCGAAAACAGCAGCTGGACACTGATCTGTTTCCACATTTAGGTGGGTAGATAATGGATACACTGCCTGCTTATTTTTTAACCTGAAACCAAAAGACAAAAGGGGAATGTCTTCATAACTCTGTCCTGCATTCGTGTATGGTCTTTACAAAATAACTCTGAGCTAGGTAATCTCTTGCTATTTTCTTCAGCCCTGTTCTCTATGAAGAGAAAGCCTGGACCCATCGCATACGGTTTATGGCATTTTGGTTGTTTATTCTTCTTAATGTTCTGTTAACCATTTGAGAAATCAAACTGAGGTGTAGAAAGCATTGCTTGAATGATACAGACATCGTACAGAAGGTTTGCAACTTGAGTAGTAAAGGTGGTCAAGGTTAGATTGAATGTTAAATATGTGACAAGTGCACATTTTGAAATGAGTGCAAGTAGAAGTTTGGAGATCTGCGCCATCGTTCTGTGCAGATCCAAATTTCCAGTTGACTTGACTGGGAAAATTGGAACGTAAGAGAATTTTTCTTGATTTGGCCTGTTCTGGGCTCATACACAATGTGGATGAACAAAAGCAAAAAATTACTGCAGGAGGGCAGCACCATTACAGAAAGTAATTGGAGAGGTGGAATCTTGTCCTCATACCACTGCAGGAATAGTCTCTTCCTTACTCTAGAAACTGTAATAATCAATTGCTGTGTGTGAAAATGTAAGTAAATATAACTAAGTTGCTGCTGTGCCAGTGATGCTCTATAAAGCTTTAAAAAGGCAGCTGACTTCGTGGGTTATTTGCCTGATTATGAATACAGACCTAGGTGCACCTAGCTGCCCTTGTTATCTCCCTCATCCTCTGAAGTTACCTTACTTTTCCGCTTAGTTTTAGATTGTGCTTTTCTAACAAGCAAAATACTGACAGGGAAAAGGGAAACATGAGTCAGTGCGTGATATTAGAGCAGGAATGGCATTTATGATGGGTTTTTTTTTAAAAAAAAAAAACAGACTTCAAATAAATTTGGACATTCTTCATATAACATCTTATTTAATTGCAAACATCTGTAATTTTTGCTATTTCAATTAACCTTGTTTTAATTTGCTGTTAAGATCTGCCCTTTGGCACTCATGGGATAGCTTGACTATTTGTTCAGAAGATAATTAGCATCCCACAGCATGTCTCCAAAGGACGTTGTTCTTCAGAAAACCACTTTGATGGTCCTACATATCATGCAGGTCGTTTGAGCAATGGCAACTCCAGAGGCACTTCTGTGTGTCACAGACCCCAATAACTTAGAAAGTGACCTGCATTTTGGAAGACTGTAGAAAGATCACTTGCTGTGTTTAATGTTTTACATTCTCAAGTGGTGTTTGCACTGAAAATAATGTGTTTTCCTGAAAAACAGGCATAGGAAAAAAACTGATTAGACCCATAAATGTACAGTTATGCATCTGCAGATGCATAACTGTACATTTATGGGTCTAATCAGCAGATGTATAACTGCATGTATATGCAATTAGAACATTTTATGTTTGGCAACGTAATGGAATTCACATTAATTGTGTGAGAGTGGAAAATATATATGTTATTTGTTCATAATATGCCTTAGTATTAAAGACTAATTCCGCTAGTTCAGAGAATTTCAGGATCTCTGTTTTATAATAGAGTAGCATTAGAGATGACGGCACAGAATCTTTAAAAAGATGCAGCCAGTGTTATGTGTACCTGCATCAGAGACATGTAATTGGATATTAATTTAACTGGAGTCTTCAGCGTGAGTATAGCTGAATCTGGATTAGTTTTTATTCCTTCATTTCTGCAGTGCCCATTAGAAGCAAAACAATGCAACCTCTGATTTTACTTTTAAACTTTGAGTAAGTAATTTGTTACTTACAAATGGTATAAACTATGGACATCTTTATTCAATGAGTAAGTTGTTTTTTCATTCCTTTATGGAAGGGGAAAGAGTTAAAAAAAACCCCAAAACAAAAAACACTTTAAGTTGAAAGTATAATTCTGGCATTTTATCAAATCTCTTAAGATATCTTCATTTAGTTCAAAAGCGTATTTTAAAAACAGGAACCAAGAATAGAATTTTCAGGATGCTGAAGTTCCTGAACAATTGGGTTTCTAATATTTCTGGTTTGTGTCAAAGTGTTGCTTCTAAATGATGAAGGCACTTCTGATGACTGTATTCCAAGCATGTGTGTATGTGTCTAACTCTGAAAGTAGATGACGAAGTACTGATGCATTTCCCAAATTCAAAACATCTGACTTCAGAATAATCTCAGATATAGTTGTTTAGTTTATTTCTATCAAAAATAAAATGTTCCTTAACTCTTTTGCAACTGCTGCTTCATTTTCAAGGAGCACACAAGAAAATGAAAAAGTAATAATGCTGGCTTGTAAATGCAGCTATGGGATTTTATCCCGCCTGCTGCAAGGAATTGGCAAGAATTCCACTGGATGTGAGAGAGACAGTAGGAAAAATTGCAAAACATAAAGCTCCAAATAAAATGTTCAACCTGAGAACTCAGTGGACTCTGTTTCTGGCTGTCCTGTTCAACAGTTGTGTTTAGCTTGAGTAACTGAGGCTGCTGGTGCACACAATAAGTGACTGCATCAGCATTAAGCGAAAGTGTGCTGTCTAGTACAAGTGCAGGAGTATTTGCATCTCTCTCCGTAGCTCTCTTTTCATGCTAATGTATGCATTTGGCAGGCAATTACAGAGACCAAGCAGAGGAACATCCTGTGTAGCTGTATATCTATCTCTGTCTGTGCTGCTCTGTCTTATGGTTTTCCTGTTCTCCCTGTGTTTTGGTACAGAGCAGGGGCAGAACATAAACAGATGTGAAAGTGGCCTATTTAGATCATATAGTATTAAAAATTGCCAGGCAGACAGTTCTTCGTGGCAGGGACTCTTACCTTTTCTCTAAAGATTCCACTTGCTCGGTATGAAAGCTTGTGATATTTTTCTGTGGGTAAGAAAGCCATTGTTTTTTTTCTTCCACTGCTTATGGACAAAGATGCCAATAAGGATTTGAAAAGCAAAACTCAAATTTGACAAAAATCAGTGCATGCTATTTGCGCACTGTAATGGAGGTGTTACTGTAACTTTTCCTGTGTAATTGAGAATGTTATGGTATGTAATTTAATCAAACATAATTATACTTGTGACTATACTACACATTCATCTTTTGTGCCATGGGTTGCTCAGAGACTTATATGAGGTGGGTACACTTTTCATCCAGCTTTCATGTTTTCAATTCCCTTAGGGCTGGATTGGTCTGAAGACAGTGGAGAAGAGTTGGAGGATTCAGAGCAAACCTCCCCTTACCAGGTTGCGTGGTCTATCCGAGAAACCCTCGGCTATGAGAGACATGAGTGAGTATGATTCTTTAGTATTCATGCTGGCCTTGATGGAATAAGTCATGTAAATGTGAGCTTCACTTCAAGTGGAGTCAGTGGCACTCAAGTGCTTTGCTGAAACAAAGGATTGTTTGAACTCGTTTGTTTGTAAGAGCTATGAAACAGCTTGTCACTTTCTGTCCCAGTTTCCACCTAACTTAGACAGCTTTGTGGAGTCTGCTATCAGAAGGATGCATCAGGAGAGAACTTAAGCTTATTTGTCTAAATTTAATTGAGTTTAGTGGTTTTTTTTTCATGAACTTGTGTGTGCCTTGCTGAGTAGAGGTATTTCCTGAATTAGGAGAAATGAAGGGAGTTGCTATTGGTTTCTTGTCTTGCCTACTATTTGTGAATAACTTTGTAAACTTGCTCCATTTTACTCGTTAATCCTTATGGCAATTGTGCAGGATGTTGCTTTAATGTGATTTTTTTTTTTTTTAAGGGCATGGCATTTCTTTTCATAATTAAGTGTTGAGTAAACCTCTATCAAATAGTTGGGAGCATTGAAAGGAAGTGATGTGATTGAAGGGATAAGCAGAGAAGGTTTTAGCTGCTGGTGCAAAAAGGCTTACGGTGTTCTGCATATACTGCTAAGTCACGAATCTGAACTTACAGCAAGATATGATTAAAAAATGTCTATTAATATAAATTTTAAGGTGCAAAGTTAAAGCAAAGCATCCCAAGCATGCTATTGTAATGAAACTAAAGCATGTTGATAACAAAAGGAAACTGGGGTCTCAATGAAGTTTGATTGTACTTTCTGTAATGTGATTGTCTTTCACTATGCGACTAGACTTCTTGATACTACGACTCTCTCCCATTTGTATAATTTTTAAGTATCACAGCTAGAGTAATGATGTTAATGAAATGTTTTTGTGTTGCTACATGGAAATTCTGAAACTTACCAGAACTTCTTACCATCTCTAAAGATAATCATAGAATCATTTAGATGTCATAGAATCATTAGGTTGGAAAAGACCTTTGAGATCATTGAGTCCAACCATTAAGCGAACAACAAGCTGTATCTCTGTCATCAGGAGAGACACCAGGATACTAAACACAAAGAGCCTTCAGTGAATCAAAGCTTAGTAGCAGTGTGTAGACTTTGCTTTTTTAAAATAGAAGGGTTTTTCTGTTCCAAATGACCATTGTTTTTTAGGGCATCAGCAGAATAAACTGTTTTGGGAAAACATGAACAGACTTTCAGAGTTTTAAATCATACATGATTTTCAAAGCAGATATATCTATTAAATAAATTATATTACACTCTTCTCTCTTTGACATTTGATCTGGTTCTTCCATAGATCCCTGTGTTTTTGACAACTCATAAAGGTCATCTCTGTGTGTTTTGTCTTCTATTTGTCTTAACTTCCTTTGGAGTCTTCTTACTCTTTTCACATACTGAGAGAAAATAATACCTTGTCTTGACATTTTCTGTTCCATTCTGGCATTTTATGCATTTCAATTAAACACTGCCTTAACTAATCACGACAGATAAATTTTTATATGGTAGTGGCTGCTTTTGTATTTCTGTCAGCCTGCCCAGTATTAGCTCTTCAGCAGCTTTCCTGATTTTGTTTACGTGTAAGCGTTGATACATTTACTTGATGTTAGCCTTCTAAAACTTTAATTCCTATTCTGCAAGTTTCTGTAGAGGTTTTTATTACCTGAAATGTTTCACTTTGACACTTCTACGATGTGGTCTGTCTGTTGCTGAAGACGAATTAGTTCAGACTGTTTCTTAGATCATTTGATTTGTCAAAATGAGTCTGTCTTGCTAATCTGCCGGTGCAGACTGGAGACTCCTGACTTAGTCCGCCAATGACTTGTTATGGCACTGAATTTTGGAGATTAATTTTACCAGAAAACCAATGGAGATTGTTTCCCAAAACCTTTAGGTGCTGTAATCACATACCTAAACCTATGGGAACTTATTTACTGTTTTTCATAGTAAAATTAAAGCTATTTTTTCTCTGTTCATTTGCGTCTGAGGTTGTGGTCCCTGTGTGAAAGGGATAACTCTCCACCAGCTAGCTCCGTTGTGTCCTTTTCCATTTGAGTCAGTGGAAGACAGCAGGAGGGATGCTTCTCAGAACAGATTAGTAAAAGAAAGCGATCAGTTAATTTCTGCATTATTGGACAGCGTGTTCCTGCCGCTTCTGGTTGTGTGATTGTGGAGGGAATCCTCTAACTTTCTGTTGAATTTCTTCTGCAATACTCCAGCTGCTCTTAAACTCTCAAAAATTCACCAGATTGGTTTAAAATTAACGTCTTAAGAGTAATACATTTTTGAGTTCACTTGCCTTCTGGCCTTTTAATCTGTAAAATTCATATTGTTGCAGTCATCTGTGGAAACACGGGCCAAATGTTTGCTTTTATTATTCTGTCCTTTAATTTTGCAAAATCAGGTTTCTGTGGTTGCAGGATTCCAGGATGCGGCGCTTGGAGGCAAATAGTGGCGCAGGAGTTGGCACCGGGCGCAGCGCAGGCAGGGCGGCTGCCAGGGCAGGCTGCTGGTGTGGGAGGAATTCCTTGCAGGAGCAACAATTCCGAGGGAAAGCAGGGGCTCTTCCCTGCTGCAGATTAGTGAGGCTTCCCTCCAGATAATTTGATTACTAGGTCTTGTAGCTTAAAAAGTACTGGAAAACAGATGACTTTAAAACAAAGTAGTTTTTCACTTCCTACACTGAAATAAAGGTAAAAGTGAGCATTTCAAGTAGCGAGTTTGAAAAGGGAGTGTGAGGTTTGGCGTCCCTTCTCGTAGCAGCTCACTCAAATGAGAAGTATCAACACTGTTGTCAAAGTTGTATTTAATAACTCCCAATAACTAGAAGAACTAAAAGGAAGGTTCTTCAAATCCCTCCTTTCAGAGGGTTTTGAAGTACAGTTGTGGTGTGTCTCAGAGTAGAGGACATGTTCTCCTGGTTCCCTGATGGTGCCTTTTGCTCTTCCTTTCTGCTGCTTTGTGCTGCCTTTGTTTTCTTCATGAACACTCAGCAATAATTCCCCTGATGTTTACACATGACAATCTTAAAGGGAAACGTTGGGAAGAAGCATTTTGGATTATCAAATGGCTTGCGTGCACTTTCAGAAATCTTTTAAGAAATGAAATGCCACATACAAAGTTGAACTTCAGAAGTTATATAGGTAGCCTAAGAGAGTAAACTAAATAGAAGTTGGTAAACTTGTTTATGAAAGGAAAACAACAAAAGTACCTTTCAGTTTTAGTACTTACGTAGCAAGAAAAAAAGAAAGGAGGTGTTATTGTGATATTTTTAGGTTTCTTTGAACTTATGAATATGTTTTGATTAATCTTACTGGCCTGGAAACAAAATTCTGAATAGGCTTTTAGAAACTGTTTACCTCAAAATAAGTCCTTGTCCACTGCAGGCATGATTTCTTTCTACATCTTGTATATATGTCTTCATTGACTTTTTAAAAAATGATCTCATAAATGGCGGTTAAGAATATTTTAACATGCAATGACTTTGTTCTGTCTATTTCAATGGGAGGGAACTAAAAAGTCTCAAATATAGAGACATTTGCATTTAAAACCACTCTTTCTACCCAAAAGAAAAACTTTTTTTCCCCTAAGCAATATTGGTGTCTTTTCTTAATTTGTAACCATATTTAAAATTAATTTAGTATGCCTGCAACTTTGTTTAAAAATCTTGGCCCAGAGCAGTAATGAATTATCTAAGACCTTAGATCTACCTATATCTAACTGATCCCATCCATGTATTCCTATTTTCTATTAATACATTGGGAAAAGGAAAATCTATATTAAATAGCTTTAGTTTTAATCTGTAGTTAAATAGTTTTACATAGTTAAATAGTGTATATATATATAGTTAAATGGTTTTAATCTATAATTAAAACACAGTTAAATTTTTCTAAAGAGTGAGTTTTTCCCAGTAGGCACTCTTTTCTAAGAGATGTTAAAATTGTATTTTCTTTTTATTTTCAATGTGAAAATATTTTAAACAGTATGTATGTTAAATATTTTTAACAGGTTGTATCGCTGCGTAGCATTTAATTGCAGAGGTTAATTACTTGTAATTTATGCTTCTAGAAAATCATCTGTAATCTGTTTTAACAAACAAAACACATAGTATGGTTGACTTTACATAAAACTTTATAAAAATGTGCATTTGTGTCAAGGCAGTGTTTGCTCCTGTGGAATTTTTGTGGGCAGCCTTAATAGAGATGGATGCAGTCTCTTAAATTTAGCCCACGTGTGAATGGAATAAGATTTTCCAGAAAGGAAAGTAGGTCTTAGTCATACTGCCTTTCAGGGACAGCTATTCTGCCTGCATTTCTGGATCTTACTTTATTTAGTAAATATCATGGTGAAAAAAATTTTTGCGTCTCTTCTATCATCAGCTAATTGTGGTCCATTTTGCTGTGTGCAGGTTTGGATGTCAGCTCGTTCAGTCTCTCTGGCCAAGCTCTTCTAGTCTGAACTTTGGGAGCTTTTGATTTGCTTCATTTGTTTGGACTTCTTTTCTTCCCCTGCCCTTCCTTTGTTTTACAGATTGGAAAGTTAGCAAAAGGTTTCTCTGTTCTATAAGGAAAAACCTAAAGGAAAAACTGAGCAAAATCTGCTTTGCTTAGATTCAGTGCACGTTCTTTGTTGCTCCATGAATAAAAAATAAATCATTCTGCAAAGTAGTGCTTGTGGAGGACTTCTGGGTAGCTTCATGGACCCTGTTGTTTTAACAGTCCCAGTGATGATTTTATTATGCTTCATGTTTTTTACTTCATTTAACTGCATGTGTTGACATGGCTTGAAAGTCTTGTTGATATGTGCCTGGATATTCAGAAAGTCAAGATAAATGGAAAAAGTCATTCTTAAGCAAACAAAGAATTGTGTCTGTCCTTCATCTGGTCATTGCTTAGCCCTGATCTGATTTTTCCCTCAGTGCCTTTGAAGTTAAATGTGAATTTCTTCTTCATGGCTGTACTATAACTCAATCTTAACTCTGCAGCAAGGGGAAAGCAGTATCAACTGCTAGCTATGTGACTGTGCATTTTGGTTTAGGAAGTCAAACACCACCTGGCAGCGTAGGACGAATTGGAAAAGGTCAGCAGTTTTGGTACTTGTTAGAATTTGACCATCTTTTCCAGCATGACCTTTCTTCAATAAATTTCCACGACATAGTTCCCCACCCTTGTTCTCTCCATTAATTGCACTTTGATTTAAGAGTTTGTCTCATTTGCTGAGACATTTACAGTAAATAAAGGTTAACAGTATAGATTTTTTTTGAACAGCAGGCTCCAGACATTTAAATGTGTCAGACTTGATGATAAATTGATGTAATCTCTAATAATGACATACTAAGAAGGGTAAGTACCTTTAGAATTCAAAAGAGATCGTGTGCTTACCATTTCTCAAGCATCCCTGCCTGATTTCAGTCTTTGGATGTTTGTGGGGCTAGAAGATGGATGCCAACTTAACAATTCTATTAAAATGACAAATTAACTTCCTTGAAAAAAAAAATAATACTTAAAGCCCATTTGTTATTTTCCCTTCTTCAGGTCCGATGATGACAATGCAGATGACAGGAGTTCCAGGGTGACCAGACTTTGCACTTACTTTCAGCAGAAATACAAGCACCTCTGCCGCCTGGAGCGGGCAGAATCTCGTCAGAAGAAATGCCGGCATACACTCCGGAAAGCCTTGCTGCAGGCGGCCAGCAGAGAGCCGGAGCGTGCTGGGCAACTGATACAAGAACTCCGAAGAGCTACATGTGCTCGTACCAGGTTAGCCTTCCCCTGAGACTACAGTGACCTGGGGTCTGGGCAGAGTATCCAGCAGCTGAAATGCTGAACTCTGAAACTGGTAGGCATGCACAAGGCAGAAAAACCACGACACGTAAATGTCAGTGGAGTAAAATAAACATGGCATACAGTGTTTGCCATGAAGACAAGCATTCTCCAGCTTTGCTTTTTAAAATATGGATTGTTTGCTCGGCAGTGTCTGGGCCTGATTTCTTAAATGTCACAAAAGAAGTTAGTGGCATGTTAAAATTTATTCTTATTAATTATTCTATGTATTTTGGCTGCCTTCAAATATCTAGGACTATACTAAGCCCAGTTCTTTAGAAGGTGTGCATTCTGGTTTGCAGTTCACTCCTTCAATTCAGATGTCGTTTTCCAGACAGCTTTTTTTGAAAAGTCTGTACCTCCTCTTAATTCTCTTCCCAGCAAATCAAACTTAAGCTCATGCTTTTTGTTAGATTTAGCTCAATCTAACATTAAATGAAACCTGGCAACAAAATAAGTATCTTCTAACAACTCCGAAGGTTACCTTCAGTGGGAATTCTTTCTAGATAATGTCAACATCCCTCCAGCTCTCAGCATACTGAGAGTTGGTTGATTCATATTTGTGTAGAAGTAGAGTAAGTCTGAACCCTGGCGTTATGTCTGGGGTATCAGCACTATCCTTTTGCTGTTGTGGTTTAGTTTTCCAGGATGTGTGACTGTGGGGGACAGGGAGGGCTGACATGAGTGGCAGCCTGGAGCAGGGTACTGAGCATATGTTCTGGTTATGGGATGCTTTTGTTTCTGGACAGTGGGTTGTGGTTCATGACAGTTGAAGGGTTTGTCATTGGGGAAGTGGAGTGATGCTGAAGAGCTGCTCAGAGGTGTAATGTAGAGGTACATCACTAGTTTATGGAGTTGGGTAGATGTCTCCAAACTTAAACTACAGCAAAACCTTGCCAGAACTGTCAAGCTCCTGCTAGTGTTTTTCCCATTATTCTTGCCCTTTATTATGGAAAAAAAAATACTACGTTGTTTTGGTAGACTGGCAGAGCCAGGTATGTCTGTCATCACTGCTCTGGTTAATTTAAGTAATCACAGAGTCTTTTCAGTTACGAAATTTTTCACAGGAGTAATATTGCTAACTAAAACTTTGCTCAGTCAAAGTGCAATTGATGACAGAAATGGCTGAAGGAAAACAGGCTACAGCCAGCTTTTTGTCAACCTAGAAAACAACGTGTAGAGTGGCCCTGGAATCGCCAGCTTTATCTACCTGAAGGTGACAAATGCCTCAAGAGCAGGCTAACACCGAGCGAGCTGTGCAATGCTTGCAGTACTCATCCACGCTGCTGTCTGGTCGCCTGCTTGCAGCTCAGGCTCAAAGCATTGAGGCTGTGCTGAGGAAGCGCTCAGCTCCGGGCACCTGCTGGTGGATTGGGCTGTAGCACGTTGATGAGGAGAGCTTTTACCCATGTTGAGCATGCTCAGGCTCTGCCACTCCAGAGCTCAGTCTAAGTTTGTCTGAGCACATGCTTGCATGTAAGCTCTGGGGATGCTCGGCATGTTGTTTTGATTTATGAACAGGCTTGAAAGTGCACTTGACTGCCCACATAGACATACCCAATACATTGTATTCTAGAGATTGACTTCATTTTAAGGGTCACCTGTGTTGACGCTCACCTACTGCTGTCCTTGGCTCTGTTGCAGCGTGTTGTAATATTTACGTGGTAGTAGCACACGCCACCTCTCGTTACAGTTAAGGCCCTGAGAAATAAACAATAATCCTGCTACTGCAGTCACACCTTCACCTGTCATTGACATCTATCCTGTATCCCTGTGTAGAGTGTGGTAGTAGTGTGCACCCATCTGGATCATAGCACACACACGTGCTATAATTTTTCATCCTACTGTGCCACATTCAGTGCAAGAGTTGTGCTAAGTAACCACCTGAGACTGGGTTTTTGTTTCTAAACTCTTTTATGCTTTTTTTTCAGCACAAGCCAAGCGAGGCAGAGAGATGCAGAACCAACAACCTGTAGTGGGACTTCGAAGGGAGAACAGTGCACTAACAAGGCCCTTCCATTCACCAGGCATTGTTTTCAGCGTATCCTCTTAACTCAGTTTGGGAGTTGCATTCAGGCGTGGGAACTGTTCTGGTTTAGGATTTTTTTTTTTTGTTTCTTAGGTTTTTGCATTGACAAATATGTTTCACAAAGAAATACCTATTTGTTAGCATATCATCGACTACTTTGCTTTTTGATTTGTCTGTGTTATTTGGGTCTGTAGTCAGTGAAGATAAGTAGTTTGTCACTGGTATCTATCAGAGTCATATTGGTTTACTTTCTAAGCTCTATTTAGTGGGTGAAAGAAGACTTTACAAAAATGATCATTTTTCACCCATGACTTGGTACAAACCATGTGGCTTTCAGCTTCATGTCTTTCATAAGGTTCTTAGTAGATTCCAATAGACTACCTACCTATGAAGGTTTTATGAGGACAGGTTTTTACCCATGGTGTGAAAAGATGGCTTACACTGACTAGAAAGATGGAAATCTGACACTTTGCATTATTTAAAGAAATAAAATAGAAGGGGTCACAGAATCCAAATTCTAGAAGAGGAAGAATTCCCAGTGCTGGGGGTTTCAAGCAAAGCCTGAAAAGGATGTTAAGAGTCAATGTGTTAATGTAGCGGAAAGGAGGGAGCACATTACATGTGAGGTTTGACTCTAAAGACTATAAACAGGCAGACTTCTGACCTGGAACACTTAAGAATTTTGCAGACTTTGGCTTTTTTGCTTTTAGCTGAAGAATTGTTGGCACTTTTGTTGGAGTGACTCCTTTAGTTGGAGCTTTGGTTTTGGTATTTTAAGTGGCTAGAGCTTGTCAGTTCCAGTTGCTATCAGACTGCAGCACCTTTTCAGTCTTTTTGTTTGCAGATGCCTTGTTTTCCTTGGTTGATTTTTGTAGGCCCTGTAAAAGTAGTCTGCAGAGCAGTTCAAAACCTCTCTATGAGAGAGCACCATGGTGTGCAGCAGCATTTGGGATTTGCCTCATCATTCTGATTTTTTTCTATTTTTTAATTTTTTTTAAAGTTTAAGTGGTCTTGCTTGTGGTGTGCATAGAGCAGAGAACTCAAGATTAGTGTTTTTGCATTTGTGCCCATTTTTTCCCTCTTCACTTTCTTCTCAATGGAAACAGTCTCTCCTAAAATGAGCAGAATCTTGGTTCTGACCCATCTGTCCAAGTCTGCCATCTGGGCTGTTCTGCAGGTTTTCTGTCTCCTTTGTCCTTTCTTTCGTGTTTTAACATTTTCTGTACATACATAGTGATGTTGAGGTCTGAGAACTGTTCAAGATGGAAGGAGTGCTTCTAATGTTGTTTGAAAAAACACAATGAAATAACTGTTTGATTTGCTCTAAGTCTGGAAACATTTTCACTCCTGCAGGGGATTTTTCTGAAGGAAATCTCAGCAAGCTTACGTTTGGATTTACTTGACCTTTCTGTCTGATTGCACATCTTTTTTCAGAGGAGCAGGAAGGATCTTGAAACTTCTTTGTCTGTGCTCTAAAGATAAATGCCAAGAATGTACCTTAAAAGATTGAATTAAGAAATACTTTTTCTTTAATGTTTCAGTATGGATTGTCATTAGTCTGTAAGGAAATAGTCCTGTTGACTACACTGTTCCAACTGCTACTATTGATCTATTGATTAAGACTCCAGGAAAAGGCTTCTTTTTGCTAAGAACTCATTAGTGAAATGGCTGCTTCCATAAAACTATCTCAATATATAATAAAATCATTAGAGATTCTGCATGAATGCAGTTTTTCACTGCAAAAGTTGGGTTTAAGCCTTACCTAGCTTTGAACTTCAATAACAAAGTTAAGGTACTCATTAAAAATAGCATCTGTGGACAGATAGAGTTGAAGGCTCTGATCTTCATCAGATTGATAAATCAAAGGGCGTTCCTCCATCGTTGCCTTGTGTGTTATTCCTGATGCAGAAATGCACAGATATCTTATTGAATCGTTCTCAGCAGCTCTTCTCAAGTTGCACAGCCAAGTTTGCGGATGGACAACAGTGCTCTGTGCCAGTTTTTGACATTACACATCAGACACCTCTGTGCGAAGAACATGCCAAAAAAATGGTAAGTACAAAGCCAAAACCGTAATTATTTGTGTATTGAGATGATCAGGAGTTTTAACGCCTGTCTTTCTATGAACTCTTGCTTGACAACTAGCAAGTTTACAAACTTAAGAGCTTGTTTCCTTTTATATTTCTGAAGAGAGTAAAACATGCCAAACATTGCCAATTATATAAAGTATGTTGTGAAAATCTTTTACATAATTTTGAGGATATAATAAAGTGTGCATGAGAATTTCCTTCACTGGAAGAAATTTGATTCCTCTCTTGAATCAAGAAATAGAAAATCATTGTGAGAGATCCTGTGGTCATTTTATTTGGGGTAACTCCTGGCCCTTGGATCTGAATATAGTACGAGTGTGGTATGGTAAGAACACTGCATCTCAAGCAGTCTCAGTACATGGGGCCCAAAATATTTTCTAGAGGAAGTGTAGATAGCAATTACCAGCATACAAATAATGGTTTATTGGTTTGCTTTATTTACCTTTTGATGACTATTAGAATTTATCTTTAACCTCCTTCAAGGATCTGTGGATCCCAGAGGAAAAGCAGTGGCCTACTACAAGTTGAGAGAATGCAGAAATTAAGATATAGTCCTCTGCTCTCCTTTTATGCGTCCCATCTTCCGGAACAAAACTTTTAGGATAATTCACAAACCTGCTTCTGTCTTGCCCCTCCTTCAAGGCATTAGGCGTAAAACTGCCTTTTTTTGGTGTTGTTCTGTTGTTGGGTGGTTGTGGGTTTATTGTTACTGTTTTGTCCAGCCTCTCCAATACTTGTGAATTATGGAGTTTTCTGGATTAAAACGTGAGGGTCTGTGCTACAGAGATTTGTATGGGATTTTCCCCCTCTCCTGGGCAATCTTCAGTGTGTCTCAAGGTTTACTTCTGTAGCGTATGCAATTTTCTGCCATTCCCAGTATGGTGGCAACTGAAAACTGATGATGGTTTGATTTATTTTTTAATTCGTCAGTGGTTGCTGTTCAAAAGCAATGAGGCCTTAGTTGTTTACCCACATCCTTACCCTAGACCTACAGTATTAATTCTGCAGTGCTGTCCCCCTTTTTTGGCAGTAGGCGCTTGAAGATGCTGGGTTCAGCTGCTGAACACTACCCCCATTATCGCCGCGTCACAAGTGTTCTGTCTTTAATACTTGCAGGAATGCTGCCAAAGGATACAGTTTTGCACTGATTTAGTTAGGGTTTGCTATGATGATTTTTAAAGTGACGCTGCACAGCCTCTTATTGAGCATACCTCATAATTTGGTCTATGTGATTTTTGCCATTGGGATCAGTGAGGAAGGAAACAACTTAATTTTCATAACCTTGCCTGGGTGTAAGTTAGCAGTCTCCCTTGCATTACATGTGAACAGAGATGTCTGTGGAATGGCCAGGGCAAAAAGCAAGGAAAGTAATACTTGTTCTTAATATGCTATTGTTTTATTCCCAAAGGACAATTTCTTGAGAGGGGACAGCTCCCGTAAAGTTCAGCACCAGCAGCAGAGGAAACCCAGGAAAAAAACGAAACCACCTGCACTTACCAAAAAACACAAGAAGAAGAGAAGGCGAGGCCCACGCCGGCCCCAGAAACCCATTCCTCCTGCAGTGCCCCAAGGGAACCTCACCATGCCTGCCAGTGTCTCACTGCCAGTAGAGATGCCCCACATACGGTCAGTGGTAGCCGTGCCCCAGTTTGCCCACTGCTAGCTTGAATGTTGTCAATGAGCGTTGTAGAAAGGTGTGGTGTTGCTGTGCTGATCAGCATCTGGAGCGGGGCTAGAAATTGCATCTCCGAGTGACTGCTGGAAAAAAACCTTGAGTGGGTCATTTTAGATTACAGCAGTTATTGAGTTTGATGGATAAAATGTCTTGCTCCTAATGCCCCATCTTACGTATTTAATCAATAGCCTAAGTGTAAGCTTCCTAAAGAAACTTTCTAAAAGCATTTTTTCCCTATGTGATGGGGCGGAGGGGGATGGAAATACACATTATAGGTGGACATGCATTCATAGTTGTCATTTAGAGGAATCAGAATTGAACACTGGGGACTAATGGTACTTTTTGTCCAGGAGCCCCTCCACACCAGAGCTGAGTGCCGATGAGCTGCCTGATGATATCGCCAACGAAATCACAGACATTCCACATGACTTGGAATTGAATCAGGAGGACTTCTCTGATGTTCTGCCGCGGCTGCCCGATGACTTGCAAGATTTTGATTTCTTTGAAGGTACCATTTTATTTTATTTTATACTAACGTGAACACAGTCAGTGAAATGAAGAAGTGAGTGTTTCTAAAATGCATTTTGAGGGGTTTCTTGCTTTCCTACAGAGGTAATAAATTCTAAACAAGGAAGCGTGTGTTTGCTCTGTTGTTTGTTTGTGAGCTCTGAAGTAAAGCAGACTTTAAGAAGACTGGTGTGTGTAGTTCTCTGCTTGCTTTTATAATTACTGCTCTGAAAATCCTAATTGGTTTAGTATTTTAATAATTCATTTTACATTTTTATTGCCTGTCAGCGTTGCAGTTTAATGAAGCGTATTTTCAGTAATGGCATCTTTCTGCCATTGAGTGGGGCTGGATTCCCAGTCAATGTTGGCCTTTGATAAAAGGAGAAGAGAGTGAGAAAAAAATCTTTAAATACATTTTTGAAACTAGCTTTTGATCAGAACTGTGCCTGAATTTCTGGATTCTAAAGCTCTGTACCTATCACATATAACAAAGAAATTAGAACAGCCCAGAGCTGGGGTATATGATTTCTTTGGTCATTTTCTAATATGACGTGACGTCAGACTGTGTTTGAGTCGAAATTAAGCTAAATTATACTGACGGTGAAAATTTTAGGTCCAGGCTGTAATGTGGTAAGTAGAAGGGAGTTTCTGGAATATTTGTGTTACTGCAGCATGAAGAAAATCGTATTTAAGCATTTTTTACTTTGGGTCTAGTAAGTTTGGGAGGCATCTTATATTGTAGTATGTGGAAGAGGAGGGCAGAGAGAGGGAGTTCCATTGAAGAGGAAGGTGTAATTTCTCATTTTTCTTACCGTGCTTACCTAGTGAACACTGGTGAATGAAATCTTCTGTGTATTGCAAGCCATTCTGGAAGGTCATCATACACTGCAGCTCTGTACTGAACTGTCTGTACATCTGCATCCTTAAAGTGCCAGTGTCAGGCTCACATGAGAGGAGCATGCTAACTTCTGGTGTCCCTGTTTCTGCAGGTAAAAATGGAGATCTCCTTCCGACTACAGAAGAGGCTGAAGAACTGGAACGGGCCCTACAGGCTGTAACTTCTCTTGAGTGCCTGAGTACCATTGGAGTACTTACACAGACAGATGGTGTGCCAGTTCAGGAGCTGTCAGATAGAGGGATAGGGGTGTTCTCTACAGGTGCTGGAGCTCCAGGAATGCAGTCCTTGAGTCGAGAGGTTAACACGGATCTGGGGGAGCTGTTGAATGGGCGTATAGTACATGATAATTTCTCCGGTCTGGAGCTGGATGAGAACTTGCTCCGTTCTGCTACCTTGTCCAACCCACCTACGCCCCTGGCAGGGCAGATCCAGGGGCAATTCTCAGCCCCAGCCAACGTCGGCCTTACTTCTGCCACTCTGATAAGCCAGAGTGGCCTTGGGGAGAGAGCCTTCCCAGGACAGTTTCATGGACTTCATGATGGCAGCCATGCCTCCCAGAGGCCCCACCCTGCCCAGCTGCTGAGCAAGGCAGATGACCTGATCACCTCACGACAGCAATACAGCAGTGACCATTCACACTCCTCACCCCATGGAAGCCATTATGATAGTGAGCATGTGCCGTCTCCCTACAGTGACCATATCACATCCCCTCACACCACATCCTTTTCTGGTGATAATTTGGCAGCTACCTTCTCAGCAGAGATGCCCATGATGGCACAGCACTTGCTCCCAACTCAGCTGGATGTGCCACTTAGTGGGGTGGTCAACCCCAGAACTCACTGGGGAAATCTTCCTGTCAATCTTGGGGACCCCTCTCCGTTTAGCAACCTTCTTGGTGCAGATGGACACCTCCTGTCCACCTCCCTGTCCACACCACCTACCACCTCGCACTCAGAGACCACACAGCCTGCCTTCGCCACTGTGACCCCCAACAGCTCCAGTGTGCTTCCGGGGTTACCGCAGACCAGTTTTAGTGGCATGGGTCCTGCCTCCGCTGAACTCATGGCCTCCACCTCCCCTAAACAACAGCTCCCTCAGTTCAGCGCAGCCTTCGGGCACCAGCTGAGCTCCCACAGTGGCATCCCCAAGGACCTGCAGCCCAGCCACAGCTCCATAGCTCCTCCCACGGGCTTCGCAGTGACCGGTGCCACCGCTACCAGTACCAATAACGCATCCGCGCCCTTCACCACCTCCAGCTGAGCTTGTCTGCCTGGCTCTGTGCAGGTAGATGGGGGACCTGTGTTTTCTATCTTTCCTTTTTTTCCTTTTTCTTTATTTTTTTCTGTCCTCCCTTCCCTTTTTTTTTTTTAATAAGGGGGTTGAGAAGAAAACCCCCCTGCTTCAGTACTGACCAGGGTTAGCCCTCTGTGAACCTTGCTGTAGCGTTCACATGTGCTTGTTACGCACCGGTGCTCATTTATTGCAGGCAGGTTCACTGTTCCCCAATAATTCCTTAAGGATACAGCACAGTTACTGGATGTAATTGATCTTAGCAGTAAGACCTAGAAATGGGAAGATACCTCAGGTTACTGATGCATGTTACTGTTTCCTAGGGTTCGGATCAGTGCTTGTCATCCCTTTAGCATCTGGTAGAAAGTTTTCCAGTGGGCAGAAGTCTCTTGATTTTTATTTTTTTTATTATTATTATTATTTACTTTTTTTCCAGAGGTAGCATCTGGCATGGAAAACTTGGCTGCACGCATTGATTTGAGAATGGTGCACTGAAGTCCTAAATCAAGATCATGGTTCAAGGATGAGTTTGGCAGTTTCTTAAAATAGTCTCTTGACCTCCTCTGTGTGCGTGTGTGTGTTTGGGGTGCAGGGAGCAGCAGTTCCTTTTCTTCTTTTGGTGGAGAAGTGGGAGTTGTTCCCTTCCAGAACTGGTCACTGTTCTTACTGCATGCTGATTTTTGGTTTTTTTATTATGATGATTTTAAATTCATTGAGCAGCAAGGTGATCAGTTGACTGGTTGCTCAGAAATCTGAAGGCTGATACGAAGTTAGCCCAGGGAAAAAAGAAAGAAAACCAGAAGGATTGAAATAGATCATGGATTAGTGAAGATTCCTGTGCAGAAATTCCCTCCCTTGCTGAATTACTGTGGCCTTGTAGCATTGATGATTTGCCTTTTCAAGTGTGGCTTTGTCCAGAGCTCCTTGCCTGACAGGCTGACAGGTATTTCCCAGCTGAAGGTGGAAGAATTTGGTTGGTATTCTGCCCATCCACACAAGTCTAGGTCAGACCCTTTAGTAAATTTCAGATGGATGCATTTCTCAAATTATGTCTAGCTACTGAGACTTTCTTCGATAGGTTTGTTTCCCCCCCCACCCCCCCTCGGGAGCCATATAGGGTTTTTTGACACTAGTAGAGTTTGATGCTCTGTATGGGAAGCTGAATGTACGTAAGGAACTAGCAGGTACCTATCAGCAGTCATGGCTAACCAAAAGAGAAATCACATCCTTCTGTCTGCAGGACAGTTTTGCTTTTACTGCCCACCTGCTAAAGATAGTATTCAGACTCTGGTAGTAATTTCAGTTCTTAAAAAAAGGAGTCTGCTAGCTTTTAGATTTTTTTTTTTAATTTTATTTTATGGTTTTTAATCCAAGAGATAACAGCAGCAGAAATTCTGAGGTGTTTATGTGCATCTCTTTATCAGGAAGGGAAAAAAGGAATTTGCTTGTGACTTTATAGGGCTCAAACTTGCTACTGTACTCTGACTTTGACTGTAAAAGTAACTCCTACTTAATATAACAAGTCTGTACTCTTCTTGGTTTATTTCTGAGATGCAGATGAGAGAGAATAGGAAGTCCCATATTTCAGTCTCTTACTGTAGAAGGCAGATTTAATTCTACCTTACAGTAAAACATCCTACCTGCATGTATTCTAGTCTAATTCAGGAAATTAAGAGATACCAAGCACATGTGAAAGGGAGACCTAATAAATTGTTTGAGCAAGGGATCATTGAACGAGGTTTAGTTTCTATAGAAATTAATTTTGCTAGCAGTCAGGCCCACACCAGAATCTCTGACCCAAACCTCTCCTTCCGTCTTGCTAAGGAACAGAATTTAAACGGGATAGGTCTTTTGTCTTCTTACTATCATAGCAATCATACTATCCCTCTTTTCTTGAAAGATTTGTCCTCCTTAAATATAAAGGAGTATGGATGATGCATATGTCCTTTTCTGAAATTGCAAGTGTATGTGGGTGGAGGAAACAAAAATGATTTTCATGCTTCTGTTGTTATGAAGTCCTTATTTCATACTTGGTAAAATAGATCTTAATAATATAAGCCGAATATTTTTAAGTGGTGATTTAAATATGTTTGTAACATTTAAATGTTTTTAAATCATGTAAAGAAGTTGAATTGAAGCCTATGAAATCCTGCTTGTGATTGTCCTGCTGATTGAGGAATGCCCAGTGGTATTGTGAAATGAGGCAAATCTGACAAGGCGTTTATTTATTTTTGTATTATGTTCCCCATATTTTTTTGAGGAGATATCTGTTTGATTTGCAAATGATTTTCGTTGTGTCCGTATACCTTCTTCAATGTGTTTGGATGATTGGCTGAAGAAGAGTGGAGAACTAGCATACCAAATGGTTAATTCTTTAATCTGCTTGTGTATTCCTGTCATTTTAGAGGATGTTAATTTCTATAAATTGGTTTCAGGGCTTTGGTCTTGAAATCGTTCTTGTGCCCATCAAACTTTTTAATGAAGCTGCAGCTAGTGCAGAGTATATTTGCCCCACATCACATTTCTCTTTCTTAGCAAATGCCGGGGGGGAGGGAGGAGAGGAACTGAAGAGCCGAGTTCTGCTCAGTCACATTGGTCTAAATTACAGAGGAGCTCTTTGGTCTGAGGTCACTGTGAGTTTGTACTGGTCTAACTCAGAACAGAACTCAGATCCTAATCTGAGCACTGATTTAGACAGGGAATTTCAAAAGCTGTCAAAGCTGCACAGGTCCATAATTCCCATTTGAAATTGATGGCCATTATGTACCTGCATTCCTGCATTAAGGCAGCCTAGGATATAAACTCTCTTCCCTCACTTAGACATCAATTTTTGTACATCCCTTGATGGCTCTTCGCTGAAAAGTGATGACGTAACATTTTTCAATGAGCAAACTAAGTTTGCAATGAAGCTGCACTTTTAAAAATAAACTTCGGTTTGTATACATTTGAAATAGGAATCCCTCTGTCCTGTTTGACACAGAATTCTCAAATGGGCCACCACTCGCCTTTTCCTGGTTCACCTCCTGTTTTTTCACTGCCGCCGATTTCATGGTTACAGCCTACCAAGCAGTTACGGGTCTTGATCTTAGCTTTACAAGGTGGATCGTCCCAGGTGGGCTTCTACGCCCACACAACCTGTTGACTTCAGTGAATCGGTGTCTTACTGTTGGATGTGAGAGATCCAATCTGAGAGATATGTGCAACCAGAGATGTTTCACACCTCTTCCTCTGGGAAATACCGCAGGTCTGGTTAAGGCAGTCCTCAAGGCTGTTATTTATGTTGTTCCTGAGTAGAACCCATGCTCTCTCTCAAAGGTCTTTGAGTATCTCCTCGTATAGCAATTAGCACTCTAATCACCCTTTCACCAAAGAGCCAGTGTAGCAATTTCAGTCCATTGATTTGAGATGGTTGATACCTGCCGTGCCCTTTCCGTGTTAACAAATGGAATAAAGCTAGTTGAACCTAATAGTTAATTTCTTTACATAAGATTTGAGTTTTAAAGAATCGGAAAAAAATTAGACTTAGAATAAAATACCAGTAACATTTTTGGTAATAATAGCACCTCAATTAGTCTTTGTACAAAAGTACTTAACATAAGATGAACTTTGACAACGTACAGAGGCTCATTGGGAACAGTCTCATGCTGGTCTGGTGTGTAAGGCATTGTGGAAGACACGCTTTGATGTTTCCTTTCACTTAAGAAGACTTTACGCCAACTTTGAGGGGAGCCATATGCACTTAGATACCTCAAAGTTGATTTGTTCTTTGGCCTCGTAATTACTGTGATATACGAAGAAGTATGTATGATGCAAGAAGATGGAAAAGGTGCGTTATTTTGTCTCCTCCTGCCTTCCAGTTCCTCCAAGTTCTGGCTTAATTCCCTTCTTGTTAGTAGCATGCTTCTCTCTGTGGTTGGGCATAAAGGCTTTAAATCAATAATGCTGAGAGATAGCACAGTTACAGGTCTGCCTCAGGCACTCTGGAGGAGGTGGCAACAGCTAGTTTTCCCACTTCATTCAGCAGGTTAGTGAAATGAGGATTTGCAGTTCTCATTTGGAAAGCATTGGAAGGCCCCAAGAAGCTTATTGCCTGCCAGGCAAAAGTCAGAGATGGTATTGGAAGTACAAATGCAAGGGAAAAAAGTCAACGGAGAGTCGTTCATAATAGCAAAGAGAAGCCAAGGGAAGTGGAGCTTTTTTTTATTTTATTTTATTTTTTTGTTAAGAAAGGGATGGGTATTAGTTGAAAAATTGGGAAGTTCTCTTGTGAGCTGTTAGGCACAGTGTGATGCCACTGGCTTCAGGGGCACGGCCAAGGCGAAGAGCCTAGGATTGAACCTGCAAACCAGTAGCCAAATTCAGTTTGAAGCACATTTTGCTGAAACCACATCTAAATACAGTCTGCGATTGAATCTGCTTGCCAGGAAAGAAGAATCTCACGAAGGAGTACAGCAAGCAGCGGACAGATGTCTTGCCTGAGAAGCTGGCCCTGTTGGTTGCGTACGTGTGTTGTCAGTCTGCTTCTGACCTCCAGCTCCTCCCTGAGCTCCTGCAGCATTGTGGCTGCCGTGTTTCCCTGTAGGCATCGGCAGGGCTCCAGGGGTATTTCTCCCTGTCTGTGTGCTGCAGCAAGCTAAATACACTGGTGAATTCTCCAGCCGTATGAGCCTTTGGGCAGGGAGGAGGGAAAATTTTTTAGAAGAGCCAGCTACCTGCAGTTGAATCTTTCAGGACATGTAGGGCTCAGGGACGGTGGCAGGAGGTGCTTTCAGCAGATAGACAATAGAAAACTTACCTGCAGCAATCTTCTGCAGTGAGGCGTTTGTGTGTGTGTGTCTAGGCAGTTTCCCTGGTGGGATGTTTCCTTTTGCTTTTGTATTTTCACAATTACATGTGAAGGAGTCTCCTGTGCAGGCCTCTTGCAAGGTCCGGTGGTGGAAATACTAACTGAAGGAAAAGTTTTGGGCTAACGTGCTGACCAGATCTTAAGGTCTTTCTGATCTTCTGGTCACAAGGTCTTTCTGATCTTTTGGGTAACATTTAATGATAGGGTGTTGTGGGGTGCTTCTCGTACCGCCTTTATTTCCTTCCTCTCTACATTCTTCATCATTCTTTCTTTTATTCTCCTATTCTCAGATACTTCTCCAATGTAAGTAATGCCAACCATAAGTCTTCTGTGATCCTGAGCGAATCTGACTGTAAAACGAAAAGGAAGAGAGATTCCTGCAGTTCGTAACATACATTTTGGATGCTAAAACGACAGTGCAATAGATCAAAGTATTTCTCAGATCAGTGAGTAAGATGATGTTTCACAGCACGCTAATATGTCATTAACTAGATGCTGAGGGTACGACATTGATCATGGGAGTGCACACGCTAGCAGTGAATGTGCAGATGTTTTTAGCAAGACTTTACCTTCTCACAGGTGGTTCTTTTGAGAAGTGCGTCAGTAGAAAGTCACAAAGAAAAAATTAAATTATTCTTTTTAATGCCTGCAAGCCCAAATACAAGTAAGTTGGTGGAAAAATGTACATTTGTGTTTACTAAACTTAAACTTGGACTTTAGGAGGGGTCTGCTCATGAGAGACCTTAGCTCTATCAGGTGAAGTTTTGGTTTTGTTTTTAAAACTAGACAAAAACACTGTTGTTGGGAAAGAAATGTTTGGTGGAGGGGAAAGAGTTACAAAATCTATGTCTTAGAACAAATTTCTCACTCATGTCTTCAGCCTCTTTTTAAAAAAAACAACAGTGACTGTTTTGGGAGCTTTTCCCTTTGCTGTTTTGCTACTTCTCATGATTATTGGGTTCTTTGCTTTCCCCTGTTTTATTCTGCTTTCACATACTCCTCCTCTGGCTACCGTGGAATAATGTAACATAGTGGAAGCATGAAAGGAGAAAGTGAGCTTGGCCATAGATTGACAGCAATAGTTGGAGAAGACTTTCTGTCTCCTTGAAGTAAGTGTCGGTACCTCTTCAGTCTGGCTCATAGAGTTTGGTTTGGAAGCCAACAGGGTGAAACTTGGGCTTTTGACCTTAAAACTCTATTTGCTTAATGTAGAAAAATGCATTCTTCCTACTCCTTCCCCTTGCTAGTCCCCCAAACACACACACAGTGAGATGTCCGGAGTACCCGTGTATCGACCACATACGCCTGTTGAACTTGGTCCGGCAATGCTAATGTTTTACCTGCTTTCTGTCATTGTCACCTGGTGCCCACGGAGGTGAACTCTGGATAGGTAGCGTTCCCAGATATCCTCTGGAAAACTTTAACTTTGGTGCAGATTCCTCTGATGTAGCTAACTGCGATGGCGTTGGCTTCTACCTTGGAGTGGACTGATTTACCCTGAAATGACTCTCTAACCTGCGTCTTAAACAGTGTAGTTGGTTCCGGTGCAAATAGATTCATTCTGAAGTGATGGACAGTTCAATTCTCATGCAAAATAGCTACATCCTACCAGAAGGGGTTGAACCAGTTTCTCTGAACAGTGATGACCTTCACCGTTCAGTTTTGGGTATGTCTCAGGGATTCCTTGCGGAAATAAGGGCAGTTAACAAAAAAAAAAAAAAACTTTAAATAGTTTTAAAAGTAAATAATAATTTAAGGTAGAGCGTCACCTAAGTGAGAGCGCAAGAAGGAGAAATCTTTGTTCGGTTTTGTAGTCCACAGTGTCTGGCTTAGGGACTCTTTCTCTTCTCGGGGCTCTCATCTCAAGTTCAACATACAGAATCTTTTTCATCACGCTCAGCTTTAAACTTTTTATTTAAAGATTCCCTTCCCCAATGAGCTTTCAGAATACTTATTGTAGATTTTAAGAGAAATGGTATATTAATTTATGCTATTAACATCACCTCATAAATTATAAGTTTTATACTAAAGCTGTATTGAGTGTAATGAATTATGTTGCATATGTGTTTTTAATAGCTATAAAATTATATACAAGCTTTTTTGGAAAAACAAACTAGTGAAGCACCTTTTTACACTGGATCTTTGCCGTGTCAAGGTGTACAGCTATTCTTTGCTACCTTGCAGATATCTATATCTATATATAGATATATATATATATAAATAAAATAAAATGGTATCCTGTATCAACAAAGCATAGAACTCTTTTTAACCCTTATATTACTGTTCCTATAACTCTTTTTAAATTTTATTTTGAGTGTTACATTCTGCAATAATTTATCCGTGGTTTGTACCTATGATTAGAAATTTAGTTACAGGGTAAATAGATCAAATTAAAAAATCCAACTACTGTAGCTGGAAGTTGTGAACCGAGTTTGTAAGACCTTTTCTTTTTTTTTAAATGTATTTATTTCCAGTTAGCTCTGTGAGTTGGAATTTGAAAAGTCAGAACATTAGGAATCTACAGTGTCTTATTCAGGAATTTTTCCCCTCCTTTCCTCACAAAGGAATTCCCACTGTGACTTATAAATAGGATTAGACTGCTTGTGTGCATGTATGTATTATATATACACACAAAAAATATGCATTGGGGGGGATGTATGTGCGATACGAATGTGTATATTGTATGTAGGTCATAGTTTTGTAAAGAGAAAAGTAGTCGAGAGGTGATGGAATGTATTGTAGAAATGTGATTATTTAGTAGGGGGTTGTTATGTCCTCACTGTTGTATAAATAACCGAAACTCTCTACTACGTAATCTTCTGTTATAAGGCTAACTCTGATATCATGTCAATTTTACTGTTTTTTAAATGAGTTGCATTGAGCCCTGTTTAAAATGCCATGAAAATACCAAGCTCCCAAAGACAGCCTTTAAATAAAACAAATGGGGGAGGAGGAGATATGGGAGAAACGAATGATGTTTTTCAGGAGAAATTGAAATGGGAAGGTTTGCATTTGGTGGGATGGGGAGGCATGGGAATTGTGTATCTTTGCAAATTAATACCCGAATCTCCTATGCTCTGACTTGGAAAATGTTGTCAGTCGGTGTACTTGCGTTTTCTAATTAGGTTGTAAGGGGCGCTGTTTGTGGAGTGATCTCCATTCTGTAAAAGGATCTTGTCTTCAAAGTAGCTTCTTTTCTTTCCTGAGTGTCTTCGTGTATTTTAATTTTGACCCAGAATTGCTGGTGTGGGATTGCAGAACAAAATACCCTTTCAATCCAGGGAGTTTCACATGTGCTGTGAAATTCTGAATTTAATTATGGCCACTTAACTTTTTTTTCATAGTTGGAGAAGGAAGATTTCTTTATGGGAGTTCTCACTTGAAATTGTGAGAAGTCAGAAACATTCTTACAGATTGGCTTGCTCTTCATACTGCTCTATTTAGGCTGGAGAAAGTAACCTACTTGTTATTTATTCATACAGTATCATGTTTAATGATGATGATCCTGGTGACTTTAAAAATCTGTTTAGAAAAACAAAGCTTGCAGTATTGTACAGACATTTGAATTTTTGAAGGCTTTTTTAAAGCAGTTGCAAAACAAATCTTAATTTTTTTATTTATTTTTTTTTAATATCCCCCCTCCCTATCAGTATGTTGATGCCCTCCAGTCATCCCTCCTCCTTTCCCTCTCCCCGCAATTTGTTTCTGGCACATATGCATACAAGTGACAAGGCAGGGAGGTGGAAGTTGTCAGAGGCCTTTCCTTCTGCTTAGTTGGTGTTAATGGGACTTAGCAGCATAAATCTTTATGCCTTTTGGGGAAGAATAGACCCGTTTTTGTGTATACCTGTACAGAGAGATATATCTGTATATGAGATGTTGGTAGCACTTTGCTGAATGTGGACTTGCCCTCATGATATACAATAAATATGTATGAATGCAATCAATCTGAATCTATATGTACATGCATACAGATGTATAGATGGAATATACATTGTATCACACACATGTATGTTAGTTGTAACATGAGTAAGTGTGTGAGCTGAAGAAAGAGACTATCCACGTAACATATGTGTAACAGGTAAGCACTTGTGCCAAACAAGGTTGTTTTAATTCTTCTGAGGGATTTGGATGACATCAGTGCCTGATCAGAGCTTGGTCACCATTGATTTGTGTTACCTCAGCCCTTCCGGTAGAGATCCCTTGGTACACTTCTGCTTTTGTTTATTCTGTATTAATACTCGTTGAGGCCTCTTGCAATGCCGACCTCTTCTGCTTCTCTGCTCCATTGCCTCCATTCCAGCTCCTCCTTGTCCCCACATCTCTACAGTTTCTCTTGCTAGCAGCAGTCAGCTTTAATGGCCCAATCCAGCTCTGCTCATGCATTAGGGAAATTCTCTTGGTGACTGTAGTGACAGCTGAACTGGGCCCTGAGCCCTCGCTTGAACTTCTGCAGAATTTCCCAGCTATTCAGTTGTGCTTGAGTAGGACTGCAGCTGATTTGCCGATGAACACAAACTTTTCTTAGAACCTGATGCAAAGCTTCCTAGCATATTAAAAGGTTAACCCAGCGTCGTATTTTAGAGGTAAATGTTCAAAATGAGAAAAACGAACCCACCAAAAATTATCTTCAATTTTCAGCCCCAGGGAGAAAAAGAGAGTTTGGTTTGTGTTTCCTGTAATGCAGGCACTAAGCAGAAGGCAGCCCTGTGCTCTGTTCTGAGCAGTGAGGCTGTCATCAAACATATGTAATGAGCTGTGTTTCTCTTTATTTCACCATTAAACAGATTTTAAAATGAGCTGCAGAGTTGACCATTAACATGCTAGCACTTTGCATCTAATTTTGTATTGGATGATTTTGCTTATGCAAGTAAATTGTGGGTTTAAGTATTTTATTTCCTGTTTTCTGGCTAAATGGAGTTTCTATATCCTTTTAGCAGAAAGCAGCTGTCAGAAACCTGCTCAGTCACATTTAAGCACTGTTGAAACTCCTGGCTAACTTAGGCTTCAGTTTCAGTGGAGAATGCTGCTCCAATTCTGTCATCGAGCCTTACTGCATTCCACGTTTTCAATATGGATATGGCATGATTTTTCTTGGCCACGATTCAGCCATGGAATTTTGTCTTCCTTGCATTTCTATTAGAAAAAGGTAACTGGTGTGCTGTTCCATCTCAGCTTTCATGCAATCATACATGACGATTTCTATAATACATATGTTCGGGCGTGTGTATGGGTATGTCTGTGTACTGTGTGTGTATAATACGTATTTACACACACACATATTACACTATTTCAGTTTATGTATGTGGAGAACGTACCTGTTGGTTCTCTCCTGATATATACTCATGCATACCTATATTAAATATGTATATAGTGTGTAGATGTCCTGCATATACATGTGTATATGTTATGAAACTTGGTTGGCAATTTTTTTTCCCCAGTTTTTGCAAATTGCTGTCCCTTATGACATATTTTCACTGAAGCTGCATTATATAGAAGGAATGGAGAAATGTGTTATCAAAGTTTTATTTTAAATAGGAGACTCTTACTTATCTAAAGCCATTTGTAATTGTCTTTTAAATTTTTACTAGAAGGGTTGTTATTTAAAAAAAGAAAAAAATAAAAGAGAAAAAAAAAGAGAAAACAGAAAACCAAAAGCAAGCAGACAAGCCCTTACTCTCACTGTCACTTAGGTGGACATGAGAAAGAAATGGAAACACAAGTTTCTAAGTATTTATTTCCTTCAGGGGTTTCTGAGGCATACTGTAATCGCATTCTGCCCCATCCCCCCTTTTGTCCAATTAGAATTAATGATTCATGGTTTCTTTTACACAGCTTTTTCCCCTCATTACTTTACTTTCGTAAGTCATTGTTCGCCTCCTACATTCAATAGTCCTGATATCACTAAGGAGATTTCATGTCCTTCTGTCCTTTTCAGGAGAAATACCAGTGCATCACTATTGTGTTACATTTTAACATACTTTGTGGAGGATGGATGTTTTTATTCAAGATGTCTGTAACAAGTCCTTAACTTATTTAATGTGAGAAGCCTTCATTGGAATCTATCGTTTGCTTGTTTCCAATGAGTTTCTGCAACTGTTTTTTCACCAACGTATTAAGTAGTTCCCTTCTTATTTGATGCTGAGGTTTTAGGGTTTGGGTTTATTGTTGTGGGTTTGGGGTTTTGGGTTTGTTTTTTTTTCCCCCTCCAATTCCCAAAACTGTTTATCTGCAAGTGGAACAAAACAGACGTCAGAATCTCAACCAATATCCTTTTTGCAGTTAAGGGTAAATAGCTTTATCCTAAATTTAGTAAAAGAGAAGGTGGCAAATGGACAATCTGAAGTGCTTAGAGGGAATGCTCACTCTTTTTAAGGCTGTCTCAGAGCAGTTTGTGTTTGGTGTCATTTTAAAGGTAGCTTGATCACACTTTGATATCAGAAACAGCCTTGTAACAAAGAGCCTCGTACAGTTGTTTGGCCACTAGAGTTTAAAATGTAAACAAGTTGCAGTGGGAAAGCAAAGGTGAGGCAGTGTATTTTGAACCAGTGAATTGTAGCTTGCAAATGTACCTGATTTTGAAGTAACTGCATGGTAGCAAGGATTAGCAGTCTCTTACACCCCTTCCTTCTTCCCTTTCATCCCCGACACATGTGTCCAGCATACCGTACATTGGGAAAAATAAACAACTTACTCCAGCAAAGCTAAATCCACTTAATGACTGCTTAAAGGGAACATACAAACTTGCATTGCTGCAAGCCCGTCTCATGGTATTAGCTGGAAGACTAGCTAATACGCACAAAAAGCCCAGTCCAGGTTGCTTCTGCAGATGTGTCGCTTTCGGAGAGTGCAGTGCATGGGAACGCCCGAGAAGAAGGGTCCTTTCCTACAGGGTCCCCGGCAGCGATAGCAACTCCCACTACTGCTTCTAGTGCTGGAGGCTCACGGACAGCATTCCAGGGGCGGGTAGGAAAGCTTGCGTTTGTACTTTCCCTTTAAATAGGAAAGGTTGGCTCACATGTTCCTCATACTTCTCAATGAATGTACTGTATTACCATTTAAAAAAAAAAATCAATGAAATGATAATAGATTGGTCTCCTTTTGTTATCTGGTCCTTGTTTAATTTGTTTAAGGGTTTTTGTATACAAAAGTTTACATTTTTATGTATATTTTTCTTGTGTAAAAACTGATGTAATATGTGTATAAAACACTGTATGTATTATCTGTATATAGTGTGACAAAATGATTTTCTTTCTTTCTTTTGGATGTATTAATAAATCTTGCTGTGAAGTAGCCGTGTTTACTATGATGAAACCCTCTTCTTCAAGCCATTTTGCTCAGTCAGAGATGTATGAATATTGCCCAGGCTGAAATCTAATCCATTAAGTGATTTGTTCTTTTTTTAAACATATCCTAAGTACAGTTATTAAACTGTCCTTTGCTTAGATAGCTGTAGAGTCCGATTCTGCTCTTGCTTATTCTCTGTTGCTTTCTAATAACATTAGCTAATTAGTTTTGCAAACAAACTGGGGTCTTCAATCTCAGTACTGCTTCTAATTATAGTGCTTTCTAGCTCTGGATCACTGGCCTGGAGACAGATCCTCTTCATCTTGTTTTCTGTTTTGAGTTGCAGAACTGTACTTGAAATATAATTTAAGAGGTAGAGAATAGAATTTTGTCTTATATGTTGTTAAGTTTTCTAAGATTTAAAAAATATATACCTGCTTCATCACCGAAACTGGTAAGTTGGAGTTTGGTGTTATTTTGAGGATTAGCGTGTGGATGAGAAATGGTGGTTGCTGAGGTGCCGCAAGGCTCCGGCCAGCTCTCGGGCAGGATTGCGAGGCCAGGGCATGGATGTGGTGACTACCTGGATTGGTCTGACACTGGGCATCACCCCTGTCTTGTTCAGACGCAGGCGGCTGCACACTGGGGAAGAGTTGCCGTTCCTGCCACGTTGCTGCAGCTAGTGCCATCTAGACTGCCTTGGCTGGCACTAACCTTCCCGTGCTGGTCTGGCTCTCTGAGAGCGGCTTTTCCACAGTGGCTTGAAGGATGTCCTCTCTTTAGACAGAACTACATCTTGGATGCTTTGCGGCAAGTAGATGGCTGCTGCATCTTCCTCTCATTTGTATTGGGAAGTCTTCCCCTTTGCTTTCTGACATGAGGGTATGTGCTACAACTGGTGTTTGCTTTGCTACTCTCCATCTCCAACGCTTTTAAAGTTGTGACTCGCAGGGGAAAAGCAGTCGTGTCCTAGGTGCAACCATCTTCCAGGTTCTGCTTTTCATAAGCAGCCTCGCTTAATGCTGCCCAGATCATCGGAGTAACTATCGGCAGAGATTGATGAGAAGGGGATTCAGTAATTTGACTTTTCTTTTTAATGAACAGTGGCCTAGCCATTCTAGACAGTGTAATTAGAGCTGCGTTTCACAGTGCCTGATTGTAATTCAGGCCGAGGGATAAGCGGTGACAGTGAATGATGTAGTCTTCCATGCTAACACATGCTGCAAAGGTTTCGCAGCAGAGGATGGAACTGGTTTGTGCTTTAATACGTTGCCTTCCTGGGAGATGGGAGTACACAGGAAGTGCTGCATCCAGACATTTGTCAAAACAGACCGATGACAGAAAAGACCAGACACTTAAAGTAAACAAAAGGAGAGTCCAGCAGCATAAGTTCAATTCAATATGACTGGAGAAAATCTACCCCAAGCTTGTGCATTCTAGGGAATTTTCAAAGTTATGGGCCTGAGGCATTTGGACGCTATAGGGGCAGCAGTGATGAGGCAGTTCTGGGCTGTCACTGACGCAATTCTGGCTGTGCGTGTGGGTGTTGCAAAGCTCGTCCTTCGGAGTGCTCCTATCTCAAGTAGCACTCAAATTCAAAGTGGCAAGAGATGGAAGAATTGATTCTTGCGGAGAAAACAGTTGTTAAAAATCTGCTTTCAACAAAGCAGCAGAAGTAAGTTGTATTTGGTGTAGGATTTGAGGCTGCGATGAGGAGTAAGAAGGTGGAAGTTAGGAAAATGGGGGCTGTTCCCTGGGGATGACTCCCTGGCAGAAGTGTAGAGTTGCCTGGTCTGCTCCAGAGCTGGGTGTTCTCCAGCGTGGGCTTGACGAGAGATGCGCTGAGACTCCTCTGCTGGCGGAGGCTGAGACCAACTGAATCACCTGGGGTGGGTTTTTTTTTCCCAGCATTTCCATGAACAACAAAGAAATGCTGCTCTTTATTAGAAAATGTTTGCATGGGTCTCAGTCTGAAACTTTACAGAAACAATTGGTCATTGTTCTAGTGCCACATTTCAAAACACAAATAGGTTTTGTTTGAAGTATCAATTCAGGAAGAACGCGGTACATCTTTCTTTGTATTTTGACAGTCCTCTTGAGCTCCAACAGTAGCCTTGTAATAGTTGACAATTATTTTCTCAGGAAAGCTCATTTAGTTTGTACTTGAAAAGCGGGTGACATTTTGTTACAAGAGCAAGCGTTGCTCTCATATTCGGTGAAGCAATTGGAAGGAGAAACCTTTATTAAGTTTGGGAGCTGGCTTCCTGCAGAGGTGAAGGCAACCTCTCTCTCTCCCTGCATAGTCACAGGCAGTTGTCCCATCTGCAGGAAACAATGGGGTCCATCTTCCACGCTTCCCCCCGGAGCCTACATCCCAGCGAGGGCTGGTACTCTGCAGCTGTCAGGTCTGAATTGGAGATATAGGATGCTTGTTTTAAGGGGCTAGGGGGTGACTGTCATGTTTACTGCAGGAGGTTCAGCCCAGGAATGGCTGCCTTGCTTTACTGCTATCGCTAATTTATGACTTGTGGAAGGTGCCAGTGAAGAGTCTTGGTACCGCTGAATCTAGTAAGAAAATTGAAGTGTTGTGCTAAAAATGTCCCCGAAATCAAAGTAGCTTTGATATTCATATGCATTCTTGTGCTTCTGTAGGGTAACAGCGGTACAAACTTCCTATGCCTGTAGCCAATAACTCCCTTGACAGATGTCCTTAGGACCAAGAGGCTTGTGTGTCCTGTTCACCTCTCACATCTCGCTTGCGATGGCTGACAGCCACCAGTGTGGAGGAGAGCCCTGTAATGTGAACTCAGTCTGGCTCTGATGCCTGTTTCTGCTCAGCTTGTGCACCAGCTTCAGGTTCTTACCTGTTTAATTTTAAAACCTTTGTTTTCATGCCATGCAACTCCCGGTGGAAGAAACCCCCTGTAACCAGCCAGCAACTGTCCCAGGGGGCTCTTGCAAATCTGATCTGCGGGGCCCTCTGTGATGCCCACCAGGTAGCTGATGCTGGTTAGGCTGCTGACATGGACGTAAATGCTGTCCTGATGACCAATATTTTCTCACAGCTCCCTTGTGTTCTGCAAGCCTACATTTCCTAGGAGGGTGTCATGGACTTCAGCCTCTTCCAGCTTCCCCATTGCAGCCATATCAGATGCAGCGGTGGCCTTTTGCAGCAGGAGAGAAAGTGCTGTGGTGAGAGGGAGGGGAGAGAGTCTTTCCAGCTGCAGACCAGGGCTGTGACCCCAGGGAGGGCAGCAAGGCTTGCGAGGAGCACAGCTGGCACAAAAAAAAAATCTTGGTTTCTCTTGGGTTTTAAGTGCGTTGGAGCGTTTCTCTTCAAGCTGTGGCTTTCTTGCACCGAGGCTTTGCGTGTGCTGAGAGTGGCAGTGCTCACGAAGAAATGCATTGGGTTCAAACTCCAGGTAAAGAAGTAGCAGCAACCCTGCCTCACCCAGCTGGTGCCAAAGCAACAGCAAGAACAGAGAGGCTGATTTGTGTCAGATTTGGGCCAGTACTCAAGCTGCGAGTCTCCGTTACAACACTGCCCCATCGTCTGAGTTGGTCCACGTTTGTGCCAGTGGAATTTGTGCAGAACTGGACCCTTGCAGTGTTCACAGATATTTCCCAAAGTGATTATTGTCGCCATTTCTACACGGGACACGTGGTACCCAGTTACAGCTTCCCCGTGTCTCTCCATGGTGGTGCTGATCCCCTCCAGCACTGGGAGACCTGCCTGAGTCTGGGGGCCTTGAAGCTCTTACAACCGGTTTTGGGCAGGTCTTCAAAATAACGCCTTTGTTGGATTTTATTTTCCATTTGCTAAAGAAAAATATTCTTTAGCGTCACCACATTAGGATGAACCCAACTGGGTTGGGGAGAGAGGTCTAAGGGGTGACTCTATAAGTGCCTAGAAGCATACGGATGGGTTAAATCCAAGACACATGAGGCATCTGGGGTTCTTCTCCGCACATTCCTGTTGCCTGTTGGTGCAGACGTTTATGCAGAAAGTGATGCTGCCTGAATCGAGACACACATTAGCATCAGCAGAGGATACCTCCTTCAGTGTGCAGTCTTCTATAATTTGTGCTCTCAGCAATTTGCATGCATTTGCTATGGCTGCTTTAGTAAAGAGCTTTTCCAGTCCAGCTGAGTGTTCAAAGTCAGCAAAGCCACTTGACTTATAGCTGAGAGCACTTGGTGGTTTTTTATTGGTTTTTGTCGTGTGTGTTCCCCCTCCCCACCTGCCCCACCCCCCAAGTTTAATGCCTTGTTTAAGCCTGCAGAATTTAATTTTTCTGTTAAACAGCATTTGCTCAGTGGAGCTAGCTAGTTTCCTCTGTTATTAATCTCATTTATTCTGCTCTCCCTTGGGTCCTACTGTTTAATATAACTTTTGGGGTTTTTTTCCTCCTCCTTTTTTGCCCAGTGTTTTGCCTATTCCATTTGTCTTGTCTTCTCCATCCCCTTTTTCCTCAGACTGCAACTGAAATTGTTGCTGAAGAGATTCTGGTAAGCAAAATTAGATTCCTAGAACTCAGAATTGTTCCTTGTCAGACCTTATCCTCTTCACTTGGCTCCTTTATCTCTACCAGCTCTGCCCAGGTACGAGGCCTTGCTTGGCAGAGCTACTCCTAATACCCCTAATTAAGAAATTAGAATCAGTCAAGGTCTTGTACAAATATATATGTTGCCTGAGGTAGGCCCTTTCAAAGATGGTGGAGATGAGGATCTTGACAAATAATCTCTCTCAGAAAAATTCAGTGAAGCTGCTGCGACATTTCGCATGCCATGCAAAGCTGGCTGCCTGTAGCAAATTTCCTGTGATGATGCACCAAAAAGATGATGCCTTTATCAGACACTGTTTCCCATTAAAAATGCTTAGAAAGCTACCAGTCCTGCTCGTACCGGTTCCCGGTTTGCCGTGGTGTCGGCTGCTTTCACACAGCCCTGTGCTACAGGGAGCAGCGTGTTTCACGGAGGCTGTGCTGTGTCTCCCTGCTTTTGGGCAGACTTTGCCCACAGGCATCTGCCAGGTGACAAGAGAGTGGGGCGGGTGGGTGGCAGCTCAACTCTTATTCAATTAATTGAATACTTGCAGGCACTCTTTTCCTTAATTTCCCCCCAGTAACATGGGATATTTATCTGCAAGCTTTCTACCTGTTCTGCTTCTTCCTGGATTTCATGACTGGTGCTCAACCAATGCCAGAATCTGTACTGGGCTGCTCTAAGCTGAGTCTGTAAGAGACCAACAATGCATGGATCTTCTAGTGGCTCTAAATGTAATCTAAACTGTACAGAAAATGATGGAGGATACCAGCAGAAAAGAGCAAGTGACTCAATGTGACTAAACCTGTTCATCATCAGTGGGTGACACAAAAAGACACTGTCCTTATCTTTCAGTGCTGGTGCCTGCATGCATTTTGGAAGCCCATCGCACAGGCTGTCTGCTGTCCCGTGCACCTCACCGTCCCTGTGGCACCTGGCAGCACAGCTGGCTTCACCATCACCTTGTGAACTCTTCGCTCCACATCTTCCTCCTTGTCTATGTGTTGCCCAGTGGCTGTCTCCTCCGGCGGACACCCTGCAGGTTTTGCTGTCTTACACCCCAACCTACTCCGGTGGAACCAAGCTCTTGCTAGCAGCGCTCTCTGGTCCTCTCTGGCCTGCTTTTGTCTCTTGTTCAAAGCTCCAGTTCGCAGTCTGTGGAGCTATGACAGACACTATTTTTCATCCTCTTGCTGCCTTATCAGGGCCCCCCAGCCCACGTTGCTCACCCTGTCCGATACGGGCAGCTATCCAGGTGTGAAACTGCCTGGCTGGAAAACCGGTGGTTTTTAAACCCATGTTGCTCTCTGGTCCTGTAATTGAAATACAGTCTGTGGTGCGTAATTCTTAAGTACATCAAAACTATAAAAGAAAATCCTCTTTTTACTTTGGTCATCCCTAATGCCATAAAAATAAATCCACTCATTCTTATAATTCATAATTCAGCCTCATTTTCCTTCTGCCCTGTTTTTCCACCAGCTGTTTGGGACTTGATTTGCAGTGGAAGGTGGTGTTTGATGGAAGGGATGCACCGATGAGAGCAAATGGCTTCAACCTCTTGCACTCAGAGTATTAAGTTTTATGGCTTTCCCAGTGCTATAAAACAAACACATCCTATCTTATTTTTCATTTTGGTCATCATTCTGTTTATTTTTCTTGCAAGGTTTTATACCAAGATAAGCGTTCCCAGAGGTTTTTGTTTACTCTGGGAAAATGGCTTGGCAAAGGACAATATTACTGTGCAAGGCTTGCATTGTGAAATTGGCTTATGCCTGTAATTTTTATGTGAAAGATGCCAGGCTGTTAACAATTGAGAATTAAGTTTTCTACTTCTATTTTCAAACAGGTAATTTGCTAATTATTTACCTAGGGATCGTTCCTCGCTAATAGCCTATCTGAGTCCATGCCATGCTTATAATAGTCCTGCTGTCATGATCTGTGCAGGGGAGAAATGCCGTTCCTGGGGCGACAGTGGAGAAGGAAGGCTGTGGCGAGAGGAGGGCAGCAGCCCGGGAGGTGTCTCGCTCTCCCCTGCAGTCGCCCCGGCTGCCTCGCCGGAGGATGCGTACGGCATGCAGTGCTCAGCAGAGACCCAGTTTCTCGAAGGACGTAAGGTAGCGTTAACGCTGTTAACCACAAAGGTCCATTTGCCCCAGCTGCAGAGCCGGACCCAGGTGGGTGCCTGCTGGGTTGCTCTCCACACAAGCGTGCCATGGTGGAAGAGCGTCACCATCGCAGATTCAAGTATGGCTAAGGCAGGACTGTAGTATATTCTTTCTTGAGATTCAGGCTGTTTTATGCAACACAAGACCGGGACCTGAAAGCCGTGTTTTTGAATCATTTTAACTTTACAGCTGTGATCCATGTTCAGTCTCAGACAGAACCACAACACAGTGGCCGTCTGTCAAGTGCACTCCCTGGTGGTGAGACCTCTCTGTTGGATCAGAAGGCTTCAAATCAAAAGGTTTGCATTTTCTCTTTTCTTCACCGATGAACACTTGCTGGCAGTGCAACACGGCTCTGCTGTTTAGTCCCCCTATGTCTGAACTACACTCAAACAGGCCTGTGTCCTCCAGACCAGCACTGGTGTTGATGCTACCCCTGACCTGTGCCAGGCTGGCAGGGCTGTTTGAAGGGACCTCAGTCAGAAGTGTGGTCCTCAGCAAGCACGCGGAGCTGCTGAACATAGTGTCAGGTGCTGGAAAGGTACAAGCAGCGAGAACACAAGCAGATGGCCAAGGGCAGGGGTAAAGGTGCTACAGCTTGCCGCGGAGGGTGACAACCTACTTGGTCCATCAGCTTTAGTTTTTCGTTCCTGGTTTTATTTTGTTGCTCAAATTCTGCAAGGAGCAGCAGGCCATTGTAAGAGGTTTTTGTAATACAAATGTTGCCCGAGTCTTTAATAATCAACCCAAAGTTGTTCCTGACCTTCTTGACCAGGTTTATTCCAGAGCATCCATGACGGCACTGACGGCGCGCGCCTGGCAGAAGCAACAGTGCATGAGCTGCGGGACTGGGGCTGGGCAGGGGATGCTGAGGAGCAGGACGGCATCCTCGGTTCCAATTGTTCTTTTCAAACCCAGAAATTATGTCCTGCAATACGTGGTATAGTCTGTGCAGAGGCTCACATGTGCAGAACCGATGCTTTCCAAGCAGCGTGAGATAAGGGAAAGCGTGGGGAAGTGGAATATCTTTATTACTTTTTTCAAGGGAGATTCTCTTTCACTTCTCATTTCCTCTTGTGTTTCCTTTCTGTATTTGTGCTTTAACATTAGGTTTGATATTCTGTCTTGATAGCATCCAAGTGAAGGCTTACACATTTCATCAGGATTGTCTCTTTGGTTTTCAGGGCTGAAAGTCCCAAACAATATGAAGCAGTCACAGCCGCGTACACAACTGGAGTCCTTTCATCCGCTCCAAACAGGCGCTTTCCTTTATTCCCATTCACCCTCATTACTTAATTTCCTAAAGAGGCTGCAGCTCTTTAATGCCTGAGTGACGTATGTCAAAATGTCTCGCTAGGCTCTTCCAGTATGTGATAATTCAGTATATCCTGTTTCCAGAGCTGAGGAAATACGTTTCCTTCACTTTAGCTCATTACTCTTTAGGAAATTGCTTTTCTTCAATTATCCTGACAACCTGAATTTTGACAGCTCCAGACTCACTGGATGAAGCTCCTGCATCTCTGCAAACACTTTTTTCCTTGAGACCTCTCTGTCTGTCATCTATCACGTCCTTCCTAGAGAGGACCTTTCATTTGGGACTTTTCTTACCTCTGCCGATGGAGGCTGGGTGTCAGGACACAATTAACAATGCTGATCCTGAAGGTTTACAAAAAACCGGTTTACCGTCTCCTCTCCGACAAGGTAATACGTTGCTTTGCAGGCTCACGATCTCCATAGGTGAACTTGTATTACCCATTCCTGTGCTAATGTAACTTTTATGGCTAAGTTTTGTAAAAAGAGCCATCACTTGCGTTGTCTGGAAGAGGATCTTAAAGAAAGCATTAGCAAAGATAAACTACAGGGAGCACTCCTCAGCACTTTCTCATCCAAGAGCCACTTAACCTATCCAGAGGAAAAACCACAGATTATCTTGCAGAGAGCTGTCACAAGAGCTTTCACTTACGACCAAATACAGATGAGCCCAAACTTCATCAGTCTGAATATTGCTCTGCTTCCTCCTCTGTGATATTACTTCTAGATGTAGGAAGATGGCCTCCCCCTGCCCCACACCTCGTAGTCCCCAAGCTCCCTCCCCAGCAGCAGCTGGGGGAACTGGCACGGCCCTCGCTGTACTGGTTTGGTCAGTAACTCCAGAGACTTCTTGCTGGTCCTTTCCCAGTGCTTTGTGGTGTCCTCTGACGTTGTTTTAGGAAGCTCAGGTCCAGAGGGAGCATGTCCTCATGCTGAGGCACCTCGTTATCTCATGGCTAAACCAGAAATGTCCTGTGCTCCTGCACATGCTTCTTGATGCTGTAGGCTGCTAATAGCACCTTCCTACCTCTTGGGTACAAGAAGAGAAGCACGTGGCTGTGAGGAGTTCCCATGCCATGTGAGGGAGGAGGCAGCACAGATGGAAATCTAGACCAGTTCATCAGAACAAAACACTATGCCAACATGAGGGACTATTTATACTTAATGAGAGTCTTGCATTTGAATCCTAGACCTCAGTAAGCCCATTTTTTTTCTTCAAAACTCCTTCATTTCACCCACACAAGGGTCATGACTGCAAACCACCCCAACTCTTCTGGGGACTGACGCAGTCAGTCGTCTGTCTGCTGCAGAAATCCCCTTTGCAAGCAGAGTGATTCTCCTTGTTTTCAGTTTCCATTAGCTCTAGGTGACAAGCTGGAGAATGTCAGTCCATGGATCCCCCTGGCCTCTCGCAGGAAAGAGCCTCCCGGCCCTCCCCTTTCACCATACCCCACCAAGAATTACATGTGTTTTATGGTAAAGTTTCCCTTTCTTTAACCAGCCTTCCGCTGGCAACATTGGTTAAGATGTGTTTATTCTCCTATGAAGGCAGGCTGAGAGAGTTGGGGTTGTTCAGCCTGGAGAAGAGAAGGCTCCGGGAAGACCTTACAGCAGCCTTCCAGTACCTGAAGGGGGCCTACAGGAAAGCTGGGGAGGGGCTGTTTGCAAGGGCATGTAGCGATAGAACAAGGGGCAATGGTTTTAAACTAGAGCAGGGTAGATTTAGATTAGACATTAAGATGAAGTTCTTTACAATGAGGGTGGTGAAACACTGGCACAGGTTGCCCAGAGAGGTGGTGGAGGCCCCATCCCTGGAGACATTCAAGGCCAGGCTTGATGAGGCTCTGAGCGACCTGATCTAGTTAAAGATGTCCCTGCTTACTGCAGGGGGGTTGGACTAGATGACCTTTAAGGGTCCCTTCCAACCCAACACATTCTATGATTCTACGATTTGCTGGAGACCTGCAGACACACGTTGACGTTACTGCCTTCCTAACTGCTGCTCTGAACATGTATCTCATTTTCAGCTGTAATGGACTTCTCTAAGCTTCTCCTTGTCTCATCTTTGACTCTGAATGTTTTTTGGCAGTTTCACATGACAATCTGACGGGAAAGAAGCTTTGCTAGATGAGCGTACCGCTTGCTGATTGTTTTTTTCCTCTTTTGTGATGAAAAAGTTGGGTATTCATAACCTGGGCTCTCCTTCAGGAGATAAGATAGAGTGCCTGGCAGCAGCTTCAGCATTAACGGGATGTCAGGTAACTGGGTCTCATGGTCTCTTTAGGGACAAGCAACTGTGCCTGCCCAGCTCCGTAAGTGGCAGCAGCCTTCTGCAGGCTTCACCAGCTTGCCTTAGTTTGGTCCTGGGTTTCATAGCTGTTTTGTTGCTGCTTTTAAGGCAGTCTTGAACCCGCAGGTGTGCTTTCCTGTCGACAACTCTTTTGCCTGCAGTCAAAACCAGACACCAAACTGTGGGGAAAATTAATGGCACCTGCAAATTACGTGTGCTTAAATACTGAGCTGCTTCATTTGCAAGTATAATTGGGTATTTTGGTGTCTGAGGCCTGTGCCTCATGCATCCGCATATCTTAAGCATGTAAACAGCTGGAATTTGCTCTGCAGAATGTTTGCGTTGGCAGGCAGGCACGCTGGTGTGGCTGTGCACAGCACAGTGGAGACGGCTCCTCTGCGCATCCAGCGTTGTGCATGCGATGTTGGTGATCCCTGCCAAAAACACAGCTCTTGCTCTTCCCCTGTCCCCCAGGGGCTTTGGGAACGGCTCTCTGCAGTTCCCCTCAGCACACGTGATTGTTGCTGAGGAACCGAGACTCACCTTAAACCTCACACCAGGGAACCCCTAGCCCAGCTGAGGTCCTGCACCACAGCCAGAAGGTAAGATCTAGGTCCAGGAGACCTGCCTGGCCCTTACTGAGCTCAGCACAGCCTTGGCTACTTATGAAGAGGACCCACGTGCCCTTGGCCAAGAGTGCAGTATTGCCTCATCTTTGCAGAAAGGCAGCATGTGCGTGGTGTGCAAGCAGTTAAATCGAGCAGGGATGCGCTGCTCTTCCTCTCTCTGTTGTTTCCCTCCAGCTAATCTCAAGTAATTTTGAAAGTTCATATTTTGATCTCGCTGTGTACAGAAAACATAACAGCTCCAAACCCTCATCCCGGCAGCACACGGGAATGCCATTGTGCTCACCATCAGCACACATAGCTTTCTGTCCTGTCCCGGGGCTCGGGGCAGCGGGCAGAGTTCTCCTGTGGTGCTCCCCAGCTGGTGGGGCTCAGGCAGCTCCAATACCCTCACAGCCCATCTAGCGGGACCTCATGCTGGGGAATATGGGTGGAGGTCACACCCCAGCCCCATGCATCTCTCGGAGAGCAGGGAGAGGGGAGTTCAGCAGCGGGGTGGGAAGGGGGTCGCATTGCCGGCAGAGGCGGCCGTGCCTGTTGGCAGCCCTGAGCTCTCATCCGTGGGGCTGCTGGGGCAAGGGCACATGGGAACTTCCTGGGGAAATGGAAACAGTGCTCTTTGAATCCAAAATGGCACCTTCTCTGCCAGGTTGATTTGCGGGTGACTGGGAAGTCGGAGGCTCATGGCACTGTCCTCAGGCTCTCTGCTGCCCCACCGGGAGCCAAAAGCCCCAGGGACACGGTTGGCCCCAGGGCTCAGGGCAGGAGCTGGCAGGGTGCAGGACCAACATCGCCTCTTCAGTGTCATGAACACATAGAGCACAACACATGGCAAATCCTAATTCTAATTCTAACATTTCATTGCTGGAGCAGCTGCTTGACCCCAGGCCCTCCATCCTCCTGTATGGTGGATACAGCAGGTGTATGGCTGACGGGCTGTCTGCGCTTCCTCCTGTGGCTGAGGTTGGTGATGTTTCCTGGTCCCCAGGGGGCAGCTTTGATGCCCAGTGGTGTGCAGAGCAACCCTGTGCTTGGCCAGGGGATGCCCGCTGCCCTCCTTCTCCTGCCCCAGCTTCCTCACCTCTCGGGAAGAGCTGAGGCTGCCGTCTCCTCCATGGTCTGGCCATGGGCAGTGCCGTGCGAGGCCGGTGCTCACCGTCTCATGGCCTGGCCCTTGTGCTGGATAAGGGGGAAACACATCTCCAAAGTGGGATTGCTGAGAAGAGGCTGGGCTGGGTGTGGGACAGGCAGAGTGAGCTGCCGTGCAAGTGGCTGCCCCGCAGGACAGACGGACGATGTGTAATCATTAGACAGGCGAGTGAGCCGTGATCAAACGGAGCAGAATTACCTGCAAATGCAAAAAATCAAAGCGTGTCAGGGAAAGCAGGAACACAGAAGGGATAAAGAGCTCAGCATTAGCCTCCTCTTGGGAAGAGCGTCAGGGCAAAAATAACTTGCCAGGGCTTTGATTTCTGCTGAATGCCTACGATGTGAGTGATTTGTTCGCTGCTGGTGGAAGATTTTGTTGGGGGTGAGGAGACCGGGGGAGCAGCCCACGCTTGTCGGCTCTCTCCAGATAAGGAACTGTTTGATGTTGTGGCACCTCTGCCATGAGAACGAGGAGAGCTGATGGGCTGCTCTGCATGGGCACCTCAGTCCAGCCAGCAGCACGCAAGGTCCTTTATTGCTATTTCTTATTATTATTGTAATTGTTGTTATTGTTATTATTCCTGTTATTTGTTATTACGGACGCCTGCCAAGACACACAAGCCGTTTTTCCTGCCTTCCAAAATTCCAGCACCTCTTTTGTTAGCTCTGAATCCGTGGGCACGTATCTGGGCAAGCCACAGCCCTGTGGGTGGCAATGCGGGGGTGTTCACGGGGGCCTGAACTGGGCCAGGTGCTGGGGGGGGCGGTCTGTGCACATCCATAAGACAAACTGTCATTTCTTAATTGTCCTGCTCTTTCCTCCGTACTGCATTGCCCAGACCAGGTAAAATGGAGCTCCAGTACATGGAGAAATGCATTTCTCTGTACCCTTTTGGATGACCAAGCCTTGGTGTCTCACAGAGCTGCGGCCTGGGTGTGTTTATGTCAAGTTCCTGACACATCTGTGGAAAGTCAGAGCTAAAAGCTAAGTGGTGATGTTTTCAGGGGCAGAAAAACTGACTGACTAAGACCATTTGGCATCCTGTGCACTGGACTCCTGCCCTGGAACATCAAAGGCAATTTGGGAATCAGGCGCCCAACGCTATTCACGGGGAGGGTCAATGTACATTTACTTCCAGGCCCTAGACCACACAGACAAGGGTAACAGGGGTCAGGCCCCCTTAGAAGCAAGGCAAGACGTTGCAGTGACTTAGCTGGCATGGGGCTGAGCCTCAGGCCAGGAGAGGTGTGTAGGTGGTGGGATCTGTGACGCAGCCTCCATAAAACAAGGTTAAAGCCAACGGTGCTGTGGCTGGCAGGTAGCCAGGGCAAAGGCGGGATCACTGTTGGCGAAGCTCTTGCAGACCCTGATTTACACTTGCTGCTGTCTTTTCTGGCACAAAGGTGCACGGAGGAGGTGGGTGATGTCCAGATCGAGCTGATTCACAAGGTGGAAGCAGCCAGCCAAGGTCTCCCCTCCGACAGAGGTCTATGTGCCGGCACAGCACCCTGCTAGCTTGGCCGTTAGCCCTCTCTGGGCCCTTTCCAGGTGCAGACATGGCGTGCGGCACCAGCTTTGAAACACACCGCACATGGCGGCAGGAGCACTGCGAGACTGTGGGAAAGCCTGGGCTGCTTGATGAGGCTGTTAGCGCTCTTTAGAAGTCTCCTTATGAGAAGACTCTGGCTTAATCTCAGCTCAACTGGAAAAATGCCGATGACTGGAAATGTCATCAGCTGCCTGTGGGCCAGGCTGGCCCTGAGCTGATAAGGAGCAACGCAGAATAAAAATGTCAACAGAAAATTGGAGAAACACAGAGGCTGGTTGCATCTCTTCTCCATCCCGCAGAAAGCAAGGTCCCTCTGCTGCCAGTCCTTCCAGCAGCTGGACTTTCCCAAAAGTCGCAGTGAGAAACTCTGCACTCTATCAAAAAGGAAGTGGCTGATCTCAGTGCTGCGGAGAAAAACTGAAACCCTTGCCCCATAGACTTAAAGGGGGTAAGTAAACCCAAGTTTTGTTGCTTTCTTTAACTTTTTAAGGCAAATCTCGCAATGTTCTGGGCTGGAACCTCGCTTTTTTGAAGCTCTGGCAGATGGTGGGGGAAGGAGACCCAACCAGAAGGAGAGCTGACCCACCTCCCTCGTTGGTCACCTGGAAGGTGGGCTTGGAGCACCACCTGAGCACTAGGTATGGGCAGCAGCTCCTCTCACCCCATGCAACAAGTGCACTCGGGACCCCATAGGAACACCAAATACTGCGGCCCTTGGGCAAGGAGTGATGCCAGAAGTAACTATCTAATCTTCCCTCTCTGGTGGGAGGGACATGTTAATTCTCCACAGAGAATGGGGTGCAAAGCTCAAACCTTGCGATTTCCAGAGCAGAAAGGTGTCTGAAAATGTCACCCGGGCCTTGAATACATCTGCATCCCTTCCCTGAGTTTATAGAGAAAATAAAATCTAAAGAAGTTTAGGGAACTATACTTGCACAGCCAGCAGATTATAAATAACTTATGAACTCCTGAAAGCAACCTGTGGCCATTTCCATCTGTGTTTTATTGGGGAATCTTTGAAAGAAAGCTAGGAGCTGGGAGGAAGAGGGGCAAAGAGTGATTTACAAAGGCTGCAGCTGGCATCAGTGCTGGCTTTATGTCACTAAAGCACTGGGATTTATGACTGAGGGAAGATGCAAGTGTCCCTCACGCCACTGGATTCCTTGGCCAAACTCCCACCCTGGGACTTGCTCATTCTGCTCAAGATGGAGAAGCCACCCAGGTTGGTCTCCTCATACTTTACCACACCAGCCCTGATGTCAGCTCTGCCCTGCGAGGCTCCAGGGTGGGGGTGTGTTGTGCATCGTGCATGTGTACCCAGAGGGTAGCGGGATGTTTGTGGATGGTCTTTTAGAGGCTATTCCTTCTCCAGCCAGGAATGCGGGGACAGTCCATTACCAACTCAAACAAACCCCCCTGGCCGAATTTCCCCCAGATCCCTTTTTGACAGCGTGGGATCATCTTAGAGTCTGAACCCCCAAACTCTCTGCCCGGTTCTGGTCTCGCCTTCACCCCCACGGACCCTGTGGGCAGCCGAGCGGTGGCCCCTGACTTACATCGGTGCCGGGGAGCTCCGGATGGGGGCTGACAGCTCCTGGCGGCACCGATGTCCTATTGCTGTCCCTATTGCCCCCGGCATTTCCAGGGGGGCAGTTTGGGAAGGGGTGACGGCCGGCCGGGCTCGGCTGGGCTGGGCAGGTCCCGTCCCCGCTAGGTGGCACTCGGGGCTCAGACACCGGTAGCCCGGGCCGCCTCCGCCCGCCGCCGGCGGGGATGGCGGGCGGGGAACGGGCCGTGAGGGTCAGCACGAAAAATGTCACCCCCGCCGGTGCCGTGTCTCTGAAGGGCCGTGGCAGAGGTGGGGTGCGAGGAGGGACGTGGCGGCGCCTTGCAGAGAGGTGGCCGTGCAGGGCCTCGAGCTCCGGGTGGGTGCGCAGACGTAGGAGAAAAGAGAAAAGCTTTGCTAGAACTCCTGTTTTTCAAATGGATAATTTAATCAGTGGCACTAAGTCCTCCCAATTATTTCTTGCCCTGGGTACTGCCCACTGATTAATTTGCTTCGCGTGAATCCAGCCAGCTGTTGTCACGCGGCAAGTAAACAAAAGCACCTGAGTTTTGATGGGACCACATAAAAGTAATCAAAGAGGTTAATTATCGCTGTTAATTACTTGCTTTGCAGACTCGGTCGCGCACAGCACCGCCTGGTGCCCCCGGTGCTTGGGAAGCCAGGGTGACGGGGCTGGGGCGATGGCGGCAGCAGGGAGGCCCTGCCACTGGCAGGACACGTGTGGAGGGACCGACGGTTGGGTGGGTGTCCGTAGGTCCAGGCTGGGACAAGGCGGTTTTGTGGAGGCCTCTGGACACCAGTGGTGTGACCAGGAGCGTGTTTCCTTACCTTCCAGAGTGATTTGCTTAATCAGCCTTGACTTCCTGCTCAATCAGCCCCGGGCAGCGCTGCCGGAGGGCCTTCGAGGGAAAAGAAGAAGGTTCAGAGGCTGGAAAACTTTCCCTGGAGGGAGTCATGAAGGAAGTTTAAACTAATTTAGCATAACAAAGGAAAGGTTAAGAGGTGACTGGATCATCATCTCTAAGTACTTATTTAGGAATGAGACTTCTGGGAGCAGAGGGCTGTTTAATTAGGAGGACAAAGGCATAACAACATACAATGCCTGAAAGATGAAAAGAGGCAAAAAAAGGGGCGTCTCCCTTTTTAATGCTTAAGGTTATCTACTAATGTACTCAGAGACGGTAGAGTTTCCATCCTTCAGTATCTTTAAATCTGGATTAAAGATCTTTCTGAAAGACGTGCCTGGGGTCAGAGAGAAATTGTGAATTTGTTATTCTGTGGCCTGTGTCTAGTAGGAGTTCATATTAAAAGATTTTATCTGATCCTTTGGCCTTAAAATCTATACATCTCCTTAAAATCTATACATCTCCTATACACAAACCTACTATGTCATCTGGTAGTTTGCACATGACCATGATGTGACACACTTTGTGTCCACCTCACCCCAAAACATGGTCCTGATGTACAGCCGGGACTGCTGTGCTGTCACAGACAGCGGGGTGCCCCTTGAGCCCCACTTTTCCCTCAAGTGGATTTCGGTGGTGCAGCATTTTCCCCCCGTTGGTTTTCTGTCCAGGGATGGCTGAAGACTTGCTGCTGCACAATTTGATGAAAGCATATTTTGTGGTCTGGGCTCTGCTGTTTGCCAGGGACTACTGAGGTGTACAGCATCGTCTGCAGAGGCCGTACGGCTTCATTTCTGCTGAGCTCTGACTACTCTGAAAAGTAACTGTCACTGAATAGTGACAGGGAAACAATACCTGCTTTTACAGAAAACTTTCCAGTTTGGGAGAAGCTGTCCTATCCTGCCCCCAAGAAATGTTCATGTTTCTGTTGGCCAAGTCCAAATTTGCCTGATGGGGGCATGAACCTAAAGATTTCGCCTGCCAACTCCTCCTAATTTAAGGCAGCAGCGGTTTGAATTTCTTCTCCTCGGAGTCCTTGAGTTGCTCAGCTGAGCCTTGTGTTAATGCTGGGCTTTGAATTTGCTATTCCACCCTTGAACCGCTATGCTCTGTTGCCCAACCATGCGGTAGTTCCTCAGCTGATGTAAATCAGTTTAGCTCCGCTGCCTTCGCTCCTCTGTCAGGCACCCTGGCTCATGCTGTCTCCCCACAGCCCAGCGCCCCAAGGCAGCCACCGCAGCAGCCTTGCTTGCCCCCATGGGCCCTGCATCGGAAGGTGAGGTTTAGCTAGAGACGCCAATTAAAGTCGGCTGGGGCAGAGCTTCGGTGGAGCGGTGCTCTTGTCCTCTCGGTCCTGGGGCCGGGACTGGGCTCTTGTATCTCCCACCCTTTGGAACAGGCAGGTGAAGTGTTGCTGTCTGTCAGCCCCCTCAGTGCTGGCCGTGTGGATGGTTCACCGTGGTGAACGTTGCCATGAACAATACGTAAGAAGTCAGTGTCCCTCCGCTAGATCCTTGACTTCAGCAGGCTTCCTGGTGGATTCAGACTTCCAGCATGACTCAGGGTATTGCAGTGTGTCCTTAAGATAACATCTTTTGCTTGCCAACATGTAGGCTGGCTGCCAACGGTGGGGGAGGAGATCTGTTGTGAGTCTTTTGTATGTGCTCATAGTAAATAGATACACGCCAAATTGATTGCACTTGCCTTTCTATTTCCCCGCTAGGAATTGAAGGAAAAGAAGATGTAGTCTTCCGTGGTCTGCCCCAAACCACTGCCCCACACTGCTTGGTTCCATGGGTGCCTGCAGCCCCTCGCCTCTGCTGCAGCCAGCACGCACCCCAGAAACAACAGCGTGGGGATCCAGTTTTTGCAGCATGGTTCAAGATCCCCAACTAGGATGTTCTCCCACTCTGCGTCTGGACATACTGCCGGATGAGAGAGGTGCTGATGTCCCTGGCGATGGGTGAAGGGAACCGGGGCGCAGCAAGGCAATGTGACACAGGGGTGACAGTAGCTGGGGTCAGAGCTGCCCATGGCGAGGGCACCCTGCCTGGGTCAGCCCTTGTCCTGCAGAGCTGAGCAGTGTGCTGGGCCAGCTCAGCCCCACCTCACACCCTTGGTCCTTGCCTATTTGCAAAACCCCAGGACAGCATCGGTTTTTGATCTACTGCCTTGTTGCCAAACCATTAACTTTCCAGTTTAAATGCTTAATACAACGGCCTTATTTTGAAGACTGCCAGCTGAGCTGCCTCTGCTTAGGACTATCATTTCCAACTGTTCTCTGGCAAGATGCTTTCTCAAATGATTTGAAAAAAAATAATCAAAGTTGTAACCACATCTGTGGCTGCCTTTATCTCTGGGAGCAGGGAAAATTAGCTCAGAGGCCGTGAGGTGCTTTCTGAAATGGAAGTCTTCTCCTGCAGACAGCACAGCTCCTGGTGGTGGAAAAGACCAGCCGCTAATGTGGCTCTCACTGAAATCTCCGACACTGGTGTTCTGCGGCTGAGTGAAAAGAGCAGCCTAAAAGCCACCTGATTTAGGCTGTTATCCTAAATCAGCTGTGGGTTCTCTTTATGCACACCATCCAGCTGTGCTGATATATTGGCAGGCCGACCCAGTAAGGAGATCTATAGTGTTAGTGAGTGGTTTTATTTAAATGCTTCTCTTTTTCTATTAGTTCTTCCTAGGTTCTTCCTAGGCTGCGATATCGGTCCTCCACCCTCTCCCAGCACAGCTGACAGAGGAGGAAGCAACGGAAATTTTTGCCTTAGCGGCAGAGAACAGCAAAGGTACAGAGCACATCTGGGGCTGTCTCCTGTGCGTTGCTCCTGAATCAGCAAGCCAAATTGTCCGCTGGTGTAAAAAAAACCCCACCTCAATGGCATACCAATGAGGTTTCACTGGTTTACTGTAGCTGAGGCTCTGTCCGCATCATCTCTAGGAAAAGTTGATTAGGTCCAGTGGATTGCTGACTTCTTTTATGAAGAAGCTGTAAAAAGTTCTTTTCTTCTGCTAGTGCTTCTCTCCGGGGAGTTGTTGGCAGAGCGAGCCGAGTCTCTCAGCAATAATACATTTCAAAGTTATTATGCCAGCAGAAAAGAAACACAAGGATTTGAACTTGGTAATATATATTTTTTTATGACAGGCCAGAACACTAAAGGGAACCACCCCCCCGCTGTGCAGACCTCCCCGGGTCTGCAGGGCGCCTGGCTCGCTGCGCCACGGGATGGCGACGGCTCCGACTGGGACCCCATTTCAGGGCTAATCCCAGGGGAGGTCAAAAATACGGCTCTTGGTTTCGGCGGCTGGGTCTTGCCACCGAGCCAGCTCCTGTGCTTGCTGGGAGGGACGTAGATTTGGATGGAGCTTGGCCAGCCTCTGGGGCATGTCCCTTCTTCTGACTGCAGACAGATGGGGTCACCTTCTCTCTCCACCCCACTGCTGTAACGCGCCTACTGGTCACGGTGATGTATTCAGGTGGCGAGCGGTGCAGCCAAGCCCAAATCTTTGTGCTGCTGTGGTAATAATAATGCTTTCACATAGGAAATGAGTGAATTGTCAGCTGAGACCTCCTCTTTTTGTAATGATTAACCCTCCACTAATGATTTGATATAATATCGGACGACGTTGAGTGCTGCAATATTGATGTTTAATGTGGTCCAAAGCAAGGGCTCAGGAAGCAATAAAGATTTACTCCAGCTAATGTGCGAGGGCTGGGTTGTCCCTGGGCCCCGTGCTAGCTGATGGCTTCAAGTGTTTGCCGTGGTGTGGCAGCCTCGCCTAACAGAAGCTGAATTTCTAGCTAATAATTTAATGAAGGCGTCGCTGTATTTCCAATTTCTGGAAAAAGCCATGATTCTTCTTTTGCTACATGTTATAAAATCAGCCCTTCGTACTCCACAGAGACAGGGAAGAGCACCGCATCCCTCTCTTTGAGCTCCTAATGGGTCCTGCAGCAAAGCCTGCACAGGGCCGGGAGGCAGCTCCCAAATGGAGGAGGGTAGGAGAGGTGGAGCACCGCATTGGAGCATCTACCCGATTCCAGGACCCTCCCTGCCCTGCGTATGGCTGAGGTAGATGGAGCTGGCGCAGACTGGTGCCACAAATAAGTTGGCGTGGGAGGAAAACTTGGAAGGACAAATTACCGGGAGTATTGATTCCCCCAGCTGCTTGCAGAGGGATTTCATTTCGCAGCACTGCCAATGACATTATGTGCAGGATCTTGTCCATGGCTGGTTTGGTGGCATTAAGAGAATTACTTTGCCCTAATGAATAGGAATAAGAATATTTCAACCTCCTCCCTGGAAAGTAATGGTGGATCATCAAGTGTGCAGCCAAGTTCAAGTCTAGTCACTTGCCAAGTGAATGCAAATGACAGGTTGTTTTATTTAATGGAGACCATGATGTGTTGGCCAAAACTGTTGTCTCTTTTCTCTGTGGATTGGTTCCCCTCCCCCTTCTAAATCAGACTTTGTCTCTGCTCCTGACTGGCTTTTTTTTTTTTTTTTCCAAGCATAGGAGATTTTTGCTGACTCTTGCACTGAGTCTGTCTGTAGATTGCACCAAAACTCCTGGATCGGCTCTATTTTATGCTGCGCTATGGGAGGAGATAGGAGCTGGTGTGCTGGTGGTGTTCACCGCCAGCCAGCACTGGAGACGGAGCTCCCTGTCTTCTTCCAGCTTGGAGCCGGTTAGATGCTCCATCGCTGCCCTGTCCCGCCGAGACCAAAGTGACATTGTGGAGCCCCACACCCTGGCAGCGGGCCCTTTGCTGCCACGGTGGCGTGGGAGCACCTGGGCTGCGATGCACTTCGGTTTGGACCAACCGCTCGCTCTTGCAGCACACCAACGCCTCTGCTGCTCAGCTGCCCTTCAGCCCGCCAGCTGCTCCCTTCCAAAGCCCATCCCTCCTCCTCCTCCTCCTCCTCGCTTCCCTGAGCCACCGCAGTTACCCAGAGGTGTGCAGGGGTAGAAGGCCCTGCGAAGGGCCAGCCCCTTGGCTGCTGTACAGGCACACAGCCCAAATGCTGGGCAGATGCGCTGGGCTGCGGGGTCCGGGTGGTGCAAAAGCAGGGCTGAACCCCCAGCCCAGCGCAGGCTCCAGCAGACCAAGGCCAGGAATGCTGCAGGCAAGGAGGAGTCCCATCCGATCAAGGATTTAATTTATGCTACACTTACACGGACTTATTAAACTCTTCAAACAAAGGCCGTGCCTCACCACAGCTCACAAACTAGATCAGTGTGAGACAAAATACTTAACGATCACGAACATGCATTTTCAGCTGAGCCGTGGCATTTTGCTTCATACAACAGTGATGATTTGTAACAGTCACGGCTGAAGGTGGGTTTTTTTCCCTGGTCTTTTGTAAAAAAACAGAAAGTGTTTGCAAAGTTGACTCTGACATCTCAGCTGCAGACCAGTCACCTTTCAAATGCAATGGCTGTGACTGCTCACCGGTGGTTAATCCTCGCATGAAGATTTTTGCTTCAAGAGCTGTAGGGAAGCGGGGGTTTTGTTTATTTGTTCAGAATCAGGGTTCTTTCCTAATTAATTTTTAGTTGACAGGGAGAACAGGTTTCTGCTTTGTTTCGCCAAGTGTTTTGATGTACGAGCAGAGATGTCGTGCGGGATCTGTGTTTGCAAAAGAGGCTGACGGGAAAGATCAAAACTGATTTGTTACGTTTGCAGAGAAAGAGGCTCCGTATCCACAAAACAGAGCAGGGACTGACTGAAGGCCCCAGACACCAGCATTTTGGAGCTGAAATTGTGGCTGTAAGCTGGTGACCAGAGTCCTGTTGACCTTCCAGCAGCCGTGACTTCATGCCAGGTATCTATTATGTCCTGGCCCCCCGCTCCCACTCCCAGTCTCTGACCTGCCCCGGGCAATGTAACTCGGCACAGCTCTGGGCCTTTCTCCTGCGGGATGAGACCAAGGGTGCCTCCTGCTCCAAGGCTGGGCAGGGCAGGGGCTGCTGGGCAGTTTGGGAATGAGCTGTGCTGGGAGAGGTGCTAGAGGGGTCTCTGACCATTTGCAAGCAAGCCGCAGAATCATGCTGACAATAGGCCTGCAAAGCTGCCTTTTGGTTGGAACCACGCCTGGAAAATCTATTTCCCAAGCGGGGACCTCAGCAGTTATGAATCCCTGACTGATGTGGTCGAAGGACATGGCAAACACATGACCTGTTACCATGATCCGCCAGGCTGGATCCTGCTAATGTGCTTGTTTAACCCTCTCTGACACCACCCAGAGAGGTGGCTTCGGCCTCCGAGTGCCGCCAGTGTCAGCCCTTCCTGGCGCAAAACCCCCATCCCCGCAGGCAGGGGCAGATGGGAGCTCCCTGGAGGAGAGCTGGCTCGGCTGCTGGGAAAGCAGCAGTGGAGAGCATGGGAACAGGCAAGGAACTGGATGCACTGCTCCCATGGAGAGCCCGAGAGCGACTGCTTGCACAAAGGCACACCAGGGCGGTGGCACCAATGGTCCTTGAGGTGGGGGGAATGTCACGTCTTTCCTGACACATGATTGGTGCCCCGGCTCTTTTTCTCCTGTCTAATCCTTCATTTGCAGCCTTTGTCCTTTGCGGCACACCACTGCCAGGGTGGGTGGGCTGTGGTGTGGGATTCTGTGCTGAGATGGGTGGAGGTAGAATGGAAGTCCTGCTTGGGCTCCACAGCCAAAACCTGTGCTTTCTGGGCATGACAGCATGGCTTTGGGGACCCTCAACAGCATGGGCACCATGTGGGAAGCTCTCTGTCTCACCCCACTGATTGCTGAGAAAGTTCGCCTTCATGGACAGGCAGCAGCAGTGAGCTGCCATAGTCCTTCAGGAGAAGTCCTAGCTTGTCTCTAACTGGTCTCTAACAGCACAGCCCTCCTGGGCTGATTGTCATCCACAGTTACACCGTGGCTGGGCCTGAAGTTGTTGCTGGCTGAGGTGCACAGGCGTGGAGCTGGCTGCTCTCACCTCTCCACAGAGCCACGGCACTGCATCCTGACGTTGGCATGAGCCGGTGCTGTGCTCGGTGAGTTCAGGGGATGTTTTTACACAATTGAGGCTGGGAAGGATTGAAGGGATTTTCTTTTTCTTCCCCCTTTTAAACAATAAATAATGGCAAAATCCATCTCCTGCCTTTTTTAAAAACAGCTCCTTTTCCTGATGGATAGATAGATATAATGAGATTCTCAAAGTCGTAAATCTGCTGCGACTTTATTACCTGCATCTGTTGGAGATGATGTGAAGAGAACTTCATACAGAGAGGACTCTTGAAAGGTTACAAAGGGAACCAGCAGTCTTCAGAAAATCTTCATCTAGAGAAAACAGCCAAGAAAACCCGCTTAGAAAAAAAAAAAGCACTTGAGCTGGATGAATAGGTGTCAGGGCTGAATGCGAGCGACACGCGGCAGCAGGGCACCTTGCTGTGAAAGTGAGCTGAAGCCTGAACCCTGCGTGGGCAGCTCTGGTGCAGGAGCCAGCCTGTGGCTGCCATGCACAGCCCTCGCCCCCAGCACCGGGCGTGCGAGGGGCTGGCCGGCACCCCTGCCCTCGCACAGCTGAACAACACACCACAAACGGCAGCAGTGTTAAAGCAAAAAAGCAGAGCTCAAATGCATTGTTGCTTTTTTTTTTTACCCCTGAGGAACCTGCCACCATTTCAGCCTCTGCCCTGGGGCAGGGAGATGGGTGAGAGGCAGCCCCGGGGCTCAGACCTTGCTCTGCGCTGCTGGGTCTCCCAGAGCGGATAACCCCATGGGTGGAGTGATGGCACATCATGGCCTCACCATATCCCCACACTGCCCCACCTTCCCTCTGGGCTCTCACAAGGTCACCAGTGGGTGTCTGACACAAGAATGGGGAAGGATGTAGGAAATGGGCACAGAAAATAATTCTTTTTTAAGATGGTCAGTAGATGAGTGAGGATCTGACTGGCTCCCAGGTGTGCTTGGTGTGGAGCCCTGGCCCAGGAACGGGCAAAACCCTGGAAAGATCCCAGTGACTCCTGAGCAGGTTGGCCGTTTCTCAGCTGGGACAGGTACCTGCTCGATGCGGCTGTGGCCAAGAAAACAGCAGGTAAATGAGGCTGTCCCAGCCCATGCCTTGCCGCAGGGCCAGTCCCAGCGCTGTCAGGGCGCTGCGATTGCCAGAGGTGGTGAAAATGGGCTGGAGATGGTACTGGGAAGTGCAGCCTACTCCTGGAGCACAACGAGCTGTCATGCAAGGTCATGTCTGTGGTGCAATGCAATGACATCTTCAGGATGTCATGGTGCAAGGTGGCAGTTATTTCAGTGGCAGAGAGGCTTAAACCTTCCTCTCCCTGTCGCAAGGAGGAAGATGAAAGGAGGAGCTTTGCTTGCTGGCTTTGCTGCCCCAAGTAGCCTCTGCTCTCACTGACACCTCACCCTTGCTGAGCCAGGGAGGCAATCCAGAAAGCAGAGCTGCAAGCAGGGAGAGAGCAGACGACATCTTTAAGCTGTGATCATTGAAGAATATTAACTGATCTCGGGCTTTGTGACTGCCAAAAAGCAATGCTTGAGCAACGTGGCGCCAGGAATCCTGAAGTCACTTTCGTAGCCTTGGAAAACGCAGCTGCTTTGGGATTTCAGCCCAAGACGGCTGTTATTATCCACTGTGCAGAATGAAGCTTCTGTTGGGAGCTTTTACAAAGGCCATCAGTCTTCCGAAGTAGTGGTTGTTTTTATCACCTGGCAGTAATGATACTCTCTGGTCCCTTTAATATCCGAGCGTGTTCCCAAAGTGAGACCGGGAAACTCATTTAGGGCTCACCCCCTCCAAGGGAAACAGCTTACAATTTTCTGCCAGGTAGCCCTTGCTGTTGTGAGAATGGGCACAGCTCACCTAATAAAAACCTCGCTGACAGACACGACCTCCTGGAGGTTTATCCAAGTCGTTTGTTGTGGAGCAGAGCAACATATATCACGGCTGAAATACGGGCCAAGCAGCAATCCTCATGCATGCGGCGTCTCTGCTGTAATTGATTCGCAGGCAGGACAAATACCTGGTGGAGAGCGCGAGGGTCTCTGAGTGCACTCCTGGCTAAACCCATATAATGGTGTGTGAAATGGTATTGCTGAAGCCCGTGGCTAAAATCCAGCTGGCTGGCTGTAAAACCACAGCACCCAAAATATGCCCGTCCCTGCATGCGTCAGCTGGGGCACCCGGGATCCAGCTCAGAAGGTAACACTTTAAAAACCAGATCAAAAGTGGTGATCGTTTCCAATAATGTGTGTGCAGCATCGCATGTGCATTGACTTCCCTTTTTTGGCCAATGCTGAGATTTATTGTTCCTTCAGGTAAATGTTGAATGAGGAAAAGCTTGTTTTGGTTGGTGAATGCAGCAGGTGCCCTGGGTGGGAGGTGCTGCCACCTGCCATCTGGGACCTGTATGTCTTGACACCCCCCTCCCAGGGATGGGGTGAGTGACGGGACTGACGCCACTTCAAACCACAGGGAGTTGTGAATTTTAGGGATACATAAAGTTGACAGGGATGACTCTGTGTGGCACCGTGGTTCCTTTCCCACCCTGGCTGTAAAGCATGGGGTGGTTCTGAGCACACCCAACTACCCCCAGTAGGAAACAGCCCTCAATTGTGTTGCCTATCCAGCATCTCATATGCACAGGTGGACGCAGCTGCAGAACTGCCTCCCCATCACTCAGTGAGTGGGGAACATGGGGCGCGGAGGTGCTCAGAGAGGTGTGAAACCCCACCGGACACCCCTAAGCAGCCTCCCCAAAAATATGGGCTGGCTGGGGGAGCAGGTGGCGGGGAAAGGCTGCCATCTCCCAGCAAGCTGCTTAATTTCATCAGCTGCATGGGGCTGCTTTGCCACACGTCCCCCCTGCACGGGATCAGGCGGTATTAGAGACTTGATCCTTGGGAGGTGCTGGGGGAAATGTCTTACGGTGCGAAACCGGAGGAGCTCAGCCTGTTTAGCTTATTAAAAAGAAGATCAAGAGGTGACTTAATTGTGCTGTGTGAGGTACCTTCACAGGGAGAGAAAGGCAGGTATTAAAGGGCTGTTTAATCTAGAGGAGAAAGGCATCGCACGAGCCCGCGCCTGGAAGCTGAAGCCAGACAAATTCAAATTGGGAATCAAACAGACCTTTTAAAAAGTGAGTGTTAATAAAGATTAAACTACCCAGGAGAGTGGCGCATTCCCTTGCCTTTGATACATTTAGACCCAGGCAGGATGCGTTTTTGCGCCATACACTTTAGCCAAGCAGGAGTTACCGGGCTCGGTACAGGAGTAATTGGATGCCAGACGGCCCTGCGTCAGAGAGAGGTCAGGCGGGATGATCTAATGGTCTCCGCTGGCTGTAGGTCCTCCCGGGCCCGGCGGCTGTGATTTGTGTGCTTGTGGCCGGACGGCTGACGGGAACGTGGCTCTACCAAGAAAAATCGGTGGGGAAGCTCAAGGAACATGGCACTGTGTCAGCAGGGACGAGAAGAAGACGGGTGAAGACTGACAGGCATGTGGGGAGAGTCAAAATATTAGAAAGAAAAGGCTTTTAGCCAGAAAGTGTCTTTTTATAAAAAAAAATAAAAATTAACTCTGTGGATGTTAGCAGACATGTAAATTTTTTTGCATAGCCACCCCTAATTTTTGTCACAATTCCTTAAATATAAAACCACCTCTCAAGCTTTATATTGGCCAGAAAATCATGGTTTCAATAGGAAAGCTGCATTTTGGGGAAGGAAAAAGACAAACCATATCCCAATTTCATGTAAGAAGGGTATGTTGAACCGACACCTGAAAACCTCAGTGAGATCCAGGAGCAGCTCAGGAACCACTGAACCAATGCTGAAGTACATTGTGAAATTATTTCCCTCTTTATTTTTATGAGCCGCTCCTGAGGGCGGGCAGGCGAGTATGGCTGTGGAGAGGAGCCTTGGGTTGCCCCTCATCATTTTTAATAACGCAGTGATCCGGCAGAGCTTATCTCCCACTCGGTGCCTGGAGTCACTGCCCCGTCCCTGTGGGACTGCACGCCGGGAGCGGGATTTTGAGATGCTGCCCAAAAGTGTGGAGGCATGTGCTGAGCCTCGGATGCCCCCAGCTGAGCCACGGGCTCCTTCAGGAGAGGATGGAGCCTGCGGAGGACTCCTGCTGAGAAGTTGTTGTTCAAGGTGCTTTTCATAATATTTAAAAATATGTGTTTGCTTCCTCTTGCAAATGTTCAAACATCTTTAAAGTGTCTGTGGTGCCAAGCTGCTTCTCGCCCTGTTTTAAGAGAAAATAAGCTTTCTTTAAGGAAAAGGAGCCACAAAAAGCGCAGCAAGCCCAAAGTTAACAGCGAGCAGACCGAAACTAAATTAACACCAGCAAGATTTCAGCTGCCCCTCCAAAATATTGTGTCTCACGGCAAAGGGTCCGGGAAAAGATGGGAGAACAGATTGTTTTAGTGTAGCTTCGTGGTGTCTCTGCGGCACAGATGAAGCTCAGGCTGGGTCCCCTTCCCCTTGCCAAGCCTGCTGGGGGGACTCCTAGCCCCAGAAGTGGACAGTCGGGGGCACAGGCTGGGTAGGGCCATGAGCACCAGTGAGTCCAGCACCGGGGAGAATGTGAGTTGGGACGCTGCAGCCGGCCAGTTTGGAGAAGCATCACCTGCAAAACTGGAGCACGAGCCTGAAAAAGATGCCTGGCAGTGAGAAGGACGCAAGGGACAGGGAAGGAGAGCCTGGCCTTTCTCTGCTGCCATACAGGTGGGGGCGAGAGCGCGGGAGCGTCAGCTTTCGGCCGTGGTGTCACAGCTCTGTGAGGATTACATTGGCCAGCTTCAGTGATGGAAATAGGCAGCTAACAGTGAGTTCCTCTTTGTAACAGATAATAGTCAAAACAGCTTGAAAACTATTCATAATGAGAGCTCTGAGAACAGCCAATGCTACACACACACAGAGCGAATACTGTCATTAAGCGCTCTTTGGATGACAGTCCCAGCAGTTCATTATCCCCCATCACTGCTTGGGGAGGGCGGAGGAGGAGAGAAAGGGGTGAGGTTGGTTTTTTTTTTTAAATAAGGCTTTTCTTTTTTTTTTCCTAAATTAATTTCCACTGTAAAGCAGAGCAACAAAGGAGCAGTATAAAGACGGCATCCTGCCTCGCCGGTGCCCTCTGAGCTTGGAGGATGGGGGTCTTGCAAGAACCAGTCAGGAAAACTGGGCACAGACTGGTGGGGGAAGCAGGGAAGCCTCATGGCGAGCTGCCTGTCTCAGCGGGGCTGAGGGATTGGAGCCCCCAACAGAAGAACGGCATGGACCTGTTGGAGCGAGTCCAGAGGAGGGCCACAAAGATGATCAGAGGGCTGGAGCACCTCTCCCATGAAGACAGGCTGAGAGAGTTGAGGTGGTTCAGCCTGGAGAAGAGAAGGTTCCGGGGAGACCTTATAGCAGCCTTCCAACACTTAAAGAGGGCCTACAGGAAAGCTGGGGAGGGACTCAGGGAGTGGAGTGATAGGACAAGGGGTAACGGTTTTAAACTGAAAGTGGATAGATTTAGATTAGATATTGGGAATAAATTCTTTACTGTGAGGGTGGTGAGGCACTGGAACAGGTTGCCCAGGGAAGTTGTGGATGCCCCATCCCTGGGGGTGTTCCAGGCCAGGCTGGACGGGGCTTTGAGCAGCCTGGTCTAGTGGGAGGTGTCCCTGCCCAGGGCAGGGGGATGGACCTAGATGATCTTTAAGATCCCTTCCAACTCTAACCATTCTATGATTCTATGATTGTGGCCGGCACAGGGATCTGCTGCCATGGATGTGAGCTAATGGCACTCCTGTGGGGCTGCAGGGCCTGCAGCGGTGGTGCGGGGAGGGGAAAGGCCAGGCTGCAGATTAGATACGTGTGTGCAAGCCTGGCACAGCCAACAGCAGCCCACGCACCTGCACGGCCATTTGTCACACTCCCTCTGCATGTCTGCCACAGCACGGCACACGGGATGCCTCTGGGCAGGCAGCCTGCACTCTGCGCCCACACCCCGAGTTCACCCTGCATGGAGCCAGGTGTGCAGGAGTGCCAGAAGCTTGTCAAAAACCCACACAGGGGCTGACACATGTTGCCTTGGGGCACGGAGCCGGCGGGGGGCACCTGTCTGACCCGTTTGCCAGATGTGCAGTGCCTCGCAGGGTGCCTGCACACCTGGCAGCACCTGGGCTGTTCTAGCACTGCAGAGGGTCCGTAGCCACTCGACAGAGGGCAGCTGGGAAGGGGGTCAGATCTCTGGCTCTTTCCTTCCCTTTTCTTGCATGGGTGTTTTTCATTCGGCCCGCGGCTGGCACTGCCACAGCTAATCACACCCATCCCCGCCAGCTGTGGAGGGAGAGCCCGTGCAGGGCTCTGGTCCTTGCGGCACATCCCTGGGAAAGCTTTGCTGCTCAGTGCCACCAAAACGCAATTCCAGCCTTAATTCATTTAGTTTATTTTGCTAACGAATTGTATTTATCTCCATGTTTTCCTTCTTTTTTTAAGATATGGTTTCTAGGTGTATTTTTTTCCTCTGGAAGTGCAAACAAAAGTTTACTTTTAAGACCCTGGCTAACATTTCTGACCCACATTAGGCGGTGGCTCCAGCAGATGTCAGCTCCAGCCTCACCACTCCTTCACAGCGAATGATGCACCAAGTGCCGGGAGCCTCCTTCTCCACGTGAAGATGCTCGTGAGCAGGTTGCAACTTCCTCATGTGGATGCAGGTGGGTGTCTGGGGCTGTGCTGCTGAAGTCCCTGCACGCGTGTAGGGCCCCGTCCACATGGGGACTGTGGGGCAGGGGGGCAGCTGGGAGGAGCGGGTCTCCTGGCTCTTGTCCTGCAGTGGATTAAATCCTGTAGTTACCTGTGCTCAGGGAGGAGGTGCAGGATGCCGAGCCTGGTGCGGGCACAGGGGCTGGCAGCACTGTCCGTGTTTGCAGACCAAGCCAAACAGTATCCTGCCTAGGCTAGGTGGGGGCATCAAGAGGCGGTGTTTTATAATAAGCCTCCACATTTGAAAAAGAAGCATTTGTTTAACAGCTTTAAGGTGCAGCTTGGGTCGCCTGACCAGAGGTTTTTTTAGGATGTGAAAATCCCTGCATGCCCAGAGGAGACCTCTGCGCCCTGCTCGCCTGGCTGGAGGAGCCCGGCACCCTGCCACTGCCATCCAAATTTGTCAGGGCATCTCTCAGGCATCAGGAGGAACGCCGACAGGGCTTGTTAAAACTTGTACAAATATTTTCCTAGCCTGCCAAGTCACCCGGGCAGCTGCAATGAGTCACTGTGGCTGCACTGTCAATCCGTCCCTGCGCTTCATCAGCATTATCTCCCCTTCATCTTCAGTATCTGGGGGAATCATCATCACTTATTCCTGAGTCAGGATGCTGAATCTCTTCAATTCCAGCAACATCGCTGCGTTCACAACCTTGTCATTATCCTGAGGCTGATAACCTCAGGCAGAGGTGTTCATTTTTTAAGTCATTGAGCGAAGTCCTGTTTGTGACACCATGAATATCCAGACATGCTAGATACGGCAGCCTTTTCCGTCCTCCCAAATCACCTGCCAAACCCTCCACCGTTTGACCCAGCCTCACCGTCCTGTTTAGCCCTTGAAATTGATCCTGGTTTAGAGGAGCTTGGCTGCAGGTCACATTATAGCCCCCTCCTCATGTGCCACGGTCTGGCATCGCTGAGCAGCCCGGCCTGCTGGGGACTGCAGACTGCTATTTTAATGGTTTTATCATGACACCCAAAGCATTACACTGACTCGTTCCCACATGTGTCAGTACTCTGTTTTAATGAGCTTTGGAGATTGCATCGGCAGCGTGGACCTGGCTGTTTGATGGCGGTCAGCGGAGCTAATTAATCTGGTGTGCGCCCAGGGCCCCGCGCCTGCCTGCGGCCCCGGCTGGGGCAACGCTGATAGCGCGGCTGGGCTGTGGCTGGGACCTGAAACTGCCTGAGAAAGTGTGCTTAAAGGGGCCTGTTCTTACCCAGTTCTCCCCCTTAAATTGAGGCTCACACTGTCTCTAATCTCAAAGTCTGACATCTTCCTTTGAAGAAAAAAAAAGGGGGGACTATTTTTGAAATAACGTCCACGTGGGACTCTGTGACTCGCTCCGTAACGGTGCCATGCCCAGATGAGGATGCTCCTTGCTGGTACTTTGTCTGCATCTGGGCTTCACAGAGCTGGCGGGGCTGGGGCTCACCATCCCAAGGAGAGGGGATGAGCCCACCCCCGAGCCCCCAGGGCACACAGCCCCATGGGGTGCCTGAGGGAAGGGTTAAGAGAGCTGCTGCCTTTGCCTTTGGCCTCTCTGGCGTGTTTCCCTCTGTGTTTCCCCCAGCCCTTCGGCAGCCTGTGTTGCTGCTGAAGCTGGAAGGAGCTGCTTGGACGGCACCGAGGTGTTTGTGTATTTGAAATTCAGAAAAGCGAGAGCTGCCGAGATGGTTTTTCCTTTCCAGAAGGAAAGCCAGAGTCAGGGCTGGGCTTTTCTTCCTCCTCCTTCTCCCTAAACCAAACCAAAACAAAGTTTTAGCTGCTTCAGCAGTTAATCACTCCCTGTGTGTCAGAAAGAGCCATAGAAAACCCCCTTTGCTCCATAAAACCAAGCAGACACATCCCACCCTCCTCAACACAGCTGTCCTGCCGTGTGTTGGCAGGGAAGTGGCACCTTCCAGACACTGGGATTTTCCTGCGGGGCAGCCTGCGGCGGGAGGCGGCACGGCTCCCCTGCCTGTCCCTGTCCTCATCCCTGTCCGGGCTGTGAAGGATGGGTGATCCCAGCGTGGCGCTTGGCTCAGTCACGGCACAGGGCAGGAGGTGTTTGGGCAGGGACCCCAGCACCCAGGGAAGCCCCCCTGGCAGAGGGCTGGGCTCCCCTGGCCCCCTACATGGGTGCAGGAGCAGGATGCTGTGGCTCCCCATCAACCTGGCTCAAGCGGCACGTGTCACCCATAGGAAGTACCAGGACTGGTTTTCTATGTGTTTGCAGGATGTCTCCTCATCCAGGAAAATAAATAAATCGATAAATAAGAATCGCCGGGCGAGAAGTGATGGCAGGGTGCCAGTCCCAGCCCAGCCAATTCATTTGCAGTTCTCATTAATTTGGGCTGACCTTTGCTCACATTTCCACCACGAGCACGTTCAAAACAAGGCAGACATTTAACTTTGTTTTGGGCAATGTTACTCTAATGTGGCTTTTTTCCGCATAGCTCTCTCTTTTATGGTAATCAAATGTACTGCCAACTTTTCTCTTGCTATGTACACCAGCGAAGGGAACCAGATGCTTTGTGTTTTCCTCTGAAATGTATCTGAATGTTTTTTTTTGTTTAGTGTTTCGGAGGGAGGGCTGGCTTACAGACAGCGTTTCATAAATCCAGCCCTCCCTGCACCCTGTTTCCCAGCTTGCGGCGGGTCCTGGCTGTGGCTCCCGGCTGGATTTGCAGCCTCTCCCCAGCACCGCATGGCAGCAGCCCCCGCGGCGCTGCGGGGCCGATCCCCAGCCGTCCCGGGCTCAGCGGGACAGGGCTGCCACCGGGGGACACCCCATGGGAAGGGTCCCCAGTGACGTGGGGTGAAAGGCGTGTGGGGTTGGGCTGGTCCATCCCACTGACTTCTTGCACCACAGAGCATCTGCAGCCTGACCATGTTGTGCAACTGGCCACGGCTCTTGGGGAACTCCGGGGGGAGCCGAGCCCTGGTTCAGGAGCGGGTTCTGCTGCTCACGGGGAGCAGGATGTGTGGATTTGCCCGGCGATTGCTGGTCGGCCTCTGGAAAGGGAGGCGTTGTGCTCCAGCGCGGCTGAGGACACTGGGACGGTATGGGGCTCACCCCTCCTCGCCGGGCGGTTTGAAGCTGGTGCTCTGCGTGGCAGGGGCTGCTCCTCCTTCTGTCCACCCAGGCTCTGAGTTGTTGAAGGCCACCCACGGAATTCCTGCTGTGCAAGAAAAGAAAAACAAGGGGTCTCGGGCAGGACTGACAAAAATACCTGTGCCACCAGGGAACTTCTGGCCATTTTTTATAATTTCTCTTCTCTGCCTCCATCTGTACTTCTGCTGCTATTTTTATAATCGATCCTCTGCTTTCAACTCCTTATCTTCTTTAGCTTTCCCTCTCCTTTTCACTCTTTATGCCCTAAAATCTTTTCATCACCTTTTTTTTTTTCTTTTTGGGTCTGATTGGGCTTTATTTCTTCTCCTCTGCCAGATTTATATGAGTTGTCAAGTCCTGCAGCCGTTTGTCTCTGCCTGATGACAGACTTGCCTTCCCCCTCCCACCCCAGATCAGATTCATGGCTGTTCTTTAAGGCCCTTTAATATTTTAATGCTCTGACTATAAATTTCATTTTCTTTAAGCTTCAATCCTTCTGTGGGCCTTCCCGGGGCTGGGCTGGCGGGAGCCCCCCCCACACACACCCCGGTGTGATTTGCGGCATGTCACAGGCAGCATTTGGGGTGGCTTTGCTCCGTGCACAGGAGTGGAGGGCAGGGGAGGGGAGTGTAGCAGGAATTCGCTTTTCCTTAAGCTCAGACGATTCTTCAAAACTTGACAGGAATTGACTTTTTTTTTTCTTGCTTCCAAGCCGTGATTTGTTGTGGGCTTGTTGTGCTTTTTATTAAAATGCTCTCGTGGAGTGCTTAAAAAGGTTGGCTTTACCCAGCCCCAGCTTCCGTCTTTAATAAATGCAGCCTCGGCTTACAGTTTTTCCCTCTGATGTGTCAGCTGGGGGACTCGCTCTCCATCTCAAATACACCCAGACTGCTTAAATCATCCTTATTTCTCTCGAAGGGAGAGACTTTTTGCTCTCCAAAACTTTTCACACCCTAAGTTAATAAAACTTCTCTGCTGAAAGGGATGGATGTGACACTGTGCTGAGGATTTCATGGCCAAGCGCTGGATTATTGCTGCGGTGTAAAGGGCTCCCCAGCTCTGGTAAGCACATTGAATGTCTTCTTAAAATATGAGGTTGAAATTCATTTGGCAACGGCTGTCCCTGAATGCTGCTGGAAGAGACTCCCCCCTTTGCCAGTGCAGTGGAGCAGGATGGCTCTGGAGAAGGACAGCTCTGGGAAGCTCTTCCCAAGGGGCAGCACAGCCCAGGGCCACCTCTGCGTTGTCCCACACAGCCCATGGGGGAGGTGGTGGGGCAAGAGAAGAGCTGCCCTGTGCCTCGGCTGAAGGCCACTCTGGTTGGGAGCGTGCTTCGAGGGCCACAAAGAAAGCTGGGCTTGAAGCCAGGGCAGAGTTACTCTCGGTATAAACCCGAGAGACCAGGAGAGCAAAAACAGTGCCAGAAATTTTGATGGCATTTGTAAAGAAGTCAGTCAGCTCCGTTATTAAGCATGAGATTGGCAGCTCATCCGAAGGGTGACAAAGCAGCCCTGCACCATGCCAGGAGGGACCTGGTAGGAAATTATCAGCAACATCTGGGGCAGCTATTTCCTCTGCACTTGTAAACATTTAACCAAGGAAATGTTAGCAAAGTCTTTTGCAGCAAACAGTCCTCAGCCACCAGCCCACGCTGGCTCATCCCGGAGCCCTCCACCCACCGCAGCAACACAAGGAAGCCGCACTGTATTTCTTCCCTTGATTTTTGGCACCCGGGCCAAGGCGGGGGTAGAGCTGCCGAGTGTTTAATTCAGCGCTTTCCATTTCGGATATTAGTGGTGCAACTGAGTTATGATACAGGAGCCTAGAGAGGAGTCATTCCCTCTCAACACATTATGGATTAGTTATTTTCCTGTTAAACTGCTTTCGTCATGGTGAGTTTGTTGCGTTAAACGGGTCGCTGTGTGTAACAGGCTAGGATAGGAAAGCGTGATGCTACCTGACCAGTGCGAGTGACAATACAGACAATAAGACAATACAGAATGCAATGCAAATTTTGCTATGGACATGTACAGAACAAAACTTGGGGTCCCCTCCATGTTTACAGCCACAGGGCTCTGCTGAGCACCCATCGGAGCAGCCAAAATAAGGCTGAAAGGTCACAGCTTGGATGCAGCAGCAGTGGCACTGGCTGCAGCGGGGTCCCCAGTACTCATCTCACAGGAGTCCACGCCTGGGGGTTCACCACCGCCTCTTATGTCCAGATGGGGTTTTGGTGCATCTGGGCTGTAGAGTTGGAAGGTGTGAACTAATTCAGCGAAGCTACAGTAAACAACAATCGAACTTCCCCCCGAGGAGGGGCAGCAGGAGCTGCCCAGCGGGGAGAAGGTGCCTTTATAGGTGCCAGTCTTCATGGTCTGAGCATATGGAACCTGGCAGATGTGGAGATGTAAAGGCAAGGTGCTGCAACGGGCAGGGTCCCGTGGGGAGGGGATGTGAGCACCACCCTCCATCCTGCCTGCCAAAGTCACTGCCCACGGCAAAGCCGGCACTAGGTTTCGCTCAGTCCCCTTGGACGGTTCAGGATAGCGCCAGGCTCCAGGAGACGGAGGAGCTCTTCAGAGAGAGACGGAGAGAGAGGCGACGGGAGGCTCCACTTGCACCTGCCTGCAATTAATTAATTACGAATCCACTCATTAGCTCAGCCCATGGCTCCCTCTCACTGCCAAGCCCTCAGCTGTCCAGAGAGCAAGTCATTATTTGAAAAGACTTTCCCATTAAACCAGAAAGCAAAAGAATATTTCAAAGAAGAAGGGGCGAGAGAGAGAGACAGCAAGGGTGCGAGCACGATTGCAATCAGCTCTCGAGGACGTGCTGGAGCGGCTGGATCCCCATCTTGAAGCAGCCTGAGAATGGTGAGATCGATTTCATTAGCCTGCTCAGCCACTGATTGCTCTTGTGCCACATGGAACAGCCCCGTGGCCCCCCCCACGCTCCAGCCTCCGCTGGTGGCGGGTACCACCAGGGCAAATGCAGCAGGGAAACGGGTCCCCCCAGGTCCCACCCCATGCTGCCAGCCACAGACCAGCCCACCCAAATGCAATCACAGCTTGTGCTAAAAAGAGCCCTAAAGATTTCAGTCTCCTGAAGTGGGCGCCTGCCTCCCCTTCATGCCCAGGCGGCAGCTGCAGCCCAGCTATCAGGCTTTTAACCCAGCCAGTGCACACAGCTGCTTCGCCGCCCGTTTTTCTATTATCTGCTTTCTGCTCCTTGCTTTAGCGGAGGCGCCTCTTTAACCGCAGTGATTTACCGGCGGTGTTACAGCAGGACAGGTCTGACACTGATTGAGTCGCTTATCTGCTGTCTCCGTCCTGCTCGCTGACAGCCTCTCCCCCAGGTATCAATCTGCACATCAGTTCTTTATTCCTGGGTGAGGTAAGAGCTGTCAAGGTTCCAGCTACACTGTCATCTTCATCTAAGCTGCCAGCTGCCCTTCATCGCTTAAAGACCCTCTTAACACACGCACGCTTTGGGAGGGGGCCACCATGTTGGAGGTAAGGAGACAGCAGCAAAATTTCATTTGCTCTGGAGGTGCCCAGGACTTGATGGATTGGCTCATGTTTGTCAGATTGTCTTGTTTGTCACCCATAAATAAACAAGAGTTTCCACACTGAGGTTCAGCCCCACTGCTTCTCCAGCCAGCTCCCTGCAGCCCCCGCCGCAGGCTCCTGGCCGGCCGGTGCAGGGCGAGTGGCAGGGTCCTGGGACTCCTGCAAGACACGAGGCTCCCCTGGGCCAGGGCCACCATCAGGGTGGTGGGACAGAGTGGAGAGAAGGTGGAGAAGACACACGTGTGGGCCAGGCTTGGCTTTGGGATTTGTCAGGAGTCCCTGCTGCCAGACACCTCTGGTGACAACCAAGGTGGGGCTGAAGCCAAATCGCAGAGGACCATGCCGTCCCGGTCACCATCACGGGGCCATGGGACCGGGGCAGGGGCATGCTGGCTCCCAGCACCTGCTCCCTGGCGAGGTGGCCGAGCTGGGACAGTCTGTCCCCCTGCGTGCCCCCGAAGCTGGCTGGAAGGAGGCAGAGAGGGCACAGGCAGCTCCCTGCATGGTGCCTGTGCCACCGCACTCTGAGTCACCCCCAGCACTGCCTGCAGCCGAGGTGTCTCCATGGTGTGCCCCAAACCCTCATCCCATCCCTGGCCGGCTGTTACCATGCTATGTGGTTGCACTTCAAAGCCTTGAGTACACCTTTCTGAGCTTTTTTCGTCCTAAATGATGTTTTTCTTAGCCTAGAACTGCGCTCCTCTCCAGGATGGCTGACAGCGCTCGGCAGCAGCGCAGAGCAGCAGGAAGGGACCCGTGTCCACTTCTGGGTTTGTGCTCGGCTGCTGTTCCTGGGCCAGAGCAGCCTCCAGCCGTCCCTGGCTCCGGGAGGAGAGGCCGTGTCCGAGCGGGAGGATGCGTGTGTGCACAGGGTCTGCATTACAGCCCTACGTCACCGCGGGGTGACAGGCAGCCTGGGGTGACCTCCCCAGGGGGACGGGTGGCCTGTAGCAAGGGAGGGCGGTGGGCACAGCCCTGCACACCTCCAGCCGTGCCTCGGTTTCCCTGGAGGTTTCTGGCTGCCCATAATCCTCTCAGTTCAGTTTTCTTGTTGTTGCTCTTTCATAAATAAAAAGCCACTGAAACATAATCTCTACCATAATGTTTATTAAATAGTAATTTTAAAAGGTTTTTATACAAATCATATAAACACAGTTTGATTTTTTTTTTGTTTTTTTTGTTTGTTTGTTTTTTTACACTGAAGAATCACAGTAAAAGCTCTTTAAGTCCATAAGTCCTGGCTCAGCCAGTGAATGGTCAAATACCTTGAACTGCAAACCTTGGAGAAGTTCCATTTCTGCATATAATTTCTTAATGGTTTAATTCCCATGCTCACCCCCGGCACCTTCCCACAAAATGAAATCACCCAGCACTCCCGCCCGCCCGTTAGCAACACATCCTCGCCACGGGAAGGGTGTGGAGGCAAGAGCCCATTTCAGCAAAGGCATTAATACTGATTTCTTTTTTTTTTTTCTTTTCTCTTTTCTGAATTTCACAGAGGGAATTGCGATCGTCAAATCTAATCTATTCGCAGAGGAGGATGTAATGAATTGAATGCACTGACTACTTTTTTTTTTTTTTTCTTTTTCCCTGTTGAAGTTACAATCAAACACAGTTTTCTGTAGAAGAACAGTAAAGCACCCAGCAGAGGTAAGTGAGGTATCGGCTTTGCAGCATTATTGGCCTTGCTCCTGCCCGGCAAGCGCAGCCGTGCGGGCCCTGCCCCATCTGGAAGGGGCGAGCGGGACACGCAGGGGCGGACGCTTCACTGGGCCCGTGCCAAGTTAGTGCCAAGATCAGCAGTACTCTCCTGCCCCAGATCAAGAGATATAGTAACACGAGTCAGTCCCACGGAATAAGTCACATACACGATACATACAGAGAATTCACGTGCGTGTGCAAACACACAATTTCTGAATATATGTATATACGAACTCTTCTCTCTGTACGCCTACTAGACACCATAACATCACCTTTTTAATTATATATTTTCACCTATTGTTCGCCTAAGTCGACTTTTCTACTGTACGGTCCTTTTCCATTCATCCTTCCCCTCACCTGTGGTTTAAAGGGGATAGAATCATCGAGCAGCAGCAATCCAGCTTTGAAATGGTCTGGTACATTTCCTCTTGCTGCCTCTGTTTCTTTTACACAGTTAAATAACACCCCTGTGGAATTTGTCCACCAAGAATGCCAAAAGAAATAAGGTGATTTGAAAGGAGAATCTGAGATACGTTTACTGCCGTTTCTGTGGGACGCACAGTGTGAATGAAAAAAAAATGAAGGCCTTTGTGTGCGCGCGTCTCTGCGTGTGCGTGTACGAACCGTGGATGTTTTGATGACACAGCTGCTGGTATCTGCTTCCCTGGTAACACATGTGTCTTTCTTACAGTGGAGAAGTCTTTTTTTTTTTTTTTTTTTTAAAAAAAGAAACTTACTGTCTGTTGGAGCTTTTCGTGAAATACTACACAAATGTTCCTATTCCCACCGCAGCAAGGAGCAGCTGTGGCACTGTCCGTGCTCATCTCCTCTCCAGATGTTGCTCATCTCCGCGAACACCTGGCCTCCCTCCTGCAGGATGTGTTTGCAGGGGCTGCGCAAACTGAGCTTCGCAGCACATCACACCTTCAGCGCTCCGCGGTTAGCGAGCAAAAAAAAATCCATCCCCAACCCAAACTATTTGCTAGGCAAAATGTGAAATCAGGATATGTCAGGTATTTCCAAAGAGCTCCTGGAAAAGCAAACCCAACATGCTGGAAAGGTTTCTCACTTGTATGTGTGCAAGCTGATAGGGGCGATCTGTCTGTACTGAATTGGAAATGAAGGCATTGGTTTGGGGCCCAGCACTTGAACTCTTTTTTTCTCCATTAAATTGTTTTCATAACATTCCTCTCCCACGGCACAGTGGTAAGTGGAGAGGTATCAGCTGCCAGACAATGTAGCCAGACCACTTGAAAGTAGAAGGACCAGACTTCTTCAGCCAGGCTCTCCCCAGTAGAGAGCGGTGAAGAAGAGCGTTTTGCCGGGGGAAGGATGAAGGCCTCACTTGTTTGACACAGCACTGATCATCAGATGGAGGAAAAATACTTCTAAGGCACTTGTTCAAAGTAAAACAAAACACAGCTCATAAATAAAACTTCGGGTTTTTGCTACTGATCAGGAGCAGCGCAGCTTTGCTCCGAAGGGGATGCGACGGCAGCCATTTGGTCCATTGGCGCTGACGGCGCCAGCTCATGCCCACCAGCTCCAAGGAGAAGGGGAGCACCACCAAGGCGAAGGGGGCCAGTGGGTGTCACGGCCGGGCTCCCGGGGCTGCAGGCACCCCTCCAGCCTCCTTCCCTGTTCATTTTCCCTCCCTGGCACTTCGGAGAGGCCCCCTTCCCAAAGCTGTCGCCCGAGTGCCAGGAGCTGACTGGCTCTATCTTTTGTTTGCTGCAATTTTCTCATTATAGCAAAAAAAAAAAAAAAAAAAAAAAGAAAAAGGGCAGGATCAAGAGGGGTGGGAGATTCAAAGAAAGGCCTTCCTGATGGAGGCCTCAGCTGTTGCAATCCAAGATCTGGATTTAATAAATGGCTCTTATTCACAAATCACTTTAAGGCTCTTCAGCTTCTCTCAAAGAGGCGCTTCTACACATAGGGTTTCCTTTCTCTTTTATTTCTTAATGACTTCAGAAAGCGCTGCTGTTACCATCGACACTAAACCCAGTATCCCACCTTTCCCTCCTACCAGGAGAAGGAAAGTTGAAGGTAACAACATGCTTCCATTTTCAGGACTGGAAACTGCAGCTTCCTGGACTTAGTGTGAAGTGCACAACTCCCTACAGCCAAAGCGGTATCTGGACGGGGTCTAAAATGGACAGGGTCTGTGTGTGTTATTTCCAAAGACAGGGTGGCTAAAGAAATCCCTCAGACTTCTCAGCAACTCCCCAGAGAAAGGAGGTGGGAAATTAAGGTCAGCATTTAGTTTCTCACATCCAAAAGGTAAACCAGTCTCCCTCATCACGTCCCAGCCACTCACATCAGCAGAAAATGAAGATGAACCAACAAACAAGGGTCTCAGTCCCCCCTTGCCCGGCACAGTCTGGTTTGCGGGAACGCCTGCTCGGTCCCGGCGGAGTGCGATCCGCCGGCGGGACCTGGCGGCAGGAGCAGCGCCTCCCCTCGCTCCTCCCGCGCCCCTCGTTCCCTGTTATGGCATTCAGTTCCCATAGAAAACAGCAAAAAAAGTAACCCCCCGCCAGCCCACCTCACTGGGCACAATGCCAAGGGTGATCCCCAGGGCACCCATCAGGCCTCCGAACAGCACTTCTGGTGGTTCATCTTGACCTTGTGCTTGATGCCATCGTACAGCTCGAAGTTGTAGTTCTCCAGCGTGGTGGAGCTCCGTGAGGACAGCCCAGCGTACGAGCACGTGCAGTAGAGGAGCAGACCGGCACAGATGGCCCCGAGGAGGACGCCAAGGGAGCTCATTGCTATGATGGTCACCAGGATGGGATCCAGGGTGTAGAGCCAGCTTTTTTCTTTGTCCAGCTTCGGGGTTCCTGGAGAGTTAGTAGAGAACAGTGTGTCGTTCCTATCCGATCCAAAGTAATCTGCAGTGGAATGGGCACTTATTATCCAGGGATCACTTTGCTTTTCCCCAACCTTTATGCATTTCTCACTTGGAGTTGTGATGGCCTTACAAGAGTATAAGCTCCTCCATGGGTATATCTCAGCAGGGTTTGCTAACCCAGGTCTAGAAGTCATGCAAAGCACCAAACTACCAAGAAAGTTAGTCACCCTAATTAACTTTTACATCTCAGGCGATGTAAACAGCATGCTAGCGCTTTACACCCACTGAAACTCTGGCCCTTCAGGTGCCACTAGGTTCAAAACTATGGAAACAATCTGTCACGGCTCCCAGACTTAATTTTCTCCATTTACAAGTCAAAATGCCACGCAAGCAGCAATTAATGCTTGAAAGATCAGTTCCACTTGTCCTAACACAAATACAATATATTGACTTTGCAAGCTTGCTAGCTGTTTAAAGAGGAAAACAAGAAAAGAAAACTAATATCTTTGTCCAGGCACTAAGGCACCACTTGAGCAGCTCAGTTTTCAAGCATGTTCTAACTCGGAACTCCCATTAAAGCTGAGGTTCGTGAGTGATTGTAGCATCTGATACCGAAACACAAGCTCCCCCAGATAAATTGCCCATGTGGCATTTCAGTACCAACCTGGATCATCGCTGTCTTCGAAGTCTTGTTCAGAGATCGGAAAGTCATCCTCCATTCTTGGGAAGTTCACTAGAAAAACAAAATGGGAAGCACTGTTTGTTTAAAGAGGCCTTTCAAGGAGCTTTATTGCCACTAGTCGCTGGATTACGAGACTGGCCAGAAGAAAGAAATAGTTAAACTACGGCAAGGCTCTTCCTCATGGAAGGAGGAAGTCATCGTCTTCTTCCTTTGGCCTAACTCAATGAATACTCTTGCACACTCGAGAGAACAGGATCTTCCCACTACATCACATTTCATGACCACCAAATGACCAGCTTTTAAGAAGAAAAGAGAGCGAGCGAAAAGCAAAGAAACCAGATAACTTGAATAGCATTAAAATATTGTCATTGGTGCCTGCATAATGGCCATAATTCACTATTAACATACTCACGGGTATTATCGTTACAACTTTGAACAGGATCTTACTGACTATCATTACTTGCCACTAATGCTAGAGCCATTTAGCACACTCTACTTTTCATCTTTTCCCATACATCTTACCGGACACAGAGCTTCAATGACCCAGTTTCTCTTTGGGTTTCAGATGAATTCATAGTAATTTGAGGAAGTCATGTATCATCATTATATGTTTTAATGCAAAAGCTGGTTGAAATGGGGAGAGCGGCAAATGGGTGTCCATATCTGGGCATTTATGTTAACATTTCTCTGATCCAAATTCCTTTTAGTGGTGACATTTCTTTTTATTGTTCAGCACAGATCAAGCACCAGTAACCAAATGCACATGCTGTAATCTGAGCAGAAGTAAGTTATTTTCCTCTGCAGCCTTCCTACCATTATCTCTACATAGAGTTACCATGGCTCTTTTTCAGTTTTTCAAAAGAAAATGCCCTTTCATTTGGAATATCTGCTTAGATATTCCAAAGCTGTCTGTAACGGGGTGCTCAACTGAGAAGGCACCTTGAAATGATCAGGAATGCAGAAAATCAGGGACTACTAGAAAGTGGTAGAAGTCTCACCCTTGAAACAGCTGTGGTTGAAAACTAAGGCTACTCCGCGTCTTGTGCAAAAACAGCAAGAAGAGTTTAAAAAGGTTACTTACAAACAACCAAAACCAAAGAATGTAACTTGTGCTCAAAAAGCCATGAAAAGCAAAGAAATTATTCAAAACCTTATAAAAGAATATTTGTGCATATTTGCACGGAGATTTAGGACTTGAAAAGGCCTCCTGAATTGTCAAATCCAATTTTTTGGTATCACAGGCAATGGCATCAGGCAATCCCCGCCAGGGACACTTCAGGTTTCGCATCCAGAGCAGGGGACTCTGCCCAACGCTACGCTGTCCCAACGCCACCTGACTGCAGAGATCCTCCATGCTGGTACTAATGATACCTTCCCAAATACGCATTCTTTGGGCAGAATTGTCTTTTGACCTCAGCGCTCAAAGGATTAAAGGATTTCTTTGAATTTTCAGCAAACGTGGCAACAGGAACACACAAACCCCAACACTTGCCCCTCCTGACGATGATCTGCGTCTAGTGAGCCACGTAATTAAGCTGACTTGAGGCTGCTGGTAGCTTGTTGAAGAAACATAGGTGCGCACCACCTTCTGTAAATCCCCACTTTAACAGCGAGTTCACATGATTTCTCAACACTTCCAGAACTGACAGGCCCAGATGGCAACATCTTAGGGCTGGGAGAACTGCCTGAGGGGCTCTTGCAAACATTTAGAGCCGAACATGTGGAAAAATAACTTGCAAAGCAGTTCACACGCGGAGTTGTCTGCTTTCCTAGTCCTCCGCCAGAAGACAAGCAGTGAAATTTGCCATCCATGTCACCCACACCACCCTACAGGAACCATAGGTTGCTCGAATATGAGCAAAGGTCGAAATTGGACCATGGTCTGCCCAAGGAACCCATATGTGGGGAAAGGCTGTTGGAAGTCTTTTGCCTTTCCGTGTTGTAGCTCCTCTAAATTTTGTGTGAGAATAAGCTAGCAATTTGGTGCTTTTTTATTTCCCAGGGTGGCCTTGAGGGAAAAGCCAGAAAAAACAAAGTATCGGTTAATCAACACTTTCAAAAGAACACCAGTTCTTCCAGCCTGAAAGGAAGGAGCGCTGGGAAAACTTGAAAAGAGAGAACATTTATACAAAAAGCCCAGCCCAAAATCTATTTACTCTGCTAGCAGTTTTCTCAGTTCCCCATGCTAATATGACTCCGAGTCCTGCTTAAATGATATCGTCCTCCTCACCCATTCTCCTTCCTCCTCAGGCCTGTGGTAGGCCCTCATTCTTCTGTTCCCCACACGCCATTTCATTGCTATCAGATTGTATTTTGTCACGCAGGGCTTTACGCTGCCTTTGGAAAAAAAATCAGCTCAACGTTTCTTTTTCCATACTGGGGTTTCTCAAGTCATTAACAAAATCAGCTCTGGCTGTGTGGCTGTCTGTGGGAATTGGAGCTGGTGGTCTCAGTTCAGTTCCTAGTGGAGATGATTTCCCGTCACAGAGACTAGCCTGCTATTTGTCATCAATTAGGCTCCTTTGTGACAAATCTCAGCAATATTGTCACAAGCGGAGCAGGCCATGCAAAGTGATCCCCTTGGAAAGCAGCCCCCAGAAAAGCCCTGCAAGCTGCTGGGCAGAATGGGGAAAAGATGCATCGCCCTGTGATGTGGAGAGCTGCTTCCTTGAAGGGCAGCTTTCAGGCACAATTTACTTTGCATTTTAAAAGGCGAAAATGTATACTGGAGAAGGGTAGACAAGAAAGTTAGGGGGAACTGTGTTTAAACAGGAGGAGCGCTTTCTCCTGAGTGAAAGGCCCTTTTTAAAGCGTGTATGCTGAACGATGGCTGTGAGTACCTAGCTGGTCGTGCCCAAAAGATGATGATGTTAGTGATGCTGTTGGAACAGCCGGATGCCGAGAAAGGGCTGCTATCTGTTGGATCTGAGAGCACTGCCAGCTAAAAGGCTAATTTGTGGGACCTGAAAAAGGAAGATGAGATTCTAATCAAAGACAAGGAGCGACTTAAGTACCATGTTGGTATGAACTCACATGGAGGGAGAGCAGGAGAGAATTAGTATTTCCAGAGATTAAGGAGCTTTAATGTATATCTGTTTTAAAATAGTAGCAGGGGTGGGAGGGATTGGGGCAGGGAGAGGGTTACTGGAAGGGGGTTGTGTGACATGTGCTCAATACGCTTTGCCAGGGGCGATGGGGGGACATAAGAGCAGACAAGGTTCTCTGGTGGCCTACCACAGACATACACATGCTTCTTGCAGGAAAGCTCTCCAAACCTGCCCAAGGCAGTTCACCTCTGCGAAGCCGCCGTCACTGCATCATAAGGACCGGCATGTAATTCCCGGCACCACGCGTGCTCAGCGCCAGCCTGCCTGCATGGGCTCACCAGCAGTGCCCACTGCCGCAGGCAGAGGCCTTTGCACCAAGACAAGAGCCATTGCTTTGGAGATGAAACCCAGTCCCAATTGCTGGAGCCTAAAGACACATTCCTCCAAGGCAAATGACCACCACTGAGAATAAAACTGCTATTTCTTTCTAGATTGACTTTGTCTGGCTTAAGCCTGGGCACCGAGCGCTCGCTGCCTCCTCCAATCCAGGGCAGAGCTCTATCACCACACATCTCTACACACAGGCATTTGCCGATGGTGGCCATGGCAGCTCTCGGGCTCATTCTAGGTGAGCAAAATGAGCCTCTCGGCAAGAGGTGCCTTTCCCAAATGATAAATCAAACTTGCAGCAATTTCCAGACCTTTTTGTTGCCTACCTGCAGCCTCTCTGGCACGGGGCAGCCTGGCCTGGAGGGCGCCTGGGATGCACTCTTGCCATCCCAGTGCTCCCCACAGGGGTCTGCGGGCTCTGGGGCTGACCAGGGATGTAGCAGGTGGTGGTGGCTTGTGGGGTCTGCTACCAACATCTTTCACCCCCCAAGAACATCCACAGCTGTGCCTCCTTGTACAAAAGAGGAGTAGCTGTCTGTCCTCTGGCCCTTTCCACAGCAGGAAACAACCATGTGCTGCTCACATCCCCGAAAACAGCAAGCGCCCTCCTATGTGCTCACCCCTCTCTCCTGCTGCTACAGCATCCATCTCGGTCAGTGCTATCCCGCCCAGCAAGGGGAGTGTCAGAGGTGCAACAGCTGCTCTACTGCCAAACAGCACCCACGAGGGTCTGAAACATTAAATCCAGCTAAGCCCAGGAAAAGGGGGTCAGAAATTACCACTCCCCAGCCTTGTCAGAGAGAGGCAGAGCTCCAGCGCCGCTCTAATCCCCACTTTTCTCCTTTTGCTCATTCCCAGCCCTTTTCTCTCCGCAGCAATAGCCTGACTCCAACACACGTCATTTTGTTTTGACATAGCAGAGCAGCCGCCGTGGCCTCGCCTTGACACCGCTCCGTTTGGCAGCGGTGGCGGCGGAGCTGCTCCTCTGGCTGGGAGCCCCGGGGGCTGGGGGGGGACACCTCCCGCCCCCGGTGAACGGGAAAGCGCTTCCCAAAGAAGCAGCACAGGCACCAGGCAGAAACACTCCCTCTGAGCCCCCACTGCTCTATTTCCAGCCGAAAATCTGCCTCACTTCTCTCTTCCCAGCTCCTCCAGAAACAGAGAATGATTTTAGTTTACAAAAGGCTTAAATCCCTGCCAAATTTCAAATTAAAACAGTGCTTTGGCTACAGCTGAGCATTAAAAGAAAGCAAACAAGCAGCCTCTCCCCTGGCCCGGCAGCCCTCCACAGCACGGGAACACCCAGACCTTATCCTCAGATTGCCTTGGGACTGCCCCGGTGATGGTGCACACCGACTGCGGCACCATCTTCAAACCGGGGGACACCGAGCAGCATCTTGGGCTTCCCGTTCGCAGGGGAAGTGTGGCTGGGCAGGTGAGGACCCCCCCACCAAAAGCGCTCAGGCGGCGTGCAGTCGGGCTGGGCGCTCGGTGTGGAGGCAAAGGCAAGCAGGCAGCTATTTCCAGCCCCGGCGCTGCCCTGTCACGCGTGGCACCCTGCCCTCGCCGCACGCACGGCAGGTGGCCAAGGCGGCTGCCCAAAACGGGGGCCCCTGCCAGACCCTCCCTGCAGCAGCCATGTCCCCTGTTGCAGCCCGACGCTTTCCCCAGCGCGTCCTGCTTTTTGCACTTCTTGTCGTCACCGACAAAAGGCCAGGGAAAGGGTGGCGGCGGCGTGCATATGTACAGCATTACAGTGGCATCATATAGCATGGTTTTCCTCTCCCTTGCTCTTAGCACTGGACTACCCAGGCAAGAAGCCACCGTTGGGGTTCAGTGCTCTCTGCCGGAGCTCACCAGTCCCAAAACGAGCAGCTCCTCGGCACATGAGCAGTGCAAGGGCTCGGAGCCGGGGGAGAAGCCGGCAGCTCTGCGGCATCCTGATATGTTTATCGCCCTCCCTGTTGTTGCTGTTTGTTTTTACAGCAGCAATGGCTAACGACACTATTCCTCAAACTGGCAGTCACGCCTGCAATCGCTGCTAAGAGCCGCCAAAGCCACTGATGGAGGAGCTGTGGCAGAAAGCCAAGAGGCTGTCCGAGCTCGCCTTGGGGCCCTTGCCTGGTGTCTGCGCACCAAATTCTGCTGCCCTGACACGGGGTAAGCTGGGGCAGCCCTCATGGAGTCAGCAGGTTTTCACAGGTTTCCTAGAAGGTCAAAAATCCCAACACAGCCCTGCACACAATCCGGTTTCTACCTCATTCCATTGCATTCCCAGCAGAGGCATTGGAACCCCTCCCTGCCCAGGAAAAATCCAGCCTCACCCTTACAGTCCCGGGGAGAGCAGCCCCACGTTCCCTGCAGCAACCGTGGAGATAAAAAGACACCGTGATCCCACATACAACCAGGGGAGCCATGTTGGGACCCTCCCTGCGGCGCACAGGAGACACCAGGCTTCCACCCTTAATGCCACTCGCTGAAATATGGAGCCCCTACTGCCACCTTTTTTTTTAAAGCAGGCTCTTATACACCTGAGGTTACCTGCAAAGAGGGTTGCATCAAAATCACACTGAGTTGTATTTACTTTTTTAAACAAAGAGTGCTAATTTTAGCTGCTTTCTTCACTATGATGTGCTACAGACTGAGCAGCACCCAACTCTCTGGTCAATCTGGCTGCGGTGTACATACGGAATAATTAAATCCTGAACGATTCCTCCCTTTTCGTCTGTTTACTTAACAGAATTTTTTTCTTCCTCGTTGGGAAGCCATCAGCCAGTCTCTCCCTCCCTGTTTTTCGCATGTGCATATTTGTTTTGAATATTGCTTGGACAGTCACTGAAGTGTACAAAATGCAAATTACAAGTGTATGGGCTTTGCTGTACAATTGGAGCAAAAAAAAAAAAAGTGGCATGGGTCCACAGCTTTGCTCGTGTTTGAACAGCCAAAGTGAGGGATCACATTTGAATTATTTTTTTGTTGATGGCCTGAATTCCTAGTAAAGCCAGGAAGTTTCATTGCAAAGCTGAGCTGTACGCCAGGGTAAAGAGTACGATAGAAGGAAAATAAATGCAGGAGGGAAAGAAAAACCTCTCAAACTGGCAGCAAAATAAATTTCACGTGAAATGTGATGCTGCTCGCTCCTCTAAAGGGGCAAAAGGTGCACCTGAAGAAGGTGGGAAGGACAAATGCTGTAGCAGAGGTCCCTGTAACAAGCTGGGAGAACTCGGGTGGAGGGAAGGCAGGGCACGCACACCTCTCCAAACCCTCGGTGCTGCGGCACCTCTCCTCCACAGCCCGACACGCAGAGGCCAAGCAAGGATTTTACAGAAGAGGAATGCATTGCCTTTTTCATTATTAATTTTGGTAATGGCTTACCCAGTTTTCGGTGTGCTCAGGGAAGGAGTGCATGGCTCAGCTGAGCTGGCAGCCAAGCCGGCCCCCGGGGCCCTGGTAAGTCGGATGTCCTGTCTCCAGGGGCCCCGGCTGGAGAAATTCTGCATAATCACATCGAGCAATTTAGCACTTAAGCAATATTAGCGAAATCCCCAAACAATCTTAAGTGTCAGTCCAGCCGCCCAAAACTCCCACTAAAGACCAGTACAAATGTAATGGATCTAAAAGCTGCTATTAATGGCGTGATCCCGAGTGCAGCGAGGCTGGGTGCGCGCACCAGCTGGGCTGCTGGGAGCTGGGGCTTAGCCCCAGGTCTGCAGCAGGAACGGGGGCTTCACTTTCCTAAAGGATAGAGCCCTGATGCTCCGAAAGGAAACATGGAATTCTGAACACACCACTTTGCTTCAACTGAGTGTTCTTGTTAGCAAAGAAAGAAGGAAGAAAAACCCCACATATTTGTATAAAAATAATCATCATTTTATTACATTCCACACAATACATCTTCAAAGAGTTTCAAATTTCCACAAGATATTTTTCACACACAGGCAACTGGGCAATGTTGGGGATGTCAGGGCTCGAGGAGCGGGGGAGAACTGGGAATAAAAATCTTGAAGTGACCTGTTTTGTCTTTGGTGATTTTGGTTTGAAAGACAGGGTGCCACATTCTCCTCTCTGACACACCGATGCGCACTTGCTAAAGTCCATGGGAGTGAACTTGGTCGAAGCGAGGGGATCGTCTGACCTAGGGAGATTGAACTGACTTTGGAAACGTGATGGTATCATCTGCTGACATGGCTTGGGCTGATCTGAAAATGCAGCAAGCGCATGCCAATATCTCGCATCTGTTCTAATTTGCAGCTGGCTGGGGTGTGTGGGGTGTGTGTGGGATTCCACATTACAAACCATACGCACCGCAACACCAAGTGCTGCGTAACAAGGAGGCTCATAGAGAAAGCACCCCGTCCCTGGAAGCCCCTCTCCTGCAAGGTGACAGGAGCTCTCCTGGGGTCCTTTACACCTCTGCGGGGACAGGCACATCCCTGCCGCTCTGAAAAAGCTTGTGGGAGCCAGGCCTCGGGGGGAATGCTGCTCTGAGCACCCACCACCCTTAATGTCTTCGCCATGCCAAGTCACCCTGGCTTTTTCTGCACTCCCTGTGCGTTTTAGACACTGGCTGCTGCAGCTGAGGGGTCCTGCTGAAATCTATTGAGTAAACAGCATGAAGAGCTGAAACAGGCTGCATGAGTAAAGGCAAGGAGGGAGGGCAGAGTGACACCCCCATCAACAGAGATCCCCTGGGGAGAGGGCTCCTCTGCCATAGGAGCCAACACCACGCATGCAAGCACCGTTTGCATTTCCACTTTTTCCCCAGACCAAAAGGTAGCTCAAGACTGCAGGGAATTTAACAGGGCTGCTCGCCTCGATTCATTTATGCAATATTCATGGACAAAGGAGGGGTGGGGAGCACTAGCAAGTTTAGGAGGGGGCAGGGAATCTGATCACTCATCACAAATGAACACAAACAAGATGGAGAACCTTGCTCACTGGAGGTACTTTTTTTGCCTGCAAACAGATTAGAGTTAACGATTCAAACCACTTTTGCATGTCATCATTCAGTAATTTATATAAGGCATTTCCACTACAATACGCTGGGCTATTCAACAGTTGGAGGCGTGTTGGAGGCTCCATCTCGCCTCCCCGGTTAAAGCAGCAGCAAGAGCTGGGCCCCCCAGACGCGCCTGCTAGGCTTTGCTTGCTAAATGTTACTGGCGCTTTAAGAAGCAGAACATTAGCAAACGCAAAACTAATTGACATTCTAAAACGTCAACTGGCAATTTTTATGATTCAGCAGCTATGAATTGGGCAGAGAAAAAAACCAAACTCAAAACCCAGAAAGGGGAGTTATACTTGTCCCTTGAACATTTCTAGCAGAAAGACAAGGAGGAGCCCTCTCCCCCTTCCCCGTGTAAAAGCAAAACCATCAGCACCTAGAGGGAGGATACTTACAAAATAAATAACCCTTCAATTCTCAAGAAACTACAGTATTTAGCATCCACCTTAGACCTGCTGAAGTCTATGTGTTACCCTAAGGCCAGCTTTAACAGATACAAACAAAACATTCATTATGAGCTTCTCTGATATAAGGCAACTTTAAATAGATTCACTTGCGGGTGCGGAAAGAGGAGGGTCTCCCCCCTCCCCTTCCAAACAATGGCTGTGTTGTCATGTTGGCTGCAGAAAGAATAAGATGGAGAGATCTTACTTTTTGGACGTCTATGAACCTCTCTGGATTCTTCTAGCCATCTGAGGTGGACATTCCTACTGTCCAGCCTGGCCTCCTCTTCTCATTTTGCACCCGAGACATTAACGCTATCAAACAAGAAACCCAGCCAAAGCCAGATAAGGCAACAAAAAAGCATCGCTGTTTTCCCCAAGTAAACAAATCAGGGTATTTACCACAAATGTGTCCCAGACCTTCCAGAGGGGAGGCAGGAAGGGGGAAAATTAAAAAAAAAAAAAAAAAGCATTCCCTGTGCAAGTAGAAGCAACAACAAGCAAATTAAAAAGGGCCTGTTTCTAAATATACATTCAGTCAGTCAGATGCACGCGCTCCCATGCACTTGCATACACAGATTCAGCACACCACGCGCACGAGCTGCACACACACGCTTCCAGGCTCGCCCTCAAGTTTCCTTGCAGGTTGCCTACCGGGAGGAGAAAAAAACCCAAACAAACCTACCAACAAAAAAATACTCCCCAAACGAACAAACACAACAAAACAAAAAAAACCCCACCCGACACCCCAAGAGTCCTCGAAAAGTAATCGAAAGGGAGCGTTCACTTCTGAAGTGAAGGGGCGGTGTGTCTCTTCTGGCGATCCAAGATGCAGCATTAGTTTAGAGTTTGTAAAAGATTCGGGGAGGGCTGGGGGGTCGGAGAAGGGACGGAGATGTCTAAGAGTTCACACGTATGCTAGGTAAGGAAAAAAGTGCAAAACTGAGGCAACGTATTTGAAGTCTTAGTTTCTGTCTGTCTGTTTTGTGTTTTGTTTGCTCTCTCGTTCCTGTTCGGCTCTCAGCAGCGTGAGCTGGGGTCTTGCTCTAGTTTTATGGTTAGGGTGGGCTCCACGGCCACAGGGGCCCCGTTGGCATAGTGGGAGGTTTTGTAGGTGATGGAGTGATCGCTCTTCTTGGCCGCATAGCGGAACCGGTGATAGTGGAGCACAAGGGCCAGCGCGACGGAGACCAGCACCACAACAGCACCTCCGGCGGCAATAACGTAATACCAGTAGGCTGGGATGGGCTGCACTGACACCGTGTCCACTGTGGGCTCGGTCCCTGGCAGGAGGGTTGCCCCTGGGGAGGAGACACAGAACAGGGTTGCTAGGTGGGAGGCATGCAGACGCACAAAAAGAAACACACATGCTTTCAAGAGTACAGCACGGAGTAACACGAGGTCCCGGGGCCACCTCCAGTTACGGGGTGTGCTCCTAGGGGGAGGGAGCACAGCCTGGTGTTTGCTGAGCCTGTATATTCAAGTGCCTTTTTTCTTCCCTTTTAATTAATCAGGCTGCCTGGATCGCAATACAAATTCCATATGCACACTATTATTACTGTTATTTCTGGCATCAACAAATGTTTTTTCCCCTTCTTTTTTTTGGCCTTCTCCAGATCAGCCGCCTGGTTTTGTCTCCACATGGCAGATGTAGTCAGGCAGTGACAAAACACATCGCGTTCCTAATTGGAGGAAGAGCATAATTTCAGATGGCCAAGGAAGTTACCACAGGAGACTGGGAAAGAAATTACAGGGAGAAACATTTGTTGTTCTTACGGAAAAGGCAGAGAAGACCAACTCTGTCTGAAAGTGCTCTGCACACAGATCTGGTCTCACTAGGTGCCCCCTTTGCAGACTTACAGATTTCCTTATTAAAGTGAGAAAGGATGGTTATGGTTATTTACACAGGACAGGCTGTGAAATTCAACCCAACACTCACATAAGAAACTCATGCTCTCCGCAGCTTAAGCAAGCCAGGACTATGAATTCATGCCGATGAAGCAAACACACCTAGGGAGGGCTGGAAGAGCACCTGCCTCCCTTGAATTCAAGGGCAGGCAGCGCCCAGGCTCAGCCCAGCCCTGCTTAACCCTTCCTACTCTTGCAGCTGCAGCATGCTGGGAGGCAGAGCATGGCTGCAAGGAGTTGCTCCTGCTTCCCAGGTCATCCTGGGACAGCTCAGCCCACATCTGGTGGCCAGAGGCGCATAGGACCTCACCGCTGGTCCGCAGAATCATGCAGGCACCCGTGCCTGCGGCAGGCACCGAAGAGAGGAGCGCCAGTGTCTGTGCTCACGCCCACGGCCCCAGAGCAGCTCTGTGCTATTATTCCTCCTGCACAGGCTGCTCCCACCTCCCCAGCTTGCGAAGGCACACTGTTAATAACTGGGGAGAGATGCACTTTTGCACCACATTTATTTACTGGCTACTTCAAGGGGAACAAAGTCCCCAGGGAAACTCTCCAAAGGGTTTGCTCTGCTGCTGGACACGTTAACCCCCTACTCTGCTCGCCCTCTCGTCTTGCCCCTGGCCCACGGGCTGGGGGCAGCCCCCTGGCTAGGTGCCGGCACACAGAATTTTGGGGGCTCCTACAGCTTGGTGTCAGCATATTGTTGAGCTCTGCGCTAACCAAACTCCTGTTTTGGTTGCTGAGCAGGCTCAGAGGACGCCAAGGGGAGAAAATCAAAACAGTGCAGGATGCACCCAGCTTTGCTAGCAGCAAGGGCGTCTCACAGCATGGCCTCTGCCCTCCCCTCCAAGCACTGCCCTGCCAGCAGAGCCATCGGCTGGCACGTTTGGGATGGAGACGGCTTTTCTGCTGCTGGTGGCACAGGCAATGAGGCAAAAGGATGGTTTCTTTGCCAGTCACAAGGCTTTCCTCCCCATCCCCCAAAACCCAGGCACAGGGAGTGAAAATAAGAATGAACGCTGCACCCAGATGCATAGCTACAACAAAAAACCCCCTCAAAACCAAGAAAAAAAACCACACAGGCAAGACAAATCCTGCTTTTACAGAGCAGGAGGCTGAGAACCACCCACATATTCGTCATTGTAGGCAAGAAATTCAGATGTCTCAGGAGAAGCCTACCTGCCAGATACGCCGCCATCACCCTGTCTTACCCCAGCTGCCTGTTGCCACCAGCAATGGGGGTGGCCCTGTCCCTCCTGCCCACCGAAAGTGCCTGTGGAAGTGTGGGCTGGGCTGTGTGCTGGGGGTGGTGAAGGCAGGGAGCAGGCAGCCCTCCGACCACCTCCATCTCCACCAGCCACCATGGTGCTGGGGAACAAAAGCAGCACATCCCTGCACCTCCCTGAGAAGCTGCTGCCCCTCAGCCAGCTGCATGGGGGACAGCCCATGGGGGCTGCCACCAGCCCCTCACTGGCGCGAGCATGTTCAACGCTGCCCTGAGCTTCACTGATAACCTGCCGCTGTCTCCCACCGCAGATCCAGCCAGCCGAGCCGTCCCAGGCCCATACGCATCCCACCGCCATCCCCAATGGATCACCATCACCTCGCCTGTGCCTGACAGCACCAGGGCGCAGGGCCAACCCCCGGGAAGACCACGGGGCTGCTTGCTATGCAGAGGCCACTCGTGTTTATGCTCGGTGACAGTCTGTGCTTACATAGCGCCTTGCTCCAGCGAGAGATTTACAGGCAAACAGCCTCTCACACCACTGATATGCACTGGGCCAGGCTGGTGGAAACTGGGTAGGGAGACGAGGGGCAGGTGTCAGGGATGCTGATGGCTCCTAAGCCTGTGGGGGAGTGGCGCTCCCTTCTGAAAAACAGAGTGGGGGAAAAGTTTCCGTGGCCTCCCAATGTCCGTACATTGCCCAGTGCAGGGCTGGGAGTACAAAGGGTGTGTCTGGCCATAGAGAAGCCCGTGCCATGGTGCCCAGCCTGCAGCCGCTGCCCCTTCTTCACGCACCCCTGCCCTCTGCCTGCCTGGGGGTGGAGGGAGACAGCGTGATGCACCTCAGATGATCCTGCTTGTGGGAAGGATCCCTGGGGAATCTCGAGGCATCTGTGAGTTCAGATGCCTCTGCTTGGCTCTGACCTGCTCCAGATGTCCCCATGCAGCAGCCACGGCTGCAAATGTGAGGGGTGGTGCAGACCCCCTCCTTGGCCCCCATTTCCACACCTTATGGCCCTCCTGGGGAGATAGCAGAAATCTGGAGAGTTCATTTAGCAACTGAAGTCATTAAGGAATCACACTCAGTTGTCTCTAAGCCCTAACGAAGCCAATTCCCAACATTAATGATTGTTCTTCCTCACACTGTCAGCCACTAAATATAGCTGCCCGTCCACTCGGCACACAGTGCTGATGTTATCTGTTCTGTTTTTACTGGCTCTCCTGCTCTCTGGAAGTATTCTCTTATATCAGTGGAAAAGTTCTCTGCTCAGGGAGATGGAAAAAAAAAATCCATCTTCTTAACTTAATTTTTCCACTCCCCTTTGCCTTCCACCACACGCACACACACACACACACACTTGCCCTTCCTTATTTATTCACTAAAGTTCTCATCTTAACAAAGAAATGCCTCCTGATGTTCCTGTCAAGTCTGTGGGTGCTGTGTTTATGCACATCTTGGGGCACAGGTCAGTTGAAACCCAATTTAATCACTACAGGGTGGATGATTTCACGTGGCTGTGCTGCTGGGCTCACCCCTCCCACCTGGACAGGTACAGCCCCCTCGACTCTTACAGGGACCAGTTTTAGAGCCATGCAGCAGAAATCAAAACCCAAAATAAGCAAGAACAAAAGTCATCTGGGGAAAAAACGGAGAAAACCCTTTCCAGAGAGCCTCCTAGAGGGCTGCCTGCTTTGCTCTGCCGCTGCCATGTCACAGCTCATATTCCTCTCTAAAATCACTGACATTAACTGCTGTGGACAAGGAACACAGCTGGACTTTTCGTAGATGGCACAGATGAAAGCGAGCATTACGCTCATCTAATCTGAATGCCACAAAACAGGTGTCAGCCTCAACCCCTTAATTGCTACCTGTCATTTCTCCAGGAAGATATCCCTGTCTTGATTTCAGGATACCTAGTGTGGGAGAATCCACCAGTTAGAAAGGAAAATTCTCCCCGCAGTTTGTCTCCACACTCTTTGGAATATGTCTCTTATTTTTAGCCTGGTATTTATCTAACTCCTTGCTTCCAGCCATTTGTTATACCTTTTCTTTATGGGTGAGACGCATCAACTCTCAAATGCAGCACAGTTTAAGCACACTTGACTGGTCTTGTAAGATCCCGACCCACTAGCTGAAAGATATTCCACCCACACAATTCTCTTCTTATTATTTGCCTTGTGATCCTGGAACCTGTAAGGTGCATATTTTCAGCTTTGCTTCCAAGCCAGGAGAGAAAGGATTTGCTATTATTTTTAATGGCACCTGACTTTTTCAGCTCATGATGTAATTGCAGGAGTGGGGGCTACAGAACATCTCAATACTTCCTGCACAGTCTTTTCACTTGAGGTCACTTTTTTCCTTCAGCCAGGGACTTCTTCCCCTCTTTTTGCCCTCTCCTGTTGGGCATCTCTGTCTTCCCCTCATTTTAATTGCTATATTGCTTTCTCCAGTCTTCATCTTCACTTCTCCATGTTTTCCCTGTGCATTTTGTTCCTTCTCTAGTGTCCTGATTCCAGTGGGAATAGGGTTAATTTTCACCAGGAGCTGGACTAGCCAAAGGGGTATTTGATGCCATGATGTGACATCACACTCAGTATCTAGCTGGGGGAGCTGGCTGGGGTGGGGAGGGCCAAGAATCGCTTCTTGGGCGCGGGCTGGGTTTTCTGGGTTCCAGTCAGTGAGCGGTTGTATATTAATTGTGTTTCATATATTCCTTTATCAGTATTATTGTTGTTCTTTTCCCCTTTCTTTTGTTATTCTGTTAAACTGCCTTTATCTCAAGCCATGAGTTTTGCCTTTTCTTCCAGTTCTCCCCCATCCTGCTGTGGGGCTGGGGGAGTGAGCGAATGGCTATGTGTTTCTTTGTTGCCAGCTGGGGCTAAACCATGACACCTGGTCACTCCATCCCTCTGCCCCATCTATGGGATGGCCTGTCAGCCAGGGAAACCTCTTCAATCTTTTGCTGACGTTGCTCCCCTGTTGTGAGCGGTGCTAGGATGTCCTCCAAGGAGCTGGCAATGGGCAGGAGCCCACTGGCGCGAGGTGGAGCGCTCCTGTGTGAAGGGGAGGTATGCCTGCAACAGCATCTGCCTGTGGTGCTCAGGGACCTCACTGTGCTGGGCACAGCAAACACTGTCCCTACCCAGCCAGCGTGCCCTGGGGAATATGACAGGGAAATGGAGGCATACAGGCAGCAGGGCATGGGGTGAAGGGCAAAACAAACAACATGAGTTAGGAGGACTTTGGGATAGACTCAATGTGACGTTCAAACTGAATATGACATGCATGTTACAACCCCCAAAAGACAAGGATGCTGTTTGCAAAATAGGTACCAGACCAGGTCCAGAAGAATATAGAGATGGTTTAAGTACGGAAGGGTTGTGAGGCTTTAACTGTCAGCTGAGAATATTGCAGTAGCTTTTCAGTAACACCACAAGCCTGAGCAGCAGATAAATAAGCAGCCTACAAACAAGCAAGCCCAAGTTTCTAGCTATTATACTATGGGTATGACTGTAAAATACGGTGTTATGCTTTGCGCGTGTTCCTCCTGTTGGTAACGCTCCACAGCCTGCCTCACACCCCAGGAATGGAGTCACGCACGTGAGTTCAGTCTCAGTGTCTACTTTTCTTTTACTGCCACAGCTTCCAATGCACATACCCACCAGAGACAGCTTGCCCCACACAGATGTGCAGCTGCTTCTAGGGTAGACCCCAGCCATATTTAACAGCCCACCAGCAGAGTAGGGCATGGGAAGAGTACGGACATCATGTCCAACTGAAAGCAAAGGGCGCATTGACTGAACTGGCAAAACAACTTTCAAAGTTAAGGGGAGCCCAAAGTTCACTCTTTATCGCAACACAACCCCCAGATGCATCCCAGAAGAGGCAGGCAGGAAAATAAAATCAAAAATCAAAACATGGGGATAAACCTCAAACAGACTAAACTGTTCTTCCCTGCAAAAGCAGATAGCTTTTCCCACCCCAGAGCAAGACAAACAGCATCCCCGCTGACTGCTCAAAGAGTGAGGCAGTTTTTCCAAGTTCCTCACCTTTTCTCTTACTCTGTAGGCTTGATCAGAGAAACGATGGTTTCTATCCTTCAGGCTAATATTAAGCTATTAAATGCATCATTTCACCTTGTTTTCCTTTTATTGACTGTCACCTTCAAAGCTCCTTATGGCAGTTTGCTCTCCCACTTCTACCTCCCAGCTCCCTTCCCCTTCCAAGCAGACAGGCCCCACCGTTAATTTACCAGCAGCTCAAACACCACCATTGCCAGAGCATCCATAAACTAGAGAACAACCTTCCCCCATGCTGACATAAGTCATTGCCACCTCATTTCACTTTTATTTGGCTACCGGTTTTTCATTTAAATCAGTTGATAACTACCCTTTACTCCTTAGCCTTCACATTTTGGGTCTGCTGCCCTTCAGGAGGCTGGGTGCCTCCTGATGGCAGGTTTCCTAATGCTGCTCAGCCCCAAGACAGTGGGACTTGTCTGTTTGTCTGCTTGTCTGCTCCCTGTCACCTAGCAGGAGTCAGAGGGTGCCACCTCCTGCTGCTGCGGCGGGGGAGGTTTAGCACACGCTTGCCATTTCACTGCTCAGAACATTTGCTGTTTGTACAAGCACGCACATCTCTTTCCTTCGATGTAAAAGCCCATGCCAGCAGAAAGAAACCACCGAGAGGAGTGCAATTTTACCTGGAGAGTAGAAGTTCTCACCTGGGAAAGCTGTGATGGGTTCTGCAAAGGGAAAAAAAACCAACCTAGTATTAGAGAGGGGAATACTACACAAAAGGCCACAGTTCACATCTCCATTATCTGTAGCAGCCAAGCAGAGCAGGCATGTGGCTGTGCCCCAGAGAAGCCACTGGCTGGGAACAACGTGGGGGTGCTTGCCAACCTCAGCGGGACAGGGAGAAACCCTGTTTCAGCGGAGGACTGACCAGACACAATAAGCTTCAACTCAGACACAGGCTTCAGAGAAAAATATGTCTTAGGTTGAAGACCATTTGGATACAGCTGTCTGGCCTGAGTCACCCAAAGAAAAAGCCCCACCTGGCCCAGTGATGAAACCCTGAAACCCCCTAAAATTTCCAAGAGCAGTTTGGTTTCTGGCTCAACTCTGGCATCATTATTCACATGGGAACTGCATTACTTCTGGGCATCGATGCCATGCTTCTCTCCATCTCAGTGCCAAGAAACAAAGGCAAGTGATTTTTTTCCTCTTTCAAGATACTTTGAAGAAGTAATCTATTACAAATTACTGGATCTGAAAAGCAATAATCAGTACTTATTACTGATTACTTTCTCACAGAAGTAATAGACTTCTGATTATTTTTAGATTACTTCTGCATTATGCCTGTGAGTCACAGAAGCAGATTCTGGCTCTACCGAGTGCTATGAAATCATCACTCAAGTTCAGAATGCGAATGACACATTTGTCAAAGGAAAAAATTATTGTGACTTATTAGTGTTCTTTCACGCTAAAAAGGAATCAGATTACTTCCCAGGATTACATTTGAAAAAACAGTAGCCTGTGCTAGAGTCAGCTATTCTCATGGCTCTGGCAGAGAGAGAGCAGCACTGTATCTCTGCTGTTTCATTATTATTTTGGTGACATCGGAAATGACCCATGAGTTATGTTAAAGTTTGCAGTGGGAGCCCTTTGTTAGAAATGATCTGAAACAAACTATCCTTATCGGTTTTAAGATTCCCATTCAACTTCCTGGAAATGGACAAATAATTTTGTGTAGCAGTTTGGTGTTATTTTTAGGGCTGGCAATGCTTGAAACTTTGTAATTTATTAATGCTTTTGTTTTGAAATATTAAGCTTTAGGTTCATGAGGCCCAAGACACAGTAACACTGGAGCTAGGTGAATTGCTGAGCTCAAAAGAAGTTAGTAGGAAATGCCATTAGTGTTAATCATCAGTCTTGCTTCTCTTTAATGCCATAGAAGGCAAGGGATTAAAACACCACTGTCAAGCCTTAAATACAGGGAATTTGACATACAGAGTATTAGCTCCTTTGGCAGATGAGAGACCAGCAGAGTTCAAAGCATCAAAGAAACTGGGACCAACGGTGCTCAAGAGCATCTCTGGGGCAGCCCCAATCCCCTGTTCTATTATTAATGCTGGTGCCTGCACCATCTTCACCAGCGCCTGCCTGCACTGGGCAGCATGCGACATGACCAGCCCTTCCCAGGCACAATTCATCCCGTGCCTCCACCCCTGGGCTATAACGCCTCAAAGAGAGTCTGTCCCGCTTGGGTTAGGAGGCACCAGGATCCTTCCCTCCCTCAGCAGAGAAGAGCGGCTTCACTGAATGGGACCTTTCAAAGACCAAATGGGAGAGAGGCCCTGCTCCACCTGACTTTTGGGTTGGACATGGCCATTTTGTGAGTGTTTAATAGTGAAACATGCCTCCCCGGGGTCATGCAGAAGAGCAGGGCCTCACTCTTGCGGGCAGCTCTCAGCACAGATCCCACTAATTGAGTACTGCTGGTCCCATCCTCAACTGGCATGGCTCTAAATCCACATCCGAGCTAGGTGGCGACTGGACCCATCACAGTGTGTGCATGGATATGCCAGCTAGAGGAATAGGGTAGGGCAATGGCTTCGCCAGCAAACTGCTAAAACACATTTTTCGCTCTCCCTCTTTTTTTTTTTAAAGTCCTCTCTGTCTTTCACATTGAACGAATCCACCTGGCTTTTGGCCTGGTTTGGGGAATGGTGAATTCTAGGACAAAAATTTCTTTTGTTATTCTGTTAACATTGCTGTAAAACCCCTCTGCTATTTTATTTCTTATTAGAGAAGACTCCTTTTGAACTCATCGGCCCCTCTAAGCGTGTAATACTGACTGACAGCTGGTTTCTTTTGTCCAGCACTTTCCTTTTAAATTTCGTGTATGTCCTTATCACACAGAATAGTCCTTGGTAACCCTCAGCTGCTCTTTCGGCTTTGCTCGGCAGAGACATGTGCTTCCTGCCTCTCACACCAACACAGAGCCTCCCCCCTAGAGACTGAGTCCCCCTCATTTCTTTCATGGGCAAGGAAAGTCCCAGATGAGATCCGGAAACTCCCAGTAACTCAAGCAGGGGAAAAGCAGTGGCCAACTAGCAGCCTGCAAGAGAAGGCTCTCCAGCCCCAGCTTCACCCACCGCCATCCCCAAGCCCGCGGCCGGACACAGCACGTACCCATGCAGTTCTCCAGTGGGATGTCGGTGCCTAGCCGAATGTCATCAAGGGCGAGTTCTCCCGAGTGGCCATTGCGTATAAATCCCTCAAACACAATCTGTGAGAAATCAGAACAGAAATGTCAAGGCTAAGCTGGGAGGCAGAGAGCAGCTGCTGCTCCTGAGGGAGAGGGCAGGAGATCTGCTCCTGACTTCCCCTGCACACCTCCAGATGACCTGAGACCAGTGCTGCTTCCTTGCCCTGCCTCTGCCACCCCTTCCCCAGAGAAAACTACTCTGCAGGGACAGGTTCGGTGGTAAGATCGTTACCTGGTCTGTCAGCACTCGGCTTGTAGTTTGTTCAACTAAATGTCTCTTGCATGGAATAGAGTCAGTGAATCAATGTTCAGCATCACAGGCCGTCCCCCGCCCTTGCACAAATGATGCAAGTGGCACAACACTGACTTACAGCAGCAGCAGATTTGGCCCATGATATTAACTGGACTATGATCAGGAAAAGGAAGGGAAGGACACAAAATGCACTGCTACATTAACTGTAAAGTGCTGTTCCCATCAACATTACATAAGAAGCATTGAAATGTTAGAGGAGAAGGGTCAATTTATTCCTACTTAATCACAGGCAAAATATATTTACAAAAATAAATAGAGTCGTTAGCTCTGAGAACTGCTGAGTGGAGAGACTTGCACTATTTACATAATGATGCTGTTATTTAGCTAGTACTGGTATATTCACATTTAACGCACAAAGTAGTCAGCCAGTGCCCATCACTCTTATCTGTAGGCATAGTGCGTTTACTGGTATTTTATTAAAAAGGCAAACACACACATGCAAACTAGTCATGCAGCTCTGGTGCAAAGCTTTTGCTTTCTATCTCCCTGACTACTCTCAAGGGTCCAAATAATTTCCTGAGGCTATGTATTTCACAAACTTCCTCTCCCCACTTTAGTGCCCCCTTTCTCTGGGGTGGCTGTGCAGCCCGATCCTATGCCTGCCTCCAAGGAGACCTCCCTGAAGGGCCAGGTGTCCGTCTGCGCACAGGACAGAGTGTCAGTTCGTCCTTGGGACCACGCAGGAAGCAGCAGTTTGGAGGGGTCAGTGGCCTGAGAGCAGCAGCTCCCCGGGGCAGGGTCAGGCTGGAAGCAGCCAGAGCAAGGCTCCCTACCAGGGTGGTCATCAAAGCACTGCCTCAGGTCTGCAAGTGAGTGTTTCCTTCTGCTTGGAGGGTGCTGCATGCTGTGCCGATCCTCATTAACAAGTGACAAGAGCAGCCCTGGCTCCTTGGCAAACAGCACGCCGCCTGGAAGGGCTAACCGTGCCAAAGGCACTCCTGGAAGCAGCAGCCTCTCCGCAGGGTGCTAGCGTGGCCGTGCCAGAGGGGCTTAGGTGGCTGTGGTGAGCAGCACGACTCCCTCCAGCTCATCCCTTCTTTTCCACTGATCTCCTGACATGGGACTGGGCCTTGATCCCACAGTGCTGCACCCAGCCCTCTGATCTGGTCTAAGGTATCTGAGAATTGGATTCACAAATGAACCCGCATTCTCCCTTCCTTCTCCCATGCCAGCACTTGCAGCCGAGGCTGCAGAAGGGCTGTTTGCTGCCTGCCCTTACGAGCTGGCCGTGCCCCCTCCCAGCTTCCCACTTCTCCTGGCTGCAGGGTTTGGGTTTGCTCCCTGGAGCTGTGCGCCTGCCTGTGGTCAGACTATCTGATGACCATCAGTTGGGGGGGGAAAATGCACAAAACAAAATGAAAATAAAAGAAGGGAAAATAATTGCTAAAAGAAGGGAAAATAATTGCAAAGCGGGAGATTTGAGGAATATAGAAGGCAACAGGCTGAACAAAGGCCCAAGTCTGTGCGGAAGACAGGCACTCTCTGAATAACAAACAGTGTCGTTTAGTTACTATAGTAACTCGAGAAACACAATGAAAACAGCGACATTCCCTAATGATGAATGGGCCCTGGCTCTGAAACACTGACATAAAGATGCTGAAGATGCTGCCTCGTGCAGCACACCTTCCCCGAGCATCTTACCCGGTACTCCATGTCATAGCTGGGCAAGATGATGCGGCCTTCCCTCCACTCCTCCCCTTGGTCCTCCGTGATGACCCACAGCGCCTTGTGCTCCTGGCTGGCTTCCCGCCAGACCCGCAGCATTACCCCATTGCTGCCCCACGCCTGGTACTGGAAGACCATGCAGACAGCGCTCCGGGGCAGATAGATGATGGGGCTGATGAGCCGGGCTCGCTGGACTTCCCTCCTTCCGCTGCTCTGCAGCTGCAGGTAGTTCTTGCCATCTGTTCAAAGAGGAAAACACCATTATATTATTTTCTGCGGCCACTTGCAACAAGTGTCTCACCTCCTGCCAGGTGGCTTTGGCAGTGCTGGGGAGACTCTCACACCCATGCAGGAGTGGGGTCTCCCACCAGCACCCTCCCTGTGTGCAGCACTCCGTGCCGCTGCTGCACCCTGGGCAGCCTGGGCTGAGGAGCACACCTCCTTCACCAGCCACCACCGCCTGGCAGGAGACCGACAGCAAAACCAGAAAGTGGTAAGCCAAAGAATCGATATAATTAGGAGAAGTTAAAGAGCAGTTTTTGTCAGAAGTGATGCCACAATAATGACATTGGGAGGGGGTTGTGTTTATTTTGTTGGGAGCTTAGTGAACAAGCCTGAGGCGGGTTTTTCTAACTGCTGGTGCTGAAAACTCGTCTTGGGATGGGGATCTCAAGCTGTGTTCATCCTGCCTCTTTTCATCCCCAGCGGTAAATACTGCACAATCAGGGTCTAGCTGACAAGTTTGTTTTGAGGACACGCACAACAAAATGAAAACCTGGCACTCGTTTTTTCTGTAATGCAGCAAAACAGCCCCTAAAGCACAGCACAGAGGAAGAACGTGGTCCCAGTGAGTCAAGTATGCACAGGTGACAACCAGGGAGCTGCAAACTTGAAGGTTGTTGAAATACCTACAGTAGGGGATTCACTTGCTTTAATATTACATTTTAAATTCTGTCATGCTTTTTGTCAATCCTCAGGGAGGAGATTTGGTACATTTGATATCCCAGACTGAGACTAGAATTGGAGATACTTGATCTGAGTACCAATAGCAGCAAAAGCCCATGGATACAAATCCCTGGGCACAGCTGATTTGGTCTGGAATCAGTGGTTTCCAGACCTCTCTGATGAGAAGCCTCCTCAAGGAGTTCCCCATTTGCAGCTTGGATGCCTGAAGTCCCTGAGCACAGACTGAAAGCCAAGCACGTAGCTGATCTGATCCTTAACTGCCCCCTCCCATCATGACCAATGGCAGGACAGAGTCCCTTGGGTTGCTCTGACTGCAGTGCCTGCAGTACAAGGTGACACAGACAGGCCAATGACAGATATTGCTGTATTTTGCGTTTCACTCAACAGAGGGATGAACATGCTTGCTCGTGCTACACAGTGGGCAAGTGCCACTGGTGCTTCATGCCAGCATGTGCGAGCCCTGCTGCAGCCCGGGGGGGCTACCTCTGCCCCAGGACCACACCTAAAGGTCTGTTGCTTCCTTTTCCCACGTCTTAGCCTGCTGCGCTTGACAGGCAAAGCTCTGAGCAGCAGCTTGCCTCCTGCTCGCCCTGCTCCTTCTGTGGCTTCAGTGCCCACAGCAACTGCAGAAGAGCAGCGTCTGCACTGAGAATGTTTGCAAAGTGCACCCAAAACACCTCCAAAACTTGAACTAGCGAGACCTGAACTTAGATCCCAGTTCCCGAGCATTGAAAGACAGGTCCCACCCAGAAAACAGCAGCAGACCTTGCTGCTGCTCAGCAATCCGGTGACATCCCAGGCCGAGGGAGATTTATCAGTGGTTGCACAGCCACTGGCCCTGGTACAAGTTTGTCACTGCCAGAGAGCTGGGCTGAAACCAACCACCGTGATCTACACAGCTTTCTAAAATAAATTTAGGACAAGACAGCAGAAAGATTTGCCATCACTCTGCTCCTGGGATGTATGATCAAAATATTTCAAAGGCGTATCCACTCCATATGAACTTTCGCTGATTTTGCTGCGTGAAGGACAAATCTGTCCCTGACTGGCCACATAAAGAAAGGGCAACATTTTCAGCAATATTTTCTAGCACCTATGAAATGTACTTGGGCCACTTGGCACTTTATGCCAACAAACAGTAGCAGAAAAAAAAGATGAAAGCATGTTTGCTCACTCCTGTTTGAGTGAATCACTTGAAAAAGTACCATGCCGTTCTCTAATGGAGTGTTCTTGTGATTTACCTCGGAGTGGTAGTGGTGGAGGAGGAGATGTGGGAGATAAACAAGTGGAGGAAGAAAAAAAAAAAGAACAAGCTGTACTCCATGCCTAAGGAGCGATAAGGCATAATAAGTCATCAAGGTCTCCTGAATTAAAATCCTCTTTTAGTAATTCACTACAAGCCTCTTCAAAGAAAAAAGCAACAACAAGAAAAAAGCAGCAACAACAAACAAGTTGGAAGAGCAAATCAGTCTATGATCGTACAATTATCTCACAGCTGAAATAGTCTCACAGGCAAAACCTTAATAAAAGCGCCAGCCAGGCTCAAGAAGGATAAAATCCAGGTTCTCAAAGTTCAAGACTGACCTTTGGTAATCACAGCCTGCTTGAGTGCAGGGATGTGAGCCACCCTTGCATCCACCCAAAGCCCACAGCTGACCACAGGGGACTATGTTAATTGCACAGCTGGACACCCCCCCCCCCCATCATCCACACACCTCACTGGGAGTTCATGGTACCCAGCGTTGCTGCCTCCTCTGCTCCAGCAAAACAGCCTGTGTGCCTCTGAGTCACATCCCTTCCAGGGATAACACTGACCTCCGATTTGTTCCCATTCCTATCAGGCTGTGAAATCAAAGAACCTCCTGAACCGCAGCCAAAACCAATGCCCCCCCTAACCACACAGGCTCTTTCAGAGCTGCGGCACCCCTCCCAACCCCTGCTGCATCTTCTGTGGGGAGGCTCAGCCTTTGGGCAATGAACCCAGCTTCTCCCCTGCAAGTAGCAGTGGGTTTGGGTACCATGTGCTCCTGCTCCTGGTAACAGGAGCTTCTGGAATGGAGAGCAGAGCACAAGAAGACATGACTTTCTGTGTCATTTGAAGATGAAATGGCTGGATCACTCTAATGGCTAGTTGGACCTTCTGAAAAGCCCCACGAATTTGCTGAGACTGACTGAACAAGGGCACTGTGGAGCTAATTGTTGGAACAGCATGTGGGAGCCTGGTGGTTCCAGTAGTCGCTCTGTTTGATACAGTAAATGGAAGCCCTTGGCACAGAAAGCACCTGAAAGGCTGATTTCCCCTGCTAAAACGCTTGAAGGGAGCCTTGCAATGATGAGCTGATCAATTCTTCCAGGATCAGAAGTGCATTTTAATCTCTTTCCCAGAACTTTGCTTTGCAGCCTCTATTCCAGCTAACACGGCAGTTACATCCCCCACTGAACTGGCACTGGTAGTTCAAAGCGCCGGCTCAAAGAAGGCAGGACAAACCTTCTCAGGCGTTTTAACCTACTGCTGTTTTTCCAACTGATGCCACGGCATAAATCTCATGGAAGATTTATGGGATCATCTGGATGTAGGGGAGCCAGAGGAGCGTGAACATGCAACCATCCCCAACCAGACGATGGCAGAGTCGCTTGTACGTGCACGGCAGTGAGCCCCGGATAAATCACCAGCCAGGCCCTGCAAACAAACCATCTGGCCAATGCGGTTTCCTCTTGGCGTGCCTGTCCCCTCCTGCTAGCAAGCCATCTGAGAGGACATTAGGGGCAGCAGGGGATGAAGCCTCGCGGTTTGGGTCAGGCTGCAACCACGAGCCATGGCAGCCGCTCCCTCCGCAAGGTCAGCCTGCCTGTGCTTGGGTCCTGCACATCTCACCCCCTCTCCCGAGAAAAGCACCTTCCCACATTGGTCTCAGCAGCACATCTGGAGGCTTTCCAGCAAAACATGTCGGGCAGGATGTACACAAGCAATTACTGAGATTTCAGATTCCCTCTGTGTTTTTCCCTTGCTGGATATTGTTGAGTTACAGCTGCTGCTCCTACAGAGGACCCACGCTGAATTGCCTTCACTTATGTCCCTCCAAAGGTCACCACACTCTCCTTCGTTGCAGAGCTTGTTTCACAGTGTGTTTTAGTGGTAGCACCGCAGCCCTCCGGCAGCCACCTCGTCTGCCAAATCCCACAGGTGACATCTCTGCTTCGGGCCCTGTCTGCTGCCTGCACAGCCCCAAATGCCACTCCTGACCGTGATATGTCAGGGCTGGGGAGATGTCCCAGTGAGGCCTGATCCTGCTGTCCTTCTACATCAGTCCTTGCCTTTCCCAGGGAGCGGATCAACTCAGAGCCCCTCACAACTGCAGGGTGCTCTGGTAGCAGGGGGATGGCAGCTGCATTAATATGCAGATTGAAACTGGATAGTTATTATATTTTTAATTTTTTTTGGCAAATCATGCAAATTCACCTCAAAAGGCTGCTGTCGTAATTTCAGTTACAGGCCTCTCCTCAATGACAGACTTTCATTTACGAAGGGAAATCAATCCTCCGTAGAACTAATATTTATATTAACTAGATCACTGCGTCTGCTGGAAAATCCCCTCAATTTTGATTATGTGTTAATTAGCCTGCCAAGTCCTTGCCGTTTCAGTCTCTAAATCAGTCCGTGAAAAGGCATAAAACCCCACACCTGCCCAGAACCAAGCCCTCCGCCTGCTCTCTGGAGCCTTTCTAATGGACGGGCCATTACATCCTCTCTCTTAATTAAGCCTCACGTCCTCAACAGCGCGGCACAACTGTGAGTCCCACTGCCTCCCCCCAGGAGCGCAGGGAGGGCACGGTGTCCCTGACAAACCAAATGCCAATTAGAGCCTGACATTTATGCTAAGCGAGCTGCTTACCACCGCGCTGCGTCCACCGCCAGCCTGGCAGGCACCCTGCACGCCCCTACATGAAAGGGTGTTCACAGACCCACCTGCGCCGGGCGTTTGTGCATGCACAATTAAAGGCATTAACCGAGCCAGCGCTTCCACCGCACAGGCTTGCACATTATGGCTTGCTCGCGTGCGCACGCTTTCCCGAATCGGGCTCTGTGACTCACAGGCTGCTAAGTCACTGCTGCAAAGCGATGGAGTGATGCACGCGCTAAGTTTTGAGAGACAGTGTCTTGCTTTCCAGAGAGCATTCCAGCCCGGTTTATAAGCAGTGTGTGTCACTGGTGTTTGGGTCCAAAATGTGACTAAGGACTCAGACAGGCGAGCAATGAAGAAACGGGCAAGCCCTAGAGGAATGGTTTCTTCTCCTCTGCCTGCAGCCCAGCCCAAGTGTGCAGGAGCTTTGCTGGCAATGCAGGGACAGACTGTGGCCATGCCTCTTCTCTCATTACAGACAGTATGGGCAAGAGGATGGCCACAGCCTGGCCTTAGCCTGCAGCCAGGGTACTTGCACAGCCCAGACGACGCTCAGCAAACTTCTCATGATGTGGGTACCGGAGTGTTCCAGCTCTACTGTGCTGCAGGCAGCCAAGGCATGAAGGACTTCTTAGGGTTTGCTGTCCTCACTGTGCAAACAAGGGTCAGGAGAGCTGCGTACAGCTTTGCTGAGAGGCAATCTGCACCACACATAGTGGGAGCGGGGAGAGAGCGAGCCGAGTATGTGGTTCTCCTTCCCACAGCATGCAGCTGCTCACTCATTGCACAGAAGTGCTTGATTTTCACACCACCCCACATACAAAACTCCCTCCTACTTCAAAGGGGACAGGATTGACCCTAGAGGTCAAAATGTGTCCCCAAGGCAGAAGCCCTGAGAGTAAGTCTCATGAGAGTAAGTGCAGATATCCAATTCAGTCCAGCCCTGCTCCATTAACACCATGAAAATGTTTCTGCTGGTTTGGACAGAGTAGGATCAAGGCCTTCAGGCAGAAGTTCTCATGGACTGCAGGACAAATATGAAACTTTCCCTTTTAAAGATCCCATGGGAAAAACACAGGAATGGTAAAGGGTCACCATTAGCTTAAAAACAGCTCAACATTTGTTTTCCTTAAAAAATAAGCTCTTAGGAAACTTCAGAGCACTACAAACATTCCTCTGCTGGAAACGCTTTGAAACAAATGAACCTTTCCCTGCAGCGCCTGCAACCTGAATGAGCAGCATTCCTGACCCTCAAAGCCAGCGAGGCCACGGCCCACAGCAGAAGGTCTTGGTGGGTTTTTGCAGCCCAGCCCAAGAGCTATGTGGTCAGGAGAGCTGCAATGTTAAAATCACTTCCTTTTCTGCGTGTGTGTACAGCTGCCAACATCTGAACAGCATGGGGTTCACAATGCTGCCGTGGCTCTGACCCCGACACTGTGCTCACCCGAATGAGAAGCAGCACGTGGCAGAGGTGCAGACCCCACAGTGCTATTCTAGGACCACAAGGTATTTACTTAATGACTGCAAGAAAAGAGGAGGGGAAAAAAAGTGGCTAACACACCAATTCCAGCTTATTCCAGCTTTTCAGTCCTGACTTATTTGCGTAGCATCACTGAGAGCAATGCAACTGCACCTACCAGCTAAGGATATGACCCAGGATCTTTACACCGTTCAGGATCAAGACCCCGGTGAAATTCAAACACAGTGAAGAGTTGAGGTGCCCAACTTACCAACCCAGATTTATTTTCAGGTCTTAAGACCTCTATCTTGACACCAATGGCACATTGCCATTGCATGCAGCAGGAATGGGGGATGAAATCTCATTGAAACTTGAACTTGTTGCTCCTTGAAGCTTGGTAGGTGCAGCTAAGGGGAATCTTTCTACAGATGGGAAGCATCTGAAAATCCATAGAGGGAAAAATCCTGGCAATCTCTCATGGGGGCATGGAAAAGGGAGCAACAGTATTTTTGAGGCTTGTAAAGGGCACGGTAACAGCTGGAACCATGCTGGGTTTCTGCTGAGTTTGGCACTTTGGGTCCACTTTCACCAATGGAGTCCCCAGACGTGTAACGGGAGCCTGCAGGAGAGGATGTGGAGCTAATCCATGGTGCGAAGAGCCCAAGGAACACAGGGCTAAAAAAAGAAATGCAGAGCTGCCTGAAAGAGTATCTTGGAAATAAAAATAGTGGAAGGAGAGCAGTGGGTGTCTTGTCAGTCTCGAGAAGAAGTTCTCCGCGCCAAAGACGAGGAGGAATTGCATGCAGCGCATAAAATGAAATCAGGAGATATCTGAGGAATTCAGGCCTGTCTCTCAGCAGACTTTTCTAATCAAGTGCCTCACAGAGGATATTTCACCATGGTCATTTCCTTCCCCCTCTCTCTCTCATGCAGACTGAGCCAGGGCTCCTCCTTTCATTATTATTTTTTCCCTTTTAATTTTAATTTTTGTTTTGCCATTTTCAGAAGAAATAGAAACATACACCACATGGCTCTTAAAGGCACAGCACATTTCCTTGCTACTGTGGAGCAGCCACAGCCTCTAGCTAGGGCCAGCACCTTTAAATCAGAGTAAATGGGGCTCCAGCGGCTTTGAGTTCCCGTTAGCTTTTGCCCTGCCCCTAAACCAAGCACAGCTGCTCTCTGTCACCCAACTGCTCACCCTGGGGTGGGGAATTCACAAGAAAAGACCACCCCGAACAAGGGCTTTTCATTCCTTGCTCCCTGGAGTCTGAGGATGAATTTTCTAAGTAGAAACAAAGTGCTGGAGGGAGCGCAAGGGAAAGGCAGAGGAAGAATGGGGGAGTGTGAACCAAACAATGCTTCGATTCTGTCCCCGCCGAGGGGCTGGCATCGCCTCTTTTTCATGTTTCTCGAGTTGCTTTTAAAAGCCGTGCGGGGAGCAAAAAAGCAAATAGTTGTTTCCTTTTGTGTTATGTCTTCTTAATTTCTAAGAGCAGGACCAAAGCGAGGCGTGGCAGCGGCGCCTTTGCATGTCGGCCCCTCTGCAGCTCTGGGCTGTGTGGGCAAGGCAGCAGCGTGGCTGCCGGGAGGGCACATCCCCACCCAACCCAGCTGGGAGGCTGATCCCATGGCAGTGCCAACAACTGTCCCTCAGCCTGTGCCTGGTGTCTGCTGATGACTTCTTTCACTGCTGTGGGCAACTCACTTCAGGCCCCTGGAGCTGCTGCCTCCTCCCCTTCCTCTGCCTGTACAGCCTGCAACTTGCCGGGCGTCTGCCTGCACCCCAAAGGTGCTCCAGTGCCTGGCTCAGCACAGCACCGTAAGAGAGATCTCTCCACGCTGGCACGAAACCAGATCACTGAACTCAGCAGGAAAATGTCCCCCCACAGCTGCACTGATGAGTTTTTGCAACTCGTAACTAACTAAGAAAGAGAATAAAGGGTAGAAGGGTAAAAAACAGAACTGCGTGCTGAGCTGTCTGAGGCAGCACCGGGCTCTCCCGAGCTGTGCAAGTGCACACACACACACACACACGCGCGTGCGCACTTACAACAGAGTCTTCTAAGAAACTATGGCCAACTAATTGTAGGGAGACCCAGGGGAGAGGAAATGAAATGAAAAATTGAGTCTGAGTTATAAAAATAAGTAATTTTTATCCTACTTGCAGGAGGCTTATATTAATTAAACATTATTACAGTGAATGAGATGGGGAGGGTTATTAAGTCTGGGGCTGGTTGTAAGTGTTCTCTCCTGTTGCCTGAGGCTCCACTGAGCTCCAGATATTAATCTTCTAAAGCACTCAAATGCTGAAGAGATAAACACTTGAAATATGAAAATGTTTTTCTCCATAGCAGACACTGTGACCCTATGTCACGCCAAAGAATTTGTCAGATGTCCATATAGGCTGCACTTACAGCATTACCCTGTCTCTTCGAAAAATGCCGGGCACCTCAGGAGCTGAAGAGAGAAATGATGTGTGCATTTGTGTGGGGGTGATTTGTGTGTGGAGATGTAGCAGATTCTCCTCTTCCCATATGTTTCTGGAATACATATTTTCCTCTTTAGCACTGCCTACCAGGTGTTGGCTGCACGGCTTTCCAACTGGCTGGCGGCACTGCCAATCTGGCCAGCGCCTCTGCCAGGTGGCTAACAGGTTCGCCCGAATGTTTGCATTTTGAGACTCAACCTCACCAGGGGGAGGACAGGGAGGAGCCCGCAGCATGCACAGCTCCCTGGGCACATGGTATGCAGGCACTGGAGTCACTGGGCATCAGGGCAGAGCCGAAGCCAGGTGAGATCAGCCAGTTCTCCCTGGGGGACCCTTGAGTTTCATAAGCAACGAATGACAGTGAAGAGAGGTGATGTCACGGTGATGTAATCTACAGTTATAAGGAAACTGGAAAATGTTCTTTGTGCCACCCGTGCCACAAAGTCAACAAGGGTAAGGACAGGGCACTAGTCCCGGGGTGAGTTCCAAGATGTGAAGCTGAAGAACTTGATATATCAACCATACTGCCAGAGACATAAATTAGCCCTCCAACCCTTCCAACCCATGCCAGCACATCTCAGTGAGGTCCTCCATAAATTAGGCTCTGCCACGCTCATGCAAATCTTCTGCTTCCAAAGCACAGAAGAGAAAAAGAGCAAAAGTCAAACAGCAAGAAGCTGGCATATTTCTGCATTCTTAGGGTTTAGCTCATCCTTCACTTGGAGGAGGCTGAAATCCAGCCTATGCAAGCCCAGAGTACAGAACAGTTGAAGACTACAGGCAATCTGAGCAACATATGGGAAGAAGAAATGCATCTCTGACAAAAGAGGAAATGCATTTTGGGGAAAAAGCATTGGGTCCTACAGATGACATGTGGATCAGGATGTGGAACAAAGCCCAGACTAACCTACATGGTCACAGTGGATTCAAAGCCCAGTGTCCAATTCAAGGCTATCTCAAGAGGACAGTTAGGATAATTCAGTGCCAGTGGTCACAATCCTATAAATAAGTCATGAACCCATAAAGCAAAGCATCTGACAGCTTCCACAAAAGAAAACGTTCAGGTCTGCACAGCCTTCACGGCTCTTGATAGCTGTACAATAATCAGTCCTACTGAGCCCCATCAGCTCCCTCTTCCTGACTTTGGTATGGTATTAACCATCTTACCAGGCACAGTCTCAGGGCTTGGTTCAGAGTTGCCAATCCAGGTGCTTGTAGGCTGAAAAGACCATGTATAACCCGTTGCCAAGTCGTGTGACCAACCACAGAGGTCTTCAGGGAGATCAAAATTGCAGTTGAAATTTGCAGGGAGACGGAAATCTTATAAAAAGAAATAGAAGCAAAATAAAGTTGGATTAAAAAATGACCTACCCATGAAGGGTTGCTATAAAAAAAACAACCTGAAAGTAAAATAGCTGGCAAGCCATAAATACTGAAGAAAGCATGAAATCTCACTCACGCTCATGCTTTTAACCTATCTCACATTTCGTCAGCTCCAGGGATCAGCCTTAAGTTCTGCATCATCAAAATGCTCATACCATGTCCTGCGGCTAATCCACCAAACTAAGCAAATATAAAAGCAAGTACCAAATGCTTCCAGACTCTAATCAGCACCTTCTCTTCATCCCCTAGAGCGGTCAAATATTAAATGCCTTCTTAAATGTCAGGGAAGAGCACTTCCTGAGTGCCCTGTGCTCATCAGCCTGTGCTCTGGTTCCAAAAGGAGAATCTCAAGTGCTCCAGAAACCCAGCTCCTGAGTGACAGATCTAGCCACTTGCACCAGACGGGAGCTGTCTGTCAACGTGGTGAGCTGTCACTCACCACTTCCTACCTTCTCGTGGAAATGCTACCAGGGGAAACATGGGGCCACCATGAGCTCAAGCTTTTGGATTCTGAGTGAAAGGAGCCAGCCTCTATTTCTAGCTCCACTACGGACTCACCACATGGTCTTTGGGCGAGTCATTTAACTTTTCATCTGTGAAACAGGAGCAGAGCTAATTCCCCTGTGTCAACAGCTTTAAAAGCTCTGGAGAGCCTTCGCGCAGAGACGGGTCTGTGGGCAGGAGGGCACTTGCCAGGGGCTGCACGTAGCAGCGAGGCAGCTGCTGGCTCCTTCGGTTGGGGAAGCAGCCATAAGGCACGGAGGCTGCAGAAACGGTCTGAGACCATCCCAAGCACGTCAGAGACCAATTATAGGCCGGGTTTTTCCTGAGCGAAGAGGAAGTTTTAAATCACAGTGCCCACAAAGTGAGCGATAGCCAGAAGGAGTTGAGTGACTCAAGCAATAGGCATCAGCGGAACTTTGCTGCGAGGGGCAAAGGGCCTTCTTTACATAATCCCTCTTCGAAATAAAACAATGCAGATCATGGATCCTTTTATTTCAATCTAATCTCATACCCTGGAGAGCAGCATTGTTTCTGTTTGGCTGTCATAAATCTGATTGTCCAGAGAAACACACTCATTGTTTACGGAGTATGAGAATGAAAATTGTTGCTAAACTGAGGGAAGCTGGTGGGGAGGCTGGTTCCACGCTCCACGGCATACTCTGCTCGCTCTCTTGCCCTGGACTGCACCCAGGAATCGTGTTGTTGCAGAGACTATTACTGGCCTAAATTTCCTGTCGGCAGCTTCCCAAGTGCCTTAGTGGTAGCAGAGTTGCACAGGCTTATCACTGAGGCAAAGCAATGAGAATCAGGCCCGTTGAGCTACTTCTGCAACTTGCATTTCCAGAACTGAACTACAGCAGAATCCCGATGCGAGGTGTGAAAAAGCCAATTAATGTTCTTTTTTTAATTTATGTATTTTAAAACCCATTAATTTTTTCTCTGGGACTGGAAGCTGAAGTGACAGAAGTCCTAGGAGCTATCTCAAAGGATATCTTTTCCTCCTGAGATTTCTCGTTGAAGTCCTTGTGTAAATGCCCAAGCCCCAGCGCTGAGGCCCACGCTCTGCTGTCTGCCCAGGGGTGTGCATCTCCTGCACACTGTGCTGCACAACTAACCCTGCACAGCTCTGCCGTGCCCACTCCCCTTAATCTGGACATGTCAAAGCTTTAGATGCTCACATGCCCCCTTGCAAGGAGCAGAAAAATATGATGTCTGCTTTTACTGGTAGGGATCTGAGGCAGAGAGGATTAGTTGCCCCCAGCATTGTCTCTTCACAAGCACAGCGTGTCGTCTAAACTAACATTCAGCCTCTTCTGTAGTCAGAAGAGGCAGGCAAGCACCACAGATACCAAACCATTCCCTGTACATCTGACAGCCATCTAAGACTGGAGGGATGAATTCCTGCCTGGAGTTACTGTTCCCCTCTCTCTGCTGCCTGCACAATCAGCCCAGACTGTCCTCCTAAATTTTAAGCAGTTAATATTAGGGAAGATGATCCTTAACAGATAGGTTTTCAGGACATCAGCCTTCTCTACATGTTGTGATTTACTCCCACAGTTGTGACCTCTGCAAAAGGAGTCTTCCATACCAGGCAGTCTGAATCTCTCCCCTGAATCGCCTTCTGAATTTATGACACCCAGCCAAGGGGATCTGGAACGGAGGTGGCTCTAAACAAGGCACTAAGTGAGTTGCATCAGGTCATGTAAGGAAGCTGGGAGAGCAGCTCTTCGAGTCTCGTACCCTAGGGACTGAATTAGTTGCTATCTCTTGCTCTTGCATCCTTTCTTGATATAACTTATCAGATTTTGGCAAGTTTTGTTTGTTGCATTTTTTTATCTTGGCCTATTACTAATAATATTACTCTAAGCTTTCCAGGAATCAGCTCCATGCATAGAAGCAAATGGGAAGATAAGAGTATTTGATAGCTTTTAACCCATCATTTATTGAGACAAAGATGTGCTCTGATACATACCCTCCTCTTCTCCACAGCTATCACCACAGTCGGTTGCCTCTTCATCAGTTGGGTATGGGGTGGTGGTCTCTTCGCTCTTCAAAGTGGGCATCAGTGTCTCTGCAGTGGGCTTTACATCTGAAAAAAACAGACTAGAGATGCTATTTGCAATAGACAGTACAAAAAGCCCATGTAGGAGGAAACAAAGCAAAAAAAATAATTTCTCATGTTCTTATAATGGCAGGAAGAGATAGAACAAGAACACCATGAAATTTCTACATGCTACAAATGTCAGCATGGTTTGAACTTCAAGTGAACTGGCTGTTTCCGTACGGGAGTTCCTTTGATTTAGAGTCCCTGTTGGACAAGACTCTCCTCTAGACATACATGCTACTTTTTCTCTTAATTTTTTAATCTACGCTAGTGTTGGCAATCCGCTTAGCTGTCATTACTGGATAAGAGAGATCACAGGCAGAACGTCTTTTTCTTTCATAAAGGCATATGACACGTTAAAAACACACACACAACATTCCCACCAATTGTGCCAATTTATAAAACAAGTCACTCAAACCCACAAATGACGTAACCGCAAACGGACCCAGAGGATCCCCTAGCGTGCTCTGGCTCGCTGCAGAAAGCATCTGGTTTCACACTCCAGGCTCCTGACTACACTTTCAAAGGGTCTCTGTCCAATTTCCCTCTCTCCAACATGGCCCGTGTGAAACAACCTCCAAGCAGGTGTCAGGGGAAATTTAAGCAAGAAGGGGAAGGATATTAAGATCAACAGTAAACGACATTAGGTTCCAGCAGTCTCTCCTTTTATGAGTACAGCAGGCTTGATTCTTTCCACTTTTGAAAAGAGGCTGCTTTGCTCAGTTATGTGCGATTGTGTTTCTTTGTCGGCACCCTTCAGGATATCATTTAATAAAGCCAGAAGCAGGAGGAAATGCCTAAATACATTGAATATTTTCCATAGGCTCCTTTCTGCCCATTTATTTTCCTGTTATTAAACATGTTGCACATAAACTCTCCGGGGTTTTTTTACTTTTTTTTTTTCCCAGTGTCTGTCTTTTGTTCAGGATAAAATACCAAATAACCTCAAAGTCTCTTAATTTGTAAGTTTAAATTTGTTACAACCCCATAAAACCTCAAACACAACCAAGAAGCAAATTGCAAGCAGCCAGGCACAGAAAAGTGTCATAAAAAAGAAAAGAAAAAAAAAGCAGCAGGTGAAGGCAACATATCAAAAGCTGCAAGTTATTTAGAGCTGGTACATTTTTTTAGGTTGTTGTTCTTGTATATTGAGATTTATAGCTGAAATGTGACAATGTGGAAGGACCTTGAAAGCCAAGTCCCATACGGGACACAGATGCTGAGCGGATGTAAATCAACAGTGTTGCATTGCCCTGGACAAGCCGCAGAAATATATCTTGAAAAATCAGTTACCATGGCAGAGCTGCAACACGATGGTTACAAGAGATAATGAAAATAGCAGAGAGGACAACGTGATGTGTGAAATGGAAAGTGAAAAAGAGAGGTCTGGCTTGCTCGCTTTCTCTCTCTCCCTGGCCCAGCAAGTGTCTGTGCAACTGGTGGTAACTGCTGATCAAAATGCAAAGTCACTGAGCAATTGAAGCCAGATGTTTGGAACTTCAAAGGAGAGAAAACCAGCTGCAAGTGAACATTCATCAATCTCGACTCTTCAGAAGAAAAAATTTGGCAGGTCTTTGAAAGAAGTCAATTGCTGACTGCCTGCTTCCCAATTTTTGAGCTACTAGCCAACTAGTTTGTGAGTCCAGTTGCTGTTAAATTACCTGTTTGACTCAATAATTAAGATGCCTGTAGCTGATAAGAAATTAAAACAACTGGGCAGGGTACGCATGGGCTTAGGCCCTCACTTGAGTATATTTTCAATCAGCTTGTTTTAATCCCTCTCTTAATCTTGTTCCCAAGCAAGTGCAATTGCCTGGGTTTTCACAGCCAGTTCTGTAACATGCCTGGGTCCTCCCAGCAAAGGAGGTCTGTATCTTGGCGTTGTCAAGGACTGCTGCATGTAGCCAGCCTGGATTTAGCGTGTAGATAATGCCATGGGCTATCTCTGCTCTCCAGGTTGCATCAGGGATATAAATGCTTTTTATAACATAGTGAATCCACAAGATTACAAGCCCTGCTCTGATTACAAAGCTGAATGCCTGTAGATCAATAAAGCTACGAATATTTATGACTTGGCAGTTGAGTTTTAAACATTACAATGTGCAAATGATTAGACGGCCACTCTGGGAAATGACCATAAAGCACCCTGCCCGGAAAAAACGTGGGCTGTTGCTGCTGATATTGAAACTGAACGTGGACATAGCTGTAAAAGAAAATTTGGATCAAAAAATAGCACAAGAAGTTGAGGATGCCAAACCCCTCTTATTCTCTAATTTGGAGGATTGCAATGGAGGGGCTGACATATCCGTGGTCAGAGCTCTTGTGCGACTGCCTCCCTTTGTGGCAGTAATGCCGCACTGTGATGCACCAGCCACCAACGGTCTGCAGAGATCTGGCAGCTGGAGATTCCTGGGAGCTGCCTGACGCAACGATGCGGGAGCTGCCTGACCACTTCTGCATGAAGCCTCAGCTCCCACTGCTTGCAGGACAGCCATGGCGCCTGCTTCTCCTACAACATCCCAAAGATGTGGTAAGATTTAAATTAAGATCTAATCTTGATCTAAAGTTTAAATCATTTACAATGGATTCCCAGTCCAGGTGGAGATTTGCCATTGACTTCAAAGGTGACAAATTATCATTATTAATTGTGTGTATGTGTGTTCTGTGATTTGCTATTAAGTGTTTGTAATGCATCTCACAGCATATCACAGGAGGAAGGGGTAGTAAAGACTCCACAAAAGGGTGGGAAAAAGCTCTTTGTCTTTTAAGCTTCCTAGAATGGGAATTCTTACAAGAAAATGCCTTCTACAGATGTGTTTATAAAATGGAAATCATACTTCTTTATCACTGACATCTGGACACCAGATTCAGATTTAAGCAGATTATTAAAAAATAAAATAGGTTAGAAAAAGGCACAACTAGCCTCTGGCACTGAAAAACTAGCTTCAGACACAATGAGCTGTTGGGTGCATTTTTGTCTTTTGGGGGATGAAACTATGGAGCAATCAATCACCATCAAGCCTCAAAAGGGTCAGAGGTACAACCTCTACCGGTCTCAGTGAGTGTGTTAGACAGTTTTCACCTCTGTATTAAAAGTAATGGTGGCTGCAAGGCATACCGCTTGTGAAAAACAGGTGGGCAAAAGTGAACAAACTTCCCTGGTCTTAGGGATATTGTAGAGATGTTGGAGAGTTAAATCCCCAACCTTGTCTGCAGAAGGATTTCCACATGGCGTTCAATGAGAGAGGAACAGATGTTTTTACAGCAAAACCTTATTTTGTCAGCTCAAGATACCTGTACCAGTCACTGAACCCCTCTTTTGCACCTCTGCTTCTCTTCCTATTTTTTTGTCTTATCCATTTGGATTAAAAAGCCCAAATGTTATCTAACACAGAGAGTGGGAAAGCCTGCACAACATCCAGTTAAAAGTTCTGACAGGAGGGAGAAGGGAGCTGGGGACAAATCCCGGGTGGATCTCTGTGCAAAAGCTTGGATGGGGGTTCAAACATTGCTGCTACATGCTGTGTCAAGGCCAGTTCCTTTTAAAGTAGAAGTAAAAAGATGGGTTCAGGCCACACTGCAAATCCTGCCATCACGGCTGCAGTCTCCCTGCCACAGTATGACCCTGAGATGGGACAGCAGGGAGAGAAATAACCTTACACTCGCACCTTGCCGGTTTAGCGCCCACCATGACCCCGATGGAGCTGGTGGGCAGAGGCACAGGGGCTCCTACCTGTCCAGTCGCAGCCCAGCACCTCCAGGCGCATTCCTATTCCTGCTGGGGACCACCTCTCTGGGTGCACTCGGACATACTGGGCAGGAACAGGGTCAAATCTTCGGACTTCAGGGATATCGTAATGGATGTTGCCTTCAAAAAGCTACAGAGAGAGAGAAAAAAGGCAAGTGATGTATGCATCCCACATGCTCTCCACCAGACTTGATAATTTGGGTCTGGCAGGGCACAGACACAGCCTGAAATAGTTTAGCTGTCCGACTCACGGCCATTGAGTCCAGCTGAGCAAAAATTGGGCTGTTCCTCCTCAGTTTCAAGAGGACCAGAGAGGCTGTTTCTAAGAAACCTGTACAATCTCTCTTGGCCTCTGCTTTATATCCAGGGGTCAGATTCTGATCCAAGCCACACAGGGAAAGCTGGGGGAACATCTACTAACTTCACATACAAATAAGATCAGATTTGTCCTTTGGCAAATAAAGAAGCTACTGCATGTTCTAGGATAGTGTAAATGCTCAGTTTTCCTCACAGTCCAAGTACTGCTGCTTTTCAGCTTACGTGCATGATCTCAAGTCTGTGGGGAATAAACAGAGTGCTATAGATAGCGCCAGGCCTTCTAAGATTCATTTGTAGGATCAGAAAAAATTAAAACTTCCCCAAATTTTCAGAAGCAGATGAGTTTGCATAAAAACAGAACAGGCAGTATCTTAGAACTCATTAATTTCTTAAGCTCCCTGCCACTCCCATACCACTAAGCAGAAAGACCATGGGGAACTCCGATGATACGGTAAAAGCACAGGGAATTTCAGGGTCACACCAGTGTGGCAAAAGAGACTTCAGAAATAGCAAATTTCCCAAAGAGAAGTTGTGATTTATCTTCCTTTTCCAGAGGTGCAAGCCACAACAGCAACACCCTTCCCCTTAAAATATGTAATTAATTTGTGCCAAACATAATTGAATACACCAACTTGTGGGCTTTGACCTGCAGGAGCTGGGAGGAGCAGAAGGTGATGTCCACATCCCCAGGCCTGGTCCACAATAAGAAATGAAGGGAAATTGCCATCTCTGGAGCAAGGTGGAACCTACATCCTCTAATATGGCTTAGGAGCAGGATCAGGGGACACAACCTGGGATTTCATGGTGACAACCCAAACTTCCATGGTCTCTATGGGGAGAGACAGCTAATTTTCCAAGACCCCATCAGGCAGACTAAAGATAGCCAGAAATGTATCTCGCTTTGCAGCTGCTCCAGGCAGTGCCTACCTTGGCTTGCATTGTTTTAGGGTCCTGGATGAAGTCCCAGTCCTTTCCATTCATGCTGTAGGCCACCTTAAACTTCTTCACAAAGGAGCGGGACTCAGTGGTGGTCACGCTGTCCCCTCCACGAGCCCCCTGGATAATGACTCCTTTGATATTCTTCGGGACGCCAAGGTCCACCTGCAGCCACTCCTCCCCAGGCTGGGCTTGGGGGACGCGAGGAAACCAGCCTGAGCGGCTGCTCACCAGGCGGGCCATGCTGGGAGACCAGTCATAGCTTCTGATGGAAGAGGCTGAGATCTGCGAGTCAGGGATGAGGCCAGAAAGCATTCCCAACAAGTTGGAGCAGGGTGAATCTGCAGGGAAGGAAACGGCATGAACAGGCTTCCCCCCTGCCTCCGGGGCCTGGGTGCCTGTCCCCCCCAAGCGCATCCCTTGGGATGGGTGCCTCCATGCTGGTCACAGTGTCACCGTTCGCATGCCAAGCAGCCATGACAGCTGCGGGGGGACAGCACCCTGGGACGGGTTGTCGGAGGGACAGGGAGGAGGCAAGCCTCACCGGTGATGCGGCAGCCATACAGCTCCAGCCTTAGGGCGATGCCGTTTTGCCAGCTCTGGGGACGGATGCGCACGAAGCGTGTGAGCACCGGGCTGTGTATCTTGTTGAGAACCACCTCCGTGGCATCCTCGTTGGCCTGAAATGTCTGCAAGGGAGATGGGGCAGAAATACAGTTATGTCCTTTTCAGGTAGAAAGAAATAACCAGATTAGCAGTCAAAATAATCTCAGCAGGGAAAACTGAGGAGAGGCTTTCTGGGAAGGGCCAGCCTCCGGCCAGGGCAAACACCCAGGGGCAGGCAGGGAGAGCTGAGCCGCTGGCAGAACAGCACGGTGGGTGGATGAACTCACCCACCAGGCAGGAGACCCAGGAGCTTGCTGCCCCACTGCCTCTCACGGCACCCCAAGGCACCCCGGACTGTCAGGCCACAGCAGCTTCCAGCTCACACCCAAACCTAGAGCCACTCCAACACAAATGGCCAGATGTCCCCAAATGCTGCGTAAGATCTTGCCTCCCCTCTGCGGACAAATGGGCTGACATCATAACATGTCCTCGTACTGAGCTCCACCGGGAAACATCGTGTTCAAGCAGCGTCACGAGCCAGGAGGATGGTGCCTCTGCCTGGGGCGATGAGCCACTGTCCCAGCCAGCCCCTCGCTCCTGCCTCTCTGGCGAACACGCAGCCCGCCACACAGAGACAGCTTTTCGGGGGAGTTTATGATCCGACATGATATGAAAAGGCTGCTGCCTTACCAGATGGCCATAATCAATAACTACCAGATGGACGTTACATCTATCCCTCCTTCCCATTTTTTTAATAGGCCAGATCAGGACTGTATACTTGTGTTTCTGTTTCAGGCTGCAGAGCCATAGCGGGGAAGAAAAGGGGGAAAAGAGGAAATACCAAACCTGAGGGTAATATTCAACCCTTTCTCTGCCCCCAGCATAAAGCACTAAAGCTCTCGGACCGAGTCTGCAGGTGTTGCCCACTTCCCCTCCAAGCACGCAGGGTCTCAGGACAGGGCTAGGGCATCCTCCGATCTCAGCCAGAAGCCGCATCTGAGATTTTGGCTGGGCTCTTCTGCAGGCTCCTACCCTGCATATGCCATACTAAGCACAGGGGCTCCTGCTACGTTTGTCTCAGAACGAAGCAGGAGCATGTAATCTCTGGCATCAATCTCCTGTCTGAGGCAAGAGTCAAACAATTCACCTGCAGATCCCCATGATCTGGGACAGAAAAAGGGGTGAGGCCATATCCTGGCTCTGGCCTTGAATAGCGGTTAAGAAGCATTTTATAAGCCTCTCACCGCTCTAGGCCTGTAGACAGCACATGTTACTGCTCCTCTCCCAGGATCCAGCACACCATGGTGCACAGAGAGGGACAGCAGCTGTTTGGAGCACCACAACCAGCTGCGGGCTGCCCCTGTGCATCCCCGTCCAGACCGGGACGGCGACACTCCCGGCAGGGCAGGGAGAAGCCACCCTGCAGAGGGCCTTGGTTGCAAATCTGGATGGTAATTGGGATTTGGGGTTGATGTGAACTTGAGCAGAAATGCTAATCTGGAGAATATACATCATGCTGCTACCGTTTAGCAACACAGCATGGTTTATGTGTTTTTAATATCCTATTTTATCCTGTCTGACCCCACTTCCCATCCTTTTCCTTGCTCAGCAGACACCAAATACCCTTTTTTCCAGCAGGAGGGCTATAAGAAGAGTGGTTACTGTGAAACACTCTCCAGGCATGCGTGTGTGTGTGTCTTGTAAACCTGTGGGAACACACACAAACACAGGCTGAAAGGATACATTTCCACACCACAGCAAAGCCTCCAGCTTTCTGTCAACACAGGAGCTGACACACAAGACCTTACCTCTGAACCTAACACCGGAGGACAGGAAATGTTTATCTGAGCTGGTGCAACTATTTTAGCACGAGGAGCAGCACGTCAGGTCAGCCCAAAGGTCCCTCTGTTGGGGTGGCTCCTCATGGTGGCCCCCAGCAGATGTCTGGGGGCAGCAAGCCTGGGGGAGTCTTCTCCTGGCAACCTCTCTTCGCTTCCCACAATCAGCAGTTTGAAGACTCCATGAGCCAAAGGTTGCATATGGACCAGCATGTTTAACAGTCACTGATGAGGTTTGCTGCTCTTTTTGGTTTAACATATTTCCAGTTTTGTTCTTTTTTAGCTCACTTCGCACATATGAGCATCAGGGGCCAGAATCCAAATTTACACCAGCGTAATTTGTTGCTGACTTCTGCAAAGTCAAGCTTGACAGAAAGCAGAAGCAGGACTGAGCCCAAAAACTTTATCACTACCACATGCATTGCTGAAAGCATCTCTTACATGACCTTAGTCCTAACCACCTGCTTCCAAGAAGAGCAACCTCAATTCTGCTTTAGATTTGAGGACCAGTAATTTCCTCAGGACTAGATCACATTCAACAAGCTACGTAACTCAGAATCGGGGCCTTGACACTCTGGACTGCCAGTTTATGAGGGCAGAAACAGCATCCGACTTCCAACGCTAGTATCAGCCACACTGGCAGGACCTGCCCCAGTGAACCTTGTTTCTGAAGAGCCCCAACTGATCACAGCAAACCATTGCTACGCACCCCGTTCAGCGTAACAGAAAGGGGCCATTTTCAGAGGGCAGGTGCTTAGTGCTGTTAGAGAAGCGGGGTCCTCCTGTGTGCCTGCCCTTTCAGCCTCCTTCCCAAGTGGAAATGCATCGTAAGCTCGCAGGTCCCGATGCTGCCGACCAGGGTCTGACCCTGAGCGAATGGTTTCTCTGCACTGAAAACGCTGACCCCAGAGCCCAAGTGCGCCGTGGAGAGTCCCATTGACTCGAACAGGCTCTATATCCTGCTTCAAATTAGCACTCACGGCATGGGAAGAAGTAGCAGGAAAACGTGTGAAATTGGGAGCGCCAAGAAAGCAAAGATTTCTTCCCCCTTACCAAAATAGAACATTGCTATTCCTCCCATCCTATCTGCTTCTCATCCCACTCAGCACATATTTTGAGCCAAGTCTTCGAATGGTGTAAATCAACATATCACCATCGAAGTATAAGAAGTCACAGTAATTTACACCAGCAGAAAAAAAAATATCTGGCTGCGATCTAAGGAGATAGATATATACACACTCAGCAGAGAGCACACATACGCACGCGCATGCACACGCACGCACACACGCTAAAGGATGACGGAGCCAGAAAATGAATGGGAAAACCATTAACAAATTAAAAGCACCTTCCAAGAAGCAGTCAAGGGAACTCATTTTCTCTGCTGCATCAACAAGCTGCCCATCCCCATCCCGTATACTTTACATTTACTTCTATTTTAGTCCAGTCGGCAGGTCTACACATAAGATTAAATTGATAATCAATGAGAGCTGACCTGCTTAATTAATTCGCTGCAGAAAGCAAGTGGTGGGAGATGATGTCTAGGCTAGAGGAGGACTGGGCAAGTTTTCCATGTGCACACACATGCAGGCTCCACACCAACACTTACAAGTCTTATTTCTGACACGCTGGAACCGCTGCGGGGCGATGGGGAGATTTCTGAAGCTGCATTAGTTCCAGTGGGTATGGGAATTGTGCCAACGGCAGAGTTTGGAGTGAAGGGAGTGGAGGGAGTGAAGGACGGGGAGACAAAAAGCACTGTGAAGTTGAAGAGGCAGCGAGTCAGAGAGGGGGCAGGAGGTAACCTCTCTCCTGCTTTATTTATTGTGCTCCTTGGCCACTACGCAATTTCTTGGGGAGCTACAGAAAGTGGCTGGGGGAGGCAGAGGAGAAGGCCAAGGATGGCAGCAGCCCTGCCTTCATCTGTATGTATGTGTCTCTCTGGACCCACTAGATTTACTGCAGGATTATGTTACTCCCGTGGAGACAGAGCCCTGGAACAGAGCATGCTAACAGGATTAGGGCTTCAGGATTTAGACAGAGAAGCATGAAGGAGAAAAGTAGGGGAGATTATTTCCCTTGTCAGATAGGGAAGGCATAAAATGGGGCATATTTGATGGTGGGAGGATTCTGGCTCGAGCGGAGGGTGGATAGTTCCGGATTTATTAAATCCAGGAATAAGGAGGTAAAAGAAAAATGATACTTGGCAACACTCAACAAAGCACAGACATCTGGGCAAGGCACGGTGTGCTGGGCTGGGCTTGCCAGCACCATGTCTTTGAGAGGTTCCACTCAGATCTGGGAGTCACCAGGGACATGAGGAGTGGCACTCTGTTAGCCTGCAAAGGAGATATCAGGCCCAGAAGTACAAAGCTGCAGCCTTGCTAGGAAAGCCAGGGCTGTAATTCTCCCCTGGTACTGCACCAAGGGTGAATGCATGGGGCTGCCTTTCCCAAAGCCTGACATCTTTGTCCTGCCTGTGAAAGCAGCAGAAGCAGGTTGGGGCCTGGGGATGCTTCTGAGCAAACCCTCTGCACCATGATGTCTCTGTGCAGAAGCACTCGTGGCCTTCTGGCTGATCACACAAGCGTTTCCTGAGTTTTCCAGATAAAGAAGACACAGGACTGAAGGCTTTTCTCTCCCTCCCCAGGTGAATGAACACAGAAGACCTCATTAAGAACTGAAAGGACAGAGGAATGCTCCTAAGGGAAGGCACAAGGGTCTCCAAAGAGTCATCCTCAATATTCTCTGCCAGCACCAAACACCTCTGACATCCCCAGCTCCATGCACAGTGGAGATATTCAGCTCTTTGCAGCAATTCAACCTGCCTTCTTGCATCCACCTGAAATACCACCCAGGAAGGCTAGCTGATAACAAACACAAAGCCATCAAAATGAGTAGGAAATGGAAAGTGCATATCAGCTGGATCTTGCTGCCATTTCTCATCCATTGATTTGTACAGGTTCTGAGAGCAAATGTTTCAGTTCCATACTCCCATTTTACATACAGAGCAATGAAGGCAGTGAGAGCACACATTCCCAACCCAACCTGAATCCTGAAACCCATCCCATCCCCCAGTCCCTCGCCACACTAGATGGTCCCCGTGAGCTGATCTCCACAGTTACTAAGATGGGTGGCTCCGACCACACGGGAGCTGGAACTCGAGACCCTACAAAGAAGGAAGTGGATCAGAATGGATGAGCACTTTGTTTTCTGATAAAATCGTAATAGCTGAATCTGTCCGAAGAAAATGGCCAAAAATAAAAGGTCAAATCCTGCAAGGTGCTCTTTTCCTTCCTTGGGTTGAAGAACGAGATGTTGTTTTCTAAAGACATTTGCAAACCGCTAGATAAGATCTCGGCGCGCACAGTGGGGTCAGTGCCTGGAAGATAACCTCTGGGGCCATCGACCCTGGATGACACAGAGCGGGGATGCAACAGGGAGGGCCAGAGCCAGAGCAGCCTTTCTGGGGCAGGGGTTGTTTGGCCCTGTCTCAAGGGGATGTGCTGTTAGGTAGTAAGGGGTGAGTGTGGGGCAACATGTGGTGGTGGCTGCTCTCCTCCCTGTCTCCTTTCTCAGAGGACACACAGGAAGACAGCTCTGCACCTTCACCCAGGTCGCTGGGTTAGCTTCTCCCCCTGGTCCCACACCCCGGGCAAGGACAGAGCATCACCCCCTGGACAGGGGGGCATGTCTGAGGTGCGCTGGACTAGGCTTTGTGAGGAGCGGGCTGCCAGGCAGGGGGAAAGCCCAGCAGGGATAGGGTGGGAAGGGGAAGGTGTGAGTGTGAGGCTCCTCTGCTGCCTGCTGCAGACCAGCCGCTGCCTTCCCACTGCCTCCCCACCCCAGAAAGGCAGCAAGCACTTGACATGGAAACAGCCCAGCCAGTTCTGTCTGCTGCAAGCACATATTAATCTTTTTTTCTTCTGCCTCATCCTGCCTTTCCCGTTTCCCTCACTGAGAGTGCCAGTGGCTGGGGACTTAAAGGTGAGCCATCATGTTCCGCAGGGAAACACCCTGTTCCCACTCTCCTCCGAAACACTGGAGGGAGGGGCAGCAGGTGATGAAAGGGAGGAGGTCAGGGCTCCCCATCCTCAGCAGAAAGCATCATCCTCTCCCCACCCCTCCTGCACTCGCTGGTTTCCTCTTGCTTTAGTTCCTTGATGAAGATGTAAATGTTAGCTGACCTGCCTATAACATGGCAGAGCTTTGCTTTTGGCCCACACAGACGGCAAAATTTCAGAGCAGTGTTTGATATACCCCATATGCCTATGTGTGCATGTGCATATATATATATATACACGTATGTGTATATATATATAAATATATATATATATACTTACATATCTGCATGTATATGGAGGAATAGAGAGTCCCTGTCTGTCCACCCCCTCCTCTCCCTCCCCGCTCCTCATGGCACCAAATCAAGCTGCGGCAGACTTGACAAATCTATTTGGCATGGTTCGCTCCACCGTTGCAGCCTGAACTGTGCGGAGCGCCGCACTGACGCAGGGAGGAATCTGCACCTTGAATACAGACATCTGGGAGCTTGCCTAATGTGGGAACAGCGGGGATTCACGTGGGCTGGGAATGCAGGGCCAGAGCCCCCCAACAGCACGCCCGTGAGCAAGGGGCTTTGCCCTGGCCCCACTGCGGCTTGGCAGCTGTTGTTCGGTGGGGAGGGAAAGCAGTCACCAGGATGCAAGGGGTATGTGAGCCACCAAAAAGCAATTACTTATCCTCCAGCCTTGGAAAGGGTCTGCTAAATTGAGGGCAGAACATGGGAACGAAGAGAACCCTTTCCATGGGCTGCCCAGGGTGAGGAGAGACAGCCCCTGTTCACAGAAAGGTCTGCCGCAGCCAGTGGGTCCCAGGACAGCACAGAGCCTCCGCACCAGCACATGGCCACTACGTTAGGGTTATACATGAGCTTTGCCATGAGCTGCGGCCCCATAGTCAGCCCGCCCGAGGTCTAGAGAAACCCCGCTGCTGACTCTCCTATGGGGTGCTGCGCTGCCCTGTGCCTCCATTTCCCTACCCCTAAAATAGGTCTAACACCACCTCACTGGCACTCAAGGAGCTTAAGTACTCCAAATATTGCAGGTATGAGACCCTGCTCAGGGCCTCTGCACAGAGAGGACTCATTCTGGGAAGCAGAGTGAATTTGAACTGTGAGACACACTTGTGGGGAAGGGGAAATCACATGGCCCGGAAGGGAAGGAAATGTCTGGATGAATCCTGGACAAGGCAAACTGCTGCATTTCATGCCAGCAGTGCCTGTGCCAGCAAAGGGAGGGGACAGCTAATTTAACAGAAGTGCTGAGGAAGCAGAAATTGCTGGGACATGCACGCGGCGGGAGGTGTGTGGGACCCCAGCCACCGAGTTCAGGCAGACAGATTATGGCACAGCAGTGGGGAGGACCTGAACCATGGCAGCAGTGCTGGTGAGCACCACAGAAGAGCAGGGAAGGGCTTTCCCGAGGTGCCCTTAACCAGGGGACAATCACACGACCAAGGCAAGTGACAGAGCAGGAGCAGCCCAGCACCACAGCTGCATTAACCCCCCTCCCCATATGCCAGAGCTCCCATGCAGACCACCTCGAGCTTGCCTCGCCTGGCCCCACAGCAGCACACGCAAGGCTTGGAAGGGCCGAACACCCATATTTACCCTCCCTCCCACTGACTCCCATCTCTGTGTGCCTCCCAGAAACACAGCAAGAGCGTGCAGCACCTCCCAGGGCTCAATGCACCCTTGCCGACCATGCCTGCTAGCGCAGATCCCACAGCTCCGGCAGACTGAATTGCTCCTCATTATTTATTGTTCATTTTGTTCTCTGGGATGGTGCGATCCCCTCTTAGGATTTGTGCCCTTTCATTTCCAGGCCTCAATAACTCCTGAACTACAGTTTCATGTGGTTTTGTGATTGTTAACCCAGCATGCAGACGGGGCTACAGCCATAAAAGCTCAATGAATCTTGTATGGCAAAACACAGGCTGTGAAAACATTTTCTCCTTCATTTGCAGTCAAATAACATACTCTCACCACCACGAAAGATGCAACAGCAGCCAGGTTTTCGAAGGAATAGTGTTTCCTCATTGCTGTGCAAAGGAGAAAGGACTGTTTCTGCTCAGAGCATCATCAGTCTTTTAGCTCTCATCAGAAAAATGGTCCCGCACAGATTAAACCCTCCAGGCCTGTAAAATCTGTTCTAGTCCCTTCCACCGGCTGCAAGACTCACCAAGGTACATGCAAAAGAGAAAAAAAAGCTTTTACCTTGTGGTTTTTCCCATGTCGGTACATCATCCAGTCCTCCCCATTGGTGCTGACCTCCAGCTTATAGGTACGGACATAGTAGCCATTCTGGGTTTCTCTGGAGATGGCACCCTGTGTGGCAATGGCTGTGAGCACAGTCAGGAAGTGGAGGTCCACCTTTCCAGGGGAAAAAGGGACAAGAGAGAAAATGGTGACCACCTGAGAGCCCAGGTTGGCTAGTTAGTTCCTCCCTCTGTCTCTGAAACATGAAAAGGTGCAAATTCAGTCTGTCTCACTCCATCTGTGGGTGCACATTTCAGCAGGCACAAACCCCCTGGGCTAAATTCAGCAGGATGCTTGCAGATAGGACCATAGTAGAAGAGTGACTAAGGATCTTGATGTCTGTCCGTATGGGACCATCACAAAGACTTCTTCCTGCCTCAGACCAAGCAACAGGATCTGCACAGAAGCTCGTGTCCATTAAAGCAGGACAGAGCCTGACTTTTTCCATGTAAAATAAAAAGCATGATGTCCAATTAGCAAGTGCTGCAGTTCCTGGTTTTCCCTTCCTCTTTTTTTTTACAATGTGGGTTGAGAAAGGTCAGCAGAAATGGCTTGGTAGCACTGCCATAAATGAAGAATGAGACGTCTGCTAGAGGCAATGACGTTCACCACCTCCCATTCCTACTGCCCTTTAGCAAGCGGCGTCTCACAGTGATGTGACACAGCCAGAAGCCCTGGGCAGGCAGAGAGTGTGGATCTAACCAGGTCCCAGGGAAAGCCTTTGCTCTGTCAGCCCCCAACCTAACGTTAGACCCCTCACACTCCCTGCATCACTGATGAGATAAATATTATTCTAGTTGTTTTTCCACATGCCTCCTGGAGACTTTGGTCCTCAGGCCAGTAGTGGAGTCAGTGGCCCTTGTAAGTGCCAGAGGTCTCTCAGTCTCAGGCAGTATGATGGAAAGTCCATCAAGGTTTTAGGCAGGAAGGAGGGGGGTGGGAGAGGGACGGCAGGTCGAGTCAGCCCTCATGCAGGCGTGCTAATGTGAGAGCCAGCCTGTCGCATTTCATGGAGGCACTGCAGCTCCCCTGCTGCTCACTCCCCATGAGCCACAGAGGCAATAAAAAATTCAACAAGCCTTATGGTCAAGGGTCAGTTCAACAGCGTGATGCTCCATTTGGTGGGGGAAGAGGTGAGGGGGCTGGAAAGTGTGCGTACCTGGAGGTACTCTTTGTTGCTGTCTACATTGGGGGTCCAGCCGTTGTCATCACTGTTGAGCCGGCTCTGTTGAGGGGTCCACCGCCCATCTGAGTAGGTGGAGGAGGCACTGATCTGCATGTTGGAGATCCTGCCAGACTCCATCCCCAGCGGCACGTTGCACTGGAAATCTGGAGCAGACACACACATGCAGACACAGAGATCATCTTACAGTCTCTGTACTTGCCTCTCAAGTGGAAGGCAGCCCTAAACTATCCTCCCCAGCTAACCCCGAGCAAAGCTGCCTGCCTGGAAAGATGAACAGGATCTGCACTATCTTGCAGGTTGTGTGTGCTCACAGAACGGCACTGAAAAATTAAAGATGGGGCAGCTTTATGTTTGCATGGCCTGAAAATGAATATGAAAACGAATACAGTCCAGATCTTTCTTCCTTTCTCTACCTCCTTCATCTTTGCACAGTTTTGACACAATTCTGTCCCTTCCCTCCCTCCATCTCCACCAAGAAGTCCTAAGTCCCCTTGCCACAAAGTTCCCCATCTTCTTTAAGTCCAGAGGTGAAATCTAAGCACTGACAAGGCAAGGAAAATGGGCAAGCACACCGGGAGGGTACTTACTGCTGTGCTGCCAGCAGGAACATTGATGCCTGGAATGGGAAGGTCTAAAGGTTTTATGTGCATGTGAGAGTATGGATGCATGTGTGTATGTGTCTATGTATATGTATATGTGCATGTGCTATATGTGTTATCAGGCCCACAGGAATTAACCAGCCAAGAAGCTTTAAAAGTCACAATTAGCTCAATCTTATTGTGTATCTCATATATTTTATGGCAACTGTTTCATAGAAACAATAGCAAAGAAAACTATAGGAAATAGGAAATACTGCATGGGCCCAAGCATGCTACTGCTGCTGTAAACCAATGGGGCTTCACCAAACTGCCTGTGTTTTTAATGTGGTCAAGTCAACCTTGTGTGGAAATGATGGGCCAAGTTAAGATCTCAGTGGTATTATTAAAGTTTAAATTTTACACCACCATAAATAAAAACAGGCCTGGCCCTTTAGCAGCTCTTGTGCTTGATTTCTCAAGCTTTGGGTGTCATCCACATTTTATTTCCCAATCCTTTTAAAGAACAGAATAGAAAGGGGATTAAAGAACAGACCAACTGAGTGTGGATATAGGTAATAGTGAAGAGCTCATGCTTGTCTGTAACTCTCACAGCCTCAGCACAACATCCCTAACCCAATCACACAGCAAGAGCCTGTAACACAGCTGCCCTGGTGCTGCACAACCGCTACTCTACCCTGCTCTCCATCATGGGCTTTCCGTGTTGGGTCAGGGACCCCCTCTCTTTCTCTGGGACTGAGGCGTGTCCTGAAGGCTGCTTCTGTTGTATCACAGGTTCACTGCTAACAGAGGTCAAGAACTGCAGCTCTGATGTAAAAATACCATGGGAAAACAAACCGAATCTTTCCTTGCCTGCAAGCATTATCACAAAGAACCAAAATGCTCTTCATTCTCAAAACACACAACTTACTTCCTCGCTCCACATCAATTTACTTCCCTTAATAAGGGTTTTAAAACAAATTTTGGTTTGAAATTCTTAGAGCTTTAGGCATTTTTTAATTAGACAGTCAAGAAATTCCAATTTGTAGTTTGGGGCTGTGCATTTTTGGAAAACCAGAGAGAGGGAGAGACTATTTTCCCCCGTGCTTTAATGAATCTGCTGCACCCTCTGGGCTGAAGTCTTCCCCTAAATCCTTTGGGCTGAGCACATACGTGAAGGATTCTATCCCAAAAGGTATTGAGAAGACTTCACAAGCAAGTGAAAAGTCAAAGAAAGGTCAAAAAGTGTGATTCTTACTAAAATCTCACTTCTGTGAGAAACAGAGAACACACCTAGTGTAACTGCTGTCTGCATTGCCAGTGGGGGACCAGCCCCTGGACACACTCCTGCCTGCCTCACTCTCACATGTGCCAAGTGAAAGACTTGGGAGAAACAGGTGACACGACTGCCTAAAGTCATATGCACACATTTCCAACTTACTTTCTGGGACTTCCTGCTGGATCAAGTAGTACTGAGCAGAGAAACCATCTTTAGCCACTGCCAGGTCTGTGTGGAAAGTCAGCGAGAGGACGCCGGTGGTTGAGCGGATGTCCGACGGCATCTTAGTGCCACAGTACCTGCCTATCAAGGGGCCGACTGCAAAAGAAAGCACCAAAGGTAACGCCTGCTTTTCCACCGGCCTCCTGGGTCACTAGCAGATTGGCATCACTCAGCAGGGATGCCTTAGCGGGACCGATTGGGATAAAAGAAAGGCTTTGGGGATGGGCTATTTTTCACATTCGCTGGCACAGTGCCATGCAGTGCGCCGTGCAGAAATATCCACTGCAGCAGGCGTTGCTCTGCAATTGCTGGGAAATGCTCCAATCTGCTCTGTTTCCTGCTGTTGGTATGGGTAGGGAGGTCCTCCCAACACTGCATGAACCCACTGCCCTTCCCTGAGGGAGGACGGTGCAATCTTGGAGTACCCCACGGGGCTTTTCAGATCAGTGGTTCCAACAGAGCATTAGTTTGGGGTTTAATACACGCAGTCTTCTGCAAGCACACCATCCCCACAGCCGGCCACGGAGCACTGTGATGGTAGGCTGCGTGCTGTAGCCACATCTGAGGATAGGCACCTTTGGTGTTCAGGCACAGACTGCACAGTTTTTGGAGCTCTGTGAGACACCAAGAGAGGCTGAGGACAGCAGCACAGCATGGCTTACCCTGAGGGATGCCATCCCAGATGTCCAGCCAGTCGTACTTGCAGTCTCCTTCCCCAGCCTGCAGCGGGTCATGCTCAAGGTCGAAGAGCAGAAAATGGAGGAGGATTTCTGTCTTTGGCTTGGCTATGATGGTGAAGATACAGTCCAGGTTGTGTGGATACTTGTCAGGGAAACCTGGAGACTCAATAGTGCCATTGGAGGCAGTGAAGTTTCTGGAGCAGTCCTCAGAGCCTGTTGTGTCAGAAAAAAACCCGCAGCCTTAGCAACAATGCAACTTAATACCAACAGCTTGATACACTGTGGAAACCCCGTTTTGAGCTTAAAGGGGTTGTGTATCACTTCTGGAAATGTCCTGTAACCCAAGAGCTGTGTGAATTCCTGCAAGGACCAAGACGGTGATTTTCAAAGCTTTCCACAGGTGGAGAGACAAGGTCTGTGCATTCACTGGAGTGGACAGCATGTGTCTAGATCCCTCACACAGCTCTGCAAATGTAAGCTGTATGCCACTGCTGATCCCCATGCCAATTACTCCAAAAACAAGACTAGGAAAGGGATCCCATCCAAAGGCACCCAAAGCCACGGCTGCAATTTGGTAGGCCATGTCCCCCATGCCAGTGGTGGTGGCCCTGGTGGGGAAGGGAGGCCATGGGAGGCTTCCCCTGCCAGCCCTACCCACTCTCTGCTGGGCTCCCCAGTCACCTGCCAGGAGACCTGTGTCCACTGCCCCAAAGCCTGCAGAGGGGCTGGCCAGCACACAGGGGGCTGCCGTATGTGGTCCTCGCTGCCGCGACTGCCACCCCTGCTGGCAAAGGGCCACAGCAGCTCCAGGTCTGATGGAGGAGACCCTGTCTGGGGAGGACACTGCCTGGGAAGGGGCAGAGAGGAGTGACGGGGATGCCATCTCTTTGGAAGAAGCTGTTCCCAGGGGCTGGTCTCCTGCAACCTCTCCCCCTCTCGCATGGACAACTGTGCCTCAGTTTCCTCTTGAGAAAATCAGGAAGCACAAATATTTACACAGTGAAAGGGTCCGGGGGAGGGTGCCAATGTCTCCACTGTTAGCTGGAAACCCTTGGGAAGCATGTGGTTAGCCTGCAGCCCCCCCCCGAGATCCACGCAAGGCATGAGGGCCAGCTCCAGCATACATCCCTGCTCTATGGCCACAGCAGGAGCAGGGGTAACAGGGGCCGTGGCAGGGAGATCTGTGCTGAGAGGAGGAACAGAGCCCTCTTTCTCACAGACTGAGCCGTCCGCACCAGAAATGCAAGTTATTTCTATCCTTAAGGAAGACCTTTGCGTGGCGAGGAGAGCAGACAATGTTGCCTCTTATTTATTGCTGACCTCAGCACTGGCCTCAGCTGCAGCCAGGCCAGCTCTGTGCCCCCTCTCACACAGCCAAGGTGCCTCAGGGTGGCCGGGGAAAGGGGAATTTGTGTCAAGGGGAATTTGCGTCGTATTCATACAACTTTGAAACCTCTGCGCTGTGGAGACAGGACAATAGGCAACAGAAATCGGTAGCCTGGAGCTATTAGAGGCGAAAGGGAATGTTAGAGATGCTGCTGGCCACTGCTGCAACCCGGCGTTAGCATTCACAAAGGTTTCCGCTTTAGTTTTACTGGGACACCCTCCTTCTCCTCTACAAACGCTTCTGCTCCAGCTCTTCCAGGCAGCACGAGCCTTTCCAGGACTAATGGGAGACTTGTTATTCAATTCAGCATTAACCTACAGGAGTCAGGCCAGCAGCCCACAGTAATAGCAGGATCCTAGCACTGCATTATGCAGAGCCTAGCTGGAGAGCTACTCAGGAGAGGCTCTTAATTGACTACCTAATGAAGCAGCCAGCTTTTCTGGTGTGAACCTGTGGGGTAAAACATAGAGGCAAAAAATAAGGCCAAACACAAATCACAGCATAATGCCGTGAACAGGGATAAGGGTGCACTTCATTCCAAACAGCTTGAAAGACAAATAGATAAATAGGGAAAATAACACAAGCTCTGAGCTAGGGAGAAAATCAAAGACTAAACCTAGAGTTGGGGACTGTCCTCTAGAGACAGGAGAGAGACATAACTATGTCACTGCATTAGGCAACAACAGTTTCCTCATGTGGGGCTCTTATCACGTTTGGCATCTTTGTCTACAGTTTGTCTGATAGCAGCAAACACAACGATCAGGTTTTTTTATAGGGAAGCTGCAGATAATCAACATGAGTCATGCTGGCTTCAGCAGCAAAAACCAGCCTGAGAGGAGACTTTGATGCCCAGCGATGGAGAGCTCAGGCCAGCCCTGCCAAACTGACTCACAAAGCAAGCAGCAAGGAGGCTGGACCAGCCAGGGCAGGCGGCTCTTTTGTCAGTCCACAGACCACTGACTGATACCCATCAGGGGATTCAAAGACTGGTATGCAGTTGTTTGTATGCAGATTGCTTCACTCTCACACCGTGATAAGGGAAATTTAGCACAAGGTGTGGAAATAAATGCTCAGTTGAAAAGAGTTGGTTTTTTTAGGTCACCTTTAAGAAAGAAAGAAGCTGCAGCCACACTGCCTTTACTGATGTAGACAATGACAATCCGATGACCTTTAAAGCTGGTGACACCCTTGCTGGCTATTGTGACTGCTTAGATGGAAGCTTCGCCCATGCCTGCCTGCCTGCAAACAAAAGGCAGGGTTTGCTTGTACTACGGTGGCCCCGCAGCCCGCGCTGCCCACCGCCCTCCCTGGGAGTCCCGGGCAGGGGGAAGAGGGGCTGGGCAGGCAAAGTGGGCTGGGGTGCTCCCGGATCACAGGCTCATCTCTGCTCCTGTGCCAAAAGCTGCCTTGCCAGGCTGGATTTCGTGGGCTGTGGCTGGAAGAAAGCATGGCTATTTCTGGAGAGGATGGCTGCCTGTGGGGGAGGCTGCTGGCTATAAGAGCCCCACCACCGCTTCAGGCATGAGGGCAGCTCTGCAGGGACCTACACCAAGGTCTCAAACTCAGCTCTAGGCTCCATCCAACATCCGCTCCCTCCCACATCAGCCCTTGCTTCCTCTCCCTCCCTACCAGCAGCAACAAAATCTCCTTTTCCCATTAATTTGGCCCCTTGCTGGCTCTCACCCAGGCAGACAGGGTTCCTGCCTGCCATCCCTTCCCACAGCCACACTCAGCCTAGCCTAGCCACCTCAGCCAGCTGGACCATTCCACTCTGCCCTGTGCCCCAACTCAGGGCATGGACCCGATGTGAAGACAAGCACAACCCAGCACAGTCTGCTGGGCACAGAGGGGTTGCATGTGCAGGGAGAGAGAGACAGGGGAGGCCGAGGTGGGTCGGCAGTCTTCCCACCCAAACACAGGCACTCGCCTCAGCAAACCCCAATAGCCAGATGAACCACTGAACTCTTTTTGGACTAACCTGCATCTTAACAATAAACAAATAGCCGTGTGAGCTGGCTGAACCACAACAGCTCGATGGCCAGTTATACAGCCCAGGCAACCACCAGCAACAGCACTTTCCTCATCCACCTGAACCTCCAGACACTGCCTGTCCTCAGCATTTCACAATGAATTTGGGGGGTCCCATTCCCATCCTCTTGCAGCAGAATCTCCACGTTCACATCTACCTGTGACCAGGCTGTGGGCTGCCTGCACACCTCTGCCTGCTGCGCAGCTGGGCCAGGGCCCCTGGGCACCGGTGCCTGTGCTCCCTGCCTTCCTTTTGAAGAGGCTTGGCAAGCCACACGGTTGTGGCTTACCTTTCTGGTTCTTCACCAGGCACAGGCATTTTTCTTGTGCTGGATCTGATGACGTGAAAGCTGCATTTGTGTTTTCTTCCAGCACACCACTGAAGGAATGTGCGCACAGGGCAGGTGCCCACGTCCCCATGCAAAGCACACTCTTGTTCCCTCGGTGCACAGGCACACCTCTCTCACCCACACATACTCACAGAGCAAGCACAGAGTGGGTTTTATTTTCTCAAGCCTCCTTCTTCCCAGACACACAATTCTGGCAAATATTTAGACAGAAACACTATTAAAAGGCCTTTGAGCAGCTTTTCCTTTCCTCAATAATAGTTCGGTATTAAACAGAATTATGAATAGTTCCTCTTATATCTGCCTGGAAAGGCGCCGTCTCGACCCTTGACAGCACTGCTGACAGCAGTCCCTTGAAAACCAGAGCTCCCCAGTTACAAACCCCACTTCCAGGGAGAGAAAACACAGTGTCATTGATCAGCCCTGAATCGCAGCTCCACAGGAGGGGGAGCTCCATGCACTCCTAACGGAGGGACAATCCCCACTTAGCCCTAACAAGCTCCACACATGCCAGGGAGAATACAAGAAAATGCCTCGAATACAAGAGAGCATTTAACGAGGAACCCTGCTTTTGATGCCACACTGTGATCCAAAAATGCATTATCATGCGCCACTAATATCTTTACCTTCTTGCAAATGTGATGCAGCAGACTTGCTTAAATTAAAAAAAAAAAAAAAAAAAGAGCCATTTATCTCTGTAAAGCATGCTAAAAATCATATTGAAAAGGTGACCAAAGACATCTCCTTGTGAAGATCATCATGGCAAACAGCCTGAGAGACAGGCACTGACTCAGACACTCACCTGTCTTGTAGATCTCGTAGCGCAGGGAGAAGCCAGCACCTTGTCGTGCATAGTCCGAGGTGAACTTGATATAGAGAGAGGGGCCAGAAGAGATGATGGTAGGAGGTGCTATGTTCCCACAGTGCTTGCCCAGCAGGTCTGCTGCTTCGCTGTCCCCATCTCGGATCTCGATGTAGTCATACCTGTGGAGACAGGTGAAATGGCAGTCAAACCATCTGTCAGGGAGATGCTTCGGGATGCCAGGAACAAACACAGAACACTTCTTTATATCTGCATATTTTACAGAACATCTTCCAGATGGGCACCTGGGACTCCGTCACTCACACCACACCACACCCTCCCCAGTACATTTTTCCTTTTTGTCTGTCTGGCTACATTTGAGTCTCCTCCTCTGTCGCTCCTCACTTCATTAATTTATTGCACCCACATCCACTTCAACTTCAGAGGCAACATGCAAAATTTAGAATAAAATTTAACTCCTTTTCCCCAATACTCCTTCAGCATGGGCGAAGCTCAGATACAACTCTCCCGGGGCTGCTCTTCTTCCCTTACCTCTCTCCTTAAGTGCCATCCTGCTACTTAGCACAGCTCAGTTTATTCCACTATCCAGGTGGGATTTTGCCAAGCATGCACCAAGAATGAACATAGTCAATGTTCAATCCATGTGAGCGGGTAGCGATTTTGTGCACTGTCTGACACCACACTGGTCCTTTAACAAGCATGGCCAGTACACTTACTTATCACTTGGACCGTAATACTGATCCTCTTCTATTAAGCGCTGAGAAAGGTTTTCTGTGGATGAGAAGTGCTGCGTAAGAGCTCGGTAACCACATTCACTATTGCCTGAGCTCGGTAACCACATTCACTATTGCCTGATCCTTGTATACCCTGTAACCACAACCTGCCTTTGCTAAATCCTACCTGGAGATGTCCCACCTGCCCACTGACGTGGCTCCTGGGCATCTGAATGATCTGGGGAAGGAATGTGAAGGGCTGGAAGAACTGCCTCTCGGTGCAGAGACAAAAACTTGTTGCAAAGTCTGGCTGAAAGGTGAAACTCCCAGATTCTTTCATATTTTTTCATATTTTCTAGGCCATGACTAATGGCAAGGTAGTTATCAGTCTCTGCGTGCTGTGAAGAAACAAACAGCTTTTACGTGAACATCTTGTGCTTCAGCTGCTTTCTAACACCCGCGCTCTCCCGCCCCTCTTCTCCTCTCTGGCCAGCACGCTGCTATTTACAGAAACTGCCCAACTCCGACTGTTTATTCACTTTCTATCAACCTGTTTGAACAACATGCTACAGCTCTTCTCATGGGGCCAGGGAGGAAAAAAGCATTTCCAGGCTGCCAGGAATCTGCCTTTCTTCTTTGTCACAAGATCTCCTGTTTGGGAATGGAGAGTTGAAAGGAGAAGTAGCTTGCTGGATACAGCGATGATCCTCATGTGACTCATTCCTCTTCTGCAAAGCACACATCGGCAGGCAACAATCTCAAAACAAACTTCCAGGAACTCAGTGTGCTCCTCCACAAAGAAAGATGGCCTGGACGGCTTCGGTTTCACTCCTTTCTGGGACTAAATCAGGCTGAGAGCCAGAGGCAAAATGCCTGCAGATAAAATCCTGTCTATGCTGGACCAAGCACTCAGCTAGCTGCAATCACCCAGCCTTTAACTTCGTTACAGACTCAGTTGGCTTGGCCAAGGTGAAATCCAAGTGGTCTTGAGAAGAGGCACTCGCGCAGGAAGAGAATTTGGCTTGGTTGGTGGGTGGATGCACATTGATGTAAATGAAGATCTGTTTCCTCTGCTCTCTGCTCAGCTCTGTGTAGCTCCCTATCACCTCGTGACCCCTTATTACCCTGACATCGTCCAGCAGCACCCTGCGTGACCTCACTAATGTCCATCATGTGTGGCTTGATCCCACTGCCTCCCCAGGGATGAGGAACATGGTAGTGTTAGTGCTTCTTTTAAGTAGAATTTTTTCCTCCTTGTTTGTCTATTTGTTTAAAGTAACACTGAGCAAGCAGCGGGGACATTTTGTTCTCTAAATAACTACTTGTTCTCAGTGTGCTTGCAGCCTTTCCACATCCGAAGTACACATCTGTGCCGCAGGACTACCGGCTACTAGTGAAATCATGAATATGTAGCAAAATATTAATTTGGCAAAAAAAAGAATGTTGGCAAAACACTGTTAAGGGAGAGGATTACAAAAGCTGCCATTTGCATGGCACAGGCAGAGGTTAGCTACATCCCAGGGAATCACATCTGTTTGTGTCCTCGTGGGGTTATAACTCGCCAACATAGTACATGGCTTCAACTACTTGACTGTAATGATCACAGCTTCTGCTGTAGCCAACACACCAAACATCCTAGCACTGTCCACATGGCTCCTCAAACCACCCAGTGCTGTGAAGCACATTCTGGACCAAGAAATATTTGCTTATTGAATGGGTGAATAACTTCCAATAATACATACAATTTGGGAATATTGCAATCTGCTCATGGGCAATTTGCAAATGGAAAATTAAAAGAATGAATCTGGTAAGTAAATCATCAGGAAATATTTGCCTCTCTGAATTAAACCCTGTTTGGCTTCATCCAAGCATCTAACTGAGCTTTCTCCTACTGGAGCTAATCCTTAATAAATCAAATGTTACAAACAAGTAAAAAAGCCCCTACGAGAAGGTCAGGGAATCATTTTTGCCAAATGTAAAATGAACATAAATGCATGAGTTTTCTTCCCTAGTTAAAAAAGTCTTGGCCCAAGCCCTCTGCTCCTCATGAGGCAAAGCCCTCTTTCTTCAGGTCATATAAACAGTGTGAGTTAGGCAAATGTTACACTCAGGAGACAACTCCTGCCCAGATGATCAGGAGCACCTACTTCCTCTCCAACATAGCAATTAAACTTTAGGCTTTCAAAATGAACACCAAAGACACTCGGGCCAAACCATGAAACTTTCAGACTTCAGCAAGAACACCGGCTAAACCCCACCAGAGACTCTTGACATCATGTGCTTCAGTCGTGTCCACGCCTTGGCCCACAATCAAACAAGCTGATAAACCCCATTCTCCTTATGTTGGGTCACTGACCATGTTAAAATCTAGTTTGGCCAGACCTTTGCTTCTGTTAAGCTTAAGCATGGTTTCCAGATTTTGTTCCTCCCGTGTGAAAAACAAGAAACAAAATAGGAAAGAAGAAAGCCCACCCTGGGGATGCTTCCTACTCTCAGCATTTTGAGATAATTACAGACTAGGGCACAGCTGGGTGGGACACATTATGCAACGATGGCATCCAGTGCCCAGCAATTTGCATTTCACTCATATAACCAAACCCTTTGTTCCGGTCAATGTGCACCGACATCCTTGTGGGTTGACCTCTCTGGCATTACCTCCACTGGGCAAGCCGCCATCTCCAAGCACATTTCATGGCCACTTCTCCCCATCTAGGCACTGCTCCAAAACGAGCCAACCATAAATATGTGAGGGCAGGGTGTAGCATCCATAACGCACAAGTATGGGTTGGATTAACCAAGTCTTCTTGCGGCCATGGTGGCCGCAGTTGGCTGGTCCTCCAGCAACAGGATATTTTCGGCTATTGCTTGAGCGGGAAGGCCAGCCAGCTGGTTTGAAACTACCTCAAACAGAGGCTTCCACTAGGAAGTTTTAAGGAAGGGAGGCTAAGCTGAAGTGCTTTTAACTTCCCAGACAAGAGGGGGTTGAGAAAGGAGGGAAACGCATTGCTTAGATGCTCTTCTTGGAGCTGTTTAAAAGAATTAAATGGAAAATGTACAATGCTTACAAATATTGCTGCATTTTTATTAAAGATTTTTAGTAGAAAGTGCTTTGCTGATGTTAAGAGAGCTTTTATAAACTAATTATAAAGCACTTCTAATGCCTGTATTACTCATGCTTTCTTGCTTGTTTTTCCCTCCCGTCAACCCTCTCTGCTTCCCAGTCTTTCCTTTCTATTTTCTCTAAGCCACTTTGCCGCTGGCTGTCCAAAAAAAGGCTGTGAAGCACAATAAAAGTAAACAAGCCCCAATTGCAGTGATTATGAGAAGGCCTCCACCTTTTCAGTCCTTTTCTGCTGTGAACTAGCTAATCTGCTCCCTGGCCATTGAGCTGTGCTGCACATTCCCCCGAGGCCAGCACAGACCTCCCAGGTGCCCACCCAGGCACTGGTGAGCTCCAGAAACGCTGCGACCCATCTGGGGAGCAGCACCGGAGAGCCCGCACCATTCCTCTGGGTGCTCCTTTCCTGAGGCACACAATTCAGCACAAAGCACAGTTTTGGGACTCATACTGCTCCACACACAATCAACAAACCTACTGCCGCTCAGCCCCAGCTCCTAAGAGATGCTGAGTCTTTCCCCACTGAAATATGCTTCAAGGACATTATGGGGACATGAGCTTAGGATGGGGAGATATACAAATGATAAATAATTCATATGTTTACAGCCATAATATGAGCCCTCCCAACGCATAAACTTGTGCAAGCTTTGCTCCAAAGCCCGAGGAGGGTTGGCTCCCCAGACCAAGTTCTGACCTAGCTGGCAGCTTTCTCAGTGTCTTTGCAGAGCTATGATTTCAAGTAGGTGAGGGCTCTCACGCAGCTAAGCCTGGTTTCCAGTGCTTGCCAGGGCCGGAGAGAGCTGCAAGGCTCTAACCTGAAGTTCCCCAATGTTTCATTTGGAGCTGTTATTTATAGGCACTTCCATGGGGTTCATGACTGCACCTGGCAAACAATAATGATGGGATCCTCCCAAGACCCCAGGACGTGGGAAGGCAGAGAGCAGTGGCTGGCCCAAGGTCACAGAGGAAATCTGCAGCACTGCCAAATAGAAAACTAGCCTTGATTAGACAGATTATATTATATTGGAGGAGTCTGGCCTAGATAGAGAGAGAGACAAATAGGTACTGACTGCATGCCAACAGCCCCAAATTTGGGAATGTCCCATGTTGACTTGAGCCTTCCAGATCCCTGGTCTGCTTGAACCATTATGTCATGATGTCTCAAATGCATCTGCTGAGAATAGGAAGAGAAACTGCAATTCTAGTGAAATTCAGCAGGTGTTAATACTCTGCAGGTAGCTGGGGCAGGGTGTGGGGAACCTGCTTAGCCACAACGGCAGCTGGGAAATGCAATTGTTCCCTTTGAAAAGGTGGCAGGTAGTTTGTTTCTCAGAAATTACAAATGTTATTAGAGGCATAAAGTTTTTTAAACATCCCCTAAAAAAAGGCTCGCTCTTAGAAATGAAATAGCAGCTGCAGTATAGAGATGGTTAAGAAATGGTGAACCAGCAGCTCCGTGCTTGTTTTGCAATCAAGGCGGCGGCTAGAATTAATGTCCATTACATGCTAGCTGGCTTAGTCGATTTTTCTGTGTCACCACCCATCTTCATGCTATTTCATATGCCACCTTCAAACCAAATCCTTATTTCATGGGTGGTTACGTTGTGAAAGACAAGAAAACTTTTCTGTGATGTTTATACAATCTTGAGGAACTGCAGGACATACCCTTCAAAGGTTACATTGCTGCAGAAGCTACTGCAAAATGGTATTTTTTTCATAGCTGCGATAGCAGAGGCAAGCACCTCTGCTGTCTGATGAAACAAGAGCAATGAAGTTTGATCTTAGCTGCCAGCCCTTAATCAGAGTAATTAATTATAAATACAGCAGATGAATTGGATTCTCCTTTGACTTGAACTGGTTTTACACATGTGTAACTCATCATTTTAAGGGTAATCACTCTTAATTTATCCTGGGGTGAGAATAGAATCGGTCCTCATAGACAGATTTGTGCACAGACCTAAAAAAGCTTTTTACATATGTACATAAAAAGCTGTATCATATGTAGCTTTAGCCTACTAAACGTCCTCTGCTCTCAGTAGAGGCAGACTCCTTGCACCCAGTTTGGGATGAGTTTAATTGTTCTGCACTGACAACAGAGGTAGTTTAAAGCACTCTCGCTGACTGGACTTGGACTTTGGGTGGCTGAACATCGGAGAGATGAATCTGGTCTCAGTCCGCAGCTTGTGGGACCATTTTTGTCCATGCTGAGGCAAAAGTTGCACAGAGAGCAGGCAGAGCTTGCCCTTGTTTTGCCCTGATGGAAATAACCACCCCTGGCAACAGCAGAGAAAAATAGGCTATCATTGCTCTGCATCTTAAGGGATTTCAGTGACTAAAATGACCAAAATCTGATGGCAGCAGGGGAAGAACCAGGCCTGGGGGGGGGGGGGGGGCATAATTGCTTAGGATTTCTCGGAAGTTTGTTTTGAATTTGATGCATCCCATTACATCTTGTGTAATCACAGTATTGTAGGATTTTGTAATCATTCCACTGTGCTTTGGATTATTTTCTTATCTCTCCTCAAAAGTCTGACCAGAATTTCTGAGAAATGAGAAAAATCCAGTCAGTCAAAAAAAAAGAAAAAGAAAAAAGAGAGACAGAGAGGGAAAGAAAATAACCCTAACAGATTGGAAAACTTCTTCAAAAATGCCTTGAAGACAAAAAATGGAAACTACAAATAGCCTCTATTTATACTTCTTGGGTTGTTTTCACCCCCGTACAAGCACCACTGATGGGAAGAGTGTTTCAGCAGTTACTGCTAACTTATGCGGAAAATAAAAAAAAAAAGGTAGCCAAAATACATCTTGCAAAGGGAAGAATAAAACATAGCTGCAAACTGCTCCTGTGGCAAGTTCTGATTCAGGAGGGAATTTCAGCTCCTAGCTGCTGCGTGCCGCTGCCCCCCCAGAGACAGGAGAGCAAAGGCTCCCCCACACTTTGCCGTTCATCCTCAGGCTGCCTTCTTCAAGCTGTGTTGCCAGATCACTGCGGAAAGGCGCGTTGGAGTAGAGAAGTGCTCTCATCTGGGGCATGTCTGGAAAACCGTTCATTATATAAGAAAACAAGATGTGCTAATGTGCACTTTAGGGGTTTTCTGCAGGCTGTTGTTCAGGAGTTACACATGGCTGTTAATTTTATTTCTGTCTCCAAAACCATCTTTATAAATTCCTCACCCTTCTATCTTTAGCTACAGGGGTCTTTTGTTGCAAGATGTTTTGGGTATTCTTTGGGGGGAAAAAATGATGGTAAAACCAGGAATAAAATATATGAAGCATGTTAAGAATAGCCCCCCTTTCCGTGGCATTCTGCCTTCTGTTGCTGCTCGAAGGGAACTGAGGCAACTCACAACCTTTTCATACCCCAAAATGCAGGACACTTGAGAAAGTGCATTTGCACTTTCCTCCTTCTGCTACAATCCATCTGTGGAAAAAATTAGACTTTGGTTTCTATGTCATTTTCCTGTCACCACTCACAGGCACTTGATCACTAAGAGAAAGAAAAAAAAAATGGGTATAATAAAAGATAACAACCACAAGAGGAAAATTTACTGGCGAAAAGTAGCAGAGCAGGCAGAAGGCAGGGGGCAAACGTCCACTTTGCTCGCTTTGCAGTGAGGGGAACAGGCTTTCATCTCCTGTTGGGATCCGGTGCCCAGCAGTCCAGGTGATAGACAGAGACCAGTTTGGGCCAGGCTGGCTCCAGTGGCTGATGGTCTGGGGACTGGCTAGTGCATGCAGATGAGGATTAGGGGATGCTCACATGCTCTGCTGGGCCAGCCTCATTCCCGGGGAAAACACCCTCCATGGAGCCATAGTGAGGGATGTCCCATCGCATCTCGCTGGCACGGTATCAGTCATGGCCTTAGACACAACATGCCATGAAGAACGAAGGAGCTGGTAATAACTGGGATCAGATGGGAGCTTTGCAGCTCAGCTTTCCACATATCACTCATTTGCACTGGCTTTTCTCAGCACAAAACCGAAACAAACACCTCATTAAGCACCAATTGTATAAAGGAGGTTGCAAGAACAGAGCCCTGACCAGCCCACCCTCATGCTGCTGGCTGGCTACGTCCCTCGTTAATGACGGACGGCCTCCCTAGGACTGGCCCACCATGGGGTGGCTTTCTGACCCTGCGCTTTCTCAGACACAGCCTGTTCACAGCCCAGCTCCTGCCTTAGCCGATGCACAAGTAAGCAAAGCTGTGCCGCCAAGGCTGGCCTGCAGCCTCTGCTATTTGGGCACTTCCACAACAACCTGACCGTGCCAGCTTGTAGTAAGAGCGGTTTCTGGGCCAAACAGCACACCAAACCTGCCTGATCCCTCCTTGCATGCTGTGTAAGTAGCACAGCATCTCCTACCTCCGTCTCCCCCCAAAATATGGGCACTTGCAGCTCAACAGCCATCTGAACCAAGCCTTGCTGAGGGTCTGAGCACAATCAATGCCTGGACGAGGGTGAGCACTGTGCTGTGCACACACCATGCCTTGCAGCAGCGGTGGCCTTCCGGCCAGGTCTCGGGGGCAGCGGCATCTATCTGGGATGTGGGAGGAACTAGCCGCCTGCGAGGGCTGGTCGGTACCCCTGAGGTGAGCTCAGTCCTGCCTGGGACAGCAGGTCGGAGAGGCAGCTCCATTCGAGACGGAAGAGGGAGGCAGAGACGAGGGAGTGGGCTGCTGCAGGGAGCTGGTCGGTACCTTTTCTCCTTAATGCGCTCTGGGAACAGGGGGATGGGAGCATCCCTGTTTCTCCCACAAACAAAGCCCCCACCACTGCTTTGTTCAGGAAGATTTTCTTTGAAGCAACCTTTTGTGTCACCCTCTCGCTCAGCCACGGCAGTGTGTCTGCTTTGTCCTGCCAGCTCAGCCATGGAGTGTTTACAAGCCTCCCTCACCCTTCCAGGCTGTGGTTCAGCTCCATTGACACTGAAGGCAACAGACTCCTCTCTCGGCGTGTGATGAATCAATTACTTCCTCTGACACTCTATTACTATAGCCCTTACATCTCCAGATTGCAGATGAAAAGACAGGCTGAGAAGGGGGACAGGGAAGGGGAGAGGTCTCCTGAGGTCTCCTTCAATTGAGTTATTGGACATCTGAAGAAATCCCCATCTGCCATATTTAAAGACACAGAGAGATGTTTTGCTCCTGAACGGCAGAAAAATCAGAGGGTTTTCACAAAAGAAAACCTAAGAAATCAAATGGGTCAAAAAACTTCAACAAGATGCAGTGAACACAGATCAATGGTGAGTCAGTCCCCTCTGCTGATGGAGATCCCAGACCTTGTTCCTGGCCATGATTATCAGCCAAACATCAGCATTACCAAAGGAACAACGTGTGAGAGCCAGGCATTACACCTTCCCTTTTCACTGCAAAATAACAATGTAAATGAAACCTCACATCAACAGAAGAGGAAGGAAGCTGAGCACATGCTTCAAACTCCCGTGCTGGCGGCAGGGGGGTCCTACTCCTTGTTGGACATCCGTCAACAACCCCAGCTCTGAGGGTTCCCTGGGGGTTTCTAATGCGTTGAGCACTTCCCATGCAAACACCCTGCACGCGGCATGGCCCCAGCGGGCACGGGGCTGAGCGCGGGGGCTCTCCCACTGCCAGCAGGCACGTGCTGCCTGTCTCAGCAAAGGGAGATCCCACCTCAAAAAACAGGGACGCACCCTTCTTCACACTGACCACAGTATCTTCTGTACCTCTGCAAGAAGTGATGTTTGGGGCACCCACAGCACACACTGAGGGCAACTGCCCTGCCAGTTTCTGTGCTGTTTGTAACAGGACTAAGTCTTTGGCATGGGATTTCTGCTATCAGACCTCGCTGCATCAGGGTCTGCTTCTAGCAATTTATTAAACACTAATATCTCCATGTCTGACCCAGCGCTACTTTAAAACTATTACCATACTACTGGACTGAGATTGCTCAGCAATGTTGTACGTAGATCGCAATAATTCCTTGGGATTCGAGGGGGGAAAAAGAACCACAAAAACCCCCAGGTTATTCGCTCTTTCTAACATTCTACTGATCTACTTGCTAAGCCAGCATAAGGAAGGCTTTCTATGGTGTGTTTGAACTGATATATCAAAGACAGTTGCTTAAAACATCCTAGCTGTGATTAGTAGACCATGACTGCTATTAACTTATAAGGAATTCCAGGATCACCAGACTGTGGTTTGCAACATATTATTACATTGCCATTCAATGGTGGTGTGCAGACGCTTGATTTAAAGAAAAGGGAGAACTAGTCTCAGACTAAAAACTAACCTCCCCCAATTTTTTCAAATAAGCTCTGTGCTGAGCTCTGGCCAAAAGCAACCAGAAATTTCTTCTGTTTTCAGTCTGCTCTTCGCAGTCTGTTCTTTTTATTTTGCATTCATATTTAATTGCAGAATTCACACCCGGCCAGAAAAGGCTGGGAACGAACCAATCACCGTCTGCAGCGCTCTGACCTGCTCCTGCGTGATGCTGCTACGCGGCAGCCTTTGGAGGAGAGTGTGCAATGCACTGTTGCGATCTAGGCTGGGTTTTTTGCCTGCAGATGCCCAGGTCTTCTCATCTTTATAGGGCGAGGAATTTAAAGCGATTTGCCAAAGCAGGAACAGTAAATCGACAGCAGGGAAGGGGAAGAACCCAAATCTCACAACTCCCAGCCCTGATATTGCTGACGAGTCTGCCACTCCCCTGTTACAGCCTGACAATAGGGATGATATCCATTAAAAAGACTGCACGTAGCTAAGGCAAACAGTTGCTCATTAAAAGCCTAAACTAGTTCCTGTGGAAATCAAGGTAAAACCTCCTGCTGCCTTTACTGGGCTTTGCATCCCTCAGTGGCCAGAGAGGCTGAGTAAGAAGAGAGTACACCACCACTACCTCCTCCTCCTCTCTAGCAGGAAGGAGGGGGAGAGGTCTCTATCTCTAATGCTATTGTTCCCAGTGTCACCAGCTGGGCCTCAATTTGTCATCATGCCAACAGGAAACAAGGTGCAAAACCAGATCTGACTCCTACACACAGGATATTGGTGAGCCGGCGGGACATAGGAGACCCCAGGAGAGTGCCTTTGAGGCCATCATCTTCTGCAGAGCCTGGACTCGGCCTGTCCCTCCAGGGAGAGGGTCTTAGGCACCGGGAAGCACAGCCGTAGGCTGAGCAGCTCTGCGGATAGGCAGCAGAGAGGAGAGATGTGAACAACCTTGAACTGTTAACTCATGTACTGGTTGAACACCGTCACAGCTAACACATTCATTGACGTTTCATTTCGGAAAATAACCCGGGCTTGACGGGAATTATGAACCATATAGCGGATGCTGGACAGAGTTAAAAAACAGTAGAAGCTCATTTGAAGACAAGTTGAGCTGCAGTGTCATGTTACCCAGACTGAATTATTTCCTGTACGTTAGAAATGTTGCTTCTGGCTACCCATGCCACAAATGTATGAGCAAGTAAATGCCTTCCTTAACATCTCATCTTTGACTTCCCCTCTGCACAGTGCCGCAGGAGACACAGTCACTTCCCCTTGCATCCCAGCAAAGAACCTTCCCAAGCCCTGGCATTCTGTAGTGCTTCAAAAGTATTTCTCTTTTCTAAGCATTTTCCCAATCTCAAGATGAACTGCATTATTTCTAAAATGTTTACTAATAAGCTAATTATGCATACTTTTCAAAGCATTTACTAATTAGCTGTCCATAATTGCTGCCTTGTCTACTCTTAACCTTTGCCGGTGGAAGGATGGCTTCTTACAATATTGTGCTCTTGTTTGAAGGAGATGGTCAAGAGCGCCAGGCTGGATACTGCAGCCACCAGCTGCCTGCCTGCCTGTGGGCACTGGGGCTGGCTGCAGCTCCCCCTGACACCTGAGCGAGGGAATTGGGCCAGCATCTCTGCTGCTCTCTAGGAAGGATGCAGAACTGTTTTGTTCCAGTGCCCAGCTTCCTGGAAGCACAGGAGAGGGCCATGCTGCCACAAGAGGCCTTCACTGGCTAGCTGAGCTCACATGCCTCACCCTTTGTACTGTGGCCCAGGAACACCAGCGCGTTACTGCCAGTGTCCCCTGGAAGGCAGCGCTCTGCGAGATGGGCACTGGGAGCATGTTGTCTTCCTTTACCAAACCTTGGTCCCCTCTGCCCTTCAGGCTGGGAGCAGGGGCATCTCCTGCCACGCCTGCTCGGTATCCAGCATACATCAGTTTGCTGAACTTCGTTCAACTCTCTTGGCACCACCGTGGCACTTACGAGGTGGTGACAAACACATAAATTTCCTCATTACAGTGGCCCCAGTTCCTGTTTCTGGAAACCCCCAGGACTTGACATGGGGAGCCAAAGGCAGGAGGAAGAGCCTGACTGCGCCGCTCTGGGCTGTCTCCAATTTGCCAGCTCCTGCACGGTTTTGGAACTGCGGGCCCCTGTCTCCAGAGACCTTCACCAGCATTTGGCATGTGCCACCAGAGGGGGCTGCGAGCCACGGCAACAGTCCCCCAAATCCTTACTAGGCAGGGATCCCACTGATCTCAATCCTGCTGCAGCATGCGTTAGAAAGGACCACAGAAAAACCCACTGGCGCAGTTTGATTATCAGTCAGGCTTTTTTAAAAAAAAATAAAAAAAATAACGTTCCTCTGGTGCAGATGTTATGACTCAGCTGAAAGGTCTTCTGCTTGCAGAGGGAGCCTGAGGCCATCCGCTGCAGTCTGGAGGGAGCGTGCCCCTGCCATGTGTGTACTGCAACGTCCCGGCACTCAACGGCAGCTCCGCCCAGCCTAATCCTCTGGCAGAGTCAGCCTGAGTGTGGCCGGGGATGGCAGAGTCAGTAGCCAATCTCGGGAGGGAGCTTTTAATGGTCCAAAGAGAAGCCCAGCAGTGGGAGGGAAGCACGAATGGAAAAGGTGGTTACAAATGTAGTGATTCACACAGAGCTGAGGTTTCTGACTTGGATTTTCCAAGCAAGTAGCGCAGACAGAACGGCAAAATGGCAATCAGGAAGGAGCGGGCAGCATGGCCACGTGGACTGTGCGAGTGGGGGGCCAGCCTCCCCTATTGCACGCCTATTGCAAAAGGTTCAGGTCACTCCTGGGATCACAGATAAACCCCGGCACACACAAGGCTGCCCAGCTACCACCATGCCATGCAGGGAGGGAGTAGAAAAATTTCACCACAGCAGTAGCAGTGTCCTCTTTTCCACTGGATACCACTTCCCTGTTCAGAGAGGAGATACTGACAGTGCGGGGTCGCAGTGTCCGAGCAACAGCTGCGCTTGCAGCACGGAGAGGAAGAAACAGCAAGCAGACGGGCTATTACAATTATTTCCGAATAGTTTGGCAGGTCTCTTATTGGAGCATCAAACTTCCCTTTTGGCTCTGCCATTACTGCTGTGGCCCCACGGCTGCAGGACAGTGCGATCAGCAGCCCGGGTCCCATCCTCCCTGTCACAGCGTGCCCACCCTCCCACAACAGGGATCCCTGCTGTGCTGGCGCACAAGAGCCATAACGGCAGGAGGAGGCCAATTTTCTTAACCTGAAGTGCCTTCCCAAAGTAAGGCACTTACTTACTCAGAACATGGGTGAAGCACAGAGACAGAGAGAAATATGTTCTGGGGCTTCAATTACACCCAATTACTCCTTTCATAATGGTGATGGTGGGAGTGCAGTTACTTCTTAATGCAGCTGGACACAGCTGAAAAACAGAAGCCCAGATGTGCCTCCAGAAAAACAATAGCAACAATCAGCACCGAGCAGCCGCCCCTGGCTACCATCTCCGAGCTCCATCCCCATCTGACGCTCCCGCCTCCGTGCAGCGAGGGCCGGCTGCCGAAGCCGCTGTCGGCAGCCTGCTCTCACTGCTCCGGCGTCCGGGCAGCAGCAGGTACGCAGGCCCTTTCCGGCCAGCTGCCCGGCAAGGGGAAATCACTGACCTTTCCGCAGAGGTCCCCAGGGTGCCAGGCACTGTACAAAACACAGGAGGAAACACCTCCCGTCCCAAAGGGAAATCTAAAACTGACACAAGGAAGGCCAGAAAGAACACAGTAAAACTAAAAAGACTTTTGCAGATATTTTTGTAGGCCTTAGAATGGGTTTTAGGAATGTAAATGTTATGCTTTATGAGGGAGAAACTTTAGCCTAATAAGGTAAAATGAGAAGTCGAAGGAAGAAGTGACAGACGAAGGGGTTATGGTGTTTACCTCTGGCAGCTGGAAGCACAGACTGGCCCCGCTCCCGCTCCGATAGCTGCCAGGTAGCAATACCAGAGTAGAGGGAACCCTGCCTGCCCAGAGACAGGGTGCCACAGCGGGGTTCATCAGCCTGTCACCTTTGTGTGAATATGCTCTATATTAATGATCAGATGTCAAAAGAAGGGCTCTGCCCTGGACTATATTTCTTTGATGTTGAACTCCTGCTCCTGTTAAGGTTCCCACCTGCAGCTGCAATGAGGCCTTTGCTTCTTCATAAAATACCCTCTGATGCTCACATGAGATTTATTACTAGATCGTCACCTATTAGTACTGCTTAATGCCCAAGCATTACACAGTGTTAATAATTGTCTCCTTCTGCTAGGTCACTTGCAAAAATTTAAAAGAATCTCCCTCCTATCATTTTCTTTCAGGCACTGTTTATCATGCACTGCTTTCACTTGTTTGGTTATGCTTTCTGTAAAGCACTGTTCATGAAGTTCTTTCAAATCCACACCTTTGCAGTGGTGGCTCTGGGGAGCAGGCACCCAAAGTCAGCTTGGCTCCCAGCTCATACGTGTGGCCAGCAGAAGCCCAAGTGCACTGTGGATGAACCCTGTTTCACTTGCACACAGGTGGCAGCTGAGGGGATAGAGATGCAGGCAAACTTCACTTTCAGGAGACGTTTGATGTTAATACCTGGTTTCTAGAGAGCAATGTTGCCGCAGGAGCTGAGCTGAATCAGAAACCCTGACAAATCCTCCATTCATGCCCCACATGGACCAAAACCCTCCAACTCAAACCTTTCTGCTTTAACTAAAGGCTCCCTTGTGCATGTACATGCAGAAAGGGAAAGGGCGAGACCACGTAGCAGCTCCTCAGAAGATCTGCAACAGCAAAGTAGAAAGCAGCAAAGGGACATCATCTCCAACGCTCAGGCAGTCCCTCCAGCACACACCACTTGCAGCTCAGGACCAGACCGCGCCCTCTCACAGGCAGCCAAACATGGCAAGAGTTGTCCAAAGTGCTCAGAGCTAAAACTGACAGCTTCCTACACATGGAGGAAAAGCCAGGTGCCCATGGGGGTTGCTGGCTGTCTGACCAAATTGGCTTTGCTTGCCCAAGACCTTGGAGAGGCAGAAGCTGGAGTCCCTCCTGCCCAGGCTCAACCCCTGCCCTTCCCAATACATACTACATACTCTGCAGACTGCAAATATAGGCCTATAAAGCTTTTATTACTGTGAATTTGGGGCAACTGGATTACCTATGAGAAGGCTATACAGTTCAGCCTGTACAAGCAATAACAAAATCTGACAGCAACCATCATTCTCACGCGCACTGCCGAGGCTTTGGTGTATTCATCTATGCCCACATTAAGCCTTTCTCTACCTTTTCCCCTCTCTCTAAACACAGGCCTGATCCTGCAAAGCTCTAAACGCCTTGCACACACAGTGACTTCAGGGAGAGTTCATGGTGCTCGAAGCCTTATTAGCCCAAGCTTTATCTATAGGGGGTGATGAGATCCCCAGTGACATCAATCAGCACACCTTCATTAGAGTTAGAGGAGGTACACTGATTTATGGTAGCTAAGGATCCAGCTCTACACTTCATAACCTTCAGTACATCATCAAACCCATGCTGAATTCTTTGTTCTCCACAGGACTGATTCTACAGCCCCATAAATGCTTCCCCTGTCCCTCTGTCCTTTTTGAAAACAGAGTTCCCCTCTCCATATATAACCCCCTTTTAATCAACAGGACCAGCGTGTCTGGCAAGACTGCTGTGTCAGGCCTGTTTTAGGAGACCCCAAGCTCCTTCACAGCTCAGGCATCCCCGTAGCTGGCTGTGGATTCCAGATTAAACACACAGGTTTATACGTCTGCTGAGACCATGTTATTAACTCAGCCCTTTATGGTGCCCTTTGATGCCATTAATTATTCTTTACTAGCTGTTAATTGTTTTTCCCGGACATCTAGTTTCCGAGTCCCTTCTTAGAAGAAAAGAGGAAAAAAACGCAAAGCAAACCAAACTAAACCCCCAGTTTACCAAACGCAGCAGAATAAGCACTGTGGAGAGTCAGATCCAGCCCAAACAGCTCAGGCCCGCCAAGCCCCCAGCCTCACGTGGCCCAAGCCTGAGTCTCCAGCCCTAGGGCACTCTCTGCCATATCACTGCCTAGTTACACTCCAGGAAATTGCTCTGCTCTCCCAGCACAGTTTAAAAGGACAGGGAGGCCACTTTAACACAGAAAAACAAGCTGCCTTTGAACCAAAGTCAAAATAGGCTGAAAGCCAGCTTGCTCTTGCTTTCAGGTGATATCAGGCTGAGTTAAGAACCACCAGTCCAATCCAGAGTCAGCTCATCTTATGTGTCCAAAGCAGCATCTTATAACCATCCAGTTGGTAGAGGCACACTTTCCCCTGAAAGGCAACGAGACGCAGGGCTACAGGGACTCAGGACGATGTGTGCTTTCACATGCTAGGCAAAAGTGGGAAGAGGAGGTGACTATGTACTAGAGAGGAAAAGGAAGGCTCTTACTTGCAGTCATGCTTTTCGATTTCGAAATGAGGGTTGAAGTTGAGGATAATCTTCTGGTTGGATTCAGGGGCGTAGATGACCCACTCGCAGTTCTGGTGGGAGGGGTAGTCATTGGGGTACCCCGGGGAGGTGATGTACCCGGCATCCTTGGAGTTCAGGCGGCCCCCGCACGGCTGAGCTGCGGAGACACAGAAGGGAAAAAGGCATTGAAATGACCGACATCAGCCACGCAGAGTCGGTCCCTTTGGGCCACTGCTAGGGGTGGTCTGATAAAGGCCATTCTCCCGGCTGTTGACATCCATTTAGTACTCTAATATTTCATATTAATCTTTGGGCAAGAGCAATTATTCTACACAACAAACCTACTCCTTTTCCCCTCCACCTCCTGCCACACATACATACCACATTTCACACAGACCAGAGAAGAGAAATAAATGCTCTTGCCGAGGCAATTACGGAGCCATAAAGTAAGAGACAGATTGATATCAGATCATTTGGAGCCGCCTCATTTTATCCCTTCTTTTGCCTCCTTAGCAAGCTGCTCTGTGGCAGTCTCCCACAGCTGCCTCAGGAGACACCGAAGTTTGGACGCATACAACCCTTGATCCAGCTGCAGGAGTGCAGAAAGCTTTGCTGCACCCAAGGAAGGAAACCGAGGCACAGCAGGGCTGATGGCAAGCCCAGACCCGCCAGTGGCAGACCTGAGGACAGCGTCCAGCCCTCCTGGCCCCCGTCCACAGCCCCATGACAGCCCTTTTCCACTCGTTGTGCTCTCCCTCCTCAACCACGCCTGCCCCCACTACCCCATCTCGGCAGATTGGCCTCCTGCCTCCCAAAACCTTTCAAGCTAACCCAGCCGTTGGAACTGCAGACATGGATAATCAGCAGTGGCGGTTTTGTGGGGCTAGCCCGCAAATGGCTGGCAACAGCTGCGTGGTGAGTGGAGGAAGCACTCTCAGCTTTGGGTTAGAACAGGCCCTGGAGGGTGATTTCATCTTCAAAAAAACATTTAATCTCATGAACGCTGCAAATCAAATTTATTATTGCATTACTTGCTGGGAGGAAAATCTGCATCACAGGGTCAATTGATAACGCACTACAAATCCCAACAAAGTCCCTTTCTCCATGGGCCCCCTACCACGTGCCACCCTCCCCTGCCACCAGCCCGTCCCAGCGCCACAGCCCCACAGGCTGACACAGCTGCCCTTGGTAGACAGCATTGCCTCCTTACACCCAGCAAAATGGACAAAAACAGCAAAATGGGTAAAACTCAGCAAAGCCCAGGTCCCTCCACAGGGCAGGCTGGCCATAATAGAGGGTCACCCTGATCCATGTTGTAGAAAGGCTTACCCCTCCCTGACAATAAGCAATGGGGTACAACATAGGATACAAACCTTCGTGGGTTGTCCTCACTGTGGGGCTGTCCCCACAGCCTCCCCTCAGTCCCAGAGAGCTATGATCCCACAGAAGGGTGCAGGTGGGCTGTCCTAGGGCCCAGATGTGCACACCTTGGGATGGGGACAGAGGCACATCCCGTGCCTCAAAGGGCGCTGAGGCACAGGACATCACCCTTGGTGCAGGACAGTAACCACATGTCCCATGCCCCATGGGCTCTCCGAGCCAAAGATCTCCCCACTGCCCTGGTCCTGAGGGTTGTCCCTGTCCCTCCCACAGTGGCACTCGTTGCAAAGCCCCAGGACCACCCAGGAGAAGTAAAGCCTGTGGGCTCAACCCCGTGCCGCAGGTCTGGCTCTGTCCCTCTGCCATGGGGCCCACCAGGTCCCAGGGGTGTGTGTCCCCTGCCAGGTTGTCACAAGCCTGCCTGCTCTCAGTGAGGACATCCCAGCCCTCCTTCAAACTGCCCTCTTGTCACAGCCAACGCAAGCAGCAGGAGCGAAGCAGGACCCCTTGGTGGCAATGCTTCCTGGAAAAAAGCACTTTGAATAAACAACCTGCTGCCTGCACCCTGTCTGCACACTACCTGCACGCTGCCTGCAGAAAATGCACGTGCCCTGTGCAGGAACAAGGACAACAGGAGGGCTCTTCATGGGGGAGCAATGCTTCCTCCGCCGTGAAAAAGCACTATCTCAGCTTCCTCCGTATTTTTCATGCCCTCTAACACATTAATTCTTCAAAATAACTTTCTTCTCACACACCCAAAGGCATCTCTGCAGCCTTCTCTTTTTTTCTTAAAATAATCCTGTTAGTATCCTGAAAAATATGAGGGGAAAAATCGCAACACCACCACAGAAGAGCTGAGAATATTCAAAAACATCTGGTTTTGTTCCACAGGAGAGCTTGCTCAACACACAAACATTTACAAACCTACGTTCTTGCACAAATCTCTTCTCTCAGCAAGGCATATTTGCCCACACACGTGTCTATGTGGGTTTGAGGGGAGAGAGAGAGAAAAAGAGAGACATTCACGTGGAAGGAAGAAATTCACGGACTTGTTGACATCAACGTACAAATAGACGTGTAATTCACACTTCACTCATGTACGCACTTTCACACCTTCTCATAAAAATTCACACCTCGTTTGCACACATGTCCACCCCCTCCAGCAAAGAGAAATATTCAAGCTGCAGATTATTTTTCTTGGAAAGGGCAAAGTCTCGAAGCAATGAAAATACAGTCAATACTTCCACACCTCGTCATCCCCTCCCCGTCTCTCCAGCTTTCACACACATGCTACCCGCTAGGCTGATACCACCAACATCACCCAGCGCTCAGAAGTTGCTAGCCCCTTACTCGCGCCGGATACTATGAATACTCTGTGAGCTGTTGCAACTCAACCAGTTGGAGGGGAACTGCAATGTGAACAGGGGCGTCAGCTCCAGCTTGCTCCTGCTCTTCCCTGACAAATGAACTCAGGAGCAGAAACCCAGGTTTGCCCTGATCTCAAAACCTCTCCCTTGCCCTGCAAGGCCATCGCAGGTCAGCGGGACTGAGCTAAGGCAATCCCTGGGCTTGATCCTGATTTCAGGTCAGTTTGGTGCCCAAGTCAAACTGCTGGTGGCAGTGAGGACAGCCTGAGTGAGAGGGCCCGGAGCCCAGCTCTCTGTGACTGTGGTCTCTGCAGCAAAACAGGACAAGCAGGCAAAACCACTGAGCGGACAGGAGAACAGCCACATCCCTCAGGTGTTCAGATACCACCAGGAAAATTTCACCATCTTTCTGCAGCAGAAAAAGCCTTCCGCCCACAGAGGACTTATCTGTGTCTCTCAGAGGAATGGATTTTGCCCTCGCATTCATCCCTCCCCAAGAAGGTCCAGAGAAATAAAGGGGGCTGCTTCAGTGCAGCGCTGCCTTGTCCACACACAGCACCAGGCCATGTGATGGGCAATAGCGTACCAGGGAAATAGGGTCTTCTTAGAGTTATCTGAAGAAGCAAAATGACTTCAATATCTTTGTAATTGTTCTGTTGGGCTTCTTCTCTTCTGATTCACTGGTATCTAGCAGATAAACACCCACAACAACAACAAAAAATCTATCACTGTGCCCACTGACAGGCAAAGGCTTTGCCTTAGCAGACATGCCAAGCACTGGCTTTCTGTATAAAATCAGGCCTGTTTTGTACACAGTAGAGGGTCAGGCTTCTATATAAATGTGTCTTTTCAAACTGATGCAAACCGTGCAAAAATAAAAAAAAAAGAAAAAAGGTGAGCGGCATGGCTACTGCCCAGGCTGCGTGCTTTGGAAGTGAGACGTGCTCCACAGCTAATGGGCTCTGGCAGCTTTTGCCAGCCCTGAATTCACTTAATAAAATTAAAATTAAATTCTGAAGTTTAAGCCAAGTCTGCCAGGTGCGTGGGACATCCCGTTGCTCAGTAAGCAAAATGCAGGCATTGAAAGCAAACTGTTGGGGCCCCAGCCAGCTTGCAGGATGGAGGGGCCAGTGGAGCACTGTGCCAATGGCAAGGCCACAGGAGAGCAGCCGGGCTCTTCAACAGCTACAGAGGTCGGCACTCGCCAGCATGTTGGAGCAGGCTATGTTCAGGATGGGAAATCCCCAGATCCCCTCCTTCGTTACTGTCCACCACATGACTTATGCTATCCCAGCAATCCTCTCCTTGCAGGACCACCCAACAGGGGAACTACACAAGAGGATGACAAACAAGCCATAGGGACAGGAAAGGAAGACCTGGAGAAGCTCACGAGGGCAGATTCCTGCAAACGCCACAACGTACAGCTGGCAACTGCAAAGCTTCCATGGAGATGGGTATCTGCAGCTGAGCTCCTCACCCTTTTCGAGGGGCAGACCCCTCTTTCCCTGCCCTGACCCGCTGGAGACATCCAGGCTGATGAAGTCTCCCCCTGCCTGCAACAAGCAATCATCACTCAGGGGACCCAAAAATAACAGCCAGGCCCCAGGAACCTCCACTCACATTTGGGGTTTTTCAGCTCTGCAGTTCATCAGCACATGCTGAAACCTTAGGCCAGGAGCAGAGCATTCTCCTACTTGAATTTCCTGCCGATTAAACCCCTCTGGATTTCCCTCACCCCAGGAGAGCAGGGCTCACTGTTATTATTGGACCTTCAACACAGAAACTAAAGCCAACTCTGCCTGTTACAAAAATAATCATCACCAGAGAGGCCCATTTCACAACAAACACACATACTACAGCCTCTCAGAGCCTGTAGCGTCCAGCAGAAAACTATCACGTGTTTTGATCTGCTGGGTTCAGTTTACTTTAGGGATGTAATTCAGGGCTGCGCAGAAAATTTAAGACCTTCTTGTTGCCTTAGAGGCAAGCAGCAGCAGCATTGGTGTCTGTGCTGCTCAGAAAGAAAGAGCAGCCTTTGAGGGCAGCAAAGGAGGAAGGGAGAGAGATCCCAGGAATCCCACAGCGGAGGGGTGCATCGCCTGGCCTTGTCACTTATTTCTCTTCTTCTCACGAGGCCCTCACAGCCCAGCTCCACACTCTCATCCAACCACCACAGAAAATTTCTGCGTCCCGGCACTCAGAGCTGGGCAGAGGAGATTTGCCCTGCCAACCTTCCAACAGCGCAGCAAAATATGGGTCCTGGCACGCACGACCTACTGCTCTCAGAGCTGCTGAACTTAGTGCGAGCCTTTGTGCAGCAAACCCTGCGTTTCAGTCCCTTTAGAGTCAAACAGCTCTTTGAGAAGCAAAGTTTTTCAAGGTCCATGTGCGTCCAAGCATTTTGCCAAACCCTGGCACGGAGGGGAGAAACAGATTTCGTCTGCTGAGGATTCATTACCGTTAATGGTCATCCTGCCTCATTACCCAGGCTCTGGGCCTGGGGGAGAGTCTGGGCATGGCTAACGTGGCAGGGGCTCTCCCCTCAAACTGTACGGCACAACGCTCACATCAGGCAGGAACACAAATGCGAACTCTCAGATTTAAATGATACAGCTTAGCCATTGGCCAAGGAGAGAGACATAGTGCAGAGGAAGCTAATAAGATTAGATATTTTATCCCCAGTAGCATAGATCATTTTAGCAGAAGTGTGTTTGCTTTGGATTGCAAGATAAAGCTTCAAAGGCTTCCTGAACAAATTAATGGACAAACACACCCAAACACCACAAAGCACTTCCACGCACATTTCATCCCAGAGCGGTACCCACATCCACCTCTTGGGATTTCACACAACCAGGGAAAGTCCCCTGAATGTTTCAGCGTGGGCTTTTACCAGTTTAACTAAAATTTCACTTAAAAATAGAGGCACAGCAGAGCAGAATTTAAAGACTGCTTCTGTGGTCTGAACTAGGATTTTGTCTGATTCAAAGTGTCTCAAGCCTGTCACAAGACAGGCTCATAAAAACACTGTCTGGGCTTAAGCAAGAGAGGAACGCGCCAATCCATCAGTTGAGGAATGCAGCCGTTTGACCACTTCCTAAGGCAACCGGGGAGGGATGCAATATATTCACTTTATAGCGCTGGACAGCAGTGAGAGGGGAGCGCCGGAAAGCTCAGCAAATGGAACATTTTAGCTGTGAGCCTTAGCAAAAACGGATCATTTTAAATTATTTTTAAATAAGAAGGGAGTGTTGGAGGGCGGATGAAAGAGAAGATTTGGAGGTTTCTGATACCTGCGCTTTCTTTGCCATGTTAATCCACAGAAGAATTAAGTGGAAACCTGAAATAGAGACCTACTCAAGCTTCACTACAGAAAATGAGAGGGCCAAATCCTGCATGCAAATCCAGGTAATTTGCTTTGAAATCACTGGAGTTCAGCTGATTTCCACACCTGCAGTTCTGGATAGCCTCCTTCCGGGGGTGGCATATCTTTGTACCACTTGAGTCAGTGAAAACCTTGAGCTTTAAATGTTGCCACTTTGGGGTGCTGGTGGTTCCTCCCCCCACTCGCCACCCCCCGCCTTGAATCTTTGATGAGATTTCATATCCTGGTTTTACATGGTGCCACCTCCACTAACTTTGTTATTTGTCATCTTATATCACAGGCAAATGCAATTCCAATAGGGCAACTGGATTAATAGTGTTAAGTCTTTATATAGATATGCACACACACAATCCTCCCGGCTTGCCTGTGAGTGTAATCGGTGGGTCTGGAATTACAACTCCCGGCTACTCCGGTAATCATTCAGGAGAGCGTGTGAGTGTGTGTGTGCACGTGCAAGGGAGGGGGATAATTGCATATTGAACTTGCAGGGATCACGCCTGTTTCTCCTGCCTCTGTGTTAGGCTTCCAAGGGTTTTAAGTCTCGTGGAAACACACCGCCATCTCCCAGGAATAGGTGGCAGCTTCAGGAGATCTTCAAGCTGCAGATCGGGCAGTTTCTGAGGAAACCTTGCCGGTACTGCAGGCTGGGAAACAGAAACTCAGGGAAGCTTGAAGGCTCAGAGTAGAAGCAGGAATAAGGCAGAGGCTTCCTGCATGGCAGCCTGCCACCCTACCTATAGGCTACACTAGGAAATAATATGAGGATGAAACAATTTGCTGAGCCACCCTTGTGAATGCTATCAAGAACAGGCTCGTTTGAGGGCCACAGAGAAAAAGCGAGAGACATTTCTAATTCCACACATTAAAGAGCGAGCCATGGATTCACCTAGGATTCCTCTCTAAAGAGCTTCAGGCTTGATGAAAGGTGTTCAATGCCTCTGAAATACTAATTAGCATTGTTATTACGACAAATTCAAGAAGAAAAAAAGCTTATCTTGTCTCTCATCTCCCCTTGTGCCCTCCCAGCTCCCTCACACCTTTCGAGCCCATCTGTCACAGTCCGTTCTTCATAAAAACTGAATCTTGGCTTTCCCCACTGGGCAATGGCAGTTTATTCCTGCCTCTTCCCAAAGCGTCTGGCAGAGCTTCACCGAATCCCACACGACCCCTGGCTCAGCTCTCCCTTCCAAGGGCCCTGTTGGAGCCGCAGAGCAAAAGCCGGTGCCTTGTCAGTGGGCAGCCCCATGGATGGGATGGAAGGGGAGGGGATGGGAGGAGAAGCAGCCCCTCCGGAGCCCCCCGGGAAGAGGCCCCACGGCAGCTCCCTCCGCACACGCTGCCGAGCAGCAGCGGCTTCAGCCTTTATGACGGCTTGCTCAAATCCAGCTACTGCTGAGCCTCACTGCTAGCGCTGAAGTTATTACACATTCTGGCGAGTGTCTTAAACACATTGTTTCCTGCTGAGCACATATTCAGTGGTCAAACAGAAAGAGAGGAAAGCAGGAGCAAGCCTGGGGGTGTGCATGAGGGAGAAAGTTGCCAAGGGTCTGTGGGAGCATGCGGGGAAGGGAAGGATGCAGGGCCGTGTGTGTGTGTGTGTGTGTGTCGCAGGCAGCAAGGTGGGGGGGACCAGAGGGGCTCTATGCAAAAGAGAAGAGGTAGAGATTTGTGTGCTTGTGAGGAGAAAGGAGGAACCAGGGAGACAGTAAGCGTGTGCATACGTGTCTACATACAACAAGGGGTTGGGGTTTTCCTCCCTCCTCTCCCCACAGGCACCCCCTGAAAAACAGGGTCCAAAGCAGCCTTTGAACAAAATGTAAGCAGAGTGAAAGGACAGCGTCTTTGTGGCTTCACCATCTTCCTAGAAGGGACACAGAGAAAGGCAGGCATTCAAGCCCCACACAGAGAGCACTTCACAGCTAGGGGTGACCCACCAGAACAGCTGGGGCAGATGTCTTGCCTTTGTCTCAAATGCATGGGGAGAAATCAGGGCAGGTTTCAAAGACCCAGAGCCCAGCACTTCATCTCTGGGGCCCGTTTTCTTTGACTTGTCAAGTATGAAGAGGGGGAGAAGCATTCAGACAGAAAGTCTCTGCAGCCATCCATCCCTGCAAGTACTACTTCGGGCTACTCTGCATGCCAACCCGCTGCTTGTACCCCTTTCCCCAATCTGTTTGGGAAGAGGCTGCCTCACCAAGGCTGCGGTCAGGGCCCTGGCCCCCCAGCATTACCCTAGCTGTCCTCCCCCATGCAATCCACAGGCACCACTTGCACGTAGAAAGGGTTACAGATACGAGTTGTGATTTTGAGTGTTTGGCCCTGTGCCTGCTGACCTCGTGCTGACAAACCTCTCCTCTGTGTCTGCGCTTGTGTCTTTTCACTGCACAGGCATCAAGCCTGGCTCAGGATTCGGCCTTCTGAGACTGCGATTTGGCTCAGGCAGGGAGAAGGCTGACCCTTTGATTCTGAGTAAGATTAAAACCATGCTACTGTAGCGCTAAGCCGTGTGCAACACTGCTAGCAACAGCCCTGATTTATGTTGTTGCTAGTATTGCGGTTTCCACCAGGGTGTAGACAGGGATTTCGAAAATAGCCCAGCTACCTCTTTGTCTGTGTGTGTATTATAATTAGAAATGTGTCAAAGGGCTGTTACGGAGTGAGGGTAGAGCTGGAAACGTTCACACCCCGCTTCTGCCCCCACCTCCGTGCCGACACCATCAGCTCCAGCTTGGGTGTGTGCAAGCACATCAGCTCTCCACACTTCCCGGATTAGACAACTGTATTTCCGAGACCCCATGGGGAGACGGTGGCGGTGACTTCACCACACAATGGAGAGCAAGTTTAGCAGCTTCCAGTTTGCTCTCAAGTTGCTGCAATCTGCCCCCACCATCGTGGCTAAATGCAGACTTTTTCTATTTCGATTTCAGATAGGATCACGGGTCTCCGATATAGACGATTTATTTTCCTAGCGCAGCTGTTCTGTCAGAGGTCATATAATTTGGCAGCAATCCCAGTGCTTAAAAATTAATTTTTCCTTATTAATACAACTGGGGGTCCCATAGGATAGGATCCCAGCCTTATCTGAACCTGACAGCTTCCTAAACCCCATGAAGGATACTTTCTCCTTTCAGGCTATCATCTGCGATACAAGGCCACCACGTCCTGGAGCTCAGTGGCACTGGAAGTTTCTGCTAAGAAACAAACCCACCCACCTGCCTGGAGCAGCACGCTGCTGGGACAGGGAGCGCTGCCTTCTCCAGCCCAGCAAAGTGAGTTGCTTTCTCATTTTAACCTTTTAGGCCATGCACGAGGTACCAAACACAGAGTAAATATGGAGAAGGGGTCTGGGGGTGGGGGGGGAAGGAATAGGGCAGGGAGATGGGAAGCACCTCCATAAAGCCCCCAGGACCAGTATGCCTGCCTGTCACTCCAGACACCACACACCGTGATTTTTCTGCAGCAGAAAAGTTAGGAAAACAAAATGCAGCATCCTAACCTGGGTCAGAGCCCCCCACTGAGCTTGTATCAGTCGTTTTCGGTGATGCTCCTGACAACTGTCTGACTTCTAGGCTAAAAAAGCTTTTGTTCCCAGTAAGAGCTGAGTTAACAGCACAACGGGCAAAAGGCATTACGCTCAAGGCTTGCGTGGGTGTGCGTGTGTGCATGTTTGTATGTGTGTGGCGGTGTGCCTGCTTGGCAGCAATTTGTTTTGGTCCCTCTCCCCACCTTGCTCCATCTCCTCAGTCATTACTGAAAATACTGGCTTTTAAGCAAAGTATTTGGAAGGCTTCAAGAGTGAGCTTTGCTTGGAGCTGCATAAACATCATCTGAATGGCTCAGTACTTGGGTCACTCAAATCTGTTACTTTCTTACTTGATTGCTTTTTACGGGAAGATGAAAAACACACAGACATCCAGCAGCCTTCAGATTTATCTTCCAGGGTCTCCCACCCACTCCCCTCCGTGGTTATCTCAGGGTTTGCTTGGTTACATACAAATTGGCAGCTGCACTGTTTATCTCTTACTGTAGAAATATTGCACGAGGGTTTTTTCCATGTAGATTATCATATTATTGTCTATTAAAAACATCTCCCCTCTCTACTAACCTCCCTTAGGGAACCTTAAGAGGGACTTTCATAATGGGGGAAGGCTTTCAGATACACCAGACTGAAACATAAATCCATCTACCTCTGGCATGTTTTTCTTACTAGGCTGGCTATTTTACTGGAGCTGAGCATAGCCTGATTGAGGTTTGCGTCCTGTTACCCCGTACCTTTCCTCACTGGGCTAGCCATAAAGTCATTTGGCTGGGTTTGCAGCACCACAACAACATCTCAGCAAACAGCCGCTGGTGTCAGCTGCAGAGAGACAACTTCCTTGCTGGCTCCAACACCATGTGATGCTCTGCTTAGCCGGGAAAACCCTGCGTTCAAATAAACATTTCTTACAGCGACTGAATGGCCTCAGAGACACGGTTGGCTCATAAACCCCTTCCCAGTTAGAAGTCCTGATCCCGAGCCCATTCACGGATAGAAGGAGGTACAAACACAGGCACAGGCACACAGTCGGGCTCTGCAGCCACAGGGATTGCAGCCAGGCTGGCCAGTGCACCCTCAGGAGCCAGCCTCAGGTTACAGCCCGATCTGCCTCAGCACAATACCCACTCCAGGATACCAGACACTGCCTCTGCAACAGGGACCATCTGAAAAGACTGTCGCACTTGGCAGGGGCCTCCCAGGACCTTGCCCTTTCTCTTCACCCCATCGAGTGCCTATTCATTTGTTTTCCTATTTGAACAAAAGATGGGATTGTTGTTTTTTTCTTTCCTTTATAACCATAAGGAAGGAGGCGATACCAACCGGCAACTGAATGTACACGAAGCATGTTTGCTGGGAACGTCTGTGCTTCGCTGCTGCAAAAAAAGAGGGACTTTCTCAGGCGGCAGAGACTCCCCCCTTTCAAAGGGGTAGCTGGTGGCCGTGCTGCCCCAGGGAGGGGAAAGGCAGGGACCAACACACATCACGTCTCGCCATCCAACGCTGCCTGGATCAGACCGTGGCTCAGGACCTTGTGTCCCCACAGGCTGTCCCAGGCATGTCCCAAGGCCCCGGCTAACGGGAAGGGAAACCCACAGCTCAGCAGCTGCTGGCTTGGTACCACCATCCTACCAGGCAGCTCTCGGGTTGCTGACCGCAGAAGGAGCCCAAAGAGAGCGGTTGACGGCTGGATGAGGCATACTCTTTTCCCCCAGTGACTGCTCCAGGGGGGGACCCTGCTGCCCCCACCAGCCAGACTCAGAGCCAGTGGCCGGGGAGCACAGGGCCCGGCCTCAGCCCGCCCTTGCCCCTCTCCTGTCCCCGATGCAAACACCGGGGCTTCATCCCAGCGCCTCCTGACAGCCCAGCCTAGCTCTTCAGCGAAGACCAGAAAAACACACTCACACCCCAAAACCTGCCACGAACCCGCCATGTCCCGGGACACCCCGGCGTTCGTAAAGTAAGTGCGGGTCCCGCAGGTACCGCGGGCAGGCTTTCCCGGGGGGCTGCCCAGAGGCTGCCTCCCACGGGCGGGTGCCGCCACCGCCGCAAGCCTCGCCTGCTCCCAGCACCGCCCTGCACGGCTGCCTGCTCCCTGCCAGATGATTTTAATTTCTCACCTAAAGTTTCCCGAGATTGTGAGCGGGCACGGAGCCGCGGGCATCCGGATGCGGGTGTCCGTGATGCGGCTGGTCCCTAACCGCCTCCCCTCCCTTTCCCCGTGCCTCCCCCCAAAAAAACAGCACGCAACTTTCCAATGCGGCTCCTCGCCCCTTCACGCCGGGCGATGGGAGCTGCGCGGCTACACCCGCTGAGCGCCTTGCCGGTGGGGCCGCCCCATCCCCGCCGCGCCACACGCACCAACCCCCCCCAAAACCCGTACTGCGAAAGCTGCGCGGCGCCGCCGATCCCTCACTTATTCCCTTATGCGATGCCCCAGGCCGGGCAAAGCCCCTGTGCGTGTACCCGGGACCGCGCACGGGCACCCGAAAGTTGGGCGGGCGGGGAGGGCTCCCTCGCCCATGCGTGGCCGAGGGCATCCCCCGCCCTGGCGGGCGCCTTACCTGTCTCCGCCGTGCCTCCGGAGCCGGGCAAGCACAGCCCTAGAAATCCCCACGCGAGAAGAAACGTATCCATCCTTCGGAAGAATTTTTTTTTAAAAAATAATAATAATAAAAAAAAATAAAATACAACACCCGAGGCGGCGGGGCCGGGTTTCCCCTCCCTGCCCCGGGAGCGCCGCGTGGGCGCCCCACGCGTGAGAGGCACCGGCGGGTCTCAGCGGGGGCCGGCGGCCTCCCCCGGGCCGGGGCTGCGGTGCCGGCGGAGCGCCTGTCCCCTAGGGCGACCCGCGGGGCCGGCGCCTCGGCATCCCCCGGGGCGCGGTGGTGGCAGCGGCGGCGGTGGCGGTGCGGGCTGGGGCGCCGTCTGCGCCTCCTCTCCCTCCCCGCCGGCGCCTCGCAGCCTTTTCAGGCAGGGCGGCATGTGGCTGTCAGCGCCGAGCGCCGGCGCCGCCCCCCGCACCCGCGCACCGCCCCCTCGGGGCTCCCGCGCCCGCGCACCGCCCTCAGCGGGGCGGTGCGCGGGCGCGGGGCGGTGCGCGGGGAAACGCGGAGGCTCCCGCAGCGCTGGGACGATGGTGAGGGATGGGGGGGTGGGAGGCAGCGCGGTGCGCGGAGCGGTTCCGCGGTGCCCGGCGCATCCCCGGCTGCGCCGCCTTCCCCGAGCGCTCCCCGGGCTGGCAGCTCAAACAAGGAATCAAAAAGAAAAAAGAAAAAAAAAACCAAGAAAAAAAAACTCAAACCAAACCCCAACCCGATGGAAATAATTGCAAAAGAGCAGGGCTGCGCGAAAGGGGAGACACGCAGAAATTGTCAGATGGGGGAGCATCAGGACAAGGATTGTCCCTGCTCCTGGGTTTCCTGCCGCTGCCGGCCGAGATCCAGAAGCGCCGTGCCTCGGCCAGAGCCGCCGTGCCACAGCGGGAGGGTTTACTCCCGTGTTTGTGGTGTAAAGGCTGCTTTAAGGGACGAACGCAAAAGCTCTGCGGGACCGCACCGCAGTTGGCTTCCATGCTCCCAACCAGTTTTCATGACTATGCTCTTTAAAAACGCCAGCCGAGAGCAGTGTTCACGTAGTTCACCTTAAGAGTGCTCAGAAAGTTTGTTGTCTGTGCCCCCGAGAAGGCGAGGAGTCCCTGCCTGGGTCAGAACCACCGGGACCTCGCATTTACTTGCCGTTTAAATTCACAGACCACAACAGGCTTAAAAACTGGCGCCTGGCAAACTGGAGCGAACTCGCACCTCCATCCTGTTCGAGAGCCGAAATTTCAAAGCACACAAGTAAAATGAGCCCTAAAACCCTGCACCAAAAAGCTACTTAAAACCAAATTATTCATGTTGTTGATCAGTCTCTGGATCATAGATTCCAATTTCCAAATATACAGTAGACAAAGGGATTGAAATTATGTTATCTCGGTTTCTTTAAGTTGGTAATTAGTGAAGAGATACTGGCATGTGGCAGAAGTGAGATACATCATTGTGTGGGTGAGAGGGAAAGTACGAACGTTTCACTGGTATTCATTTAGGGTGATGAGACTAATTATTTTGTACTCTGCTGTCTATCAGTTACAAGTAGCATCACCAGCTCACGTCAATGAAATCACAATGCCAACCTGTTTGAGCGCATTGACACAACACGAACGCACTGAGTTCCTCCGAGGCCAGTGGAAGTTCATTGACAGCAACAGATTTGGCCTGACAGATAGATCTGATATTTCAGCCGTTACCCTGAGGGCTGTAGCATCCCTCTCCCTTCTGTGTGTTTTGATACCTGATTTTGCATGTTCTGTGGCTCAAATGTGCTCCACCACCTGTCGAAGTCAAGGCAAAGCCAGTGGCAACTGAGTCTACTGCCTTATTTATTGTATTTTGATGTGGAATTATGCAACTATTATTTACTACTTGCTTATAGTTAGACTACTATCAAGCTAGCAAAGTGTGATATTTTGTGTATATAAATAGCCCTCACAGACCATAACACAGATATTGGAGCATAATATAAACCCACAGCATGAATCATTCCTCTCTTGAGATGTGCTTGGAAAAGAAAGAGGTTACCAAACCCTAATCAGACATAGCCCCATCTCACACACACCATACAGCACAGGGGCAAATTTCCTCCCATTACATTCAGTCAGAGTTTCCTCTGGTTAAGGTCAATAGAAGAGGGCAAACATGACCTTCAACTGATATCAGCTCTGATCTGCTACTGAGTGAAGAGAAGATAACCCTAGGAAAAAAAATGGTGATGGGAAATGAAGTTACCTGCTGCTCCACAGAGGCTTCTCTCAGCTGCTTTGGAATAGCTCTCCCCAAATCCAGCCCTGTGTTCAGTGTCAGATCTCAGGTCTCCTCTCCACAACATGCCGCTGTCAGGAAAGGAAAGGCACAACTGAAATACCAGGCAGTGCTACTGCAGTTTCAACCACTGCAGGTGTTCAGGACAGGATGACAACCAAGCTGGTGACACCTGCTAGTCCAACTCAGGTACAAAAGAGTTGAAAAATACTTCTTTTGGGAGCATTTAAGACCCAGATCCTCTTTCAGGTGAAGGAACTGAGCACAAGGTGAAGCTATTCACCTTGAACTTACCTCTGCCTGTTTACAGGGGCAGCTGCTGCTGCTGTGGGCGTTGCTCCTCGCCCCAAGCAAGGCTGGACCTCATCAGCTCTCCATGCCGGCGAAGTCCCGCTTCTGCCAAAGGGCTCAGGGCTCTGGCTCTCTGTTCAGTCCTCCTGTGGGTATTTAAAACCCATGAGTAAGCACTCGCCAAACCCATCGGGAACTGCAGCATTTTTCCATATTTGTATGTCAGAAACATCCACAAAACCTCACAGAAAATGAGATAATATGTAATTTAATGGAACTGTAATATTTAATGTACCATCTGCATTAAATTTGGTTGAAAGAATTTTGCAGCCCAAGCGTTAGTCAGATGTGATGCAGTGAAATTTCCCCCATCTCTCTCCTCTCCTCCAGCAGAAAGCCTTCGTCTCCTCAAACACTGCCCAGTTCCCTGCTGCCGACCCGAAGGCCCGCACACCCAGGGTTTTCCCTGGCACTCTTCAGCTCTACTCTTCTCTTCCCTCTAATTGCAGCTCCTTTTCCACACTGATCATACAGCCTCATTTATTTGCAATCACAGCTTCCACTTTCTAAATGAGTCCTTCTCACCCCATGAACTGACCATCAGGAGGTGTCTGTAAAGCAGGAAACCCACCAGCTTTTCCTTAGAGCCTTTCTCAATCCTGATTTAAAAGAAAATAAAATTAAAACCAAGGCGTCATGTATTCCTGTAACCTTCTCTGGGCTCCAGAGTAGCTGGACAAACAGGGTCTCTCCCCCAGTTTTATGTCAAAACACACTATTTCCAATGCAGAACTTGACAGCCTTCCAGAGAAAACAACACAGCAGAACTGAAATGGGGTTAGGAATGAGAGTGGGGAAAAATGATACCCAGCCTAGATAAAACCATAACTATTGTCAGTCAGCAGGAGAGCAAGGACTCATACGTTTTTGGCAGGATACCCACGGAGTGGGAGTCAGGGCATGGGGGCAGACGGTGTGGGTTGTCTCCCCAGCGCCCCACGGGAGCGCAGACTTCTTGCTGCAGTTTTCCTCCTCCAGACAGTGCTTTGAGATCCTCAGCTAAAAAGCTCTAAGTGCATCATATAAAATGTTTTTATTAGTCTATCAGGTGCATGATTACGAGATCTCATTTTATAGCCACAAATAGCCAATAATTACCTTAGCATCCCATTAGCCCTAGTCTTCAGCCAGACTATTTGCTCGGGAATTTCTCCATATTCAAAAAGCAGGCCAATACCCCAACTTGGAGAAAGCAGTTTGGCATGTTGCATTCAAGTCCATAAACTTCCAGTGTAGAGGTGGCTTAATTAGCAAGCTGCCCAGTTAATTTTTCATGGGGAGTACGGTGGCTGCTAACCTGCGGCTGAAAGCAGCGGCGGCCGGGTGAGCCCAGTGGCTGCCCCTTTGGCTCTGTGGGTGCTGTGCAGGCCAGTGCTTGCCCACCGACCCTGCTCCTGCCCACCCCGTTACTGCTCGCCTCCTCCTAACATGTCCCCCCCATATTTTTCCAAGCTGACAGCCCAACTGCAGGGGCGTCAGGGAGCTGCTTTCTCCCCCCACCTCTCCTGCTGACAGATATTTCATACAGGAGGAGCGTTGCTGGCGTGCAGAGGCTACTCCAGCCTTCACGCTGAAGCTCAGGCGGCCGCCGTGGGCCCTGGGCCAGTACCGCCCTGCCGTGGTGCCAGGAGCTGGCAGAGGGCTGCGAAGAGAGATGGGGAGAAACACCACTGCAAGGGAAACAAGGGGAGTGCTGAGGCAGCCTGGAAAGGAGAGAGGAAAAGAAGGGAGGGAAAAAACAGAGGAAGAAGGAGAGAAGAGAGGAGAAGGGAGGTGGCAAAAGAAACAAAGAGACAGAACTAGGAGACCGGGGAAAATAAATAAACAGCAGAAAACAGGGAAGAGAACAGAGGAAGTGAACTAATGGAGTTAAAATCCATCATCGGATTAGCAGAGAGAGGAAGAGCGATTCCTCACAGCTCAGGAGGTGCTTGGCCGTGGGAGAGGTGCAGGCGTGCTGCTGGGGGCCTGCTCGGAGCAGCAGCCTGTGCGGGGTGTCGGCAGTGCTGGCTGGGGGGAAGGAAAGCCCCTGCATCTTCAGAGTTAATAAAAAAAAGCTTTCAGACTTCAGCAGGCTGACTAAATTAGGCTGAATATAAAGGTGCTGTATTATTTCTCAATACGGCAGCAGTATGAAAGGAGGCAATGGGTTCCTTTTGAAGCAGCTGCTGCGTAATCCAGGGCTTTCAGGTGTACTTCAACCAAACGCTCTCCCAGTTTCAGCAGGTTAACTTCATTAAAGGCTCCATCTACTGCTTTAATGTTCACTGAAATCCCACTGGGTGGGTACATTAGGCAGAAATAACCCCCACAAGATGATTGCATGCTGTTGTTTGGCACAGTGAATGGACCTGTGAGGGGAAATGGAGGAGAGGAGGGGGTCACACAGTGACCCAGGCTGGAGAGGACAGATTCTGAACCACTATAACACGCCAACGGGCCTCTCCCTTTGCTAACGGCAGCAGAGGCCACTGCATCAAAACCCCAAGCCTGCAGCAAGCCATCCCTCCTGACCCAACCTCTGCAAATAACCTGCTTGGTTTCCACTTTGTTTCAGTACCCTCCTCCATGCAGGCACTGGTGCTGGTGCCCAGCTTGTGAGGAAGGCGCTGATCCCCCAACAGCTTCTCCTCACCTGCAAAGAGGAGACCATGGAGCTGTAAAAGCCATCTGTCCCTCCACCAGACCCTGGCAATTCTGGCCTTGCTACTGAGGGCTTTGTACTGGGCTTGAGTTTCTTACCCCACTATAACCGTGGGGGTGCAGTTAAGACTCCTGAAAAATCAAATAACCTCTTGTTAGTGTGAGGTGACCCAAGCTCTGGGCATTCATCTGCTAAAAGCACCCAAAATGGCCCACGGACTGTGGCCTCTGCAGGTGCCTACCCACAGAGCAGCATCTGGTCAGCTTCATGCTGGAGAAGGTCCAGTTGGACCACGCTCCGGGTTAAGGTCAACAGCAAATTTTCCAGACTGAATTAGAGGGGCACATTTGTGGACCCCTACCCAGTTACAGTCACAAACCAAGGGCCTCATTTAAAGTCTGCTGAAGCTGGTGAGAGTTCATCCATCAACTTCACTGACGTCTGGATGTGACCCAAGTGGCTGAGCCCTGCAAAGCCAGCATGACGTCTTTAACTGTAAGTGCTGCCATCGACTTCCGCCGGGCTGGCTTCCATGGTGTAAGTGTCATGCTCTGTAGTAAGTACTTACAGGGCTGTGTGCTCGGTATTATAAAGGGCCACGCCAGCAATCTTATTAAAACACCCCTTAAAAATACACAAATTCTTAAACCAACAAGTCATTTAGACACCCCCCCCTCCCCTCGCCTGCAACTTGGCAAACAAATTCTTAGGCCAGAAGCGATTTCTTTTTCCTTATGAACAAAATGCCATTACCATGCTTTGGCTCTTGGCTTGATAGATCCTGGCAAGAAAATGTGTGCGTATATTTTAAAGGGCTTTCTTCTTTGCTTATCATGCTTTAGCTTTTGACCTCTCCTCTCCCCCCTTGCCCAGGCGCATTCCGGTGTTGGCTCCCATGGTGGTACATCGCACAGCCCTCCCAGCAACTGGGGTTAGACACCCCCTACAGCAGATAGCACATTCTTCTGGAGCACTGTCATGGGGGGAAGCCTTGAGCTATGAAAGGTTTTATTTCCCTTTTAATCTTTTATTTTCTTTGATGTTCATTTTAAAATAAATTATTGTGCCTTATTTGTATTACGGTACCTGTCTCTGCAAGGACTGGGACCCCTCTGCTGTCCAAACACAGAGTCAAAGACAGTTCTTGCCTCAAACAGTTTACAATCTGAAGAGACAAAGCAGACAAAACCCAAGAGCCAGATACAACGTGGATGACAAGCCTGTGGATTACTTTTGCATTTAGTTAAGTTGTAAACTGTTGAGGGAGAGATTGCCTTTTGACTGTGCCTGTGCAATATCAGAGGTAGGAACTTTCTTTGGATGCTGCTGGATACCCAGTGGTGTGGAGATGGATTTTCAACATGGAGTGCTTAGGTGAGGACGTCCCAGAAAGTCAGTGATTCCTAAGGGAGCCACTGCTTTTCAGCTGATGCCACCAAAAATATGTCAGTGACCCCAAAAAGCAATCTCGCAACAGAAAAAGCCATGTATATTCTGCTAATAAAAGACAGATGAGGACAGGAAACGGAACAGATCTAGAGGATCCCAGCTGATAGCTGCAAGCAAGGCAGAGCTGTGTTTTCATCATAGCCAAACACTCCTGTGCCTTGAGAACATTTCAAAGCATGTTTGGCACAGAACTTGTGTACATGCTTACCTTCCTAAAAATGTCATAGTAATGCTATGATCTTGCTGGAGACAGCTCTGCTGGATGTATCAGGCTGAAGATCGTCTTCATAATCCTCCCTTTGATATACGTGCACATCTCAAGTTAGACTTCGCATTTACGCCACTTCTTAGACAAGAAATCCATAACCTCAGAGGAGATCTACCCTGCTTCCTTTCCCTTTCTATGAACATTCTGAGTCACAGTCACCACCCTTTCCCTCTGGGGATGGGGCTGCTTCCTTATCATTGCAGAGTAGTCTTTTCCCAAGAGGCGTCTTCCCTCTCTCCCCGGGATCCTGCACACAGACCCCATTGATTTTTCAGTGTAACTTCTCATGGAAATCAATGGTGCTAAGACTGCTTCACAGTCAATAGGATGGCACTGAGGCTCATGCCTCAAATAACTACACTGGATGGTCCTTCAGGGAACTGGGATGTGCAGAACAATAATCAGGAAGTTGCCTGTTTTTGGGCAGCTTGTACAGCACATCAGTGTTTTCGCTCTTGTGCTCAGTGCTCAGCTGCCTTCACAAGACATTAGGAGCACGTGGCCTTCCGCAGATTCAGGCTGTGCTTCTCAGAAGTTCAAACTTAGAGCTTAGCACCGAGAATTTGCTGAAATGGAGACATGCACTAGAATAACAACTAATAGGCATGCTGAAATGAGGGGTGGTTTTGTGTCCATGCAGCCACAGATTAGGGGAATCAGTAGGGTCTTTTGGTCTTCTTGAGCCAGAGAAGTGACCCAGGACACAACCCAGTGTAAGCCTGTGGGCAGTACTGGAACTTTACCACACTGTGTTTCACTTCCATGTCAGCAAAATAGGAACAGCTGATACCTTTTCTCTCCCACCCCTTGTCTGACTTCTCTGCTCGATTTCGAACTCCTGAATGGTCTCTCCCCATGCACAGCACAGTGGGTCCAGTGGATACTGTAATACAAACAATCCTCAGTTGCAGGTTTTTCTTTTTCCTCCTCAGTGCGCTACATTTATCAGCACCAGCCATGAGCCCAGCACAGTCAGGCTTTCCCTTGCTCTCAGCACCTCAGAGCATTTGGGTTCGCAAATCTTGCTATTAATAATACATTGTGCAAAGTTGGTACAGAGCTCAAAGTTTTCCATGTGTGTGCTGGAGTTTGATTGTAACTGTGGGTATCATTATCATCAAAGAGACTGAGGAATGGCAGCTTTTAGTTAAACAAATGGAAAGCTGTATTTAGTCTCTTTTGCCACATTGTGATAGGAAAGAATAAAGGCTTTTAAATATATTTTACAGCTGCCGTTTCTTAGGTTTTTCTGCCTTACAATAGTCTCTGTGGTTCTGACTGGGAAGTTGTTGCAAAAGCGTTTTGTTTTTAAGCCTCCTATTGAAATAATACATATTAATTGCCTCATTCCTGAGTTGTTTGTTGTGGTGGAAATTTCAGATTGCGGGGTGGAGGGATGAGCTGTAAAGCATCAACAGCTGAGAGGGGGTGCCCTGGGTGAGTAATGAGAGAAGGGGCTTAGATGACACACCGCTAGCAGAGTGCAAAGGAGAAGAAATGTCTCCCTGGAAAGTGAGAAGACAATTGTCAGAGGAGTCCAGGGTTCTTTGTGGGGAGCAGGGCAGAGGCAGAGCTGGGAATGGGGAACGGAAAGTGCTCAGCAAGGAGGCCAGATGGGAGAACGGACAATGCTAGAAAGAGCAGCATGAGAGCATACTCTTATAAGAGGAAAAAAAAAAGAGCTGGATTCATCATACCGTGGCCACCAAAAATGAATATCAATGAAGCAATTAGCTTCATTAGGGACATACAAACGCTGCTTTCCTAGAGGTGCTTAGCATGTGGTTGGATCCACAGGTGTATAATAAAGGTTGAGCTCAGGTTTGTCCTGTTGTGATGGCACTAATATGGTCTCTCTGTCCTATCTCCCCAGCTGTTTTCACAAACCTTGCAGGAGATTTGTATTTCTGATGAAATTGCCCAATGGTTCAAAAGTTACTGTGGCAGCAGCACAGAAACGCATGGCCAAATACCATACATAAGCCTCTTCTTTTCCTTACAAACTTAAGCTAAATGTTTATACGTGTAGCCTAATTCTTGCAACACAGTGGTATCCCAAAGGGCTAGGTAGGTTAGGAAAGCCATACTGATTGCAGTTACTCCATTTTACATGATACAACACAGAGTTACTAGACCCATTCTAGGCAGAGCAGAGGCCCCTGTGCTCCTCACCACCACTCACGTCTCTCCTCTATGCTCTAAGAAACATTTTGCCCTTTCACCTGCCAGTGATGAAAAACATGGAGGCCGTAGCTTTCTCTTCAAAGTGCTCTAACATGTTCATACCAAAGATGCCCAGGGAAGGCAATGTGAGCTCCCTCCTTCTCTCGACGCAGTCCCACAGCACTGCCATGGGTCCCATGAACACCAGGTCCTGGGTGGCTGTCATCCAGAAGAGAGCGGTTACAGTGCCCACGCCAAACAGAAGGTGAACAGCAAAGAAGTCTCATCTGTTAAACACATGAAAGGTGAATTGACGGGAGTTCAAGCCAAGTACTGAAATCTAGCTGTGAATCTGAAAGAAACTAGTCCCACTTTAAAATAAGTCCAAAAAATCCCATCCTGCTTCCATTGAAGTCAATGGCAAAATTCCCACTGGTTTAACCAGGAACAGGATCAGGCCACTTCCAGACAGATTTACAGCCAACACATGCTGTAACGCTCACATACTGCATGCACTTACTTCTATTTCCAGCCATGTTAAAAAATTATAGCAAATGCCTATGGATTTGTGCGTATGAGTTATTGTGCTGCTAATGAGAGGAAGAATTACCCGAACATGGTTTAGATGGTCATCGGTTGCCAGCACAGATGAAATTGCTGGGTCATTCACTGGCTTCGTATCGCTGTTCATCCCATTAGCATTTCCATTAGAATTATTGCAAAATGTAACTCAATTTCTCTTTTTTTTTTGGCGGATGTGGGCAGGGCTGTGTTTGCAATTAGATCTGCTAAGAACTGAAGTCCTACGCACACTCTTGTGCCACGCTGCAGGCACCAACGGGACGCCCCTCTGTCAGGACCGCTTCTGCTTAACTGGGGGAGTAGGAGAGGTTCTAGGTGATGAAACAAAACAAAATGACTTCTTACAGCTGAAGGCCTCTACATGTAATGAATGTATGCTCATGCATTGGAAAGCTTTGCCTAATTTGTTCCCACATGCTCCTTGCTTTGGGTAGCTGAGTCCTCTTAAATGTTAACAAGTTTGCGGTCTAAACCCCACACACGGATCTTGTTTTTCAAAAGTGCTGCTGAGAGCCAGCAACCAGTGGGCTCCCCAGAAGCCGCTGTTTGCTGTCCCTTCAGCAACTAGGCTCCATGTTCTTTGCAGCTATCATTACCAAAAAAAAAGAAGAAAATCATCTCATGGCTGAAGCCTCCCTCCCCTCATTCCTCCCACTTGGAAAAAAACCCCATCTATTGTTTTCCTGTAATTGATGAAGCATAAACATTCAGCTCTACAGTTTTACGACTAATCACTCTACTTCTAAGACACGTGTTTGCAGCTATGCAAGGCACCAGCTGCTGTCATTCCAATGGATATTAATTTATATTGTCTCCCGCTCCCGTCCTCCCTGCGCCGACACACAAAGGGAATGGGGTGGCGGCAGGAGCTTTAGATGAAGACATCTGCTTGAAAGGCAGACAGTAGCCGCGCTGCCGAGATTGCACCTGGACTCTCACTAGAAAATCAGACACACCAGTTGCTTCCTGGCACTCCAGGCTTCGGTACGCACACAGGGCTTTGACTGCCGTTATTTACTTATGTACCTTACTCCAAGGGAAATGAAATGCTGGGACACAGGGAGGGAGGCAGCTTTCAGGATTAAAACTGAGCTGACTGAAAGAAAATGCCACAGACGTGCGATGCGGTGCAGGGAGTGTGGAGGAAGAACAGGAAAGATGGAGCCTCTAATTTTGCCCCCTAAAAAGGTTCTCTCGTTATGGTTGGCTATGCTCAGCTCCTCTCCAGAGTGAACTGGCAGCTGCCTGGGCTCCCATGCAGGCTGAACCCAGACACCTGCAGCCCTGGGAAGAGGAGGTAGAGGAGAAGAGGACATGTTGGTTGTCCTTCTGTGAGATTCTACAGAGAAAGAGTGAGCACGACCCTGGTAGCTTAAGCCTCTGACCCCCACTGCAGCATACAAAGTTGGTCTCCCCCTCACTCCCCCCAGCCAGCTCCCAATAACTGAGCTTAAAAGCATCGCACAGAAACTCACAAGCTCTCCCTATCCGCGGTGTGAAGCCACAGCCCTGCATGCAGCAGGCACAAGGGAGGCTCACAAACCACCGCAGAGTCTGCCACAGACCTCCTCTGGGACTGCCACAAGCCACTTCTCCTTCAGCCGGCACCTCCAGGGGAAAGTCCTGTGCACAGGGACACAGACGGACTAAGGCACTCTGGTAGAACAGCCTGTTCTGCTAAAGCATTCAGATACCATCTCCCAGATAAAACAAAGCTGAGGGTTTGACTATAGGGGATATGAAAGATTTCTTTCTCCTAAGAGCAGGGCTGTTTCCCAATCCCTTCGCGTTTGCTAATCAAATACCAACGTGACTGGGGTCACATTACATTATGCCTGTCAGCTCTAAGCGCTTACTGTATTTTTCATGTCCTGTCCTGGTCTGCTGTGTTGTGTTGCCGTTTTACCCCCAGAGGCAGCACTAGAAGACTTTTCCTTTTTACTTGCCTTGTGGTTTTACTTGGAAGCCCAGGTCCAGGCTTGGACCCTGTGCTCCCGCATCCCATGCAAATGACTAGTCAAAAGTTTACTAAGCAAAGAAGTTCATTAAGCAGTTGCTCTGTGGAATTTAACTACACTAGTAAAGAGCTGAGGGATGGTAACGTGCAGTTCAGATGTGAGGTGCTGTTTGCCTGTGTTTCCTGCAGCAATTTTTCAAACTAAAGAACCATGCTCAAAGTGGGGACATATTTCACTCTTTTTAAGACCCAGATGAACACGAAGGTTTGGGATCCTTTTTTTATAATGTCTGAGCTAGCAGGGTTCCTGAGACAAATCTAAAAATCCTTTCTTTTTATTACATTACATGCCTGAATTCCCACTGCTGTATACCACATGAAGTCACTTACCCTCTGCGAGTGTGTATAAAATACTGCTTCTGGTGGAGAATTCTTATCTAGGCATGTTTTATTTCGCTTTTTGCCCAAGGTAAATGAGAATGTGGGTGCAGGTTGGGGAGGGCATCTTTCTTCTCCAATTTTTTCATTACCGTAAGCTGAACCTATTGATTCTGTTGGTAATCGCCTCAGAGCCTGTAGTTATGGGAAGGTGACAGAAACATCTCTTTTTGCTCCACAAAATTTTCCCTGTTCCCTCAGCTTATGGTTTCACTCCCCTGCTCTCCCCACAGGTCTCCAGAGAGCTCTGCTTCCCCAGGGATGTGCAAGTCACAGTGCACCAGCCACGTGAAATATTAGTGCTCCCTCTACATATACACCCTCAAATAAGTCAAGATATTTTGGGATAGAAGTGTTATTTTTAGCATCCCTGTCCCTCTGCAGCAGCCACTGCAAGGAGGAAGCTAAGGAGGAGCACTGACCGTTGTGCCATTAGACAGTTTTGACTGACTAGTCCCACTGAAATATATGACTCCTCAAAGATGACGTTGGGAAGTAATACGTTTTTACAGACGCTTGCCACCCCCTTCTTTTCTATAAACAGAGACGACATCTCGAAGGGGCAAGCTGCAGATGGTATTGTTTGTCTCTTAGCGACATGCATATCCCAGGTTGAAGTTTCATGGGGAATTGTACCCAGGCCACTGGTAAGTCAATATCTCTGAAGTAGTGCCCATTTAAAGGGCTGCTTTCTAGCTGCACTGTCAGGCAGAGACCTAAGGTCTTGAGGCAGATCAGGGAAGAGTTATATCTTACAGTCTCATGTTCCCCAAAACCCTTCTGCTGGATTTCCCAGTCCATTATCCATACTTTCTGTCAAGGTTGTCCAGATTCCTAGGACAGCTGAGCCAGATGATGTTGGGATGATTTACTGAGGGTGTGAGATGACAAACAGGCTGTGGCAAACCTTTCCTCGTGGAAAGAGCTTGGGGAGTGACAGGGGCTATGAAGCATGCACAGCAGAAACTACCACTGCCTCAGCCTATGCCACTTTGTGTCCACACTGAAATCCTCACAGAGCACACCCCCATCAAAGGGAGAAGATTTTTTTTTTTTGGTATTAGATAAACTCTTAGATGTAATCCGGGATCAAAATCTCAGGGCTTGCCCACACATTGATCTGTATACTGCACCTCCACAATACAACTCCGCGTACAGACCTGTATTTGAAATAACAGCTGGTTTTTTTGGAGGGTGGGGGAGTGCTTACCCTGCTTTTCAGAGTGCCAGTGATTTCTGTGTGCAGCCAGTGCTTCTCTCCATGTAGGAGACGAGTAGTGTTTCTCGCTCTTGCAAGGGTTAATTTTGTTGTGTTTGTAAAGATCTTGGAGAGCTCCAATCTCTGAGTGCCAAGTCATCTCCTGCTTGCTCTCCTTTCCAACTATTATGATTCTGTGGGCCAAATACAAGTTACTTTTACACGTACTGTAGCTCAGTCCAAGGGAGAGTAAGGGTGCAGCTCCGATCTCCAAGCCCTTTCTATACCCACATAGCGCCTTTATGTCCTGGGGCTCTCTGCAGGAGGGACTCACATAGGTCAGGCTATTGGGGTGCCAAGGCTTTAAAGCTGCGGCCTTGGGAAGGCACAGAGCAGCTGTAAGACAGCTAAGCTAAACACTTTATCCAGCCTCCATCCAGGACCACCAGTTATCCACAGGATCACCAATTGCTGGCACCACTGAGGAGAACCAACCCTTGAAATGCAGCCAAGTCCCCAGGACCTCTTGTCACAGAGGTGAAGGGGACAGCTCGACCCTCCATGGGACAGGAAAACCCCCAAGTGCCCGTGACTATGACCCGACTATGCAAGTGCCCAGGAGAGGTGGAACTGGAAAATGACCCCCTCAGCCCTACCATCCCTCTCCTGCCTCCCTGCTGCTGCCAGCATTTCTCCGCTTGCGCCATGGCAAGGGGGGTGACAAGGGGACACAAGGACCCTCTTTCCCTGACTTTTTGCAGGAGATGCAGATGAATAAGTGGCTGGAGTAGAGGAATATTCTGTGATGCCCAGCACTGTGGGGCTCAGAGCAGATGGGGCCCTGCAGGAGCCAGCAGAGGCCAGGACGCAGGACCTGGAGGAGGCCACCATCTTGATCCCTAGACATGGGGTGAAGGGCTGTGGAAAAGAGTAGCGGAGGGCTGGGAGGGGGCCAGGCATGAGGCTGCAGCAGGAAAATCCTTCTCCTAGTTGTGCTTCAGACATGTTAGCAAGCCTCGTGCTTGACCCCGGCTGATCAAAGCCTCAATAGGACATTGCCCTCATCCTCCTGCCCTGTCACAGCCAGTGGGGGCATGAGTTATTCCTCTTTTGTCTGTGAGGCCCTCCTCCTGGGGACCTCATCTTCCCACTAATCAAATAATCAGATGCGTTTATTGTTGTGGAAATCATGCCCTCCCCTGAAATGCCTGACCAGCAACAGCTTCCTGGCTTTGTCTGCAGCCCAGCAACCTGGATCCCACCTCTCTCCTCTGTGTGGCCTGTGGGCCTGCATGAGGGCAGGGGGATGGTCCTCCATATGTTGTGCCTGCAGGAGGTTTGCATTCAGAGAAGATACCGTGTCGCTGGGACACATGAGTGATGGGGAGGATGGCCACAACTATGGTGCTTCCCCTGCCTCCGCAGAAGCTGGCTGAGGAGCCTGGATGCTCTCCACGTCCAGCCACAGTGGCTGTGGGGCATGACACGCCAGCCTGTCCCACCCCGGTTTCCCCCTGAGGCTGAGGGAAGCTGGCTGGGAGCTCTGCTCGCGTGTAGAGCTCTCCCCGGCTGCGGTGGAGCAGCCGCGAGGCAGGCGGGCCCCGTGCCGGGACCCTCACCCGACCTGCCGCCCCTGCTGCTGCTCGCCCCTTCGCCGCCAGGGCCTGAACCGAGACCAGCCGCGCACCATGGCCGGGCCCTGCCGGCCTCCTCACTTGCCCGCAGCCCCGGACGCACCACGCCAGGGACCTGCTGCTGAACTGTCTCGTTTCACGGGCTCTCCAACTCAGCCAACAACATCTTTAATTTGTCTGCTGACCCCCCTTGCCCCCCAGACACACATTACATAATGCATATTTTTTTTTCCTCTGATCATAATACATATTTTTTTCCTCTGATCCCATGTCCTGTTAGGAAAAAAATGTCCTGACTGCACAGCACCAGCCTGAATTTTTTGGGTGGATTTTTGTTTTGTTTCTTTTGTTTTGTTTTGTTTCTTTGGTACCGTTCTTTTCTTGTGTTTACACTCCCACAGAGCAGCATTTATTAATCTGAGGCTAAGGACAGCTTAGAACACCTTAGCTTGAGAAGGCTTGCACTGGCGGCAAAAGTAAACTGAGCCCGCTCCCTGCTCAATCACCAGCCTGTGCTGGCCCATCGTGCCAGCGCGGCCCCCGGCAGCCGTCCCTGCACACAGACCCGCTCGGATGTGGACAGGACGGCATGTTTGTCTGCCTGCAGCTGAATCACTGTATCTGGAGCCTGCCTGCCTGCCTGCCTTGCACCTGGACCTGCGCAACGCACCTGTCTCTGCTTGGCGTTTGTTGGGCCTATTTTGTGTTTTTGGTGGTCTGGCTTGTAAGCCAAGGCTCTGGCTGCAGGAGGTGTGGGGAGAAGGGCAAGACAGAAGTGAAAGGAGCGGAGTGAACTGATTGGAAGAGTGTTTTTTTTAAATAAATAAAGGATTTCTTAAACATAAAAAGGCTTAGCAAATTAAAGCAGACAAGCAGGTTACTTGGCAGCTAGAGGACAAAACTGAACAACATCCTGGGCACGTAAAGCTTGAAAGCATTCCCCAAAGCAGAGGGCCCTGAGAGCTGCCCTGTGGGCATGGTACCCACACCCTGCTCCGGCAAGGCTGTTTGCAAAGTGTGTTTTCATTCCTGCTCCAGGGAGCACGAGGACAAGCACACGTGCCCAGGCTCTGCTGGGATGGGGCAGCCGATGGGCGCGTTGTTGGCTCCCTACACCTAAAGCACAAATCCAGCTGGACTCAACCTCCTTGAAGTTGGTGAGAGAACAAGTGCCTCTTGTTCAGCATAAACATCCAAAAGGAGACATGCAACCAAACAGCCAAAACAAAAGCCGCACTCCTTAAAACACTGCCCCAAACACTGCCCGTGCCGGGCCAAGGGCTCCCATTGTTCTCCCAGAGTCTGCAGGGCCAGGGAGGACCCCAAGCTCAGCTGGCAGACGGGCTCCTCTTTTGCCTTCGGGACCCAGGGAGCACCAGCCAAATGTCACTGTTGCCAGCCAAACCCGTGACTGATACAAACCACGTTGCAGGGTGACTTGAATCATTTGCTGGCATCCCTGAGCCAGCCCCTCTCAGGGGATCAAAAAAGTCCTACAGAAAAACCACCATGATCAGAGCCCCTGCTGTGACAGTGACCACCCTGGCCATGCTTTGGGACCTGTTGTGGTCACCACTTTGTCGTCCCCTGTACCCCTCACACGGGAGTCTTTGGGCAGCAGCTATCCTGAGCTGAGGAAGCCCAAGTAGGTGGGAACCTCAGCATGTCCTGCACAGCTGGGCCCACAAATATACTGCCTCCCCCGGTGCCCTGTGTCCCGAGGCCATCAAGGTGACACGTGTTACCCCCAGTCTGTAAGGGAGAGAAGGGTCCCAGGGCTCCCTGTTGTCTCCACACATAACTCATCCCAGGAAGGGGAAAAGCCACAGCCTAAGTGAAGCTTCACAATTCCCCCTCTTTTCCTAATGCTGAACGCAGATGAAAATCCACAGGCGAGAGCCGCAGGAATTCAAACTTGGTGAATGCTGCCTCTGCTCTCAGGAAACTTGGCCAGAAGTAAATGTGCAGAGGAATGTAACCGTTGCAGAAGATGGTGCTTGGCTTTTCAAATCCAAGCTCCTAAATACACTGCGCTTTGGCTGTGATTTAGCGTTCTTGCTTTTCTTTTCCTTTTCTGTTTTGTAGCAACGGCAGTCTAACCACTCTCCAACCCATCCTCACACCCCCCAGCTTTGTTCCCTTCACCGCTCTATCCATTCTGTTGTGCCATCAAAGCAATTTGGAGGACTGAGTTGGGAAATGATCCATGTTAAAAACAGTCCAGGGAAGAAAAAACAAGTCGGTCCTTTTCTCAATAGCAGCTCAGTTACCTTTGTCCTCTCACAGCAATGAGAATCCCTAAAACTGGGGAAGGAGAAAGGATGTGGGGGATGGGGTGGGACCAAGTACTTAAGAGGGAGGGATAGGGCAGGAGGGGGAAAGAGGCAGCACGACTGCGTTAAATGCACGTTGGACTGAGGCCTCACTGTCCTCTTCTTACAGATAAAGAAAAATGACTGGCCTGGAGGGCTTACTTCCAAGGGAGTAGTAGGGAAGAGAAGAACAAGGAATAAGGGAAACAAGGAAAGACATTCTCCATGGTAAAGAGGATGTGTGCACGCGCCTCTGTGAACAGACCTGGAAACACCCTTCTTGCACTTAACACTCCCATAACTGAATTAGTTCTGATTGATTTGGCCAAACCTGAATGCAGAGCTGGCAAGTGGTCATGCTAAGAGTGCCTTTGACTTCCTCTGCTTGCTGAAATAACCAGCAGGCTGTTAGGCTGCTTAACATAATCTTAAAGCAGCCTCGTGATTGCTCTAACTTATGCCCTGGTTTCCATCTCCCTAGATGTGCCACCTGCCTTTCCCATCCTGGCCAGGCCAGTGAGGACACGGCCGCTGTGCCATGGCCCCAGTGCCTGCCCGGGAGCGCTCACCAACTGTGGCAACCTCAGCAAATCCTTTCCACATCTGGGGCAGGGACCTCCCTGCAAACTCAACCCACCTCTGCAAATTGTCCCTTACAGAGGTGCAGGCGTTGGAGCGACACGTAGCATGTGGAAATGCTGCTCTGTCTGAAAACTTCCTCCTGGCTTTGCCGTGCGCAGCTCAGTCCCAGTTGTTCTGTACATCCATCCACTCACGAACTAGGACATCACCGTTTTTACCTCTTGTCTCACTTGCATACATCACTGTAGCCACGGGCTCTCCTTCCCAGAGAGGGAATGGCTAGAAATAAGTTGGAAAAGTAAACTGGCTTTTAGATCAAAAGCAGCAATACCTAAGTATATATGCATGTATTTATTTGCATATATATACCTAGGAGGAAGGGAAAAGGGAGGGAAGAAGGAAAGGAGGACTGTTTTATTTACTTTTATTTACTTATAAACTAGTTTCTTCATATTTGCTCTATTTTTTATACTCTTTTCATTCCTAGAAAAATTATGGCAGATGAAGCCACTTAAAATTGAAGCTTGCTGGTTTGAAAATCTAGGATGCAATTTTTTATCTTTTTTTTTTTGTACTTTGGATTGAAGGATGTGAAGTATGAAAACTCCAATTTAACAGAGCCTAGAGATTAAATCACATTGCGTAGGTAAGGTTTTGGCAGTGAAGCAGACAGTGCTTCCTAACCAGTACCACGAATTCAGAGAAGAATGGGGTAGATTTTAATGTAAGTTTACTTTTCTTGTAATGAATTTTAATGACAGCTTTCACGACTGCTTCTGTGATTCATAAGAGAAAATTAAAAACCTACACCTTGAAACTTATACGACAATGCTGCTAACATCTTGCAGCTTCTGGCATTATCTTGGAGAACCTTTCAGTCCTGTTTCTATGCCACATTGTTTTCCTCACAAAATGTATTTTAAATATAAAACATTGAATGTTCATTGCTGCTTTATATCATTTTTATTCATTACCTGCTGGAGGCAAAGGGCACAGTTTTATATAGAATCCTCATTGAATGTCTTATTTTGCAATTTTACTCTACTGTACATATTTCCCAATAAATTATTTTCTTTCAGATGCAGATATTCTTCTGGAAAAGCAAAGCAGGGCTGTTTCCTCTGCATTGAGTTTTTTTGCCATGAGCACAGCCAGCTCGTCTGGCTTGGGTTAGTTTGTCAGGCATATTTTGGGAATGGTTTGAGAACTAATTCCGTTTTAAAGACCATAATCACCTTTTTGGCCCCTGAAACCAGTTCAGGATTTTTGTGCCAGGCCAGCAATAAAACAGCTTTTGCGCATGTCAAAGGCTTGTTCTAGACAAGCAAAAAGACGGTTGAGATAAAAATCTGTGTCTTTCTTGCAATCTATACCCACAAAGGAAGTGACTCAAAAGTGCCTGCAACTTGTCCCTGTCTGTAACTACGGCACAGCCCCGGCCCGCACTGCGCGGGAATGCCAGCCCTGGGGGCCGCATGCTTTGATTCCATATCACTTTCAGGTGCCAGTAGAACTGGTGTTGGTTACCTACCCTCACAGATGGCTCAAGGCTTCTCAGCAGTGAAGGCAAAAGTTGTGTTTGAAGGTCAATGTGGCTTTGAGGATGTCAGCGATCAGGGGGAACCAGGGATGGAAGAGGCAGTTAGGGAAGGGGACGTTGTGGTGTCAGTGGTACCCAGGGAGGTGAAGGGAGGCGTGTGGGGAGCAGGCCATGAGATTTGGGTGGCAGGATGTGATGTAGGGGAGGGGGCAGTGATAGGTGAGGGGTGCCTCTCTCTCCCCATGCTGCTTGATGGGCTTCCTCACAATTCCTACTTGCCCTTCTGCTTCCTCCCTCAGGCACGGGTAGATTTGTGCTGCAAACAGATCCCGACTCTGGGCTCAGTGGAGAGAAAATGCAAGCCTGGGATGCAAAATGGAAATAGGGGAGCAGGGGTCAGCCTCTCAGAAAGCGGCACCGTCGTTGTTGGCATGTGAACTTCACACATTGGGGACAATCCTCTCTTCTCTCCACCACCTATTTCCTGATGCCCCCCACCTTCCCCTTCCCAACCTATTTTAATTTCTTATCCCTTTTCCTTTGCTCCAGTTGCCTCTCCCTGTGATTTCCCACTCTCCTCCCCCTCACCTCTCCTTCCCAATCCCCAGAGCAATCCTGTCTCTCCGGTTGCCTACATCAGGCATTCCCTTCCAGCTCATGAGGAAAAAGAGCGGCAGAGCTGCCCTCCATGGAGCAGATCCCGTGCTTGGGAAGTAGAATCCCTTCTGTCTCACCTGTTTCCACACTTTCCCAAGCCATTCCTCAGCGCCTCTGCACCCCCTCTGCAGGGACGAGCGCACCAAGCGCAGGCAGCCTGAACAACCTCCTCAGGAGGCCTCCGGAGCAGCTGCCTTTGAGCCAGAGACCTCTGTGGCTTATTAAAAGCCCCGAACGCCTTCTGGGAGGCTGCAGGAGCAGCCCTGCTCCTCTCCAATCTTGATAATGGCATTTTGCTTCCCGAAAGCCTCCCAAGTTGCCCAGCTGCCGTGGTCCTCACCCCCGAGCTGCTGCTACGTTCTGCCCACAGGTAGTGCTCACCTGGTGTCACACTGCAGCAGGTCACCGCGTTTCTGCTGGGGTGAGTAACCAGCTCCGAGACCCTCCGTGGGGAAAGGCACTACAGCCCATGCTGCTTACAGCAGAGTGCAGGTCTCTATGAGGGTGTAATCTGGTTCATTAAAATTAATTAACAGTCAAATGGCTCCATACACTTCTTTACGCAGACAGGGCAGTGACTGCAAGAGAGATCTTAATTTAAGCCCAGGTCCCAGGGAAGTGAGTGGTGCTGGGGGGAAACCACGGGATACCACCACCAAGGCAGAAGGAGTACCTTCTGAAACTGTGGTCACTGAGTTTCCACTCAGTTTTCCTAGTTTGTCTTTTGTCACTCTTTGTACAACTTTAGCAGAAGGAGAAACAGGTATCAGGGTTTCATTTGTCCAGTTTTGAGCTATGAGTGCAAGTTATGACCCAATAACTTTTAAACTTGGCATCTATGTGAATTATAATGTAATACATGCTAAAATTGACTCAGAGTTGCCCATGAACTGTCTCGGACATAAATACAAATATCTGCATTCAAAATGTTTTGGAGTATAGTACACATTAATTTTTACGGAACCATTACTACAATTTCTGCCATATCTTGTGTTGTAAACCTTCTGCACTTTTCTATCCTTCCATTTTGTTCTTTTACTCTCTCCTTTTTCTTTATAGTAAACCAAAATTTTCATCTCAGGCTACATTCTTCCTTCTCCCTGTTCTACTGACTTTTCACTTTAATATCTGCTATTTTGAAAATTACTTCATCTAACATAACGCTCTTGCCTGAACCTCAGTGTGCTCGGCAACCCATAGCTCTGATCCTACAAAGATTTATGCTTCCACATAATCTGGAGTATGAAAAGTAGTGTCATCAGCTTCAGTGAAATGACCCACGTACCTCAAGTTAAGTACCTGTGTAAAACTTTCAAGGAGTCCTAAATCTCTGGCAAGATAGTGCTGCAGCTGTCTCGCTGAAATACAGCCTCAGCTGGCTGGACCTGGTACCTGCTACACAGCCGCCAAACAGCTCGGTTGATACCGACGGCAAGAGAAGACCCCGATGTTGAGATGAAACTGTCTGGGGAACTTCAGCAATGAAGATGTAGTTGCCTAAGCTGAAATTCGCCAAGACGGCAAGGGACTTCTCTCTTGCTTCTCCTTTCAGTCAGGGCTATGAAACCAGGACTCCGGCTCTACAACTGACGACAATGCAAATTTGAGAGGAAATCAAGTTAAGCCCCATGATGTGTTTTTTTTTTTTCCTACAAGGCAGCGCATGGCTGTTGTGGTTTGTTTTTTTTTTTAAAAGTCACCTTACCAATTCTGATCTGGCCTCATCACGCGTGATCTTCTATTACCAAATCACATCCAGTGGTGAGGAGGACATTGTAGATACAAAGAAGAGAAAGACTCAACATACAAATACATAATCATATATAGTCTTAAAGCCTTTATTTTAATGCAAAATAAAACAGGTAAAATTTATATAGCCATATGTAACAAAAGATCAAAATCTTTGATGTGGTACTAGAAAAAACCTCTCAAATTGTGTGTTGAATTTCTCCCCCAAAACGATCACACATGATTTTGAAATCAGTTTCACCTAAACGCACAGGTATTGTCAGGATCACAAACACCTCTCTCTCCCCACCAATAACAGAATAACGTCTTACAAAGCCTTCTCTTCTATGCAGAGATAAGTGAATAGGGCTTCCGATTTTGCACATAAGGCTTAGAGACTCTGCAGAACAACTGTGACGGAGAGCAGAGGTGTAGGGCCTTTTGGAAGTGCAAAGCAGCCCCTGCTCAGAGCAGAGGGTCAGGATGGGGCCCTGGTGGAGCAGTCGGTAGGATTCACTCACCACGCTAACTCTCTGATAAACAAATCTGTGATGGCTGGGAGGAGGAGGTAGCACAATTCATCTGTAAAAAAATTAGGCAGCATGTGAAGCTATTTCTAGATCAGGAAGCTGGAGTGAATTGGAATTCAGGGCTGCATGCACTTTTTCAAGGCAGGAGCTTTTTTTTTTTAATGCTTAGTTCCCCTTTTTTTTTTCCCCTCAAAGGGCAATTGGTATTTCTTTATTCATTTGAGCGGTGCCTATAGAGACTTCTGCATCATAATATATCACAGTGGTAATGTCTGCTCGCGGGCCAAGATCATGGCTCACTAGTGGGTGGTCACTCAGAAAATCCACAGGCTCTTTTTCTATCTCTTAATCTTTCAACTGCTGGGCCCAGCTGGCCCCGTGCCAGAGCCAGAAAATGCAGGCTGCACGCCACCAGCTCAGGAAATCAAAGCTTCCAGCTTCACGCAGGAGCGGGCCTCTCTCCCCCTTGTCTTGACTCCTGTTCACACGCACGCTTATGGCACGCTGCTCCTGCGGCAAACCCAAGCTCTCCCTTCACACCCGCTACGTCAGTAACTTTACTGCTGGACTGGCACATTTTGGATGAGGGAGTGCGAGGCAATTACGTGTCAAGAGCATTTCAGACTCATAATTTTCCCAAACATATGGACATATGGGGAAAAGAACAACTTGTTACTTAACGGCTCTTTTGGATTTTGCAAGTGTGTATTTTCAACCGTCAGTTGTAGCACCTCGTGAATTCTGCACGGTACATATTTTTCCACAATATGGTGCTAAAATCATACGTTTTACACTGCAGAGAAGCTGACTATATATACTGTAGTTACACATTATACTTTTGAAAATACCGTACCTCTACCAGATATTAAACCAGCAAATGGCAATTTTCTCCCAGAACAATGGCACCAGAGATTGATGAGATTCTCTGTAATACTTTTCGGTCTCATTCCCCCAGCTAAGTCAGGCCGTTCTTCCTCCTTAGCTCCTCACCTGTAGGATGCATCCATATATTATACTTGTAGCACTTTTTTCTTTTTTTTTTTTTTGTAGCTCTGTACTGATCTAACAGCAGAAGCATCATTTAATAACGTGTTGGGTAAGATTAACAACTCAGAAGGTGTTCGTTTGATCTGTCCACCTCAACCGAGTGGAGTCGATGCAGTGAAGGGGAGCTGTTAAGGAGAGAATTCAGGTTGTGGGGAGACAATTGCGCAGGTCCTTCAAAGGCTATAAATAACCCAGGAACTGTTTCCATCCAGATTTTATTTGGCCCTGGCTCTTGAAATACTGTAAATAAGTTCTGTTCACTGTGCTGTGACGCCATTTGAAGGGTTAGTTGAGAGTGATTTATAAAGGCAGTAGCTTATATTCAGAGCTGTTCTTAATTGTGGCCTGGCTTGATAAAGCCACTGTCGCAAACATCTTAGTTTCTTTACAGTTGGATCAAATGTATCAGGGGTTCTATTTCAAGGAGGGAAAGGAAAGTATTTTAATTTGTTTTCGCATCACTTTCAGCGGGCCTTCATAACACCAGTGGCTACCCTGTGGCTGCCAAGTCCTGGCTGAGTATCCCACAGAATCTAAAACTCTCTGAGAGAAGTACAAGGCTGTGTACAGCACGTACACGACAGGCAGAGTTTCCTTAGGGAATGTGCCTTATTTATGGAGGGTACCGAGAGACATCCAGCTTTACATCCAACCCTCCCTCCAGAGGTTTTTCCCCTCCTACATTACTAGGGAAGAGGGCAGAAAGAAATGGAACAAGAATCAAACACACTTGCTTCATAATCGGTTGCATTCCTCTCCCTCTCTCCCTCCCACCAATGCTTCTTCCTGACTGGTTTTAGAGCTGTGTCTGCCCCTGCCCCAGGGAGTCCAGCCCTGTATCTGAATTACGGACACGTTCCCCCACCACCCCAAAGCCGTCTCCTCTCCCCTGCTTCCCAGACAGGCTGGTGGGTAGAGATCGGTGTGAATACAAACGCTAGAGCCTGATGGGCCAGCTGGACTGCTGCAAGTGCTCCCCATGCCATGCCCTGGGTTATGCCAGCCTCTCACCAGCATTAGCAGCACAGAAGAAACATTGGCTGAGATTAAAAGCTGCTTCTCATGAGGGCCATTACCTGACAGCTGTGGCCCCTGGAAAGCAGCAGTGCATAGACGCACCCTGCCCTGCGCTTCATGGACCTCTTACTCTAACGAGCCCTTTTCCCAGGGATATCTAGTAAAGAGACACGCTCCTAGCAGGACAGATCTTCCTGGTGATATTTAATGCCTGGGAAGTGACCTATGTGATTTAATCTGTTGCATACCAAAGGTGTCAAAAAGACATCAAAGAAATCCTTGTGCTTAATCCTTAGCCAGGTCACAGTCTCTCCCTGATGAGGAGATGAGCCCAAATGGTTTAATAAAGCTCCCAAAAGGCAATAGTCGAGGAATTAAGGACACTTGAAAACTTCACCAAAATATATTTCTAGGTGGCAAGACTGTATGGTTTCCCTGTGACAAAATCCTTGAGCCAAATCTCTTGAGCACCCACAGCCCTGCTGGGGTGGGTAGCACAGGTCCCTGTGGCTGGGGACATGGATCTCTGACCTCCTCCCAGGCAGGCTGGCTGGCTGCAAGGCAAGCTCAGGCCACATGGGGCAAAGAGCTGGCAGGTACCCCACTGCCCTGTCCCCCCACGGCTCTGCTGCACTGCCAGCCCCCTCTCCCCACCCACACCTTCTCTCTTCCTACGCACTGCTACAAATAACTTGCTACGAACAGCTATTCTCTCCTCTTCCTCCCAGGCTACAGGGTCTTTAAGCCCCCCTGTTGCTTTCCTTGTCTTTTCCCTCGCCCCTCACTGCGAAAAGCCCCTTTCCCTGCTGATCTGATGGCCCCTGGCTGCGGGAACTCGAGTAGTTTGGCACTTGGCACCAGCCTGGTGCTGCCCAAGGCTGAGCTTCCCTTGCGGGAGCAAGGGTGGACCCGCAGGGACAGGTGCCTTCCCGTGGTGGCAGGGCACGCCACTGGCAGGCACTTCGCTGTAACCCTGGCCAGAGCGGGACGGGAAGGGGCTGCCCTGCCGGAGCCAAGGCAGCACCTGATACAGTAACTTAATATGAGTTATGGAGTCCATGCTCAGCCACTTCTCCCAGGCCAGCTCCACTGAAACCCCAAGAGCGACACTTATTAACAGCAGCTGAGGATCCATTTAAGGAGTGCACACTGTACAACTAAGAAATGCTCGCAAGCACACACACGCACATCTACAGACACACACTTCTCAGGTGGCTGGCTGCCTTGTCCTCTGTGAGCCTGCCCAAGCATGGCGCATAAAGGTTTTCGCCTTACTTCTAATGCAGCAGGTGCGATGAGAGGAGAATCTTGCTACACGAATGGCAAAAAATGAAGGCTGCAAGATAAATGCTGCCACCACCAAAGAGAAAGAGGAAGACAGAGGCCAGATTACAAATCTGGAAACTGCAGCATCCCATAAAGCGCAGAGCTGCTGGTCTGAACGTGCCTGGAATGCGCCGCTAACTCCACAGCAGTCCCTTGTCAACTCACGGTCACAGCACAGGATTACACAAGATCCCCAGCTCTGCACGAAGTCCGTACTGCATGTTGTGTTCTCACTTAAAGGCTCTACAACAGCACTCTGAAGTAAACTCTGGTGACACCACTGCCCTTATACAGATGGCTACATACTGTATAGGTGTAACTGGATTCGGTGAATAGCCCTGAGGTGTATTAAGTGTTGCGCTTCATTTCCAGCAGCCATTTTTCTATTTTTAAAAGGAATTAAAAAATACTCAACTGGTACCTCATGTACTCAAAACACATCGTACCTCACGTGGCTTTAGTTCGCCTGTTAGAAAGCACCTACGCTGAGCCCAGCTCAGTAAGAACGACTCCAGGTCTCGTGTGCCATTCTTACAGGCAGCTACGCTTGGGAACAACTCTACAAGGATGATGTCCGGCGGGATTCCTCCCAGGCTTCGCTGGCGAGTCCAGTGCATGGCTATACAGCTGCAGTCATGGGGTTCTTCTGCCTGGGATCCTGTTGCCGGTACTGGTACTGGTCTGGACTGGTCCCACGGTGTCGGACAATTTCATTATAAGCTGGTGCTCGGTGGGACTGAGGAGGAGAAGGTGGCACATCCTGCCGGAGGGGTCCTTTATGCTGGTTTGTGACGGGCTGGGCTGGGTAGTACTGGGGGTACCTCAGTTCGGCCACTCTTGTGTCTGGCACACGGATGTAGTTCCCCTTAGATGGGTGGACAACAGGCTGTCCTCCTTGGTAGTAGGGAAGATCTCTCTCTTTGTATATTACCCGTGGCCCTGTTAAATATTCCAGTGGCTCTGCAGGTCCACGCCTGAGGAGGAAAAACATAATAAAGCACATAAAAAGGCAGTCTACTAGCTGAGAGACACATTATTGTACTCACAATATATGTTTACTTTGGGAAAGGAAATGCCACCCCAAGCATGACAGATCCAGATGAATCAAAAGAACTTCTGAAGGATAACAAGCCTCCCACCTGCATGCTACAAAAGTCTGTAACACCCAGGACGCTGGAGGAAGGGTCCAGCGCACATCACAGCCCTTTTACAATGGGGGAGCACTGGAGCCCTTCAGCTCCCAAAGTCAGCCTCCTGTGATCCATTTGCCATAATGGAAACAAAGCTCCTTTAAACAATGCATGTTTGACTGAATCTTATCTAGCCTGAGGATAAACAGATGAGTTGGGTCTGCAAGTCTGCAAATCCCATAAGCTTTACATGCACAAATATTCACGCTTTCCAAGCCATTTCCCACTATTTTTTCTTCTAACATGTCAGACTGTAAAACTTTCCAAACACCATAGCTGGAAAAACTGGAACTCCTGGAAGAAACGCTAGGGATGTCAGGATACGATACCTGTGTTTAACGGGCAAGCTGCCAACGGGGTTTCAAAAAAACTCCTGTGATCTAGAAGGTCTGATGTTACAACAGCCCTGTAACTTGTCTGCATCAGTATGGATCTGAGAAGCTCTAGTTCACGTGAAAAGCAACATGTGAACATGTCATCCCTGAGGATGTGCCATGAAGCCCTCTCTGTAGCTTTCTGCATCTTAATTCCATGATTTGCACTAATGAAGCATTGATATTTTTCCCTAGCACAGCTTAACTTGTGATACTTTTGAAATGGCAAAAATAATTGTTCTCACAGACATGTCACCAGAGCATCCCCAAAAGTTCAACTCAATTAGGAATTTTTGCGAGTCTGATTGCAAATGTCTCTGCACTTTGGGCAAAACCTCCCATTGACTGCAGAGGAAGCTTCTCTCCGAGTGAGAGCTAAAGGAAGACGGCAGGGTTTTGACCCAAAACAGGGGCTGAAAGTATAAATCAATTACACCTGCTTTGTGGCTTTGGGACTGAACTCATCAACTGTTTAAATATTCTTTGCATAGATTTATTAAAAAAGTCATCATTCTGGTACAGCAGATCAGGTGTTCACAATTCGTCAATGCCTCTCTTTTGTTCACACAGAGATTTTACAAGCGTGCTCCCCCATTCTTGATCTGGGCTCCCAGACTCCACTGGAACTTGTTTTGCACAAAATAAAACAAAACATGTGGTTTTCTGCTGCACTCGTTTAAGCCCATGGGGTAAATCATGGACATAGGCAATGAACAAACATTATCTGCCTTGAAATGAACCTACAGTTCTCCCCCTGGAATAACTTAGTGCAAATGTTTCCTGTTTAAAATGGAAAGAGCAAAAGGAAGAATTCCAGGCCTTGGACTTTTAGGACCCTACGCTCCCCAGAGACTTTTTGCTTTAAAAACAGAACATTATAAAAGACAGGCACTCCTGGCTTTCCCCCCCCTCCTCCTGGTGAGACAGTCCAGACAAAGTGCTGAAGGGCCTGCAGCCACCCTCTGAGATACTAAAAGGACTCTTAACTGCATGTATTGAGACAACTGCTGTCTCTGCTCACACACCTACGCCTTGCAACAAAGCCTAATTTCCACAGCAGGCCAAAGACTTGTTCCACGCACTTCTATATGAAGACTTGCTCACTAGTCCCATCACACTCAGCTTTTAATTCCTCTGTGTGCAAAAACGCACTTCCAATCATAAAAGGCTTCTGTGATGGCAGGAACTGCTTTCTGTCAAGCAGCAAAACAACAGGAACAAATGTCAAACCTACACCCATCATCTTTTAATGTAAGGATAATGCTCAAAATCCTGTATGTTAGATTTTAGAAGATGTTCTCATCAACAGCTAGAATCAACCAAATTCTTGTGGAAAACATTAAAAAGGGACTGTGCTTGGAATCAGATCCAGAATTCACTGAAGAGACAGGTAGCTTTTGGACAGAGCTCTAACTGCAGAATTGAATTACTCTAAAGTAACAAATTCAAAGTTAATTGGTACCAAAATAACTGTTGAGAACAGGACTGAGCCACCAGCATCAACTACTGAGCCTTCAGCACACAGCTCATCCCTCAAGTCACATAAGAGGTCTGGATGTTGCCGCAAAAGAGGTAGATGTGTTTTGCCATCCAGCCAAAAGAGCCATTTCCAGGAGAGCTCAGCCACTGCCGTTCTAGGAGACAGTGTGACACCGCTGCCACAGAAGCTGTGACGGTGCAGAGGGCAGCACATCCAGGCAGCTTTGACCTAGGACTGTGCAGTGAAGGTGAGCCAAAGCATAAGCATACCAGACCTGAGGCATGTACCCAAGCAGCTTGAGCTTATGCCATCAGGTTGTCATTGCTGTTACCTATGCTACAAAACTAAATCCACCATTGGTTCACTTACAGCTAATACTGTCCCTGGTTGTGTAGACAAATTGCAGAGGGGAACATGCGGGAAGGGCAAAATCTTTCTTTAAAAAATAAAGAAATATCCAAGTTTTTCACTCTCAGCATCAGTTTCCCTTCTCCGAGGGTGAAACACCAATGAAATATATCATTCTTGAGTTTCTTCCCCAGAGTCAAGGCTTAGCAGCTGGGAGGAGAGGCTGCACACAGAGATAAGGCTTGAATCCACTTCACAGGGATCCTTTAGGAAAGCCCAGAAAGACAGAAGGTACGTGAGGTTTTTTTTAGGAACCTTGGCATTAACAGAAGCAGTGATCTAAACAATGATTACCAGAACTCTCACATGAGTAAAACCTTGGGAAACCCTGGGGAAATTCCATGAAAGATACACTCATGGCTGCACCACACTCTCCAGCTCACTTCCCCTGGTGATCCCCGTGGGTGTTATGCATGCAGATACACATGCTACTATGACGACATTTTTCTTCCCTTTTATGACCAGCATTGCATGTTGAAGCCGAGTTATTTCCTGAGGATTCATTCTTCCCCACCTACCAGCCATGCCTGGTGAAGTCTGCTCTTAGGGAGCTGCTCACAGTGCAAACCACCAGCCTGGGGAGTCTCCATGAACCTCTCACATGAACCTGCATCTGACAAGTCTGAAAATACAGGAAATCAACAGCCCTTCACTTCCCAAGTGTGTCGAATTAACCATCAGAAAGTCAATCTTTTTAAGGTAGAAGGAACACCTACAGATACCAAGCTCTGGCTGTAGAAATACTGTCACCATTAGGAGTAAGTCTGGGACACTGGGGGCAGCTCCTGGCAGGAAGAGCAAGGCTCCTCTGAAGCAACGCCATTCTCACTTGATAGCTCATGGTGTAAAAGTATATGCTGTTGGTTATCCTTAAAGAAATTGCCATAACAACCCAAACCAAACACTTTCTACTTGGCAGCCCCTTGTAGATGCTATGTTTGTTTCTGCAAGAAGCAAAACAACCCCTGCCTTTTTGCTCGGCAGACATTGCCACCTCTGAGGAGGCCCTAATGAAATTCTCCTCCCCTCCCTCACTGTTTTTGTTGGCTCCTGATGAGTTCAGAGTTCACAGGGCCATATCACACCTCCCAAGTGACCCACAGTTTGGGGGTCAAACCAATAACCTCAAGTGGAAAATCAGTGACCCAGGGGAGTGATCAAAAATCCACAAATTGGGTCAAGCAGGTCCAGCCACTCAAAAGGACCGGGCCAGGAGTGTGCTCTCTGAGAGGACATGCTGAGTAGGAGCTGCTCTGACCGTCAGCTGTTTTCCAGATTTTTGGCCAGTTGTTTGACCTGGGGGTCCAGTGAAATTAATGGCAGGCAGAAGGTAGGGAAGCTGACACAACATCCTGGGAAGGAACTGATCTCAGAGCTCAAAAAGTGTTTTTGCTGATAGTTAGCTCTGCTGGCTCCCAGTGGAAGATGCATCACTGATGTGGGTCTAGCTAAAGGCAGAGGCTGCTGCTTAAGGAAGCAGCGGAAGGAGTGGAGATAGAAGCACCAAGTTCAAGAAAGGAGCGAAACTGGTAGGGCAGCGTGGAAATGCACTCCTCAAAAATGTAATAGGCAAGGTGCCCCTTAAAATGTTCATTTTATTGTGAGGAAGCGAAATCTCACCTTCCCCTGCAGAGAAATTACAGATCACACGCAGAGATAACTGCAAACACGTTTCATAGACCTAGTTAGCAGCTCTACTGGTTTATCTTCTACATGATTCACCAGATAAGAACTGCGGTTCCTTTTGAGCTTTAAGAGCACAAAGTAGCCTTGTCCAAATAAAGCTTGAGACTGATGTTCCATTAACAGTACATGTGTTGTTATTTTCTCTAGGACAAGTAAAGCCTGAAGTAGTTTGTTTTTCTGCCCTTGCTTTATTTACCTTCCAAGCACAAAGGATATAAAATATAATATTTTCTGGCTTTGCTGCAGAATTTTTAAGAGCTTCTGGGTTTATTTAAAACTGAATCAAAGGATTCAAAATACTAAAAGAAAGGCTTCTTTTACCCAAAATATTAGTCATTGAAGTCAAATGGGTATCTGTAGGTGTCAAAAAACCTAACTAAACCACTTTTTGCTTTCTGCAGTTCCCATTTTTTTTAAAGCTCCTATTTCAGTAATTCTTAAGTTGTAGAGAATCTCACAGGGTAGACTGGCCTGAATATCTATTGCTTCAAAAAACAACCAGAAAAAAACCCCATTTCATTTCAGGTTTACTGTGTTTCATTGTTAACCCCCATTTGCAGGTCACCTTTAACATCAGCCATGCGACACATGCTTGGGTTATCTGAAAAGAAAGGAAATCAAAATGACGGTCTGGCTGTTCATGCTGTGCCCCATCATGTTGGGGGTTTGTATTTCATCATGACAAAGAGTTTTTCTTGCCTCTGTTCTATAGGGAGAATCACAGAGGTCACCCTCTTAATACCTGGTAAAAAGCAAGGAAGGGAATGCTCTCTTCTTACATCACTGTCTCCTTCTCACTGCTGAGGGAATATTTTGCAAGGGATATAATCTCACATGAAAAACTGCCTCCTTGCTTTGTCAGGGACTACTTCTTCAAATAAACTTCAAAGACAGTCAGAGACTAAGTGGCAAATGGAAAGCCTGCATTTGGCTGCAGTCTCTTTCATGTCTAAGCAAGACATACAGAGACTCTGGGTGATGGCATCAGGCAGCTCAGCCTGTGATTAAAGAACAGGAGAAAGCAACAAGGTCCTATCTGCGTCCAAATTCTCACTGGAGAACTCTACTGTATGCATTATGATTGCAGGCTGTTTGTTGTCAGCCAGGAGGATCTACTTTTAAAGAAAGGAGAAGCAGATGTAAGAATTAAATTATGCAAACAATCTTACGGTATCAAATACATTACACTGTCTTTTTAAAGCTCATCTCAACATACACTAAAAACAACTGACTGAGAAGACCATGTAGTCCTTATCTTTCCTGATACAGTATTAAAGACACTGCGGCGCTGTTTGTAGTCAGTGGCACTAAGAACTTCTGTTGCATAATATTCAATGTGCACATAACTTAAAAAAATTTTTTTTTTTAAATCACTGCAGGTTTCGAAAAAATCACTGCATGACTCTGAGCTTCATTAAAGTCTGTCTCTGTATCTTAATAGGTGAGATACTCCTATAACAAATATTCTTTGCTGTTTCAGACCAATACTTTCTATAGCCGATGATGGGGTTTGCATTTAAAAAGCCACAGGAAATCAAATTTGGTATCTTAGTGCTAGGAAGAATCTGCAGCACAAGGAAGTGCTCAGTGGCTGCTGTCTGTGAGAAAGGTTTGTACCTCTCAGAAGGCAGCAGATGTCTAGCAATGTCATACTAACCTCAAACACACCACACACAGATTATTTATGGGCTGAGCTGGTGGAGGTGCTTTCTTCTCCTCTTCTTTTATCAACAATGCAAGGCTAAAAAATCAGATAACATAAACGAATACAATCCCTGGCGCTCATGTAGCACATGCCATGTGGTGAGAGCTGTTTTTAGTTTGAGGACTGTGTTTGGAATTCCTTCAGTGTCAGGTTTCCAGTTACCAGACCCTCATCCCTGGGCCAGGCACGGCTGCGGTTGGACTGGATTAGCAGAACACTCTGCAATGTATATTACATAGCTTTGACTTCTATAGGCTTTGCAGACCCATAAAAGTAATGATCATCTCATGACTGCATTACTGGGGGGAAAAACAGAGCAGAAAAATCTCTCTTCTCCCCTTTTTAAAGAACTCCTATTTGTTTTGGATTTGGAGAGGAGGGATGCACACAAGTTTGTTTGAAGAGCACATTTCAGATGCAATGCAGGCAGGCCTGATGCTTTTCCCTTGCATGCAATTTTGCAAAGTTTAACAGTGGCCTTGACTGGTTTGAACGTAAGAGAGCTTATATGCATAGTTTTTCTCTCTCTACAGTACTACGGCTTGGAATATTTAGAAGTAAACAGCAAAAGCACCACAATCCTGGAAGGTAAGTGCATAGACATGTTTATATTACTCTAGCTGAAGTCTAGCCTTAAAGCGGCTGGAGAACAAATTCCTTTATTATTTGCAGAGGGACACATTTTGAGAGATGTTGGGCCCCGGCAGCTCCTTGGGCAGTTTTTCACAATTGGAGACATTAAGGCGCCCCACTTGTTTTTACATCCAGGACCAAGCATAAAGTTTAGTCAGATACTAGCTTTCCTTGCAGATAAGCAGACTGCAGAAACAACTGTAAGAAAGGAAAAGAGTAGTCTGATAGATTTAAAACTTTACTATAAGATTATATAAGTTTTCTTATGACAGCATGAACAGCATTTTTCACGCAAGCAAATTGATTGTTCTCAATCCCTAACACAGCAAACTATGTCACAGATTGGTTAACACGAGAATTTAGAGTGCCATTTAATTAAACCCTCTCCCATCAGCAACAAAGCCATAAAACATCGTGTTGCTCCTTCGCTCCAGCATTAGTTTATTTTCCACAGCAAATCTCAGACCAGCTTCTGATAATCCCATCCTACAGGCAAAGCTCCCCTTTCTTTCCTTCCCCAAATCCAACCTACAAATATAGGAACTGAGACAATCAGGATTAAAACCCTCAAATCAACAGCAACAAAAACCCAAATATGCTAGCTGGTGCTCTATAAATGCCCAATACGTATTCAAACCAACTAGTCCAATAATCCTTCCTACTCAATTCCCCACTTGTTTTGTTCATATGCTCTCAGGCATGATACATCTCTTCTACCAGGAGGCATAAAATAAAGTAGCACCTATTGAACAAGACATCGCTATTCTGTGATTTCTTCAAGCTTAAAGGGATCTTAAATAGATTGGTACTTTAAGTAGCGAGTCATTACAACATGTGTCATTTCATATGTTACTCATTATTCAACACAACATAATACCGTGTGAGTCATTAACCTCTTGGCATTGGTAACCTACTCTCAATGCTAAGCAGTCATGCTTGTTGCTCAGGAACCCCCAATGCTCTGTTGGGGAGAGACCTGGATGAGGTTTTAAGGTCCCTTTGGTCTTTTGTTTTGCAGATCAGCAGGGGCCGAAAGCTCTTCCCATAGACTAAAAGAGTTCTTGGCCTTTGGTCTCTTGTGACGATGCTGGCCAAGTTACATCGGAGGGGAGAAAACTTCTTTTTAAAGGACATATGCATCTTAAGCCAGCAAGAGAAGCAAATGTTTACATTTCTCAGCTGAATTTTGGATTTCAACGCAGGCTTAAACTAATACAAAAAAGTACTGAACACATGCAGAACTGCCACCACTGGTGCGAGATCCTAAAAAGTTAAATCTTTCTTACGATAATATTTGTACTGCATTATTGTGCAGTAGCTCCAATGGACATCCCTGCCATGAGAAGAGCCAGCTACTTCCCTCAAGAGCAGGCAAGCAATGAGAAGGGAGAGAGACACAGAGGGTGAGACTCCAACGCTGGCCCCAGCACAGCAGCAGCACAAAACCCAGAAATACTATCCAGATCTCTCTGCCTCACCCTAACCTACACTGCAGATCTTTGCTTTTTTAGAGGCTATCAGGGTAGAAATTGAAGGTCCTGTGCTGATTCAGACGATTTTAATTTTATTTAAAAGAAATTCTGTTGCCATAGTCAAAATTCTTCTTCAGAGGGAAACAAACTCAGCTCCAGGAGAGCTCCTCGTGAGCAAGGAAGCCTCCTCCCCTCGCCTATCCTTCACAGCGCTACTGCTATGCACGCTGTTTTTGTAAAGTGCTTTCAAAGACACATAAACCCAAATTCTATCCTGTTCTCATTTTTCACGTGAAATGAATTTAAAGCATGGTGATTATTCAGCTGTGCTGTTCAAATGATTTTCAACAAATAACAGAAGTCATTAAAAGAATCTTCCTAGGCAATAACAACCTGGGCCCAGGTCTTTACTATTCAGCCGCTGGGATCTTAACACGCTGTCTGATCTTTAGTGGGCTAGTAAAAACCTGTAAGAAGTGGTTATTAATGTTATTACCAAGCTTTTAGGCTTTTTTTTTTTTTTTTAAAGCATCTCTCATTTAAATTAAAGCATTCCTTGCAGCGTTTTCTCCCATTGCCATGATGAAGCATGGCTGTCAATTCTGCCTCCAATGGCACAAACTGGGTAGTAAAACCATGCTTCAATAAAAAAAGGAAAATGATTTTTGAAACTGATTGTAGCTGGTTATTTTTCCCTCCATTTCGTCTATTTCTGGGTCCAGACATTCTGTTAAACTCACCGGGATGTGCTATTCCCTTTTTTCCCCTTTGCAACAAAGGCAAAGCTCAAGAGCCAGAGGAGAATGATGGCTGCTTTTTGGGGGCGAGGGTGACCTTAAAAACAGGCGGCTCTTATTTCTCTCTTCAGGCAGTATTTCAGTCTCCATTGTTCCCCTACTGCTCATGTACTGATTTGTTCCTAAATAGCACAAACAGCCTGTACGTACATCCTCCCCCCGCTATATGTTCTTTTGTTAGAACCATTAATTTCTATACAGGCATTAGATTATAGATTTCCTGGCTTGCCACACTCCATTAACACTCTGGGAACCACCCCTTTTCCAGCCAGCCATTAAACACCACCTTTAATAATTGAGATTTAAAGGCTCAGGGCATGATAAACAGCTGAAGTTATAACTTTACAGCTGCCTCTACAGAAGTGTGTAAATCTCCAGATTTGGATAGGCAAATCAGTTAATTAGACTTGCGTTAAGTCACAAACTTTGCGGGTGCTCTGACAGCAGACGTCCTGAAGCTGAGCTTTAAATAACAAGGGTCAAACCCCTAAATCCCACCGGGCTGGGAGAGACGGAAACGTCCCACCCGGTGCCCAGAGAGCAGTAGCACTGACTGCAGCTGCCGTGACTTGCAGACGGCCGTGAGCGCCCTGCGACTGCAGCCCCTTCCAGCTGTGTTTATGCTGGCTTCTTCCTTAAGAGCTTCTACAGTTACACGAACATCAGTGCAGCTGCAGCAAGCCCAGCCACTGCTGACTGGACATGCTCTATCTGCTGCCCACGGTGGAGACAACCCTTGTTTTACCACCCGGCATTTCCCCCCTGCCAGCACACAGGTTGCTCTTAGAAAGTGGGGCCCTGCAAGTCACAGGGGCTGAGCGCAGCTTCCCCCTGCCCCTAGCGGAAATGCTGCATGGATGGCCCTGCCTCACTGCTAGCCAGTAAATGTTCAAAGCTGGTGAGATTCAGAGCTGCGGGGCCACTGGCCTCTTTAGGGATGTGGGCAGTAAGAGGTTAACCTTCGGTCGTGAGGCCCAAGTGCCTGTGTTCCATCTCTGCATCAGTTATCTCCCTGTTGCTGCATTTAAAAATACTGTATGTAATTAACTGTTATCAGGTTGTTAAGCAGTGTGCTGAAGTGTGAACTTATCATTCAATTGTTTCCTTTATTTACAAAGTCGCTGCCATTCTCTGAGGCGGCAGCCTGGGACAGGCTGTTGACTTGCTCAGATGAGGAGGGTTTAGCACACCAGATTCTGGTAGCAGAAGCAGATTTGGAAGAGGTGAGACACAGCCGTGAATCTGCTTGGTTCCTCAAACACCCCCTCAACACACCCTGCAGAATAGCTGTGTGCGAATGAGACACACACGCATGCCACTGCTACCAAATCCATCACTCTAACGTTGCTTTGAGACCTGAACCACACAGCATGGGAGAAACGCACAATACAGCTCCCAACCCCTGTAACCCAGCCTTACGGTTGTAGGCAGAGTTTTTACTCATATATATGTCACTAACTTCAATGCCTATAGATATATAAAGCTATGTGGTCCATCCACAGATGAAGATGACATAACTGCTTACTTTCATGCACTTCTACACTCAATTCTTCCCCTTCCTCTTTTCATTTGCTGGACTTTTGTTTCTTTAAGAAAAATAAATCTGGAAGTCAAAAGTCAACATCACGTTAGAGCACAGGCTGGAGATGGGAGGACATGACAACAAGGCAAGATGCCACATCGCTCGCTGTCCTTTCTGCCCCCCTCCACAAGGCCCAGGTTTGGTTTCCTGGAGCCCATGGCTCCCACCACTTTTTTTGGCCACTTTCCCCTCCTGGCCTGGCTTCTATTCTCTTATTTGCTTTCTTTCCCAGCGGCAGCAGCCCTAGCAGTGCCTGCAAGGAGTCCAAGATGACATAAGACGTCATCAGATCTATGTGATTTTCTTCTGGGCATTCCTGGTCTGGGGCAGCACCATTCATCCCCGGGTGTGTGGCATCCTTTGCTCTTTGGGAACTCGTGCAATCGTCAATATCCCAGATCCATGTGCATCCCCCCCGCCCCAACACTTGTAATAGAGGAGATATGTAGCTTCTAAACAAATTTCTTCTTTGCCATCTGCACACCATGCCGCATGCCAGATGACAAAATAAAATTTGCAACAGCAAAGTTCTTGGAGCACAGCAACCTTCTAGAGAGCAAGCACAGCCTGTGGCAACACGGTTATATCAGCTTAGTCATGGACCTAGAACAGAAGACATCAGGATGCTGAAACTGGAAGCTGGAGCACACATCAGAAGACAGAAAAAAAATGCTTTAAAAACACACCAAAACACTGCATCCCTGAGCAACGGGAAAGCCATGCCAACAGCTGGGAATTCGCGATACCTTACAGAGGTGACAGCACAGCAGTTGGAAGATAGGAGCAAGTCAATATTGAGATAGAGGGGCTTGGGCAGGACCACCAGGTACAGACGGCAATTTCTTTTGAACACATATATACATCATGTGTCAAAGACTACCACCTGCAGTGGAGTCTTATGTGCAAGACGTGATGCTGTCAGTAGCTTCAGCTTAGATTATGATGAACACCACCACAATCAGAGAGGCACCCCTGCTCCACCCAGGAGGGCTACTACATGCCGTCACTGAGAAAAAGAGAAGCAAAAGCACTTCCTGATCTGAACCTGGTAAGAACCTGGCAAAGATTCCAGACAGCATGTCTCAATTTGGCTGGGGGAAAAAAAAAAATTAAATAAAAACACCCTCTAACTTGAAACAATCTTTTACATAATGAATCAATCAAACAATTATCTTTGCTCTAGTATGTTCAAATCAAGGGAATCATCATTGAAAATAACAACGAATTTATATAGCTCATTTAAAGCCACAGTAAGCTACGCTGCTGATTCACTAATGAACAATAAAGGTCACTACTACAATATCATTCTAAGTATTTTCAGATTGTGCAGTGTGATAGACTTGAAGTGGCATGTTCATGAAAAAAACATCAAGATACTTTGGAGAGGGAGGTAAAGATGGAAAGATATCTGGGCTCTACCTATATACCAGATGGAGAATAGGGAATAACTTGATGGGATGAGGAACTTTGTGCCCCAGACTCATCCGGCCTCAGCCAAAGCCTCTGGATGTCAATGGAAGCGTTTCAATGAGCTTTGGATTAGGCTCTTGTATAGAAGAATGGTATCTGAAAGGGGAGGAGAGGGCAAGGAGAGAATGAGACATCTGTATCCTGGAATGAAGTCAGGAAGTTAAGGCCTGACAGCCTTAGACAGCAAATAAATAGCTAGAGTACTAGATGTAGGTTGCTGAAATGCCACACTCCACGTGGAAACGTTCCTTTTCAATTGTATTCAGAGACAAGACTGACCAAAACGCAGTTAATTTATTTTTTACCTTTTGAGAGTTCATGATTCAGAGGGGGGTACATGTACGCAATTACTAAGAAACAAAACATTCTACCAGGATGAACCGCACACCTTTGCTCGTGGACGTTACATCTATGAGTTTTAATAATGTGGCAAATGGGGCAATGTAGCAGACCGTGCTCTGAATTGCAGCATCACTCTTTGACTGTTACCAGAACCAGATGCTTCAGAGGAAGCTGCAGTTAGTCAGCAGTTAGTAGGTTCCATAGACCTTACATCATAAAAGCAACCTCTCCACCCCAGAAACTAACTCAAAACAAAGCAACAAAGGTCTAAGTCCAGGTTTGCAGAAAGATGTAGGTTTCAGAAACACAAAACACTTGATGGCATGTCTGTACTTACAAATGTTGACATAAAAAAATAAACCCCATAATATTTAACCTTGACAGATCTACTATTTGAACACCTAGGAAAAAAGCACAATATAGTAGAGAGCCCGTGGTGACTTGAGAAGAATGATGACTTTTCCAAACGTCAATGTTAAATCTCTAATGCTGTGTTGGGTTCCTCTCTAACAAAAAGATGTGTACTTCTACTTCCAGTAAAACACCATTTTCTTTAAAAGAACTTTGCAGCATTTCAAAGATCGCTCGTTTTTTAATGATCATAAAGTAAAAGGGAGAAATTTCGTATCGTATCAAGCAGCTCCAATATAAACTCAGGAAGAACATTCCAGTTTCTAAGTCAGAAAAGCACAAAGCAGCAATACTATTCCAAGGATGCAAAATGGTCTCCAAAAAAGTGTAAAACTTGTGGTATAAACTAGTACAACTGAAAATGAAATGTCTAAGGAGGGAAAGACCAGGGTTAAGGGTTCTGTATTGATTTTTTTTTTTCCCACATTGGGATTAAAGTGATTTCAGCTGGGACCCAGCACTACAGATGTAATTATAATTTCCATTTATATTTTTAGACTGTGTACAAAGAAGTGTAATAATGGACAGCTGAACATTTTCCATTGTCCATTAAAAACGAAATGTTTCTGTTGAAATCTCTGTAAGACCAAGGACCACTGCAGTAATCTCTCAATAACAGAGCTTTCTTCAGATGTTTGGTGACGAGACAGAAGGGAGAGCTGTCAGCCCTTCACACAAAGAAATCAAACCAAAATGGCATTAAGGTTGTTATTCCCCTCAATAATACTAAAGAAATTCCAAGTTAAGATCAGTAACAAGTCTCTTCAAAGAAAAAGTCAGATTATTCATTAAATAACCTTTCGTGATATTATTTACAGGATATTTAACAAAAAGCATTGCATTAAGGCAATGCTAAGGAGGCATTATTTAAACAACAGAAAGTGCAGGCAGTGAAAAAGTGAGATTTCTCCAAGTACCACTGCCTGTCTGCCATCCTTCCCTCATGCTTTACAATGCATGTTTAAGTCCAGGTTTCCTGGAGGCCTCTGATAGCTAGGCAATGATTGTTATTGAAAAGTAAAATGTATTCAAGGTAAAGCAGGTGCTTAAGTGCTCTGATGGATCTGGGCCTAAAAATTCAAGTTGTAAACCCCAACTCAATTTCAAACGACTAATTGAATTAGTCTTTTTTTTTTTTTTGTTAAATTCCCTTTCGTTTCAAACCGATCTGCTCTGTGCTTCCTGCCATAAAGCGTGATGCAGTCAGTGCTGCAGCACAGCCCGTACCACCGAGCTGCTTCCACTCGCCATTCCAGAGGGGGCTGCAGCACACACACTACGCGGCAAAGACATCCTTACAGAAAATGCTCAAAACCAGCACGGGTATATTCAGGCAGGCTAAATTCAGCTCAATTCCCCAGTCAGCGAGAAACCCAAATACGTTCAGAGACCCCCACAAAGCTAATTAGAGGACTAACAGAAGTCGAGTCAGCCAGTAAGAAACAGTACGCACAGCGAAGTCGCATAGGCTTTCTGAGCACAGCTACTGGGATCTATCAAGCTTTTAACTGATTTTGGAAACCTTTAATTGCTGAACGTATAGTGTGTTTTGCTGACTGAGGATCTTTGGAAGAAAGACTGTTAGTATGTCCTTCTACTCTTTTTGTCCCAGCTATTGTTTTGGGTGGTTGATTTCAATTCAAGAGCATATCACTATTACCTCTTTAAGAAAGCAAAACAAAGGGGAAAACTGTGACCATACCATGCTTCTAAAAATACATGCTTTTTATACTGAAGACATCTCGGTTCTCAGTAAACAAATATTCCTTTTCTTTAAAGCGCAGCATCTCGGATCGAGCCAAAATACATAACAAGAATGCTAAATGAGGGACCAAAACCTGGTGACACATGGGTATGTACAACAGCACGCTAACACCTAGATCCAAGCAAAAAGCCATTCACATGGATTTTCAACTGTGAAATCCTGCTGAGATTGGTTTTGCTTGCCAGATTTTGTCATGATCTACAACAGACTGCTCTCAAAGTACTTCCCTTCACCAGGAAAACAAAGGCTATTTTTCTTCTTTAAATGAAGAAAAATGTCAGCTACTCAATACCCAAGGACCCCCGTTGGCTTGGGGTTTTACTTGATAACCTGGGCTGGGTTTTGTTCACACATTTACCGCCCTCTCTCTCCACCCTTGGCTGGAACTGGCTGCCAATTTCCAAGGTGCTGTTTCAGACTATCTAATGCACAGATCCAATCTCCTTGCTGAATTACATCTGGAGTGGAACAACAATGGCAGATAATTCACTTTCTATTAAAGTTAACACTCTCCTCCTCTTGCTTCCCACGTATGTTATACAGTTGGACGCGTTCGCATGTTCTGCTCTGTTTTTTCAGCTGTTGCAAGTGCATGAGCTGTCAGTTACTCTGTGTGCAGAGAGAGGACAGTGACTTGAGGAACAGCTTCCAGTTTACATGACTCCTCACCTCATCATCGCTCAAACTTTTAAATGAATCCTGTTGGGCTAGAGGCCCAAAGCAGAGAGACCCTTAGGTGCTCTCTCCCCCGCCATTTTCCCCCTCATTGAATGGTTAATTAGAGCAGGCTAACTTTTAAAACTAATATTTATTCAAACAGCTGGAGGATCCCATCTGCTCCCGCAGAACAGAGCGCAGAAGTGGCGGAGGCATCACTGATACCAGACAAAAGCCAGCAGAAGGTATGAATTCTGTCAATATCTCCATAGTCAGATTAAGTGACGTTTGGCAGACAAAGTTTTCGAGTACAGCAAAGACGCTACCGTTACTGTAAAGATGTGGTTAAGTTTTTAGCATATGCATTATGGTATTTACTATATTTCCAAAATACAGCTTGCTGAAAGTCTGACTAGTGGCCTACGTGCTACTTAACACCAACCACGTGCCAACAAAGTTTTGCTGGTGTGCTTCTGGCATACCCATAACATCTTTACCAGTGGAAAAGATGCTCTATAGCTCAGGCAGATTTTCCCAAATAAGCATCAACAACAGAGCAGTATCACTGTGCATCTTGTGCTTTGTTTATGCCGTATTTTAAAGAACTGTTCTAGTAGAAAATTTTGTACAGGTGCTAAGTGACAAAATTAGTGCTAATTTACATAACTATTAAATGCTAGAACAATGCAATCTTTTCCAAGCCTAGAGATGAGGGTAAAGATTCTTAAGAAAGCAGGAATTAATTTTCTCTGACAGGGTACAACAGGGGTTTTTAGCTCCGTGCTTGCTCTTAAAGTTATGGTCCATAACTGCTGAACGTTTGCAATTCTTAACAACCCTGAATTATGTTCATTTTTTAAGTCCTATTTTTACTTCACTTATCTGTGGTAAGATGGGATGTGGTGGTGAAGAACATAGAGAGCAGGCAAAGATATATTCCTTTTTCCAGGATCTCCAAAATATGGAGAGATTGGGACTGTGAATATTGGTGGGCAGAGTTCTCTGGGAAAAAACAAATATCCTAATCAGAGTTTATCAAATTACTACCAGACTGACCCAAACAGCACAGAAATGAAGGAATATGCTTTAACAGTGATCGCATTTCAGTCTAAACCTACTGCTGACTGCAATCGGTAGGAACACATCCATGGATCGCAGTCGTTCTGGATCAGGCTCACACTAGCTTCTACAACATTTCTTGTAGAATAAGGTGTTACTCAACCTGGATCGACACATCCAAAGCACGATTTTCTGAAGTGTCATAGTTGAGGAGCAACATAAAAGCGTTAGGTGAATATATGGGCAAAGAAAGCTGGACAAAAACTCGTGGATTTTAGAATACTCTCTTGATATGTGCTTAAGAGACTTCTGTGCAGAGAAATTAAATATGTCACCTACTTCTGAAATGGAAGCCGTTTGGCTGCCAATTGTATGAGCTGTGTTGAAACAGCTGCTCTAGCAACTGTTTTTACTATTAAATTCTTCAGTGATTCTCTTAATCCCAAATTAGACACCTCTTTCCTTTAATCACCAGTTTATATAAAAGCTCTCTCCTCACAAGGCAGGGTTTCACCACGGATAACAATCACAAACAACTGCAGGTCTGCTTAAAGCGCTGCCCTTGTGTTTCTCTACGGCTCGCGTCTCCCCCACCCTGTTTCTTATTTCTCAGTGGGTGGCACGCTGAGTGCTCACGACTCTGTCCCCTATGTGTTTGTAAAAGAACCCAGAACTATATTTGAGTTCTTAAGATTTCACAGCCTGTCATTACCTTACAGCATGCAATTAAGACTGTCCGCATACAATTCACTTTCCTACTTTATCATCATTATCTCCTTTCCTCTTTCATAGAAGTGTACCTAAGAATACCTATAACTGAACTCACTTTAAATGACTTGCTATTAGAAGATGAAACTTGCCATTGCTTCCTTGTTTTTTACATTTTTCCTGTTGTTTTTTTTTTTTTTCTGAACCTACTTTGCGAAGATTGGATAAAGGAACGGGATGGATTATGGAGAACTAACTGCAGTCTGCCTCTGAGCGATGGGTGCCATCACAAAGCTGCTGTTTGATTCCAGGAACCTGGCTGAGCGGTGATAGAACATACAGGAGGTTCACGCACAACGCCGTCAGAGCTGCAGGAAGCTTGCTCAAAAAATCCTGATCCAACACCCTTGAAAATCATACGTATTTACACCCGATGCTGTTGGCTTCCTACATTTCTCCTTTTTTAAGTTGTTTTTAAAGCATGTTCACTGACAACCATCTTTCAGTCACACCTCCAGACCCATTTATCATGAGAAAGCCAAAGCCAAGAACTGCAGTGGAATTGTCTTATTTTACAATTAATTTTCTCACAGAAAGAAAAAAAGCTTATTTCCTCACTTTTGCAGCCTAGAGTCCACACTTTTTGATCAGTTCTGATTTATAACCCAACATAAGCAGCAATGTTTTTATTCCAAATATCTGTACCTACAAAGCAGCCAGCTGAGCTTCAGCAGCCTGTTGGTCTCCTGAGCAATTTCAATATCCATCTCAACAATGCAAAGGGAGTATTTGCATTTTGTAGCACACATCTTATTCCCCAGGTTTCACTCAGCACATTACTCTGTTGATGCATTCTATGGGACATATGCTTTTGTTTTTTAATTCGATTTTCTTTTTAATTTGCTACTCACTTATCTTTTTTCCACAGATCCTTCATCTCAACCTAACCATTTTGTACTGACACTTCTTTCTTTCATTAATATTTTGTTCCCTAACAGTTGTTTTGTTCTTTTACTCACTGGAGGCATAACTAATACAGCTTTCTTTTCTGAGGCAATGCCTCCATGACTTCATTAAATTTTATAATATTAATTCAAGCCCTTTTGTTCAAAGGCAGTATTTTCCTCCATCTTTGTATTTTTAGGCTGAATTTGGTGCCCTTAGTTTGAGTGGGAGGTCCTTATGCCTGGTTATACACTAAAATCCATACCAGATCCATGTTTTTTGTAAATGTGACACTTGAAAGTATTTGTATTTACTCCGGCTAGTATCTCCTTGCAAAAAAGGCTGGCTGTTTAGTTTCAAAATATTAATTGACTTTTAAACTATTCCATATTGCATCAACTGGCTTTTCGCTATGAGGAGTTGACTGACTTATTAGAAAAATTGACAAAACCCATCCCTGTCTGCCTCCTTCTACACTTCTAAAGTATTCTTCTGGGAGATCTGTTTTTTAGTGTTTTTTTTTCAAGCCATGTCCCAGTTGTTGCAGACATTTTCTTTGCTCAATTTTCTTTAGTTATTCCCATGGAAATTACAGGAGTGGGCTGCTAGCCACAATCCAGGATCTGATGTCATGAACCTTGACCTTTCTGAAGTTCTAAAGTATACTTTTTCAGAATTAAGACTTAATTTGGTTTGGAGAGAGGCATCCTGTTCATTTCAACTGATATTTCTATTTTATTAGAAAGCTGGAGGTATCTTTTACAACCAAATCTCCTTCCTTTTTCATTCAACTTAGAGATTTCTGTAATTGTGATCCTGTTTACAATTTTCTTTCCTCCTTTCAGCCAAGTTTGAGAGAAAGACAGAAGACCATTTTTTGAAACGTCTACAGTATGCTGATCCTTTCCTACCTGCTCTGCTTTTAACGTCTGAGACTCTCCCTGTAGAAGGTATGCACAAGTTATTTATGAACTCTGCATGTTTTTGGACAAATGTGTTTTGACACCATACACAAAAAAGCGCCTTCAGACTTCACAGATGACACCGAGATGATATTAGCATCATGGCACACTGCAGCAGAGTAACCGAAACGAGGTAAAACAGAACAAGTTGCAACAGAGCACTTCCAGCCTTCTCCTGCATGTACGTATCACAAATCCGGTCTCCCACAATGGATTTGGACCCTGTCCTTCTTGAAATACAATGACTTCCCTGACATCTCAGAGACACTGGGCAGTTTCCACAGCAATCAGTTTTATTACCTTGCAGAGTTAAGTAAAGTTAGCTAAGCAAATCTTAAACTGTTTGATATTGGATTTAAGCTAATCTTTTAATGAGCACATCAGCTTGGTTCCCAAGCTTGTGCTCTAGCGTGTGAGAATGATCTTTTTTCTTTGCCTGTATTTCATCTTGGCTGGTTTATTGCAACGTATCTTGGAGGTCCTTGAGTAGGACCAGTATTTCCATTAAAACTGATTCTAAATTCATCTGCCAGGACTTAAAACCCAACTAAAACCATACACATATTTCATTTATAATGAGATCACCACATTGGAAGATACAGACAGATAAGATTTTGCTGCATTTCCAAGGAAAGTACAGCTGTCAAGATAAAGATCCTATTTAAAAAATATCCCTGAGTTACTGATATTACTTTAGATGATTAAAACAGAAGAGGAAGTTAATAATCAAGTATACCATAGAATGTCCTGTTTGAATATTATTTATATTTCACATGACTAGGATGGTGAAATTGAGTGGGCCATTCATTTTTGTGCCCTACTTAGTTCTAATACTACTTAGGACTCCAAATTATCAAGTCTTCTTAGTTTTGCAGTTATGTCAGAGGAATATATATTAAAAAAAAAGATTTACATTGAAAATTAAAAAAAGACCACTCACAATTGGTTCCCTTGACCCTCTTCTCTTTATTTTAATCCGTATGAGAAATGGGGGAGATAGATACAGACTTTTTTCAGCTACACAAAACTAAAAAATACTTGCCCATCACTCTGCCCTTCACTGGTTTGTACCACTTTGGAGGGCCTTATTAAAAATATTGTGTATCATATTATGCACCAAAAGTTAATAGGTTTGCTCTGTACCTGTATAATATAAGTCCAGAATCATAGTTTCACTGATAGACTGTGACTTTGGTGACTCTGGACTGCGTTGATAAGTTATTACACTGCCATTGAAGTTTTGGTAACATGCTCCCCCTCCCCCCATTTATAAAAATATATCTGCAGGTGCTCTTTTTAACCAGGTGAACAATGCTCCGATTTAAACAGTGCTGCAAGGCAGCAATGGCATTCCCTGTGATACCTGCAAATTCAGTAGAGTCATGTAACAAAGTCAGCTGAAGAGAGAAAGAGTGGAAAATGGAGAGGCAGACTAAGAAGTGGCTGAGCACCAAGAAGGTAACTCGTCAGAAGAATATTTGGCAGAAGATAACTTGGCAGAAGAGCAGCAGTAGTGCAAGACAGAGCAACACTGTCACCGTTACTGAGAACTGCTGTGCCACCGCAGATGGGTCAACACCAAAAAACAACCAGAACATCACATCCCTCAGCTGAGGGCTATAAGCACAACTGCACTGCTGGGTCAATGCGGTGTGACATACTGTTGGATGTCGAGGAGGAATGTAAATGAAGTACACAAAATGAGAAGGGGGGCAGATTTTTTGCCGTGTGGGATGGAAAAGTTAAATCAAAGTGATTTAAAGCAAAAAAATAATAATTGTGATTTAAACCAACAAGCAGGGAATTTTGATTTAAGTAACTGATTAAACCTTGCCTTTTTATCTGTGCTCCTTGGTTAGTCAATTCCCATAGGTCGGGAATGCTCTGACAAGTTGATTTGCAGCTAATTATAGTCTGCACTAAAATTGAGATTATTTTTTTTTTGCTAACCAGGAGAATACACTATATACATATTTAAGTAATGTCAGTATATTAATTTCAGATTCTGCTAGACAATGGTGAATGATGACTCTTATTTAATAGACAATTAACTTTTTCTTGTGATTTGTGTCAAGTCACTTTCTGATGGCATTTTTGGGATTCAATTAAATTGCAGAAATCCTGTCTTTTCAAATAAACTTGGTTAGTAAAATAAAGGTAAGAGCACTAAGATGCAAGAAAAAGCTAATGAAGCTTGCTAAGTAATCCATTCCTTCTCTTTGAGCAACCTTATTTCTTCATGACATAGGTGTTACAGAAACTTTGCTTTTGATCCAAAGAGTTGGAAATGTTTTTGACCCAACTCTAGAGGCTACCTCATAAATTGACTGCATGGGGACTCCGTCCCCTTGAGTCAATGCTGTTTTCATGCTCTATAGTGTAAGACCTAAGCGCTCAATCCATTCAAATTATTGAAAGGGAGCTTAAAAGATAACATAAACGATCACTGCATAGAAATACTGAAGGAGAGGCAGTTTGCAGGCTTGACTCTTAAAATCTAGCAGAAAAAATATCTACCACAGTAGCCAGAAACTGAAATCGGCTAATTTCAGATTTAGAGGGAAAAAAAAGGCATGATCCTTTTAAACAGTAAAATAATTAACCTCTGAAGAATGTAATGAATTCTCCACGATGTGACATCTTAATTCTAAGTTAGATGCTTTTGTAAATACATTTATAAAAGTAATGCAATGGATCAAAATTGGGATTTAGTTTGATACAGAAATGTAGGTCTTTGAGGGCTCAGGCAAGGTGATCAAAATTGTCCTTTCTGGCTTCATACCTAGAAATGGAGGATGTGCTGCTTTTAGCTACTGCTTTAAGAAGTGCAAGTTGCATGTTCAATCTGAAGAGAAGTTTCCAGCATGGTAAGACTACGTGCTGCCACTGTACTGCAAGGCCAGCTCCTTAATACGTTTGCAAGTTTCCCAGTTTTAAGATGCATGTAACATTTAAGACAGATATTCCCGTGAGCCAATTACCAGTTTGCTCAGTGTTCTCCTCCCAGCCACAGCAACAGAGCTGAACTCAGCTATGCAGCCTGAACTCATTTTTCCGTGCTAGCATTTTTCTAATGCTCTTACTGCCTTTTCAGCCCCACTCCTTTCTCAACAAAAACATCTGTTTTTCAATAATATGAGGATTCTAGAGAAAGTCTGGAGCATTAGCTTTCCTTTGGAAGCAGCATTTTTTACGAGGAAGATGGCTGAGCTTTCTGATCTACACTCTTGTCACCAGTGTCCCATCTCAGTGTCTGGCAGTCTGCTTTTGGTCACAGCCAGCTTTTCCATCAGCACAGAAATGAACGTGTCCTCGAACACGAGATTTCTCCAAACAAGGCTGCCATTGGCAAGACTGTGATTTACATTAAGACAGATTTCCATAAAAGCAAGCTCAAAAATAAAACTATGAACAAACAGAGCAGCTTCAGCTTCATATCTGTTCCACAGCTCCACCAGGAAAATATTCTGGATTGCACGACCCAAAAAACAGGCATTAAAAATAGTTTAAATAATACAAGCGTTTTTCTGGCTCCCACACCCTTGCTGTGCTCCTTTTCCCAAAAGATGAGGCTAAAAGGTATAAAAATCAAGCCATTCTCCTCCTAAGCAGGAGGATTTAACATTGCTTAATACTACTACTCAGCACTACTTAGCTGTAGCCCCAGGGCAACACGTAAGTACTGAGCGCAAAGAACTGTATCGCTCTTGCAAAGCCTTCCATTCTGTCTTCCCCACTTTGCTGCTTTTCTGCAGACAGAGCAGCACAATGCCGTGCGAGATGAAGACCTGCCACTCTCCTGCCACGGCCACTTATCATCTAATTCAGATGTTTGCCTCTGTAGACATTTCCAAACTGAGTCTACAGACTGGCATTATTTTACCTAGAAACTTAACTACGTAACTCAGCTGGCCGCTCATTAAGCCAGTCACATACAAAGCCTTCCTCCAAAGGCTGCTGCCTCCTGTTTTCAGCTTTTAATTAAAAATGTAACCTTACGCAGGAACAGATCCTCCTCTCAAAGGCAAAAAGGGCATCACTGAGCTCAGTGAGAGCGGGACACTGGATTTGCTGCTTCATCTACTGAAAAGGCAAGCACGCTTGACACAGCTGAAGTCCTCAAATACAGCTAATACAGACTTATATCACCTGAATTTGGCCCATCATATCTAGGCTTAACTTAGCAGCTTCAGAGAAAGACAGAAAAATACAAACCAAAAGGGCAAAGCAGCAACGATGTTTCAAAGCTTAGATTTTTACAGCCCAGCAGCCATGTTCGGGTGCTGCTGGCAATCTGACTTCCTCTCCGTGCAGGGTGTGTGCCTTTGCGTAGGAATGGGCAGTGCCTCAGGGACACCAGACATCCATAAAGCTATTTGGCAGGCGATCATTCCTCTTTCTTGCCCAGTGGGGAGGAAAACCAAAGCTCTCTTACTCAGTTTGTCCATGCCCACACACACTGGCATGACTCCTGCTGGCTTCCAGGTAAGCAGAACAGTTTCTCTGTTTAGGTCCCAGCTACTCCTGACATGGCACAGATCCCCTCCTCCCCCCTCATCCAGTGAAACTGGCTGCAGTCCAAGCGCTTTCCTCTCTTTCCTTGTGTGGTGCCACACCAGAGCAGCAGGCAAAGGTCATATCCTCCTGGACTCAACACAATACTGCAATAAGAGTCTGTTTTCCTGCATCTACAACCCTCATCTGAAGCCTCTTTAAGCATCTCTTATTAAACTACTTAAACGGCTAAGCATGCAATTATATACCACGTCCATACCAAATGGAGCTCAGTGGTTTGACCAAGGTGAGGACAGGGACAAGACAAGGGCAGGAAACCATGAGCTAATACTAGAATGCTGGGGAAATGAAAGCTACTCTTTGAGGAACTACTACCTCTGTATTTCTTTCTACCTGCCTATTTCTTTCTCTTTTTTTTTTTAATAATGCTGCCTGTTACAGTAGTATTTGTGGATCCTCCACTGAGAATAGGCTGGCAAATGGGTTGTTTTTACCTGGATTCTTCTTTACTCCTGGGCAGTCAGCCATGAGAACAAAAGAAATCACTCATTTCCATTAGCGGCTGGCAATGAGACTGCATCCCCTTCTTCTGGATTTAGACTTCACTGTAGCAATCTAGTCATTTGTGACTGCCAGGGCTTAATTACTGCAGTAACATGAAACTGCAAAACTTACAAAACCTAAGTATATAAGGCAGCGGGCGGTTGCTGGACTGCAGGCGCACCCAAGCGTGTGCTGTCCCAAAGCTCTGCTCCTGCCAGCATGGAAACCCTCTGGAGACGCGCGGTAATGGCACGGCCTGTGTGCGGCAGCGTGAGTGTTTGGGTCTGGAAGAACAGGACCCCTCGGAAGCGTAGGCCCTCTCCCTCTCCAGCATAATCTCCTTAGGCACTGAGAGAAATGACATTCTTCACACCGATCTGCAAAAGCTTATTGAATGTTTGGATGACTTCCGACATGGCGAGTTCCAGCCAGCTAAATACTCAAACCTGTCAGAAGAGCTACAGAGTCACGATTCCAGCAAGTTAAATGGCGGTTTTGGGAAGAACACCGTGAGATTCATGATCTGATTCAGACAGACCTACTTTTTTTAAAAAACCCCAAACCCCAAAACTGCGGGGCGAGCAGTACACACACCTCAGGGACATGCCGAGGATGCAGCGTGTTTGAAAAGGAAGGGGATAGAAGGAATACACAGAACTACAGCAGAATACACTGCTGCATAAAGCAAGGGCACGCCTGCATCTGCAGGGTCGTGCTCAGTTCTGATCATCCTCGCTCAAAAGGAATACCAGTGAAACAAGAAGAATTCAGAGTGATGGAAGTTACTTCACTGGGAAATTTCCATTTTAGAAAGATTGAAAAAAATAAGGTTGATTAGCTTGAAGGGAAGGAAAACGAATAAAAGGAAACATGATACGGGAATGCGAAAACTGTTGTACAGACGTACACTGGGCACCAATTGCTAATTTATTCTTGTAATTCACAAGGAAGTACTCAACAAAATCAAAGTTTAAAATAGATAAAAAAGAGTGTGCTTAATTAAACTACACCTAACTAACCTGCAAAAATCACTGCTAAAAACATGCCAGGAGACATGAGTGTTGGAGGACTATGAAAAAAGGTGGCTGTTTACTCAGGAAAGTAAGAATATCCACACTCAGTCAGGAAATATGTACAGGACACGCTGCTGGAAAGCAGGATTCTGTTGTAAAAGCCAGTTACTGCACAGGATGAATTTCCAAAACGCAGACTGACACAAATATCATTTGAAGGCAGTAACTAAACGACAGACACATCTTTTGGTTTAGAAACCATGGACATTAAAAATGCCTACAAACACTCAATAATATCTTGTGAGACAGCCTTTATATATTGGTTTCCAAAAGTAAGATAGACTATGTATTTTCACCTGGAATTGGACATAGCATTACTTATTTATCAATCAGTCTCTCCAGTGACACCTTTGAATGTAAATAGCTCAGTGGAAAAAGAAGCAAAAAGAAATTATTCACTGATTTCCTAAATGCCAGCACTACTTCACAACAAAGAATCTCTTCTTGCTTGTAAATAGCTATTTTTGCTTTGCTTTTACAAGTTATCTTGCTTGCAGGTCCAAGAAGTAGAACGGGCAACCCCTCTAAGGTCTTTCCCAGCCCTCTAATTCTAAAGGGGAAATATTTTCTATTTTTGTTTTCCTACAACTGCTTCCCGCTATCTCTTATAGCATCCTCTCACTGCCCTTTCTCGCTTGCTAAATCTTACACTCCGCTATTAGAACTCCCATAGAAATGGGACTGAAATCTCTGAAACGCTTCCTTTTTGTTATGCCCCACTGGTTTCAGACTAGAATTACTCTTCATTGAGTTGATAAGGATTAAAAATTAAAAAAAGCCCTTGGAGAATTCATTCTCATTTCCACAGTGTTCGGTTAAAGCACAGAGATGTGCTACTGGAACAGAACTGCTAGTCAGACGGTCTTTGCAGCAACAGTGGGATTTCAGTAGCCGTGGCTGCCGTAGCGGAGGCTTTCCACAGCAGTACTCTGTCAATGCCAGCTAGGATTATATCACTATAAACTCGGTCGTTTATGCCCTGCCACGACCTGTTATAACTCTTGCAGAGCCAGCTTCCTCAATGTCATGTTCTCTACCTGTGGATCATGACTCTTGCTGACATGTTCAATGAGAGAGCTTTTTTTTTTTTTTAAATTCAAAAGTCCAAATTAATAGTACAGTTATAAAGGTGGCACTAAATCAGCAGCAAAAGGTGACAAGACAAAATTGCAAAATAATCTCTCCTGTTGGAGCCGGACATCAGCTGTGGGCCCATTGGAGGGAGGGTGAATCAGTGTGTGTGTATGAGGCTCGGCGCCGTACCTGGGTAAGGATGCGTACTGCCTCTCCATCCCCTCGAAGTGGAGATTGTATGAGCTCCCATCTGGACCTTTTCCAGGCACCTGTGGAGAGAAGAGTAATTAGAGATGAAGATCAATTATGCAGCCCAGCTACTAACAATGCATCTCAAAACGATAAGCAGAGAGCACATGATGCTGCAACATGCCAAAATCAACAAAAGAAAGGCAGGGGCTCAAAGAAGCTCCAAATCCCATACATAATCTTATCACCGCTAACAAGAAAGGCTTCCATATCAAAGAACAGTTTAGAACGGGTACAATCTTCAGAGCCTTTTCCTCATCTGCGCGCTAGCCGGAATACTCTCTCTCCTTCCCTGGCTGGCCTTCCTCCTAGAATTCAGTTACATGAGGACGTAATCTAATTAAGTAAGCACACCCCTTCTGATGCCAGTGGCATAACTGCTTGAATCAAAGCTAGCATCTTAGTACCGAGTTTGCTGGTTTTTCTCCACTTGTGTGTTTTGCTCGAGTATAAAACGTGATATAAACAGGCTTTGCTTTCATTCTTAACACAAATCCAGAAACTTTCCCTAACGCCACTGCAAAATTAAGTATCCAGCTGGGAGTTAAGTGCATTTATCATGCTCTGGTGCCATTTCAGAAGTGAAGCATTAGTGCACTCAGTCAAAATGCCAGCTCGCTACTTGGTTTGTTTTCAAGATGGCAACTGGCGTTGGCTGGAGAGCACAATTCTATCAGGAAAGCTCCAACTGGGGTACAAAACGGTGAACTTCAATGCTTTTAGCACACAGGAGCTCTCCCAATTTCACTCACTCAATGCCTGCTGATGGCCCAAAGTGTTAAGAGCCTTGTTAAAATGGAGCTATTAGTCTTTTCCTCCATAAATGCAGGAGGCTCTGACTGCCTTCAGTGTTTCCTACATTAGTATGTATTCCTATTCCGGTGCTGCTAGAATCAGCAGTTTTATAAAGCAATATACTAAGAGGCCATTTAAAATCCCCTTCCCCTTTCACGGATTAATAGCAGAAAGAAAGATTTAATGCCTTTTCAAACATTTTTAACAATTCATTAAAAGGAAAAGAATAAATCACATCAAGCTTTCGGCAAATGCCTGATTACAAAAAAGAGACAACAAACAAAAATTAACATGTTTTTCACATTCTACAGGTTAGAGTACATTTCTGTCAGTCCTTCAATTTATGCACAATACATCATTTTCACTGAAGGGATGTAAAAGCTTCTACAATGGGAAAGGTTATGCACTCAGGTGTAGCAGGTCTAATCTAGCTTTACATAGCATTTCTGTGTACAATTTCTTGTGGACCCATTACAGAAGCCAAGTCCAATGCAAAGAGAGGCACTGTCCCCTGGAGCTACTAGGCAAGCTTAGGAATTGTTCTAGACAAATACCGTTATGCACCTTGCCACTCACTGAACATCCAAGATACTCGTAAGTGAAAAAAATTATTTAGCACAGACCTCTTGCTAACTCCCCTTTGTCTGACTCAAAACAGAAAGGAGTCCTCACGGAACTGACGGACACAAGAAATAACCACCTCTGATTTGAACTGACCCATGCTTTAGCAGTGCCTGACTTTGGACGAGCAAAAAATAACAGTAATTGCCCTACATTTCAAAAAGAGGGCAGTAGGCTAAATGGATCATTCATTCATTTTTTCCACCGGAAAAAATGACATGTAGGGAGAATTTATAAAGATAGAGTCACTTAGGCTGAGAGTCGCAGCCACTTTGGCTGTTCTTACACTGCTAATTTGATCAGGTTGATGATTTCCCTTAATTCACCAGGTACGCCGGTGAGAGAAGAGCCTCCACATTTCTGCTGTTTGATGAAGAAGAATGAGGGGAAAAGAAATGAATGTATAATTTGGTTCACGCAGCACAAAAGCCACGTAGTATACGGTCTACCTCCATGGCTGTAGATAGGCTATTCATCATGTGCAGCAGCAAGATGTTTATGAGCTAAAGGATGTGCCCGGTAACTCTGTGCATTTGCAACCCTGTGCAAGTTTCCCGGTGATGACTCTCACGCCTAGCGGGAGTGACAGCAGCCAGTCAACGTGCAAAAACACAAACAGATTTGGAATTGCACCAGCATCAAGCAGCGATCCCAAAACTTATACCAGTCACCAGAAAGTAAAAAAATATTTACATCACAAGGGTGTTTTGCAGCCTGAAACCACCCCTTTTCCGATGGTTTTCCTACAGACCAAATAAAAGGCGATACCCCCCACCAGGTCTGTTTGTATATATGATTTGAGAGACAGTTGCCATAGAAACACCCTGGTGGTGGATACACAATTTTGCTAATTTGGATCCATCGAGCGTCTGAGTCTCCACACCCTATATAAAACCCCCGACGCACTGGAAAAGCATGCTCTGGCTCTGCACAGCTAATTAAAGACTCAGCCATTTCTTCTTCTTTCCCTTCTCCATCTGTCCATGCGACAGTAAAAACGTATCATCACTCAGCCACCAGCAAAATGGTGCCCGGAATAAAATACTATCCTGATGAAGAGAGAAACCGCAAAAATGGAAACACCTCCCTCGTAAAAGTTATTTATGTTTCAGAGAGAGTCAAAGCAAAGGGTTCCTTGCTGCCTTTTACAACAAACTAAGCTAAAAATCGGTGTGAAAGGTACTAATTAACAAGATCAAAATATTCCGGCTTCTCTTCTTTCCCCAAAACAGGACGTTCGCAGCTGGCCCTCAGTACAGGTGCGGAGGTTTTAACCGCACAGTTAATAATCACAAAATGTTTAGGCAAGCAAACAGTAGTCTTAATAAAAAGGATTAAAACCTGGAAGTCCTATCAAAGCTAAACAGACGCTGACCACGAGGTGACCAGTGAGGCATGGGAGCTGACGGAAGGTGCATTACTTTGCTGAGTCCATATCGGAGACGGCTTTTGAGACCAACACCCCAATCAGGAAAGAGAGAACACGACAGCAGATGAAATACACATTTCACAAATGTATGGTAATGAGCAACAGAAAGAATGATCCAAAACACGCTCCCATATTTTTAGGGTTTAAATTAACGACATCAACTTAAATAAGAGCCATCATTATGAAGAGATCATCTCTTAGTCTAGAGCAGCCTCAACTAACAAGCAAAACATGAATATGCAAAAATAATGGGGTAGAGATAAACACAGAAACAGCCATCATCCCATCAGTGCAATTAAAAGAGCAGCATGCTTAAACTGAGGAAAGGAAATGCTATCTTTATCAAAAAACAACAACAAACAATTCATGAAACTTAACTGTTCTGAAGTATTGGTATGGCCAAGCCCTTTGTAGCATGGAAAATTAATAAACTGGATATGCATACGAATCCAAACAACTAGCATCAGGTTGGCAGAAGACAGTAAAGCCTTCGACAGGTTGAAGAAAGGTAAAGCCTCAAAGAATCAGCCATTCCCCAAAAGGCAGAGGAGGCAAAAACCTCTGCACTGGCAGGTTATTCTCCTAATAGCCCCTTTGGGAGTCCCAGTGGATTCTCTGAAGCACGTAGCAGTGGCCACACTTGGAGACAAGGCACCAGAAAATGGGCACGACATCACATCCATATAACTCAATGCCTTCATGGTCAGGATTTTCGGTGTGCTGGAAAGGCATTTTTCCTACATAGCTAGTAACATTTTTGCTGTACAGGTTGACACCTCTGCATCTTTACGTAAGTCCCTGCCAGCCCTCAGAGGCAGAGCCAGGCTGGTGGATGCGCAGACTGGAGGGATGTGGGCACTGCGCGCTGCTCTCCTCTCTCCCACTCACAGCCCTCAGCAGGGGACCAATGTGAACGGCCAAAAGGCAGAGAAGAACGAGCGCAGGCTGGGACTCCTTCCGCTTCCCTGGACAAATGGAATCCACATTTGTTTCAAGGCAGAAAACTGTAGAAAAATTCATTGTTTCACCTTTCACATGCAGATCCAAAACAGATAGAGAGGGAAAGCAACTGTAAAGAAAAAGAGAAAACAAAAGCTGTGCAGGTGTCACTGCAAGCTATGTCCCTGGCAAATACTCTAACCGCAGGGCACTTTGAGTTGTTTTCTAATACACAAGTGTATTAGAAAAATGTATTATCAACACACAAAGTGATAAGCTAGCAGCAAATATCTCTAACCCGCCAATTCTCCCTAGGAAAACTTCCCAAGGAAAAAAAAAAAAAAAAAGGTGATGTGAACATGCACATGTAGATCAAGCCAGAAACAAATATCTTAGAGCATTCAAATATTTGCAAATCGATTATAAGGCATAAGTAGAGAATACCTGCAGGCAGGTATCATGAAATAAGTCTAGGATACACCTACAGGAAAATTCTGGGGCTGCAGAAAAACAATTCTTTAAGAGCAGAAAAAGGATTTACTTAATCCTGAAGCTTGAGACTACCTTGAAAACTGCAGAGAAGTGCAAGAGGCCATGTTTTTTCCCAGGAGACACCGCATTTGATTCCTCCTCACCTGCCTACACTGCCTTCCTTCTGGAGCATTTGTTAAAGGCTGAAAGACCAGCTGCCAGCAGCAAAGCCTCCCTTGCCCCTTCCACATAGATCAAGGTGTTTGGGGTTGGACACCCGTTGCGGTGTGAACAATAACAGCTATAGCGATCTTTTTTAAAGTTTCGTGAAGCCAGAATCAACTTTGCCTTGTGCACGTGCACACAGCTGATGGTGAGAGCTACCACACCGCAAATGGAAGCCAGCAGCAGCTCCTTACCCCTAGCAGTGGGGACACGCTCGGTAGGACAGCGCGTTTTCACCTGGGGCTCTACCTCCTCACACAAATTCCCACCTGAGCTACCTGAGCTCTGTGCCCCAGGTTCATCCGGAGCGAAGTCGGGAGGCTGAAGACTCAAGACCTTGGCTACTGCTCGTAAGGAAAAGAACAACACGGAGCCATTTTTAGGGTGGCTGTCTCAGAAAGCCACCATCACCATTCCCTCTCCTGCAGGTATTTCATTTAGAGCTGACTATAGGAAACTTTGATCATCTTTGCAGAGATCAGTTTGTTAAAAAATTTTTTTAAAGCTTTTTAACCAGCTATAGAAAAATCACAGCTCAGAGTTGTAAGTTTCATGCTCTTAAAAAGGAATAATACACACTGGGTGTTGCATTCAGGCTTATTCATTTTTCACTTACACACTAAACATCTCCTTTGCTCTTTTCATTTTTTTCTTTTCAACCCTTTGTTTTCCCCACTTCTGAACAACAAGCCTCCTCCAAACATTTCATCATTAAGATAAAAAAGAAAATGAGGAGTTTGTACTGTCCATTAGATAAGTAGCAACAGCGTAACTTCATCAAGGCTGATGTGATTTTAGCTACACATTTGTGAACCCAGTGCAAAACACTGCTGACTCCACGCTTGAGTCATGCCTGACTTACTTAAAATTATGGGAGATCAGGAAGAGCTTATGAAGATGGGAGTCCTGGGACTCCTAACTTTTTCAGCTTATTCACTGTGTACACTCAGGAAAGTCACTTGAGCTCGTGCATTGTGGTTTTCTCCCCATCAAAAATAGCGAGATACTACCGTTGTATGTTATATGACTGACATGCGCTAAAAGACAGGAGCCATCCCAGGAAGGCTGCAGAGCGAGGCATCTGCTCTGCCATCACCCAAGTGCTTGGAAAATGCCACCCAGTTCTCCTTTTTGCCTGGAAGTCTGTGTATAAACATGGCACATGGTACTGCTGCATTGCTAGTACATTTTTCAATAGTCTTGTGATCATCTGTTAAAGGACTTGATTCAGATGCTGGTTTGACCTCTGTTCTCAAAGCTCTGCTTTTGTCTGTGAGCGTTTCTAATCACATGGGTTGAGATTCAGCATGCCAAAAAAGAGCCGTGGTATAACGGAATTTGCCCTTTAACCTTCAGGTCTCCCCTCTGCTGAGACACAGTTGGTTTTTGTTTTCAATTAAGTGAAAACTGAAGAAAAACTGAGAGAGGTAAAAGTGGATTTGTTCCCCACCCCGGTCTCAATGTTTCAAACACAGGTGAAGCACCAAAATTCACCCATTTTATTTTTTTGCATTTCAACACTGTGCCTGGTTTTAGGGACTGCAAGTGAGATTTAAGAGCACTATTTGACTTGCTAACACTTTCTTTAGCTGTCAAAACAGAGGTGGGTTATGTAAGGCAGTGAACTGGATGTTCCATGTGAAATGGGGGAAGTTGATCTACAGGGTCTTCTTAGTGCCTTGCCTTACTGCTGTGATATCCTAATTATCCCACCCTCCAAGACCTCCAGCATTTCCACAGAAAACATGTTTTCCTCCATCCAGCTTTTCTATGTTTTCCATCAAAAGGTAAAAATTAAAAATTCTACCAGTGTCCACGACTCAAAAGAATTTTCCTGATGTTTTCCTTACATACACAAAGAAGGATGTATTTTGCTTTCCTGGTTTTGCAATGAAAGTTGAAACAGTGATTTTGCGTTATTATAACACTCATCATTTCTCCCTCTAATTTGGATGGTTTTTAATAAAGCTCCATTGATTCCACTGAAAGAAATCCCTCCTGGCAAAAGCAGAACACACACGCTGATTGCTAAATATGCGGCAATTATCATATTCAGCAGCGCACTTTAATATCTTATTTATAGATGTATCTATCTATAATTTGCTTTAATTAAGTTGCATTGATTTTAATGACAGAAGCAGTCCTCAAAGAAGAGTCTAATGTTATACGAGCCCATCAGTACTGCTTTACCATTGTTTGGATATAAGACAGCACCTTTAATACTTCTTTTTGATATTCTTAATGGTGCTTTTCTTTGCTCAGTGGCTGCAATGGCAAACCAAGATGATGTTCCACCGGAACTCTCAAAACCACCTTCACCACTAGAGAGAAAGCACTTTCAAATTCCCTGTTACAAACTTGCTCGTAGGACAGTTTTCAAGAATAAGGAAGGAAGCAGTATCTTCCCAGCAGGTCCTGAGAAATCTTGCGTTTCTGTTCCTGCTCCATTTTACAGACATTTTGGGAGTGTAATTGTTAGAGGTTCTCAAATCATGGTCTGATGCCTTCAAAGTTTGTTTTGGGTAGTCTGGCAAATAATGTAAACTTTTTTTCTTGTCAACAGCAAATACAGGGTAAATAATTTGGGAAGGTGAATCAACAGATGGCTATAGGTGCCTGTTCACAGCCCAGTCACCAAGTCATGATCTTGCAGATTTTTGAAGTTCTGTTTTCTGGGCTCAGTCACAGGGAATGTTGAGCCTTCTTTCTCTTAAGCACACGCTCACTTTAAGCATTCTATACTATAGTCTGGTCTTGAGATTATGCCAAAAAACACTTGATGCTATTAGAACTGTGACTAAGTTTGTCAAAAAACATCTTGAAGAGCTAAAGGAAGGTATCGCTGCACTCCTAGTAGAGTCTCACAGCCTTGGTTTCTGCTGGGTGCTACCACATACCTTGGCCCTGATTCAGGAAAGCACGCTAAACACTGATGAGGGTGGTTTGTTTTAATTTCAATAGCATTTGATTCCTCTTGGAGGCATTCCCAAAGCTGACATACACCTGCATCTCTCAGTGGCTGTATCTTCTTTTTGGGTGAAAATACACAGGAAAAACATCTCTATCTCTGTATCCAGAACACGTCTTCACACACTTGAATGCAGAATTCTAGTGATGATGATCTCGGCATCTCCATCTCTGAAGTAACCCCATAAGATATTACTGGGTCACATCAATTGAGGATCTATCTCAGAGACTATTGAGGTAGCTTTATAACATTACTTATGCAGATCCTAATGTATCATTCACTGTTAGTATTTTTTTTAAAGTGAAAAATAAGTGTTTTTTTAAAAAAATCACTGCCTTTTGGAATATATCAGCACTAATTTTATAAGAATTGTTCATGTTAAAGTGCAAGGGCGTGATCTCAAAGGAAAAGCGCCAAAGTAGCTATGCAAGTACACTTTCAGTTTCTGGTCATCATTTTTCATTCACTGATTATTGCTTAAGTGTTGATTAATAGTTATGTTCATGCTGCTAGAATGCATTTCCCTTGGGTGAGAAAAACATCCTTGTCTAAAGGAAAAAAGAGATAGTAATCAAACCATCCTTCCTCTTCCCCGTAAGAAACGCAGACGCACACTCCAGAGTCACTGATGATCTTGGTTTTGCTGGTGAGTAGTTTTGACGATTTTCACTTAGAAAATCAGCTGTATGCAATCAGAACACTACTCGGTCCGTCAGATTGCTATTATTAGCAATTAATTAAATGCTCCCCTTCTGTCTCTCTCTCTATACACATATATACACATACGTACACATATATACAGGCAGGTACACAAATGTACATACTTACAGGCATTGTCCCTTCTCCCTATGCAACAAACACCAGGAACACTGACAGCAGTGCTCCATGCTGGAATTAAGCAGGGCTGATTATCTCAGGATTTACTTTTCCTCCTCAGTAATGCCCTACCTCTTGTTCAAGGAGGTGAAACTAATGGTTTAGGTTTAGAGAGAGCGGAAAATTCTCTATAAAGGCAATAGACTGAGGGAAATACAAACACAGATGGGAACTTTAAAAGGGAAACAGGCTGTTCCCATAACAGTTTAAAAACATGGCAATTGCCTTAGCTTAGTAGAAAACAAGCTCTCAGCATTTGCTGTATCTTGCAACAGTAAGTAGAGAGAAAATAGCAAAGATGGAGGTGAAGCCAAAACTGTGTTTTCAAAAGTGTTTTCGCACAGCCCCACAAAGATAATACTCTGCTTTCTGAACCCTAGCTCCGCCATCCCCCGATCCCTGCTGCTGCAGGACTATGGTTTCCTGTGACCATGCAAAATGAGATCATTTCCTGGCCTGTGTCTGTCTCTGTGGGTGGCTTCTTTTTCCATTAGTCGTATAATATGTTTTGGTTAATTCTACCTCTTAATTGTCTTTAATGAGCACCAGATTTGCGACACCCTCACTTGCAAACGTATTTTCAGAGTAGAGGCAGAGGCCCTTGAGCTGAGAGCAAAACTTAAAAGCAGCAAAACAAAAAAACCTCAGCACCCATCAGCATCCATTCTTTCCAACTACAAGGGGGCATTTCAATTGCTCTTCCACTGAACTAGGCCAATGTAATTAATCTCTTCCCAGCCGCTAGAGAGAATAACTTACCTTGTCACTGAGATACACTTGTGATGCAATATACAGCGCACATAATACGTACGTGTGAATACATTTCTAAAGCAGATCTCCTGTAGTTGTTCTACAATACTGTGCACAATTCCTTCCCCTCCATGAAACCACCCCTCTGCCTTAGCCTGTTTGAAACTAAGCTGCTTCTTGTTCCTCCCAGTCTTGCATTCTTTGCTTCTCTTCTCACTGTAATTAGTTTACAAGACTACTTATCCAGATGATTACGGCTTTTAAATGACAGTCGTCTTTTCTTTTACTCCAGTTCATTGTTGTGTATCATTTTGCCTTGCTATCTGAATACCCAGTTCTCTAAAGCATTTTCTCATTATGTTATCTCCTGATATAAGGCATTTTGAAATACTTCGTGAGAGACACTGTATGAAGTAAATTGAATTGAATTTTCTCTCAAAGTCGGGGGCTTTCAGCATCTTTCTCTAGCTAAGTCAGCAGAGTTCTTGGCACCAATGCCAGGGTGTAATGGCCATGTTTTGCAGCCCAGCTATAAGCTTGTGTTCTTTTTAGGGAAAATGAAATGACAGTGTCAGTACCTGGAAAGCAAACAGGGGGGAGATCAATATTTCCATTTATGATGAGGATGGCAAAACGAAAATGTCTGGGGTATTTTTGAGGTTTTTAACGCACATGTTGAGCTAATGCTATTTTGCCGTATCTACCTACATCTGGTGTTGGTGCTGAATGTGTACGCGGGGGGTATATGCATGCGTATGTCAGGGAAGGAAAGAGGGAGGGAAGGGGGAAATAGCAGGGCATGGAACTAAATTGCAGAGCAAGTAGTGGAAATAGACAGTGAAAAGCTTCCTGCAGGCAGGCGGCTTCACAGGAGAGAGAGAGCCTTTCATTGTCTATAAAATCATGCCTTGCTGGAGGTCCTCAAGAGTAGAAGGGGTAGCGCCTAGAGGCAGTAAATCTCTCACTGTTGTATTATTACATTCTAAACACTTAGCTACTGTACAAACCAGCACACTGCTTCAAGAGAAGAAAAGGAGGAAGAAGGGGGGAAAATGAACAAAGGGAAGAAAAGGAAGATGGCAATAAAATTGGGGAACAACCCCCTGCCACAACTCTCCCCAAGAATAGTTCACATCAAAGAAAAAGAGTAAATCGTCATGGAGTTAAAAGTTAACCTCAACTCCTTCCATTGTGATTTGACACCACTCTGGAACAGCACTCCTAGAATCTGAATGGTTAGTCTGTAGCACAGGGTATTAAATCCACCTTAATCCTGTTAAACATAGATGCCACTAAAGAGAGGCGCTTTCTCAATGGCATCATGACAAAAGCTCTCCACACTGCAAATTCAATATGGTTAACAAAAAAAAAAAGAAAAAATCCCAAACCTGGGTTAATACTGAGCAAACAACATCAGCATAAGCAGGCTTAGAGAGAGGAATTGCTTTCCATATGCTATGGCATCAGGTTCCTCCGGATCTTCAGATACCAGTCTGTAAATGTTACAGACATTGTTTCTCCTGCTTGCAACTGCTGTTGGGTGGCGACCTTCTTTGCTTGCTGATACCAATTTAGCAGTTGGTACAGTTTCTCTGCGATTTGGTACTGTCTGTTGTTTGCTGGTACCAGATGGATACCAGATGGGTAACTGTGGGCAATGGTTCCTCTGTGTTCCAGTCCCAAAAATCATTGCCTATAGGGTCAGTCTTGTCAGTTGACTCCTAAATGGCACTTCAAAGCAGCATTCTGAAAAACCTCAACATCTGTTCCTTACTCCTAATGACCTTAAAAAAATGTTGCAGACATACCTTCCTTTAGCCAGGCGTTACTGTGCATCTGCAGGAAAAATACAACCTTGCAGATGCTCGCAGCCATCAAACTCACTCCTCACTAATGGCAGCTCCAGAAGCCACCACCTCAACTCTGAAAGTCAGCAGCGAATGTGAAGTATAATCAATACATTCTTTTCTGTGGTACCTCCACAATGCAGGAGTTCAGAGATATTTCAAGGCATTTTTCAAACAGTACTTTCAGCAGTGAAGTGGAAGAACAAGAAAACAAAAAACTTAAAGTGCCTTTGAAAGGCGGCAGTGATACCTGAGGGCCAAACGTAAAGCGTGGAGGGAAAGCAAGGAGAGATAAAGTGATGGAAGAGATCTATTTTAAGTATTAATTTGCAATTGGTCTTTCAAATCGTTGACCTAGTTGCCAAACTATAGACAGGAGCTGAAAGGTCAGTTAATGGCTTTGAATACTGCCTACTGCAGTTTCCTCGTACATTATTCCATATGACTGCTTCTGCTTCTAAGAAAGGGAAAAAAGTTTATTTAGAACAGTGCAGGAGCATTTTGGTAAATTCTCTATACGTGCTACAGCAGAATGCTGTCTACAGAAAAATATAGCTGACATCAAAGCATGTTCCCCACCCCCTGTCTTGCTTCCTGGAGAAGTTATGATAAACAGGTTATGTGTTCCCTAAGGTTACCATGGAAACTCATTCTTTTCAGGCCATCATTTGCAAAGGTAAAATTTGCATTAAAATGTGATGGAATTTGATTTTGTGCATGTGTGTGTGAAACTCAAGTGGGGTCATGCTACCACGCAGTATAGCTATTATTTCAAACCCAGGAGCACACGCTTAAGAGGGAGATCTATTAATCCATGTAAACACCTCAGTGACCAAATTACAGTTTAATTGCTAACTTGACAGGTATCTTCCCAGCAAATTAAGAGAAATACTTTGAAAATTAGCTTCAAATGCAAATGTAAGTGTTAATACTGATCCACTGGTGGGTACCACTAGGTACTATTTTGCTAAATTCCCCTATAATCATTCCACAGGAAAGACTGAATTTAGATTGTCAGAATTACTTTGTTTTGATGATTGCAGACCAGGGATGGAAGGCACAGACAGGTATTTCAAATTATAAATTTTTACCTTATCTTGAAGGAGTTATCATCAAATTATGAAGTACAGAATATAATTTGATATAACCATGCTCACTGCAATACAAGAAACTTCTGGATCCTCTTAGAATCCCAATTTGCTCACTTTGTTTTGAGTCATATCATAACTTTAAAGTCATAATTTCACTCTAGGTATCTGCTAATCTGACTTTTCTTGGAATACCTGATGGTCTAAAGCCTACACCTGGTCCAGGCCTCCCCTGGGTCCATGTTTCTTGAGAGCCACTGACGTTATTTGTTGCCATGTGCAGCATTGGTCTTCCTAACTTGGGAGTGCGTTGTTTGCAATAGTAATTTTGACAATCATTACTTCCAGCCTATCAAGAAAACGGATGAATGGACTAAACCCAGAAAAATCTTACAATTGGTGACCAGGCTGCATTTTAGAAGAGATACGAGTTTTTGTCCTCTTGCTCCGTCATACACATTCACAACATACATGCTGAATTTTATATACTACTTTATGAAATCTATGCTACTCTGGGACACTGGATTATTCACATATCATCTGCCTTGAATAGCAGGACCCCTTTGCAGGCAGCAGGGCCAGAACTCCTATTTCTGCTCGGAAGGCAGACATCCCAGTATCACCTGGATTACAGAATACTCAATATTTCCTATCATACAGGACTTATGACATACAGTTCAGCTGGAATGGCTCTACTTAATATTGGGCAATGTGACACTTAACACAGCACCCAGGCCATTTGATGAGGAAAAAGCATCAAAAACACAGACAGCAGTATTTGCTGCTCTTACTTTCTTATTGTTAATAAATACGGTTGCACAGCAAGCGTTTCAAAAACACTAAAAAAATTTAAAATAATTAAAATCAAAATGAACCCTTCAGATTAGGTTGCATAGTGTCAGTATTTTATCAGATTCTTTTCGGCTTTGGAAGTTCCTGCTTACAAATTCAATTTACTAAACAAAGCAAGAACATTAAAGAAGGTTTAAAAAACTAAATGCAAACAAAAATGAAATTGATTACTAACTTCTGCATAACTTCTCAAAACTCAGCACGTTCAATAGAAGGAATGTGTGTTCTAGTTGGATCCCATATTGAGCAAGAAAGACGGCGCTAGTGTTCCTTTTTCCAAGTGTTCTTTAACAGCCAGAGTTGAAGTTGAAAGTTGAAAAGAGCTGGCCTTGAGCAGAAAAGCCAAACTCATGTACAGCATCAGCCTTACAGGGTAAATGGAGTTCTCCCTTCCCATATTTTTTACTTTATTTTAATGCAGTCTTGATATTAGATTAGCATCTGCACTACAGACCTTAGACTGGGAACTAATAAAGTTATCCGCCCAATCTCTCTGTGTCTGAGTCAGTGACTTTCTTTTTCATTTTAAATAATTATAACAATGTCGCCTGTTTGTTGAGAAAAATAGAGCCTTTATATATTCATAGATAATTGCTTATACCCAGCACCCAGCGATACATTCTAATTACTTTTCACACCTTGGCTGTGAACTTTTTAGTGTTTTTAACTGCAAGACAACAGTGTAGCCAGAGCACTGACACCCTGACTGCTGAAACTGTGCCTAGGATGAAATTTAACAAGCAGTTCTGCTAATGCATTTTGCAGTGAGGAACTTCACCAAAACTCAAGAAGACCCAAGGCCTCCACCTCGGATCTTGTACTGCAATAATGAGAAGTGCTGCATAGATATACAATAGAAGAACTCAATCCAGAAATCAAAAGTAATCAAAAGTCCATTATTTCAGTTGGCTTCTTTCACATACTTAAGTATAACAAATAAAAAGATCTGTACTCTGTAGCAGCCTCAATGACATAGTTGTATTGCTTGACCCAGCTTCTTTCAAGCTCGACCTTGTTCTGCAGACACTGGGCAACCGTTGCTGTTTGCCTGACTGAGGTCATTCTGCTTTCCATTATGTTAAATGGACAAATTTTGCAGTCCTTTGTGAAAACTGCTATCTGTTTGACTGGGATGTTATCCCTAGCAGGCAGAGCTGGACAGTGACCAGCATCTTTAGGAAACAGGGTGCTGTCTGGGACAACGGTAGCTAGGCAACTCTTTGGATCATCAGTATTTTTTAGGGAAGAGATTTCTTTTTAATCAGCAACGCACTGAAAAAGAACATAACCCAGGGAGATTAAGCTGTAAGAATTCAAAAAGAAGTCAACCGTGTCAGCGTCTATTTGATAAATGCACCAGATACCTGGTAGTAAAGGCAAAAGCTTGTGCCTAAGAAGGGGTCAGCTTTGAGGCCCAGTCTTAGGCCTGATCTAATAAATACCCAAGCACATGCTTAGCTTCAGACATGAATTTCAATGGCATTACAGGCTTGTCTCGTGATGAAAAAATGAGCGTTGTTGTAACTGGGGCCCCTTTCCAGAAGTTGAAGCAGGCCTCTTACTAATGGCCTGAGGAAGAGGAGGTCAATTTTAAAAGGAAACCTACTTTTTTTCTCCCCCTTGTAGTCAGACCCATGAGCAGCTGTATTTGATTCTATGGTATGTGGGGCACTGACTTGCTAGGGGTCGGGACCGAGCTGTCATGGAGAAGTACGTATCGCTGAGGGTAAGGGAAGGTTCAAAGTGCAAAGTGTTAGCTTTAGCAACCCTACATGTGAAGGCTCGGTGTTAAAATCTCAATCCTCTTCCAGCTTCCCCATGGGATGCTGGCCTGAGATTTGACAGAGTGGACGCACACGCTCAGGGAGAGTGGCCACACAGTCGCCTATCTATGGAGTGATCAACAAGCAGACTGAAAACTCTTAAAGCCTATACTGGCAGAAGATTGCCAAAACCGAAGCAAATCTGAAAGACCCAGCTACCGTGCTACTCAGACCTGCAGTGAAGCCAGATTACAGCCTAGCTCTGAGATGGCTGTTTCTGTGCCCGTTCAACTGTGCCCCAAAGGATAAAAGCTGCAGAGCTGCGGCCTCTCTACGTGCACAACTGCACTACCTGTTCAGCACACTACGTAGCATGGATTACTGTTCACAAACTCCCTTCACCAATATAATTATTACCAGTTAAAGGTTTGTTTCCTGCCTCCCGAAACATACTGGCAAATTAGGAAAAAAAAATATTCAACAGAAAACCTCTAGGGCCCTTCATATCATATCAACATGATCTGTGGCAGCTGTCATGATCTCCGTGATGCCCCACTCAAGCTCTCTGTTTGGGCAACATCAGAAGAACCTCTCCTAACTGCAAGGGACACGACTGCTGGCACATGTGTTAATGTGGAACCTCTTGGTGCTGTGAGCCTGCAAGGATGGCCTCAGCCCAGCAACACCTCATGGTTTTGTTTGATGTATGAAATAAGAGAAATGCTTAGTGTTTGTCCTCCTCAGACCCCCCCACCCCCGCATTGAAATACAACAAAAAGCAGCTGTGTGACGAGGTACCTTGTGGAATAGATGGCATGATGTATTTCTGGAATTCACATAATATTGTTGGGTATAAATAGTACTAGTGGGTTTTGATAAGACGACATATGGCACCAGAACTGTTTCCCTTGGTAAATAAGAGTGTGTACATAGCGTTAGCACAAAGACATGAGCATTTCAGACTCCCCTCTGGTTCCGATAATCTATGCCAAATTCAACCTTTGTGTAAGTAGGAATGACTCCAAACAAGTTAGAAGAGTCACTCTTTATTACTAGTATTAATGGAATTGAATTTGGCTCTCCTTGCATGTGCCATTTGGAATAGTTTATTTTTCACATGAGGTTTGGCAGGGATTTCTCCAAAATAATTTCCCCCCAAACCTACCCCCAAAAACCAGCCTGTAAATTTCAAAATCTCTCTGCTTAGTTTGAACAGCTTTTTAGAATACACCCCAATCTGAAACCTTTGTTATACCGAGATAAGTAGTGACTATAAGAAGTTCTTGATTGGTAAGTTAATCATACACCCTAATAAAATGTTTTACATACTGTCATAATTAATACTTTAATAACATATACAGAAATACTTCCGATCCATGGTTTTCAAAGCAGCTATACTCTAAGTAAGTTACCATCTTTTTTTTTGGTAAATTCAATGTTTTCTACTAATAGTCTGTGGGCTCAGAAAGTCTGGAATTCACAGCAGTTTCTGCTATATGGTTTCACATAGTACATAAAATTGTCAGCTTCTCCCATTGCGCTAGAAGACAGGAATGTTATTATTCTAGAAGCTGGAATTTTGGTTTCTAACTATGGTCCAACACAAACGTCTGTGCTTTTTGGGAACCTAACCTATTTGAAATGCAACATCCTGAACCTGGAATTAATTGATCATGAAAAGTACAAACAGCTCCTTATTCATCCTGAAGCACGCACAGAACCCTTTGACACATTATTGAAAAATAATGCAGTTCTTAATGCTCCTTTTTTTGTTCTGGTTGATTTTTAGGCTTGGATCCCTGCCAGGCACACAATAAAGTACTTGGCCTTTAACATCGACAGGCATGATTCTTCTTTCATACTCTCAACTGGGAACTGACAAAACTCAGTACATTAGAGATTTGTTCCAATCGAAATGTTCACAGCCAGTATCCAGAGATAGGTTTTCTTATATCTTTAGGTTATTTATCAGCTCGCAAATCAGATCTGCAAATAAGAAAACGGCTTTTAGAACCACTTACCATAAGGTTTGGTACAGTGAAGCTGATGTGGTCACTAACAGGTGAAGAACTATTTGCAATGTGGCCGGTGTTACATGCATGGACATTAAAAAAAGATAAAATTTCAAGGATTTACTGCCACCCTGAAGGAAAGAATTGATGTTTTAAGTAACTGGATTTGTACAAAGTCGGTAAGAAAATCCAAGTAAATCCTCAAATAGATGATTAATTCCTCATTATTTAAATGCCCCTAAATACAAGTGCAGATGCGAACTTCACAGCTTTGTCTTGACGGCTCCTTCTCTATTTCTCATGATCTGTTATTAGTCTGTGACTCACCCTGAAAAAGAGTGCCCCATGAAAAAGCCCTCCGGCTCCTAAGGAGTCTTGTTCTTGTAGCTTATTGCTTACGTAGTTCTCTCAGGTTTTGACTGACACTGCAGTATATGATAATTCTGCATAAACATATTATGCCTCTTTCTGTAGACCAGTATTAGGTTTGTATAGGATATGTTCATGAGCGCTTTTACTATCTGATGTCCTACTAAGACACGAGTATGTATGCACATGCCTGAACTCTGTCTTGCGCTGATACTTCTCAATACACCCTTGCTGTCAGAAAATTTTAGGGTAATCCACGTTATACTGACAACAACAGGCACTCATTTTCCTAGACAATATTTATACTTATCATCAGCCTGTCTTTTGGTTAACTAGCTGAGGTTTACTTGAAGATTTGTGATCCACCCTATAGAATTTGGCTTATCCTAGTTCTAAACCAGAAAGGGGGGTGAGGGGAGGAGTCCAAAGGATGCAAAACTCAACAACAAACCAAACCACAAAGGAACTGGAAAAGAATTCCAAAGAATCTGGCTCTATAGCACAGACAGTGCTATATACGTGTGTCTGTTTATGGAGACACACTAAACTGAATTATTCAGTCAGTTACAAAAAGAAAAAGAACAGACTGTGGGGAAGGGAGAGCAGAATGAAGGTGCAAGAGAGCAAAAAATTCATCCAGCAACAGATGAGAACAGAGGAGAACTGGAAAATGGATGCAGGGGGGAGGAATGGATGATGAAAGAATAGCAGGCCTATTTAAAATGAATTTTTGACCTTATTTTTAAAACATTTATGGATCCCAATTGCCTGTCATGAGATCATTTTCCCTTACAATGCTAGCTTTTCAGCCGGCTCTGCACTTTAATTTGATTTACCCCACTTAAAAAAAAGTAGATTGTTAGAAATACCCCTCCTATTAGAAATTCTGTCCCATTACAGTGTCAGCTAAAGGCCACTTGTCAATGTCAGCTTTATCAGATAGAAATTTGCCTCATGAATTCTCAGATACTTTTTTGGAGGACAAGACCCAGGGTCCGTTACTGAGGCTGTTGATTTGCGATGGGATAGTGTCTTCTCAAATTATCCTTCGTTTTTCCCAACTTATCTGCATGTTTCATGAGATGGTGGGAAGTGATTACAGCAGCTGCTGTACATTAGAAAGACATCTTATAGGAAAAGCTGGCTTAGGTAAAACAGCTGACTGACAAAAGCATAGAAAGAACTAATGGAGTATTAAAAATAAATAGGGAGACCCAGCATCTTCTTCCCAGCTGCAGCTTCCCTGGTGTCATAACCTTGTGTGGGAAGGAAGAAAACTTATACCAGAAGGTTCTCCTCCTCCTCAGCTGTCTGTTGACTCTTTAAAGAAAGACCTGACATCCTAAAGATTAGAGTAAGTTTTTATTTATTTGCGATTATGCAATTAGTCATCAGCACGTCTCTTCACTGATGAGTAAAGGTGGAAAAAATCAGCTGTTGTTCAGTCTGTATTACCACAGTACTGCTGAGGGTCAGCAGCCCGAGGTGGGAAAGACTACATTGCTTAGAAAATATCATGAGGACTCTCCTGGCAAGATGCTTTGAGACATTTGTTTTCTTTTTAATATTTGATTCTATTTTTGTTTCTTCTTTTCTGTCTGAATGGATTGATGTAACATGTATTTTAAGGGTAAAATTACATGTCAGTATACAAATTTCAGCCAAGAGTCGAAAGAGAGAAGCTGGGGCCACACTATTTTCCATACCGAAAGACAATGCCCATGAAAGCAAGGCTGGGTGGATCAATGGATGATATTGTTGCAGTGAAGAGATCAGAAGTCTTTGAAATTTGTAAAACACTTCAACGAGAGGAACTGTTGCAGCAACAAACTTCAGAGAATAAAGCCCTCAAGGTAAACTCTGATTTTTGAGCAGACTGCCATTCCTCACCACAATAACATCTAAAAATGTTCTGCATTGGAAGGACAAAAAGAAACAATCCTGATGCCACTATTATTAATCAGTTCAAGATTGAGATACTTAAAGCTCCCTTTCAGGTGCTCTGATTAAGGACAACTTGCCTCACAGGAAAAGCAAAGCCTTGGAAATCAGTAATCTCTGGGCATTATACCTAATAGGAAAGGCTTAAAAGGGATTACCTAGAAGAAACCTTTGTGAATCTTAGGAAACTACACTGGACCATAAATCTCAACCTCCTCTGAGGATTAATAAAGCTTTATCAGTTTCAGATAAGAAGAAGAAATTCTCAGGCTGCTGAAGAGGCACCACTGGCCCAGTCTGGAGCCTTTGTCAGGACACTTAACATGCCATACAATTTCAACAGAAAGACACATTTGATGCATATTCTCATTTTAGTTTACAAAAGCTACTCAGAAGAAGAATGGCAGCCACATAGATTCCCCAAATTGGGTCACAAAATTTAAGGCAGTAGATTAAAGTTTTATTTTGCTGAAGGTGACAGTTTTGGTAACTGAATCAGAATAATATATACAACAATATTCTTTTTGGTTAATGAACAAATATATATGATAATTTATGTAAAAACACCCCATTTAACTCTATGTCTCTGTGATTGCAATAAAGTCTAGTCTTTCATGGTTTTTTTTGGACTACAACCCCAATCATTGAAGATTTCACTTCAGCATTCACACTGGTAGTTTGGGGGACATTAACACCTACAATGTTAGTTCAAACTTCAGGTGTATTTAGATTCTTAAGATTTTAACATAATTCTGTCTCTTTTTAAACTAGAATTTCAAATTTAGCATAAATTGCACCTTATCAAAGTTACATTTTTGAATGCTGGTTGATTATAATTACTTCTAAAGAGACAGAGTCCAACTCTTAAACCTGCTCAGGTGGAGCTCTTGAGTACCGCAGTTGTGATCCCATAGACTATAGCTGTTGTATTTATTTAATGCATTCAAAAATCCGTCACTCTTGATTTAATCTCTGGTTCTACCGTGGGTTACTCTTTGGTAGTGGGGTATATAGGCAATACATCTCTGTGAAGTGTGACTCCTACATGTAAAACAGGGAATACAGCATGTCTGTAACAGTTCTATAGTGTTGGTAGAATGTTATAAGATCCTTTGATGGGAGAGGAGCAAATTATTGCAATTTTCACTTTATAAAAAGTTACTGAGGATGTATTGTGGCCACATTGCTACTGCCCAGTGGGCAGAAGGAAGGGCAGGAGCAGACATGCCTCTATTTCCTCCCTCTCACTTTACAGCTAAGCACAGTGAAAGTCTGCTCTTCTAATACTCTCGTTAACCCGGGGAATCACTGGATGAACGACCAGAGTACCATAAATCCTGCTGAAAAGCCTTGATGCTACCACATGTGACAAAGTTTGGCAATGACTGCGTATCTTGGGCTTAAAGAGAGGAAACCTGGGCCTAAATCAAACACAGCAAACAGACAAGTTATTTTTAGCCAAGTTTTCATGTTATTAATGTTTTCTTTGGTGGGCTGGCATTAAGGATTTCTCCATTTCTACCAACCCCCCAAATTCATGTTAAGCTGACACAGGATTTCTGGAAAACACAAATAAATCAGCACCTTCTTCTAACCCTGAATTCTGCAAAAGCACTTTGCATCGCATTGTGGACCTACCCAACGCTGGTCGTAATCAGACGGCTGTGTTCTTCCTTCGTCATCCTCATAGAAAGGTAAGCCTTCTCGCCTGGCCTGATGGTACTCCTTCCGTAACTTCTGGATACGATCAGCGTTCCCACCACCTGCGCAGCCACTGACAGAAACAAAAAAATGCTAAATAAAACTCACATGTACACATATATTTAACACTTACCAGGTACCCACACACACCGATTTGCCACACCTGAGACAAATGGATTATGAACGTTTGATTCTTCTGACTTACATAGTGCCCATTGGCCCGTATCACACTTATTTTTGCTTTCTTGTATTAATAAAGCTGCTAATTGCGAACTTGATCCCCATTTTTAAAAAAGGCTGTCCCTGTCCAAAGAACTTAACAATTCCAGTACAAGACAAGAGACAACAGATGGATGCAGACAGATGGGGGAGCACAAGGAAACTTTTAACATTCCTATGAGCAGCTATAAATGGCTATCATATTTTAATAATAATGATGATGATGATGATAAGCTGCCAGAAAAATGTTTCCTTTTGCTCCCACGCTAAATGTGGAATTTCCCTAAAATTACATTTGTTCAAGGTAAAGAATAGACTATGTTCACAGAGAAGTGCGGAATGAAGATTTATCTCATAAAAAACAACCTCCCTCCCAATTATACAAAGAACTAAAACATCAACCATGAAAGTACAGGGAAGGTAAGAGATTTTTTTTTTTAAAGTGGTAATTAAACAGTAATCCATTTAGTAATCCACGAAGACTTCAGTTTGTATGCTGAACTGCATACACTGCAAACTGCCGTGGTAAAGCTAGTGGAGTTGCTTAGTTTGTCATGTTAAACACACGCCTGTGTGTGGATTTTGACCCTGATGAGCCTTCCAAAGCCTTACATCTGGACTTGTGCAACTGTGAAAGCTCAAGCTATACCTGGAAGGATTAAAAAAACAATCCTGAAAATGGCTAAGTATTCAGAAAAACACAGCCATATTGAAAATGAATACGTTAAAAGTTTCCCACAGCTATATCCAGCCCTGCTCTAGTCAGCACTGGGGTGAATACTGACTGTATGGCTCAGTAGCACTTACTGGCATTCACAGAAAATTGTTGTAGAATTTATTTGTGTCCGCCTCCTAAACTCAGACCATTGTTTCTGCAGCACTTCATCATATATTCTCTTAATCTGCAACCTTAACTCTACCTCACCAACAATGAGCTATAGAGATACGGGTTTACTCACATGAGCACAGACTCAGTGGAGCACCTCGTCACTCTGCACTCCACCACCAGCATGCCAGAATCTAGAGAAGCCTTTTATAGGATTTGCACAGCAAACTGAATTTGGAAAGCACATACAAAAGACTGGACATAAACCTATCAGTTCAATAACAAGTAGTTTCTAGTATCTAATAGCAATGTAGATTGGCTGGACATTCATTACCAATGAAGGGAAATTCCACGTGGGGTGCAAATGCAACTGACTATGCAGCCAGGACTGGAAGTGTTTGTTTGCAGCACCAGTATGTTTCCATGAAGAATCAAACACTTAAGTTACTTGCCTTCCCTGGATCCTAAATTATCCAGCCCTCTACTCTACGCAGTCCCAGAGGTTTCAGGCTTCTCTGGCTGATTTACCAAGCTCTTCCAGAGCATACAAAATTTTTCTCATGATCTGCCAAGACAGTGTAGAAAGCTTGCACAAATTCCGTGGACTATTGAGGAGGGGAAAAAAAAAAAAAAGTACATTCCCTTTTCCCCTTGACTCCTTCCACAGATAAATGCCTCTGTTTCTTGCATGAATTCTTGTCAAATAGCGGAGAACCTTTTCCAGTTTGCAAAACCCTGGAACTGAGCACTAGCTAATGGGAGCTATCACTTAGAACAGTGGAGCTTGGTCCACAGCTCATGAGCAATACAATACCTGTGAAATCCCCTGACTTTACTTGTGAGTACAGATAAAGCATTTAATTAGGGCTGCTAACATACAGATAAGGCCCAAAGTGCAATGTTGTCCCTGTTGCTTTGCCAACATCATTACCCAAAGCAGCACCAGCTAAGAGAAGGAAACACTGAAATACAGGCAAGGGGTCTAGTTTGATTCCAGCCAATCTGGCTCCCTGCAGCTCTCTGCAAACTGTATTAGCACCTGCCACCAGGGGCCTGATGGCCACATACCCACTTTCTACCTCCAGGTATTTCGTCTGAAGAGATAATCTGAAAATACCATACATATTTTTTTCCCCTTTTTCAAATGCAGTCTGAGATTTACATTGTAAGAGGCAGTACCAGCAGCCTGTTCTGCATTTACTGGAGATCTCCTATAGGTGAACTTCCTTCTGCTTAAACCCATCTAGCCAGTAAGTGGAAGTAGGTGCTGCAGAGATCAAGCTGATTATATATTATTATATATTATACATTGCAGCTTTTTCTTTGGCAAACCTCTGCCACACCATATTAAAGTACAAACCCTAACCATGAGAATGAGTAGGAACGTTTGAGTGAAAGATAGCAGCACATGGGAAGTTATCCATCTGGATTAGTGTGAAAACACAAGCATAATCTCTGTGGAAACAAGCAGCTCCGTGAAGTCTGATTTCCTGTGCTTCTCTCCTGTGAGTTCTCTGGTGTCCGATAATGGGACTGAGTTCACACTGCAGCCTTTCTCCCCAGCAAGGGCATTCATCTGGGTCTCTCTAGCAGGCTGCTTATTGTCATGAAACTTAGTGATCCAGTATCTTTTGAACACTGAATCACCTCTCAAGTCTGGTCAAAAATGGCCAGCAGGTTCAGAATTTGTTAAAAAGGTCGGGGGAACAGGTTGAAGAGGCTCAGTCAGCACATCAGCTTCGTTTTTTCAGGAAACAGTTAAAGCACCCCCCCCCCTCCTTCTCCATGACTGTTTATAGGCACAAATGTAAAAGACATTGGCTTTTGAAAGAGCTGCATATCTAGCTTACCATGAAAGTTTTACCCACTCCTGAGTAATGTGAGATGAATATGATGCCCTGTGCAATGCTCATGAAACAGTTCTGAATTTCAAGTTGGCTCCTGACAATTATGTGAATATATGAACCACATTCAAACTCACCAGATGAATTCAATCAGCACTGTGCAAATATCGCATACATAATCTATTAGTTTACCCCAAAGAAACTGAAGCATTGAATTCAAACAGAATGAAGTCATCAGTAATAAAAAAAAGAAACTGATAAGGCAATATTAAAAAAAAAAACAACACAATTTTCCAAGATTTGCAGAGAAGATCATACATTGACTGTAAACTATTCTCCCATCTGCCTATAAATACATAATTAAAAAATATTGGTTTGATCAGATAGCAGTTCTCAGACAGGGAAACAGCAGATGAATACCAGTTCAAATGTTTCGGATGCATGACTATTTATACTGAAAAGGGGCCTGAACTTACGGAAGAAATATAAAAACAATACTCCAATCAAAGTCAATTTATATTAAGGAGACTTACGGAAGCTTTTCACCAAGCCTAGTAAGTAGAGCAAACAGATTTATTTTACAGTAGCTTTACATTTAATGTAGTGCTCCCTCCTTGAGGAGATATAAATATTACAGTCCTCATCATACCTACAGCTTTGTGCAGATCTCACTTCCCTGACATGGCTCCCTGTGCTACATGTTCTTCAGAGAACCGTGCAACCACACATCTGCCATTCCCCTCCACCACCACGTGTTCCCAGGCTCTAACATTTAACGTACCCATGGACTTCTCGGTTGTCACAAGATCGTAAGAGAACTGTCCACTCCGTATTTTGCAATTGATTTCAGAACTATTTCCTAAAAGTATGCTACATGTAAAGAGACTGATTCAGAAGCAGCTGATACTGGGAGAGAACCTGAAACTTTTTAGGGAAGGTTTTAAATAACATCTATCTGGGGGAAAACCTCTGAGAAACTTTACAAAGAATTTAGCAAAGACTCAGATGATGATTTCAAACAACAGTGACAAGACCTGTCCAAAATCCCATGCCACAAACAATCTTAAAGAGAAGTTCAACAGTTCATTGAATAAGCTGCACACATTGCAAGGATTTTATTTTTTTTAATAGAAAAAATAAGTAGTAAATAAAGAGGAAAAAACATATCCCCATCAGCCATTCTGTAGTTTTGCTAGATACAGTCCTTACAAAACCAACGCTTTCTTCTGGCCTGGGAGAAAGAAAGAAAAAAAAAAATAGTCCATGCGATTGTTCTAACCCTCACTGCTGGGGCTGTACTACCAACTAGATAAACAACCGCCAGAAATCACCATCTTCTGCCCTGTGCCTGAATCTGTCAGAGGCACCATACAGGTCCCACCTTGCCCACTGCGACCGTAAGGGCACCTGCTACGATGTTGGAATAGGCATCCCAAAACAAAAGGGAAACTGTAATTTGGCACAGATTTAGCTTCAAGCTAGCTCTAACATTACGTAAAATATGACTGTGAAATTTCATCCCGTCATCTCTGAAGAGATAGATGAACAAGCACCGTAGCAATAACATTATACACCCAATATGACAGACAAGTTATTTTTTCAAAGAATCAAAATATCATCATCAGTATTTAATAGATATGGCTCAGGTTTTGCACCATAAAATCTTCCCCTGTTCTTCCTCTGAGTTGCTAATCTGTATTTCAATCATTCAGGTTAAAAATGTCATTTTTTAAATTAGTGACTTCTTACTGCAGCTCTCTAGATAATACAAAATTAAAAACAAGTGTTGCATGTACAGAGTAAGATGAACCACTTAAAGCTGTATATAAACATACATTTAAAGAGGCAATAAACATTTTGTTTCCAGTGGTTTTCCTAAACACATTAATATTGCACAGGGCTTTTTTGCCAGCCAGTTCTTTCAAACACAGATTTCACCCAGCTGACTGTCAGCCTCTACACAAACAACTGGGGCTTCCAAGTTAAAAAAAAAAAAAGAAAAAAAAGAAAAGAAAAATAAAAATGATTCTTTTAGTGAATTTTCCACTAACAAACAAATCCAAGACAAAACGTGATTCACAGACTCAAGAGAATGGACAATCTTCCATTCACAATCTGCTATAAAACAAAACTAATTTTATATACTAAAAGGAACATAGTGGTCTGCAAAGATATACAGTATAAATGAGTCCAACAGAGCATGTAAGAGTATCTTTCACTTAAGATAAAACTTTTATTTTGAAGTGATAACAAATAAATATTTGAGTATGTTACTCTCTCAGTTCCAGCCCTTGTCTTTCTACCCTGAAGTATTACATTGCTTATGAAGATTTTTCTGCAACCTCAGTAGTAAGAGGGAATAAAAAGAATGGTGGGAAGCGATAAAAAGAAAATCAATGATAAGAACATAATTCTGCAATATTTCAGCTTTCATCTTTGTCAAGCACCAAGAGAAAGAGAGTTCAGGAAGAAATGAACAACTGTTGTTTTCATATGGACTTGAGTAAATGAATGATACTGCAATGAAGACTTGCCAGAAATACCTCGTTGACATCACCGATATTGCCTTGCAGGCTCAGGACTCATCTTTGATGCTCAGCCAGAGCCAGCCTGGGTTTTGGCTATACACATCCCACGCTGAGGACCCAACTTAGGAACTATGTCTTTCTAGCTACTGGAACCATGCAAATGGTTTTATTGGTCTCCGTAGCACTTGCTTTCCTGCTCTGGGCAAGAATACACCCTATGTCTAGACAATTACCGTCTTCATCAACAGAGAGGGACCCCACTTAGGACACTTGATTTGGAAAACAAACTACGCTGAAGAAGCTATTTACACTTATTTGAGTTTATTTGAATGTGTACACTAAAGTCCCTGAGTCTTAACCTGCTTTACAATATTTAAAAAAGTCGTAACCGTGCTTCAGCAGAACATACGCTGTCACCTTTCAATTCTTCAGGCTGACATAAAAGCAGTACTATCACTTCTGTCCAAAAGGTCAAAGACTCCTAGGGCAGCACATGATTACCATTTGTCTGGATGTAAATTGAGCCCTACTGACCCTGTAACATCGCTACTGACCTCTTGACATTAGGAGCTTAGCAGAAAGAAAGAAGATGGTATTCTTAGGTTCATACAGACTGATTAGGAAGAAAGAAGGAAAGAGAACCTTGCATGATATGATTTAGCAGTGTCGTTAACCTTTTCTTTCCCCAAATAACTAATAATATGTTTACAGAAGCCTCAAAAGAACGATTTGAAGATTGAGACCAACAGATTTGTATCACTTTCAGTTTTTCCAAACTGTTTATAAAATATCTCTCAGTGGCTTGACACAAAGCATCCTTTTACAGTTCCCTCCTTTCACATGACATACAACACCTTTTCCTGTTTGTCATGGCAGATGGCCTAGACATTCAGATGAGCATCATCTTTTCAATCCAGGCCACTTCACATCTCCATCACTCTCGTTAATAACTTACAGTTGACTACAGCTGGCCAGAAATAAGGGAAGGTATAGCCTAATTTGTTGCTTTACAGAAACTGAGATTTAACTTCACTGTAACAGCAGATATGGTATGTACTACTCTAACATTAACAGGTTATTTGCAATCGAGTAGGAATGAAACAAAACAAGGGGACATTTTCTTGTTTGTAGCCAGCTTGTCATCTTTACTTCAGAGAAGAGACTTTTTTTTTCCTTTTTTTCTGCTCAATGTGTTGTGCCTCATCAAGGAAGGCAATCACCAGATTTTAACTAATAATAATAAAAAAAAAGACGCCTTACAGTTCAAGCTGGTTAATGGCAATGTCTGTTTCTGGCATGTGACCAGTTTACTGCTGTCTTGTTGATCCGAGATGTGCACGTGTCTCTGAAGGGCTAGGAAAGCAGGGAGATTAGGGACTCGGCTGCTGACAACAACCAAACTCTCTATAAACAATACACAATGAAAATAATGAAAAACAGATTTTCCTGGTATTTTCAGTAGCCTCTAGACAATGCAACAGTTTCTGGTTTCTTCACTAAAGATGATATCAATTATGCCTTTTATCCATCATGCAGAAGTCATGTGTGAGGCATAATTCTCTCCAAGGTAATTTCTTCTGGATTTACAGGGCAAAGTACTTAAATTGCCTTTTTTGGCACTTTGTATTACAACACGGCTTGGGAGGGGGTATTTTACTTTACTGATGTAAAGCAGCTGGCATATTTACAATAGATAGGTCACATCAACACAGAGCAGATTTTCAGCCCTGCAAACTCCATTTACAGCAGCTTTAACAATTCAACAAAACAAACGCTGAATGCTAAACTCTTGCATGGAAACGTAGCTCTATTTCTTAACGGCTATCACACCTGCCTGCAACTGGCAGCTAGCTTTTTTCACTTGCAGACTATTGCTTTTTGCACTACAGTTTATTAAACTTATTGCTAAAGCTGAAATAATAAGTACTTTACAGACTTCCAATGAATTAGCCATTCAAGAGTCCCTCAGGAATTCCCTTTAGCACACACAAAGCGAAGGCAGGAGGGAGAGAAGGTGACAATTCAGTGCAGTTTCAATTTCTGTACTGCCTTGTGAGGGAAGAATCGACGACCTAAGAATTCGCTCACAGGAGATGCTGCTGCCCACGTTCTAAAACATATATTGTTGAAAACTACAAAGCCTGGAGAAACTACCCGTCTTTCTCCCAGAAATTAGCTCTCCAAGTTTCACACTAGAGACTATATCCTGCTCTTCATTACACACGTACAAATCTATGCCACTGGCAGAATGGCAGCAACTAATCCTCTATGTGGTTTGTTTTTAGAACACCTGGCCCAGGTAGAAATGAGGTAGAAATCTCAACCTCAGCTAAAAAAAAAAAAAAAAAAAAATAGTCTCTGTGTCTGTAATCCTTTACAGATATAGTTTACGTTAAAGAAGAAAAAAAAGAAAAAGAAAAAAGAAAGAATTCATTTATACCATGTGCAAAGCATCAGAGAAAAGCATAGATCCCAGCCAAAATGCATCCTTACCATAAAGGCGGCTTTTTTGAGTGTTTTTAATGAATGGTCACTGTGAGGATAACATTAATCCAGCCTTAGGACTTTTACGGGAAAAAAATACAAACGTAATTTATCTTTTTTAACTGTCAGCTGCATTTCTAAAGCTTTAAAGTCTGTAGCTTCCAGCAGCCTTTTGTCTTTCTGCCATGGCAGGAATATCTTGGACAGCTGTAAGAGCTTTGTAAGCTATCTTTCTCAAAATCCATTAGCTAATTCAAGGAACCTAATTAGAGCTGCCATTTTGATGGAGCATATTGAATGCTCTGTATAAACTAGTAACACCATCAATGTTTATTAAAAATTGCAAGAACCAAAGCTCTCAGTTCCGTATAAATATTAATGGACAGATACACAATACTTATTGAAATATAGACGGCGTTATGTCCACAGAAATACTCACAGGTACACTTAAAACCCAGTGTGATGCATTTACTCACAAAGGCTGAAGTACAGAAGGAAAACCTAGGGACAATTTTACACAAACTGTTGAAAATTGACTGGCTTCCATTTACACTATCCTTATGTGCATTAAAGGAAGCAAAGCATACTAAAGATGATTTGTTTCTTGTGTTTTTCCTGAGTAGTATGCTGACAATTTGGAGTGTATTTTGAGCTTACCTCAAGAATGCACTCCAGCTGGAACCGTTTTATAGCTCCTCTTAAACCAGCCACTCCAATCACTGTACTCTGTAGACATTTACACATATTCCAGTACTACACTGTTTAAGGGCATCCAAAGATTCAAAGGGAATTTGCACTGTAGAGCTAAAACTCAAATTTTGCTGTAGACAGCAACAAAATCGGTGAAAGGAGCCAGACATCTGGAGCAATGCTCTCCTACGTTCTGCTATGTAAAAGCCCAACTACAATGAAAAAGCAACTTGCAGACAATGCTACAACACATGAAATACTGACCATTCTAAGAATGTATCAAAGACCTCATTAGGTTAAGCTGTACAAGCATATGCCTTTGGCTGCAGAAATAAAAAGTTTTCTGGCTACTTCACAGCTTCGTTTTTAACTTGATACTTCATAAATGGAACTGCAGAAAACCTCATATGTTACCATTTCAATCTGACGTACACTTTCATACGCATCTAACGGTGCCTGGATTCTATTTATATGTACAACTAAATATACGTGCACAGAAAAATCATCAGATTTGCTACAGAAAGACAGCAGATGTTCTTATTAAGCCACTGGCACATGCAAGGTGAAGCATGTAAGCCTTATAAGGAAAGCATTTAACGTTCCAACTACAAGCTAAAGAAAAGCAAAGACAACAAATGAAATTATTTCTAACATATTTCGCTAGCCGCGAGTGCAATGCACAGCAAAAGGAAGGCACCGTTGAGCACGTCTGAATGACTCTTACAATACACGGGGCTTCTCACAGAGGGGAGTATAATCCACATGCACTCTTTGGAACATCCAAACTCCAATATTAATGATCCAAAGTTCACTTCTTCTGAATATATACTAAAATGACACATGAAGCATTTAACAGATGTGCAAGAGAAAGAGGCTTCATTATATTTTCTACACTGTAGTAGTGCAAGGGGCTAAAAATCTTATGACAATCTTACCATGGGGACAAATCCTGAAGGAAATTCATTTTAGTTCTCTGACAGAGCGGTATTTCCAAACTACAACTGAGATCTGAGCAGTTTCACAGGAACACGCTCAAAAGTCAAAACATCAGTTACCGCTATCTTCTCTCAGGAATCATATATGGCAAATTTAGCTTGTGGTTATTGCTCAACAGAAACCCTGCCAGATGCTGAAGCGGCTGATGGATTTTGCGAAGTTCTGCCGCCTTCAAGGCCACCTTGCCCACCCTTCCAGCAGCCCCTTTCCTCGGGCACCTCTCCCCTGTGCAGCTGGGCTCCTCGGAGCACATTCCTTCAACTAGCTTTCATCACAAGCTCCGCATCAACAGAATTAAACACTTTATAAACCGAACTGCATTTCGGAGAAATAGTTCTCAACTCAGGGGCCTAAAGTTAGCAATGTAACTTTATTACTTTTACTATGCAGGAAGCTCCTGGACTTCCAGACATGCACAGCTCTTCTAACTCCTCCTCCTCATGGCTGCAGCTCCACTGCACCTCTGAAATTACTCCCGATTTTCCACTTGGAGAAGTCAGGGCTGATTTTCAGGTGTTTAAGATTGAAAGTAAGCCCTAGTCCTTTTCAGTAACTGTTTTGAAAAACGCTAAATTAAAATAGAAAAACCAAGGTAATGGAATTTTCAAACTACACACAACCATTTCCTGGGGTATCTCACCTGGAAGAGGAAGAGCAAACCTATCGCTCTGCATTTGGGTGGGAAGTCCCAGAAATGCTAAAGCCAGCGTTCTCGTTCAGGCCCATCTCTGTCCCTAGAGAATGATTCTCATATGGTTTCAACTGCCGTGTTTAGAGACACCCCTTACATATCCTTCCACATCTGTTTTTGTCTTGCTCCCTTCATTCCCTGCTCTCATCCTGATGTTTGGAAGTCTTTCCCTTTATACCTTTCAGCCAAGGATGCCAATTTCCTCCAACCATTTACTGGCTCCCCATACAAGCACATCCCTGTCCCACAGGCTGCTCTAGTACAGAAACACCTCCCCTGGTGTGCCTGGGTCAGCATTTCTCCTTCCAGCACTCCTTGAAACCCATCTCTCAGAAGCATTTCACAAAGCAGTCTGCCAATAATGATGAGGCCGTAGGTGGCTTGGGGCACCCAACAGCACTTCTTCCTTTCTGCACTGGTTCAAATGAGCGTGCTCATGTCTAATGCACTAACAGAACGTTAAACTTGCACTACCGGTAAACTTCTCTCTACTCTGAAACACCCACTTATTGCCCACAACTCCGCCCTGACCCAGCACTCTTCCTTTATTGTCCCCATCCTCTGGCTGCTCCAGCAATCCTGCCTCCTTCTCTGTTCCTATTCTTGTCCTGCCCATCCATGGCATTTCTTAGGCTTCTGCATTCAAATCAGCTCACCCTTCTGCTCCCTGGAAGGTGGGGTGTATGGGCAAGGAGACACTGATCATGCCCTGTTCACCTCATCCTTCAATCCTGGACCAGGAACCTCTCTGGTCCCTGCAGCAGCCAGGAGAACCTACTACTGGAAAAGCATGTGTAGGCTCTGGCAGTTCAGGATGAGCACTTTTGGTGAAGTCAGGAGCCAAGTTTCTATCATGTGTGTGGGAAGTACTCTAAATCTTATAACTTAGTCAATTTGTCAGTGTTCAAAGGGTGGCAAAAAGGCAGAGTCTGGTATAAGACTAGGCTGTGTTCCCTTCCTAAATATAAAGCCCCCGTCTCAGCGTATGGAAAGACTACAGCTTCTTATTGAAAGAATCATATGCTGCTTATTTTTACTTTTTACAGAGACAAAACAACCCCTTGTCTTCTCCCTTCAGCACCCCCCAAAACAGCTACCATCATGTTCCATAAAAATTCAGCTTCAGCACACCTCCTACATAGGCATTTTCAACCCAAATGGTTGACTGCTCTTTATTAACAGGTGGAAATACAGTTTTCCAATGGAAGTCAGGCCAGCAACTCCCCTCACACAACGGGTGCAGCCCAGGTTTGTATGGCTGTCCCCATCCCTGCCCTGTAGTACTGCGGGCTCCCTGGTCCAGCCACTGGCTGCGTGCTCCTGAAGGCAGCATAAAGCTGGTTTGCTCCTGGCATCCGCGGGATGAGCACTCCTTAACAACAACCACCAGGCACCTTTGAGGTACAGCCTGGTAAGCACATAGTACTCCTGCATGTGCTCCAGATTAAGCTGTAGTCAGCTTAATGAGAGACTTAATTGATGAGTGCTACTTCCTTCACTTGTCCATTAAGATAAGTACAGCACATGGACATTTCAACCCATCAAAGACAAGAAAATGCATTAATTTTGGTTTTCTTAGAGCTGTTAATAAATCTGACACTGTCTGGCAGTTTTCTTCATTTCCTACCATTTGACAGATACTGTGATCACAAGTTACAGAAGATGTTTTTCCTCTGAAATTATCACTCTGGGAATACAAGCCAGAAGGAAACTTTATCAAGATACTGAGAAGCTGGGTATCGTTTTTATTTTTAACTTTATGTGGTTGGTTTGTGAATATCTCAATGTGATAAAAAAATAAATTCCATCCGGTACTATTAAAAACACATATACACACACATACACTCTACAAATGACTGTATTACAGCAAATAATCACACTGTGTATTTATTAGTAAAAGTCAGTATTCCTCTCGTATAATCAGCCTGGCTCTACTTAGACCCCCTTTACTGTAAGAACTCCTGCAACTGTTTTCTTCCTCTTTCTCTCTCTCAAGTTGACATTTGTATGGAATCAAGAAAAATCTTCCTTAATAATTTTTCATTACTAATGGCTTTTTTTGGTATGTGTATTTGGGAGGAGGGAAGGCAAAGGGCAGGAAAAAGCAGCTTTAAGTGCTCTGCAAATGATCCTCCTGAATCTGGGCCTCATAAATCCGATCAAATGTTATATTTCATCAATAGGCTGGAAAAGCTTTTTTCTCTGCAATGATGAAGCCTGGCTTTAAAATTTATGGTTTCATTTTAGAAATGGACTATAAAAAGAGTCTGACTTAGCTGTCTATCAACTGTAGCTGACATTAGCAAGTTAGGTGTGGACTTTCACAACGTTATATGTATTTTTTTATTTATTATACATGTACATACATACAGAGATATAGGAGGACATGCACATCACTGTGGGTTTGTGCACGCATAAGAACGCAGCTGGCTTTTTTATTTTTAATTTTGTCTTAAAAAAGCATTTTCTTCCAATGCAAGAGGATCTGAGATATTCAGCAGATTAGATTGCAAAGTGATAAAGGTGTCCAGACCAGAGTTGGCTCAAAGATCTGCAGCAACAGAAGCAAATTGCATTTTCCTGCCCAAATGATCGAGATAAAGCAGTTTATTTTGTTCTCATTCGTGGGTTGGTAAAATGCAATTCGGCAATGGCAGAGCAAGTTTCGTGGGGAGGCAGGGAGGGTTTCAATAGGCTGTGGGGAAAAAAAGAGGAGGAGGGCAGGAAAGAACCAAAACGGTTCAGGTGAGGGAAGACAATTAGCAAAGGACTGATAGATTCAGGAAGAGGGGGTGCAGACCTTCTGCACCTCTCATGCATGGGGAAGGAGACAGACCCCCCTGCCTCTGTGCAACTCTCTACTTCTACTCCCTTCCACAAGCCCTGGAAAAAGAGTTCTGCCTCCCCAAAGAGCAGCTCCTACTTACTCTCCTGCAGTCTCCAGGGAAGGTGAGTGCTGAGAATGTGCCTCCTATTCCTGTTGATGCCAATGCTGATGGGAGCCATGTGAGTGCCACAGCTGGCCTCTACAAGCCCAAGAGCTTTATCTGGCAGCCACAGCAGCAGCTTCCTCAGATGGAGGAGGAGACAGTCTGTGCGTGCTGCTGAAACACCCACTTCTCCTCTCCGGCCTCACCACCAGAGCTGGAGGTCTGCAGCCAGTGACTACTACTTAGTTTCCCCTATGCTTAAAGGCAGCCTCAAAGTGCTAATAGATAATTAGTAATGCTTCTAATAGAAGCATTACTGCTCCCCCAAATCCTCATGCTTGAAAAAGCAAACCACGTTCAAAAAAACCCAACAGAGAAATAAAGTGACATAGCCGCAGATGGAGAAAGTGAAGCTACACTCAGAATGTTGGGGACCCCATCTCTCTCGATCCGCTACAGAAGAACCTAGTTTCCTAACTCAGACAATCCATGATGGATTATGTGAAAACAGCAAATCAGATCACGCTGTTGAGGCATTATATGAACTAAACAGAAGAGCAGTTAATCTAAATCTCATGTGGGATGGTTATTATTGTGTGTTGCTATTGTTGCTGCTGAGTCCAGCTATAACATCGGTTTTGGTGGCAACACACAGAAAAACCTGAAAGTCCTGTTCCTCATTATAAAATGTGGAGAAATCTTGCCCTGGGGAACATGGTCAAAGCTCATAAGTGATTACTACAGAAAAGGTTGGGGGGAGTGGTTAACGGTAAATGTATTCTGAGTCAAGACCAAGAAAACAAATCTCTTCTTCCATTGCCTCTGTTTCGCAACACAAACAAGATGAATAAATAAAAGAACCTGTTCATGGATGCTGAGGATGTGTTATACCGTGGCCTCAGTTCACTCCTGAAATACCCTGTTGGGAGGACATTCGCCAAGGTTCCTGTCGCCAGCCCCACTGGGGACAGTGGAGGGAGGCACTGGAGCAGCAGGCAGCGAGGGCAGGACCCCACTGCTGCTCCTCTAGCACACCCGCTGCAGGAGCCTCTGCGGACTGTCGAAGGAACCTGGCTCTGTCACCACGGTCAGTGATGGCACATGCTAGCAAGGGGTGATCACTCCTTTGGTATTATCAAGCAGCGGAACACGTAGGGGAAATACCACCTCATCCACTTTCCCCAAATAAAAATGTGTTCTGCTTCCAGCACTACGTTTCTCCTGTAAGTATACAAAATACATTGTGCCTACACCAATTTATGGAAACGAGCTGAAACTGCCTCTATTTCCACAAATGGGTATTTGTATTAATGAAAGGAACTTTATCAAAATTTGATCTATAGACAGCACACCTCTGGTATTCCACATTTTTTACTAGAAGGAGGTACGTAGCAGCGTCACATCACATGAGCAGAAGTTACTTAAAAAAATAAAATCTTGAAATGTTTCAGATTCATACAAATTAACCCCATTCAACAATGAAATTGAAAACAATATTGACATGATAGTGTTTTCAAACACAAACACGCTTATTCCAGAAGACATCACAAATATATCTAGCAGTATATTTCTTTCCATAGTTTTCCCATATGTTTCTCCTTGAAGGCTTCAAAATAATCAAACAATTCAGCTTTTCCTGTAACTCATGGACTTTTTCAAACATGAATTAACTCTTCTATACACAAACATCTTTTTGCCAGTCTGCAAAGAGAAGCTGATGGCACTGTTCAAATTTTTAATTTTTTCCCTTTTCAAAATATTTTCATCTGATTTCCCCCTCCCCCCAAAGGATGCTTTTTAAGTTTTGTTATTCCTTCTTCTTTCCTTGTCTCTTTATTTCCCCAGCTCTTGCCTGAGACTCATCTCCAGCTTTTCTTTTCTTTTTTGTATTTTGCTTGAGCCCTTATGACCTGTTTACAAAGAAAAAACCCACAGAGCTCAAGGGCTAATGTTTTACCCCTTACTCACTATCCCGTATCTGGCTGCAGTCAACAGCAACCAGAATTCATCATCATCAGTGGATTTTCAGTGACATGCACTGTATTTGCTCAGATAATGGCCCCATATATTGCCTTTGAAACGAGGGTGTGACCATTACTTAGGGATATTCTCAAGAGTCAGTAATTGGCATTGCTGCGGGACATGTTTGCTTTGTGTTTTGAAGGCAGACCTGCAGAAAAGCAAGCTTTGAAGTTTTTTTTTTGGATGGTACTGTGCTCTCAGAAGGACACACCAATAGTAACGTAAGCACCATCACCTTTGGATTGGAGCAGGCCATTTGCTAGCTGGTCTGGAGCACAGGGGAGGCACAGGCATACACGCTGCCTCTGAAAGGTCAGGCAGACACATGAGGGTACAAGACCTTTCCAAATTCTGTAGCGAGGGCCAGGATAAACAATGTAGGCTGGAGTGGCCTCACTCCAGCTTCTGACAGGTATCTTTCTTACCTCCACATAGTTTTGAGATGGCCTTCAAATCTTTCATGACCGTCTCTGGGACACCTGCAGACAAAACACCACTGCAAGGTCCTCATCAGTGATACAACTCTCCTTGCAATAGGCTCTGCACAGATGTGTAATAAAAAGACAGTCCTGTTCCCACACAGCACAACGATGGAAACAGTAAAAGCAGGTGGGGGAGCGCAAGACAGTATGGAGACGATACTGGTTTGCAGGATGCCTGACAGCAATACTTGGTGTTTCAGGAAGGAGGCAAATGTAACGTGCCTATACAGGCTCCAAAGACAATTTCAGAGTTTCTGAGCCTCACTGCTGTTTAAGGTGACTACAGACAGACAGCATACCATTTGCTTGATTTAAAAGAACTCACAACTAGGTAGAGCTACTGGACTAATGGGACCAAGTCACTTTGGTGCCAGGTAACTGTAAAAAGTGTGCACAGAATACCTGTGAGAATGCAGCCTCCAAAATTACTATTTCCAGTGTAGGATAAATGTCCATCCACTTCTCTAGCCCTTAACTTTATAAGCTCGCCAACTGAGCGCAAACGTGGATCACAGCCTCCATTTCTGGAGCAGGAGAGACGGATATGCTGTATCCAGTCCAGTTCTGTTCACTTGTCCCACCTGGAGAGAGGAAAGCAAGCCAGCCCACCAAGATCTGGGAGAAGAAGGAGGAGAGATCACTTCCATCTGCTGTATTTTTTCTGTAATGGCCAAGGTTTAAAACCCCATGGATGTGCATTATCACTGACTTAAGCACAGTGACCGTATGATTTTTCCTTTCCTCATTTTTTTCTATTCAAGTATATTCTCCATTAATGCACAAAATTACCCTTTTTCCCCCCCATCTAATCCACTGCTCCCCATGGGACAGCCATTAAAATTGATTCATGAATACACTACACTTACAGGCAAAAGTGGGAACAGAGAAACCCCCTCCCCATCATGTCCGTCTCCAGGAGGGAGTGTGAGATACATTGAACAAAGAACCCTCAGATCTTCTGGCACACAGCTTAGAAATCAGAATGTGATTTCCAGTCTGTATCTCCTGCTTCATTACAAAAGATATGGCCCTTAAAATAGGCAATTGGCTTTGACCAGTAATGTTTCAGCCTCTAGCTTCTAGTTTAGTTTTTGTTTTTTTTTTTTTTTTTTTCCCCCCTGTAGATTCCACACTGCAGCAGGCGACTTCCCTCCCTCCCTCCCTCCCTCCCTCCCTCCCTCCCCCCAGTCCTCCCCACAACCCCAGCTGCAGCAGTGAAGACACCTAAAGGATTCAGGCAGCTGGACAAAATGCAAGACTCTGGCTCTCAGGCCTCATCTGTGTTACACTCCTTTCACTCCTCAACACACATCTGGATTTGACAAAGTCATGCTTATCAGACAGATGAGCAGATAGTCTGCTATCTGTGCTGTGGTGCAGAATTAGGTCAGAAGAGCATTCTGCCAGCTTGTGTTTTGCTGTTTAATCCTGCATAGAATAGTTGCGGAGACAGCAATAAAGGACAACTCATCACACTAATGAAATTCTTCACCCGCTAAATCCTGGTCAATTTTCCAACCTTGAGAGGAAAATGAAATAAAAATCATATGTTACTACTATTTAACTGCATATTCCAATAGCATAAACTTATGAGAATACAACTGAGGCCAGGAGGCAAATTTATTTTATAAAAATAAATCATGTTTGAGGGCAAACTCAATGTTATAAAAATAAAATCTGAAGAACGGTAGTTCTCAATGTTTAAGCTGTCGTTTTTTGCGATGCCATAGCTGGGTCTTCCAACCGGCCTCGCCAGATGGCCACGTTGGTCACCATCAGAATAGCAGTCTGGAAACAAGTGCCCTACAGCCCTGCCTCAGCATCTGAGCTGGAATGCACTCTGAGGCAGCAGTTCTGTACTCACAGTTCAGAGATATTCCCAGTGCACTTGCTTAAGAATTCCTGAAATTTGTGAAGAGATTAAAGCCAAACTTCTGTTCCCATAGAGGTCAGGGAAAATAACCGAATGTCGATTACTAGCTTTTAAATGTTAATCATCGCTACTCACACTAAAACCTTGTTATACCAAACACAACCCCTCTCCACACCAGCACGTAGTATGAAAATCTGCTTAAAAATACTATTTTAAAAACAAGGAATTTTCTCCTAAGCAGTAGGTAAGCTCAGCTGCAGAGGATTCCAGCACCTACATACAATTTATTGTTTCATGGAGACCGTGCAACCATTCCTCCTCTTACATACCACTGTGCAAATCAGTGTGTTAGTGATGCTTTTGCAAAGAGGGTTTGACAACAATAGAGAGCCCCCAGCCTGCTAAATAAGAAGTGACAACTCCATTTGAAAGCTGTCTCTGGATGTGTTTTATGTGCAGAAATTATCTGTGACAGTTCAGATCAAAATAGAGTTTTCATTTCATGTGGGAGGTAAATGGACGGTAGAATAGGTTACTTTAAATGCTGTAGTCTAGTCCAATTAATGTTTCAGACTTTTTTTGTATGGATTTCTTCCGTATTCTGTGCTCTAAACTTTGGGGTAAAAAAACCGTAAACCTCATTTTGTCAACAGCATGATGCGAAGAACAGGCCAAAAGGTAATAAAAGTGGTTAACAAAAACAGTCATGCAGAAGTATGGCAAAAAAAGTTACAGTAATCTGGCTGTGAAACTAATAAGTATAAAACAGAAAAGAAAACATCACTTCATCATTCTTTCAGGGAGAACCAGGCAGGGGAATCAGTTCTTATTTCCCACCTCAATCAACAGAAATTTTGCCACTTACTTTGATGGAAACTGGACTTGCACACCAGTCGTCTTTCCGAGCAGCAGATACAACTCCACATGCTATCATTTGCCTTCCAGATTGCACAACACAAATTTACAATTTCTAGCTTATGTAACTGTACCAACGACAAAATTTATACTTCAAAAAAATGTCAGATCCAAGATATTGCTTTGGCCTCTGACGCAGGGTTGCAGATTTTCATGTTTTGCAGAACATCATACCTGCTGATTTGTTCGAAGATATGCCCCATTAAGTACCAGGCACGCTATGTTACTGGAAATAAGACAGGATACAATATGAAAGCATTAATGATTTCATCTGTTCTTGTATCCTTTTATGTACTGTGGCAACTGCTGCGATCTTATCATATACAGTCACTATCACGTTACTACCTACATCTACAGAAAGGATGCATCCACTACCAAATTTATGTGTTTATCTAAATTCAGATGTGCACTGTCACTTTTCTTCCCAGTAAACACAAATTCACATTTATTACCTGCAAATCAATCAGCTGTTTTCTGACCCATTTTAAAGAAACATGTTTTCTTAAAAGGTCTGGAGCCACTGCTGTGTTACTGAAGCACAACAGTGGCTCTTCATGTAGAACCGAAGGGAGCTGTGCTGATTCAGTGCCCGTAGCTTCCTAACTATCTTTTTCAAAGTCGCTGGGGAAACCAGTGGTTCATACATTGTGTTTTAAGTGTAAGCACAAAGTATTGCTAGTAGAGAAGGTACAGACTCACAAATGAGTGATCTCATCCCAAACAAGGGCCCACAAAGCTTACATAATCTATTTTGTTTATTGCACACTTCAAACAATACATATTTTGAATCTTTTCTGAGAAACAGCATTTTTCTTGGCATGATTTTCAATTTCCACCCACTTGGAAGAGCAGGTGTCTTTACGTATCATCTCTCTACCCTGGGAATAAAGAAAACATTTAGAATAAATGTCGAAGTTGCTTTCCTAAAGTCAAGGGACATTAATTTAAGGTTCCATGGGCATTACAGAAGAACAGACCTCCACTATAAATGCACTGAGCTAGTAAAAACATTAACTGAGACTAAGCATTCAGAAGATAGGCGACCTCAGTATCTCTACCAGCCAAAGACTGAACACTGGTAATCTTATTCCTCAGAGGCAGGTTTTAACACAAAAGAGAAATTAACATCTATCTATGCACTAGGGTCTTGAAAAGAAAAACAACAGAACAATGAAGCTGCTCAGACATCTGGTATATTTTCCATAGCTAATAGTAATGAGATAGCGGGCAGAGTGCAGATTAAAGGTGAAAAGGTATGAAGGAATACTGTTAATCATTTCAGAAGCCACACAGATATGTAAAAAAAAATACCAGTACTCAGGCTAATGCGTCAAAATTTTGGGAGGAATTTTCGAGCACTTATCGTATTTAGATTGATAATCTATTTGTAGTGACGCTCAAAGAAAGAGAATTAGACTTCTGCCTATTCATTTTTGGAGACAGAACATGTCACTAAGTACAAGAGACTTTTCAAGCTCTGTAGCAAAGAGGTCAAAGCATCACCACTGATGCAGACAGTGGTATTTACAGAGAAAAGGAGGAAAAGATCAATCTCTTCCCCCCAGTCCCCTTTACTCTCCCTCTCTGAAGCAGCCGCTGCTTAAACATTGCCATTGTATACAGAGGCACAAAATAATTGCCTCCTGCTTTTTTTCAAATCAGGGACAGCAGAAGATGTTAGAGGAAGAAAACAACACCTTATTCAAGTGAAGGACTGCAGACTGTCTGCTTGTAATTTGTGTACTAACAATCAATAACAATTAGGAACAGGTTTATTGCTGTGATGCTGTTCCCCAACCCTCCTCCACAACCTCACACCCCTTTGTCACGTTATGGAGGTATCTGCAGATATGTAAAGCAGGGGCTCCGGCCGCAGAAGGCCTCCTCTGTCATTAACTGAGAGCAGAGCAGAAGCAATCCAGGTCCCCTGGTTAGCAGCACGCTTATGGCATACAAGTGCTCAATTAAAACAGTCCTTTCAGACAATTATTGAGCATTATGGTGGCTCAGGCATAGAAAATAGTTGCCCTCTCCCCACCTTGTCACAAGACAGACCACGTTTTGAACGTGTTTTCATCCCTCTGAAAGAGCATTGCTGCTTACTTTGCAATTGCCAGGCCATGTACAACACTTGCATTAGAAACATGTTCTATGCTTAAACTTACAGGCCAGACTCAAAATAATTGTTTTCCATGCATTTTATGTAAATACCATAATGATCATTTGCGGTTGATTCCCATTTACAAGGTAACAACCATATCCAGGACTAAGTAGGCATCAAAGCCTAAGGGCAGAAGTGTTTATAACAGATAAACTCCACAGCTGAAGGATATGTTCCAGCTAATACTGTTTTGAGAAGAAATGCCCCTAAGATACTATTATGCTGAAAAATTTTATTTAAGATTAAAATTTTAAGTGAATGAAGAAATTAAACCATAAACATGGGTCAAAGACTCAATGATAAGATGTTTGAAATGTTAAAACATTAGTTGGCTCTTTCTCATTTCTCCTCAATGCTTCCAAGTCACCGGAGGGAAGGGGCTTATATCCTCCCAGAGTGCAGATTCAGCAGAGCACTGTGACACTGCAAAACTGTCACACTGACCTACTGGTACACGATTAGGAAACTGCAGAGAAACAAGAAGGGGGGAAAAAAGTTAAGAGAGCATTTATTGCTCTACAAGTATGTTTTATTTTATTTCATTTTTCTAGCAGTATCTCACACTCACTCCTCTTGCATCTTTTTTTTATCATGAGTTTTTTTTGTTTTGTTTTTCTCCACCTCAGCTTGGTGGACTGAAAAAGTGAAGGCAGCTACCTGTTTTGCAGGCAACTGAAGAGTACAAAATCTTTCATGCAACCACTCTCCACTGCTCTCTAAAAATGGCCTCCAAACATCAAGGACAAGCTAGTGATAAAAAAAGATAACCAGTGTGGTTATCTGAAGCAACATGATTTTCTCACACCCTTCTGTCCTAATGAAAGACCTCACTTTCTCTCCAATGCAGGCCACAATGTAGTTTAAGACAAGTTATTTATTTCATTTGCTATAACAGTCTAACATCACTCTCCACAAAATAGTCACAATTCTCTTAGACCATCCCAAGATCAATACCAATACCTTGATCGATATCAACAAATGCTTTGTTGCTGCATGGCCTGCCAGAGAAACTGCTCCTTAGCTACATTACACATGGACTCCATACGGTGCGAGGTCTCCTTGTGGGGATGTAAGGACAGTCACAGAGGTTGAGAGTATATACCAACTTAACTACATCAGAAGACTTGAGCTGATGAAACAATAAACTATTTCTTGGCTTACTATGACCCCTTGGATTACTGTCTGTGTCAGTGGACTTGTGATCATGGATTGAAAAATAGCACGTTTTAGAGTTTGTCATTGACTGTATGCTCTGCACAGCTGTCAGACAATAATCACAATTATTCTCTTTTTATTCAGCATCCTGTTGCCTATTAAGCCATTTCTATCACATCTTGTCAGTCCTCCCAATATTTTTGCTAGCACAATATTGAGTGATTTTCAGCTTTTCAAAAAACATCCATTCTTACCGTTTTCTGCTGACCAAAAGATCTGGTTCATGCTTCTGCCTACACTTGCTGTCAGCAATGCAGCTTACGAGGTGCTTGGGTAACCTTTCACCACTGGCATCTTGACACAAGCAGGGAGCAAGGTTCCTGGACTCCTTTTAGGAGCAGCCATTTTATCCTGCTGTTGGATGCATGAACCCTCCATGAGAAGGTTCCCATCAACTCATTCTGAGGTCAGATCTGTGGCCCTGTTAGATCTTTTGTATCTTATTATGTTGAAAGTTAAGTCACTCAGTGGAACAAAAGAATTAAGATTAGCAGAAAAATCTTAAAGATCTGCCAGTGTAAATCCCTGCAGAATAATCAGTGTAAAAACAATCTTTTCGGAATATGTCAAGAATTCCCTACATCTTACAGGTGCGTAGAGATGACAATGGTTAAGCTGTATCAGTACCATACAGATCTAAGCACTTTGCCGGGGCATGAGCAGTCATGCTGGAAAACCCTACCAGAGTTACTGCATTGTTCCTGGTGGCAGCAAAACCTGGCAATGCTGGTAGGTCTGTGGTGTGCCCCATGGTTCCCTGTGCTGCAGCCATCTCAACTGGTGTAACAACAAATTCCTGGTGAACTGAGAAAACCAACTGACTGTTTATTTGGAGAACGTATGAGAAACTGGGGGATGTCGCTTGAAGGCTCTCAGGACTCGGGCTCCTCACTGCTTAATGAGGTCAGGGGCTGGGGATTGTTCTACCTGTAGCTCAGAAGAACCTGTTAGCACAGGTCCCGCTGACCTTGGATAACATCAAACAGAAGTGAAGAACACTGTGAAAACATTTCTCACGGCTCCACTCAGTCTATGTCCATTTTTCCTGTCACAACTAAGAGTTGCTTCTTTATCCTTATTAGACAGGTATCACTGCTGTCTTGCCTGGAATTACTCAGCATTTTGAAGCAGTCTGGTGATAGCCCTTTTCTCCCCTCTCCTGCAAACTTAACCCTTTGTCCATTACTTTAAGATTTCTGGGAAAGGATGCTTTGTCTCCCAACAAACTTGGACTATTTTTTAAAAATAGCTTGACCAGAAGCCACTAATTTATCTCAACAAAGTGAAAAGTCAGGACAGAGCTTGCTGTGAACTCATGTCACCACCTGGAGTCTGAACATACAGATGCTCATACATGTGAGCTGGTCTACGCTCCTCATGTCCAACCTCTTCCACCTCCAAAAAACACAGATTCTTAGTATGTACAGACTTAAAAGTCTAGCACAACAAAATCCCATACCCTCACCTGGTGGTCAGTTTTTCTATACCAAGATTATCTCTACAATGAAAGAAAGAATCCCTTTCTTCCATTTAACTAGTAGCACCTAGGAAAGAGGAGTTTTTTGAAAGCCCTGGTTATGGATAGAGTGCGATCTCCCTGAGGTCAGCACTGACACTGGGCTCACGGCAAAGCCTGCACAAGGCCAAGTCACCAGGCCTTTCTCTGGAATACTTGTGTATCCAGAAGCTGGGAGGTGGTAAAGTGAAATGACTACGTTGGGAAGCTGAGGGAAAACCAGCAGATAGTTAACAAAAAGATTGGGAACTGGGCTGAGAGAAAGGGAAAACAAAAGAAAAACAAACAGTTTCTTGGCAAAGGACTTGCTGGAAGGACAAGCCTCACAACTGTGAGCAGCATAATGACCTTCTGCTTGTTGTTTCTTCAATCAGGGAAATGGGACTAGGTTAACATTTATCATTTAACCAGAACTGCAGTGCAGAATAAACCTGACTGAAAACATACCTTTTTTCTTCTTTTTTTTTTTTTTTCTTTTTTCTTAGCTAGAGCAACTCTGCAAGGCTAACAATGGGGCCAAAGAGACTCATTCTGACAGAAGACAACCAGGAGCAATGAAAAGCTGGGCATTTTGAAAACCCGAAAGTGTATGAAAGAGAACGGACTACTGAAAAGTAGTGGGAAAACAGAACCACACCAGATTTAACCAGGTCCCTTACACTTTAATTAAAATAAGACTTAGCAATTTTATTTCAGATTACCAAATTCTCACAGGAAGTGCATTTCTCTGTCTGTACTGCTAGCAGACAACTGCTAATTAGGAAGAAAATACACAACGCTACATCCATCCATAATGTGTATCCAGCAAGGTGGATTTCCTTGTTCGAGGAAAATATCCTAGTTACATTGCTTGCCTGCTAAATGGAAATACCACATGCTATTAGGGTTTGCACTTTAAGTATGGAAGTGACTGGCCTATAAACAAGATTTTAACAGCTTCTCTTTTGAACAACTCTGACTGTTTAATTAATCTTCAGCCATTAACCATTCATTTAAAATGCCACTTACGAAATCTTAATTTTGCACATTATCAGCTGGTTCACAAATAGCTATCTATGAGCAGAAGTGTAATGATCTTCCTCTCTCTCTCTTGGAGCTTACCAGCCTTATAGTCATTTCTGGCTTCTTAATTAACCGCACACACATATTAGCATTTAAAATTAAATGCTGTTTTGTTAAAAAAATATTGTGCAGAGAAAAGTTAATACATACACACATTATTCTGGTGCTGATTAAAGGGGCAAGTATGAGCTTTTGGTCAAACAACATCCTGCATAAGACAGGATTTAGCATCTCTTGCTCACACTAGGAAATACACTATGGCAGGAACACATGCAAGGCCATATGATTTCATTCCAGCTGCATGGACGATCTCATTTTGTCTTTATTTGTATATTTAAGAGGCTGACAACACCATCTGCATTTCACTCTGTATCCTCTGGTATGGTCTCATCTTCCAGTAACAGACCTGCTCTTTCTCCAGGGACCTATCTTTTGCATTTGCATCCAAACGACTGAAAAAATGGGACATTACCAATAAATAGGCAGAATTAACGTAAAATAATTCCATGCAATAATATATCACATAAGAAAAGACAGGGCTGGAGGGGAAAAAAACCAACCACCCAACCCTGAATGCATATGAATTTTGAACACAGCTGCCAAAACTCAGGCTCACCAGCATCTGCAGCAGGACAGTCACAAGGGAGTTGTGGGAGAGCAGTATATAAAATTTTACACATCTGTCAATAAGTGAGGTGATCCAAATGCAAACCCTAGCAGGCAGGATGCACGCAGGCAGATTTGTGACTATTCCTGACAGAATTTATTTCTGCTGAAGAATGCATGGCCTCGAACAAGCATGCACACATTACATGGCAGTGGCTGCTCTGCTCTGGTTAAAGTCTGACAACATCCTTCTGTTTAGACACGCTCCAAAATGCTCAGGGTCACCTGAGTTCCATGAAATCCGGGGTTTCCATGAGAAGCAAACGATAGGGCTAGGGTCCCAAAGTTGGAAGGATCTGGATGAGGAGTTCCTGGGAAATAGTACTTTGAACTCTATCTATAAAGTAGTTTTTCTTGACTTTTTTCCCCCATATAGGCAGGAAATAAAACCAAGGCTCATTTAAATGTGTCCCAGGAGGTCCAGGTACTCAACATTTTCCCTAGTTAGCATAGTGAGTATGCAGTACCCATTCGTCCTTTCTGAGGAAGAAAACCTCAGAAAGGATAAACAGTATCAGGAAACAAAAAACGCAGTACAAGTATAACTCCAGTGGCACTACCTACACTTCTGTTCCAAAGGAATTTCTGGACTGCCCTGCTCCCATGAGCAGGACACCTCTACTGAGGGCCACCAGGAACCACCAAACCTCTGCTGTGCTTGCCAATGCCAGTTCAAATTTAACTGTTGTCAGAAATGTATCAGCCAGGAAGGACAGTGAACTGCCAAATGTTAAGTTTCGGTTTAACATCATGGGGAACAGTGCCCAGATCGCAGCCAAAGGTTCAGAAGACCCTGCGGTACATTTCAGAAAAAATAAATTCCAGAGGTAAGGGAGTCAAAGACAGTCCCAGGAGGTACTGGATAGTAAAGGACAGGGATACAGCGTAGATGATTTTAGGACACCAAGCAGAAGAGGCTATGTGGCAAGAGAGAGCGCATGGCTTCCTCATACTTGTCATGCTTTGTAAATCAAAATATTTCAATGCATAGTCATAATTCTATTTCCAGTGTAAGACAAGGTATAGTGGCAAAGGGTACGTAGATACCGCACAGCCTCATTCAATTTCTACCTTGCCTCAACACCATCCATCTTAAAAGAATAACCATTCCTCAGTAAAGGACCATCCACTCCTAGGGCAGCGGATTGCTTTTTTGCTATTCAGTGACAAAAGGTGTTGTAGATGGATGCACAGTGAGCGATGCCAACTGCACTTTGTTCTGAGAACAGTCAGTTTCTGGCTGACTAGAAATATAGGACTAAGTAACATACCTGGGCAACTCTAACTTGTCCTTTTTGAACAAAGCGTTTTCTGTGCAGCTCTGGATTCCTACAGCCTTCGATTGAGCAGGACGGCAATGACCTACACCTGCCCAAAAGACAAGTGTTTATCCTGCTTTTTTAGTTAAAAATGCTCCCTTTGCTAAATTTCAAACCTCCAGACCCTTCTTACCGTCCTCTCAGGCTTACACATAGCTTATGCGTGCCATTTGGTTTCTCAGGACACGCACAGCAATTTTTTCCTTTGATCTTTTGCAGGGAGAGGCAAACTGCTCAATGTCTTGCCCCTCTCTCCCATGACTCCGGCCAGCTCTGAGGGTGGGACGCGAGGGGCAGAGTTAGGGTCACACAGAGGTATGGCTTTCATTTCCTCGTTTTCAACTTTGTATGCTGCTAGATTGAACATTCTGGAAAAGTGCAAGTTTCCATAAGGAAACTTTCACTCTGAAATAAGGAAGATCCATTTTTCAATTAATTAACTAACATTGTAAAGTATAAGATCTTGCACAGTGGGATCCAGTATAGCATCTCCAAAAACACAAAGCTGGATCAGACTGGGGCTTTGGGCTCTACTCCTATGTAAAAAAATGTGTTGGGGTTTTTATTAGTATTTTTTAAAATATGCACCAAGATACAGCTCTGAATCTATTCTTACTAAACAAAGGAAATCTGTATTCATTTTTGTCAGACCAGCACTTTGAAATTCCCCAAGATAAGACACATAAATAAATGAAGAATTATACTTGGCAATGAGTTTGGCATCAGACTTTAAATGTTTCATAGTTCTGGGCTGAGGAAATAAGTCGAGCAAAGTCTCTAGAACCTTTCTGGAGATGTACTCGGGGTGTTTGGATATACTTGACAGCACCATGTTTAAGGGAGGAAAAAAGAGGAAATTGCTTATTCGAAACGTGAGAAAGGGTTGCACCATGTGACATGCCTGACATTTAAGTGATAATAGCGTTGTGCATATGCTCTTTTGGCTTTGGTCTGACACCTCAACTCTGCCATGGTGCAACTTAGCACTGTCATGGTACAGCCTTGATGACTAAACTCGGAGTGATGTGACTTACCACCCGTTTCGGGAACATATGGGCCACAGATCACCCAGCCCCTGCCACAGGCTGGGGAAACGTACAGCAGCTCAGCAAAGACCCTGCGAGTTCCCCAGCTGCACAAGGTGGCTGTGCAGGCTGCACCATCCTTTGGGATGTCATTTGCATTACAGAAAATTGTGGCTAATTAGAAATAAACAGAAAAATGCTTGATTTACAAAGAAATGTGTGATTTTGCCAGCTGATTTTTTTTTCACTCTCTTTAACTTAACATTCACAGAATACACTGATCATGCTAATGCTTTCGCAATATTCATTAATAAGGACAATTTACATTTATATAGCACCTCTCTTAGTTAAGAATTCCAAAGCTTTCAGCAAAATATACACAAAAAATTACATCTATTTCACTGAATATAGTCATCGTCGGAATGAAAATCAACAATTGTGAAGCAGTGCAGAAGAACGTTACACAACAGTTGCAACTAAGACACAAAGCAAACACCCAAAAACCAAAAAAGCAAAAAAAACCCCTGAGCTGCCGGATGCAAGTGTAGGTAAAGGGGACGTTAGTATGCGAACAGCAACGTGAAGCAGGTCTGTGTGTGCCCTGAGGAGCAGTGCTCGGAGGCAGCAGACATACTTCATAACGATTAAAGCAACAGACTTCATACATGTGCAGCCTCTTGCTTTTCTCCATAGGGAGATTCTCAGTTTAAACTGCGAATCTACTGAGAAGAATGAACCAGGAACACTAGGTGGATTCTGGTGATGTGAAAAGGGAAGGTAAGCGTACACATATTGTGAACAGCACTTATCTGGCCACTACGCTTCTTGCTTTACAAAGGCCGTCCTAATTTTAAAAGGCATTAATTATGCCAATACATTGCTCTGCAAAAAATAAAATAAAATAAAAATGCACTTCTTGTTTCAAATGATGAGTTTTAATTCTCTACCATAATGATGCATAACTGGAATTCCCAGACTGAAATGAAATAATCTATTCTCTCTGTGTTCAAATCCCCCTTCTATCCCCAAACCCATTTACTTTAGTCACTGATCAAGCTGCACACACTATATTACAAGTTGAGAGTCAGAGGTGGGAGAAAAAGCCATCCATCTAAAGTAAAAATAATAGCAAAACTTTGAGAGAGAGCATGCATGCGTTAGCAAGACCAAAGCATGAGCTATTACATGACAAATGTGTTGATAAATGTTCAGCCCTGCAAACACAAAATAACTTTGGTTTGGCTAACAAGCATCCATTATAGCCCTTTCCCATCATTTTGAGGCAGACAAGGTAGTTTTCATACTTGACCCTTGAAAGCAGATTTGGTTTTGTAATTAACATGTTATCCAGGCATTTTTCTTTTCACATCTCTTTCTCCTTCCAGTACTCTCCCTCTAGCACAGATAGATTTTCTTGCCTGAAGTTGCCACTATATTCAACAACTGCTGGCTGAGACCTCACGACCCACTGCATAAATTCACATAAAATTATTCACATTTGGCACATTTTCTCCTGGCAAATAACAACAACCTTTTTGTCTCTGAGACAAAGGAGAGAAAGATTTTTAAAAGGAACAAAGGCAGCCTAATAAGAATCCCACATTTCCTATTTTTTCCTAATCTGGTTAAACAGCCTCTACAAGCCTGAGAAATTCAACAAAGTGAAGTTGTTGTGGACTGTTTGTCTTTCAGTACCGAAACAACACAGATGGAACAGCCTCTCAGCATGACTTCTGATCACGGGCTCAGATATGAGGTAACTTTTCTTGCCTGATAGATGTTCTGGTTTTAGCTTCTCACTGAGTTATTGTGCTATCATGCCACTACAGCTAAATCCACACTAAAATCCAGGATCCCAACACCGAATCCAAACCTGGTTGGGACTTCAGTCTTGTTCACATAGCAAGCCAAGAGTTCATTCAGTTTAGCTACAACCACAATAGAAGCAATCAAATACAAGAGGCCAGAGAGAAAGGTTTGAGCATTTCTTTTTGCTGCATGGAAAAACAATGTAGGGACTACACTTCAAAAGTGAAAACATTCACCCTCTTCACCCTTATGCAGTAGAAGAGTTAATAATATGGAAGAAGAAAATTAGCAACGTTATTATGTTTGGAAAGATCTTTACCATACTGTATTTAGGTGAAAAAGAGAGATACTTGGCCCATTCCCTGCTACAAACTTAGATTTATGTCAGAAGTGTTTTATTACTATTTATAACAATGACTCAGTAGACTTTTTAAAGTACTATGATGCCACAAACTGAAAACACTCCTCTATCTGTGCTCGCATATTTCTCCAAAACTAACGAGTGTGGTATCAAATAGCACAGATTGAGGCTATGTGGAGACACTACAGATTGTAACATGAACTCAAAGCATGAACAATTCCTCAAGTCCCCCATGTCTTACTCTGTCAGCTCTTCTTTTCACGTAGACGTGCGTATCTTGCCTACAGACTCATATGTTGGTTTGAAAAACCCAACATCGATATATTAACACCATGATGGTAATGAAGTCTTACATTCTTTTAGCCCCAAAATTCCAGAATCAACCAGTTTTAAAATCATCATAATGGTGGCTACATCATCAACTCAAAGGAATTTCTGTTTTCTTTTTAACCCAGGGAAAAACTTGACCATCTTTCTTTAATGCTATCAACCTGGAAGCTTGACAGTAAGGATTAAAAATTGCTCTTTCCTTCCCACTTGGTTATTGGAAAGGCTATGAAAGGCAATCAGTCTTGTGAAGCCACACTTCACAGTCTGCATAAAAATGCCATGATTCCCAGTCCTCCCCCCAACCTAATTGAAAGTGCATAATATCACACAGCTAGGGAAAACTAAACTGTAAACATATGCAATATATCATGCTATCATACAAAACCTGTTACTAATAAGCACTTGATGATCAGCAGGATCGAAAGGGATCTGAAAACAGAGATTATTTTTGCTGCAGGGTAAGAACTTTTCCCCATTGAAAGAGGGAAAAACACTCTCTCAGCAGTGCGGGAATTGGATTGGAGTCAGTTCATTCATTCTGTTTGTGAAATATGGACTTTTCTTTAATGATTTCTGTTTGACTGCTGCCTTGCTCAGATGCTTTGGGGGTACCGCTGCAGCAAATCATGGTTTTGGTTAAGAGGAAATCCATGACTTTCTAGTCAGTAAATACAGGGGTTTGGTGCATCTGAAGAGCCCCCCAGCCTAGTCCCAGGCTCCCTCCCCACCAAGCTATCATTGTTTGTAATGCCAGGTGGCAATATTACCTGTCACCGGGAGCCTGCGGGTAGTGCTGCTTGTTTATTTTTGCATACAGTCCTTCCAAATGCTCCCTCTCCATTGGTGCCGAAGGAGAATCACGTGGATATACAAAGGTTTCTGCCACTGCTGGTGATGATGGCCTGTATATGCTTGCTGCTGGATAAGCCTCTCGGAAGTGGTTTACTCTGGCATAATTTGGATCCACCTCATCATCATCAATGTCAGGTCCAGAATAATCGCTCAGGCCTCTCAGTTGCTTTTGCCGTAATTCCTGATGCTTTGCACCAATCCTAACAATGAAAAAGAAAGCACAAATAGACAGTTGGATCTGCCTCAACAGTGACCACAGACACTGATTCATCACAGAAATTTGGAGCACCATCCCCGAACCCAACTGTTTAGATCTTCCAGTACACTGTGAAACTGGTGCCAGATGGTGCATTCAGCAATTCTGTTCTTTACCTCCAGCAATCACCTTTGTAACCAATGTTGGTTGTCATTCTCATGAAAAAGATTAATGCTGGATATAGTGTGGCTTTTCACAAGCATGTATGCGCGTGTGCGTATGCATGAACACATACAGTTTTAATTCTACACCTATCCTCCACTTTGCAGTTAATATACCTAACACAATCCTGAAACTTTTTATCTAAATTAGCCAGTAAAATTGTTACTGCCCCTTGGTCACTTGACCCACCTAGATTCTCTTAAATACATTAACTTGTGAAAAGTGGATTAAATGTGAACATAAATGGAGAGATGGCACAGTTGTCTCAAATCAAAGGACCACAGTTAATTTGCTGAAGATTTAATTTTTTTAATTTATTTTATTTTGGCTACATAAATGTGGAAATCATGCCTTATTATATAGGGGATAGGGACAAAGTAAAACAGCAAAGAAATTAATAGAAACCTGACAGAGATGAATTGGAACATATAAGTGAATTAAAGACTATTACTGGCAGTACTCCACTGTGATAAAGCCTTAAGTGGTATTACAAAATGCTGCTGCTAATCAGGGCCATTGTGTAATCTCTTTGGAATAGTAAAACATATTCAGGTAAATTTCTAACTCAGCTGATATTCAATGATTCAACATTCATGCTGGAAGGAAAAAAAAAACCCTATAGCAAGGCTTTGTGAGCACACAACTTCTGTTAACTGCTCAGCTACTCCTCAGCACAGTGTAATTAAATGCAGTGAGATGGATCTGGCAGAATGCTGACCACAGTACACGATAAACAGCATTTACAGAAAATAATGGAGCATGGAGGAAAAAACAAAGAATGGAAGACAGATACAGAGACGTGTTGCCTGACAGAAGTCAACATTTGCTGTTGACTGTATCTGAAGCATAGCAGCAGCGTAGAAAGAACAGTGTAATTTGTACCACAGGAGAGTAAGTAAGAAGGGTCTACGAGATTTGGTCACCCCAGTGAAGCGTAGGCCTCAGGACTCCACATAGTGAAAGATGAAGATGTTCTAGAGAAAGTCTTTAAAAGGCATGGAGAAAAGAGTTCCCTAAAGAAACAGATGAGCACATTGGGAGCTTCCAGTCTGACGGACAGGAGCTATTAAATGCAGAATGGGATTTATACTGTTTATTTTATTAGAATTGTATCATCAAAACAAATGCTAATACTTTTCAAATAATTTGTAGCTAAAAAGGCTCACAAATAATTCTAATGACAACAATATGCCTTTCTACACACACACTTGAGTACATTAATGTGTATCACGCATTTTTACCACTTGCACCGCTCCATTAACTGTGCCAGGACGTATCTAGAAGTCGTGCTAGTTTGTAACACTTACAATGTAGTCGTACTTTACAGCGGGATACGCCTGCATGATACAGTCCTTGACAAGTAAGGGAGGTGCCCACTATCCGCTCTGCCTTTCCTCAGTGAAGATGACCTTTCTGCTCCCTAGTACTCGAATGCTGTGTGCCCCACCTCAAGTGCTGTGTGCAGTTTTGGGTGCCTCAATATAAGAAGAAATCAAAGTCTTAGAATGCGTCCAGAGGAGGTCCACCAAGATGCTGAAAGGCCTCAAGGGCAAGATTTAGGAGAAATGGCCGAGGTCACTTGGTTTGTTCAGCTTGGAGAAGAAAAGGCTGAGGGGTGCCCCCATGGCAGTCTACACCTTCCCCAAGGGAAGGTGCTGATCTCTCTCTGGTGATCATCAGTAGGACGTGAGGAAATGGAATGAAGCTGTGTCGTGAATTTCAGATTGGACATCAGGAAAAGGTTCTTCACTGAGAGGGTGTTTGGTGACTGGAACAGGCTCCCCAGAGAAGTGGTCACAGCACCAAGCCTCTCAGTTCAAGGAACGTCTAGATGATGCTCTTAGTTATATGGTTTAGTTTTAGGTAGTCCTGCAAGGAGCAGGGAGTTGGACTTGATGATCCTTCCAACTTGAGATATTCTATGATTCTATGAAATATTTTAATATAAAGACCATGTGAGAGAATAATATCTTCCTAACACACCACTTCTGCTTTCCTCAAGCTCCTGATCCCAGCCCAGATCGTTCATTTTCTTTGATTTTTCTTCAGGTATCATTAAAAATACACACAAGAACTTAATGTAATCTATTACAGTAGTTCTTAGAGATGAAAGGATAAGAAGAAATAAGCTACAATCCATCTATATCCTTAACACCTCTCAAGTTTCTACACTGAGGCTTCCAAAGAATTCCTAAGAATCTCTCCTTTTTTTTTCTTCCTGGAGCTTCTTTCCGTGTACAACCACCACCTCCTCCCATAGCGACCTTCACTCCATTTCTCTTTTACTTCACGGTTTCATACCACACACATTCCCTGTTTTGAATTTGAATGGTGCCCCAGGTGAGGACAGGTGCTGTCCTCAAGTGCAACCTCACCCAGGGTAAGGCAGTACCTTGAAGAAGTTGCAGACTTCAAAATGACACAATTATGACTCTATCCACAAGGGAGATTTTATTGGAGGATCGTATGGAGGGCATAGTCTGGTGTCCATATGTGGTAAATTCCGTTAGTAAGGCAGATAGTCTCTCTCATTTTACTGCCACTTGCAGTGGCTTAGCTGGCTGATGTGTTCTTGGGACAGCGAGAGTTTAATGGCATTTGCAGAACGATGAGACGTACAACTTATTCTTTGTAAAACTAATGGTGATAGTGGCGCAGACCTTGGTAGAAATCATGCTTTTATTCATAAAGCAATGGACAATGGCACGGGGACAAAGTCAACACTGAGGAGCTGTATATGAAAACAGAAACGAAAAAGCAGTGGTCAGCTCACTTTTCTATCTAAACCACAAACCATTGCTAGCAAATGAGTAATAATTAGAGAACAGCTGAAAGTGTGGAAAGCCTTTATCCTCCAAGGGTTTGTGAATAAAGATAAAAGAGAGATTATGCAGCACGGAGTGGTGGAGGGAGCCAGTCTGCCTGTGTCCGTGAGTGAAGCACCACATTCATCATTCACATAAAGGAATTTGGGGCAAAGTTATCACTTGGCCCATTCATGTAAAAAACCAACCTTTTTAGGTGGCTCATCATCTGAGAGCACTTGTCGTACTACAAGGACAGGAGTAGATTTCCATTGCAAACAAGGCCTCAGACATCAATGAAGCAGGGAGGGAGGTCTACGCTGCTGTTCTCCATCTTTTATACATGCAGGCACTTCAAGAGAAACCCTCTTGCAGAAGGATTAATATTTTACATGTCCCACATGGGATTATGTCAGAAATGTAAAAACGAAGGCAGTATTTTTGTTTAAAACAAAAATCATGCAAGTAACTGTTAGCAACTGCACCCAATAACTGTCAGTTTGGTAGTAGTCCTTCCATCCAATTATCCTGCTCTTCTTCTACTAAAACGCATAAAGTACTTTGAGATTATTGCCGTCTTCCAGATAAACTCTGAAGAAGCACCGAATGTTCTTAAAAACCTGGGAAACTGTGGAGGGCTTCACCCTCAATTAGGGACCAAAAAAGCCCAAACACAGACTTCAGTGCAGGAATATACCATATGAGGTACAAGTTTCATGGCACACACAGGTCCATGTGGGATGATACAGGCAGAAAAATGGGAAGACACTGCATTTCAGGGAATGGTCTTGTCACACACCAGTGCGGAAGGCATGGCACGCAGTCCTGAGAAGAGTCACAGCAGTTTCTCAGAAAATGATGAGCTATAATGTGCTTTGTACCAATACATCACCTGTCCCCATGGTATTTAAGACCTATTTGAAAGTAGTGCAGCACGGCAGCATCACGTGAATCTTGCTTTCATGTCTGACAGAGAGAGTAATTTGTCCTGCTATCAATACTGGTATATTCTGCACAACAAAAGCTGGAATTAGGTCACCACAATTTTCTTTTGTTCCAGTGAATAAGCCTAGTTTCTTCAACTTCTCCTTCTGACTGCAATCTTCAATCGCTGCCACTATTATAAGTCGAACCTGCTCAAGAACAATTATTTCCATTCTATATTATACGGACCAGTCAATACCAGGTTATGTGAAATTCTTCATGATCAATGTTTCATCTTTTCAATATGGCTATTATAATTGCATTAATATTTCTTGTTTCCTTTTTACTCTTCTACAGAAACCTCAGTGATCAATGATCACTCAGCGATCACGGTGATTTGCTCAGTGATCTCTTTTTCATTTCAATCCAAATGTTCAAATTGGGATAAGGAAACAAACTATCAGATGGCTGGGGTTTTTTTCTTTCTATTTACCTGACCGTCCATGACTTCTCTTATGTTTTTCACCTTTGAAGTTTCTTCACATTTTTGTGAAGTTTTAAATATCATCACTGTATTTCAGCATCACGTTTTCACCCAGTTTTAAACCAATCTCTTCTATAGCACAGCCCAGTAGGTGCCCAGGAATTCTTTTACTGAGGTACAAAAAAATTAACTTGCTGTTCCTTCCATCAGTTCTGTAAATCTCTGCCAACCCTGCTAAGCAGGCTACTTCTGCTATAGCCATTTCTGCACCTACCTCTGCATTTCGCACTATCTGAAACAGCAGTGTCTTTACTCCCCATCACACACACAAAAAAATAAAAATCTTCCAAATCGACACAACTATCATAGCAAACGGCTTACAGTTATTACGAACAATTACTACGAGAGCGCCCCAAACTCGCAGCACAGGATGGGTCTGGTTAAACAACTGGTGCAAATTTGCAACAAAAGATAAAATGTCACTCAGCACCACGATGCTGGCAGTGAAACCAGAGATGAGGAGAGGCACAGGTCACCGTCTGAACAATTTAGTGTAGCACTAAAGTTTCTACAAACTTCCTGATGAGGGAAAGGGAAGAGAGAAACTCACACGGAATGAAGGGAAGTTAGATATATTTCCTTTTGGGTATCCCATATCAATCCTGCTTGCTCTCTTCCGCCACCTGAACACCATGCTCTCCAGTTAAATCACTGCACGACAACTACATCAACTTCCCTTAGTGTGTTGCTGTAAAAACACAACCTTTGCACATAAGGAGCCAGAGGACAGGCAACAGAAGTGCCGTACGAAGCAATGCTCTTTTTTTTTTCCCGGTGACCCGTCTTTTTCTCAGTAGTATCCAAACACGTACCCTATCCTAATCTTTTCTGTTGCTTTTGAGACCCACTAGCTATCATGAGAACCTTTCTTTTAAACAAATAATTTCAGCAAAAGAATATCGTTTGATAAAACATATAACCTCAACAGAACTATAGGTAATATTTCCAAAACACGCTGCATCCCATTTTTGGAAGTCAAATGAGGACAGGTTCCTATATACCTAATGTACTTCTGGAAGCAGGACGTGGTGTTTTGAAAATGCTTCTCTACACCTCACATACTGTTCAGTAGCACACCCCTGGAGCTATAAATCAAGGAAACGCTGTCATTTATCCTTCAAACAATCTTCCTATCTGACATATCCACACAAATCATATGTGGTGATTTTTCGTGCACTAACACATGGAAAGCTCCATAAACCCAGAGTGCAGCAGCCACAAAAGGGTTAACACCCCAAATAGCTCCTTCCAGCTGCAGCTCAGACACACGATTGAGTTACTGTGGCTTAACAAGTTATTGTGTTTCTGCTGAGCTACTGTCAATGACCACATATGTATTCGCCGCCTGTGACAAACACAATGTAAAACGCTTTAGCCTGACATCAGTGACAGAGATACTGACAGGCAAAAGCTGGCTTAAAAGACTGCAGCGCACGCAGAGCGAGGCAGCTGCAGGAAGGGATATGGACCACCTCAAGAAAACTCCAGAAGAGCTGAGCAGAAGTGACTTTTGGAGCAGACCCAGAAACGCTTTTGGGAACGGAATGAGGGAGCTAGGAAAAGCGGTAAGAGATACTCCTCGTCTCTTGGCCCACCAGGTGGGAAGCTGGGTGGGTGGCTGGGTTGCGAGCAGGGAACAAGGAAATGCTGAAGCTTCTAAAACCGGTGCGCTAAGCCCCTGTGCAAATTAAAATGCAGCACTTTTATGTTACCAGCACAGTAGCTCAAAGAAGGCCAGGGTCATGAGCCGTGGAACGGAAAGACTGCCTTCAACGGGGAATAAACAGCAAGATATTGGATCCAGTTCTGGAGGCCCAACACCAGCCCTAGCTGCCCAACAGGAGATATGAGAAGCAACTCAGTGGCACCACCAGCTATTAGACCTGGCCACAGTGCAAAAGCTGTGAGAAGCTCAGCCCAGGGGAGACCGTGGACTTTCTTACTTGGAAAGCTGCAAGGCCACACTTTGCATCAGAACAGTTTTAGATGGGGAAAACCAACCAAAACAGACCCGCAACAAAAAAGCACAACCTTTCCTGAGGTGTTTGAACTCCTCCTCCCTCGTACTCCCCATAAGCTCTGGGTGATTCTGTTTCTTCTGACTTTCCAGGGAAAATGTAAAAGTGATGCAACGTTTTTTTATTTATCATGTACTGATCGGCGTGCTTAGTACTGAGCAGAGCACAAAGAATGACATGGTTTGAGCCCCAAGGTGCCTATTAGGTCTAAGTAGTCAAACCCAGGACAGAAAATGTGGTTGCTGACCAAAACAGCTTATTTCACAAAGGGACCTTGTTTTCTACTGCAGATGAATACAGCAACATTTCTTGTAGGGTGGATTAAAAGCAATAGACTTTGTGGAAGCACAAACAGGTACACGAATGAGCAAGATGCTGGCTAGGTCAATGGAAGATGTTCCTGGGGGCGAAGGACAAATAACAAGCAAAGAAAAAATGTGTAACAGAAACAGGGCCATAGGTCTTTTAGGATAATTTCTGTTCTGGTTGCAATAGGAGGAGTAGAATAAAAGCAGGTAAGCGAGTGTGCGTGCAATCAATTTGAGGTGTACCTAAACTCCAAAAAAGGACCTTTAAGTCTTCTGAGATCACTGAGATGCTAAACATTCTTCCACTCATTTGGTTTTTCCTTGTGAACAGCAGAACAAAAGCTGCTGCATTGCTTTTTTCCCCACTCATGTGACTCTCCCTGAGATCTACATACCGCAACGATTACTCAATTTACATCTGATTTAGTATCTTAATACTTCAACTGTGATTTTACATAACATTTCTGCTTTTGTCTCTCATTTACCTAATTCATACATATATTGAGTAACGGGTTGTCTAGAGGAAAGCAGCCCATTTCTGCAGGAGGTCACTTAGATTTCCATTGGGTTTAATGTTTTAATTCCTTTCTAGCTGCTAGCAAAATATATTTTGGTAACTAAAATCTTGTATTTTCATTCATTTACATAATAGTGGACTGAATACATCCTGCCTTCAGATATTCATAAGCCATAATCACTGATGGGAATGGGTATATTTCACTTGAATATCTGAGGAGATAATTTCAGTACAGTGCTTTTAATTTTTTTATTTCATAATCTTTTTTCAGACAGACATGGTCTATAATGACATTAACAATCTTATTCAAACCTGCATCTTTTACCAGGAAAAGATTAATTTGTATTTTTTCAACCATCACCTAGGAAGACTCTAGAGGCAGGCAAGTCTCATAGCTAAAAAAATTAAAATAAAATAAAAATCCACCTCTTGCCAGTAAACTGAGGACATCTGATATGGACTCATCAAGACTCAAACAATATCTAATTTTGTATTATCTTTCAGGGTATTCTACTGGAGGCATATTTGTCGAAAACATCTTCCCCATAAGCTATGCAAGTGTTTCTTCATTCCAGCTCATTCTATTGTGCTGGATTTGAACATATTCTCCCCGTAATTAGTATCCGTAATTGTAAACAAGAACAGAAACAGTTTCGGAAATAAAAAAAAAAGGCAAGCCACAAATCCAGGGCAGTAAGAGACTGTAAGTGAGGCTAAACAAGACAGATCTTACATCAGCACTAACTGGCCCTATGATAAAAAACCACCAGGGATACACCTAAAATACTGCCTATTCTAGGCAACTACCCCATACCCGAATAACACTGAACTGACCAAAGAAGCTGCTTTTGGAAGGCTGTACACAAAGAAACAGAGGAAAGAAAAACCTAAGAAGGAGATAGAGCTACACTGACCTTAAAATTTAAGATTATGACAAACTGAAGATCAAACATAGCGCTTTCATGCCACAAAATGAGGAGTGTGAGCTTTGGATAGACAAGACTGAGGTCTTAATGTTCTTCCATTTATTTCAGAGGTGACAGGGAGTGATTACCAACTTACACAGGATCCTGCCCTCTAAAGAAAATCCTGGCTCTAATGAGGTCAGTGCATTTTCCCCCGCCCTGGGAACTTCAATGAGAACAGGATTTTAACTTTGCTGTTAAACCTGAGGAAGTTTTTCTGTCTCTCTTTCGTCCACATTAGTTGTACACTGGGTGAAATGCAGTGGATTATGGAAAGCCAACTACTGGAAAAGCCAAGTATATTATATTCTGTATTTTACTACATTATGTAATTTTCTTTACTCATGACTATCCTGAGTTATTTTTTGAAGCGACAATATCAGAAAGATTTCGGTTGGAAGGAACCCTCTGAAGGTCACTCTGCTCAATCTACTGCTGAAGGCAAGGTTCCTCAGTCTCCTGTCAACAGGATGTTCGTTGTTTTGTGACAATGTGGATTAGATAGTAGAATCATTCCAGGTTTGTCAAAATTACTTTGGCATCTTTCACCTGAGACATTCTGAGGTCTTTAGGAGCTCCAAGCTCCTCCTGCAAAATGGTCTTGAGTCTGTGGGGACTTTGCAGACCATAGGTAAATTGCAGGCCTAGTTCTCAATGCTGATTTAAAGGAATTCTCACACTTCTGTAATTTGTACTTTTCTGTTAAAAAGATAAGTAAGGTGCTGTGCACATCATACCTGAGTCCCTTTTGCTAACATTAGCTCATTCTGGAACAAATAATCATGAAAACAGAATCAAAATAACAGAATACTCCTAGAAAGCAAGATTTAACTTTGCTTATGTTTTAGTCATTAGGAATGGAAACAACACCAATTGCAGTCAAAGGCACAAATTCACCTCTCCAACCAAGACATCAAGTGAATTATTTCAGAGAAGTTCATCATCAACAAGTATACAGTAACTGCAGTAGACCTGCAGAAAAAAATATGGAGAGAGAGACACATCAGTCTATGAACTTATTCATTGCTACTGACTAGCTCAGCTCCAGCAATTGCTGTAGTAGGTATCAGTCAAAACCACTGAGGATTGTAACGCTGTCTTAAAAAAAATACCAGAGACACTGTAATGACCATGGGAAAACACAACATTGATTTGACACCTCATGAAAACCCAACATCCACAACCACATGCAGTAACAGCTCAGAACAGACCCAGCAAGACTGACACCTACAGAGTTGCCAGGGCCGCCTGTGTTCAGTAGGTGGACATTCTTGGAACATCATCTCCTGCATAGATACCCACAGCTCCACTTAGCTAGTGAGACCTAATGAGTTCACACAACCACCTCTGCAACTGCATAAACATTATGCCTTCATTTGAATGAAACCCTACTAGTGGAAGGCACAAGCCTAGCTCCGGGTGATACGATATTCCATGCAGGTTTCTTTATTCTACACATGTGACATTGAATCTGGAACCTACTGAACAGAATCTCTCTGTTCAAGAACAGGAATAGTCTCCATCTTTTAGTCTGGGATTCACAGTTTGTTTCTAATTAACAGTCTTGGATTAGAAAGCAAAACTCAGGTCTGACTGAGCAGACAAAGGTATAAGACTTTCAGGTATTTTCGTTTAAGATCACTATGGAGAATCACACGTGCAAACTGATTTCCTGCCTGACGGTCTATCCCCACAAGTTGTATACTCATTTTTATCTTGTAGGTAAGGGAGTTTGAGAACGGGAATTCTGTGCTGCGGCGCTACTTCAAAGTGCATGCTGAAGATTTATGGTAGACTGTCATAAATCACATATGGAAGGGCAAGGAATGAAATGCAGCTTCCAAGTCATTCTTATGCCCTTATTGATTTTGGTGTAGGCAAGAGCTGACCTACATTCAGTACTGCATCAAAGAAAACCCTATGCCAGATTAGTCCGTTTCCTAGAAAGCACTCTATTATTCAGATTGGCTAGTACATTGGCCAGTTTCATGTGTAAAATTTTCTAAGAGCAGTATTTCCGTTTTACAGTGTCATTTTAGAAAACATCAAGTAATAAAACTCCAATATATACAGAAAAGAACCACACATTGGACCATTTATGCAAGAAAGAGCCAGGCTATTGCCCCCGAGCTGCTCTGACCTTTTAGGTGGGCATGTGGCACAGCTTGTGAAAACTGGTCTCCAGAGCAAAATGAAAGAGTGCCTCAATGAAGGATAAACCGAGGATTCTGAATGGCTTGGATGAGAATTTGGGTGCTGAAATTTAGAGGGCATGGCTATGACACCTGGAAAATGCTATTTCCATCAGTCTCCAATACCTGGAATAGTACTGTGACAGATAAAGAAAAAAGCCAATGCCATGTGCCATTCTGTTATCCTCAATTCTTAAAGTTCTTGAGCCATGACAACGTGGGATAAACTCTCAGCCTAATGTTGTCTTAAAAATGTCCTCCAGCAGTGGATTAGCCACATGAAGCAGCTCAAAAATTACCGTTTGGCTTTAAACGCCACATCACAGCCTGTGAAAGGTAGGTGAGAGACATCTACCTCAGCTACCCATAATCAAACACCAGTCTCTCAATGTTCAGTGGTAGGCTTTTATTACATGTTCTGGTATGCAGAGCAGCAGCAGATCTAAAATGAGAATCATTCAGAATCAATGGGTTGGGATTAATCTGTCCTCCTGTCCAGTGCAAGTGCTGCTACAGTAATAAACAGAAATCTGATAACTTCATACTGTCAGCACAAAATGAAACTATGACCTTGACCTGTGCAACATCATCCAGTAATTTTTTCATAACTTCAACATACCATACTACACGGCTATGATCTAATAAGAATCTAAAAGTAATTAACTGGAATTTTTGAAAACTGAAGCCTTAATCAAATATGTATTCTTATCAGGGTTGCAAGCCAGCAATAAATTGGGACATTTAAAAAACTGGGATCCAATCCAATCCGTGATCTGATCAGGGTTCAATGGTTATAATAAATTGGGAGTATTAAAACTGGGATCACATCCAACACTTTATTTTGTCTAAACCACAGAACCTAGCTGTGCTGCAAAGTCAGGAATACTCAATGAACAGATATACCATGTTGGATTAACCCTTAATAAATAATGATGCACAAACTCATGAGTCCCAAACACACGTGGTTTAGCACAGAGCCTAATGGTGAGAAGAGCAATTACCGACATTTTGTCAGACATCAGGATGAACTATAAGCAGCCATAACAATGCTTTTAGAATTGGCAAGTGGATAACACAAGCACAAAAGCTACACGGGTTCGGTAACAACGTTTGTGTGTATGAGCATGCTTTAAGATGTACTACACATTTAAAAATCATACTTTTTGTAACAGTCTGAGTTTCAACTTTTGATTCAAAACAATTTGGCTTTTCTACTGTACTGCCATGCATGCAGCTATTCCTGTTTTCTTTTTGATGTCCAGTAACACACAAACTGTTTGTAATTAAATATAATGAAACAAATGCTGACAGAAATGGAAAGGAGTTTCACTCACAAGTATTCTCTCATATATAAGTGGTCTCTAAATGTTTTTATTTCTGTAAGACGCATTCCCTTCATACAGGGATCTTGCAGCTGCAAAATTAAACCTCTGTTTGCCAAATATCAAAAACATATGTATTGATTTTTTTAACTATGGGAACAGGCAACAGGCATCAGAGCTGATAAGACAAGAGAGAAATGCTCTTCAGTCGCTGGTAGGTTTCTGAGAAGTAAAGGAAATTCAGTCTTTAATATGAAAACTGAAACCATTTAATTTTACCCAAATTTGAGATTCACTGTAACTTTGGCATTCAGTTGACACGTTTAGAAAGGAAGGGCCAGATGTTGCTTCTGCTGCTCTAACAATCTACTCAAAACCATAATATGATTAAAAACAAATTCCTCACTTACTTAATTCCAATGAGGACTACAAACCCAAGACTGTTTTAACAAAACAGCAAACTACTACTACAAACAAGTGCAGAGTATTATTTTTTACATAGAGTCCTTCTTTATTCACCAACTCATATGCTACTTTTAAAAATCACCCCATTTTCAACAAGATGCTTCATTTTGTGAAATTTTATTTTAACTTCAAGGAAATGTTCAACTCTGCTGGAAGAGAGACTTTGGTCTCAGCAGGAATATTTCAGTAAAATAATCCTAAACAAACAGGAAAAAATAGTTTTCTTCCAATTGATAGTCACTTTATTTGCATTTGAAAGGCAAACAAATTATTATGTGTAAAACTCAAGTGCCTAATATATTTATCTATTTTGTTTTACGATGATTTGCAAACGTTAGAAAATTAAAAAACAACCCCAAATGAGTGGGGAAAAAGATGGAGGAAGGGAGGGAAAGAAATCTCGTTTTGAGGGAAAGAAAAGAGAGGATCTCTTCCAGTATTTAATAATGTAGTGAACATCTCATTGTTAAAATGATAAATTCTGAGTAATTTATACAAAACACACTAAAAATACAGATTTGAGTCAGCTTGATCAAAATAAACCTCAGACACAGCATTTGCCTCTTCCTTTTATGGGCAGATTCTAGACCTTTGGAGCACATGCTTTATTACAGCCAAACTCTTTGAAGCATGAACAAAATGATGAGCTTATTTGAAATAGGGCCTCAGTCCAATGAAGCACTGGACTTGTGTCAGGAAGGACAAACCACCACCTTAGAGAACTGTATCACCACTTCAGTCAGTCCTCCTAAACTATCCGTGTCGTGAACTTCTGGCTTTCTCCAGCCAACTTTCAGTGACACTGCATTGCTGCAGCACAAGGAACGCTAAGGGAGGTAGGGGGAAAAGAAGAAAATAGTGAAATTTAGAGGAGGTGCTGACTTCATATTCAACTGGACACAGATAAGGCTATTACTAAACAGGGAATGCCTAACATCCTAAGTTCCCATTAACCGCTTGAAGCCTGCAGAAGTAGCAGTCGTATAATAAAATACTGGCTTTGAAAACAAAGAAGGCCTGGGGCTGAGGTCTGGAACAAATTCCTAGCCTGACAAGGACCTTTTAGGAACCTGGACAAGCAGCTGCACTGCCTGCAAGTCAGATTCCCACCCACAGGACATTATTTTTTTTTTTCCTGCCAGATTTTCTCTCTTCTACCTCAACTGTAAGTGCTTGGGGTCAGGCCCAGGTTTCCCTAACAGCAACGAGCACAATGAGACCTTGATCTTGGTGGGGATTGCTAGGGAATACGAGCAGTAAAAAAAATAATGATGTCAGCATTTCAGTGCAGGATGTGGAGCTGCTTCAGAGAACTGCAGCTACAAGGCAGCGCAGAGAGTTGTACTGAAAACTGAGAATAGGACAATGTGAAATGGAATTAAAAATTACTAGGCTAGAGAAATAACACATTCATTTTCATTTTTTGATGTTCAAATCTGAAACTTGGTGGCCCGTAAAAGGGGTTGCCAGGCAAATCTGTGCTGAGGACCAATGTGCAAGCAAGTCCAATCCTTTTGGGAAGCATCTGCACTACAGAGTGAGTGCTGTATACTCTGTCTGCATACGCCTACTAGCTCTAACACATTCTGGATGTGCCAGACTTGTTGCACATGCACCGTACAATTCCTTCTCTGTGCAAGCAGGAAATTCGACCTATTCTGAGCATGATGGACTTACATTCACGCAGCACACCTACGTAAGATCTGATGTTTCCTGTCAGAGACAGAGTCACTGAGCCTGTACCGCACAGACAACCCATAATTGTGCAGTGAACACATCTGACATTTCTGCACGTCTGTAAATCCTGTCAAAATTTCTGGAAGAAGGCTGCATCCTTTATGCAAGCCCTATCCCAGGAATTTTGTGAGACGTTATTGCACCTATCCAATACCAATCAAAAAACTCTTTGCAAAACTGAGACATGGCCTACTCCTGTAAACTAGAAATGCACTTCCGACTGAAAAATATTTCTCAGCTGAGATCTTGGAACAGTATTCTGTTTTCTGGAGAGCTGCCAAGCATATATTGCATGCAAAACCAACATCCAAAACCATGCGAGGTCCACAGCTGCTAAGATGCTGAAATGCACTTGATCATTAATCCTGTCACACCCAGACCAGAAATCAACTATTTTGACCTCTCCCACTAACGTCTAAAATGGACAGCTCACTCTCTGAAAAAAACTGTCAGATGAAAAAATCATAGTATCAGTTAGTACGACAGATCCTGAAATATTTAGGCAGTCAACATTTAAGAAAACTGAAGTTTAAGCAAAACCCCTGACTTCAAGATCGTAATTATTGGATTGAGGATCTTAAAAAGAATTACTTATATAGCTAATCTTCAAAAGATAAAATTAGGTGCGTGTTAACTCTAAAAAAGTTAAATGTTAGAACAGCCATTTATATTTCGTTCAAGCTGTTAAATACAGGATTTGTTCACAAGGGACAAAACATCCTACATTTCTATCCCTGTTCTGTAGTCTATTCTACTATTATATCCCCAGTAGTTTTACCATATACTCATTTCATTCTCAACAAGAAAAGATTTGAAAATATGCCTACGTTCTAGTAAGCTTCAGTGAAGCTTGGTTTTATAAATATGAGACCAAGTATGCAGGATCGCAGCTAGTGAAGTCATAGAAGCCGAAGATCTATGGTGTGAATGTGCCACAAGGTTTTCTTTGCCAATATCTGCATTAAAATCTTGGACTTGAATTACATTATAGAATTACTAAATCTTGGGACAGAGCTATAAAACGCGTCTTTACTGTCTTATCGAGCATCATCACTAGGTGAACAGTCAACAACTAAGCAAAAGGACTGAATTACCTTCAAGTCAGATAATGCTTCCTTCCACTGATTTTAATCAATTCCCTAAACAAGTTCTTACCCATATATGAGAACTAGCTTCCTTATATAATTCTCCCCTAGGAAAGATAAAGTCTATTCTGTTTTATGATCAACTCAAGAAGGGTTCAATAGTCAGCCTGTAGATAGCCTTATGTGGGCTAACACATACAGCCATGCTCTTACTTCATTTAGAAAGTTGAAGTGAATTGCTGGTTTTTACAGCATGTGTTGCATTGCTTTGAAGATAAAGCAATTGCTTTATCTTGCTCCTCTTCTGTTTTTTTATTTTTAAATTTTAATCCTCCAAACATATAAGCTGTATTACCCGATAAAAAAATAATGTGATATTTCTATTCTTGTTCATTATAGGAGAAGAATCAAATAAGTGAGTTAAAAATATCATCTTGGTTCATCCACTTCTCAACACACCTGCTGTTCTCCATTTCAGTCACAAACTCTTCCAGGTCAAAACTGAAATCATTACTAGAGAAACCAGAATGATGAAGACATTGAGCTGCCAGTTTCTAATGCAGCCTTACCAAGTTACTGTCAATCAGCGACTGTAGTTTAAAAAAAAAAAGCATACAACACTAAAGAAATATTAAGAACAATTATCTTGTGTCCAATTGGAATGTTAGACCCCTGGACAGAAGGGTTCATTCCTTGCAGCCTGCCAACATTTTAGTAAATGACACTGTCCCTTTAACAGATGGGATACATGCTTCTTAGCTTGCCAGGATCCTAATAAAAGACACTGGCTTCTTTAAAATGAAGGACACATACCTCTCAAATTGCCAGTATCCAAATTGGGAGTCAGCAGTTTAAAATAAAGGCACTCATCAATCTGGCAAAATCAAGGACACGGCACAGAAATTTTAAAACAAATGGCACAAAGTTTCTCCTGACATTACTTAACTTAGATGAACTAAATACTTAAACACCGGCTAAGCATATCCAGTAGCAGCACTGTAGCAACTGGATACATTACCAGCTTTTAAGACCGTATATATCAGCAGCAGACTTCAAGGGTTGGGGTTTGGATTTATTCCTGTTCCCCATCAAACCCATTAGCTACCACGTACACGTCTGACCACGCACTGCATGACTGGAATGAAAGCAGGGCGTCTTTTCCCTGGCACTGACCAGCATCACAAAGGCTGGCCCATGTGGAAAGACCCTGCCTGCCCAAAAGGAACCTGTTTCTATTCCATCTCCCAGAGGCAGGATGCTCCAGTGAAGGAAAGAGACTTCTGAAAGCTTTTCCCACGCCCTGACAACCCATATTACTAAAACTTCGACAGTTTTACAGCAACTGCACACACCTCTTAAGAGGCAACAAGTATGCACTCTTAAACTTTTCTGATAGCGGCAATCAGAGGGAAACAAAGAACTCCCTTCAGCATATCACGAAATGCATCTGGAGGAGTTGGGGAAGGGGAGAGAGGAGCTTGCTGAGCCTTGTCAGTACTTCTAAACCGTCCCCAGTTCCTGAAGGGCAGACATGGGGGAAAGCAGAAATTCTCTTTGGAAAGATAACAAAGCTGCTAAGATTCAGCACAAAAAAGGAGTATTTTATGAACAAGACAGAGAACCAGGCCTATTGACATCAGCAGTTCTGTTCGTTTCAGTCTCAGAGCAATACGGCAACTCCCAGTGGGCACGCATCCAGGTTCTTGCCTTGCCCATCTCACCCACCCCACTGCTTGCAGACCCCTGCCTCTTCAGACTGATTTTAACCACTTGAACCTGCCTTCTTCCTGCTGTCTCTTGGCATACTCTAGCATTTGTTGACTAGATATTTCTGTAACATGTGGGTAACCAGCAAACTCTGTGCGGAAAAGAAGATGCCCAAGTACAAAAACTACCATTTGATGGCCCAGCCAGCTGAATCCAAAGAGATGTGAAATGATGGAAAACACAGCAGAGGCTGTCAGGAAAGAAGGGAGGAAGTTCTTGCTTTAGAGAAGTAGAGAAAAAAGTTACCAAGTCACCTAGTCATGGGAACGGGCATAGCTGAAACAGCTTTTGACAGAACTGATCTTCACCAGGCTTAGCAGAAGTTGGGATCTGAATAGCAGCTACCACAGTGAAGTGCACAGAAACTGCAGGAGACAGACAAGCTCCTGTCATACAGCAGCCCTGCCTCAGCCAGGAGACCAGTCTAAAGCTCTGCATTGCCTGGACCTGATTGCCAGTGGGCATGGTCTGGGACATCTCCAACCAGGCTGTCTGTCCCTTCAAGCAATCCCTTGCTTTGAAGTTTTTCATCCGATGAACAAAGATGCTGTCACCATTTACTCACCTTTCACGTTCATCTTTCATTTTCTCCAGCTCCTCCTCTTTAAGTATGCCTTGCTTTGGATTCCCCTTCTGATCTGTTTTCCCACTTTTATCTTCTTTTTTCTTTCCAAATCTGTTTAAGATATCAAGGAAGGAATCAGGAGGAAATAATTACTAGTAGAAAAACCAGTACTTATCTATCATAAACCACAGAAATTTTAGGCAATCAGAACGTGTGAGCTTTTATCATAGTCACACATATACTTCCCACATTGCAAAATAAGCTACCAGTTTTAAACGGGCCATGTGCAACAGGAAGGACTGATTACAAATTGATTTGGACCCTGCAATCCTGAAAGCTATTGCTTGAAACAGAAAGTTGAAAAAGCCCCACCAAACCTGAAATGCAAGACACTGCAGGGTTGGACTACTAATAGGACACATTTTAAAATGGTTCTTCTTACCACAGGACAGCTCTCAAAGTAATATGCAGTGGCTGTGGTGCCAGCACTCAGAATGGACCATGTGTTCTGCTCTTATCAGTAACTACTGCCTCTCATTCATGTCTGACCTTAATTTAAGGATTTGTTCTTTGTTTAAATGAGGATGCAATCAGAAAGAATAAAATCTTGATATAATCTGAGAGTACAAAACTAGACAGTTCATAAGAGCCCTTTTTTAAACCATTTCTGGGTTTTTCTTTCTGCCTAGTAATATACTATCATGTAATATTTATGCTGTGAGAGTCCTCCAGAGACCCCAATCAGTTTGGGGATCCCACTGTTCTATATACTGTCCAAAGATGCGTAATGTAAGTCTGCTTTACACAGCCTATAAAAGGTGACCGAACTAGGGAGCTACATTTCATTTCTGATGGAGCTAGACAGAATACTGGGGTCAAGTATGTCAAATATGCTCATGAATTATGGGCCAAAAAGTACAAAAACTTCCCCTCCTCTTCCCCAATTTGAAATTCTCAGTTCCACAAGTAAATGATCAATCTGTGCCCTCCCATACAAATTAATGTGTCCTTGCACGCATGACAACAATGTAAAGAAAAGTTATGATTTCCTCAGTAAATACACCATATTGCAAACTAGTTACTCTGACTCAAAACTGCAAACTCTTCTGTGGAAGTCTGCGGCATTGCCTTGGTGATCTTTCTTTCACCCTTTTTATTTTTCAAGTCAGCCCAAACTGCCTCAAGTGGAATAGCTGAACTACTGTGCATACAGTTAAGCTGTAAATCATTGACTTTAGTTTTCTCCTCTGACCAAAGCAGAAGTCTTGCAAATACCCTGTCAGACTCATAAGTTAATGATCCAATTTTTTTGTGAATTTAATCAATAATTCTGAGCTTATGGTCAAATGAAGTTCTTAGGGACTCTGTCGCAAGTCTTCCAGACAGTAAGAACTTGGTTAGAAAGGGAATGACGTGCGTAAGAGACAGACACGTAGTGTGTGGTGCTAATGAGAAGAAGGGCAAATACCACAGGTAATAACATGAGACGCTTTATCATGGATCTGCCATGGACTGTGCTGGGGAGTGGGAAGAGTCCTATCTCAGTGCTTGGTTTTCTGTTCCTTCTTACGTGTGCCAATAGAGATGGATGGTGTCTTAAATTCTTTGAGGGATCCTTTGATCAAAATATACATACACCTCATCTACAAACAATCTTCGATTCTTTTTTTATGGTCCCTGCTCATTTCAGTGCTTCCAGAAAGATAGCAGATACTTTCCATGCTTTTGCTTTTCCCAAGTAGAAGGCAGCACACTGATTCCACTGCTGCTTTCTGAGGTCTAGCAGTCCCAAGAGACTGTGGAGCCACAAACCCCATCAGAGGGGGGTGGTGGCAGCGAAGGCAGCAGTCGGGAAACACAAGAGAGAGACAGAGGTTGTACATACAGAGTGGGAAGATACAACGTGAAAAGGGCTCACAGGTACGAGACGACCCAGGTGAAAAAGAAAAGCTAGATGAAATTCTGCATATATTGCTCTCTACAGAGATGTCAGGCAGCCAAACAATAAATTGCCTGGGGATGAGCACCAGCAGGCTGCACCTGAAACACCTCTGCTTTCTAACATTTGCACACGCTGGGAAGGTCTCACAGCAGTTTTCTCAAGAGAGGCTGTATTAGCACTTGCATCTTGGTCATAATCCAACTCGGGTACTTTGTTTATATTCAGCCCGCCTGCTTTTCTCCCATAGTTTCAATTATGGGTTTGTGGAGCCTCATATTCAACTGTAGTACATATTGATTTTGAAAACATTATTCTTGGGCATTTCATATTGCTGCAGGGAGTTGGAGTTGGATATGTTGCTTACTCGAGAGAAATGTAAAAAAAATCTTTAACATACGTCCCTTTCAACTCTAGGCATTATTTCTTGCTTACCAGGGAAATACATTTTAAATAAAATAAAGTGACAATTTTGATTGTAATAACTGCCAACATGACAACTCTCAGCAAAAAGAGTGCTGTTTGCTGGTAGAGCTGCTCTTGCCATAAAATTGGCAAGCTCCAGTGTAGTAATTATAAATTGGGAATAGTGAGTTGGTCTTGATGAAAACAACTTTTGGTTTTTTGCTATTTTTGGCTTCAGATGGGATTTGTGCAGGCTTACAATTTATACCTGTTACACTTAGTATACAGTATATAGCTCAAGGCTAGGGAAATGTTCAGATTTTTGTCCTCTTTTGCACATTGCTATACCATAAAAATCCATTCTCTTTTATTATTATTGTAATATGTTTTTCAGCTTAACAAAAATCTTGCACAGGCATTACAAAATAAAAGCAGCAAAAATTTAACACTGTTAAGAAAAGCAATATAGAGTAAACAACATTAAACCACAAAAATCCCAGCACCATCTCTGTCTGAATTTATACACCCTGTCCTGAAATTTATGGTCTGCTCAGTCATGTGTTCTAATTGCCATGGGCTTCTGATGATAAAATTAACTTCCACCCATTGTAATTTTGCATGGATTCGTGCACTACAGGCCTAACGGTTCTTTACTGCTTATAGGAACAACAACAACAACAAGGAGTATTTGTTGCCCAACTGGGTTTGATCCTGTTCTCAGGAACAGGTATCAGTCTGAGGCCCTCCACTGAATTCAACACGGACAGGATAAAAACCTATTGTCAAAATTATGCTATGGAATTAATCAAATCCATATTAAAATTCTATGGAAACTGAATGGCTTTAGGATTTGAAGTTTCCAATTCTCCAGGCAACAAATAATTGGACTGCGGTAAAATCTGCCTTCCACATTAATACTACTGACAAAGAATAAAAACATTAATGGAAAAATGTATGGCACACATTTTTAAAGGGTCTGTTTTGCTATACTGTGCACAGCAAAAAGTCTTCATATCTGACAGAATTGATACTCTGAAAACTTTATGTAGCAAACGGAGAAATATAACTAGAAGAACTGAAAACAAATGGATCAGCTGTATCCTCGTTCTATACCCATCTATAATCGGTTTATGTCAAATGAAGCTCCTTGTAATCATAACAACAGTAAGGAAATAAACCCATATCTTCCCAGGTTGTTTGAGTGGCTGCCCCAGTTCTCTGATTATCCACTGTAAATGGCTGGGAAGTATTGTTAAAGAAGTTAAAGCCCTAATAACCTTAGTATTCTTTTCAGTTGAGAAAATTAATATTCCAACTACTCAGAGCATAGTCCTCCTGTAAACAGAAGTATAAAGGGATTTTCTTTATGTGATCAGACCTCAGATTGATTCAGCCTCATGGGAAAAGCCCATATACAACAGTTGAAAACATACCGTGCAAGAGTGAGGGACTAACTCATTTCTATAAATTTCAAAGGAAAATATGGATGCCCTGCAAATAACTAGCATTTTTTGCCTTAGAAGCATTAAATTAATAAAATCTCTGAATACCAAATGTGTGTCGTCTTTTTGCAGTATTTATTACCATTCAATTGGCTATAGCATTAAAGCATACGTATACTTCTTTTCAAGGCTTCCAAGGGATAAAAATTAGAACAAACCTTGTATAGGCCTGCTCTGTTATACTTGGGATAAACGTCTCATATGCAAGACCTAAAGCTGTGGTCATGGCAACACGTCGTTTCTATGCGGAGCTGTGAGCTTCCAGATCTCAAATGTGTTGATATTTGCTTCAAGGATTAAAAAGCAGGCAGGTCTATAAAGTCCTGGACTTCTAAGCAGGAGAAACATCTGGTGGGTGGAACCCTACGCAGCTTGCTGACTAAATTCAGCAGTTTGGATTTCCTAGTTAATTCAGTTGCCCTAGATCAGTAGGTGTCACTGCAGCTAACAGGGGACATAACAGCATTGCAAACATCTGTTGGGAAATGATTCAAGAGGGCATATGACACAGTCAAGCAAGATACAAAGCCTAACAATGTCATAAAATCTTGACATCTCCAGAAATGATCTGTAAAAAACCAGAGTGATTTGTAAAGTACATATAACAAAAGGTCTGGCTCCTAGTCATTTCACGGCAAATGGGGAAAAATGCCGAGATTATTAAAGCAGCTCCCTTATGAAAGACTAGAAATAACCCTTAAAATTAAATTTAAATGTAAGTAAGAATGAATGAGTGAGCAAGAAAGATAAAGATACTAATAAGGTATGATTTTCAGGTCCACACAGGGACTATAAAATGCTTATTAACTGCCACTACTGCCGCGTGTTTTAAGTTATTTTATCACTCAACTTTACGGCAGAAGAAATACTCTAGAAGCAGTGCTGTGCTTTGATTAATCACTTTCATACATACACTTTTACAGAGTATTGAACATTGCCATAAAGATCCTTAGTGAGTCAGACTTGTTGGTGATTACAGGCCAGGCTCATTTTACATTTATGTTAATAGCAGCATTAATGAAATACATCTTTTACCTTTTTAGTGGCTCTCTAAATACCCTAGAGGTTTGTTATTAAATGTTTACTTATTGGGCAGAAGCATGCCATTGAGTATTACACCAGTGGGACCAAGAGCTCTGCAACAGCTGAAAAAACCACAGAAAGAAGAGAACATGTTTTGGTAAAACTTGTTTCGACATCTTGAGAATGGAGCACACACAGCAAGGGCTGGGCAACACTCTTCAAATCTTTACCAATATCCTAGTAGATGAAAATACCTCCGTGATACAAGTTAAATTTCTGGTAAATGGTCAGCTCTGTGCAGGGACCTGAGAGCCAGGAGGGGTGAGCATCTCTTTTCCTTGCCTCATTGCCAGGCCCGTGTTCCCAGTGACTGGATCCCGTTCCCTCTGCAGAGGCTTCAGCCCCAGCGACACTGGGATGCCCCAGTGTACGAGACCTATTGCAGCAAGACCCCCTTATGACAAAGCCTTGCCCAGGTGCAGGCTTTGACCTGGCCTCCCTGCTTTGGCAGGGCAAGAGAAAAGCCCTGGTAAGACGATGAACACAGGAGAGGGCCATTTCAGCCCCTGCTGCCAGGTGGGTAGTGCCTCCAGTTCTGGGGAAAGGGAGAGGAAGGGGTAGAATGGGAACGCCACTGCTGGGCTGGGCAGCGCCGTGTAAACACCAATGCTCTTTGGTAAGTTGGAAAAAGGCTTGGAAAAGAGAAGGAAAAATCCACTTTTAACTAGATTTGGTGAGGTTTGCTTGCCAGCTAGCCTGCTCTCTCCCTGCTCACCCACCGGCCGGGGCTCGCTCCCAGGGCAGCGCCACACCACGCCAGGCGGAAAGAGAAGCACTTTCCACAGCAAACAACCGGGCACCTTCTGCAATCACAACCAGCTCCCATGAAAAGGGAAAATGACCTAACCTGTGATTTATTACATCAATGGAGGCACACAACAATTTGTTAAAATGTTAAAATCTTAATGCTACCATTATTATTTGTATTTCACAAATGTAGCTAAACTTCATGACTATGAGTATCCTCATATTTAGCTATCTTCAAATTATTTTGGGAGATAATCCACATTATTCTAATGTTGTGATCAAAGTTAAACTGGTTATGGTCAGCAGGAAAAGACAAGGTTATGTAGAAAATGCAAATATAAAGAAATCCACATTATTAACACCAATATATGTTGCTCCTGTTATGTCAACATTAAGCGAACAAGTGCCGCCTTTCTATTTTTTTTTTTTAATTTATTGTATCAGGCTGCTGGAGCTACACTAAAATGACTGAGCTTCCAGATCCAGTCTAATGGGAGTAAAACTTATCTTTTTAACAACTCTGATTAAACACAACCTCCCCCACCCGTTTATTTCTTTGATGCCCAAATTAGCATCTTTTCTGCAGCATTCTGAATTAATTAGTACAGTGACAAAGAATTAGTCCAGATAGGATCAAAGCTGAAACCATATTTATCTGGAATTTGAAATTAAGAGCAGAGAGTATTAACCCTCAGCACTTCAAGGAGCTTTCCACATGGCATACTTAGTAAGCCTTCCAGGAGTTCATTCAAAATAAATCAACAGTGCAATTTTTTCCCCACTGAAGTTTTGCTAAAAGGAAAATAAATTCGCCATGAAGCCTGCTACAATGGGGAACTGCTTTTAATGCATACCCTGTACATGCTACTTATTATGTAACTTGCAGGCATCAGTAGAACAAAGCAAACAAAGCTGAGAAAAGACGGTTAATCACATTTGTATTAATGCTTGGATCATCACGTTGTTCACAGACTTAAGGGCTAATGAAAGAATTCCCAGCACCAAATCCGAGAAGCTGCTTGCTGTAACCGCTCACAGGTAAATAATCTATAATCTTCAATGGAGAGGGTCACGTGCAGAAGCAAAATGTCAAACAGAAGCCCTAAATTACACAGTGAAGTTTACTCTGAGAGTATGAACCATGTGGACAGCAATAAAAGAAAATCTTCATTGCTGGTATCATTGTCTTGGATATTATCTGTATTTCAGTATCCGATAAAAGACTGGAGGCTGTCTGCCATATGAAATGCGAGAAGCTGCTCTTCTGCCTAGAAATTGCAGAACAAAGCCAATCTAAGTAATCACCCCAAAATCTTTTCACCCATCATCTTCCCTAAGCCTTTGAGCCCCTTATCCTTAGTTTCTAAATGTGGAACTTGCTCTTAATTTAGATGGAAGTGAGTTACTGTAAGTCATTCTGGTAATTAGGTATTAGGAAATCCTTACCATTGGGGCAGTTCTGTCCATCTGTAGCATATATCAAATCTTACTTCTGCAGCATATGAAATGACCAAAGACAAAAACCAAGGAACGTGATGGTACGCTAAGATGGGCCACCTGAGTTAGAAGCGGTTGCTGCAAAACCACAAAGTCCATCTACTGAACCAATGGAATGGCATAACTCTCATTGGCTATTATGTAAATATAGACAACAGAAGGCAGCTATGAAGAGTCAACCTTCAGACTTCAAGGAACTTATTTTTAGAAAACATGCTGAAGTAGTCTGAGTATTGGAGATAGTGTTTATGAAGACGGGTCACCACTATTATTATCTGACCAGGAAAATCGTGATGTTGAGTGGCAGCTATGCATCTCTTTCCATTAAATGATGCTTCAATCATCTGATGACCATATTACCGGTCTTTTTGGTCACCAGTACAAGAATTCTGCATCCCACATCACAGACATCAAGAAAGAAAAAACAGCAATAATGGAGCACAGCTGTGATTAACAGCTTGATCAGAAGGAGGAAAAAATTGATTTATAGTCAGTCCAATGCAACAAGCCCTGCCCGCTTGTCCACCAGACTGTGGAATTACCCTCCACTCAAGTAAGGAATAATTCCCATATATTCTTACTTTTTCCTACTTTCATACAGCATCATCCATTTTTCCTTCTTGGTTCCACCCTCCAGACAAGTAATTTCTTCTGAAATGAATACTAATTCTCTCCCAGACAGTGCACAGAAACATAGCTATGCCTGCTCTCTATGGAGTCTGCAAATGCCACCTGCCAACCCCAGGGGAACATGATAATCACACCTGTGTCCGGGGCATGGTAACTCCATGTTCAAAGCAAAGGAAAAGGACCAGAGTATTAAGCCCTTGACTCTGCTTTCTTAATTCCTATTTCATAGTCACGCATTTTCTCATTCCTCCACTAAAAGAAAAGCAAGCGCAATGCAGGCAGTTAGGCTAGCAGAAAAAAGATAAATGCAGTTTCTGACTGAACCTATTCCTCTAAGGTTCAGTCAGTAAGACAAAGTAGGAGACACAGCCTCCCTGTGCAGTCCGTGGATGGTGCCAGCTGCCCCTCCAGAACCACTTGCTGACTTTGTGGTTTTCTCAGATGTGGGTTTGGAAATTCTGCAGTCAAGTGAGAGCCGGCACGCCTCAGTGTCCCCCCAGTGATTCCAGTCCTCTGCAGGTAACTGAGAACCACCTGAAGGTGGGACAAGGAAAGGACCAACTGAAGGGAGTTAAAAGATAGCTCTTTGGTTGCCAAACTTGGTAAGTACTGGCTGCTGAGTTTTTTCTTTAGTTTCATGCTTTTTCCTCTGTCTCTTTCCCCTACTACTAGCCACACGACCCCAGAATTCCCCAAAGTATCAACTACGTATGTATGTATAGTATACATATGTATTCTGCATGTTTATAAGGGGAAGGACTTTTCATTTTTCTCATATCATAACTCTCATGGTATTTGGTGCTTTTCTTAGCATTTCAGCTACTGCGGCACTATATGTGAATCTCCACTCACACTACAAAACTTTTTGCTCAGTCCTCTTGGCTATCGAAAAACAACATGGAACTGTGACATCATCAGAACTGTAGACACAAAACTCATGAGGCAAACTAAATACATGACATTTGCAACTCAAAACTGAAAACCTGCTACATTTGCACTCAGAGCCATGATACTTTGAGGTATCAGACTTGCTAATCATCTCACCACTGCAATATTCACCTTCTCAACCAAACTGCATGCCTTCCTCCCCTTACACACCACAGTGGGGATTTGTTGGAGCTTATATGGCTTTCATGAAGTGAAACCACTCATTGCAGGTTCCAACGAGATTTCCAGGAAAAACATGACCCTTGAAAAATAGCAGGAATACAGAGGACTCCCCTAGGTTTCAACTGGGACGACACCCCAGCCTTATGAAAGCTCTGTTCTCTATGGGAATGTAGTGACTCCCTAGTGACCAATTAACATTGAGCATATATCAGCATATCCCTTCTACAAATGAAGAAACTGAGACACAAAAGTTAAAAATGACTTTGCCCAGTTTAAAAGGTCCTATTCGCTTTCTCTACTAATCACCTCAGAGCTATGATTACATTATCACTGCATATCTCCTGCCTCATTTTCCAACCAGTTTGCTATGATGCTTTTTCACATTTACTCTTCCCCCCCCGCCATCTCCTTTAAGTTTTCTCCTCAGTCATCCCCTCCTCCTCTCCTAACACACTCACCTCCCCCTCCCTGCTCCACACTCCTTTCATATGCTCTGCTGCTGCACTGCTACAGAAATACCTCTTCCTGGAGATTTCTGCTGGAGACTGCAGGAAAGGAATGTGTCTTGGGACTGAGACGCTGCGCAGCACTATGCGGTGGAGACACGCTGAGATCTCTACAGTAGCTGAGCTACCAAAAACGGTCTCCACTCTTTCTCACCAGGATGCATTAGCCTGTATTTGAGCTCTGCACTGCTCAGAGTGCTTGAGAAACTCTGAACTAAGAGATAGTACACAGCGAAGAGACTCTTTCTAAGGAAGGCTTGTAAGAGGGAGAGAGATGGTTCTTGAATAGGAAAGGAAGGTTGTAAAGGCAAAGAGAAGACCTAAGATAACTTGCTTTTAGGTTTCACAATGAACTTCTGAGGTTAAAGCATCACAAATTCCACCTCTGTGCCTCTACTATAGCTGACATTTTTACAAAACAGTAACATTCAAAACAATGCCAAAATAAGAATGGAATTATATATACTGTATTTTGAAAGATGCGTTTCAGCATAATAAATAATAGATGGGTTTGCATTTTTAAACTGTTGAAATCCATCCTTCTGATAAATAATACCCCCCTCCCTGGCCTTGGTTATTGTACACTACTAATTAGACATAGTAGTTTGTGGTTAACATCCTTCCCTACAGATTTATTATTAGAGCTTGTATATTCTTTTCAGTAGAACTGTGTTAATGGTAAGGTCTGCTGGAGGCCACTTGCACGAAGCCACTGGGAGGAGAAATCTGTTTGCCTGTCAAAACAGTGGCTATCAATTAGAACTGAAAATGTGATTCCTTTAAGTGTCCTGGATGGTAGCAGAGATTTACAGTGATGGATTAGGGGGCTGAATCACTTTCATATAGTCCTAAAGGAAGCTTTCAGACAAACAGCTGTCCACATGAAACAAATTCACCACTATTTTTGAGCAAGTCCAGAAGAACCAGTCTGACCTCCCTCTGCTACTTTCCCAGAAATCCCAGCTTTAGAGCGTTTCATGTGGCATACTGACAAAACCGATACTAGATTATTCTGTGGTTTTCTTAGGAAACCTTGGCTTAGGATAGCTATAGCAACAGGAGAAAAAAAAAACAATGCAGTTTCTGAAAGACACGATGCATCAAAAAAGAAGCAGTGAAACGATGCAATTCCACCGTTCACTGATTCGGGATGCAGCCCTGGCACACAGAGAGCAATTTCCCCTTTGATACAAGCACCCAGCTCTCATTAGCATCAGTTAGAGTTGTGTGGACATACTGATGGGAATATGTTCCCCTGTATTTTGCAGGAAATTAACACCACTCACCTGGGGACTGAAGGAGGCACTGTCTGTCACTCTCAGGCAGCCTCTTTGCCAGTTAATTAAGCAAAAACCACTGCCACAAATCTCAAGAGGAAGCCCTTCCCTGTTCTCCTTGGTACAGAAAAACTGACACAATGCAAAATGTCGGGAGCAGGAGCTGGGAAGTGGTGATATTCAGGGAAGATGAACTTCAGACTGCCTTTGCCAAGATCTTTTGTCACTATTTTTTGGTAGATTTTGAAAATCGTTATTAGAAATCAAATTGATTAGTTATAGCTGAGTTTAAGCTTTAAGAACGATTTAAGAAAGTATTTTCAACTCTCATACATTGTGGCTTTTGGTTACTGGTTATTTTCAGCAGAGGCTAGATGGCATGTATAAAAAACAAGTCAGCAAGACTTGCTAACCCTCCAGGACTCCACTCCTAATTTCATGCCAGGAGAGTGACTAATCAATACAGGAAAAAGCAAAGGTCTCCACCATACTCCCCAAATGTGGCTCTGGCAGCTAAAGGACAAGGGTTCAGGATGAGAACGGTTTCATCCAGTTGCTACACAACAGACTCTCTCATCAGGCTGGGAAACTAGACTGAACTTATTAAAAACCTTTCCTCACTGCCATTTTATAAATAAAGAATAAATATCGAACTAAGTGACTAAAATTTTTGGTCAATTACATGAACTACACAGCTGTCATATCTGCTTTCAATAGGGAACTATGCGCCAGAAACTTCCTTTATAAGGTTTCAGTGAAGACCTGGCAATCACTTCTGTTTCTTGAATCTTAAAAGCAGTAATTCTGGAGCAATCAGATAGAGAAATACATTTTACTGGATAAGGTCAGAGAAAATTGCTAGAATAGTGCTTAAACCATGCAGTACTTTTATTTTGCTGGCTATTACAACCATGTAGCTTGAAAGCGCACAAACAACATAAACAGCCCAGATTCCCAAAACTTTCTCGTCCTTGCATATTTCTTGCCTTTCACACATTGACTCCCCGCCACAGATGTTTATACACTATTTTTAGAAGATTTATTTGTTATTGGTGTTTATACTGCCAGCCTGTTAATTTGTGTGTGACAACGTAGGGAAAAATCTCTCTGCTTTCTTTTTCAGATACAGCAATGCTTTGTTCACCACACAAAGGCTTTGACTTCTCACCACCCCCACAGCTCCATGTCCTACGGTTATATTCACTCATTCGGCTATTTGCAGTACTAAACCACTGGTGCTAATTTTACCTGGTGAACAAAATGAGGACAGATACCCTACAAATTCTGCATGTTATCATCTCAGCATAAGAAAGTTAGTCTGAAAAAAAGCTTAATGATGAGGGTGATAAAACAAATGTTAAATTCAGAGCTCATAGCAGTATAGAAGGCTGAAGAACACAGATGAAGTCTGTCACTCATTTAATTAAAACTTCTGACACAGGAGACGCCAGAAGAAAACAGTATCACTGCATGAATAAAAGCTAACTGGTGTTGATAAAAAACTACTCTGGGGTGTGTAGTCCGTCCGTCCGTTAAGGAACTTAACTCTTTTTTGATTCCAAACTGTGCCTGATTCTACCACAATTTCTCCTGATTGTATTAGTTATTAGCCTGTGTCTATCAAATAATTTGTAGGGAAAAACTCTGGCTTACAGGTTACCCATGAATTGAACACAATCAGTACTCATTACAATGAACATTCTGCTTATTCATCATTAACTGCAACTGATTACAGGTATTGTTTATACCTCTTAACCGGATAACTCATTGTTTAAAAACTACCTCCACAAGCAGAGGGGAGGAGAAGCCACTCTGAACTTCTTGAAGAAACATGTTTTGGCCACAGGTCCAAAAATTTACTGCACAAAAAGCCCCCACAACACTATGAACACAGATTTCACCACACGAGCACGCACAGTTGATGAATTATGTTTAACTGAAAGTATTTCATCTGTAAAACAAACTAGAGACTTGACTGTGAAACAACTTAGGTATCCCGATTCCCATTTCTTTGTCTGTATCCTTTGTCTTCTATCATGGTAAACAGTGAAAAAGCTGCCTAATGTATCAACTATATACCACTCATTTATTTGATCTCTCTATGCCACTACTTCTTTCTATTTATTAGATACAACATTTAAGACAGATTTTTTGTCATGATAATCGAGTTGCCTTTGTACTCTCATATTATTGTTGTGCATCTAGACAACCGCACCAACGATGTACAGAATTTTAGATGAAGCTGCATTATTGACTTATAGTGCCATGATGCTGTTATTTTGTTCTAAAACTGAAAAGCTCAGTTGCCTGGCCTCAATTTTGTTTTTCTTCTCATGTGGGGAAATGAAACCCTTTTACCTCTTTCCCTCCAGTCATACAATTTCCTGCCATCTTCTGTCTCACTTGTACATAGCTGTTCACTTGTACCACTGTCTCTTGTCCAGCTGCTGCTGAATAGACAAGTATCACTACAAATGTAGTCCAGTGATCCTTGGAAAAAAAAGAAGCAACAGGATATAGGAATGTAAAGCAGAAATCACAGTCAAATCCAAGGTCCTGAATTTCAATAACTGGAAAGCTGTACACCTGGAAAAAACATTCCCCCAAGTCCACTCACAATAGTTGGAATTAACAACTACACCTTTGTGCTGTTAGACGAACTTCCTCTAGCAATTAGCTGGCATATTCTCTAAATAAGCAGAGTAGTAAAAGCCAGTTAATGCCCCGGTGCTGCTATTGGAAATCCTTAACAAAAATCGCTAGTACTTAACAGATTGGTTGAAATTTGGTTCCAAATAGGGGACTTTCACGTTATGCAGAAGACAGCAAGAATTTTGTCTTATACAATGTGGCTAGTACTGTTTAAAACTGAAATGAAAAGGGAAAGGGAAAGAAATTGAGATACGTAAATGTTCTCATCTTGCTTAAGAAATGCCCAGAAGGTGGAATGGAGAGCCTGAGGAGCAAGATGCCTGGACAAGGGAAGAAAGTAAACAATAGATTTAACTACTGCACTAAGATGCAAAATAATTGCTTTTTGTTGATTTGAATACAAAAGAACTTAGAAGTGGTATTTAGGCTTAAGCAAAAAAAAGACAAGGAAAATATAAACGTGGGATGAACAGACATCAAATATCTGTGTGACTTTTGTTGCGGAGGAAGATTGCTGGGGAAAAGGAAACACTAGTATCGAGATAGATGCCCAACAGCACTAACACCTATGCATTACATATCTTCACCTGCAAGTTAATCTTATTTCTGTTAACGACGCTTTTTAAAAACATATTTAGTGGACACCACATTGCAGTTTGTCTTATCAGCACAACTAGTCAAAACCAAATATACACAGAGGCCTGAACGATATCCCACCTGGGAAATCCCTTCTCCTTTTTCTAGCGGTTGCTCTCCTGAATCTAAGCATGGCCTAGGAGACGGAGCATAGGCTTTCTATGTTCTTGTGGTTCCAGTCACAGCACGTGCTAAGGAATATTCATTTCCCTGAGGCAGGGACAAAGGAAAAAGGTGTATTTCAATCTAGCCCACCTTTTTAATTCCCCTGGTAGGTGGAATGTTTACCATTTTACAGAACATCTGCTTGGAACAAATGCAAACACTGTGTCCTGTGGTATTTAAGCTTTCACACCAGAGAAACTCCATGTCTCCTTTCAACAAAAGAAGTTATTTCTCACATGTGTTATTTTCCTAAATATCAAACACAGAGAGAAAACTGGTTGAAAATAATCTCAATGCAACTTTATCAAGACGTGGAAAAGTCCTTCTAAAAGGAAAGCCATTAAGACAAATCAGGAAAGGCCTCTCTTGCCACCATTAAATAGTATCTTAAGCACAGGATTAAACTTAGCCAGATCACTTATGCTATTAATGACCTAATTTTTTGAACCAATCTTTATCATATCCCTTTACGTTTGAGAAAAAGCAAGCTCTTAGACCCTTCCTCTCCTGAATCATAACTGTTTCCAAGAAACCAGTGTGTTGCACCTTTTTTGAACCTTATACCTGACTCCAAATCAGGACTCAAAAATAACTCAGAACCCCTATTCACGAGATGAAGAATCATAAGTCCTACTTAAATTCCTTTTATTACTGGCCTTCACCATTAGCCTCTGGGCCGTTCGATAGCCAGCAAGAAGCTCCGTTCTTTGAGCTCTCCTTTCAGATCCAAACCATAATCTATTATTAAAATTGTCTCACCTAAACCTTTGCCATCTCTAAGCCATGTCACTACAACACATCCTTGTCCTTGCACAGCATCTGCAGAAGTCAGCTGGCAGAGACTTGAGTTCATTTGCTCACCCCTGTTCTCACACGTGCCCTTCAGGCTGGGAGCATGCTGTCCACTGGATTGCTTTTCACTTGGTACTTGTTCATCATGCTAAGACCAGCTGAGATCCTCCGCTTTGAGACAGACTGGAACATTTTCTTGCTTGAGGACCAAAATCTGTGAAACGTACTGAACTTGGAGAACTGTCAGGTCCAGAGTTCAGTGAAAAGAACATTTTCTTCAATTTTTTTATTTGTATTTTTGTGTGTGTGGTAGTAGACAGAGAGAGGGGAGAAGAGGGAGCTGAGGTAGAGTGATAGTACAGTCAGAAAGCATATGATAATGACTATAAAGAGGTTCAGAGCTTTCTAAAATTTTATAAAATGAACTACATAATAAGGTAAGTGCTTTAAAACAGCACTAATTTTAAAAGTGCAAGCCGTTCCCCTATTTCCTGCAAAGTTGTCAAACACTAAGACAGAAAAGAAGGATGAACTCAGTGGGATAGCTCAGTGTTAAATAAGAACTAGTCAGGCTTCTCTCATGAATTCACCATCATCTAAACTGTGTGATCTCTCCACTCTACCAACAGAACAAAAGCTTAATCCATGTGAATAAGTGAATGTGTCTGTTTCTACAACTCTCTAAAGCTCATTAAAGCCTGCAAAACTAGAAAAACTCATGCTTTCAACAGGCGTTTGCCACCAGTGTGAAGCATGCCCCTCTCCCTACCCCTTCTTCATTTTGCTTATATAGGATGATTTCCAAAGGCACAAAGTTTGGCCTTCCCAAAGCTGCAGAAGCTGTCAGTTCTCTCCCACTGCCCCATATGCTTTTTAAGCTTTTGCACCAAAGCAAGAATGTTCTCCTGCAACATCTTAGAAAAGCAGTTATTAAGAAAACAGTGGCACTTCTGAAGTGGAATGGGTAGGATCCTATAGTAACAGATTCTTCTGTACTAGGAAAGAAACCTCATCAGCAAAGCATCAAAAAAGACAAGAACGGATGGCGGAAACTTCTTTAGCTGCCTGGATCCTCACGGCTCTGACTTCCTCCTCTGACTTCTGCCTGTCACCCTCTCCCAGAACACATTAAAAACAAAAAAGAAAACACTGTTGCTGTGCCCGACAGGTTCAGCAAGCCTCCTGATCAGCTGAAGAATGTGACAGCCCATAGGGTTAGGAGAGAGACAAAGCCTAGAGCTCCAGTTGGAGTATGGTAGCAAAGGGACTGACAAGGAAGTAGTAGGCTGCAAACAGATTCTTTCCCTGAAAACTTGTTCTTCTGGGCAAAGGCTGGAGGTCATGGGCTAAAGCTAAGTTTGAGGTAACAAACTATATTAGCTACTATGAGATTAACAAACTTTCAGCTATACTGCCTGCATACTGATAAAAGGTTGTTTCCCCCTCCCCCTCTTTATCAACAAAAATAAGTCAGTATTGGAACAAGTGGAACTAAAATCGGAATAAACAAGACTATTTTGATCTGACATTAATTGTATAGTAGAGCTTGTTTCGTGCAATGAGCAAATTGGGCATGCCAAAGTTGAAGAAAAGTGAATATAATAAATATAGTCAGAACTTTTTTGTTCCCACCTACTTTTACTTCAAGAAATCCTTAGAACTTCGCATCTGAACTCTTAAAAGAACCCAAAAAACACACATGAAAGACCACCTCTTGTACATTAACACATTGAAAAAAGACGTTGCAAGGCTGCTGCCCAATTTTCTTTTTCAGCACCCCTCTCCTAGGCAGAAGGCATTCACAGGGGAAATGCCACCACTCTGCTTTTATTCAATGCCAAAAATGTACCTACACAAACCCTAGAAGTCCATAATGCTCTGTTTGATAATGAAGCAGGGCAGGCAGACTTGCCTACATTCCATAAATGTAGCCTCGCTAGTATTTTTTCCTGTTATTAACTCATTGGCAGTGTAAATTTTTCAAGAGCTGCAGAGAACCAGCTGCAGTTGGATATAGGGGATCAGCACTAGCCACTGCTGGGGATCTCAGTCCCAGTGCTGTCCCAGGAACATATTCCTTACAGTGTCCTCAGATATCACTGTGATTTGCTACTGCCACAGTTGCAAGAAACCCCAGCCAGATCTTTCCCATCCCTATAATCCCAGTATCTCCCCCTTTACATCTCGGCTCTTCAGCCAGTAACACTCGTGAGTTCCTCTTACTAATATTGAAGCTTGCGTTAAACACTTGACCTTCCCTTGAAAGGATTCAACCAACCACCTGCCTGACAAATATCTCAAGCCATTCTGCACAGCTCTAGCCAATACGCGGCTCAGCACTCCAAAAATCGGGGCTGGCACAGCAGCACTTGTGCGAGCAGGAGGGAGCGCAGGAGAGCACGGCTGCCAGCCCAGCACCCAGCATGGCTACAGCCAGTGACCAGAGCTATCGGCTCCAAGTGACAGCAGTGCACGTACGGGCAACCTTGAACCAAGCAGTGCGCAGGCAGCCCAGCTGCAAACGTATCCTTTCTCAACTCCCTTCTGAATTAAAAACAAACCATCTAGCCCAAAGCAGGCTCTGGGGAGAATACAACTAGAAAGCTGTCACTTATAAGTGTAAGAAACAAACAAAAATGGCTATCTTTCAAAACACCGTTATCATCTCTTAGGTAGTTAACCCTGCCTAGTATCAGGTACGCAGGGAAGGATGGTAAAGACTGGTTTAATTTAAAGAGTTACTCACTTCTGCCTGTCTAATTAAGAGTCAGTCAGTGATCACTGAAATTATAATCTCCCCTGACCCTTGCAGATGCGGAAAACAAGAAGGCAACAGAAGCAGGAGCAATGGGAAGGGAGTCGTGGTGTTCTCCATGTCTGGAAGCACTGCAGGAAGCATCTCCTGACCTTCTCCAGCCAGGCTTCCACCATCACGGCACAGGGCAGCCAGCCACCTGGCAACCAGGGCCCTCGGTGGGGAGGAACTGGCACTTTTCTCAGGTACGTATGTAAATGTTTGCCTACTTGGCTATAAATATATTTAAATATGCACATAATCATACTCATATGTAAATACCCCACATTTTGCCATACACACTTATTTAAATATGTACATACTTAAATAAGAGTCCTAACTAGGAAACTGATTTCCCTCTTTCTTTCATCAATGTGGGCCCAACCCAATTCCTGACGAAACAAACAGGAATTTGTAAACTGTCTTCGCTGAGCATTAGATTAGGCTTTAGAAGTCCCCCATGGCTCCCTCCTGTACATACGCTATCAAAATTCTCTAACAGCTTAATATTTCCTGAGGCCACGTATTACAATGATCAGTTCAGACAAGGGAATATCAGGACACAGAGGCCTTGTGAGAAGAGAGGTCTGGGAGCTTCAAGCTAGTGAGAGAGATTTCCTCCTGTGCTCCTTTCAGCACGTACTTTTTCATCAGATAAATATAAATAAGTAGCACAGCAGTTGTTTAGTGAGCAGCTTAGGGACATATTGTTCCCACTGTCCTAATTTTCCTGACACAATTGGTAAATTTAGACATCTAATTAACAGTCTGTGCCATTTATCAGGTTACTCGTCGCTGTTTTTTTTTTAAGGCCGTCAATTAAGCTTTCCATACTTTAGACATATTCTCCATCTCCAGACTGAGTCCTAGGCCTCTCACAGAACGATTACAAATGCCTCTAACACATCCCCGTTCTGTTTATATGGGCTTTACACAACCCCAGGGAGAGGAACCTGGGTCATCTGTAAAGCTAGTTTCAAAGAAATCCTTTAAAACCTCTATGTGCGAGATGGTGCAGACCAAGCAGGAGAAAGAATGAAAGAATTTACAGTTCATCTCTAAAGAGTCAGATGGGGTACGGAGTCATCCAGTAAGAGCCACACTGTAAAATATTCACACATTTGTTCACATATTGATAATTATATTCGCAACTCTTACTCTGTAGGCCTTGCTGTTCTATGTTTATAAACGCACACTTTTACCTTTGCTTATTTATCCTCTTTTGTGCTAGTAGCTCTTACCTCTAATACGTGGGATTTTCCATAGTGAAATATTTAACCCTAGCAGTGACACTATTTGATTTCAAGTCCCTTTTATCAGGGAAGGAGCAAAGGAAATTAAGAGTATTCAAATAAAAAGGAAGATCTTTTACAAGTTCATTGCCAGACACAGATACAAAAGCAGCTTGTAATGCTATGACAGATATACAAGTTTTGTTTGCAAAGTAAAAAGTCTTTGACCAGATCAATGCTGCAGGCCTGCACTAACATGAATCCTCTTTAACAAGCAGTGCATTTATTATCACTCCTTTACAAAAGAATAACAATCATGTAGCATATAAAGTGTACCCTATTACTTGTTCCCCCCACACAGGTAGGGTAAAACGGGTCTTCTAGTTTATGCTTAGCTGAAAAAATACAGCTAAATGTGAATATGCACCAAATTTCTATAATGATGTTGCAGCCTGAGAAAGGTAGATGCAGCTTGAAAAAGGAAAGTCCCAAGAAAAAATTATGTTCTCTTCACCCTCTTTATGCTCCCGGACCATCCAGATAATTGTCAGATAACTACTACCAGAAGCAGGCAAAGGAAGAAAAAACCCTGCAGAAGTATCAATTCATACTCGCTCAGATGAGACAACACATTTCTTTTTTCTGTCAGTAGCAACAATCCAACTAAAACTGCAAAGGTAATTACCTTCAGGGTCATGCCTTGACCACATGAAACCTGTTTACAGAAACACAGGACACTAAAAATCAAAAATACCTGCAATGAATGTTTACTAGTCAAAGACAATCTGTAACATTATGCAACGCCAATGAAAGGTTTGCTACACCTTTCTTTTTACACATGAGCTTTAAACGATCAGTTTTTAGGGTCCGGTTGCTGTTCACTTTGGCAACTTCTACGAAGATGATGGGGCGCGCAGCCCCACGTAGAACTAGAAGTAAAAATTCTGTCCGACATCAATCTAACATCAAATAAGAAAGGCCTCCACTATGCCTTTCAGCAGCTTGCCCAGCTTCGCGTGAAGAAGTCTGACCTTACTGTCTGTAGTTCCAGAGTAGCCCAGCATTTCTGCTCTCCTGGGTCAATGTCAAGGTTGGGTGCGCAGGTAAACTAAATCGAATTTTCAAAAAAAATCGCTAATGCTTTTCAGTGCCTTCCTCAGCCCTCCCTGAAATATCTTTAGCTGGGCTCTAATTTTTGTATCCTGCCTGGAGATGAAACGAGGGGCTCTTGAACATAATTTAATAATAATAAACTGGGCAATACATGAGTTTTAAGGCTTTCTGCTTCAATTCTTTTGGTAGCTCTCTCATGCCATGGACAGATTTCTACAGGAGAAGCAGTAACCCAAGCTTGCTGGAATTGTGTTGCACACATGCTTGGAATACAGTCTGGCTGATACAAAGACATTTGCAGCATTTCCTTTCAAGATATTCACATCAGAGATCACCACAGAGCTCCAGAAATTCAGGTCACCGGGAGGTTAATTTTCTGAAAGGGATAAAACATTAGGATTCAAAATAAAAAAAGCATCTTACAAATTTAAGAACAAGGTTGTGACCAGTGGCTAGTGAAAATCTACAAAATGTCTGTGAATAGAATAATTATTAGTGGTTTCCAAGGTGAAAGCTAACACCTTTGACTGAAGAGTAACAACTAACTTGGGTTAGCAGAAACCTTGATTGAAACCATTACGTTTCATGCACTCTCTGTGGTTGATCATGCCTAGGGAGACTTCCTTCATTATATAAAGCGCGTAAGAGACAAATGGAACAAAAATCTCTAGGATAGTTAGGTCAGACGACATATACCACAGTGACACATTTTCTTCTACGAAGCCAGAAATTTCCAGCCCTCAGACAAGATAGATGTGTCAAGTTTACTTTTCAGGGAGAAAAAAAGGTGCTGTTATAGTTCTGGCTAACCTTTGTAGAAACCCTTAATTCACAGAACAAGCGTGGAATCTTGCCTGGGAAAAGTTGATCTCCTGCTTCATGCCTTGAAGCTACTACATGCCTTAAGTACCCTGACAAGATTTTGAATCAGACGATAAGGATGAAACAGACGAAGAGAGACTGTCGGGGCACAGGGAGGGAAGGGGGGGATGAGAACAACAGATGGTAACACTTGTTACGTTTCACTTTTACAGTCCAAATAAGTCTAAAACCCAAAGCAACTATGCTGCTCCGATGTAATTAAGTGCTTCACTAATGTGAAAAACCTTCCTTTATGAAACATAGCAGAGTACAGAAGAAGGTTGCCTCTGAATGGCCACTCCAAAAAACCACCCTAATCAAAGCCATTTGCCAGCCTTATCAAATACAGATGCACAAAGTTAGGGGCTGGAGAGCGTATCTGTCAGCAACAAAAATTGGCAGTGAGTCTCGGGTAGATTCAAGTACCTTAAAACAAAATTCAACTCTTCATCATACAAAATCCTAAATAGATTTGGAGGTTCTTCAAAGTCCAAACACACAGAATAATGTTGAACACATGTTTGTCTTCAGTGTACTTTTAACTCAAATTCAAGTATTTAATAAACTAATCCAGACTAGTACTCTCTAGTACATGAGAAATGAGTATGAAGTACTGACCTTAGTGGTGGAGGGGGAAATGCAAAAGTTGGAGAGGATCCAGCTGCATTTTACCCGCAAAGAAATGCCCAGCTTCCACAGCTAACTGTTAAGATCTTGAGAACGTTTGTTTTGTAGAATTACAAGCATGTTCCAAAAACTTGCGAGGCACTACATCTACCTCCATACTAAGAAAAAACACTCTTTTCTTTCAAAAGGAAAATAATAAACTCAATTTTCTGAAGCACATCATGGGAAAGACTTCATTGTATGTTATCTGTGAAGGATTAAGTATGGCTACCCAGAGCACAAAATACAACTCAAAAGTAATGGGGTCTGTGACAAATTAAGACCTTCCTTTCATAGATTATAGTGCATTCCTGTCACATTCAGGCATTTTGAGCTACAAAGCCAACCTAGAGATTGATTGGACTATTTTTTCAATAATTGAAGGGCTTATATGCCAAAATTTATATTCCAGTTTTCTTAAAACTTATTGAGGATATTTTTTCTGAATACTAGAAAGAAATAAAATCAGATTTATGACTAAGCACTGCTTTACTGAGCAAGTTAAACTTTGGAGTGATGCTACAAAACAAGAGGAACAGTATGTGCAACTGATTTGTGTATTTGGAAAAAAGTAAAAATTACACCACTATAAATAGTAAATGGATTTTTAAAAATACTTTTAGTTTTTGAGTATGATTCTAAGATATTTTTAGAAACCCAGATAATTCTTATTGTTTTTTAAAAGTTAACGATACAGAGAGATGCAACAACCACAATGATTTTTTTCATGAACTCTAAAAGCCCACCAACTACTTAAGCCTTATTTACTGAAAGGGGACCAAGAATCTTTTCTGTGTAAAATAACCTGTGGCTGAACACACAATCAGGAACCTACGTGTTTCAACTCGGTCACAGGTCTCTATCTTCCCACAATTTAAGGTCTCTTAATCCACTGAGCAATAACTTCGTATTGCTAAGATGAGGTTCTTGTCTGTATCAGTCTGCTTTTGTAAAGCAACTGCAGAGGTAAACAACACAACTGGCTCTTCCTTCCTCTGCCATTTCATAAAGGTCTGCACAAAGTTAACAAAAAAAGCAAACTAAACCTAAAAAACCCCAAACTATGACACCACTAAAAAAAAAACCAAACAAAAAAACCCAACAACAACCCAAACCCCATAACAGTGGACAGTTAGACTCAATCTAGAAGGCCAATGGCATCCTGGCCTGTATCAGGAACAGTGAGGTGATGAGGACTAGGGAAGTGATCGTCCCCCTGTACTTGGCACTGGTGAGGCCCCACCTCGAGTACCATGTCCAGTTTTGGGCCCCTCACTACAAGAAAGACATTGAGGTGCCAGAGCGGGTCCAGAGAAGGGCAACAAAGCTGGCGTGGGGTCTGGAGAACAAGTCTTATGAGGCGTGGATGAGGGAGCTGGGGTTGTTCAGCCTGGAGAAGAGGAGGCTGAGGGGAGACCTTATCGATCTCTACAACTGCCTGAAAGAAGGCTGTAGAGAGGTGGGAGTTGGTCTCTTTTCCCAGGTAACAAGCTACAGGACAAGAGGAAACGGCCTCAAGTTGCGCCATGGGAAGTCTAGACTGGACATTAGGAAAAATTTCTTCACTGAAAGGGTTATTAAGCATTGGAACAGGCTGCCCAGGGAAGTGGTTGAGGCACCATCCCTGGAGGTATTTAAAAGATGCGTAGACATAGTGCTTAGGGATATAGTTTAGTGATGGTTTTTGTCAGAGTTACGTTGATGGTTGGACTAGATGCTCTGAAAGGTCCCTTCCGACCGAGGCAATTCTACGATTCTATGATAATCAGTGATCAGCAACAGAAATCTTTCCTGACCTCTTCTGAACTGCACAACTACATCTCCCTTGCTGCGTTAGGTAGGTTTGCTGTTTACCTTGGCAAGAGATGGGCAGCTGCCATCTGCCCCGTCCCTTAGATGGGGAAGATATTAGTCCCAGATGAGAGCCTGAACACACACTATCATCCAAGCTACCCTCAAGGTCAACAAGGTGGCAACGGCACAGTCCATCCTCAAAAGGTACTGTACCCTGGGGGAGGATTTCCCCACTCAGATACCAGGTCAAACCTGCTACCAGGCCATCTGGTAGCAGAACAGCCTGAATATCCAAAAAGCCCTTTGAGTCCTTCTACCTCCCAGTGCTGTTTTATTTATGTATAATCCATCTTATTTACTTATTCAGATGTTGCAATAAATAACTGGTGCTTATAAAATGGTATACTGATATTTTTTGTAATAATTATTGCAACACTCCCCCCCAAGACAGATTAGCTAAATCATAGATGTGACTGAAAAACAAAACATCAGCCCACTTCCTAACATCCACTAAGAAATTCAGCTGCCTGACCTATGCTGCCCAAGTTCCCTAAACGAATAGTTGGGAGAGGCAAATAAACAACATAAAACAGTGAAGCTAAAGAGATTACCAATTTCTCTCTTATTTCCTGCTGATCATTGCCAGACTATGTTTCTGCCCCAAAGTGCAGGCTTCATTATTAAAGATGGACAGAATACAAGTATATTCAGCGGAGGCCGGCTGTTCAGGAAATAGCTATAATTTGGTAAACAGCATAATAAACACTTGAGCATCCTTGATGCAATGGGTAATGAGCCAGTGCAGCCATAAGTGTGTACATAACAATGTTAAGATAATACTGTATTTCACATTATATATCTATACACACACACTCATGTAGACATGTCTGCATAATATTTCAACTATTATACTTGTTTTGCTCCTGACATAAATTTATTACTTTTTCCTCTGTATTCAGGTAGATACTTGTAAAAGAGAGCAACGTTTTACTTTCATTCTCTGCTCTTTCTCTTCCATTTTACTTCTACTATACCTACATAAACCATCAGAAGCTTTTGTTCATCATGGCAACCGAATGCATTACACTCTGAAGCTCCAGAGATCCTGGAACTAAATGCAATCTCACAGCAAGTCATCAGCATGTCTATAGCCCATGCAGTGGAAGGCGATTTAAATCCCCAGTCTGTTCTCCTTGCCACCATGGAGAATAATGACAAACCATAACATATCCCATTCATCTAACAGCTGAGAGGGTAATGAATTACAGAGATAATTCAGACACTCATTATTAAAAGATTACAACATTAAAAATGAAGGGGTTTGGGCTTTTTTTAAAGGCAAATGATCATGTTTTCATATAATGTGAGTGAAACAGTATACAGTATTATTGATTCCCAGCTATATCATAAAGGCCAGCTTGTAACAAAGCCCTCAAATTGAATTACGTTTAAAGTCAGCACTTCTCTAGCCTGAAACTCAATCCCAGTTCGTACTGTTTTACTCCAAATGCTGAAAACATCAGGATTATTTAACAGGAGTCTGTAGAATTTCTTGCTATTTTTCTCTGACAGCATTACCCATTTTTAATGAAACTGCAAATGCCCATAATCAATGCTGCTCAATACCATGCTTAGTCAGGATTTAAACAAAAAACAAACAAGAAAACCCCAGGAACACCCCTGCCCCAATACCAGTCTACATTGCATGGTACAAACTACCAAAAAAACTGAAACTGGAACAAAGTGTCTACATTACATGCTGGGCTTTTAAGTCTATGCAGCCCACGGTTCCAAGTGAAATATCAGTGGTTTCACTTCAGAACAAACCTGTTAAGTTTTAGTCCTAAAAAAAATTTTTATCAAACAAACATCAAGCCAGCCCTTCCGTCCCAGGGATCTGGTTACCCATAGACTTTTCAGGTTAATTCAGTGACAGATGAAATATGTACATAACTGAAAGTGCTCCGTATGTACTATGGGTAAATGCATGTTTCCACAGGAGACTACTCAATCATTAGATGCAGGACGCAGCATCATCTAATATAAAGAGACTTTTTAATATAGAACATCTGCAACCTTTCTATCAGCTCCATCTAAATGTCTACCCAGGGTCAATTAAAAAATACCTCAAAAGTTTGATTCATAACCTTTTCACTTTCCCAAATACATTTCTGCTGTTTGCAGGGTAGGAACTGGGAGGTGGGGAGAGGTGGGAGTAGTGGGGGGAAGGTCTACAAGAAAAATTAGGTTGTCAGAAAATGTCAATAGTCACAGCAAATCTTCTGTAAATGATTTTTGAAAGTCTGTTTCACTTTACGTATAACTGCACAATAACAAGCATAATGCCAACTTTCATTTTGGAAACAAGCTGAGAAGGGTATCTTTATGTGGACACAAATTGTAACCGGTTAAGACAAAGGAAAGTCCTGCACCAGGACTTCTATGGGGCAGACTGTGGAGAAAGTACATTTTTGGCTGGTATGGGCAGGGGAAATCTGGAAGTCTACTGCTACAGAGCTCAAAGAAGGGGAATAAAAAGTGATTATTTTATCTGTAACTATTTCTTTTGTTCATTCATTCACATTATATGGTAGACTCCTTTGTAGTGACTGGGAAGGGCTACTGGAGGGGGGCTACACCTCCCTCACTGTCTTTTGCCCAACAGGGCCGGGCACTGTCTCCGCTCTGAACACAGGATGGGGGCAAGGGCGATCCAGAGAGGAGAGCAGCACTGGGGAAGCTCTTAAATTAGTAGTATTCTTCTTCTCTTTAAAGGAAGACAACACACAGTGTCAGCTCCACGTTTAACAAAATGAGAGGCACAAAGGAGGGCAACGATATGCCTTGGTTTTCACGTTTAGTATTCCCTCTCCACTCCTGGAGAGCTGCCATCATTCTTTATTGCTCATTTTCATCCAATAACCTTTCAGCTGAATCTGCTGAGCGGTTTTCTTATGAGTCTGTCTATTAGCCCATGATACTTGGTTTTACTTTGAGCAGGCTTCTTACTTTGCCCAGAACACTTTCAGTGCCACACTAAATCCTACCAGATCCGCAGGGGCTGCAGCAGGAACTTGACTGGCCATCACCATCTGTTCCTCACAGCCACGAGTCAGTGCTTTATCAGAGGTTTATTATTACTACTATATACAGTTTTGGATCACGAGTTGATTTCAGTTAGAAGTTCTTCTTCGTCTGCTCCATGTTATAGTAACGTCACAGGCTGGATTTTTAGAATTAATAGCAGCAATGATTTTACAAGAGAGATTACATTTCTCAGTCTCATCGTGCACACTTTTCTATGATGTTAAACCTTGAGTTCAGTAATCACTATCGTACTTTTCCTAAAGTACTACGAAAGATCATTTCTCTTTTCTAGGATGGTAGATTTCACTAAACAAGCAGACTACAGAGGCTATCAGTTTTTTGTTTAGTATGCAATTTTTCTTTTCTTTGTTTTTCAGTAATGTCACAAATCAATTTTTTAAGTTGTCAAGTTTTCTTTTATTTTCACAATAATCTATTAGGGATTTTAAACACAGTGACTCATCAGATTAATATCCATCTTAGTCCTTATTAAAAGGCTCTAAAAATGAAAAGCAAGAATAAAAATAAGTATTTTTAACTGACCCAATCTTTTTCTTTTTCAGAATTATCCCATGAGGGATATTTGAGTTTCAGAACTGTTGTCTCAACTCAGGCAAGAATATTTAAAATTGTATAAAAATCTAAAAATTCTCAGGGACAAAAAGGCTGTTTCCTCCCCTACCTAACACTGAGTGCTACGTGGCAGAAATAGTACTTCACAGATCTGCTTCCTCCGGGAAATTCAGCCGTATAGTATTAAAGAAATAAAATGAGTTTCTCCCACTTTTTACTCCTTTTAGCCCTGAACAACCAGCAAAGCTAATAGACAAAAACCTGAATTTTATTCTTTTTCATGAATCGCAAGGCTAAATTCCATCTGGAATTATTCTTGTGAAACACGAGTCAAAAGAATGGGATTATAAAGAAAAGCTAAGGGAAGAATTTGGTCTCAGAAATCTTTGTAGGCCGGTAAGAATAAATGAGTAGCTGAAATATTTTTAAGTTCAGACTGCAGTTTTCAGGACTATCAGTTAAAAGGTATTTCTGAAGAAAAAAAAAATAAATCTGATACTGAGTTGCTAGAAGAAACACAGAACCTCAATATACCATTTTTAAATTCACTGCTCAGGGAAGAAGTGGACCTTACGAGCTCTCAGTTTCAAGCTAGGATCTCCCCAGCAAGTCTGAAAAAACATTCATCACTCTCAACTCCACACAGAACTGGGACTAGAGTTAATTCTCCTACACCCTCACAAGCCAAAGGACAAAGAGCATTAGTCACACCTTTATATCAGCTCCCTTCAATCTCACAGCTGTACGTACCCGGGAACACTCTGTGGCTCTCATCCAGTACAAGCCTTCTACGAAGTTCAACAAGCTTTGACTCAGGCCTGCAAAGTTTTGCCACAAAGCCACTACTGTTTGTATTTCTGGGGTTTAAGACCAACCCATATCTCCTTGAAACATCTGCTATTTTTTAAGTTCAGGAAGACCGACAGGCTCCAGGATGCTCTCCACTATTTAGGAATAACTGTTGGTTATTTAGGTTCCCCAAATCCTTCCTTCTGATCACTCTGCTCTGCCTTAGTTGGTGTTTTTATTTCATTTTCTGCAATCAAGTCTGATCACTTGGCAGCTGATCCCTATTACTTCCATTTTTACCATGAAACAATAAACATTTTTACTCTCAACCTCACCACTGGTCATGCAAATTTAGTCTGAGCTTGTGAAATTTTTCTGTTGTCATTTAAATACACGAATGTTAGCTGTGCTTCAAAAGAAACAGGTTATAAAACCTGCTTGTTACAGTACTCTCTCAGCTTTCTTTGTTCTGTGTTTCAGAATTGCTACAGTATATTGACTTTAATAAAGTTTTGTTTTTCAAGAGACCAACACAATTATTACAAGTCCAAGTTCCAAAATGGACAGATACTGAACCAAAACTGCTGTATTAAGGGCCTGTAATGATCTTTCTCTGCTCAGCCAAATGGATTGTCATCTGTGTTGATTCAATGCAACTTGTCTTTGCCATTCAATACAATTGATCCCAAGATGCTTTTATAGAGCATTTGGTTATCCTTGAAATTTGGTACCCCGGGGTCCTGAAAAATGCCCACAGCTGGAGCTGTTCTTCAGCAAATACCTTTCTCTATAGCTGATAGTAAAATTGTTCTTTTTCTTATCTTGTTCCTAAAATTCCCCATACGCATTCAGAGAAATTCCGTTTAAGCCTCACTGTCTCATTCTTGATAGCAACATCCACTTGGTGATTTTAATTAAATCTCATGGCTTCAATTATCTGTGTGCAGACATATCAATTTAAGGTGCTTTCTAGGTTGTGTGTTTGGTTTTTGCTCCTCCCTGATGGTTTATTTTGTCTCCCTCTCTTCTCTTTGGCCATCCTTTGAAACTAGATCCCTGAGAAGTCTACCAATCACAATCTGGGTGTGTGTTTGGGATTTTTTTTTATTTCTTTTCAAAGATCATTTTAAGTCAATATTTACAAACAGAGTGAAACCCTCATACTTCAGTGCTTCATTTACAATCTTCTCCTTTTAGCTTACAAATTAGCATGATGCTTTATGCAACCAATTTAATTTTGTATTTTTCCTCCTCTGATCGCTGCTGTATATGAAATCTCTGATTTATATTACAGATTTCCATATCAACCTTTATGTTTGTAGGCCTATTTTAGGACTGTATCTGCCTTGCACGGTGGTTATTAAACAGAAACCTAGATGTTCAACATAATTTTCCATTTAGCTTTGTGGAAACTTAAGGATAGAGCTGGTCTAAACGCTTCTGGACAACATAAAGTGTTAGCCCCTTGAGACAAGGAATTGTCCCTACAGAAGAAAGTGGTCCCAGTTTCAATCTGACTGACATTTTCTAAAGACAACCATAAGACGACTCACAAAGAAATCTGCTTGACTTAACGACAGCCCAAATTCACCAAGCTGTCACCTACCAGCAACAGCTACACTAGAACCTTCTATTGAGCTTTAATGATTGTGCGAAGACATTACAATATTACTGCAATAAATACGGCATCAAAGCCAACAGAAACCAATGCTATCGCAGACAAGCAGCCTCATGAGGGTGACTTAACCTTTGACCAGTAAATTTGATCTATTATATGCGATTTGTGTCCCAAGGTACTCAGTGAATGGCTGATATACACAAAATAAACAAAGACTGAGAAAGACAATAAACTGACAGCCAAGATCAACAAATGGTCTTGGTACCCTATAAAGCCGTTAATACAATACTCAGTTAAACACGCTTTTCTCCAGACGTGGGCTGTTTCAACATGTTTGAGTGCCTCTGTGTCCTTGAGTAGACGAGTGAGATATAGAGTGATGTGATGAGACTATTCTACCGTAAGGAAGCTCCTCTTAGCTTATGTAGCCCTTAAGCATCTCCTTGTTCCCCTCCTCTAGAGTATTTATAGTACTCAAACACATAAATCCACCACCTCCTCTCCTAACCTTTTGCTGTTCTCATTATAGAGACAGAAATAGCCTGTCAAAGAAAGAGACCCAGCCTTTACTTGATATTCTGGAAATTAATTATACAATACTTTAAAAGATTTATGTGCTAATCTACCAGTTCCATAAAAATGCAAGAATACAGGTAACAGTTTAAAATAGCAAAAATGTGAGTTTCCATGTGTGATGTGTGAATTATACACACACACACACACGCAATCTATACACATAATCACACACTTCTCAAAAGAGTTACCTATCTATTTTAATTTTAAAAATACATAGCCTGTAGCTTTTTACTTAAATACATACACTGTGTGACTTTTACTTAAATACATACACTGTAGCCTTTTACTATGGTGTGAACGCATTGTTTTAATAAAGATCTAGAGCAAAGACAGAAGAGTACATAATACAGCTGTCATTTATTGCTTTGCTCTGTTGGATTGAGGCCCCAAGAAATTATTAAACTGCTGAGGTAAATCTTAACTCTTCAGTTATTCTGAACCTTGATCCTCACTTTTTTTCTGCTCTAGGATTGTTGGCTACTTTTCTCTCACTTTTTTTTTTTAATCTTCCCCAGTGAAAGATCATCTTGTCTGTGCTCCACTTTTAATTGCATACAAGTGCATGGACAGCAGTTTATGGTATAATGTAAATTTTCTGTAGCACGTCTAGGGCCAGTAGTGATCTTTCTTCTCACTATGACAGGAACATCATCTTTCAATTTCTTTAAACTCTAGCCTAAAACCAAAAAAGATTAAACTCATTCTCTCCAACCTGAATAACCCCACAAGGTAGAGGAAGCTGGTATTTAAGCCAGAATAAATGTTAAGGATGAACTACATAAATACACTTCTATTGGAATATTTTTGTTAGCGTCTTCTAGACTGTCTAAAACTTGGTGTGCTTTTAATTAGGCCGCTAGAGCACATACTTTTATGAGTGTGGCGGCTTCCTTCATCCCCTCCAAGCATGCAGAAACATGTAAGTCTTTGTAAAACACTGAAATGTCTCTACAATACAGATTTTTAATAGTAATTTCCATGCAGGAGATGCAATAAAACCAAATCTGCTTTATTACAGCATTGGGGACTAAAGCCAGTTAACCACTCAGAATTAGCAAGCTTGCACGCCAAATCAGTTTTCACCACTCACTGGGTGCAACGTATTTCACGGGCAAATCAACAAATTATGCAGTTTACAGAGAACCAGCACCGTAGGATTTACAGGTCTCATCGTCATCTTACAGACCATCGTCAGCATTCATACTACAGATACATAAATACAACTTCCACTTTGTAATTACTGAAATTAGCAAACACGTCACATGCAGGAACAAAGCAGCTAACGCTACTGCTATAGGCAGAGAGAACTCAAAGCAGATCTATACCTAGAAATTCCTCCACGTATCTTCCCAAACCATTTCAGCCCAGAGCTCCTGGAGCTCTGCCTGAGCCTGCCTACAGCACCCTCCATTGCTGCCGATGACTGATGGTTTGGGAAGCAACAAATGACAACAAGCTAAAATAGCCTAAATGGAAATTCATTAAGAAAAAGATGGGGCGGAGGTCTTCGGAGATGAAGAGGCACATTAACCTATTGCAGCACTTACACCCATAATAATCTGCCTCTTTAAAGGAAATAAATATTTGCTAATTTCTCTTTGAGCGATTTAGATTGAGTCACTCCCTGGTATATATATTCTAGTCATAGCAGAAATGATCTGCAGCTGTATAGTGGAAATTTCTTCTAAAGAGCAGTGCATTTTTGGTTTTGTGAAATCTTCACATTTTGACAAAGTTTTTCTATTAAGAATTGCATTTTAAAATGCAGACTGCATCAAAACAAACAGGCAAAAATCAATAATTTAACAACATGTATTGCTAAGACGAGTAAATGAATGAAAGTGAGCTTCCCTGACAGTCCTTCCTCACTAGCTATTAGGGAGGCTGAACAATTCAAGAGCATGTGAATGGAAACAAGCACTTCCAAATGCAGGAGAGGATATGGAAAGCAGATTTAGGGGCAGAGGAAAAGGAAAGCTAAGTTCTTTGAATTGTTTATTTCCTCAATCTAATTTTAATTAAAACCAGAACATTAGGATGTCTGTTATGCTAAGCTACTGTAATACGGATTTCCACATTAGAGGATAAAAATTAAACAAAAAGACAACAAAGGTAGAATGAACAGTGCCCGACACATTACTCACTAGGGTTCTTCGGCTAGAAAGAAAATAGCAGACAACAGTCTGTCACCAGAAAATAGCTTTACAATTCTATTACACATTATTACCAACCAACCTGATAATCTGGGGTTAGTGTGAGGCCAGGTATTCACTACTTTCAAATAAGGGACAATGAATGGCACAGGCACACAGTTCATTACTTCAAACCTAATACTGAAGTTAAATGCTGAAGGACTATAGCAGATACTTAGTGGCCTGCGTATCTTGTACTACATATACACACAACTTTTCCACCTTGTAAGTCCACCTTTAAGACTTGATTATTTTTTTTTTTAATTCTTAAGCTAGTGGTGACACATATCTCAGAGTTTATATAATATATATACACACACAGAGGGTGATGGCTTTTTTCATGTCAACATTTGGCTCACATTTTATATTTGCCCAGGTTCCTTTTTATTTATTATTTACTGTTTCACCTCAACAATAAAAAAAAGAAATAGGACAGAAGTGGGAAAATGCAAGAACAGAAAGGGGAAAGGGCGAAGATATCTTCATTTTCAACACTAAGAATTATTCAAAGACTTCTAAAGAGTAAGATCAAATTCTCCCAAATGCCCCAGGTCCAAGCCAAGACCCAAGAGATGTCATTTCCACTGAATGAAGGAAGCGAGCAGGGGAACGTTCTTTGAATGTAAGTATTTTTGTGAGGGGAGCACACAATAGCATAACTAACTTCTGTGGTAAACATCATGCAGCCTCATGACCATCGAGAAATCAGAGCAGTCGCTCCTCATGACAAGTAGAAGAAACACACACACAGGGCGGAGCCCAAACTAACGAACTCCGCTAGGCTTATTAGTCAAAAGGCTCTGCGTAAGCTGGGTGACATCCAGGGCAAGAGAGAGCCTGGCGTGCAGAGTGGGGTAGAGAGAGGAGGAGAAAGTAACAAGAGAAGAGACCTGGTGACAAACAGGCATCGTCAGAGGATGGAGGGCTGGAGGTGCTAAGAAGATGGAGTTAATACTGCAGCTGAAACAAGCTGAATTAACTCCTCGGTAAGGATCAATCCTGCACCTTTGCATTCATATCCTAACAGATCCCAAACAAATGAGGAGAGGTGGAAGTGAATGTGATGCAGCCAAACGTGGCGCAGAGCTGGAAGCTGTAAAGAGCGTTTCTTACTTAGTACTGCTGGTGGAGAGGGACAGAAAGCAGGAGCTGGCATGGAAGGGATATAAAGCCTTACTTCGTCACTCATTTAGTCCTGCCAACGTCCATATACACCACAAAAGTTTTACAGCAGGGGCAAATCTTAGGGAAGCTGAAGGGCTATATAAAATACTTTCTGCCCAGACCTGGTGCAACACGTTGCAGTAGGAAGCGTGCTGCCGAGACAAGCTGGCTGGTAAGCGCCCATGGGTGCTCAAGGCAATACATCACCACACTTGCCTGTTAATGCAGCCCAAACTGGGAAGGAGACCAAGTTGGTGCTGTGCTGACAGGGGCAGGTGAGAGCACTCGGAACACCGACCCAGCAATGCGATCCACAACAGAGACTGACATAATCCGGAAGCAAGAGGAGCCCAAGCAGCAAGGGAAGAAGCTTCTTGTGCATGGTCAGGTCTTCAGCGTGTTGTGTAGGAAGAGAACGAATTTTAGACGCTGCCCCACTGCGTGGGTCTAAGGTTCACTGAAAGATGACATCCCATGTAGGGGGCTTTCGTGAAAGGGGGAAGATGCTGCTAGTTCCCATGATGACAGAGCAAGGACATAAAGAGGAACAATTTGCAGGAAAAAAATGAGTTTGCCCATGTTAAATTCGAAATGACAAATCAATTTTTTCTAGCAAGAAGGCATAAAATCAGGGTAAAAGATAGAAGGTCAACTATAATTCTGAGGCATTATATTCCAAACTGCATTTCTGAACGTAAGAGTATCTGCAGTTCGGAGGTAGCACAAGAGAGCAGGAGGAAGCCCCAGCCTGGCAGCTCACGTGCTCGCAGTAGCAAGAAGAGGTGAGGGTGAGCAACCCGGTATTCTGTCAATAACAGTGCGACAGCAGAAAGCTGAGCTTGCAAAGTGAGCTAGGCTTGCTTTCTTTTTTTTTTTTTTTTCCTTTTTCCAGAGAATAGACCGATTTTGCTAAAAAGGGATGGGAAGGAAAGTAATAATGAGACAAGGTTACAAGGCGAATGGAGAGATGCTACGTGGAAATAAGAAACTTGGCAACAGGAGATTAACAAATGAGAAAAAACTGGAATCACTGGAAAAAAGTAAATGGAAAGACAGTAAGAAATCCTCAGAAAAGGAAGAATCCAAGAGATTAGAGGAAAATTAGTTTGAGAAAAATTACACAACAGCTTACTACTTTCTCATTTGCTTAAAAATAAAACTATTTTCCTGCTATACTTTCACAGGAGTAGCCAGGCTAGTTTTTAAATGTCTTTATTTATTAATATATTTATCTGAACAACGATCGTATAAAGCAGGGAAATGCCGTTATTTTTATTTTTCAGAAGCAGAGGATGACCTTTGTATAAGGACAACTGTGGCTCAGAGCAGCTAAGTGTGTTAACGAGTTGTCTCCCAAGAAATCAGTAGCAGAGCGAGCACTTGAAACAAAGACTCTCTCAGACTATTTTCCTATCTCCTAAAGCATCTCTTGTCCACTTTCTTTCAGCAATCCTGTGTGGAAAAGAAGAGGGAATAAAGAAACCGAGTGGTTCAAAGGGGTCAGTTTTTTCTGAAGCTAACATACCTCATGTGCTCTGAGACTGTGACTACCCCAAAAGGAGCTTTGTTCCTTTTATATGTCAGCAAAACAAAAGGTCAGCCTATTGAAATATTGGTCAGGTCTGACTTTCTTCTATTAATAACAAGTAGAGACGTATTTTTTAAAGTAATAGTTAAATAAATGGCTACATGTCTGCAATCATTTCAACTTAAAATGTCAACTGGATTTGAGATGTCATGTGCATTTAATCAATGACTCTGCATTATAATATAAATATTACTTTGGTTTGACTGCTTTGTCTGGCATAAATCATAATTCAGTGAGATGAGTACATTTCATTTTCTCTACAGATGGCTGTTAATAGCAATACCTATTAAACTGGCACCTGCCAGCACTTTGCAGTTAAGGAATCTGTCAGGAGCCCCCTTCTGTATAATTCCTCTGTTAATTGTTGTCTTCCCCCCACCAGTCCCCCTATTTACCAAGTTCATGTTACAAGAACTACTGATACAGAAAATCAGCAAAACTGCCTTTTTTTTGTGTCTCATGGTGGAACTCATACTCCGCACTGTATTGCTGAGCAACATATGAATTTATTAGTTAAAATGCAGCTCAGGAAGCTTTAATTCAAATTTTTGTGGACATGACTTCAAACCCTCAAGTATCTTTGACCATAACGTATCTGCACTACATACAGAAATACCCAGTGTACTATAACTTACATGCAAAATCTGGAAGTCAAGTTTTACCCTCAGGTAAGAGATGGATTTTAGAGCAAGTAACAGCCAAGTGTAGTGAATGAAGTATAAACACACTGCCGCAGAGTTTCGTATTCATCAAGAATACACATTGCTTTCTAGGAGTTTTTTTGGAGAAGGCATTTCTTGGGAGAGAGAAGACAGACACTTAGAAGAAATATGCCACCTCCAGAAAAGACCTGGTCATATTCCCAACAGGACTGGAGTTTACTTCTTTTTTAGCAGGTGTGGCATGCACAGACGACAATATCGAAGAGGCAAACGTACATTTAAGTAGACACATCACAGAATTTGGTGCATAAAGTTAATCCTTACAGACAAAGCATGCTGCTTTTTTTCTTTTTTGCTTAGTAATGGCTTGAATAATAATGTTTCAACTTGAAGTGAACATGCGACTATTTCACAAAAACCATGCTCCTTGCAAACAGTTTGTAATTTCCAGTCCTTTTAAATAGTCAGAGGGAACTTTCTGCTCTGATCTGTTAAGTAAATATAAATCTTGTTATCCAAGTTCAGTAATGAGAGTAAGGGGTCTATTCTTCTTCATTGCACTTGCATACATCTAACATTAATGAGATTTATGCATGCATATTAAGAGGAGAACAGATGCTTAATTAAACAAATAAGCCTTTAGTAGGCAGTCCGCATGATCATTTTAGTACAAAACACCCTTATTTTCTCTGGTTTAGTCTGACTATGAACGCAGCCAAGAAAGAATCAATACAGCGGAGGAAAAGAAAAAGTGATACACATAAATTGAGGCATTTGTCTTTTTTTAGTTAAAAATACTTGATGAACTTGAGATACATTAAACTGATTAGGTGTCTCCTCTCCCTCATGCTCTTGTGCTCTTTAAAGCAAACAGGAGTTCTATTCACCAATTTACCTATTGAAAAGTGGGAGTTTTATTAGGCAAAAGGAAATCAAGACCTCTAAATAACTCATCTGCCTCATTAACTGGTGCTGTCTATCAAATTCACAGGCATGATCCATCTCAGATAATTTTGCTATTGAGGAAAAAAAAATCTAAAATAACTTCAGTCTAATTAAATCATAATTTAATCTAGTCTTGTTGTTTTTTTTTTAAATCTGTCCACATCCATACTGATTTTCAGCATCATATGTATGTACATATAAATACATTAAAAAGCTATATACACTGCATCTCTCCAGAAAAGCACATCTCTATTATTTCCTCTCTCTTCATTATATTGCTAACTTTTCTTCTACAACACTCAACTTCTCAGGGCAACACAGAGCAGAAAAAAATAAATATCTCTCCATAAGGTATCATAGTGATATACTTAATGGAAGTCAATATCTGTATATTATGCTATCTACTTTGCAATACCATTACAGGCTCAACAGTGCTGGTTGTAAAAAGTATCATTCTCAACACAAGACCTATAATAGTAATAATGAAAAAAGGGTCATTTCTGTCTTCCAACTAGAATGAAAAATTAAAATCACTAAGGCACTTAGCTCAAAGGAAAATTGGCAAATTAAGGGGACAAAAAATAAAATATTCATGGCTCATATTGTGAAATGGAAGGTAAATAATTTAAGATGAACTGTTATGTGGCAAAGTGCATGATTTCTGAAGAAGAAAAAGCAAATGTAACCAATATGCACATATATATTCCTACTTCCTGCGCCTGCAGTAATCGCGCACAAATACGCAAGTCAGAGTTGATGTGCAATGTTTGTGAGAGATAGACATTTTCTCACCTATACTGATTTTGAAAATACTTGCTCATGAACGAGTGAAGTCAAGTTGACAAGAGTTGCCTTTTTTTCCTGAATCCAGCCTAGAAATAAAGACTGAATGAGAGGGTGTTCTCCCACTGCACTCCAGTTCGGCAAAACCCTTTACTCTGAGTCACCAATTACATACTTGCTCTCAGATTTTGATACCACAAAAAAATTATGACTTCAGCCTACTGGTCTCTGCCTAGGGGAGCTACCTATTAAAATGCCATTGGTGTGGCTGCATTAGCTAACTTACCTTCATACCCATAAAGCTGAAAGGGCTGCCCAGAATTTTTACAATCACTATCTGGAAAACGTACGGAGAGAGCCATAGACTTATGTTTATTATACGCCAGGACTGTAACAACTGCTATGGGATTAGGGCAGAGAGCAGCACCACACAGCAGAGGTCACATTTCCCTGGTGATTTAAAGGTTCAGTCTTTCTCCAGCTTAATTCAGAAACCAATACAAAGCCTACCTTCATTAGAAAAGAATATTTTGACAGTATTTCAAAGCATGGCAATTAAATAACTATAGATCCCGAATTTAAAATCTAGAGTTCATCACCTAGCAAACTGACAAATAATTTTATTATTTTTTTAAATTAACATCTTGGTCAGGTCAGCTTAGCGTTTCTGGTGCTAAGTGATAATGCTTTTTACGTTAGTGCTCAGCATCAGGGATTTCTAAAGCCCTGCACGAAGGGGTTAAGTCACCCTTCCAAACTGCCGGCAGAGCCATCTCACAAGACTTCTGACAGTTCTAAACCACTGACGCTACACACTACCTTTATTCAAATGCACAAATATGCTGTTTTACTATAGCGTTGCTCATGAAAATACAAAACACCTTCAAAAAGAAGTCCAGGGAAGCTCATCTGAGGTCCAGCAGTCTTCTCATGACTCACCGTGCCCTGAAAGAATCAGTCAGCTCAATGAGGAAAAGGGATGAACCAAGAACTCAATGTGGCACTGCGTAACTGCTGCTGTTACGGATCTGCATAGGACTGAGTATTATTTATGTTCCAAAAGAGTTTCGGTAGAGATGCTTTTTCCTGAGACTGCATTTAGTCACAGCTCCAATAATGGAAGTATTTAACGTAGTTGTTTTCCTCATATACAATATCAATTTACTTTGCCCTCTGTTGTCTAGCAGTGGGTTATTTAGTGAGCTAGGACAGTGCAATGTGCCAGAAAACATCAAAAAGTAAAATATAATTCTCGCTTAGCCAATGTTACATACAGTTAAGAGTCAGCTTCTGTTGTTCTTTGGACAGCACGTATGCGCATCAAATACTCAGGCGGGCAATATATACATCAGAACCAGCCAAACAAGAAAACAAAAATACTGTGCAGTATGCACCACAGCAAAATTGCACTTTGGATTATAGAGACTTAACTAATCAGTAATAACGAGTGTCATCTGCATTTCAAATCTCCAGTATATTAACCTGCTTTGCTCCAAGTGCCACAGTCATTAAAATGCTGCAGCCAAGAGTTCCAGTTAATAATGGGAAAAACAACAGGAATTTTTAAAAAACAATGATTACAAAAATAAAAGCATGATTTCTTGATGGTGTCCCTGAATCACAGTCACCTAAATAAAGCTTCAATCCAGCAAAAGCTTAGCAGGAAAGCAATCATTCTTTTTTCTCTCTCTTTTTTTTTTTTTTTTTTTTGTATGTGTAAAAAAAGACCAGGAACTACAAGTAAATAGCAGCTGAGCAACAGATGAGGCACTAAGCGAAATCTGTTAGCAACTGCTAACAGCTTTGCTATTTTCTGTTGTTAAATTAAAAAAAAAAAAAAAGTAAAAAACCAATGCAGTAGCAATTCCAATATGTTCAAAAATCTCAGATGCAAAAGACTAAAGCTCAACGCTTCTTGTACTACACATAAATACTTGAGTTTGTTTTTAATATCTTGAAATGCTTTGTTATTGATTATAAGGCACAAACAAGCCAATTCACATGGACATACTATCAAGATAAAACTTGTTATAGCGGTACACACGACTCAGCAAGTATAGCACAAAAACCCCACCGTAGACAAGTGTGACACTTCCAGCAGCTGCTTTAGCCTCAAATTCTGCTTTCCTTTGTCCTTTGCACCTGACCCCCAGTCATTCGCCAGAAAGTGCATGTGTCTTCATTAGCACTGAGCTTTCTGGCAAGATCTCAGAAATATTTTCTTTGTCCTTCTGGTCCTGGAGCTTTCACCACTGAGGATCATTTCCTACTTATCTCAACCCAATCTTGACATGGGTTCAGCGAATCTGTTTTTCTGTTTGGATGCGTCTACACAGCACAGCAGAACTATGCAGGAACAGCTGAAATACCTCTGAGCAAAGCAGCCCACAAATAACAACAACTATGAATGTATCAGTGTGGGGTTCCAGCTCTCGGTAGGATCAATTAGTTACGTGGCTGCAGTCGCTGGACTAGTTAAAAAAATTCATGGCATCGCCCGCTCCCAGGCAGATACTCCTGCCACTTGCTTTCTTAACTTCTTTTCTCTTGGGTCTTTCTCTCCTGTCAGTCCAGCAGGGCCTCTGTTCCTTGTTCCTCATTTTGGTGGTCTCCCACGTAGGGGATCACAGCGCAACTACCACTGTATGTACAAAAGGCAAGCTACAGATTTCCCTCTCTATCCAGCTTTCTGCTTCCTTATGGTGCGTACATTTCTAGTGCCTCCTACGGCAGGTTCCCCTTCCAATTTAAACTCGGCATGTCAAAAACTGAGCTCATCTCCGTTTCTAAATACTTCTCTCTACTTCTTTCTCTTAAGCTACCACAAGAATTAGTAGTCACCTTGCCTGCTGCAGAAGCTCACAACTTTGTCGTCTTCAGCTTCTCTCTTTCCTTCCACAGATGTTCTACCAATAAAACATGCCAGTTTCATCTCCACAATGTCATAAAAAATCTGGCTGTTTCTTTCCATCCGTGCTGCTAAAATACTTGATCATTCAAAGCTGCTTACTGCAGTCTTCTCCTCCCTAGCCCTTCTGACACTCACTCCTCACTCTTCACATCGGTGCAAAACTCCAGTCTGAAAAATACCTCTTGAATCTAGTATTTAAACACTATTTGACCCTTTCTAGGTTCCCCCATTAGTGTCCTATTAATTCTTTTAAAAACACTCAGATTAATTGTTTTTATTTTTCATGTCATCCACAGCAATTTCTCCCTGAAAAAAAACCGGCCTGGTTTTGCTAATCTTTAGCAGGACATATGGTCCCCAATTCTTTTGTAAACTCACACTCTTGCTCTTGTGCAGTCTTTACAGGTCATCATCCTTCTTTCACTTTTATCATGGCTGGGATTCCCTAGGACTCTCACCCTTCTCAGGAAAGAATTTATTTTCAAGAACAATCTTATAAATTCTAGGAAGAAACACCGAGGAGGACACAGAACCTCCAAAAACTTCTCAGCTGAACTGTTAGCTCTTACAAACAACACCTCTGTTCATTATAACCTGTTGCTTTCGTCTTTGAGGCTTTATAGAGATTTTCAATGGTGTAGGATACAAATTTCCATTCTGTGCTGCCATACAGATAAATAAATATTATTAACTGTTACAGTCTGCTGGGAAGACAAGCGACATAAAAAGCAAGCTTATGAAAAGAACAGATGTATAAAGCTCGTGTACAACCAAAATGTGAAATATATTCTGAAAAAGGGAATCACTAAGAATGGTAACCTATTGTTCCCAGCTTTTTTGTCAACTACAATTGCTTGTTTTGGATTCTGATGTCATCCCACGTTCTTTCTGGCTCAGGCATCGCACCCCCGTAAGACTCTGCACTTCAAACCCACCAGTGATACATGAAACAGAATACTTATGCTTTCGTCAGACCTCCGCGTCACTCCCCTCTTCTTCCAATGTCCCTATTCCCGCCAAAGAGTTAAAAAGAATGAAAACAGACATAAAGCTTAAGATACACCAGAGAGTTGTTGAAGTCACCTTCCTAATTATTCGGTGTTTTGACTACTGCTCTGTGTTAAGCCCTATTTCTTCCAACAGTATGAACACAAGTGCACGTGCAGCGCACAGGTGTATGTGCCTCCTCAGCATTCCTACAGAGCCCCATTTGAATGCAGACTGCTCTACCCACACAGCTTCGTCTTACAAACACTAATAACTGCTGAAATCATGCAAATTTGGCACATAAGCATCCCTGTATATTTTTGACAGTATCTCTACAGTGTTCAAAAGTTGTTAGGACAATTTTGAGGATTCCTGTTGATTATACATAGGAGAAAGTCAGCTAAAACCTTCCATGTCAATATAACACAAGCCATTTGACTCCGAAGGCCATATCAATAGAGAGCTGCAATGCGAGTTCATATGTCATTGTCCTAATGAATATCATTGTAAGTGAGTGATCTTGCAGGTGAATTTCTTAGGTTACTAGTTAAATGCATCTTTGCCCAAGCAATGATTGTGGCTTTTGTATGTATTTTGCTTGTCTGCAATACAGCATGCTAAGGAACAGCAGTAGCCTCCTAAAGCTAGCATTAAGCATTCAGTGCTAGAAGTAACCACATGGTCATACAGTTTAATCTCCTCCAGGTCATCATTAAATTTCATTCACATACCCTATGTTAATTGCAAAGGTCTACTTAAATGGAAACACTTTAATCCTCAACAGAGTAAACAGGTACCAGAGGCAGGGGTGATGGCAACCAGAGTGCCTACAGCACCAAAGGCTGCAGCAATAGCAAGGAACTGGCCTGAAGAACTTCGTCTGATCTCTGATGATTCCAGAGATGCAAACCCAACCAATAGCCACAGAAGAAATCCGAATGTTTGCGTGCCAGGCAGGGAGGACAGTGAGCTTTTGAAGCTGTGAAGCAAAGATTTTATGATATCTAGTGGTTTTCAGCAACTGCAAATGTTACTAGACTGTTTACAGTAACACAAGCAATGCTGCTCTCCCGAAAGCTTGTGAAGGAAGCACATAAGCAAGGGAAGAGAAGGCTGAAGTCTGAGTGTGGGAGCGGGTCATGTATTACTCAGAAATATTCCCCACAAAGCCTCCCCCACCGACACACGCTTGTTTTTAGCCTGAAACCTTGAATCTTTTCTAACATATGGGAATGAATTTCAAAGGCACAAAAAGACATTTTGTCTGCCAAATGTCTTCTGCCTCAGCTACAAGTTTGGTGTAAAAGTATAAACTGCTTTCTTTTTAAATAACATAAACATTATTTTGAGTCCAAGTGAAATAATTTTTCCACTACCTTATGAGAGTATCAGTTGTTTCCTATGCTATAATGAGAATGGGAGAATGGGTGGCTCTTTTGCTTTTTAAAATGCCATACCTCAACATGACACCAAAGCCTTTCTTTTTTTTCTTTTCTGGATCTTCATTTTCTTCCTTCCTTTTCTTCTCTTTCATTTTAGATTTGCCTTTTTCTTTTTTCTTCTCTTTCTCTCTACTTTTCTTGTCTTTTTTAGCCTTGGTTTCTGTGTCTTCTATTTCAGGGTTCCCTGGAAGGGCAGATTCCATGTTCTGAGCTTCTTGACCAGAGTGAGAGCTCTTATCAGAGAAACCATCTGCACACAAAAAAGAAGCGGTGAGGATGGCTACGGGCCACCAAAATGCAAACACATGAAATACAGCATGAATGTCTACAAAGTGCTCAAATGACTCACAACGCTTACTCATTTAATTGAATAATTTAAAAAGCAGACTAAACGTATCTAGTGAATTCAAGCAGATTTCTATTGTAAATGAAATCCAGGGTTATCTTAATTACTTGTTTTCTAGTTATTATTCCCGATGCAAAAATCCTGACACGGTAAAACACTATTCTATTTGAAATCTAGCTTGTTAACTTCCATCAGCTCAAGAAAACTGACACGCTGGGATGCAAACACTGAGAGCTTACTTCAACAAGAGATTCTGGCGACTGACATAACCTACGTAACAAAACAATTTCATTCACTCCCTGGAATCTTTCTGTTTTAATGGCTGAAAAAGAAATAGATAAACTATTCTGTCTGGTTGGAGAAGAGCTGTGTTGTTTCTATTTGGGGGGCTCAGGATCCAAGCACAGTTTTACGCTTCATGCTAAAGAAGAGGTATTTCCAGACTGGAGTCTGTAAGCCCATGGTGACAGAATGAGCAGCAGGGTGCTATCAATGCACTCTGCCTTGTCTATAACGGGAAACAAATTTCCTGGTTGGAGAAGGGGGAATTGTAGACAGCTCTGTAAAACAAGCAAGATAATTTTTAATGTAATCTGAAGAAGGCAGCTGCTTTTTGAAGTTAAAAATCATAATTATTTAAGGATTGAGTTCTAAATCCTCCAACCCACCCCTGCCCCGAAGGAGATCAGTGAAAGACTTTACACTAAACCCAGTCAAGGTTGGATGGGGTACTGCAAAGGCAGCTCTATTCAGTGAAAGACACGAGCAGCTTTTAAAATGCTATCAACTTCAGTTGGACTAAATCACTTGCTTATGTGCTTTATTGAGTTGGCCCTCAGCAGTGCTAAGTGAAGGTGGCTCCCTCTGTAATTGCCATTAGCAACATACCCTCTTCTCCATCTTCAGGTCCATCGTAAGACTTGTCAATGGCAGCTCGGAAACTCTCATTACAGCCCCGACCACGGACCACGTGAGGCCTGGGTCTGTGAAAAGGGAGTTCGTTCTTCCTAACTTCAGCCACAGCAGTCTGAAGACTCTCAAGAGAACTTGACTTCTTCAATCCCAGAGTAGGACCGAAATCTTTGCCAGAAGAGTCTGAAAAAAATAGTAACGTTTTTACACATAAAACTGCACAGACAAATGAAACTAGTCAGACAGATACATTTAGTTGTGTACTTTTTTACTTTGGGCCTTTGAAATAGTCTGCAATCGATGTAATTTGTACTAAAAATATCTCCAAGTTAAACCCAGTTCAGTAGATATCCCTGTTCAGACTTGCAGGGAACGGCACATAATCCACAGACCTGACAACAGTGATGGGCAACAGCTGGCTCACTCTGTGTCATTTTAAAGCCTGAATCAGTGAAAAGGATGGAGTTGCTTCTTCCCCCTCTGACAGCAATGTTCAACGGGACGCTGCCAACAGTCTCAAGGAGAACATTATCCTTAGACTCCCAAAACCAAACACTGCTACACAACAAGAGTTTCGGTTTTTAGAATGGGTCATGTTGTATGAATGGTTGATATTTTCAAACACGTTTCTCCTGTGAGAAGATATTATTAGTTCTCTCACAGTCTTATCCAACCTTTTTCTTCAAGCTGAAACTGGTGCTATGATATCAACATGCACGCCAGGTTTTTCAAGAAACATATATTTCCAGCAAAGTACAGCTTAACGTAAATGATGTTGCTGCCTCTTTCCTTGTTCACAGGCATAAGAAAGCACTTCATACAAAAAAGAGCAAATACCTTCCCAAGTCTTCCAAACCTTTCCTTTCTTTGAATGCTTGACTGTCTCACCTTAGAAAGGCTTTACTTTGTGGCAGCATTAATTAGTATTAATATAATGATAGTAGAATAGGTAAAAAAAAAAGTTCAAATACATGCATACCAACCAATGAAGAAATTCATAGCTTAATTTAAAAGCTTTTGTAGCATCTACATAGTTTTTATATGGCAGAACAGTAAATGTGACATATAGACACCGAGGAAAAGACTTTGCCTTGCAATTATGTCTTCTGTCTTTGAGAACACAAATGCTTTTGTTTTTAACTTTTAAGTGATGCTAACACAAGCAACAGGAGAATATAAGAACAGAAGACCTTCACATACATGTATGTCCATATACTGTCATTCCTGAAGAGATTCAAGGATCACAGAAAAGACAGTTGTTAGTACTGTATGCTGTGATTTTAGCAATCCTAGAGCACAGGTATTTCTGATCTAAAACAGTGTGATCAGTGAACTCTTAAAGAAAAAAGCTAAGAACTGGCATCAAATAGAGACTCATCAGCAGTGTCTACATAAAGCAGTTTACACTTCCGTTACCTTCAGACTGACACGCAGCTGAAAAGAAGATGTGGGCGGGTGGGGTGTATGTGGAGACAAACAAGTTTAAGGGAAGCCTGGTTGCTTGGTCACACAGTACAACCTTCTTTTGTTCGCTAATTGCCATTCTGGAGATTACCGTTATCACCAAATTAACAAGTGCTAAAATGGAGTTACAGCAATGACTTGCATACAACATAAAGGTGCTTGAAATCCGTAAGAACTTGTGCATTAGTAAGAGGCCCTGTGGTGCCCATCTCAGGCCGAGGAGGAGCAAAACCAAGGGCAGGATAACCACTGTGAAAGCCACTCAGATCGGCAGGGGTACCGGCCACTACGGCATCTGCAAGGACGCGGACAGGGTGGTCGCTGCCAAGGGCCACCACTCGGACAGAGGGATCAGCTGGTGGCCATGGCTCGGGGAGGCCATGGCTCGGGGAGGCCATGCAGCCAGTGCTGATTTCCAGGCTGCTGCAGCTACCTCAAACAGCCGCGTCAAAAGCCAGCACAGAGGTGTTTACATACACATCCCAGTACAAGCTGTACTACATTAAATTAGTGCCCTGAGCTGTATTACCTGCGAGAAAAATAAGTCTCAGGTTAAATGCCAGTTAGAGCCCGTCTTACATAAAGCAAAGCCAATTACTCAGACTGGACGACTACTTTTAGCGTATGAAGGCCATTCCTAAGAAAAGCCAAGCCAAGAGCTAAGGTTTGGAGCATCACACACAAACATTCCCCGCACCAGAAGGTGAGCTCTCTGCTCAGCCCGGCTGCAGTTTGCCCTGCACACACTGTGACATGTTTTTTCGGCAGCTGGTCACATACTGAACATCTGGTTCAGTCAGAGTCACCGAAAGAAGGCTGCCTTAAACAATTGCGTGGGAAACTTGGATTTACTGTCCAAGTATGTTTCTTACTGTATAAATAGTCTTTATTTTGCTATTTTGTCTTACCATGAAAGTTCCCCTGAGGATTTAATTTTAGTAATAACTAGCAATAACTTCCTGGTTTTTGAGATTTTAAAGAGAACACTTACAGTGACTTTCATGTAGTATTTTCAGTTTGCTACTAAGAAGAGGAAAAATGAAACTAAATGGAGCACTCTTTAGCTACCAAGTAAATTCAGAACACCACTACCTTGGAAAAATGAATTTTTTTTCTACTGTCCCCAAAAGAAATGTCCCCTCTTCATTGCCTAACATCATCAAATGGCAAAGATTACCTGTATTTCTCTCTAACTGGCAAATAAACTTACATATCATTGGTGATCTTCCTGTGTTCTACCATTTAAAAGGTGTCCTCATTTATTCAAAAACTTACAGAGAACCTTTAGTCACAGGCTAGCATTACACATTTAGTTGCCCCTTTCTAAGACTGTAATAATTTTGTCTAAAATTTCACTGGCAACATTGGAAGTTTCTCACTATTACTATGAAAATCCACCCATGAAGAAGCACCTGAACCCAGGTAAAAATTAACTGCATTTTTTTCTTATTGATGACAGTAGTAGCCATGCAACCTCATTAAGAAGGGGAACATTCAGTCAAGGAGTTTACATCCTTGGATATTCTCAGCAGGGTTTTCAGTGAGAACCTCATATTTTTGCAATTCAGCTTTAATTCCTTTTTTCTTCCATTGTAAGGCTGCAGCAATCACATATGAGTGTACAACTAAAGATACAGGAGCTGAGGAGTTTCCCTACGCAGGGAGAGCAGTCCCCTTGCTTTCACAGCCAGCATCTATTACTGGATGCTTTAGAGAGAAACGCACAAGGCTCTGCAACCAACAAATACCAGATCCCAGCTAGGGAAACTTCCCTCCCCTGTCCCCCCAGTACCTTTTTCCATTTCTGCAGACCTTTAGGACTGCCGAAAGCCTGAAAACATGAATTTTTTCTCATGGGTAAAAACCCCCCAACCCAACAAATAAACAACAAAACCCCCATCTCATCTTTTACAAGTTATTAACAGGCATTTCTGAGGGTGTGTGGTGTGTCCTACCCAGAATGTGAATACAAAAACATAGTTTGGCAATGAGAAATGTAATTGTTCACTGTGTAAACATGTTTCTTTTTATGGATTTTAAATTCTTGAGCCCTCATTTTACTGTTTTCTGTAGTACAACAATAAAAATTCAACTGAAGCATCCACTTTATTTTTTTTTATAGATGGTGAACTACTTTATGCATCTCTACTGAATTTGAGAGAAACAACTGACGTCAGTACCTGCCTACGACTGGCTGAAACCAAGTTGCCGGTTCCTAGATGATACCTGTAACTGATCATCCTTTCACTGAAAGATGGTATTACACGTACCTTAATTTTCTGCTCAATGCCAACATGGCTACTACAGATTTTTTTTTCCTAATGTACTAGTAAAAGCAAACCGGTTTTCTGTACTTTTATTACTATTTATAGTTTCAGGTACTTCCAGGCTTCTCTTTTTCCCACATCTGTACATTCCTTTCTTTTGTTACAGCACAGCAGAAGGAAACATGCCAAAAGCAAGATGTCAGTCATCAAAATCAAAGGGAAACAAATGACACGGCATTGTGGGCAATGCCAGCCACCCCAAAGGCATGTGTAGAGAGAGTGGAATTGAAGAGAAGCCATGAATCACTGCCACTCTAAATGAAATACAACTCTTAAGACATCCTAAGCAGTAAACATTTTATATATGTATCACCCATTTTACTTTTTAGATAATGATTCTTCTTGAAAACTGAAACTATATCAATATGCCAAAAGGATAATATTTAGAGGAACATATTTGTGTGAGCTAGACTAATTTACTATTTACATTTTGAAAGATATAGTGAGGTAAAAAACAGTTATGAAGAAAAAAGAAGGGAAAGTGTCACTGAGACCAACAAACTAAAATAAACACAAAGTTGTAATAGATTATAAATAGTCTGGCTCAGTATTTACTGGAGCCTTAAACACACACATTCGTGGTTCCTACTGCACTGCATGCAATGGAGGTGCATGTGTTACTAGGGAAGAGAAAATGGTTATGAAAACAGTGAGTCTTCTACCCTGCGGGTACCGGGATGCTGGAGATCACACGCGAGAGCTTTTAGCAGGCAAACTGTGCATGAAACATCAAGGCTGACTTCTTTTGTGGTAGGACTCGGAGTGAGATATGCCAACAGCTTCTCAGGAAGCAGCTAGAGCCCAGCGCCTGTTCTGCCTGGGACATACACGGTGGGTGACCTGCCTGACGCCCAACGGAGCCTCACTGAACTCGGGGTCCTACCCCAACCTAACTGATCCAACAGCTCGCTCTACAGTTAGCTCTTCTTTAAAGGAATTGGAGCATGTTTAATATATCTTTTGATACATACACGTTCCCATGATTTTCAAAATACACTCAAGTTCACAGATCACATATATGTTTGGGCTTTTTACACAAATTAATGTATTGCTAACCTTACATTGCCCCTGCAGAGGTGAGGATAGCAAGCATAGTTTCAGAAACACCCCAACTTTTGTTCAGGAAGGAAAAAGCAGGATTTCTGTTGTACAGGATCAAAAGATATAGGTAGCAGGCTGGTAAAATAGGACCCTCAGCAAAATTTAGTCAAAATATATCCCTGCTGTAGGGAAACCTTTTGTATGGGAATGAACCAAATCTGTTACCCAAGTGAAAGATGTCCAAAGATATAAAAGGCAAGAGACAGCCAATAAGACCTGACTGCTTTACTCTCCCCTTAGATCCTTTTGGAAATTTACCCCTAAATAAATACATATTTTAAGTGAAAACTGCAAGCGTCTCTTTAAATAAGCTTAGGGTCAAAAGATAAACATTTGTCATTATTACGGATCTCCATGTGCCATAACCATCAGGGAGTAGGTAGACATTCATGGTTCTTACCCACAGGGTTGCAAGATGATATGGCAACTTAAATTAATCCATGTTCAATTCTTTCTGAACCATTCTGTTTAATGCAGTTTCATTTATTTCTGGTAGGATTCACAGTATGCACAACTTCAAAAGATCTTTTTTCCTCTCACTTATATTTTTATATTCAGATACTTCCTCAATCATCAATCGATTCAATGCAGAGAATGATTTAGGAAGGAGGAATTTGAAAGTCATTACATGATTTAGCTTGTGATTTTCAAATGAAGAGCTTTAATAGGACATTTTTGTAGAATAACCTTAATCATACTGTAGCCTTTTCTTCAATACTAGTTTATATAGGTAGCATAGAAAAGATTATGAAGGGTTTGATAAAAAGCAAGAGAAAAATCACTATCTTGCACTCACATATTAAAGACAACATGTATCGTTTTGCTCATTTTATACCTGCTTCATTAGAAGCAGCAATACTGAACACAGAAGAAACCCACACCTGACAGAAAAAAAAAAATTCTAAGAAAAAAAAGAATTCTAAGAAAGAGAAATCAAAGCATGGGAGAATTTAACAAGTTCTCTGATTAAAGGAGCCAGCTACAGTCTTCAGATTTACAGATATTTCAATCTATTTTACTCCATATAATGACTGCAATTTAGCCCGTATTTGCACAAACTGCAATTTCAACTATGAATAATAGCAGTTCAGAATTTGTAGCCCAGAAGGTACGCTGAGCTTTAGTCAACTGAAGAGGAAAGGCTTGGAATAAAGCAGCCATTAGGCAAGAGGTGAAAATGCTCTACTGTCATCTTAGAAATGTATGCTGGTGTCGTTGTTTTCTATAGTCTTATCACTAACAAACAACAGCACTGCAAAAGAACACATTAATATTTCAAAAAGAATAATATGTAGAACCTTAAACGTCTCAAAAATGCTAATAAGTTTCACAGTGCAACAATATTAAAGCTAAGAATTAGGAGCAAAAGAAGAAAGAGGTTGAAGCAAAAGCACTGGGAGAAATGGCACACGCATTTGCTAGGTTAGTGCTGAATGTTGGACAAAATGCAGCCAAGCCTGTCCTTGCGCAAAGGAACGTCTGATGTTATCTGTTGAAATAATTAGTTTCCTTCATTTGGTTACACCAGTTTAACCTCTGACATAACCTTCCATTCACAATATAGCTCTGCACCCAGTGAAAAGTTTTCCAAGGCATTTGAATCCCTACCCCTGCAGCGGGCGAGTGTTCTCTCTCTAGTTAGTGCAAACTGAAGCTCTTGCCCTTCGAACAGGTCCCAGTATAAATTAAGCTACCTGACCTTCCACAAAGCTCCTCAAGAATATTTATGTATATCAAATTGATTTTGGATATAGCTGTTACAACTTGCTAGAGGAAAACAGCTATAGGAAAAGCAATGCAGACAGGGAAAAGTCCGGTTTTTAGAAAATATGATCCCCCAGTGATTTCAGGCACCTTGTAAACTGATCAGTCTGGAATTGAGTAGTAGTAAAAAAATTCCAGTGCCCTGCAATTGCTTTACTGCTACTTCCACACCCACCCTCTCTGATAAGGTCAAACATTTCAATCCGGCTTTAAGACATCGAGAAATGTGACACTTTCTGAGATTAATTGATATAAATTACACTTCTCAAACTAAACCAACATTTTTGTTCCCAGGCCAAAGTTTTACATGAAGTGGGAGTCCCACACTAATATTTAAATAAAGTCACTTTTAATGGCATGAGGCTAACATCTGGAGTGTCACCTTACCTGTGACCTGGGGGACAGAGGAGGAAACTTCTTCAGTAGCTGAACAGAAGAAAGCAAGCCAGTATTTACATTAAATTCATGGTTATGATCTATCTATTTTGTTAAGCCTTAAGCCTATTTTGAAATAAGATGCTGAATTATTACTCAATCTTAGTCATCAAGACTGAAATCATATTTTTTAAAATGACTAATTTAAACCAGAAGCAACAAACTAAAAGGATGCAAAAAGTTCATATTAAGCTTCCTGTTTTCTTTGCTAATTCAAAGCTTTTTTTGAGTTCTTTACATGTGAATGCAGAAATTCTCTCATATCAATCATCTTATTCACAATTATTTTCTTTTAAAAAGGGATATGTCAATTTTATGCATCAAGTTTTGGCCTGCACACATTTTTACAAACACTCATAAAGCTGCATGTTAAAAATGGCTTTAAGTGTCATTCGGGGATTAATTTAGGCTATTACAACAACAAGGAAGATGATTATTGTAAAAGAAAAACGAAGCCAAGGCAACAAAGAAAAAAACATTTCAGTTTCACCAACTTAACTTGCAATTAAAAAATAAATTACATAAAACACTCCTTTTGTGTGTGATTTTCCTTATCTGTGAACATAAAGACTAAGGAAAAAAAAAGCTAGATTTTTAACAAAATAACGTAGAAAAAGGATACCTTTTGCTAATAATGGCATTGCTTTTGTACACCTGCCCACACTAATCAGTGAATCCTACATGCTTGAGATATTTATGAGCTCTCTTTATTGCTAACCCCCTCCTCACCAAACTGCCCAACAGCCGCTCTAATTTAAGATGCTCTAAATATTGTTGCCATGGGTGACACATGAACATGGAGTAAGGCAAAGCTCTGCTAATAAAAAGGCTTTCACAGCATTTCAGTCCTTGCTCATAAGTAAAGTTAAAATTTATGGCTTTTAAAATACTGGATCTGAGAGAGGTCAGGTTAAATGGCTGCTAGTAATAAAAGGAATCAATATGCCACAGCATCTGAAGCAGCCAGCAAACTAAATAAACACTTCATCCAAATCCACTTGGCCCTGAATTAAAAGAACATAAAATACTGTATTTATTTTGTTTGCCCTCCACCAGTCCGTGGTTTGCATCATTACATCCGCTAGAATTCTACATAGAGCAGGCAACAAACATATGTTGGCCAAGTAGCAATTAAACTGTATGTCAAGGCTAGGAGCAATTAACTGGGCATTAACCTTATCAGGGAACCACTTCTGGATTAGCCAACTACAAACAAGCAAACATCTCAGTCTGGGAAGATTCTGCAACACGTATTTACAAAAGCTTCAGAGGAATCAGACTTTCTGTCTCAGGCACATACAGAGTAAATGAGCCATTTCCAACAATAACCCTTTATTGATAAACCCTGAACAAAACCAGAATCACCTGTTCCAGTGATTAGGGTGTTCTATTAGCAAGGCAGTTTGTTCCTTACAGCGCTTTAAAATAAAGCAGAGCAACAGAAGTAGTGAACTCACATCTTTTGCTCCTAATCTACCTTTGGTTCAGTTTACAGACTGGTTTCCAGAAGAAGTTATGAAAACCTATTTTCTTCAGTTCATTTGTACATGTTTAAACAGAAAGTGCATAGGTTAATTTTCTGTTTAAGAAATTAATGCACGTTTTGCTTGAAGTTGTCAGCAAATAACCTGTAAAAAAGGTACCTACACCTGTAATCAATCTCTCTACACACACCCAGAGGCCAATCACAGAGGCATGCATATTTTGGAAATTGTTTTGTTTGTGAGTTTAATAACATTTGTCTCGAAACAGTTGGAAAAGTTTATGTCAAATCCAACTCTTGAATGGGAATATGCAGACTTTTGTCAAACCTACTATTAACTAAGAGAAACGCTTATCTGGCACAGCTCTGACTCAAAATCCCTGCAGAATTTGAAAGGATTATGTAGGTTTTCAGCAGAAGTCCTCAGCAAAGCTTCCTTTCTATTTCCTAGTGAGGTTTTTAAGATCATTTGAATGCTTAAAAATTTGATAACAGTATTTTATCATAGATTCCTCACAGCTGAATCCATCGTTGTAGTGATACTGGGTTTTTCACCTAGCTTTATTTTACATGCTTCAACTTCTTCCCCCCTTAAACTATCCTCTGTATTGAAACTTCTTTGCTTGGTCTCATCATTCCAGAGATGAGGATTGTTTCTAGATCTGCAATGATCCCATCTACTGACACACCAGAAGCTAAAAAGGAATATTCACACATTCTCCTCAACCTATGCGTTTAAATAAGTTGCAAAGTTTAATAAGAAACTCGAGAAGGCAGAGGGTCATGTGAACAGAGAGAACGTAAGTAAAATAAAGACTTTAGTATGGAGAACAATTATTTTGTAGGTCATAAAACATGAAAAGTATTTTTAGGGCTTTCTTCCACAAAACTGAATCCTTAGAAAAATCATGTTATTCATGGAACAAACGGTGAGGAATTTTCCTTCTAAACAGCTGCAGCCAAGGATTTTGCTAAACTGTTCTGTAGTGTGCAAAAGCACAGACTCACACCCAATGACATCTGGCTGTCTTCTGGGTTTTTAACAGACACTATTCACAATGGATTATGATCCCAGCCTTGCTTAAAAATAAAGTCAAAATACGACTTTAGTTATACTGTTAACTCTGAGACCTAGTTAGTCTACACCATTTACTGCTTTAGACTTTACATTTGCTTGGGCATGTATAGTCCAACCCTTCCTTAAGAGCTTTGCAGCTCCCTTGCTAGATATGTCATGATGTGTCATTTTAATGAAGAGGTTATTTTTAAAAAGAAACTGGCAAGGATGCGAATGAGAGCTCAAATAAAGCTGGTTTTGCAAATCTGTATTTTTGGAATACTCGTTACATTCTTAGATGTTTAACAAATGTGCACCTAGCCTTTAATATCCTCCATGGAAAAGGGAACCTTCCCAGATCTCTATGTTTTGTTTCCCCTGCAGCAATTTTTTGTATCCTAGAGATGTTACTCTATTAATTACTGAGTTATGTGTTTAGGATCTTTTCAATATGCAGTTTTGCATTGTTGCAACGTGTTTAAATGGCAAATTAGAAAAGCTAATGGAATTGCCGCATGGGACAAATTAGAATATGATCTTAACTGTAGTAGCAAATGCATACAAACTTTTATTGAGATTTTCTTACCCATTTTTCTTGCCTATGTATGAATGACATTACCTTGTTCCCTTTCACTTGCCTAATAAATGGAGAGGAGATACAAACACGGTCCCAAACATAGTATGGTACCAGACTGCAGAAATGTAGGGTCAAAAGAGAAGAAATGGTCATTCTAATTCTTCTTGGCGACATCCCTCATCAACCAATAGAGACGTTTCTGAGACATCAGTCAAAGCACAATCTTAAATTATGATAAAATATTCCAAATTTCTCCAGGTTTAACATGATGGTAAGCAGCAGCCACAGTGATACTGCAACCGAGATAACTTGATACAAGTTAAGCACAATCAAACTGTATTTTAATACAGACAAATCAAAGATGGCTTATCTTAGAAAAGATTCCTCTAAGCTGGGACTCAATATTATTGGAAAACACATGATCCTGCTCGGTGACTCCATACACTCTTGCAGCATGAACCAGAGTCTGGCTTCGAGTAGATCAGGATGCACTTGGATAATCAGACTTTTAATCAACTGTATCAGAAAACTGTTACAGTATCATGGATCAGGTGCAAAACTCAGTGCCCAATTTGATCTACTTCAAGTACTTGGTGGTTGGATCTTTGCATGAAATATCAAAATGTGATATTACAGAGGGAACTGTTCTACAGGAACAGGCAGTTATTTCAAATAGATAGCAATCCAATCAAAACGAATCAGTATAATTAAATATCCTAAATTAATAGTGAACTGCAATCTTTGCCTAGAACAGGGTCCTAAGCAATTGATAGCAACTGCAACTTGTAGGAGCCCTACTTGAAGATCAAAGCCTAAGTGCGCTCAAATTAACAGGGACTCTAGAACTGGAAGGTTCATTCCCAAACTGGTTGAAGCCTGGGGGCCAAATCCTCAGCTGGAGTAAATCAACACTTTTCCACTGTCTGCCAGCTTTTAGCAGCTGAGTATGTGTCTTTTGGTCTTTTGTACTCTACTGTCGCCATACTTTGGCATTACACATACCTGTCCACAGAGAGTCAGAGAACAGCAACTCATTTTACATTGAGTTACAGCACGAGTGTCAGATGTTAACTAAGTTCAGCCTGTGGTGGATTCAAAGTAGTGATTTATAGGTTAAAAAAGCTCTTTATTATTTTAGCAACCCAGAGAGCCATCTTCAGTTGCCCCCTGGTCCTGCTAAAGGAGTAAGAAGAAATGAACGCGTTTATGTGCTTCTCATTAGGAACCTGTTTACTCTTTGAAAGCTCTGTTTTTACTTATTCAAGGAATCACAGGTCTGGAAAAAGGTAATAGCTTTAGAAGTATAAGCAGCACAAAGATGCATCATCATAGATTATCAGTAGTTTTAAATGCTACCTCATGCTTTAAGCACATCATCATGTGAACTTTCTGAAGCAAGAGCACCACTGCTAACTGCAGGTCACAAGAGTAGGCTGTTGCAGTGTTTTCCCTGGGTTATTTTTTATCTTGTGTGTGTCTGTGGTGGTGTAGTTTTCAGATAAAAAAAAAATAATTTTGGAAATCACTTATCTACGTTACAGCAAATTTTCACTGTGTTCTTTTTCGAGTTCTATGGCATTTTAAAACATTAACATGTATTTATGTATTTTTAAAAGAACACTTTCCAAGTAGCGTGTTTTAATTTGTTCCTTTACTTATTTTAAGTAATGATTTCCTCTTCTGCTGATGTTAAGCTGGTTCTTTGGTCAAGATTGATAGAATCCATCCAAAATATGCTGGACGACACTAACTTCTGAAATACTAGTCTGCAGCTTTGGTTTCGCTTGAGACTCGCAGCTAACTTTAGTAGGGTCTGACCTCTAGCCAGAACACTGTCATAGAGACAAAGTAATTATATTAATGTGCAAAGCAGAAATTACTGTTGATCATCAACCAATCAGGAAATAAATCTGTGTACAAAGAAATACTGTCAAATATACAGCACAAATAAATAAAAACAAAAGGTATTTTTGTTAACCCTTTTCTGTTATACTAATTTGAGAGTCAGCAGGTATAAAGTTTTCAAATTCTAATGTGATATCGCAAATGACATACTGCTATTTAACACTCCGAATGGTTTGCAACAATAAATGTCTTCCTTTCTAGTAATCTCATTTTGAATTTTATATTTGGCTAATTTAATACTAAAAGGATAGCACATCGATCTCTCTTTGCCCTCAAAATCCAGATATTGTCCATAAACACACAGTTTACTTACACATGTAGGCAAACATATTTGGCTATATTAACACGCAGTCATACAACATAAAGGTATAAAACTTCATTCTTTGCAATCATGTTGCCTCTCAGCCGCATTTATAAATGCTATGACAATATAAAGATTAGATACTACTATTTGTGTTACTAGCCTGTCAGTAGATTCTTAAAACTAAATAATGAGTATCACTAATATTATTGAAATTAAAAGCTTTTGCTCCTACTACAATAAAAGCCAGTCTCATAAACATTAAGAACAAATGCACACAAGCATTTTGAACAGTTTCAAGGATATTAAGTAGCTCTGCCAGATTTCTCTAGCAATATCAGAATACCTTATTTTGTCTTTTTACAGTGGCTAGTGGTTCAATTTAACTTTTTCACGTTGTCCGCCTGTATAAGAAAATAGCTCTTGGTTCCATGATTACCTTACATAAAAACTTTTGGCATCTGTATGATTATAGTAACTTTTTGTTTCTTCTGTATCAAGAGCGAACACAGAGTCTACCCTGTATCCTATTTTGCGTGAAATATTTTTGCCTTCTTTAGTCTTTTTCTGACTGTGGACCAGTATTTCCTCTGCATTGAGGGAAATTTGGTGAATCTGTGAAATGCATACCATTCCAGTTCCTCAAGAAGATAATGCAAACCAAGCCATACTGTAGTTGGGTAAAGACTTCTGGCAATCAATTACTTCAATATTTACATAATCTGTAAAACTTCACACATATCACCACACAGTCAATCAGAGTTGCTTGGCATCTTCTTCCCTCAACCTTTAACGAGTATGTCAATCCTCATACTGGATAGTGATACATACTAAGGAATTTACTTCAGAGCAGAAAACTAAAATCAGATTTTGAAACACCAAGGTTAATGTTATTAAAATAAAAAAATGCAACGGTTCTTCTACCATATGCTTAATTGGCCCCGCTGCGAAAAAGCAGTCCCACAGGAAGGAGCAAGAAGCTACTAGTTGGGTTCATATCTTGCCGTAAGAGAAAAAGAAAGTAACGGGTAATCAATCATAATTTCTCTTCTCAGCAACAACCCTGATCAACATTTATGTGTATAATTTTTTTTTGTTGTGGATATTAAGAATTTAGATGCGCTCGCAGAGAAGCAAGAAAACTCAAGAGAAGCAAATTTATTGAAGATTAGCAGATAAATAGGAACTACTCTTGCCATCAATCTTTAAGGCACTGAACATTTGAAGACAAGGAGAGGTCTTGGAGAAATAAGATAAACTTGTCATATCTTTGTATTTCTCGTTAGGCATTAGCATTTGGTGGTATCAGAAAGAGGACATGGGCTATAGACTTTTTGTCTGACCCAGTGTGACCAGTGTTATCTTCTTGGGATGTGTTACAGATAAAAGGTGTCCAGAAAAACAAACCAATCAACCAACCAAACCCCAAAATAAAGATGACACTGCTTCCTGTTCCTATCAATTCTTGATTGCTTGCATCATGAAAGCACACAGAACCTCTCTAATCATGGGCCAAAACCTCACTGCACTTGGTGTTATACCAACTCAAAACAGAATAATATTCAGTACCTCTAATAAGTTTTGATCAAGCCTACCTGTATTTCTGCAATACTGACTCTCTTTTGAGAGGCAAGACTATAGATGTCTTTTTCTGCAGCGATTTATTTATGATTTGTCAACACTTTGTAAAGTACATTTCATCTCCTGCTACATTCCCTTTAGCTCCCTATACCTCAGATGTTTTCTATTTTAAACAGAAAAACACAGATGTTTTGGGACAGTATTGATTTACTCAGATTTCGCATTCAGATTGAACCTGAATTGTTAAGATAAGTACAGTATTTAAAATGAATACTGCAAGCATCAGGCCATAACAGAGCTAATAACAAGTTCCTTCCTCACCTTTTAAAGACAACATTATTGGTTCCCTCCTTCTGAACAGCAATATAGAAGAGCTGAGCACAGAATTTCCTGATGGTCTCTTAAACTGTTTTTGCTATTTGTCTATTTCAAGTCAGTTCTACAGGATGGTCCCTTCTTGGTTAGGTGCTGCTCACAGAATGTGTTCATTTTTCTCCAAATAAAATATAAAAACAAACAACAATCTTTAAATCTGTTTAGAACAGAAGCCCTCTGATTTGGAGTTGGTATTTTGTGACAGCTCTAATACAGTCTTATTGCTGACTCTGTCATTCTTCAATGTCTGTGCTCTTAACTCTTAGAAAAGACTTAAATGATATTCCTGTGTGCTAAAGCACATTACAAATATACTACCTTCTAGTTCATTCAGTTTGATCTAAAACAGCTACCTTGAGTAACAACTGATACTGATATTGCCTTATATCAGATGACTGTTAAATTTTAATCACTAGGTTTTCTTAGTCTGATTAAGCAATTAAACTGCCTAACTGAATACTACAGGCAATTGATTTATATGAAGGTACTAAGAAATTCTATTTGAAGTTTAAGAACAATTCCCTACCAAAGATAATAAACACATGAATGCTCAAATTGCAAAAGCATATTTCACTATTAGTTGTTCTACTATTTTTGGCCTTTTCGTTGTTTATTGATTCTATTTACTGAAGCAGTCGTTCCTGGTTTCCTTTTCTAAAAATCATGAACTAAATGGGCACTCTGTTCTGCTAATGCAAATTACAGTGCAAGCGAAGACTCTTCATACACTGTAAATGTAACTCATCATTAAACTGGGAGAAAAATTACTGCCTATGCATCTTTAGCTATAAAAACTTTCTTAAAAATATCTAAGTTTTCTTCTTTCAGTTTGGATCATGAAGTATTTGCTGTAACAAGAGAGAAGGAAAGAGGTGGAGCTTTTAACACCCAGTCATGTAGGTCTGAAAGGAGTTATTGTTGCAGAAACATTTATTGTCGCCAAGGTCTGAGGAACACAGAAATGAGCAGGACTACCTGCAAGGTAAGTAACTGCTCAAAACAAACAAGGGCAGAGTTTGCTCTACATTTGATCATTTTACTGTTTCTTTCACTCTAGGTGAGTATCAGAAGATTCTTGCATCTCCACTTGAAATGAAGTACTAAACATACAAAAGGGTGTCAGAACCTACCCAAGACCCCCCTAAAACCAAAACGGAACAAAACAAAAACAACCAACAATCCAAAACCACACGGAAAACAGGTTGTATTGATCTGCATATATGGTGCTAGGAAGCTGGGGGTTTTCTCATCAAGCAGAAGTGGCATCTTTTGGCTTGAAGCAATCAAGCACATATCCACATCTCTTGCCATGAATAACTTTCACTGCCTACACGTACTTTCTCTGTTGCTTCGGCGTCTTGCAGGGTGAAGAGCAGTATAAAAGACAGGTAAGCTACTCACAGACACATCCCACTCTGCTGACTGCTCAGGTCAGAATTTTAAAAGATTACTTGTGGGCTCTTCCACTAAGGGAAGAAGAAGGGTAGAAAACGAAAAGGGAAACTAGGCAAGCAGAGAGTCTACACAGGGATCGGATTTTATAAAATAGTAAATACTTTCTCTTGGAAAATGAATGCTTTAAGATTCCATCTTCAATCTTGTGCCCTACGACTCACAACCCTCCATTTTATTTACAATAGCTAAGATACTTAATCTTTTTATACTGTCACTCTTACTGTTCCAAATCCAGAGGCTTAGGCCCAGCACTAGCTACATGAAGGCAAAGTGATTTTTTTAAAGCATATGTGGTTTATAGACTACAGCAGGATCTTTCTACATAGTTTGCTATATTAATAAAGAAACATTTTTATTTGTTTACACATACAGTAATACTGTGTCTACTACATACTAAATAAAATGCATTATTTATTTGCATTTTCCTGTCTCATTTTCTGAAAAGGCTCATGAAAGTTTAATGAAAGTGGATAAGGCAACAGATTATGTATTAAAATTATATACAAAAAATGACCTTAAAGGAGTACTATTAACATTGCAAAGTAAAGCGCTTAGGCTTGGAGAATGCCACAGGAGAGGTATCTATCGTTAACTTATCTCTCTCTGTGCTCTCATTGTAATAGACTTCCACTTTATATCCCAAATACATTATGACAATTTTATTTACAAAACTCCAGCTTCCTTCTCTCAGGAAAGATCTACAAATGTTTTCTTCCACACATACAGCAATTATCCCCCTTTCTTATTCACCACGCACTTTAATATCTGCTCTGACGTAACGTTAAACTGTCCTTCATGCACCTTTTTCTGAAACACCTTATGAAGTAGTAAGTTTTTTAATAAACACTAATGATGTCATTTCAAGAGAAACGTGCACTACCTGTATCTCAGAGACAAGGAACTGGAACAGAAGGATGAATATCAATTCAGGTTCCCATTTTAAGGTTCTCAAGGCCCGATTCCCCTGCCACCCATTCCGTCTTCTGAACACTTACCATCTAGCATCTCCTGCGCTCACAGCACTACTGCCACCCACTTTTGTTGCAGCCTGAATACATCGAGCACTTCTGAAAACCAGCAAACATGCAGGTCAGACACCTCCAAGGTGAACACTCTATCTCATTGCATGTGGTTTGAAGACACCTCCCCAGCAATTCTGGGGCACAGGCACTGCTAGAAAATAATTCCAGCAGCATTTAATGGCTAGAAAACAGAAAAAAAGGTTTCTTTTTCCCTGAAGTCATCTACACCGCTAACATCACAGCCGCCAACCAGAATATGCCAAACAGCTACGCATCTTACAAATTCAACAATAAACGAGGTGAGGGTTGGGCCTTACACAACAGCCTTCATTACCTTTAAGCAGATCCTTCATCTGCTCTGAAAGTAAAGTCTTTGGGAAGAACTAGCTTTTGATTACGTATCTCTCACACCATCAGCATTCACTAAAAGGGTCTGAGTTGCCTTTGCAGGCATCCTTACAGCTAGCCTTTCCAGCTTCAGACACCTTAAACCCTCAAACTTACGCCCTTTCAATAGAGTTTGTATATACAGCTTTCTAGGTGTGGGGTTTTGGTGGGTTCTTTTTTTAAGTTTGTTTAGTTTTGTTTGGTTTAAAGAAAAGCAGACTTTTCTTTACTGCAATGCTGGCTGTCACCGTGCTTTCCCACGAGGATTTTGGATCCACTGTCCTAGATCAGCACAAGCTGGTCTCCCCCTCTCTCTCAGTTCATGTCACCCTTTCCCACTCTGCACCTTCTCACCTAGCCACATGCCCAATCTCCCTTTTCCCTCCCATCCTCATCATCCTTTTCTAGCTTCCCCCTCGCTCACACTAGCTTGCTATCTTCCCAGCCTCTAGCCATGTATTCTTACCTTTTCCACTCCTAAATAAAAATAAATATCAGAGTTATTTTAGGAGACAGTAGAAGAACAACCTCTGTCAAAAAAAAAGCAAATAAAACCCACGCTTTGCTTGACACTTGAATGGAAAGTTTTACTTCAAACGGCTCCGATTTCACAGAACCTGTAATGGGACGTGTCACGCATGGCACTTAACAGGTGATAACACAGTGACTGCTGCACACTACACCCATACCTGATACACAAAAAGAGAAACGAAAAAACAAACCATGAGTAATAGAGACCAAAGGGTTTTCCTGAGACTTAATGATTTACCCATATTTTCTTTACGGCAGAAAAAGAATGATTGTAAGAAAATTTTTCTCCTGTATGTTTTTTGGTTTTTTTTAACGTATTTGCTCTTTTAATATGAACTCAGATTGAGAATTATTCTTTGTAGCTATTTTGTGATGTACGTTTCAGTAATAAGCAGTGAATTATTTGATGCAACGGCTGACAAAATTTAGTCCTGAATGTAATACTCATTCTTTTTTGTACCTTTAAAATTAAAACCGGTGTGCTATTTTTTTTTAAAAGAATTAAACTCTAGAAGCTTCAATCAAACAATTCTGTCATTTTGTTTTCAGAATTAAGCATCTGAGCAGATTATAAAGCAATAAAAAAAAAATAGAGGCATCTGAATAACTACACTATATTGAATTTCTCTTTTATAACATCTCTGTTTGTCAACAGCAGTATTACAACTGGCAACCAAAAAAACCAACCCCTTGTTTGAATACAGGAATTTATGCCAACTGCAGATAGCAACAAAAATTGTAATTACACGAAAAACCCAAACAAATCAGTGCCAGATCCTCTGTTCTGGTCCTACTGCACAAAGAGGCTTGAAAACCGCCATAGCAAGTTAACTGAGTTTTTTGTTTGCAACCTTTGTAAGTGCAATCACCCTTCAGTAACGGATGCAAACTTCTAGTGCCAAGTTCTAGCTGTGCTCCGTTTGTCCCTCTGCTTGCCAAGTCCCGACCACAGCACAGGAAGGGAACTGATCCCTATTTAAGCTTTCAGTGCAGCAGAGTCAGGGTCTTCTCGCTATATGCCACTAAGGAAACCATCATTCTGAAACTGGGCGAATTGTAGAATTAGGGTCTGCCTCTCTCCAGTGAGAGCAAGCAACTGTCCCCAGGACCTACCTGACTATGCCCTAACGTGCTCTCCTCAACACAGGTGACAAGACGGGAACCATAAGCATAACAGTGCACAGAAGGCTCTGCACGAACTTTGGCTCTCATTCACCAGAATGGCCAAAAGAATTCAATGAAGTAAAGGTTACGTAGATATAACTGTGCTAAGTCTGCTAATGTCCTTGAAAATCTGGAGGTGAAGCTTTCAGGTCACAGATTTGCTCCCCTCCCAGACAGATATCCAATCCACAAAGGTTTCTTTCCAATTTAAGAGCCAGCTCGAAGAGGATGGAAGGATTAAAGAAAGGATTTTTACAACAGAAGGTGAAGAACTAGAGGGGCAGGAATCAGATATAAAATAGCCTCAGTAGAAGTGCCAGACTACTTTGGGGGGGGGGGGAATATCAGCATTTATGTTTCTTTAAAAAAACCCAAACATAAATAAGCTTGGTCTCATGTCGACAGGGATCTTTTGTGCACTCATAGGGTTAAGATATCAATCGCTATGCTTATTACTTGTAGACAAAAATGAAATGCTTGGCAACTCCATCAACCCATGCAAGGCTAAATTAAGGCCAATGAGAAATTTCATCTATCAAGACATTAGGCAGAAAAAAAGGTAAATGCCAGAGAAGCTTATACGTTTTGAAAGGGCAGCATGGTGCTATTGCCTGAAGTAGGAGAGAAGTATCTCCTGGTAGTCGATGGTAACTCAAAGAAGTGCTTTCTACTCTTCTATGAAATACTTTTCATTTGGGTCGCCACTGGTATGTACAGAAAAACTCTCCCACTCTGCTCTTAGTTCAGAAAAAAGCATTTCAGTGGGACACTTAATCAGGGATGATATTCTGGGTACTTTTGGAGTGCTGTGTAGGTAAGTGCTAAGTAGCATTGCTGTACTGAAAGACTCACTAAAAATAATGCTGTTTCATGAGACATACACATAGTAATGTAATTCTTTTCTTCAAAGTTAATTTCTGAACCGTATTGCTCTGCACAGCTTTTATTACACAAAATGTATATTAATACATAGCACCAGCAACCCATTTTATATAATAAAACCTTATTTCAAAAGTTATGGGAAGGAAAACACTGTACAAGATAATATTCCAGAAGTGAGCTGGACTAGAAATACCAATTACTGATAGCTACCTTCAAAATCCTTCTTATTGACATGGCAACATGATGGGACTTCAAAATAAAAAATGAAGAAGAATCATTCAAAGTGGAGAATTATAAATGCTTCCCTGTCTATATTTAAGCCTCAGAAGGTAATGTAACTGACAAATACATGGTATTACAAAATTTAAAAAAAATACCACAAAACCAAAGACAAAGAAAAAAACCAAACAAAACCCCAACAGTTAAATCTTCTGTGGAGCTATGTAATTTTTAACTTTCAGACAACTAGTTAAAAAAAAAAAAAAAAGAAAAAAAAGAAAACTGTCTCCTTCCCCTCTTCAGCCAGTAGCTCATTTAGTTCAGTGCTCTTCTTCCTACGTCTCATACTCCAAAATGTAAGTTAGAGGGCCAGATGTATTATCCGGGAAGTTTTCCAAATTCATTAACTCCTTGGCACCAATGACTTCAGGATAGCCACTGCCAGCACTGAATATTATGCCCAGCAAAAACCCAGCTCCTGGAGGGAAAGGATTAATAAAATGAGGCATTCGGCAGTGGCTGTTGGTCTCTCTGGTCACAACAAGCAACTAAAAGAACCACAATAGCTGCCAACACTGGTCACAGCCAACTTTTCAGTATCTAGTACTCTGAAGGTCTTTCCTGAACATCTGCACATCATTCACCACAAAGCTTGAAAAGTGCGCAGATACTGCTTGAAGTCAGAGAAAAGACTGGCAGGAAGGCTGTGACTCCAGTTCTAACTGCAGAGGGTGGTAAATGTTACCCAGCGGCGTTAGAATCACATGGGCACTTTCTCCTCAATTACAGAAGGTGCAGTCTGAGGCAACTCATTTTGCTTTCTGAAATGGATGCAGTCTGGCTGTCACCAGCTAAAGGGCTGCTGACTGAAGAGCCTTACAAGGCCCTAGAAATGCAGCAGACCTGATGGATCCAGTTCCTGTTTTCATCTTTCTTCTTAGGGCCAGGGGGGAGCTCCATGAAGGAAACCAGCTTACTATCACTCATAGAGGCACTTTCATGAGCCATCTGTTCGGACACCATTACCAGAAAGGCTCTCTGATTTAAAGATCAACATACAGCAAGAGATCCCCAGAATTTTAAATGTTAAACTTGTTTTGCTAGCCGCCGTGCCTTACTTTGAATCTCCACAGCTTCAATAAAAAGCACACCACATTCCTTACATTCTTCAAACGTCAAACTTATTGTTTCTTATTCTTTGATTAGGGTTAATGCCAGCTGTCCTTTTGTTCAACATTTTGCTATCTCCAATCACTTCAAATTTAGTAACGATTCTTACTGGGTATGATATTCCAGAATCCAGCGATACCAAGATCTCAAGTGGTACTGACCACTTCTGTGGAACTGCAGTACCTATTATCCTGTGTGAAATTCTGCACTAACACAGTTACGCTGCTTCTGCTTTCAGAGAAAGCTTTATTTCTGCCTGATATAGCAACCCTCACATAGACACATCCACCATATTTACAAGCTCTCCTACCCTCACGTCAGAGACAACCTGGAATACGAGCCAGCATGAAGCTCTGACTCAAAACAGAAACTTTCAGCAAAGACATGAAATGCAGCTGGCTCGGCACAGACAGTCACAGGGAAAAGTATCACCGGGTCTCGGGAAGTGAATGCATGTCCCATATAGCCTACAACCGATAACTCGTGCCAGCACCTCACCATGTACTAGAGAGAGTATTTCAGCTTGCAGCAGATAGAGACGCCTGCAGGCATGCCTCCCCTTCACTCCACTGCGAGCTGACACACACAATGTATTTACCAGAGAAAGATGATCACTTATTTCAAATACTAGCAGGCCTTACGGTAAGTGGATGCATTCATTACAGCTATTAAAAGTCTGCACTTTATTTCATTTTATACTACTTAAACATTCTGGGTTTTTTAATACTCTCTTGACTTGCCTCACTGAATTCTGCACAGAACAATATTCAGCAATACTGACCAGCGGGAGAAATAGCAACTATGAAGTGTGAAAATCAACCCCTCCCCTCAAGCCTCAGTAAATATAATGATATGCCCAGAATCACTTCAGGAAATTAAAGAGGAAAGAAAAAAAAAAAAAAGAAGTAGAAGAAATATGAATGTATGAGTTGTACGAGTATCTTGGCTGGAAAAAATTCTTGTGTGTTGGATTTTTTTTTTCTTGCTAGTCATTTCTCCTACTTCTATATCATAAGGGAGCTGTAACGTTGGGTAACTGCTGAGCATGAAATTTCCCAGGTCACATTAAACAAAGTTCCTGCCCCTTTCTCTGCTCCTGGAGCAAAGAATACTCCCCAAGGAAAAAGGCTGTTGGTTTGCAATCCCTGGATGCCAACAATTCATACTGGGTAGTGCATAATTCCCGCATTGGTGAGATGTGATGGAAAAGAAGTAAATCTTTCACCTCTATTGTTTATTTTTGAAGACTGTAGTTGAATATCTGCCAGACCAGGCCTTCTCCTCTGAGAAAAGACCATCATTACTGCCACGCACACTTTCCACTCCAAGTTTACCCACACGTAAAAGCGAGGCATTCCTAACACCCAGAATCATGCTCCAGCATCTTGCTCTAATAAACTTAATGTCGCAGCTTTAGCAGGCATTTCCCTTGCTACGCATTCACAGCAGTGCTCTGTGTAGCTCCTATCTGCAGGAACTCTTGAGTTTCATTTCATGGGGGTCAAATTGAAAGATCTATCTTTGGTACACTTTTAGGGCACAAGCCTCCCTCACAGAGGAGTCCAAGCTGCTCAGGACCTTCGGGTGGATGTACATGCACTTCTGTTCTTAAAGTGGGAACATGGAAAGGGCTTTGCTGTTGAAGCTCGGGTCGTTTTACTATGCTTTCGTAGTACAGAAAATTCACATTTGCTGGGTGAGACAGAGTGAAATAAAAGCTTCTGCTCAACTTATGCTTTTACGGGGTCATTTGTTGTCTGGTTCAGCAGCTTTCTGCGATCAGCTGGATTGAAAGAAACCCTATCCAGTCCCTGTGGTTCTTAAGGAAAATTGTCCTCCTTTCTGTCTGAGCTGCCTGTTCGCTCTAGCTGGCATGTACAAAAGCTTCTCTCTGCTTGTCAGACTCAGCTGCTCCCAAGGACTACTTAGTCTTCTCTCACTCCTTCGGACAGGACCAGCCCAAACAAAGCTAGAAGGCAGCCATAGCCCTTTAACAGCAAGTAACATCACACAGGGAAAAATACACAAACCCAAGTTTCACTGGCCATTAAACAAACCTCTCAGAAACTCACTTTCAGTTTAGTCTTGAGGACAAGAAATAGAGACTCAAACTTGCTTCCCCACTTCCTTTCTTCCAGCACAAAGACATCTCTGAAGATCCGCAAATCTTCTTTCATCCATGCCTCCTCCCTCAGATGTGTCTCTCTACCCCCTCCACCCCCAGCCAACTTCCTTCAGCTCAGGCTGATCCCAGGATCAAAACCTGTCAGTTACAAAATCATTCTTCTCTTCTCCTGAACTTCCTTTTTCTTGCTTCCCTTGGCTAAACCAGAATACTATTCTTTTTTGTAGAGTTACTTTTTCTGCTAGGTTAGTTCCCCCCACAACAGCTCGTCCTGTCATTGCAAGAACGATAATGCCGTCATAGAGAGAAAGGGGGCAGAGACATGTGGGTAGGCATTTATGAATACAAGGGTATCATGGGGTACTCTCCAGGAGACAGGAAAACATTAAATCAGCTATGCTATGTTATAAAAACTCTATCACAGATCCTTGAGTTTGCATCCATGCTGCAGTTGGTCTACCTTCAGCTCTGCTGATCCTAAATCTCACACAAGAACACTGAGGGAAACAAGTTTCTCCTGCGAGTTTGTCATTGTTCTCAGCAGACCAGATCTATTCACTTTAATGACTGGTTCATCAAAGAAAGATCAATGGGCACTGTTCTGCCTTATCTTAATACAATGCACACTAAGAGTCAGTCACAGAACACAAAGAATTCCCGAAATCAAAGTGAATAAGTGATTTAACAAAAGATTCTTGCAATTCAAGGATGAGACAGCAGGGATGCTCTTCTTCAGTTTGCAGAGGTTTATTGCCATTTTTTAGTCCCTGCTCCCACCACTGGGAGAGTAATTTTATCCATGACAAGTAAAATAGCTTTGGGGAAAAAAAAAATTTCAATGTTAAGTTTGGCATTTGAATTTAACAAAGATATGGTTTGACTTGGCAGATAAGGTGATTTAATAGGCAGCTGCCTCTGAAAGCCACAGCTGTCACGTCCATCCACTTGCTGAGTTTCCCTTCTACTGGCATGCAAACTCGCCTCTCTCAAATGAGTGGTTCAAGTAGATAAGCCCAGCACTATTCACTTCTGTCTTTCTTGTATTAGTTTTTAGCTAGTTTAGCTCTCTCAACCGTCTCACCAGCTAAGCTGTGGGACCGGAATAAAAGAAGTAATGGGAACCAGGCAGCTGTGGTTAGGAGGTATGGTGACTAAGACTGCCTCTTTTGGCAGCAGCAAGCATCAAACCACACCCTCAAGTGAGGGATTTTTATCAACAGATGACTTTTCTCAGGACCTAACAAAAAGGAGGTCACAACAATCATCATCACACAGCTAATAATGTCTTCAAAAATACGAAAAGAAAGCTGTCAAAGGAATAGTTACAGCTGGTGAGTTACTGGGGGCACACAATGATTCTTCCCAGAGTAAAAATGAGAGCTTGTTTCCCTCCGTAGAGGAGAACCACCTAACTAGTTATCCTGTTTATCACTGTTTATCAGCCACATAGGCCTGGCAGGCAAGGGGGACTGTAAAGACTGCCAGTCTGGCATTCAGAAGAAATTTTGACCAAGAAACTGCTTATCACTCAAATTCAACAATACAACAAGTTCTGTTAATTTAGAATAATTTTTCAAATGACAGGAACTGGTAAGTGTCCAGCCTTCCTTTTCCTGAGCCAGTGAAAAATCAAACTTCTCATGCAGAAATACACACAACTGGGGGAGGAGGAGGGGAGAGGGAAGGAAGAGAGAGATTGCCATATCTGTCCCATTTTTAATAGCCTCTTAAAAATAATCAATATCTGGAATGTCCAGTTTGAGCTAAAAAAAAAATATTAGAACTTGACAAGAGTTCTAATTTTGTGTTCATCTTGTTTCAATACACTTTCCTAGCTCTGACAGGTTAAAATACATGAAGTTCCAACAGACAAATGAAAGTTTTTCTAACTGAACATTCATATTTCATATTTAGCACTCTAAATACTAGATAAAATTAAAAGTGCATTTTTCTCAATGCTAATTCTTAAGAGTCAGCTCATGAAAGTTGGAGGCTTGGGATTTATTCCTACAGAATTTGACCATTAAGACATGAAAAAATCCTGCGGCCCAGCAGTTCAATATTATGCTGTCCTGTCCCATAGGCTGGGTCACAGCATAGTTTTAGTTCTTTTACAGCCAGGCAGCGTTAAACAACCGCCACCATCACTCACAGCTCTAACCAATGTAGATGGTTAGGACAATCTACAACATGAAAACCATTATACATATTAAAACCAAACCAAAACCAAACACAAACCAACCTTAAAAAATGAAGTCCACTTAAATAAGGGTAGTAAAGCCATACTGGCACAGAGTATTAAGTAAATTAATGTATCATCCTAGTGTCACTAGACAAGCTGTGTTTGAAGATAAGAAAAAAAACCCCAACAGTAGGCAGAGATTCAATGAAAGCTAAGCATTTTAACTTTTGGACTAGAAGTCCTTATAAACCCCAACACTATAATAGAGTCAATATAACGTCTTTGACTTTAGACTTTACCAAATGTAAGTATAGAAGAAAACATTAACTCCGTAAGTGACCTGCAGGAAAAATTAATCTTATTTTTTGTTTCTTGGCTGCATGAGTCAATACAGACTCTCAGATGACAACAATTTATTTGGAACTATATGGTCAAAAGTACACTTTGCTTGGAGAATCATAATCAAAGTTGATAATAATAACAACAACAATATTATTAAAAATATCACCACCACTAGGAAATAATCATCCAAGGAGAGAAGCCCAAAGTGAAGGTAACAGTAAAGAATGAAAATCTTGCAAAAATATTCCCATTAATAGAGCATCAAACTTAACCCATAGCTTAAAGATTCAAAGCTTAAAGAGGCATGGGTTATGGGTAATACAGTGTACTGAAGCATCATAGAGAGATACTTGCATTTCGTTTTGTGTCAGTCCAACTGAAACAGCACCAAGCACCCCACTGGCTGAATTAAAGGAAAATCACATTGCACAGCTTCCAGTGCCACCATAGTTTGCTTGCCCCTAGTACCGACGCCAAGATATAGAGGTTAGGTTAGGCTACATTGGTATTGCTAAGGTATACTGCAGGCTGCAAAGTAGGCAATTCCTCTTCACGCTCATAAGAATGATTGACACAGCCAAGTATTACACTCTTGTTATCAAAGAGAAATAAGATGAACTAAGATCAGTCTTTTTTCTCCTCTCACAAATGCAAAGACAAGTGTCAGATTCTATATGCCACATGCTTTCACTTAGATAGTGGCAAGGTCCTTGTTTGGACAGGCACTTCACTTGCATACGCCAGGCAGCTCAGCCATTTACATGAGTCTTTTCAACTGTGGATCTAGTTACTATATATAAATCCTTCTGAACTCAGTACTAACCCAATGCCCCCTTTGAAAAGCTCAGCTTTAATAACATCTACAGCAGTGAGAAGGCTTGTTTAATAAAATTATGAGATCTGACTTGAGGAGAGGAGAACACCACTTCCCTAAGCACCTCTTCGACATAATTGTGTTACCTGCAAATCAAAAGCAAAACAGAAGCCAAACTTGCTACAATGGCACTAGTCTCATTCTCAAACAAGACCAGCAGCATCCACTAAGCTTTCTGTAGTCCTTCCTAACCCCACTATTAACCCCCAACAAAATCCTTGATTAAAAGAAAGCCTTTTGTGCTACATAAGCACGCATAAACCACTGGATTTTACGGGTGTTCCAATAGCTCAATCTTTGCACAATTCCTCCAGTTAAAAAAAAAAAACAACAACAAACCTCTCCAGTTTTGTCTGCCCTTCCAAGTCTGAACTCAAATTGCAGCAATAAGCTTAGCCTAGCCATTACTCACACTTTTACTGGAACAACCTTTAACACACTGGATTCTGCCTGCACCAGACCTTATTTTGACCCTGCACCAGACCCTGCTTTGTCACTGCAAAAGACAAAGCTGGAGTTCTTAAAATCATAGTTTATGTTTATATTTGCAAATTTAGCAGTGGCTGGGCACACCTGAATATACTAGCATGTAATCAACTACACTGTAAGTGTTACAATAGCTCTTCTGCTCTCACAAACGCTTCTTAGAAATGGCTCAGGAGTTAGGATACACCAGGCACAGCTTCCAGAGGCAACCTGTAGCCATCTTACAAGAGAGGCTCAGAGCAGAGATGGGGATCGTCCTGTGCCACTTGAACTTTAAAGCCAAAGGTGACATTCAGCTTACACTTGTATAGATGCAACCTTAGTATCTCATAGACTTACTTCACCTACCAATGCAACCATGGCTTTCTCAATAGGCCAGAGAGCCTATCCTGAAGGTAACGGTGAAGCTTAATCTGTAGCACCTTCCATACCCTATTCCAGTGGGTCATATAAAATCTACGAATAAGCCTAATTTTTCAACCGCTCCTGTGTCCTAAAGTATAATCTTAGTCCTCATCCTAGCCATACAAAACCTCAGTAAACTTTATTTAATGCATAATACATCCTGGCATTAAAGGATGAAGAGATACAGCAAGATCTTTAACCTACCTTATTCCAAACTATCTCCAGTCCCAATCTGAATCCTAATTTAAGCACAACTCGAAGTTTACTCCTTTTAAACTCCTAGTTTGCCAATACATGAAGCAATAGAGACTGGAGGTCTACCAGACATGTCGGCACTCAGACCTCATCAAAGCCCTGACCTTGCAGGATTTAGCTGTATGCCTACCTCTTCAAGCCTTCTTTTCCAGAACACTCATCCTACCCACAGGCTGAAACAGTAACCTGGTAACCATACTGTCAGCAAAATTAACAGTAAGGAAGTCCTGGTGTCAGTGGTCAGTCTGGCCTAAGCCACGACAAAGGGGCAGAACCTGACCAGCAGCATCCTTCAAACTATCCCAACGGGCCTTTTCCTACTCAGGACCTAAGCCTATGTCTTGCCATATAGCATTAATTCCAATTCAGCTTGGTAACAGAGCTACCCCTGTATTATTCAGTCTTGCCACTACTAGTCCATAGCCCAGTCACATGTTCCTCACATAGCAGCGAGCAAGAAAATAAGATCTTCAACTCATCTTGTCTCAAAACTGTCTTGAAACATAACCACAGCCAAAAGCATGGTCTAGTGACATTAAAATAAAAATAGGAAAGCTTTTTTGCCCATTTTGCTAATTAATATGTCAGAGCTCATAAAGACAGACTCATCAGCTTTTCTCCAGCACTGCATCATCTGAAAGAGCTGTGTCAGCAGAGACCTCACAGCAGACAGTCAATACATACTAAAAGTGTTCTAAGCAGTAAATCAGAACACAAAAAAAGAATTTCAGAAAAAAAATAAAAATAGCTGTGAAGAATTCAGTACTCTCTTTCAGTATTTGATATAAATCAGGTTATATTTGATGTACAAGAGTCTTGCCCTTCCTTATGAAGGATATCCTCCTAGCTGTCCTGGAATTGCTTTTCTAAAAGTCTGAGAGTTCATGGAAAAACTGAGCTAAAGTTTTCTGATTTTTCATCTTTGCAATTTTTCAGGGATCTTCTTTGCTTTACAATAGAGGCTCCACTTGCCTGCTTCTCATTCTCATTGCTGAAAGTGAGTTTAGGTAATACGGATGCGCCATTGCTGAGCACACGCAGAGCTTACAGAGGACAAAATCCTCCTTAGAGGATTCAGAGAAGATGCCTTACACACACGTGCTGAAATATGGTCTTTTCCAGAATGGGCTGAGTAGGTAGCATCAATACAGTCGTGCTTTTGCCAATGGTATCGTGGAAAACGTTTGCAACACTAAGAACACCTGTAAGCACTGCAGGAATCAATTCACAGATGCACTTCTGAATTCTGATGAAACACACCAACGACTCTCCAGCCATCTTCCCATAGAGCATGCTTATAAGCTCAGGATATGTCCAGACACGCTTCTAAAAATCAAATCTACCTTTTAAGGAAAAAAAAAAAAACGAGCAAAAAGGAACTGCTGTTTGTGGGTGCAATATATAAAAAGACAGAAAGATGGGGCTACACCTACAGAGCCTTCTAATGCCTTGGTCTTCTGCAGAATTGTGATAAAGCTTTTTGAAATGAATGCATGCTACTAACTCCTGCTCAGTAACACGTAATATGTGAGGGATAAAGTAGCTATACCAAAATCTGAGACTAAATGCCTGAAGAGCCACTGCCCCAAAAGGAATAGAAAGGATATTTCCCTCGAGAGAATTACTCAACTGTGTATTTTATAGAACAAGTCATGTTGAAGGAGAGAAGGGATAATTGCATTGATTGTTAGTAGGTGATAATTAATTCTGTAGAGAAATATGTTTAATTTCCTGAAGTCTTGAATAGGATGGAAACTCTTAGATCTATAATGAGAAAATAACAGCGTTTGCTCCCAGCACAAGAAGTTGCAATGTCTTCCTCAGCGTGTTCTTAAAAAAGGTACCTATAAGGAAGGCAGCACAATGAACGATGTTAAAACAAGAGTTCTGTGATGTGACTGAATGCCAGCAAGATGCGTATATGACATATAATCCCAAAAAGCATACAGTAAAAAGAGACCAGAGAAAAAGAACACTGTGTTCTTGAACAAACCTTTAAAATAAATATTTGAATGGAACGATGAGAAAACTGAAACTGCTGCTTGATTTCTCTTTATGAAGGGTTAGGAAATGGAACAGAGAGAGGGGAGAAATATTTTGCAATAGTAATTGAACAGTATTTAAAGTGGACCAAGAACCAAGAAAGATCATTTACACTCCAACCTTCTCAGAAGTCAGCTACTTCCTTTTATTCTGAAGGGGAAAAAAAAGAAACAACCTGCAGGATTTTTCACGTCTAATCCTTAGGTGATCTGTTGACCACTGATTTTAGTCTAGGAAAAAAGCTCTTAGGTACATGTAAAAGGTCTATGAAGGACAAGTACAGCAAACAAGCCAAAGTTCAATAAGCATGGGTCCACATTTTCATATAAAATTCGTAGGTGTCTTCAAATAGAAAAATTTTCAAAGCCATGTTTTTCAAGAATATGGAGAAGTGTGCAGAAGAAAGATCAAATGCCGCTAAAAGTGATATTATAAAGCTTAATGTACCTATAACAACAGATTGCCAAAGAGTTATGATCTCACCAAGTTTCCCTCCAATATTCTTTGATAACAGTGAATTCCACTGATCTTTGGAAAACTGCATGATGTTGCAATGTTTGTAGTAATTTTTCTGCACAGGAAAAAAACTCAAGGGCAACACCCATAGCTTCTTCAAGTTGACAAGATCATTTCTCTGAAACTTTCACATTCCCAAAACAAGAAGTTAAAAGAATTTTTCTTCCCCAGGAATGATAATGTTACAAGACATATGAACTACCCCTTGATTCAGAAAGAGAATCCAAGAAGTTCACAGACTTAGGAAAGATGCCAGAAAAATTTAAAAAGAATTTATCTACTAAGTTCAGGAGAAGGTCTTCAGATAAGGAAAATCCACACCAGAGAAATAAAGAATTAAAGAAGGACACCCCGTTGCACAGAGAAGGAACACCATAAACAATCAGGAATCTCATAGTTGACCTTCCTTTACATGAACTCAGCTTTTTAGTTCTATCAAAGGAGTGGAAAAAGGCAACGTGCAGTCACGCTACGAAGGGGCAGCCTGAAACTTCAGGGTTTTCTGACATCAGAAGAGATTGCTGAATAACTTGAGTTCCCTAGAAGTTTAAGGTTTCTTATGTATTAAATAAGTAGGTACAGTAATGACAGCACTATGGACCGATTCCTTTTCCTACTACGGCCTGAAAAGTCTTAAGAAAAAATAAATTATTTCTACTGCACAAGCACAATGGAAGGACAAGCTTTGGCATTCTTTTTTTTTTTTTTAATCTGGAGAATTTTTTTAGTGTTATCTTCAATATTCCTGGTAATGGAAGTGGACTCATAGCAACGAGAAAAAGCAGGAAATGTTTATATCTTTCAAAATACATATAGTTTAAGTCTCCACACTGCACAAGACACGTTGTACTTGCGCTTATTTGAAAGAGCATCTTCTTCAGCTTACAACACCTGCACTGAAAAAATTGTTACAGCTCTTTCTGCAAATAACTCCGCTACCTGCACTGCCTGGCAGAGAACAATCCCTAATTCATCATTGTACAACTTGGAGTCAATGCATACAAAGTAATGCCTTAATTTGCAGCTCTTTTCGTCACCACAGGTTCTGTAAGCTGATTTCATTTACTGCCCATATTACTTTCAAGTTGCTGACTTTTCCTCCAAAATAGGGGAACAGCTTACCCGACTTGTGTCCGGCCAACAAACCAACTTTGCTTTCATCTGCCACTGGAGGAATAAAAGAAAAGACACAAAGATCAGAAACTTATTTAAATTCACAAGCCTTTGAAACACTGTCAAATTATTTCAGACACACAGCATCCTGAATCTTTAAATTATAATAATTTTTAAAAAGCCTTTCTTTTTTTCTTTTTTTTTTTTTTACCTAATCCACCCGGGATGCTTCAAAGTCCAAATATCTGAATGAAAGCCCACTGAAACCAATAAAAGGACTACCAGCAGCCCTTGTGGGTTACATATCAGGACCTCTGCGCTTACACACTCAAAACTCAGTTGTCAGAAGAGCAATTGCATTTGTAAATAACTCATCTTGCCAGACAAATCACAGGGCATAGGAGAGTTGTAACATTTTCAGATCAAAAACCTCAATTGGTCAAAAGAATCTAGATGTAGAAACCTTTCCATCTGCAAGACACCTCACTGACTCACAGGACCCTCTGCTGACAATGAGGTCTCCCAAAAATCGATTTTTTTGGAAGCCTTGTGCTTTTTTCTGTTATGATTTATCTGTAAACCGTACCTTTTGTAGTATTTCACAACATATAAAGAAAGATGGTTCCAGTAGCAGCAGTTTGCAGACAGATTAGTGGTGGAGCAAATTCTGAACGTAACAAAAATTCTAATTTTTCTTCAGTAACTGTATTTCGGTTTATTATCATATATCTCATGAAACTAATTAAAACACTCTCCCAGAGGGCTGAGGGGAAGAACCAATCACCATTTCTTAAAATGAATTCTATGCAAAGAAATGGTGCTAATGTAACGTTAGGGATGATAAAACAAGCACAGGAAATGAATGTTAGGGTTGAAAGCTTATCCTTCAACCCTGCCTGCCCAAGCACTCCCTTATATTACATCTTAGAATGTGATTTCTTTATATGATAAAATAAATTGTCAAGTCATACCAAAAATACTATAAATGGGAACTCTTACACAAGCTTTGCATAGTGGTCACCTTAAAAAGCTTACATGCAGAGTTATCGGTAATGATCCAGGAATGTGCTGTTTTCTACCCAGGAAAGAGCAGTGCAGTACTTGGTGACACTTAGGAGCTACTACCGGGAAAATATCACAGTAAATGTTTTCTTATGTTGCCTCCCCACTTCACTTTTAGGGAAGCTTTTCCCCCCAGAAAACAGAATGAGATTCAGGACTGGGATTCACAACTGGAATCGTGAATCCACAACTGACCAACGTATCTCTTCTATACCTATTTAATCTGATTACTGTCTGATTATCAGCAAAATGGACATGGTGTAGTTTTGTTGTGGGATGTAGATGCTAATAAAGTAAGACTAATACTGTATGTGACATTACGCAGAGATGCTGCAAAACGAAATAGCAGTGGCGCTAGTCAAAATTAGAAGTGGAACCAAAATTCAAGGCACTACCGTACTCCTTCTCGTTTAACTTTTCTTCTAGTTTTTTCTAGTCCTTGGAAATAACTGTCTACCTCCTTGCTATGCAGTTTGATCCTATAATGCAAAATGACCAGACAAGGATTTGCTATAAGGATAGTTCAAATTCCTTTTCCTCCTCCTTCCCCCCAAATTTATCTCTAAGCAGAACAACGATGGAAAACTTTAGTCCCAAAGGTTAGTGTTTTGACAAGTTATGATTGTGTGAAAACAAGGGATTATAATGGAAACTGATTTGCAACCTTAATTACAGCAGTCACTAATGGCAACCACGATAATATATGATAATTACTTAGAGTAGGTTATATTACAGTACATAGGAGCTTTAAAAAAAATAGATACCAAGGTTCACAGCATTTTTTAAAAACTATGCTGATGACTTGGTTTGCCTGAAACTAAGTTTTACATTATTAAAAGGGATAAATCCATTTAACTTAATCACACTTTACACACCAGCTTCACACACAAAAATTAGATTTTAATACTGGAGGGGAAAAAAGGAAGAATAAAATGATTAGAAAATGAAAAATAATCTTACCAGAATACAAGGTTAGCGTTATGAGTTTGAGCACACACACACAAAAATGGGGAAATGCAAAAATTAAAGTTTTACAGAAGAGTTTAAGCAAAAAATGTGTGCCCCTCCACAGGGCAACTTTCATTTCACGGGATATTACACTTAGGCAATGACTTCTAGGTTTGCCATCTTTCATTAGAGAGAACAGGAGTGGCACAGACAAGTCCATTGGATGAGAATCCCATTCCTTCCCTTATTTCCTCCGGGAACAAGGAGAAGATGACAGAAGAGAAGGAAAAGGCTAATATGAGATAAACACTTTGTATGCCAAAGCTGGAAACTCTGTAACTGAAGATTTCATTTAGGAAGTATATAAGATGTCCTATTCCACAAAACAGCACTTGAAAACACTGCTCTGCATGATGTTAAAAATTCATGCAAGCATTCAGTTATGACAAAAATAGTATTTCCCTTCCCTGGCCATCTTCCTTGGCTTTTGAAAAATTTCTTTTCTAAGATTCTACTAGTGTTGGCTTATCTTTGCAGAAAGGCACCCGAAGTATTTTAAACAGGGAAAAAAATACTGTCTACACTTAAAACTCAAGTAAAAAAAAAAAAAAGAATTCTAATTATTTTTATATTGCAACATCAAAGAGTAATTACATTGCAACTAACTATGAAAAATTTCAGCTCAAGAGGATCACACTTGGAAATCTGCAGTGCCAGGCTGGAACCTATCAGGAAAACATTTATAACAAAATTTAAACTGTAATTATTTTTATGAGGACACTAGAAATACTATTCATTCTTGAGCTTGAATTGTTAAATGGAAAACATTTTTTAAAAATGAAACCACCTAATTTGGGAAACGTAGACACAAAACTCAAACAATAATATGGGAAGGATCAATGCAAGGGGGTAAATACATTCACAAACAAGAAGAAACTTCTTAACTTGTAAATCAAACAAACACTTTACGTTTTGAAACATCCCTGGAACTCCAGGGGATGTTAGTTCACAAAGTTATTAATGTTTGTCAATATAAAACATGCTAGTTCTTTTAAAGTAACATCTATAATCTAGGAACCGCATTTTCACCACAGAAGCCAGTTATGTGTTCATCGTCAGTACTTAAAAGCAATTGCTGAAATAAAAGTGACAGAAGTTCTACGGCTATTTAATAAAAGCGTGGACATTTGGGGGACTGGCAAAACCACAGATTATGAAAGATGGAATATTACTAAAACAAACAAATCTTTCCAGCTGGTAGCAAACAATTGCTACTTTTTTTTCTTTTCTTTTTTTTTTTTAAACTATGCCAACAACCACAACAAATGGCAAAACCCCCCACCCTCTGTGCCACGAATTATCAGATGTATTAGGATATCCTGTGGTAATATTCTATAGTGCTGTTTTGTTTTAAGAAAATAAGCAGTACTGTTCCTCAAAAAGCACCCAACAATGCATCCATGTCCTTCCACATAATCTTTTGATTGCCATTTTCTGTACCTACTCAAGATAACCAAAGTAGCCATTTTATTTGAACTGCATAATTTTCAATGGTTTAGTACACAGCAAGCCTTCTGTGCTTCCTCGAAGTTTGCATCACAATACAGTCCAGGTTTACTTAAAGGTCAACAAACTACTCCCCCACTAGGGTTTAGAAAAGCACAAATGAATGCTGCCGCCAACTGTCATAACCAATTTCTGTCTTTTTGCCCCATTCAACCGCTATACCATTATACTATTTTTCCGCAAAACAAGGAGTTACTACTGTTCACAAGATACAGCTTACTACTGTTCAACTTAGTGCCTCTTTTCTGAAGGATCCGTTTTGCACCATTGACTAAGAGCTACTTAAAATCTTCTAAACATGGCAAAGTTACTTGTACTTCTGCTGGACAAACTGACACATACCTTTGAACACCGGCTGCAGGTCTGCACTCAGAAAAGAAGCAAACAAGCATTAAAATTACAATCAATGAGAAATAATAAGAAAAGAGACTGAAACATCAAAGAATTTCCTAGAAAACAAATTTCCTGATACCTTTATTAGCCTATAGGAAGTCCAATATAAAATTTTTACATGTTAATCAATTAACAAGGGCTGTATTCCCAAACCACATGCTTCCGTGCTTTTTAGAATCCATCAGTTTCTAAGGTATAAACACACGAAAATAAAGCAAAGCTACAAATTGGTCACTGTTTTTTCTGATGAACTGTATCCTTACCCAGCCCTTTCATCATAATGAAGGCACTGCATCATCAATTAATTTTAGTCAATGATAGTGCCGATGACATAATTCTCCTGCCATTTTTATTTTCTTGGTAAAGCGCTTCCCCATCTAGGAGCAGCATAAATCACTCAGCAAAACTGTGTCGAATGTTGGCTCACAACCATCACTTCGAAAACGCTGCTAGTTATTCTAGGTTTGCCCTGTAGTACTGCATAAAAAGACTACAGGCTTTTATACTAAAATCTACAGGAGCAATAAAACGTGTGTATTAGGAAGGGTAAACTTGCACTGTCTTGAAATATTTTCCTTCAGTAATTCCCCCTCCTCCCATCTTTAGCGACAGTGAAACTTCACATACGGTTCCCATCTCTCCTGTTCTGGGATCACCTGGTTATCCACCAGCTACTCGTTCTTGAAGGATTATGAGTCCTTGACAAATTCTTGTTCACTTCGATGTTGACAAGCAGTGAGTCTAGCAAAAAGCTTGCACAAGGGCCAAAGATAAATTATACTTATGCGGTAAAAAAGGTAAACCTTTTCCAAAATGGCATCTAACACAACATTTGGGATGCCTTGTTCAGCACAAAGACAGGAATAAATCACATCCAAACCAAGATTCTGGATTCTTTTTCTCACCTGTAAAAGGTTTTCTCTAATGAGATTTTTCAGAACAAGTTTGTTAGAACTGATTTAATACTTCAATTCAATTGTATTCAGAGAAGGTCCCCAAGGAATACATCTTGTGTGTCAGCACACGAGAATGAAAATGCCTATGCCTGCATTCGCTATTACTACTACTTGTTATTGAAGAACCACCAGTACAGTCGATGCTCTCCACATTTACCTTAAAATGAAAGATTTTCTCATGGCAGAAAATAACATTGCTTTAAAATTTCACCACCAGCGTGATGGAAAGTTCTTCGCTTTCTTCGACTGGCACAACAACTACTCATTCCTGAAGGTCATGCTGCTAATTGAGGCCATCACGGCTTCTTTTACACTTTTGTTGCCTTCTCTAATCCTCTCTCACCTCTGTTCCAGAGAAACTGTATTGGGCTAAAACTTATCCAACTCCCCTGTTACACATCTCCCGCATGTCATTAACACTTCTTCCAAACTCCAAGGGTTAAACCACAAGTTCCTAATCTAATCTGTCATTCACTGGTTGAAAACACTGATAGGGAACAGATTTAAGACAAAGTGTGGGGAACATTTTTATAACAAAGTGGTCTTAAAAGTTACTCCATTATCATCTGTACTTTGTTTCTCATAGTAGCTATACATTAACTTAATTGCTATTTTCTCCCCCAACACTTTAATAATCTAAGTGCATTAGCAGATCAACTCACTTCAAACTTACACTAAAGCAGCATAAGAAGCTACCACCTCAACCATGTGTTACCCCTTTTCTCAGCTCTATCACTATCACAGCTCACACAATGCGCTCAAGTCTGCTCCACAGCAAGCTTCCTTGAATCTTAGAAGAGTTTCTACAAAACAAGTTGATATTCCCTTCTGCCCACTTCTCCCTTTATGCCACAGCTCACCTTCTCCTCAATTGCATCAATGCAGATTCGGTGTAAAACTGAGTAACGCAATTGACCTTGTTACAAGCCATTCTTTTCATACAGAATAAACCTAATTTCAATCTCATTTCAATTCAATTCAACTCACAGTGTCCCTATCACTTAATAAATGATTTTGTTTCATTCCCTACTTATAAATCTTACAAACAGAAATTTGAAAGTCATTTAAACTAAGAAAATTGCTGTGTTCATTTCTAAAAATTTATTCTGCAGAGTGACCTCAGAAAATACACATCTAATCTGACAGTACTAGGAAGTTATTCATGACATAAACTAGAATATTTTTAAAATATCTGATTCTTGATCCCAAAGACAAATCACAGCCATAAGCAATATAGTTTTTCCAAAACCCATGACATTTTTGTTTTTGAATGGTTTTTCTCTTCAAGAGACGATCTGTTAAATTACTGTTATAAGCCAGTAACATTGAAAAGCCTGTTCGAATTCTGAGCCATCGTCTTCTCCATTTCCTCATTAATGTTCTAATGAGCTTAACTGGCTCCTAAATGCAGTTCTGAAGTTGGTTTCAACCCAAAGCAACCCGACAAGTGTATTCCATACATACAACATAGTCAACAAAATGATGATTTTAAAATACCAAACTACTTTTTGTCCCACTAATACCAGAACTCTCACTAAGGACCTCCCAAAATGTATACTTTTAAGTGTATCTGCATCAAAATATTGTTTAAAAAAGTAATCTCCATTAGCTCCGCCTGGTCCTCATTTGGTTACATTTTGAGATATTTATTTCAATATCCAAAATTACACTCAGAGTAAGAACAATCTGTTTCAGAGCAAACCACAGAATAGCTAATAGCTAGTACCATCTTGATTGCATTTTCCACATCCTTCTGGAGGTGAAAAATTGGTTTCTCTTTGTTTCAAGGTGTTTTAAAAGTATGAACTGTAATCGAATGCATCCCTTCACTAATAAAGAAATTGGCATTTAGTTAAATATTGGCTTCCTTGCAGAATACTCCATACCTTATATCTTGCATATTCACGTGCTAATTATTCCTAAATACATACATAAGTTAGCCAATATCTTTAATAAATATGCCCCAAGGTTAAGGGACTCTGAGTATGTCTAATGATGTTTTAGCAAATAATATTTCACTCACATTTAAAATCCAGTAAAGGACATTTCCATTTCTTCAGGCTGTAGAGTTTAATCAGTTAAGATCTATGGGTTTTTGCTTTTAATGGGGAAAGGAAGGGGGAGTTGAACAGAACCTTAGGATAGCGGTCACGGGTTATTATACCAACATCCTCAAATATAACATAGTACTTTGCCCGAATTGATACACAAAAAAATTGCTATATATTCATATACTCACACGATTCAATTTCATGTTGCTTCAGGTTAAAACAAGCCACACTTTCATGTGTTTGAATACAATTCCCATGACTGTAGTTTTTACAGTGCATTTATGCATAGCCTAAATCACTCCTGTGCATAAAAATGTATGGAAAATAAGGGTGCTGGAGATAAATAATAAAACACGTTCTTTCCTTTCTTTTTCTTAGAGCACACCAATTTTCACCTTCGAATACAACATTAAAAAAAACCCATCCACATTGCCATTCATTCTCCACAAAAATTACCTTTTAAATACAGCTAAAAGAAAGAAAAAACACTACTGAAAATGGATTCTGATGAATTATTATACAGAAATTCTTCTCTAGACAACTTTGGTAATGTATGAGAAAATGTGTGTGTATAGAAGATTGTTAAAGGAAAGGGAAAATCATCCTTCCAATGACTTGTATAGAAACCATTGATTTCTTCTTCATTTTCAATCTGCCGTTAAGTTTCATAAAAAGCGTACCACTTAGGTGAGAAAGGACAACACAACATTTATTTCTAGCATTTCTGGATTTGTTTTGCTTATTTTTAACACTATGCTATAAGCACAAGTCCAAACTTGGCATGCAGTCTAAACCTTAAATATAGGCACGCACTCTAAGTCAAACTTCGGTTGGTCCTGAACAAATTCTTGGAATCACGGCGTAAGGAGAATCTTTTCTTTGCTGACATATTCAAGCACCATCATCCATAACAAAAAAATGTATGCAACTGAGTGGATGGGTCAGGTGCCAGGATCAGCAGAAGGGCTCTTTTGTCACCGCCAGTTCAAAATAAAAGTAGAGAAGGCAAAGAAAAGATATACCATAAGAGACAGGATATGAACTCTACCAGCGATCCAGAAAGTGCCGTCATTATCTCAACACAGCGGCATGGAAGAACATTATAGTTCCTTATCAGTCCTAATATGGATATTATAGCTGATATGGAACTAATCTGTACCCTATTATTCTGGATGAAGCTGTACATTTTGAGAAGCCTTTGACCACTGTGTAAATGATGGATGCTAAAGCAGGGAACCAGTAACCCTGTCTCCATACACTTTGTGCAAGAACACCTGTACGTATTGGGCAAGGTTCTGCTCATGTCTGCAAAACCAAAGAAATTACCACAGTACTTGCCTTTTTGCATATTTTTTTTTAATTTCTATGACAGTAACTCAGTAACTCACACATGCCACTAATTTTATTTTATTTCTTTTAAAGTAGACTCAAGCAAAAACGAACTCATCTACAAATAGCTTGAGTCCTTCAAATACACCAACTTCAGACAATGCTACTTTTGGATTCACGCTATTTGTGAATTTAGCAGTTAAGACTTGTATCAGCTCATACGACCCATGGCATGTTCACGACCGCGTAGACCCCTGCCTAAATAACCAGGTGGCAGTGGTTATGCCTTCTGCTCCTGTCCAGCTGCCCAATGTGCAATACAGAAATGCACCAAGAGTCAATAAACTAAACCATATCTGCCCTGCAACCTACAGATTTGCTTCGGAGAATGACAATGACAAATTGATTCAACGTGTTAGCAGTACTGAACACGTTTTGATCACCCATCCTTATTTCCTGATATTCACCGAGGATATTAACTTAGAATTATAATTATTATTATTTTGTAAATAGATATAACTGGAAAACAGATTAAGCACTCAAAGGTTTCTGGGCCTAAAATATATAAAACTGAAAAGATAAACATCAATGTTAAATGGGTTTGCATTGTGAGTCTATGTAATTAGACTAGTCTTTACTTAACAGATTTGCTTCGTGTGTATACATCAACCCTCATCAAAGCCAGACCCTTACTATACGATTTCATTAGATCCCTGTTTTAATGAATTTACTATTTACTCATAAGGTTCCAAATTTGTAGCAATATCTGGATTCTTGGGTCTCTTGTGTTTAAATTTTTCTGCTATCTGCCTTTGATGATCCTTCTGATGGTGATGCCGTTATGTAATTCATGCCTCTGTAATCTTATAATTAGGCAATGGATGCATTACACGAGTTTCAAGGTAAAGTAGAATGTTTCCTAGCTGAATAGCAGTACAGATTTCACATTTATGCCCTGTATTACACCAATTCTGTTGTCTGCTAAGTTCATGATGTTATCCTGGTCTAGAGACATAGAGGTGATTTCTGGACCTCTGAGACAGCTTGATTTAAAAGGAAAGAAGCTGCATCTAAGTCACATTTTATAAAGTCTCAGAGCTCTCCCCCTGGACTCTAATTCTGTGATTTTCTTCTGCTCATCGTGTTAGATTTATTTTGGAAAGGATTGGAAAAAGTTGAGAATAAAAGCAAAATAATAACTGGGCAGCATCCCATGACTGCTTAGAAAAAGAGGGCCTAACCGTTACAAGCATTTTCAGATAGGCAGCACCTCCACTTTGTTACTAAATCTGCTCCATAGTTCCTCTGTGGTGCTGAACAAATCTTTCTCACAAGCTCAGCTCTGGGTCTGGAAGATGAAGACAGCAGCACTTCCCATCTTTTTTTTTCCCTTTTTTTTTTTTTAATTTTTTTTATTGTGGCAAAGAACGCACTGAAATCAATGATGGGTACACAGCTGCACGTTGGGATGAGAAGCTACTACGGGTCATGACTGCAGTTAAGTAATGAGCAAAGTATAAAAACAAACTAAGAAATAACTTCCCTTTGCCAAAAATCCATTTTGGAATGTGCATTATATAAGTGCTCTATTTGGAAGCACAGGTTTATATACCAAATTTTTGGGATTTTATTTGCATTAGGAGAATTTTATATTGCAGTTACTTTATTTAAGATTTCCACATTTCTCTTCCTTTTACCCTTCCAGCCAGAAGCTTCTGTTTAAAAATCTTTCAAAAGGTGGAAAGTTGAGCATGGTACTTCACTGCTTGCTAGAGAATGACCGCAAAAAGTCCTAGCTTTTATCTTCCTCAGTTTCTTTATTTGCCAAGCTATGTGCAAGCAATTTTACTTCACCTATTGTTATTTATATAACACAGGATGGGTACAGTTCTTTCATAGTCCTTCCAGTCCTTTAAATGATTCTCTCAGGTATTTTCACATTTCCATATACGAGAAGGATAAAACATTAGTGCCTCCAATCTGACTGATTATTATCCCTTTTGGTTTTTACTTCCATAGCAGAAGGGGCATTTTCAACAGCTACCTTCTACGAGCAACAATTTTTGAAAGATCTTAAAGACATCTTTGTACCCAATCTTGATTTTATTTTTTGCACCCAATTTTATTTTAGTTTTTAGCCACTATTATTTAGCGACTCTCATACATTCTCAAAACATTTTTTCCGGGTGTCAAGAGCAGATTGCTTACACGAATTTGAATCTCACACTAAAAATGAACACAGACCAGGACCAAAGGAAGTCCAAGTTTCCCAGCAGTTCTGAATATGCTCCCAAGTGCACTCCCATTGCCTAACTTTACATTGGTGCTTGTGAGCATTCTTTCCAGTCACTTCTGTGGGAGCTGTAAGTAAACCTTTCTGAAAGAAGATTCAGTAAAGCTGAACTTAATTTTTTCTAGTAGGCTACATACAAGATATGTTTTGACTCAAGTCTATAAAGTCATTCCCTTGTTGAGGAGCATTTCCATTCTTAAAAAAAAGAAAAAGATTATCTAATGCATTACTCTTCGTCAAAATGGTGGAACAGAACTGCAAAAGGACGAATTTCTGGTCTGGTCATGCTGTAGCTTTAAAATTCTGCCTTAAGAATTCCCCTAAATGAATTCTTATCCATTCTTATCCTGCGTTAATAACTGTTTGACTTTCCTTACACTCCATTAGAGAAGTACACACATTTCATGTTATATTAAAATATTACGTTAAGATGACAATAAAAATCAACAACACAAAAACTAAGACTAACCTAGAGCATCTCAGGAAAAAAAATCAGCACCATGAAAAAGCTACCTTGAAACTACATATGAAATTAATCAGCTTCTATTAATGGTGTACAAAATCTGATCAAATAACACACACAAATCTATGATTAAAGACATCCTAATGGTAGGTCTCAAAGTTACTCCATCAACACTTGAATTTGAAAAAAACGGAAACAGATAAAGAATGAATGCCACAAAGAAGAATTAAAAGGATAATGAAAAGCTTATTTGGTTTTCTTTGAGGCTTAAGAACTTTGTGAATTTTTCCTTGAATTCTCATTAAAACATGACTCCGTTTTCAACTGCAATAACCCTTCAATCTTCCATCCGCAAATGCTTTCCCAGCATTGAAAGAACCATTTACTTTCTGTTTCACCCACCCTGCAAGATTTTCTGCACAGCGTTGATGGGTAGAGGACCATAACCTTACCACTCTTCAAGCATTTATAAAGATCTACTGCAACGCTTTGATTGCCTGTGTTTGTCACTGTCAATGAAAAAATATACAACTTGTCTTAAGAATGTTAGCCTTTGTCCAGTGTAGTTTTGCAACCATTTATATTCTGTACGAAAATGACATTTGTTATTGCTGTTTTGCTATATTTTTAAGACATATAAAACTCGTACAGCAATTCTTTCCGCTCATTTCTACAAATGCTCCCTCTTTTCCTCAGCTAAGATTTCAATACAATGGATAGAATGGCCTTTAGGAAAAAAAAAACCCCAAAACACAACCTTTCTTCAGCTTCAATAAAAAAGGGTACTTGCAATTAGATGCTACAGGAAGCAGACCATTGTCCCCATCGCTGCAGCTCCTCTGCAGAACTTACTCCCTGATGTTTGTGTTTAAGAAACAAAAGCGAGAAACAGAGGATAGTGCAGATGGGCTAAGGCTAAAAAGCTGACCTATGTGTCACCCCACCCCTTCTTACCCAGATCCATGCTTTTTGAGGCTTTCAGATTAATTGATTCAGACTGCTTGGCCGGTGTCAAAGATCTGAAGTTGATGTGCTGATCTGTTAAATGCACTGCTGAATTTATGATGGGGCTGCAGGGGAAAAAAAAAAAAAAAAAAAAAAAGACGTGACATATTTAGGCACCATTTCAAAACACAAATGAACTAATTAAAGTATGCACAAATATACATGTCTTTCTTCCTCCAGTTGCTTACGGCCATGTATTTTAAAATCAGTTATTGATCCTCAAACTTTCTTTTCTGAGATTTAACACCTCCAGTCACTTGTTTTTCATCATGGATGCAAATACAAACATAAATGCTTAGTGATAATTGCTTTTAGACAATTTGCTTTTTATTTAGCGGAAGAAATGAGGAACATACCAGTACCTGCCTTTTTTTTTTTTTTTTTCCTTGGAAATATACTGCCAATGTACATGGCTCAATTTTACTTCATCTGCTAATAAAAAGGTTTTTTATAGTCTTGCACCACTTATGCAGAGGCTGCAGCCTGGAGGTCTTATGGAGGTCACAACACCGAAGAATTCCAAAGTATCATGGTTTGGGGTTTTTTTTGGTTGGTTGGTTGGTTTTTCATTATTTTACTTCAAGTTCGGCAAATATCTAAATATTTCAACATTCCACCTGAGTGAAACTCAAAGTAACTTTCACCTATGAAGAGTCAATACATCTCACTGAAAGGCATCTGAAATCTTCAGCGTCTCTTTTCAGTTAGAAATACAAATAAATTTTTTTTAAAATACTCTAAAACCAGAAAGCCGTGACAAAATTAAAAACATTTATTTCATCAAAAGGTTTGGTTTTACAGCGTCAAAACACTTTGCATTTCAGCAAAAAAATGGGGAATTTCAATGAAATCAGAGTGACCTGACACAGCAATTCAATTTCAACAGAACTTAAGTTCCAAATGGTTGGAGAAAAGGCCTGTAAATTCATCCTCATTTTAATACATCATTATCATTTAAGAGAACGTTTTTGCTCCCAACTTATTGAAAAATTAGGAACAGATTCTGGCAAACAACTGCAGTTGAGAATTTAATGCAGATTTCCATTAGCCTATGCAGGCTTTTGTTTGTTTACCATGTCATACATACCTGCTTAGGAGACCAGAAATTATGAAATTACTCTATGTTAGCAAAAGTTACAAGAGTCTTCATTGTATGAAGAATTCAAGGTATCCATAATAAAATATATCTACTCTTCAATACTATGTGCAACGAGTCGTTTAAAGGGTAGTTTTTAGTCACATCCATGCACACAAGGACAGAAGCATGTCTAAGTTGTTAGTTGAAATGCATACTTTCCTAATATCATGGCAATAAAACAGTTGCACGACTATCCAAACTGAATACACACAAAATGAGTAAACAGAGTTCAACACTGAATTTTCAGCATCGAAAGTCTGACAGGTTGAAATGATACTTTGATTTGAATCCTGTGCTACTTGAGACAAAGTATATGCCATCCAAATTTCCATACTTACTAAGGAAATCAGAGCTTGTAGCTGCCATCAAGCACACCAGTGTTTACAAAAGGTATCATTGCAATATCTCAAAAAGCTACCCAATGCATTTACAACCGGTAAAGTGTCCATTAGTTTTTCCCCTACGCGTTTCAATGCTCAGTCTTACTGAAGCTTCCTTTTGTAACCTCAAGAATGTCTTTGGCTGATGTGTTGCATAAGAAGAATCAGTTTCCTACAAACATTTAAGAGACTTCAGGCACTGCAACTACACGTAGCACCCACTGGTATAGTTTTAAATTCACTTTTTTTTTTTAATTGGGATAATGTTTCAGGATTCTTTTTGTTTTACTGAACACAGTAAAACAACAGTAAAATAACTGTTGTTAGTTTATCCCACTAACCAGTATTGTGATCCATATATCATGGATAGCAGGCATACCGCAGTTTATGAACAACTGAAATGAACAATGCACTAAATGCTAAAATAACATTCCCAGCTTATATTAAGGGATCGTCCAGGTGACTAAAAACGGTGCTACAAATTTTTACAAAATAAAAAGCGATTTAAAAATCAATTAGAACTACTATTACAACCACTAATAAGCAATTAGGGCTGTAACTATTAAGAATAGCCAATGTCCAACCTATGATTATAATCCTCATTCAGCAGATCCTCACTGGGATGCGGTGGGAGAGGTGGAGGGGTTTCATTTTCACCATTGCCACGATCAGACACTGGCAACTCTGAAATGAAATTTAAAAAGGGGTTAAATAAGCTGCAGAAACAAGTACCTCACACCAGTTCATCGATCAATGACTGGACTAGAAGGCCTCAAGCAATGCTGAAGTGAGTCACAAATTATTCAAATCCCTAAACTAACTAAACTAGAATTAAAATCACACCAAGCAGAAAATATACCCCTTGGGATTTCCTGAAGGGCTGATTTTCAGATTTGCATATGCATAATTAAAGATAAATATAGGGAAACTTTGTGCTTTATAGTGAAGTTGAGCACAAGGCACAAATTGCTTTACTCCATTTGAATGGATTTTCACTTCTACATAGCTGCATCCGAACCTGATTGTAGATTCATGCTTTCGTTCCCTTTGACGAGGAGCACTTACGACCTTTCATGTACAGAAGAGAACCACATTCTCAGCAAAGAATTCAGAAGAAGAAAAATTTCTGTTATCCCATGCCAAGAGAAGAAAGAGGCATTTCTAAATTACAGTCTAAATTTTCCTACCATTACGGTAATAACTTCTTTACCTTTACAAAAGACATTCAACTCACACCAGAAAATTACTTTGGACCAAGAAAAACACGAGCTACTCAAATCATTCAGTGGTTTGCTAAGCAACAACACTTACATACCTGCAGTATTTAATATGACTGCTGTGCCTGCTGTAGGCCACTTCATTATTGTCCTTTAAATTCACCTCTCAATCAGGTCAGACTCAATAAGGTCTTACCTTACAAAAAGCCCCTACATTTTTCAATGTAGAACATGTCTTCATCCCTCCAAAACTTAACAGGAAACCTGGACACTTAATAATTCTTGGGTTTCAATGGCAGGTAAGCAATTTAACAATACTGATATACCACCCTTCCACGTGAGCTGTTCTGTTGCACTGAATGTTGCTCGTTTTTTTGCACAATCCTGCATGAAAGTACTAATCTAACTTGAGAGAAAAAAGCTTTACACGGAGGGGATCAAGGCAGACAGCAATAGATTATGTTTATTAGATAAAAGCACTGAGATAGTTCCCTAAAAGCGAACAAACAAACAAAACCCCAACCGAACCACACTATTACCTCAAGAATCCTATAAAACTCCTATTGGCTGGATAGTCTCCTAAAGATCAGAAAGACAATAAATAGTTCAAACCCTGTATCTCAGGAAACGTGAGAACATCATCAGAAGACAGTCAAGGTGCGCAGACAAAAAGTTCTAAAAAATATCGATTGCCAGCCTGACGTAGAAAACTGGTATGCTACCTAACATATATGGACACTGGCTTCTGGCATTATGATCCCATTCTTCCAGGTTGCAATTTAAGGACAGCAAACAGAGATGAGAAGCAAAATGCAAGTTCTCACAGTAAAAAGAATTTAGAACAGAGGGAAACTCATACTGTTCAGCGTCATTAAGTGATTTGAAAGATGAATCAG